>NW_026991710.1:168513921-169778940 GCF_029215605.1 Mirounga angustirostris
GTAGGGAATTCGTTTTATTCAGTACTGCATAAAGCACAGGACAGCCCATGGTACCTGAGAAATGAAAAATAAATGTTGAATGAGTAGCCAGATGAATGAATCATCTGGTCCCCATTCCACCTGTCCATGGCATTCTAGACAGATTCTGGCTTCTCCTCAAATATCGTTACGAACATTAAACTCAACAACATCTATTGTTGGATAGCCCCAGCTGTTCTCAGTATCTGCATGTGGAAGCATGGCCTGGTTGAAAGAGCACCAAAATCTCTCTAATAAGATAAGCCTGGGACACCTGGGGACAAGCCTGGGAAGAAGCAGCAGGCTGTGAAGTGCTGAGTCTGGCCAGGTCCTGCCATCACTTCTCATGGAATGTTGGAGAATTCATTTCATCTCCCTGGCCTCATCCTTCTCTTCTGAATAACAGAATTGGGTAGATATGCTAGAAAGAGGGTCCTTGACCAGAACGGAAGCCTGCAGGAATCTGCCAGAAGTAAAACAGTGATGTTGTTTAGCCTAAATAGTGGATCTTAAGAGTGTCTCACCTGGTGTGTGTGTGTGTGTGTGTGTGTGTGTGTGTGTGTGTGTGTAAGCATGTAGGTAGATAGACAAACCATCTCAAACTAGCCTGAAAGATCCATGTGGCCTGGGGCTGCATCACCTATTTCTTCCCTATTACTCCACACAGCCTGCGCAGAGACCTGGACCAGCTCAAAAGGTTGTTAACTGACTTAATATAAGCACAAGAATAACTGCACATTTATGTAAAGCCTTTCTCAAAGGAGCTCTCAGCATTCTGCTGATAATGGACTTATTTATCCTTAGAGCACCTCTGTGAGGCAGTTACAGGACAGGGGTGACCAGACTCATGTAATAAATAATGTCAGGAACAGCGTGAAGCAAAACTAGCCTATAAGTCTGAGGCCCTGGAGGAGATGGGATGGGCCCAAGGTCACCCAGGGAGTTGGGAATAGGACAAGCATCCATGGTCCAATGAGGTGATTCATTCCTTCCGGCACCTCTGCCCCCAAGGCCTGACTGCATGTCCCCTGGGCTGGCTCCTGCTTACACATGTACATCCCATGGCACATTCTATGGGTTACCAGAGGTGTTCTTATTAACCCATGGATTAGTAAGTTCCAAAAATATTAGGTTTCACAGAGTTAAACAGGTTTCTGTACTGGAGGACTTGGTAGACACATCAACAATTTATTTTGTTCATTGTTCATCTCCAAGAGGGGTCACCAGTATGCAGAGTTAGCCAAATTTACTTGTCCATGGAAACTTTCTTCTCCAGGATCTCATTAGATTGGTGAGAGGCTGATTTCTTAATATCTGGGACCAGGACTTCCCTAGTAGAAGGAGATATCTGGATCTAGGGAAGATGTTGGCAAGCCAGGTCGGGATGTGGGTGACTTGGTAAGTATGACTGTTACTGGATGCTGAGACATCAAGAGGGAAAGCTATTCTGTATGAGACAAAGGGAAAAATGAACTGTTTTTGTTCCTGGGAGGGAGGAGGAAAGAGAAGAGGAGAAGGAAGAGAATGGGTAAGACAGAGAAGCCAGGGGCCCGATGGGGTCAAGATTCAGGGAAACTCCAGGATGGTGGGAGAACAAAGGACATTTCATAAGGATGCTTACCGCCTCATTTGGAGCTGCTGGAGCTACCGTGTAAACCTCTCTCCATTATCTCCCTCTCCCATTTACAGGGAAGTCTCCTAGTATCATGTACACTTCGTAGAATGGTGTGTGTGTGTGTGTGTGTGTGTGTGTGTGTGTGTGTGTGAAGGGATTGTGAAAGAGCTTCATTCTACCCCTGAACTTTTGTGGACAGGGAACAGACAGCATTAACAGCCACAGAGCCTAGAGGCAGAGATGATGATGAGAGGTAAGCCTTTGGGTGTCCTCATAACGCTTTGAGAGCGTTGGGTCCTTGGGGCTTGAGCTAAACTCCCTAGAACCTCAGTTGTTGCAATGGATGTCGGGTAGATGAGCTGACTCCTACTGCCATCCTCTCCCTTGTCATCCTAGGGGCCTGATTACCATCTCCATTTGTACGACAGTAGCTCAGCATCTGGAGCCACAGAGAACACATGTCTTTAGACAGTGATCTGATTTCCCCTTCAATGGTCTGTTCTCCAGACTGAACATACTTAATTCCTTCCACATGTCTCATATGACTAGTTACCAGACTTGTCACCATCCTGGTCACTCTTGTCTGGACACCCTCCAGGGTTTCAACGTGGTGCTTGGGGTTTCACACAACACAACAAGTGTGGCCTGCCCAATGCCAAATACGGTAGGGGCTCTCCTTTCTGTGATCTGGATCTTCTGCTTCTACTAAGGAAGCCTAAATTTGATCCAGCATTGTGTTTCTTTAGCAGTCACATTGTATTCTTGGCTCCACTAAACTTGTGGTCCACTCAAACCCTTGTCAGGTAATAAAGAAGTTTTATCCATGTCGGTCCCAGCTGTTCTGATTGTAGGGTTTTACGGCCACGTGGGTGAGAGCTGTTGAGTCTCGTGCCACATTATATAATGATTATGGTTTATATCATGTTGTGATGGGGGGAATGTCTTCAAATCCATGCACATGTGCACAGGCATTGAAAGCTACCATGTGCCACTTTAAGGAGTGCCTGGGTGTAACGAAGCGATAATTAACAACGTCAGTCACCAGCAACTTTTCTCTTTTCTCCCTGCACGACGCAGCTTGTTTGTCAGAGCGTGCTGATGCTCTAGTCATAGGTGCTATGTAAACACATAGGTAGACAGAGGGAGAGCCTGGCAGACAGTGATCGGAGAGCGGTACGGGGACCCCCCACAGCAAACATCCTTAACAGTCGTGACAGCCACTGTGTATAAACAGAATTCACCTTAAACAGCTTTTAAGTGCTTCTGGGGTAGGAAGTAGGGATGGTGAGGGTGTTGAGGTCTTCAATTATATTAGCTGAGTTTCTGTCTTCTTTCAGAGTTGTGTTAAAAATCTCCTGATGGAAGTGGTTCCAGAGGAGTCGGAAGCCCCCAGTGAGCCGCGTGTCCTTAGCCTGTGGCCTCACAGGACAATGGGCTCATGTGGGGAGGGGAGAGAGAAGGTGCCTTCTCTTCTACTGCTTGCTAGCTGTGTGACCTTGAACAGGCCAACCTTTCTGAGTCCCAGCTTCTTCCTCTCCAGGAGGGATTTTCCAGAGGGGACTTAGGGGATATTGGGAAGGTAGAACCAGTGCCCTGATGCCCCGGAAGAGCTATAACTTAGTGATCTGGCATCGTAATTTCCCCTCTTAGCCAGGGTCCTGTTTGGAGACAGAGTGGCCCGGTCACTTGCACAGGCAGCATTCTGTGAGCCTCTTAGGGGTCAGGCCTTAGGGTGGGGCGATGGGCTTTCACAGCAGACAGCGATCCTACCTCCCCAAGCCGGCAGAGGAGACCAGATCGGTGCATCAATAACCGCAGTGCAAGTTAGAAGTGGGAAGCATTTTAAGAGGTCAAGATAATGTGAGAAGGAAGAGTGTACTGAGGGGGAAAGGGGAGGGAGGAAGGGAGGCCCGGAAAGGTTGGCATTTATGCCGATCCTGAAGGAAGAGTAGGAGATGGACAGAAGGAGTCAAGAGGAACTCCATTTTCGAAGAAGGAACCGAGTATGACTCCCATTTGAAAGTAGGGTGATCTGATCTTATTCAGCCCTTACTCCAGTTGTGATCACAAGATAACATTGCAAAGCATTCCACATGCTGGGCATTGTGTGGATTTGCTCTGCAGAGACAGTGGTGAGGATGCTGTGGTTCTGTTCAGTAGTGTCCCAGGGTGTGGGTAGGGAAGTCACGAGTGACAGGTTGAAAGTCATTTCCAGGTTAGCGTTAGTTCTAAAGGTGAGAAAAGCCCTGAGGATTTTGGAGCAGGGCACTGACATGGTCTAAGTAGTAGCTTTAGGGGAGCGGGTCAAGCCACTGTGTCTGATATGAATGGAGAGCCCCCTCGAGGTGCTCTCCCTGCTTTCTAAGGGGCCTGGAATCATATTTTAGTCTGAAATCATGAATTCAAAGGTACAGGGCATGGGAGACAAGGCTGAAAGGAACCCACATAAAGCTCCTTAAATCTAGAGGAGGGAATGATTAAGTGATTGGTTAGTCACTTAATTTGGTCATTCATTCTGCAGACATTTAGGAAAGATGCAGATATGTCAGGCACAGTGCTAGGCGCTGGGAAAGGAAAAATGAACCAGGTCAGTCCTTGGCCTACTCAGCCTCCAAGACTCAGCTGTAAGTCTTTCCTCAGATGTCCTCTGATGATAGCCTCTCCCTTCTCTCAAGTTAAGTCCTAAGACGCTTCCTACTTTCTCAAGTAGCTTGCTCTCCGCAGGTGGAGTCAGCTGTCCACTTGATCCCACGTGGGAGGCCATTTTGGAGCTCTGCATGGAGTACGATGTGAGTAGAGAGGACAGGCAGTCAGAGAAGACTTCTTGGAGGAAGTGAAATAAGAGCAGGACCTCCAAAGAGGGTCTTGGAGAGACAAATTAGAGTAAGGGGATGGGGGAGAGGGCCAGAAGCAATTGGAGTGGTTACAGCAGAATAAGTGAAGCAGAAAGTTGGAAGAGATATGGCTGGATATACGTAGACGGTGATCAGATCACAGAAGGACCACGTGCTGTGCCGAGGAGTTTGGACTTTATCTGATACATGACCAAGAGCCACTGATGTCTCTTAGTCTGAGGCAGAAGAATGACATGGTCAAATTAGAATTTTCCATGGATGATAGTAGCAAACACTGGTATTGTTCTGGGGACTATTTTAAGAGCTTTGCAAATAATCCTCATGACAACCTTGTAAGGCAGGTTAGTTATTATCAGCTCCATTTTACAGATGGGGAAACTGAGGCATAGAGCTTCAGTGGCTTGCCCAGGGCCACACAGATAATAAGAAGGCAGAGCTAGGATTTAAAGTTGGGCATTCCGGCTCCAGAGTCCATGCCCTTACTCCACTGTGTTCTGGACACCAGGGAGAAGTTCCAGGAAGCAAGACTAGAAGTGGGAGACCCACCTGGATATTGTTGTAGAAGTTGTGGTGAGAGATACCGATGTCCTTAACTAGCAGTAAGAGAATGGGGTGTAATCCAGAAATGTTAGGGGGAAACCCATCAGGTGTTCGTGACTGCCAAGGGGGAGCGAGGAGTCAGTGTTGAGCTAGCCAGGCTGGGGGGGTGGTGTTGGTAAATATTTTAGGCTGTGATGAGGGAGGGGGCGGGAGGGAGAGAGGGATCCAGGACGGTGTGAGGAAAACACGAAGCAGAGGACACAGCGAGGCTGCACAGCTCCTCTGAGCTGGCGGCCCCTGCCTGGATGTCCTCTAGGCAGGAGCCCATGCGGCGGATGATGGGAGTAATTCAGAACCAACATGCAGTGCTCGACCCCCTCAGACCTGAGCTGCCGCTAATAAAAGAACATTTGCAAGGACAGCGTTAACAAGCAGTGGCTTTCCAGCTCTTTCCAGCTCCCCCTTCCCACCCCAGGCCTGGTGGTAATGAAAACACGTTTACATAAACACAGAGGTCATGGTCGCACCACCACCCTCATGGTAAAGCGTTTCCGAATACTAATAGTTTTCATTTAATGCAAAATCCAGGTTGTAAGGGAGAACTTAAGGTAACCTGAAATACCACTCCAAATTGCACAACTTTATAAATAAAAAATCACTCTGCAGGCGAAATTACTCCAGTGTTCTTCAGCTAGTGCTGGAGACGGGGAAACGCAACGTTTGAAATTGTATCCGAACACAAAGCTGGCGGTACCAATTAGCCATTGGTTAAATGTCAAATCCTCAAGCACAAACTCAGTAAAGGGCCACTCCCTAGGCCAGCGGCCCCCCACTGCCATAAATGTCTCACTTGAACAGGTGGCAATGCTTCCGTGGGTGTTGACCATGAGGGGATCGCTTGGGCAATTGTCTATGGCGGCCATTTTTGAGTAGTGACTGTGGGCCAGGCACTTGGCCAAGGCTACTGTTTGTACACAATGGTAGATGTTTGGTTGGTGCTGATCACAACACGAACCAAAGCATGGGGGTCTTAGAGACTGTGTCTGGTCTCTAAGTGTTTTTTAAACATTAAAAACTTTTTTTTAATCAGGAGACTCTCATGCACACCATTCCCTTTACATGGAACCTCAATAAATAACACATAACAGAGTGTGTGGGCCCCGAGGCACAGGAGGATTTTGCATCTTGAGTAGGATCTTCATTTTATAAAGTTGGAAGCTGGGACCCAGGGAGGTTAAGTGACCTTCCCTGGAGCACATGGCTCTGGCTTGGGGCAGTTACTTCCCAAGTGAGGTTACACCTCACACTGTCCAAGGCCATGCCACATCAGCCTTTTCTAGAGGCGGTTCCAGCTGTGGGTACAGACACTCCCATGTCAGCCTGCAGCTTAGTGACCTGAAATGAGCCCTGGATTACATGGCCGTGACTTGAGTTTGAGTCCCAGTGGCCACTTACCAGCTCTGTGACCCCTAACAAGTAGCTTCCTTCTCTTAGTCCCGGCTTTCTCATGAACAAAATAGAAATAACAGATTTGTTACGAGCATCTCGCGAAAGAAGTAAGTGAGAGCATTTGGTGAGAGGCTGTATTTCTGGATGTAACGGTGGCCGTTTCAAGCAGGCCTGGGTGGCCGCCCTACAGAGGCCCGCAGCCTGTGCTTACGCAAAATGGAACTGCGTGGGATTTTCAAACAGCCGGACCGCCCGCTCAGCATGTGAGGATAGGCTTTTTGGGGTTGGCAAAAAAATACTGCTGCATTTCAATCCTTGCTCTGTGCCCATCTTTCTAGCTCCAACCGTGTGTCCCATCTGCCATCCATCTAGACAACTGGGGGGAGAAAAGGACTTTCCTTTACCCTCTGGTTCCTGGACAGCATTCAAGAGTTATGGGCTTTTGCTCCTCCAAGAAAGAAACATTATCCTCAGCCTTCAAGGTGAGGATTCCTGCATGTAACAGGACTGAGTAATGGCTTTTCTCTGGCTCTCGTACTGGAATTTAAGAGGACCCTAGAGCAGCTGAGTTTATTAGGACCCATAAGAACTGTCCTATAACCAGGACACCCGCAGCCATAAACCTCTACCTTGAAGTTTGCAACAAATCCTGAAATGGTGAACTAGGACGAGCTCTTGTCTCTGTCAGCAGAAAAAAATAAAATAAAATAAAATAAAGGGAGAAATGCAAACTCAGGCAGAAAAAGAGCACCGAGGAGGGAAGACAAGAAGAACAAGCAAGACCAATGACAAAGGTGATTCCATTAATGATGGTGACAGTGAGAGTCGTAACACAAAAAAAGCAGGTTGTGTGTGGGAATATCCTCACATGTGCCCCGAAGTCACCGACGCGATGGGATGGGGCCCGGCTTGTGACACGAAGGTGGGGGAGGTCGTGAGAGAGGAAGACACGCACACACCCAGGGACATACATGCACACACACACACACACACAGAGCCTAACAGTAGGGAGGATAAGAAGGTCCTCAGAGGAAAGCAAAACCCAGGTAAACAATAAAAGACATCGAGGGGCCTCCTGGGCCGCTCCCACTGATGGGAGCGCCCTTTGGAGCAAGGTCTGAGGTGAAGGGCTGGATACTTTCTCCTCCCCCCTTGGGTTCTACTCAGATGACTGCACTCTTCCCTCTGAATCCTGGGAGTTCCTTGAAGCTATTACCGAGGCCTGGCCCTTAGGTAGCAAAGAGCAGAACAGATGGGAACGCATTTGGCCAGCGTGGCCATGCGCACTTAGCGGCAGCCATTATGTTAGGGCAGAGCTGGGAAAGAGCTTAGAGGAGCAGCACCTCGTGGGATAGAGAATATTTCTGTAAACAGCATGAGGAAAACACACCTGCAGCAGCCCCTCCTTTGCAGGGCCCAGCTTCAGTCCAAATCCCACTCCCCCCAGGTCACAGACCGTTTGTCCATTGTTAATACAAGACCCATTGCTTCCTCCTTCCTTGTAAACAGAACCCCATTTTCATTCAATGCAACAACGTGCCCACTTCATTGTCCAGGCTCTTTGGCGGCCATTTGGGACAGTTTGGCCAATGAGAGAAATGCTGAGTTTCGCTGGTGGGTTCTGGGAGAACTTTTCCTGCTACCAAGAATAATGAAGGCCCCAGTCATCCTTTCTCCACAGTTCTTCCCTCGGACGTGGTTGTGATGTTTGGAGCCACGGTAGCCGTTTTGTGATCACGGAGTCCCAGAGGGGCAAAAGCCAACGCCCTAAAGATGATAAGGCAGACATTCAGAAAGCCGATCCAGTACCTCCTGCCTCTAGACTTCTGTTATGTGAGGAAAAATGAACACTTCTTTGTTTAAGTCACTGTGAATTGGGCTTTTTGTACTTGTAGCCAAACTCAACCAAAGCTGGTACATTCAGGTAGAAAGGACTTGGCACTTTCTTGTTTTTTTAACTTCTAACTTTCCTGCTGCTCATTTTTCACTTGTGAGACCCAGCTGCCAAAGTATTAAATAACCCCAACATTCCTGATGGTGTGAAACGGAGTGTCTTGGGCTGGGCTGGGCTGGGCCACATTGAGAAGTGTCGGGGCCCGGGCTGGCTACAAGCTCTCTGCCCCGGCCCAGCTTGGGGCCAGGAGCCCTCTTCTCCTTCCCTGGCCTGCTTCTCCCTCCCTCACAGGAGCTCAACTCTCTCTGTTCTACACTTTGCGCTTGCTACTTTGAGGCTGTCTCTGATCTAGAATGGGTTAACTCTTTTATTGATTTATTTTTCTTTTTGCGAGTGTGTAGGGAGGAAGAAGAGGGAAAATAAATTATACATCTCCCAAGATACGATCTGTAGTTAATTCTTAATTAGGACTGACAGATGCTTCCCCCATAATCCTATTCCCAACATGTTCTATTTGCTTTGTTTGGTGCTGGAAGATATATTGTGACACAGTAATGACCTTTCTAAGCTTGTCCTGGAAGTGTTATTGGCATTCTAATGATTTATTGCATGTTCCAGTTGATTACAGGGCCATTTGTCAACATTTTATTTCTCTCTCCATAAACCTGTCTCCTGCGTCACAGACATTCACTGGCATGAAATTTAAACAAATACAGTATATAGCTCTTATTCAACTTCTGTTTGTACTTGGAGCCTCTCGAGCAAACCCAGTCTGGCCAAGAGAGGGCTTTTTATGATCGGTGTTGCTGTACCTTTCACAGGGCACGAGGTGATCTCTGGGTGAGAGGCTGAGGATGATTTCCTCTCTATTGATTTGCAATTCCTTGAGTTGGGAATTTTTTTCGAAGCTGAGTCTGTCAGGCCCGTTTCCCACTTACTTATGTGGACTCTGTCTCCGGGTTGCCAAGCCGTCATTTTGGGCCTGTTGGTGTGCCGAAAGGCTTGCTTGGAAAAGGAGGTGTTGGCTTGTCTTAACCAGTCAGTCCGGCAGACTTAGCTCTTAGCTCCTTGCAACCAGACTCACCACACAGGTGACAGGACTGAGCACGCCCAGGGGACATTCACAGAGAACATGAGTCATGCCATCACTGCACAAAGGCTTGAGCTGTTCCCAACTCCGTGGATGACTTTGGGCCCATCCCATGTCCTTCAGGGCCTCAGACTTACAGGCTGGTTTTGCTTCACGCTGTTCCTGACGTTATTTATTACATGAGTGTGGTCACCCCGTCCTGTAACTGCCTCACAGAGGTGCTCTAAGGATAAATAAGTCCATTATCAGCAGAATGCTGAGAGCTCCTTTGAGAAAGGCTTTACATAAATGTGCAGTTATTCTTGTGTTTATATTAAGTCAGTTAACAACCTTTTGAGCTGGTCCGTGACACATGGTGGGTTCATGTGACAGAAACAGAAGACGTTCCCGTTCAGTTTCCCTTTGAGGAGGCATGCATGTTCACCTGGATGCCTTCACACACAAGAGCACACGCACACTCACATACACATGCACACACACCCGATGGAGAGCACGTCTTCTAGTTAAAGATTCAGTCTGAACAGTGTCAGGGCTGACCTTCCCTCAGATTCCTGCATCTGGGAGACTTTTAACCTGGTCCATAGCATTGCCTCTTGTAAGGGATGTGGTGAGGCCAGAGGGCTCTCGCTGTGTTCCTGTGCAGTGTAGACATGGTCACATGTATTTCCCACAGGCATCTCACAATTACCAAGTTGATAACTGAAACTGTAATTAGTTTGCATGCTTTAGTTCCCTGAAAGCTGCTTTCTCTTGAATTATATCCCTCACTGAATGGCGTGAACATCTGCCCGGTGGCCCGCTTAGAAACCTGAGAAGCATCCTTCCCTGTATCCTTTCCTACATCTTCCTGAAGTCCTGTTGGATTCTGGGCTCTCTGTATTTATTGGCTTCAACCCCTCCTCACCATCACATCTGTTCTCAGACCCTCATCATCCCTCTCCTGGACCATGACAACAAGCTCTTCATCAGTTGGGGATAGTGCTTGCAACAACAGACACCCAATCTTGCTGTGTTGCACAGTCAGAACGCTTCCTGGAAGGATAGATGGTGACACTAGTGAGAAGCTAGGGAGTCAGGACTAGAAAGTCGCTAAGAGTCAAGGGATCTCTGGAGATCAGGCAGTTGGATCCCCAGTCAGGTCACTGTTCCAGTGATCTAGTTCATGTAACAAATTACTCAAAGCTCAGTGACTTAAATGACAATATTTGTTTTGTTCATGAATCAGCAATTTGGGCACGGCTTGGAGGGGACAGCTTATGACTCTACCTGGGGTCCTCTGGTATGGCTTGAAGGCTGGGGCCCCGGGATCATCTCAAGACTCCCTCCCTCACATGTCTGCTGACCGATGCTGGCTGTCAGCTGAAACCTCAGCTGGGCTATTTGCTGGAATACCTACACATGTCTCCTCCATATTGTCTGGGCTTCCTTGCAACATGGTGGCTGGGTTCTGAGGGAAAGCTTCTCTAGAAAGAATGGCCAGATGGAGGCCATTTCACTTTTTATGATAGCCCGAAGTCCTTCAGTGTTACTTCCATTGTTTCTATTCTGGAGAGGGAATAGGCTCCATCTCCTGAGGGGGGGTGGCAAGACTCTGGAAGAGCTTGTGGGATCCGAAAGATTGCTGTGGCCATTTTTGGAAAATACAATCTGTCCTATTCTGTGAAAAGTCTGGTTTTATTTATCCTCTCAAAATGCGAAGTTCCTAGAAGGGAACTTTGTGTCAGATGGGCTGTGCTGGTCACGGGTCTGGGGCTGGCTACTCCAGAGTAGTGAGATGGAGAATCTTGCCCTTTGGCAACAGAAGAGGGAATTGTCTTCCCCCAGAACTACACAAAACAGTGGGGAGTTTCCCCCCAAAGGGAAACCAGGGTGCTAGTAGGAAGTGGTGAGGGGGATGTGAAGGAAAGTATGAATTCTAGAAAGCCAAAAAATGACAAATATCTTTTACAGCCTGACTGTAGACTTGTCTTTCCACCTCTACTTAAGTCTTCATGACCTTAATGCCATTGTGATCTAAAATTCTATTGTGATCATGTGACTCTCATGCTCTAAATCCTCTGATGGGTACCTGCAATTTCAGAATCAGCCCCAAACTCTTTAGCCTGGCATAGTAGACACCATGGCCCTGGCCCTGACCTATCTTGCCGCGGGCCTTTTGGCCACAGCCCACGTACAGCCTTTGATCCACCATGCCACTTTCTGGCTCTTTCCTGTATTTCCTGTACTCTCAGTGGCCTCTCAGTTTTTGTGCTTGCATACCTGTAGATTGTTCTGTATCAATATCCTTCTTCTCCATCCTTGTGTCCCAAGCTAGTTTTTATTCCCTGACATGTGTCTTTGTTAAGAGTCCCCACGGAGAAGCCTTCTTTGGGGTTACTCCTCTGTGAGCCCCGGCTGAGTCGGGGTCCCCTTCTGTGTTCTCAAGCACCCCACAACTCTACTGCCTGCTAACCTTTGCTTTTCTGGTCAGTCTCCTCCGTTAGATGGTGGGACCCTCAAGGCAGGGCTAGTGTTTTAGTTAAGTCTGAATTCCTCAATGCTTAGGATGCTGCTGGCCACTTAGTGGTTGCCCAGGAAATGCCAACTGAATGGCGATGGTGTCTGGTGGCCCAGATTCCACGTTCTAGGATGACTGCCTCAGGCGGGGTGTCAGGGAGGGAGGACGCTTTTGCAGCCGAGTGTTGGAAAGCCAGATGAGAATTGTTCCTCATCAATGGCATGTGCCTCTTGGGGCCAGAGAGGAAATCAGCATCACCCGCATTGCTGAGCCACATGGACATTGACGCTGAGGGCTTATGGGTTGGTCATAATGCGAGCCTGAGTGGGGCAGGGAGGTATATATGCATACATTATAATCCTTGACCGCCATGGTGGTTCAACATCATCCCAAGAGAAATCAACACTTAAAATTGCAGAGAGGAGCAAACCCATGTCACAAACAAGGAAATAGTTGATTTTTCCACGTGTTTTTCTAATGTAATTGCTCTCTTCTTATGATGGGGCAGAAGGTGGAGAAAAGCAGGAGAGGTTAAGGTGGCTAGGGAGAATGGAGATGCAGTTGGTGAGTGAAGACAGAGAACCAGCCTGTTCCTCTCGTATACAGACCCGAGGTGGGATGAGGCCTAAGGAACGTCAGCTTGGGGGTAGACAAAGAGGGAGAGATGAGCAGCGCTTTCACTCTTTTTGGGGACTCCTTTCTCAACCATTGCTGGAGCCCCAGTGAGAAAGCACCATCTCATCAAGAATGCCCAGGACACACAGGCCCTGCTGCAGGGTACCCATGCCCCCAGCTCGGTGAGGGTGGCAGCCAGCCCTGTGCCAGGGCCCAGTGTGAACTCTAGCCCCTGGCTGAAGAGGACAGATGGGGCGAGGAGAGGGGCGTCCCCGAGAGACTCGGAGGCTGAAGAGCTCCCAATCCCGGTGCGAGCTGCATGTAACGTATGGCTTAATTTCCTCTCAAATTAGACACTTGATAAAAAAAGTTATTATATCTGTCAAATTGCCAGGGCGTTTTATGGGTGTGATAAACTAAGAACCACTGTTTTACAAACCTTGATGGGATGTTTCAGTACCTGGAAAACAATTTTATGGCCGCCCAGGCTACTAACAAATTGCAAATACTGATTAAGCCATAAAGTTACAACATTAAAATATAATGAGAGGTTATTGCACGCGGGCAAGCTCTTCCCTAGCAGCCACAGCTGCACTCAGCCGGCGAGGCGGGCTTACGCTTTCTCTGGCACGGTGAGGTGCTTCAGGTCCCTTAGGGGCCAGGCCTGAGCTCTCCGGGGGTGTCTGGCCGGTATTTCCTGCAGGGCAGAGCAGGGAGCAGGGAGAAGTTGCGCTAGAGCGGGCGGCAGGCATTAGAGGTTGCTCTGAAGGAAGCACTTCTCGGGAACGCAGGACATAAGCCTGGCCAGAGGAGGGCGCTGTGTCTGGTTCACGCA
This sequence comes from Mirounga angustirostris, assembly GCF_029215605.1. Classification (NCBI taxonomy): domain Eukaryota; kingdom Metazoa; phylum Chordata; class Mammalia; order Carnivora; family Phocidae; genus Mirounga; species Mirounga angustirostris. The sequence goes on from NW_026991710.1 coordinate 168,527,330, forward strand.
CCGCCGTGTATCTGCGAAGACCCCCTTTCCGGCAGTGTGAATCCCCTCTGGACCCTTTGTTCTCGACCCCGATGGAGAGTCTACTTGCCACGTGGGGAATTCTCTGCTCTGCGCACCGCACGGGACCAAGCAAATGGTCAGTGTGCCGCGTTCACCAAGGGCAGGCGCCGTGGGATGCCCCGGGGGAGTAAATACGACCTAACTTCTGCCTGTAAACAGCTGTAGTCTAGTGAGAAGGGGGGACCTACACGAGAAGGTAAAAATACAGCACAGAATTTCCGACGAGCTGGCCAAGTCATTACACCATTACACGGCTGGGCAGGGGAAGAAGACAAGTTGGCGCTCCCGCTGGTTCTCTTTGCCTCTAGATGCTTCAGCCAAGCTGAGATTTTCTTGAGATCTCTGTCTGTCACCCAAGGAAGCAACAATTCTTGTGTGGATCACTGGTCCATACCTTCAGCTAAAAGAGAATGTCAATCAAAGCTCAGCCTCCTGAGTCTTGCTGGGTTTTCTGCTTGCCCCTCTCAGCCCTGCATGCTTTGCATCGCTCGGCGACGTGCCTCAGTTTCTTTCTCCATCCTTCCCTCCAGGGCTGACGTTGTTTGTGTGGTTCCTTTAGCCCTAGAGACTTCGCTCTGCCCCTCACTGCAGAGGCCGGCAGCTTCTCGGAAGGGCTGGGTTGATTCTTCCTTGAGGGGATTCCATACCAAGCAGAGATCACAGGGTCGTAACAGCCCTGATGTGCCCGCATTGGATCCGGGGCAGACCCAGATGTGGATGTGTACCTTCTGGTATCAGGGCTGGTCGGTGCAATTAAATACTTTTAGGGAACTCGTATAAAGAGTCAATAGTGGCAGTATTTGTTCTACATGGAGGTCAGAGAGGGGACTCTGGAGTCAGGGGGTTGGGGGCATGCATCCTGACTTGGGACTTATCACCTGAGTGGCCTGGGGCAGTTTAGGGAGCATCTTTATGCTTTAGTTTTCGCTTTTTAAAAAACTATATATATATATATATATATAAATATATATATAAAATATTATATTTCTATTATATTTATTATTTGTGTATTTATTATTTTATACTTATCCTCATTTAAGTTACCTACTCCCACAGCTGTTGGGAGGATTTAGTAAGTGAATATGGGCAAAGCCCTTAGAATGGGGCCTGGCACACGGCAAACCCTCAATTAATGCTGGTATTGCTGCTTATTGAGTGTCTGCTGTGTATTAGACTCCCTCTTTGTACTTCCCACGAACTATCTCTTTAATATTCATAATATTTATAGTAAATATCAAATAAACATTGTTAGCTAAATGCAGAAATGGAGGCCCTTGGTTACAGCTCGTAGATGGCTGAGCTTGAATTCAAAACGAGGTTGTTCTGATTTCAAAGTCCATGCTCAAGAGGTGATCATTGAGACTACCTCCTGAGACTTTCTGGGGAACTAAGCCCTGGGGCGGATACCTGAGGAAATGGGGAGAAGACTCACACCCACCCAGCACAGTAGGCCACTGGTCTACGGCACCCAAACATGGGCTCTGTCTACCCTTGATTCCGGGAGCAGCTCCAGCGTCTGGGCGCCGCACGTGTGTGTGGTCATAGCCACCTGCTGTGCCACCTCATGAGAGACTGTCCCCACACCTTAGCACTGCCTCTCAGGCTTCTTACAATGAACAATGATTCTGTGAGAAAGAGGCCCGGAATGGAAGCCTCCTTAGGAGACGACAGGCAGTCCATCTTTTTGGCCGTATTTGTATGAAGGGATGAGCTGGTTTGAGGGACAGCAGCAAGCTGGAGGGACAATGTCACCTATGGAATAAATTACATGTTTTGCTCTTTTAGGATATGGTGTGCTAAGCACGCAGCATAGAGAGCAGGAGGACTCAGAGACTCCTCAGTCATTCATTCCTCCTTATTCATAATTTTTCCTCTAAATTTAACAGTTCATAACTACCTATGAAATAGCATCACTGTATCACTAAATAGCACTAAATAGCCTGACTATATCAGAAGGGGTGTGTGTTCTCAAGGCTGTGCAGAATAATGGACAATTGTAATGTCAACACCTATAGAGTATGTCAAATACTATAACAAAGGGAGATACAATACAGGGACAGTAGGAGAAAAGATGACCCCAAGTCAGCTGGGGAAGGTTCTAGTCTGAGGCTGTGCTGAACTTCCTGGGTTAGGGAGAATCAGGACCATCATGCCAGTTTCTTTCCTCTTCTCCTAAGAATACTACTCCTTGGGCATTATTTACCAAGATAAGGAGGCAGCCCAAGTGTTCATCAATAGATGAATGGATAAAGAAGAAGTGGTACGTATAAACAATATCACTCAGCCATAAAAAGAATGAAATCTTGCCATTTGCAACGACATGGATGGAGCTAGAGAGTATAATGCTAAGTGAAATAAATCAGCCAGAGAAAGACAAATACTATATGATTTTGCCCATATGTGGAATTTAAGAGACAAAACCAATGACCAAAGAAAAAAAAAAGACAAGGAAACAGACTTAACTACAGAGAACAAACTGGTGGTTGCCAGAGGGGAAGTGGGTGGGGGGATGGGTGAAATAGGTGATGGGGATTAAGAGTACACTTGTCATGATGAGCACGGAGTAATGTATAGAACTGTTGAATCACTATAGTGTACATCCGAAACTAATATAACACCGTGTGTTAATTATACTTGAATAAAAAGAATAAAAAGCAAAAGAATCCTGCTCCTCAGGTCTAGGCTGTGAAAACATTCATGACGATAACTAACATCTGTGTAGCACGTCACAAAAGGGCACAACAGCCCCACAAGGTGGCTATTGTTAGTTGCATTTGACAAATTAAGAGACTGTAATGCAGAGAAGTGATGTTATTTGCCCCATGTTTCTGGCTCACCATTGGTTCTCAGCTCGGTAGAATGTGGTTACCACATGAGCAGGGACTTCCATGTCATTTGAGCTGCTCTTCACTGGCGGGTTGCCAGCCCCCAGAAAAGTCCCTGGTATGTGGTGGTCACAGATCAATGTCTTGAATGTGTGACTAAAACACAGATCCTTTTTGGTTCCAACACATATGTGCTTTTCACCATCTCACCGGCTCCCGATGAAGTCCCTTGGCCTGGAAAGAGATTCTGTGGGAGAGAACGTCACACTCCACGAGCCCTTTTCCTCCAATCCAAGCACAAGGTTTGCGTGGCCACTGTCCATACAAAACACACACAGCTGGAACCTCTCTGAGGTACTTGGGGACCAGAAGCGTTGTGGGGGTGGTTGGGGTGTGCTCGTGGAGGTGGGAGAGGGTTAGCATGAGAAAATCTTTTGCACCGTGGTTGACCAAGCTAGGAGCACTCTTCTAGCCATTTTTCCTCATCACATGGGGGCCCCGTTGTGGCCCAGCTGGAATCAGACACAAACAAAGTAGCCTTCTCCATGCCAACAAGAGTGGAAATAAGATGTGTCAGGAAGACAAAACTTCTCCTTGAGGCTCCTCTGCGGTGCCTATTAGAAGTGAAGTCAAGGGGCTGTGGGTGGCGGTGGAGAGCCTGTGGTTAAGAAAGGGGGAATATTAGCGCCAACACACTGGGCCATAATGGAAAATGTCACCTTTTTCAATTCCTTTGAAATAGTCACCTACCTGTGGTATGTTTTCTAATATTGCTGCCCTGTTCTTAGCTGGGTCATTTCTCCTCCCAGGACCCTGAGAGAGGACAGAGATGGGAATGATGGAGGAGAAGCCAGGATGGTGCATCAGTCTCCATGCCTGCCATATTCTAGAACTCAGGCTGTGCCTCTCTCCCTCCAGTCACAGTGGTCCTATCTGTCTCAGGGATTGATGCCCTCACACTTGTCCTCATCCTCTCGGCCACTGCAAATAGGTCTGTAGTTCCCCTGGTAGGAGTGGGGATGGTAAACGCCTGGTCTATCCCAGAGGTGACCGCTGGTCAGCCATGGTGAATGCCTCCGGATATTGCTTAGGAATTGCATTACTGTATGGGTCATCATCTTTTGCTTTAACACACACATTTGTCTCCAGCACTAGGTGGCTTAACCTGCATCCCTGGGCCCCACACAAGGCAAGAACATGAGCGCTCCCCCGAGGCGGCTGAAACGGGATGTGTGGTAGTGGAATACTCATGACAAGAGCGACACCATCCATGTCGCCCCCTGTGATGCCTGGCACTCTGCTTGTCACTTTCTAATACCAAGTCTCTCATTTTCACTCTTTGGCTTCCATTTGCTCTACTTGCTGAGAGACTACAAAGCTTCACGACAGAGTTTGTTAGAGTTTGGTACGTTGTATTTTTGATTTGTCCACATTTTTTTCCCCAAGATTTTTGTCTCCCCATTGTTCTTCCTTCTAACTTTCTCTCCACACGCAGGCATTTCCAGCCTCAGCCAATCCCTCTGCGGGGTGAGGTAGGAAAATCACACGGGCATGTTTTCCTGTCACCCTCTCACTCTCTCCATCTTCACACCAAACTGTGTGCTTATTTCATTTGGGCCCGTGATGTTTCCAGCATTGCTTGGTATTTGGGGCCAGTCAGCCCACTCCACTCTCTCTCCAGGTCCCACTTCCATTGCCTTGGTCTCCTCCATTCCGGGAATGGACCCCTTACGTCCCTTATCCAACGTGTCCTGTGGGTTTACCCTGGAGCGAATAACTAAGCAGTTCCGAGGGAAGAAGTTTGGGGTGGGTGTCGGGAATGCTGGAACTCCTGTGTTATATCAGTGTGTCTGTTGATCTTAGATGGTAGGGATGTTGTTCTCGTTTTATATATGATAAGAATGAGGCTCACAGACCCTAAATGACCCAAGAGATTACAGCTAAACCTACCAAATAGGTGAGCTTCCACCTACGTCTGTCTGGTTCCAGGCTCTTTCCACTACAGTAACTTCCTCTTACTGGAAAGGATATTATCAGCCTGGATTCTGAGAAACTGGCTGAAAGGCTTAGGCAATCTGTCCCTCTAGAAACTTGTCAAATACTACTACTACTAAAGAATTAGTCTGGCAAGGGCTATTGTACTACCAGCAGAAGTGAATATATGCTGAGTTCTTATTGATCTTGTTGAAAGCACCTCACATATATCCATTCTTGAATCCTTATAACACTCCTCCCCAAATTTGTCCCCATTTTCTGAATGAGGAAACTTAACCCCTCTTAACTGGAAAGGTTAGGACAATAGCCATCCAGTGGTACCGACTACCAATATGATAATGAGCACTGTGGTATTTCTGAAATATACCCAAACTTCCAAATATTCAGAAGGCCTCCCACTCCAGAAAAAAAAAACAAACAAACCAAAAAACCCACCCAGAATTGGTCAGGACAATAAGGAGATGCAAAGGAATGAAGCCTGGCAGAAAGAGTGCTCAGCACAGAATAATAATAATAATAATAATAATAATAATAATAATAATAATAATAACAACAACAACAACAACAACAACATCCTATAAAAATAATGATATAGCATTTAGTAATGCCCCCAGTGCTCAAAACCAATTGCTCTTTTAAGTGTGCCAAAGTGCATTTCATCTTGAAACAGTGTGATGCTAATGCATTCCTGCCAGGCTGGCCACATAGGAAGTGACCCCCGACCTGTGGAGGTGTTTGCTGGGCTCGCTGCAGCTTGCGTTGTCTGTCTGGGGCAGGGCAGTGTCTGGGGCTCTCGAAACAGTACCTTATCAGTGCTTCATTAAGGTGGAGCCTAATAGATGCTTTTGGATGAAGGCACAATCACCTTCTTGAGTAGTTTGGTCCTTAATGACAAAAGAGAGGGTGAGAACGTTGAGGTGCCCTTGCAGAATGGACTAGGGGAAGTGTACAGAATAGTGTGGTTTTTCCTGGGGACTCCTGGACTATGGTATGGTGCAGTGCAGAGTGCCTGAGGCCGGCGGCCAGTTGGCTTGGATTTGAGTCCCCTCCTCTATTGCCAGTTACCTATGTGACCTGGGTAAGTTGTTTCTATCTTCTGGCTGGCCTTGGTTTTCTCATCTAACCTCATTCTGGGTTAAAAGATTTTTAAGGGCCTTTCCTATTTTTACTTTCCACTGCTTGGCTTCGTTCAGGCATTCCTCACTTTCGCTTATGTGGGTCTCCCAACTGTCTCCATGCTTGTCCCCTAATCCACATTCTGTCTTCCTACCTCTAGAGTGGTCTTTCTAAGTAAATAAACTTTACTTATGTTACTCTCTCACCTAAAACCTTCACGTCTATAGGATAAAGACAGAAACTGCCATGGATATAAATAAGGACAAAAAGGATATACATAACAATGATGTGTGATTTCCCAGTTACATATGGAATCATGTTCCCTACAAAACCAAGGTGCTCATTCCTCACAAAGTCCAATGAAACATCTACAAAAACTGGGAACTTTATAGTTATAACTTCCCCAAAGCAGAAAGTTTATTGCCCACATTCTTTGACCATGATTGCATCAATGCATTAAAAGTGGAATTTACTAATACAATGATACTTGCCAACCACTTCACAAATTCACGATTCAAAAAAAACCTCCAAAATTTAAAACAGCTTTTTAAAAAGCAGCTGGGAGGTCAGATAGGAAGTCAAAATAGGAGTTACAGATTATTTAAAATTATTAAAAGTCTGAAGCCCTGCATATCAAAAATTATGGAATGTAGAACAAATTCTTTAAAGATGAATCATATCCTTAAATAATTTTATTAATAAGAAAAAATGGAAAGTAAATGATGTAATAATTGGATTCAAGGAGTGAAAGAAATCAAAATTAAAAAAAAAACTAAGGAAAGTAAGAGGAAAGAATTAGCAAAGATAAAAGCAGAAACAAATGAATTAGAAAGAAAAAAAAGAGTGGGTTCTTTAAAAATACTAAGAAAGAAAGAAAGAAGAAAGAAAGAAAGAAAGAAAGAAAGAAAGAAAGAAAGAAAGAAAGAAAGAAAAAGATTAAACTTTGGCAAGAATGACCAAAAATAAAAAAAACAAAAACCCAAGTGACACATCACATGGGATATGTTAAAGCAACACAAATTTATTCTTTTAAGTTCTGAAGGCCAGAAGTCTGAAATCAGTTTCATTGAGCCATGGTCAAGGTGTTGGAAGGGCTGTCTCCTTTTGGAGGCTCTATGGGGGAATCTGTTTCCTTGCTTTTTCTAGATTCCCGAGGCCCCTGAATTCCTTGTCTCCCGACCACTTCCTTGGCATCCCTCCAATCTCTTGCTTTTGTCATATTTCCTACTTCTCCCTTTAACCCTCCTGCCTCCCTTTTATAAGGAATTCTGTAATTACATATGAAATCCTCTTGGATAATCCAAGAGTATCTCCCCATTTCAAGATCCTTAACTTAATTGCATCTGTAAGTCCTTTTTGTCATATTGGGTAGCATTCACAATTTCTGGGGATTAGGACATGGATCTCTTTTGGGGGATATTATTATTATTATAACCACAAATGTTTTCAAATAAATATTAAAAATGTGAAGGAAATATTACATGCAGTATGATTCCAAAAATTCTGGCAATCTAAATATAATGGTTTGCCTCACCCTGGGAAGTGGAAAATGTCCAAAATTGACTCAAGAGTATGTAAAAAATGAAACAATAAATCGCCTGTTTCATTAGAAGCTCACAAAAAAGTCACCAGGTCTAAGTAGTTTTGTGGGCAAGTTCTATCACGTCTATAGTGAAAAGATAATACCCAGATCACATAGTTTCTCCAGAGCATAAAAAATACAGAATATCTTCATTTTTTGACTCCATTTTTGAATAACTTCCTTTTCTGACTCTGATAATGAAAGTCAACAAAGCTGTCAAAGAAAAAATATAGAATAATCTCCCTTGTTTAGAGATGTAAAATTGCTGAGAAAAATATCAACAAATCAAACACAGCAATATATTAAGGAAAGATGCCATATCCCAGGAGGATTTTTCTACGAATGATTATGAAAGCTTGTTTCAGCATTAGGAAATTTATTAATGTAATCTTTTAATGCAATATAATTTATTACTTAAATAGGTTAAAGGGGAAAAACAGACATGATCATCTTGTTAGGGTCTAAAACAGCATTTCACAAAGTTTAATATCCAGAAGTGAAAATAGTAATTTAGAAAACTTTAGTATGTTAGAAATAAAATGAAATTTCTTAACAAAAAAGTATCAGAAACCAATACTAATCCTCATAGTAAACAGTAAAATAGCTGAAATGGATAGATCCAAGCTTCTTTCCAATACTGTTATCACTTAGGGGCCTTACAGATGTATTACCGTTGAGATCTAGACAAAGGAATAATACAAAAAAAGTAAGTAAGACGTAAATATTGGAAAGTAAGAGCCAAAAAAAATTCATTATTAATTACAGCAGATTGTGAACCTAGAAAATCTAAGTTAATCAAATGAGAATCCACTAGATGAGAGAGCTCAGTAAATTGGCTGATCTAAGACAAAATTCAATAGTTTTCCTATGCATTAACAATAATCAACCAGAGTCTAAGAATGAGAAAGAATATCCTATTCATGAATGTAACAAGTTGCTAGAAATTAATAGTAATGTAAAACGTGGAAAAACTATGCAATGCTATTGAAGGAGCTAAGAAAATAACTGAAAAAATTGAGAAACGTACCATATTCTTGCTGGAAATATTCGTTTTTGTAAATACGTCTTTATCTAGGGTTAACCTATGAATTTATGGAATGCCATTCAAAATCTCAGTGGGATATTTTTGAATTTTACAAGTTGATTCTAAAGTTCATCTTGAAGAGTGAATATATAAAAATAGTTAAATCTTGGAAAAGGAGAATACTGATGGTAAGATTTGCTTTGCTATCTATCAAATGTGCTATGCAGTTATAGTAATTAAATATTTTATTGGCACTGAAATTGATAAATTAATTTGCCAAAGTTAATTCCAGAGGGATTTGGATTTAAATCCCAATATAAAATATAAGAAAATGTTTTTTAACTTAGTGCAGGAGCAGATCTTTCTGAATATCTTCTGAAGAATTACATCAAGGCTGGAAACCTTTACGATTGACAGATTTGATTACCCAATAATTATACAATTTTTCACATCAAAAGATAACATTAACAAAGTTAATAGATAACAAGTGAAAAATGTATTATGTATGTTAGGCAAAGATTTAACAATCATAATATACAAAGAACTCCAACACATCAGTAAGAAAAAGAAAGTTAGTAGCAAAATGATGCTAACCGATGATTCATAGAAAAAGAAATACAAATATCCAACAAATGTAAGAAAAGATCTTCCACTAATGAAAAGAAATTTGTAGTAAATCTGTGAGATTCCACTTTTCATCTCTTAGAAACAATGGTAGCATGTATGTTTTGTGTGTGTGGAAACACATTCTATTGGTGGGCATATAAACTGGTGCAATCATCTGAAAAGGCAGTTTATCCATGTATATCAAATTTTAAGTGGGCATTCCCTTTGACCTAGAAATTACATTTCTATATATTTATTCTATGGAAATAATCTCAGAAGTTTGTAAAGATCTGTATGCAATGTTAGCTGATATATTATTTATAATAGCAAGGATTTTTAATGGACCTAAAGTTCTACCAGTTTTTTTTAAAAATGTTTGTTTATTTGACAGAGAGAGAGGGAGAGAGCACGTGCATGTGGGGGGTGGCAGCATGGGGAGGGACAGAAGGAGAGGGAGACAGAATCCTCAAGCAGACTCCCCGCTGGGCACAGAGCCTGATCCGGGCTCAATCCCAGGACCCTGAGATCATGACCTTAGCCGAAATCAAGAGTCCAATGCCTAACTGACTGAGCCACCCAGGTGCCCCCCAGTTTTGTTTTAATACATTATGACTGATTCAAACCTTGGTAGATTAGCATCAAGGATTAGCAGGCCAGCACCTAGTAGTTTTAGGGCTGAAGGCAAGAGTACAGATAGATGACTACATATTTCAATGTATAAAAGGTAAAAGTTAAACAAATGAACTGTTAAAAATATTGTCTTCCTGCCTTGATTAATATACCTTCAAACATGGGTTAAACTGCAGTTTATTTGGCTGAAGATTGATAAATATCAAAGATGACTGAATTTAATTGTTATTGTGTATGTCTTCAATACATCACAATACACAATGGGTATTGTGTATGGCTCTGTTGAAGGGCCAGTGGTTTTTGGGCGAGTGATAAAAAAAAGACATTCCTAATTTATAATAACTATGTATTTATCATTAAATTTATTTTTCTGGTCCTTATTTCAGTGAAATCACTAATTATATTGTTAGAAGTGAGATTTCCCACACAATTTGTGTTGTATTGACAATGCCGAAACAGACAATCTTTGAGTTACTGTAGTTCTTATGTAGATTTTTACTCATTTCAGTTTGGAGAAATTTTGCATGGCTGAGCAGTAGCGACTGGAATTGTCAATATAAGTCTTGAAACAATACATAGATTCAGAAATGAACGTGAATATTATATATCCTATTCAAACACTGAAGTAGGTCACATATGATAAATTATCCTTAGTTCAGAAAATATTACAGAGCATATCATTTTCATCATAGACATTGCTATCTTTTCAACATCTTGATTTTCACTGTCTTTTAAAGCAATATCTAGATCCACTCAGAAGTGTGAAAAGGTGGTATCACAGTTTACCCATTTAACTTTAGATATGGATGCAGTGTATATAAATGTAAGGTAGTATAGATTGTTTAGTAAGGCAAAATATACTTCAGTGACTACATGCAGCTCTTATAAGAGAACCTCTATGCTCTAATGCAGTGTCGATCTCTGATGTCAACAGTGGTCCAACCCACAAACTCTTGTCAACAATGGTCCAACCCACAAACTCTTGTGGCATTTAGACACAACTTGTATTTGGAGGACAAGAGATGGAGACAAACTTACCTGGGGCCTGAACAGCATTAGTCATGAGCGTGAATGTTTACGACGGTAACTGGTTATTCTGGGCCAGCACTGAAGGCTGGGTCCTGAGCAACAAGGGCATCCATGCATTCTTTAACAAATTTAATTTTTTTTGTCGATTTGTGATATGGGAAGCTTTCTAAGTCAAGCAAGTTGGTTCCACTGGCTGTGGCAGGGCTGAGAAGGAGGGGAAACTAGCATTATGACTTTAGGTGGGCTGCCAGGCCTGGAGCGGTTCAGCCAGGCACTGGGCTACGGGATGGAGCCAGCCCCTGGCAACGGGGTTTGGCTGTGGCCAGAAAATGTGTGAACTGGCATCTAAGAAAAAGGCACAGACTCAGAAAGGAGCAGCTTGGTGAGCCTAGGGCTTAAGAGCTCCAGACCTTTCCTGCTGAGAGTGAAGCTTCTAGAACATCCTCATCAGGGGCAGAACTGAGCCTGTAGGTAGATATCTGGGAACTACCCAGGAAATGGTTGTCTGTGGAGAGGCATTGGTGGAGCCCTCGAAATGTGAGGACACAAAAGGGATGAAGAGCACAGTAAGGCACTGGCTTGTTTATTTAGTACTGAGAGCATCTTTTTTTTTTTTTAATTTTTTAATTTTTTTTTATTCTTATGTTAATCCCCATACATTACAGCATTAGTTTTAGATGTAGTGTTCCATGATTCATTGTTTGTGCATAACACCCAGTGCTCCATGCAGAATGTGCCCTTCTCAATACCCACCACCAGGCTAACCCATCCTCCCACCCCCCCTCCCCTCTAGAACCCTCAGTTTGTTTTTCAGAGTCCATCATCTCTCATGGTTCGTCTACCCCTCCGATTTCCCCCGCTTCATTCTTCCCCTCCCGCTACCTTCTTCTTCTTTTTTTTTTCTTAACATATATTGCATTATTTGTTTCAGAGGTACAGATCTGAGATTCAACAGTCTTGCACAATTCACAGCGCTTACCAGAGCACATACCCTCCCCAGTGTCTATCACCCAGTCACCCCATCCCTCCCACCCCCACCACTCCAGCAACCCTCAGTTTGTTTCCTGCAATTAAGAATTCCTCATATCAGTGAGATCATATGATACATGTCTTTCTCTGTTTGACTTATTTCACTCAACATAATACCCTCCAGTTCCATCCACGTCGTTGCAAATAGCAAGATCTCATTCCTTTTGATGGCTGCATAATATTCCATTGTATATATATACCACCTCTTCTTTATCCATTCATCTGTCGATGGCCATCTTGGCTCTTTCCACAGTTTGGCTATTGTGGACATTGCTGCTATAAACATTGGGGTGCACGTACCCTTTCGGATCCCTACTTTTGTATCTTTGGGGTAAATACCCAGTAGTGCAATTGCTGGATCATATGGTAGCTCTATTTTCAACTTTTTGAGGAACCTCCATACTATTTTGAGAGCATCTTTCTATGGAATATTTTTAGCACCCAAGTGGTGAGCAGAGTTGGGACATAGTTATATTATAGTTTCTTAGATTCATTACTGAACCATAAGCTCCTTCAAGACAGGCTTCATGTTGATCTACCATTATATTCCCAGTGCCTAGCACGTAGTATGTACTGACAAATATTTTTTCAATAAACACTTAAGGGGTAGAGTTAGGAAATATGCATGAACGCTTGAACATGAACAACAAACACTTAAGTGGGGAAGGTAGAAAGGCTGGTTTTGCCTTTTGGAGAAGGGTGGGGTGCAGGAGAGAATTCTAGAAATTGGAGGTAGGGAGAGTTTTGTGCCTCCAGGATTCAGACATCCCGTATATAAAATCTCATTATGGAGATTTTCATCCATGGCGAGGCTGAAGGAAAGAGCAGCGGGACAACTACAAGGAGGGAAGGACCCATAGAGAACTCCCCTAGCAGATAGACAGAATTTCCCAGGCTCCCCCACCCCGGTGTACCCCAAGGATTTCTCACAACTCTGTCCAGTATGTAATCTCATTTACTCTTCATTTGAAGTTGGCTGGCCACAGGTATCATTAAATCTGCTTTATGGAATGGGAGATGAGGCAGATGAAGAATCAGACCTAAGACAACACCATGAGTTAAGGTTTTAGACAGGGTTTTGGATTCCTGGGCTCCTAGGGTTTGGACAGGGTTTTAGATCTCGGGGCTCCTAGGGAGGTTAATGCAATGCGAGGAGATGCTACTGGCCACCTCTTTCTTACCCGAGGCATCTCAGTGGTTTCCTTGGCTGTGCAGAGACTTCTAGAACATGTAAAGGCAGGAGAGTTAATGTCTTGACAAAGACCTGCAACGGGCCACCCCTTGCTGCTTTCCCAATGACAAGGTGCATCCTTCACCTCCCATCCACCAAGCATTTGGCTTTGAACACAATGGAGCTTGCAGAGGGCTTGAAGATCCCCGAGGGTGGCAGGTGCCAGATATTAACATAACATCAACTTTTGTCAAGCAGAACGTTCACTCATGCTGCTGATGTGGAGCTCCCTGAAGTTTAGAAATATGCAAAACTGGCTCACCAGCATCTTTACACCTGGCCGAACCTCTTAATGGCATCTCCCCGCCCCGCCCCCCTCTGCCCAGCAGCAGGCCGCCGTGCACGGCTTGAGCACATTCACTCTTCTCTCCTCCCTTTGCCTCTTCTCCTGTCAGTCCTTCCCTCCCAGGCTTTTATGCAGCAAGTCATTTTTCTGCAGTTGTCATTTACTGCTCCGCCTAACTACTACATCTGAGCGTGGCCGAACTAATGATGCAGCAATTAAGAGTGATTAGGGTTATTGATAATAAAGAGGCTTCATAAACTTGATTAAATGCGTTCATTAATGAACACGTTGTGGGTACTTGCTTGGGGGGGGGGTGGGGCGGAATGAAAGGTGGGGAAAATAGGAAAAAAGAACTCACTCTGTAAATGTCCCAGAGTGGATCTGAAGATGACAAGGAGGCTGAGTTATGTGGCTGGATGCTCAGGAGTCCTCAGGGACTTGGACTTTGAGGCAAGTGCAGTAAAATTGCTGTCTAGAGCTCATCAGTTATTTCTGTGTGGTGGGACTGGGAGCTCGACAAAGACGACGAGATGCTGAAACAGAAGCGTCCACCCCCACCACCCCAAGGGTCACCTGAAATGGTCCAAGCTTGAGATGTGTTTTGGTCCCTACCTTTCCTGGGGGTGAGCAGCAGGGTTGCTATTCGTGAGCACAAGCAAAGCTCTTTCCCTTCCCTTCTGCTGCCAGCTCTCTTACGGGACTAAGGATGGCTATAGCTCTTGCTCCTTTATCATCTCTTTGCTTGCTGGGGATACTAGAGCCATGTTAATGACAGCCTTCTCTGTCTCTCTTTTGGTAAGGCTCTGGAGTGCTAGGGAGAGAGAGGACAGGATCCTCGTTCCCCATGCCACATGCAGAAACTGTGGGGAAAACCTTATAGCTCATTTCCTTTAAAGGCTTAGAAAAATGTCGTTAACTCAGCGCTGTTATAATTCAAAGAGGAATGCTTTGGACTCTACCTTCGCTTAGCATGTGTAGATTCCAGGTGGTGCAAATAAATATGAGTTTAACTGAATTAGAAGAGAATTTGTTTTTTTAATAGGAGAACAAGATTTTTATTAGAGGAACCTCCAACACACATTCTCAACACCTACTTACCTAAGGGGGGTACATTGCTTACGAGGTACTCCTGCCGCAGAGTGGGCTCCCCCAGGACCTCCAAGACAAAGAAGTCATTAACTTGGTTGTGGTTACTGGTCCGTCCAAGCAGTTATCCCGAATTTCTCTTAAACCACCCAATGATTTTTAAAATGAATTGAGTGTTCCCTCATTTGGCTTCAATGAATGTGAGTCCACGAGGTCATGTTGTATATTCTCAAACCACATTCTGGTTCCACCTGGGGGACTCCCTCTGCCAGGGAAGGGTCTGCTACCCAGCCCCTCCGCAATGGGCTCTGGCCCTTTGGGTCCTGAGGCTTCCCTGGGTGGAATTAACATGTGGGAGGCGCACTACTCACTCACTCCTGCGGTACAGCCGAACTGAAATGAAATATTGGAGCCGTTTTAAAGATTTATGCTGCCATCGTGTAGCTGATGCTGTGAAGAAAGATTTAATAGGCACCTTCGGTTTGTGAACACCATTGATTTAGCCCTCAACCCACTTCTGTCAGCTGTTGAGCTGGGCAGGGATTCTGTCACCTAGCCCACGGCATTTATTGAGAAAGCCCTGTGTGTAGATGGCTGTACTTTGGGTCCCAGGAAGTGACAAGAATGACAAGAATCCAGGGATCTCAGGATAGGATGGTCCTGACATTTCATCGCAGGTGGAATTCTCTCAGCAGTGTCCCTGTTACGGGGTCCCCACTCACCACCTCTCAGGGAAGCCCATTTTATTTGGGGGGAACACAGGCGGTCAGGATGCTTTTCTTTAGGCTGAGATGAAATCACCAGGATCTAGAAGTTACGGTGTGGGATTATTTTGCAGGTGGGACCAGCTAAATAATGAAGTCGTTTTTGCACTTGAGCAACTAAAGTCGGTGGGATGGACAGCAACGTGAGCCCTGCTGACTACTCCTCCGGTGGGGGGAAGGCTGTCTGAGATGCTGGCATACGAAGTTGCTCACTCCACACACGTCTGTTGACCACCGGGCCGGGGGCCTTAGAGGATAACTGCTTCCTGCGTTAGAGGAGCTCAGAGTCTAGCGGGCGAGACAAGACATATCCTCGTGAGGAGTCATTGTAATAATGAGCAACATCATATTAGCGAGTCAGTGAACTGCAGAGCATTTAGAAAGGTAAAGAGGACTGCAGTGTGCATCGACGGCCTTAAACATATATACACTTGGGCCAAGAAATTCCACGTCTGGGAATTTCACCTTAGAAGATGATCTTAGAAAAAGATTTATATATAGAATGTTCATTGCAACAGTATGTATGGTAGCTAAAAATCAGAAATAATTATCATGTCCAAGAATAGGGTGATAGTTGGATAACTTATGGTTAAATGCATTCAGTGGAATATTACACAGTCATTAAAAACCATGCTTTCAAATAGTGTTTTAAGGGCATAGGAAATGCTCATGATGGGATCTCAGATGACAACAGACAAACAAAATGTAAAGCTGTATATCCAGTTTTGAATATTCTATCTACCTATCTATCTGTCATCTGTATTTAACACCGGTGATTACTACTTTCTTTATACGTGACTATATTTTTCAAAATTTACAATGAATGTATAACAGTCACCAGAATATAGAACTTGATTTATATATTTTTCTCTGTTTCATGGTAGAAAAAATATGGCAAGGCCAAGCTGCATGGGGAAAATATGGCATTTATTAATCCAAGGAGGCAAGTAAGACGAAGGGAACCGTCCAGTGTTTATGGCTTTCTGGTCTTCTACCCTTAAGCCTGGAGAGAAAGCTGGGCAGGGGAAGTTGGATAAACGTGGGGCAGGGATCCTTCAGAAAGACTGTGTAAAGAGGTGATGGAGAAGCGGGTGAGGAGGTCAGCAGTTAAAGGCTTTCCCTGGCATTGCAGGTTCTGGCCTGGCAAGATGGAAGGCATGAAGAGGGCCTGTTAGGACGTCCACATCAGGTGGGGAAAGCTCATCATTCAGCTGTGCTGTCAATACTTGGCCCTCATAGCGGAAGGTTTGACTTCTTTTCACTCAACCTGAACTTCACTGAAATTTCAGGGAATGTAATTATCATTCTAGCATGTGCTGTGTCTTCCAGCCCGCCTGGCCCAAATGCCACCTTGCCCAGAATTGCTCTTCTGGCTGCTACTAATGATCCCATCTTTCCTCCAAGGAGCAGGCCCGGCCTCACTTCCTCCAACCACCAGCCCTCCAGGACCAGCTCTATCTCTTTGGGGTGCCTGTAGCACTCACCCCTTACCTGGACTCTTCACACGCTGCCTTTAGTTATCAGCTACCTTCAGGTAGGTCCACCTGACACAGCCCCTTAACTAAATAGTAAGACTTGGGAGAATTGGATCTCTGTCCGACGTCCCTTTGAGGCCCTCCCAGTATCCCACTCAACTAATGGAGCATCAAAACTGGGAGGCTGCATCAACACCATCCCGCCAGCCCTGCATTCTAGAGCCTATGAAACAGAGAGAGAGATTTGGTCCAAAGTCACCTAGTGATGGATAAGAAGCCATTCGTTCATTCAACACATATCTAGTGAGCCCATGTCTCCTGGCTGTATGATCAGGGCACTCAGGAAATACTTATTTTGCTCATTGATTGCATGGAAGATTTATTGGCTTATATCCCCGAAGGGAAAACTCAGATTTGACCATAGTAAATGTTTCCAGCACCAATTATTTATCAGGCACCTTCTATGCAGTCAACAGCTCTTTATCCCTTACATCCATCCTACGACATCCTCTGTTTTTATAGATGAGAAGATAAAAGCTGACGAGGGTTAGCAACTTGAGTGCACCACACAGTTCGAAAGTGGTGGAAGAAGAATTCAACTCCAGGCTGTTCCTGGACAGTCAGTGCTCGGGACTGGAGGTGGGGGGAGGGGTGGGCACAGGTGGAATCCTGCCTGGCCACTCAAGGTCAAATACTCGCTGTACCTCCTCTCTCCAGGAAAGCTCTGACCAAAAATATCTGCCACTTAATGTCCTGTTGCGAGCTGTCCCTAAGATCATTTTCTTCTCACACAAGGAGACCTGGTATTTTGTTCGGGGTAGGGAATCAGTGAAGCCCGTTTTTCTACGGTGGCTTTGCACCTTTGACAATTAGGTCTGCAGTCTAGGAAACAAGGGCTGTCAGCCTGCACTGGGAGAGAGAAAGAGAAAATTCTATCATGTCAGAATAATGAGATCTGTGATTTCAGCACTTACTGGGTCAAAGACACACACAATGTGTTATCTGTAATGCTTTCCTCCTGACATTCGGGGAAATTGCATTTATGCAGAGGACACGGGACACTGGAACGTAGTACTCCACTGATGTCACTCAGAGCTGACAGACTGCAGTCTCTCCTGCCAGAGCCTGGCCCTGATATTCCTGCAGGAGGACTGAGGCATGGCCTAGCCAGGCGACAGTGGGGGTCCTCTCAGCCTCGGAGGACCTGCCATGCCTGTGCTTCTGCAGCCGAAAGGGAACATCCCAGAATCCACGCACGGGGCTGGTGGGTTAGTTAGGTAAGCAGGTGCATGCACACGCACTCCTTGGGCATCCTATGTGTGCGGAATGAGGTTCCTTTCCAACCCGAGATCTTCCAGACCCTTTTTCCCTTCCAGTCCTTCCCAGAATACCAGATGTTTGGGGACAGCCCTGGGCTTCTTCCAGACTAAGTCTCCATTTCTGCTGGGGACTTCCTTCTTCACTCTCCAGTTTCTGCACACTGAAGCCCATGAGCACCAGAAGCATGTGGCTCGTTGCTCTGAGGTGGATTCAGAGGCAGGAGGGTATCGCTCCCCCTTCTGTGCTCCTTCATCCTTTTCCTGTCTCCCTGCTCTCTTTATCTGCAGAGGCAGTGATGAAGTGATTGATTACCCTGCCTCAGATGTCTTGTACAGTTTGAAATTTAATCCTGCCACCCGCAATGGACAGACTGAGGGGAGGGGTGCACACATGCACACACGCACATACGTGTGCACGCATGTGCACGTGCAGACACACACACACGCGAGAGATCGAAATAGGGAGTGACTCTTCCCTGGACATACCATTTCAAAAGATTCTTCTCTCTGCTCCCAAGCTGGGAGCTGTTTTCTCATCTGGTTCTGTTGGAGAGAACTTGTGGTTTGTTAAATGGGCATGACAGCACATCCCACATCAACCATTCCTCATTTTCTGGCATTTTCTGTGGCAGTCAAATGAGCCAGTTGGACTGATGAATGGCTTTCAAACATTTTTAGAGCACGACAGGTTTTTGAAATGAAAATCTCACCTGGAACTTCAATGTAAAAAACACATCAGAGTGAAGAACGAGTTCCCTGGCCATTCTCCCTCTTGGCTCTTTGGTCAGATTCATGTCACTGGCCATGTGCTTCTAAAGTAGCCTCCGGAGTTTGTGCTACTCATTTGGAAATGCAGTAGGCCAAATGGTGAGCCCTTACCAACCAACCCTAAGGCCAAAGAGGCTAAGTGATTGGCCAAGGTCACACAGCAAATTAGTGGTTGGGTTGGGTCTGTAGACTGGGTTTTCTGTGCCCGGATACATCAGCCACATTTATGTCTCTGTATAGGGAAGTGGAGTAGGTTTTTGTCCATTGCACTAGATTAAGGTTCACAGCTGCAGATAAGAAGCACTCACCCCCACATTTTCAAGACAGCCAGGAACAGTTGGCCTTGGCACTTTCTCCCCTAGCTTCCTATGAAAAGACAGCATTGACCCTCCCATAGTCATCAACCCCTCTCCCCACCACTGAACCTCAGTCTACATCAGGAGAGAACTGGGGGCTGGGAAGGACAGTTCTTCTTAGATCAAGAGGCACAGTGGAGGAGAGTTGGCCCTGGCCATCTTGCCCGCCTCTCCCTTGAGAAAGATATTCTTCCAGAAAGAGACCTAGGAGCAAGAAAACTGGAAGTGGACCTCAGGCGTCAGGAGCTGAGGGGGATGGTGTGGAGGAGGGAGAGCCAGAGGTGAGTCTTACCCATCAGAGAACTGTGTGGTGGGGAGGACCTGCAGGATCCTCCAAAAGTCCCACCACGTGCCACACAGGGAGCAGTAACTACTGGTTATACAAACGAACATGGATAAAGTTATAATCACACAGTTAGGCACAATGATGTTTCTTCCTCCAACATTATAGGTCCCTAACACCAATGATAGGAAAGAGGGATAACTTTATATTGGATATGAAATTGAAGTTGTGAAGTGGACAGGATTTTTTCCTTCAACTTTTTATTATGTAAAATTAAATTATTATTACTATTACTAATAATTAAATTAACTCTTTAAATAAATTATTCAAATTTTATTATGTAAAATTTAAAAATATGCAGAAATGTTGAACAACATCTATCCATCCACCTATCAATTTCAAAGTTGACTGCAATGTCCTGACACTTCACCCCTAAACATCTCTTAAAATTAAGGATATTCTTTATAATTACAAAACCATAATCATACCTAAAGAAAATAATTCCCTCATGCCATCTAACACACTGAACCGGACTATTTTAATCAGCGAACGAGACTGGAAAGTTGTGGAATCTGTTTAGGATGTCATTAAATCATAGGAGAGGGGGATTAAACTTATCACAGTTTGAGGCAAGGCTTGGAAGAAATAAAACTGTTTCATGCTTATATACCGATGAGCTGAGACTCCTTAAGGAACTTATATTTATACTCCTCATTCCTTAAGGGAGATTAGCGTTGATAGTAGTTATTTGGGGATATTTCACAAAGAAGATGTGGCTTCCTGATTCAGAGTTAGTCACCAAAGATAGCCTCCCGTGAATCATGCTTCTTGGTGTTCACAGCCTTGTCCACTCCTTTCCCATGTGAAATCTGAGCTGGCCTTATGACTCACCTTAGTCAGTAGTATGTGACAAAATGACCTTGTGTTAATCCTGGTAGCTTTAACTTTTGTGCTTTTGTGGGTCCTCAGCTACCATGTAGGAAGTCCCTATACCCTGCAGGAGCCACACGGAGAGACCACGTGGGAAGGCCACATGGAGAGCAAAAGGACTTGTGGCCACATGGTAGAAAGCCAGAAAGTCCTAGCTGTCCCACGGAACCCAGTCTTCCTGCCTTCCATACTGAGGCACCAGACATGGGAGCGAGCCATGGGAGACTTTGCAGCCCAGTCCAATCCCCAGATGACTGCAACCCCAGCTGATGTCACGTGAAGAAGAATAACCGCACAGCTAAGCCCATTCGACCCACAGAACCTAAAGCAATAATTAAGACACCACGTTTCAGCATGGTTTGTTATGCAATCGATAACCAAAACCAGGGCTCTGAAAGCAAAGCCTGTGTTTGATTTGAAAGCAGACTTACCGCAAAATATGCACTGTGCCCCTGGAAATAGGAAGGGAGAGTCCCCTGCCTTACCCCGGCGGGTTACCCCTCCCTGTTCCTTCAAGAATGAGAGAAATACACCGCCTTGGGTTAGCTCCATGATAACAAGCACCACATTACAGGGCTGGGCAGCCAATGACATTCTGATCCAGTCATCAGTCCAACTGGCTCATTTGAATGCTGCAGGAGAATGATATTTGATGGTGGCAGTGATGACAGGTCATGTTGTCCATCTAGAGAAAACATTCCATCTTACCTGGAGCTGTCCCCAGAGAATGATGGAGGCACCTTTTTCTGCAGGGCCCGGGGACCAATAGGAGCCAGCCACTGAGGGCTGAGCCTGCCCCGGGCTGCAACCAGCTCCCAGGGGCTCCTTTGATGATGATGAAATTGACTCATAGTGATGTAAAGTGGGCAGCCCTGTCCAGCAGCCGATCTTTTTGGGCAATTATTTGGAAGTAATGAAAGTGAATGCATGACATTTAAAAAGAAACTCCTCTGTCAGCAGGAAAGCTGCCACATTCTCTGGCACTTCTGAGAATACGCTTATCTTGAAATAATGTTCATTTTAGCCAAGTGGTAAATTACAAGCGTGTTGGGGTCCGAGGGGATTTATTACCATTTGGAAGGAGGTTATTGGGCCTTGTGCGTGGCTGCTGCGTAGGGTGCATGTTACAAAGTGGCTGTGTCGTGAAGTTTGCAGCCAGGGAAGGTGCCTTGCTTGTTTTCTTTTTCGCTCTTTTTCTTTCTTGTCCTTCACCGCTACTCTCTGGAGGCTTCTTATTGCTAATGTTCCACAGATACACCACCAATAAAGAGTGCAGCATTGCAATCTGATTTTCCAATTGTTGCTTGGATTTAATCGGACACCATTAATGACAAATGACAAGAGCCTGTTTGATGAGTGGGTTGGCTGGGCCCTCCGTCCCTGGAGTGGGGGAGAGAAGGAAGGTGAGGCTGCGCGCAGGGGTTCAGCGCAGGGCCCCGGAACAGTGGGTGAGCAATGGGGCTGACCTCTCAGTGTGATGTTCCCTGCCTGCGCGCTGACTGTGTGCGGGTGGAGGGAGGGCCGCTAACAGGATGGTGGTACTCGGCGTTCCGCCGACCACTCTGGTTTTCCTTTTCTTAGAGAGCTGTAGGCAGTCAGGCCCCTGGGACTAGCCTTTAAAACAACCTTTTTTTCTTGGAGAGGATAGTGCGGGGGCAGCCACAGAGAACACAGATTGCTGGCCTTGAAATCAGAAGGCCTGAATTTGAGTCTTGCTTCTGCTACAGATTCTTCATAAGACCACAGAGAAGTTTATTTGAGCATCAATTTCTCCATCTGTGAAAGAGAAATTTAAAAAAAGCAAACCTGCCCTGTCAGCCTCTCGGCATTGCTTTGAGTATCAACCTGACGGGATTCATTCGGTGAAGACTTCCTGGAAGCCATGGGAAGAGGTGGGTGCTGAGCATGCAGAGCTGGCCAAGATACGAGTTTGGGAAATACTTTGTAAACTGTAAAGGGCATGCTTGTCCTACTGTTTCTATTTGATACACGTTATATTAGTTTCTGCTGCTGTCTAACAAATTAAATTGTCACAATCTAGTGGCTTAAAACAACACCCATTTATTATCTCACAGTTTCCCTGTACCGGGTGTCCTGGTCGGGCTGGGGTTTGCGTCCTTTGCTCAGGGTCTCACAGGCTAAGTCAAGGTCATTCGGGGAAATGTGATCTCATCTAAGGCTCTGGTCTTTTTCCAAGCTCATCCAGGTTGTTGGCAGAATTCTGTTCCTGTGGTTGTAGGATTGATGTCCCTGTTTTCTTGCTGCCTATCATCTAGAGGTCACCGCAGGTTCTAGTCACAGGAACCTGACCATGGACGCTCTCACAGCGTGGCAGCTTGCTTCGTGCAGGCCACCAGGAGCACGCCTCTGACTTCCTTTTGTGGCTCACCTGATTATGGCAGGCCCACCCAGGATCATTTCCTTTTGGATGAAGTCAAAGTCAACTGATTAGTAGCCCAATCATGGGAGGGATATCTCGTTCTATTCACTGTTCCTGTCCAAAGCCCAGGGGAGGGTGCTAGCCAGGGTGTGCAGATTAGAGGGCGGCAATCTTGGGGCCATCTTAGGGTCCTGCCTAGAAGACAGGTTATTTCCACATGGCATGGGTATTGCACGTGGCACCTCTGTCTTTCTTTTGGAGGCAACAGGGACCTGTGTCCGTTCAGCAGCTTCAGCAGGGTGCATGGCAAACAGCAAGGCTGACGTGTTGTGCTGCCTCTTGCCAGTGCTTTTCTCTCTGTTTCTCCCCAGAGGACAAGGTGACCCACTTGCTGCTTTGGTTACCAACGGTCCT
Source organism: Mirounga angustirostris (assembly GCF_029215605.1). Taxonomy (NCBI): domain Eukaryota; kingdom Metazoa; phylum Chordata; class Mammalia; order Carnivora; family Phocidae; genus Mirounga; species Mirounga angustirostris. The sequence continues at coordinate 168,550,518 of NW_026991710.1, forward strand.
GCAGGCAGCCCCTCCCTCCACAGACTTGGGTTAACCCTGTTCTTTGTTAGAATCACCATTGGAGCTGGAAGGGTGCTTGGGGATCAGCCGGTGCAGTTGTTCCTATGAACATGGGACCTCACGGGAGATCCTGAGTCAGCAGGTCTGGTCTCAGATGAATCTGTTGAATGGCTTGGTTTAAACCAAACCAAACCAAACCAAACCAAACCAAACCAAACCAAAACTTAAAATCTGAGGTCCAGAGAAAGGAGCTGACCTGCTTAAGCTAAACTGCCTGGGGTGTCTTGCTTGCTTTCTTCAGAGCTAGATTTGGAGTTTATAAGGCCTGCTTTCACATTTCCCTCTCAGGGGCTCGCTACTGTATGTTTAGTCCTCTTACGGAATATGTGTGAGCTCTGCCAGGAGCGAGAGGGAAACGGAGCCCGGGCTTGGGGCCCCAGGCTGTAGCCTCCGTCCCATGCCTCCACCTCCCACAGCCCTGCAGCCCCAAGGGGATGGCCTCAGGAGGGGTGGCGTGCACCCCACTTCTGCTGCGTCAGTGACAACTTCCCAAATCTCACAGCTATGCCTCCCCCAGCTGCATCCTGAGCCATGTGCAGGCCCAAATTGAGTTGTAGATGTGAATTATTTAGAGGCACTGGTGGAATATTGTTGTATGGGTAACACAGACTATCAGTTTGTGGCCTTGGGGCGTCCCTGTCCCACACTCTCACTATTTTCTCTCATGACTAAATGGAGCAGCAGAATGACTCTGGTGTAGAGGATTCATACCCTGAGAAAACCAGGGTTGCTCTGAAATTAATTTTCGGTACTAAAAGAGTGACAGAAAATCAATTAATCACATATTATTCTATATGGAGCCAGAGTAAAGGAAACGGTGGGAATGGCCCGGCCCATACGTCAGCAAATGCCCAGGGTGGCCGAGAGCTTTGTGGGGGCTCACCCCAGGAGTCCAGCCATCCTGCCAGGGGAGCTAGCGGTGCAGGGGGTGGCCCCCCAGACCTGCACTGTGCTGAGCGAATTTTTATTCTGGCACCTCGTGCTCATACCTCTCCCTCCCTGACCCTTGACCTCCCACCTCCCAGAATCTTCTTCATGGTAAGGAGAAAGATGAGTCTTCTCTGAAGCGTATCTCGGCTATCTCCATCCTTGGAACCCGGTCAGCTCCCCAAGAGGCAGCACTGTGAGGCTGGAGAGGGTTTTCCTTTGCACAAAGCACATGCCTAGGTCTGTGGCCAGCAGGGGAGTTCCTTCCTCTTTAGGTGTGCTTTCTTTATTTCTACCAAACTTTCACCTCAAGAAAAATCTCCTACGCTGCCTCTCTTAAGCTCCCCCGGGCTGTATTGTCTGTCTTGGGTGTTTGGAGCTGACCAGAGCCCAAAACAAAAGGATGAACCTTTCCTGGCGGCATTTCACACTTGGTCATTTGGTTGAGGGATATGGTTGTCAGGTCAGTGGGGCCTCCCTGGCCAGCTTTCTGGGACCTCTGAAAGTACTAGACCCTCTAGGTAGCTATCTATTCTGCCCATTTGTAAAATTGGTGCCTTTGGGGGTAAATACATCTTTTCTGCCCATAGGCTGGGAAGGGGGCTGAGCCCCTCTTTGTAGATCGAAGGCAGATGACAAAGAAGACAAAGACATTTCGGACAGTTTCTTCTGGAAGAAAGCAAGGTTAAAGTGTGTCCCTCACTATTAAAGTGGGTGTTGAGCAGACAAACTGGCTTCTCTCCCTATCACTCAGCAATTCTGTGGTGCCCCCGCTGAGCTAAAGGCCGACCACGCTTGCCTGCAGACGGAGGACGAGAGCCAGCGAAGCAAGCCATGAAGCTGTGATGACTGTGTGTGACCGCTCCTTCCCGATCTCATCCGCTGGGGTTAACAGAGCCACCTGCGTAGATGTGTAACCACAGACACACTCAGAGAGTTTAAGGCTGGTCTGCAGAAAGGGGCCAACAGTAGCATCAGCTTCCAGAAGGAGACTGTTTTCCCCTCCCCCGACTTTTCTTTTTTCCCACCGGATTTGACATTATGCTGAATTGATGGGTTGAAGGCTAAAAAGGTTTTGAAGAAAGACTTTCTTGCTGGCTTGTGCTTTTTTTTTTTGCAGTTGTTACACTCTGCTCCTCTCCTCCATTAAAATGGAACAAATGGCCTGCTTATCAGCTGCCTGCGTGCTGACACATTGGTGTCTCCCCCCCCCCCCCCCCCCCCCCGGCAAACAGGCAGACGTGTCATCCGGATTCTGGTGCGAGGCCTCGGCACTGCCAGCCCGAGCTGACAGGAAGGGGTAGAGCACGCCCCCGCTTGGCTCCGGTAGCTCCCAGGTCCTGCCCTGCTGTGTCTGGGCAGCAGGCGAGTGGCCAAAGTCTTGAGACAGGGAGGGGACCCCCCCCGAACAGTAGCAGCCAAGCCTCAATGGGTCCTGGGCCCTGAATGGACAGAGGCAGGTGCGGGGCAAGGGAGCAGCTACACCACTCTAGAAGCGCCTGCATTTGACTGCAGATTGCTTCAAAATCCAGTTTTTCAAAAAAGTCATCCTAATTGCACCCATGGAAGTTCTCCATTTGAAGGAACACAAGAGGGAGGAGCATGGGTTCAGTCCTGGTGAGGGAAAAACACTTGTAGCCATATGGCTTTTAGCTTCTCCCAACTCCTGCTTGAACGGTGAACTCTTGTTTTGTAAATGTGCTTTTTGGTGACAGCATAACGGTGGCCTGCAGTGTCTTGGAAGAATGGGTCTTCCTATAGAGGGCACACCTTCTGGAAGGGGGGCATCTGCTGCCTGTTCCACATCCACCTCTGAGCAAGGACCAAGCTCTTGCTCTCCCTGTCCTGGAGAAGGCTCTGAGGGTGTGGGGCCTGGGCTCCCACGTTCTGCTTCCTTTTCAGGTGAGGGCATGCATGGGGGACTGCATTCTTCTGTGGTGGGTTTTGTGGTGAAGAACTCAAATCCCTGCTCCGCAGGGTCATTTTGGTTTGGATTCCCTGCCTCAGTTTCCCCTCCCACTGGCAGGAGGAGTTTGGTCCAGCAGAACCAGGCACTTCCTGAGGAAGGTGAATGGAGTGGGGTGGGGGACAGAGATTCAGCTCAGGGTCCTCTGAACCTGCTGCACCCGCTCCCTCCCCCCAGGCCCTGCCCTCCTCCTTGGTGAATTGCTGGATGTGGAAGCAACCCAGGTCTTCTCCAGCGGGGCAGTTGGAAACTTCATTCTCAATCTGCCCATGTTTATTGACCTATAAATCGACCCTATCTAGTGGTTCATTGGAAAGGTGCAGCTCTCTGGCTGTCTATTTCCTCCCGGGAGGCTTCGGAGCCCTTTGTCAGAACTCCAGAGCTTTCTAAACAACCACTCAAAGTCATGCAGGGGGTAGAGCTAGCGAAGGGGAGAATGAGGACTCATGACATACAATAGGCACCCCCATGGGAAACTGGAACCAAACCCAGCCTTTGTAGTAGGATCAGTGTCCAGCCTACATGCTACACTTCACTTACTTCACACACACTGTCTCTGCTATGGAGGGAGACTGTATTAGTCTTTTTTTTTACAGATGGGGAAACTGAGGCACGAGGTATTCAAGCAGCATACCTAGAGGGACCGGGGACTCTCAATTCCAGCCTGCAGCTCTTTTATTTGCCATGCTATGAATGTGACGGACACAGGTAGCTTGCCTGTTGATTGAGTTCTATTACCCACCCTAAGTGAAGACCACCTGGTTTCCTTCCCTGGGGGCTCCTTATTGATTTGTCAAGGTGCCTACAGAGAAACAACCTACAGAGAGGCGACAGTACTCCTACTGATGTGATTTAATAGACACAGACAGAACCTACATTGTAGGCCAACCACTGGTCTATAGGGATAAGAATTGGGTGTCCCAGTGAACAAGTTGGAAAGTAAGAATCCAAGGTTCTGTCAGTTCCCCTCTCCCTGTTTCTTTTGGCCATCAGAAGTAAGAAAGGAAATGATCACTTCTTGAGCAACATCTGTGGTCTAAGCCCAATTCTTCACATCTGTCACTCTATGTAAGCAATATAACTCACTTCAGAGCTAGGCAAAATAATACCCATTTCACAGCTGAGCAAACTGAGGCTTGGAGGAATCAGACAGCTTGTCTGAGGTCACACAGTGAACAATCCACAGGGGTGAGATTAATCACAGGCCAGCTTGGCATGGAATGCAGTGGCACCAATCTGTGCTGGCCCCCTCCAACATTGTTCCTTTATAGATTTAACTGAATCTTTTGGAGATGTTGGTTTGGCAGGGCTGCTGACTGGTGCTCCAGCCTTTCTTTACATCCACCAAGTCCCCTTCTGCAGGGTGGAGAGACTGACTGTCAAGGGAAGGAGAGATCAGGCCTTGTGACCAGCCTCGTCTGGTGAGAAGTCCCTCTGGCAAGCTGGTTTGACACTAACACGCAATTTGCATCTAAATTCTGCAGGCTTCCAGCTCATACCTCATCGACACTGCATCGTCCAAGACTACTTTAGAATCTATTTAAACAGAATATCATGTCTCCAAGTTGAGTGGAATGGAAACACAGCTATGTGTGATGGAAGGAACGATGCACTTAATATCTCTCTCACTGTTGAGGCTGGAGTCCTGAATCTGTGCTCTGACCAATTGTCTGCATCTAGCCAAATTAGGTATTCTTTTTCAGCCTCTTTATTTATAAGATGGGTGCAGTTATATCTCCCCATCTTACTTAGTGTGCATATTAAATGGAATAATGCATGTGAACCGTGCCTCATGATTTGTCAAGCATTATACACCAATATGATGGATGATTATTATATAAACCTATTTTCTCTTTTGCCATCTTGGTTTCTTTCTTAGAAAATGGAGAGAGGGCGCCTGGGTGGCTCAGTTGGTTAAGCGACTGCCTTCGGCTCAGGTCATGATCCTGGAGTCCCGGGATCGAGTCCCGCATCGGGCTCCCTGCTCGGCGGGGAGTCTGCTTCTCCCTCTGACCCTTCTCTCTCTCATGTGTTCTCTCTCATTCTCTCTGTCTCAAATAAATAAATAAAATCTTAAAAAAAAAAAAAGAAAATGGAGAGAAATCTGTACATCTTCTTTTAGGTTTTCTCCCCCCAAATTGCCTATGCGTTTAGATAAAAGCTAATCTTGAGGAATAATTCTTTGCAAGAATGAAAAGTCATCCGAGACACAATGGCTGCCCAACAACTATATTAGTTGGTGGACAACTTTGTTTTTTTTTTTTAGATTTTTATTTATTTATTTGACAGAGAGAGACACAGCGAGAGAGGGAACACAAGCAGGGCGAGTGGGAGAGGGAGAAGCAGGCTCCCTGCTCGGTGCGGGACTCGATCCCAGGACCCCAGAATCACGACCTGAGCCGAAGGCAGACACTTAACAACTGAGCCACCCAGGCGCCCCGGTGGACAGCTTTTTAAAAGGCTGCAAGATACCATGAAAATATGTGCAACTTGACAGCAAAGAGCCTTGGAAGGAGGTGTCATGGTTGAGGGGTATGAACTCACGAAACCACTGCTGTGTTTGACTGCAATGGAGTGACTTCCTGTGATTCCAGTAAGCACAGTTCACACCAGTGGAAATGCAGACCACACATCCTTTCATGTGGATGGAAGTTCTGCTTTCGATGCCCTCCTTCATCCGGTCCATTGTTTCCTGCCAGCCTATCCACCCTCTCTATACGACACTGATATTGATTTTCCGTGATCTTTTTCATGGAAGGTTATCAGCCTTTGCCTGTTTTTCTGGATGGTTTAGCAAATGGCTGATATTTCCGGCCTTCCCCTGGGAAGATAGATGTAGAGTCTGCTTAATAAACTAATCCAGAGAGGAGGTTACTCTGTTAACTGTGTGCTTCTCGGGTTTGCATCTGCTGTAGAAACATTGCCCAGGGACCCAGAAACTTCTTCTAGGGTCTAAATATTTTGAAGATTTTCCATTTAGGCTGGAGGTGGAAAGGTGCTGGACTGTTGAGATGGTGATGAAGGGTAGGAAGCCAAGGAGTGGAATAAAAATGAAGACATTTTGCATCAAATTTGAGAAAGGGTCTGAGGAAATCAGAAGAAGGATTGCATCTGTTTGCAATGTTAGCAATGAATAAAAATGAAAAAGAAATCCTGCCTTGTTAGAACTTATATTTTGGTACAAGGAGGCAGATAGTAAGCATAAATAGTAAATATATCAGGTGATGATACAGCTCTGGAGAAAAAGAAACCAGAGGGAGAAGGATAGGGAGTGCAAATGTATTATCAACTTTTTAGGGTGGCCATGGAAGGCCTTTCTAAAAGGTGACGTTTGAGCAGATACCTTCTTAAGGCAGTGAGAACAAGCCACGTGGATATCTGGTAAAGCATGTTTCCAGCAGGTTGGACAGGTGAGAGTCCCAGGTGGGAGTGTGCATATATGAGGAGAGCAGGGGGGTCAGTGTCCATAGTGGAGTAGTTGAGGGGGAGAGCAATGGACGGGTTAGAGAACTGAGTGGCAGGTGGCTAGACCAGGTAGGCCTTCAGAGTCTAGGGTTAGGAACTTGGCTTCTTATCCTGAGTAAAATGAGGAGCCACTGAAGAGTTTTTAGCCAAGCAATGATCTGACCTTGGTTTAAAATGATCCCTTGGGCCACTGAGATGATAATAGGTGATAATGCAGAAAAGAACCTATGACAAAATCGAGAGAAGTGCTACGACTTCGACCAGATTGGCTGGGTACTGGTGGTGAGTCAGATGCTGGACACTGGTTGAAGGTAGAATGGCAACATTTGCTGATGGACCAGACTGGGGTGTAGTAGAAAGTAGAGAGTCAAGGATGGCCCAGAGATTTTGGCTGGAACAATTACAATAATGGAGTTGTGATTTACTGGAAGGGGGGAAAAAGAGCCCTCCACCCTCAACAGTCCTATCATGCCTCCTTACTCCACCATCTGATCCATCTGACTGTGTAACTGTGTAAAGGTTCGGTCAGCTCACCCTTACTTCCATCAGCTCCTGCTGGCTGGAGAAGTATTTAATGAGATGGTAATCACTATGGCATTTGTAAAACCCAGAGTTTTGTGGTGGTGTTAATAATTCTTTCTTGGTGTAGATCTATGCTATGGGGCAGGTGGGGCGCACCTGTGTGCCCTTATCAGGCTCCTGCCACATACTTGACACCAATAAATTAACTTCCTAAGCTAAAACATGGCTCTTTGAATAGCGTCCCCAGGGAATGGAAACCATGGCAGAATGAGCACAAACTGGTGTGACTGTCCAGCCCTTGCACAGTCTCTGCATTTCACCTGGCCTCAGGCTGCTGTCAGGTAAGAGGAAGGCGATATTTTCTGTTTGCTTATTTTGCAAGGTTGACGTGAGTTCTCCCAGGAGTGTACTATGCAAATGAAAAAAAAAAAAATGGACACAGCCTGGCATTTGGGACCTGCACGCATTTGAGTACACAGGAGTGTCTGTGTTTTGTGTTTTGACATCACTATGGTTAGCATCCAAGCTGCACACATTCTTTTTTAAAGCGAGAGAAACAAATTGGGTTGGAAAAGCTCTAAAGCGGTCCATTTAGGGACAGAAAGTATTCAAGAATATGGTCATTTTTCAGTTAATCCTAAGTAGCCTTCAGGTTCAAAAAACCACTGGGCATGCCTATCAAGATAGCAAACTAGCATTTGACAGTGAAGCATGAATCAGACGAACTAACGATCACGTGAGAATTATGCACTTGAGAACTATCACATGGGTCCTAGGGATATGGAAGGCTGCGGTGAACCGGCGTGCACATGTGTGCATGAACGGGCGTGCACATGTGCGTGTGTGCGCATGTGCGTGTGTGCGCGTGTGTGCATGTGTGTGCCTGTGCGCATGCGTGCCTGTGCGCATGCGTGCATGCTTTGTGGAGGGGAGTGACCGAAGCCTGGGGTGGAGAAGAGAGACCTACCTATCTCACATGGGACATCCGGGACAATCATACGTGGTGCCACTGCAGTAAACGGAGAGCCACAGTCTGGAGTCCTCTCAGGCAATGCCAAAGCCTCGATGGGGTGAGGAGCTGATGGAAGTAAGGGTGAGCTGACCGAACCTTCAGACCTTCACTTCTCCGCAGGGGAAGTGGCAGCCAAGGGGAGTCAGCAGTGGTTCTGTGGTGCCCCGGGACTCTGTACCTTGGGTTCATTTCTTCCTTTAAACCTCGCTGAGTGAAAACAAATTACGGCTTGATCCATGGCCCTCACCAATATGCATTACCAGGCAAAGTAGCTGAAATCCCCTGAAGTAAGAAAATGAGCTTACAGGTTAAAATTAATGAAACACCCGAGAGACACACACACACATCAATAAAAAAGAAAGAAAACTGAATTATACATACTAATAGAAGTAGAATGACTAGAACAGATTAACAAAGAATAAGCGAAATAAATATCCAGCAAGATAAAGAAAACATTAGCAGAATGCAGCAAAAAAAGTCATAATCAAGTGAAAATATTAGGCATGACAAATGTATTATTGAAATAAAGAAGAGAATATATAGGATAAAATAACAATAACAGTATAAGATTGACGAATTCTCCCCCAAATTCTAAGAAATACGGAGGAAAAAATTAGAAATATCAGTGCTTATTTATTTATTTTTAGAGTTATTTATTTTACAGAAAGAGCAAGCGAGGGGCAGAGGGAGAGGGAGAATCTCCAACAGACTCCCTGCTGAGCGCAGAACCGTCCGCGGGGCTCAGTATCACAACTCTGAGATCATGACTTGAGCCGAAACCAAGAGTTGGATGCTCAACTGAGCCACCCAGGCACCCTTATCAGTGCCTATTTAATAGAAGTTCCAGAAATAACTTGAACTGCCCAATGGAAAGCTGGAAAGGAGGGAGAAAAAGAATAAAACATTATAGAGAAAAAAAGTTAGAACCAATTAGAAGAAAAATTATTATTTAACACTGCTTATAATAAATCTAAATGAGTTAAATTAAAAAATGAGTTAAATTAAATGAGTTAAATTAAAAAATACCTTCTCATACTTACGAGGATGGCTACTATTAAGAAAACACAAAATGACAGTTGTTGGCGAGGATGTGGAGAAACGGGAGCCCTCAAAAACTGTTGGTTGGCTTGTAAAATGGCGAAGCTGCTGTGGAAAACAAAGGGCAATTCCTCAATTAAAAATTGAATTCCAGGGCGCCTGGGTGGCTCAGTCGTTAAGCGTCTGCCTTCAGCTCAGGTCATAATCCCAGGGTCCTGGGATCGAGCCCCGCATCGGGCTCCCTGCTCAGCGGGAAGCCTGGTTCTCCCTCTGCCTGCCACTCCCCCTGCTTGTGCTCGCTCTCTCTGTGTCTCTCTCTGTCAAATGGATAAATAAAATCTTAAAAAAAAAAATCAAATTCCACTATGATTCAGCAACTCCACTTCTGAGTATATATCCAAAAAAACTGAGAGCAGAAACTCGAAGAGATATTTGTATACCCGTGTGTGCAGCAGCATGAACCACAATAGTTGAAAGGTGGAAGCAACCCAAGTGTCTTGTGGTAGATGAATAGATACACAGAATGTGCTCTATACATATAATGGAACATTATTCAGCCTTCAAAGGCAAAGAAATTCTGACCTGCGCTATAACGTGGGTTATAGACATTATGCTAAGTGGGGTAAGCCAGACACAAAAGGACAACTATGGTATGATTCTGCTTATTTGAGGTACCTAGGATAGGCAAATTCATAGAGCCAGAAAGCAGTTCCCAGGGGCTGGGATAAGGGGGAACAGAGAGTTATTGTTTAATATGTGTGAAGATTCAGTTTAGGATGATAGAAAATTTTGAGGTTGGATAGTTATAATGGTTGCACAAAAATGTGATTGTACTTAATGCCACTGAACTGCACACTTAAAAATGGTTAAGAGGGAGAGTGCCTGGGTGGCTCAGTCGGTTAGGCATCTGACTCTTGGTTTTGGTGCAGGTCATGGTCTCAGGGTCAGGGGATTGAACCCCATGTTGGGCTCCATGATCGGCATGGAGTCTGCTGGAGATTCTTTCCCTCTCCTTCTCTCTCTGCCCCTCCCCCCATTCTCTCTCTCTAAAATAAATAAATAAATAAATAAATAAATAAATAAATAAATAAATCTTTTAAAAAATGGTTAAGATGGTAAATTTCATGTTACGTGTATTTTGCCACAATTTTTTAAAAAAAGACACATTCTTAGATTGGATTATGAAAGATCAATAGTATGTTGACACACTTAAATGATACAAGAGGGATGAAAATAAAAGGATAGATGGAAGAAGATGTTCTGGGCAAATATAAACAGAAGGAAATGGAGATAGCAACTTTGGTATCTGATATATTTGAATTCAAAGCAAAAATGTCACAAGATACAAAGAGACTTTGTTACGTTCCTGTTTGGAAGAATAGAATAAGAAGATATAACAAATGATAAAGTTGAGTTGGTTTATAATCCTAGGAAAAGGCATGTGGAAAGAAATCCCTGGTTCAGGAAAATTGGCAGCAACTTGGAGCTTAGAATGGAATTCTGCCACACTAGCCTGATATTGAGGTTGGAACCTAAGATTAAGCCAGGAAAAGCCTTCTGTATTCGAGGACCTGGTGACTGGTGGAGGGGATCTGATTGGCCAAGAGGCCAAAGTGGACTAAATGAAGGTGAGAATCGGCTTGATTGGGTGAGCTGATCACCACTGTCTCTGTAAGGGCGCTGGATGCCCATGACTCATCACTACTAGATTCTCACTACTAGAGTCAAACATGCCTGACTCTCAGCACTTGGCAGATTCATTGTAGAGGAGGAAGAGGCAGTGTCACTTACCAAGCAATTACCATCAAGCTGTGTGATGGATGAAGACAGAGAGGACAGACATGGGCTCAGTTACACACATGGAGACCCAGGACCAATGCTCCTGGCATTGGCATCCCACGATGAGCGGATTAGGAAAAGACCCCAAAGTAAAGGATTAGCTTCACCCCAGTGAAGAAGGTATCACCTGCTGGCCAAGCAGCTCTGGGCACGTGAATGATCATCAGTGGGCATTCTCCTCTTCAGGGCAGCGATCTAGAGACAGCATGGCCATGGGTGAGGGCCATGAGGGAGGCGCCATGACCAGCATGGGTTGGGGAACTCTCTCAGTGAGCAAGAAGGATGTTTCCTCCCCTGGCCACCATTAAGAGTTGGGCCCTGCCTGCTTGTATAATTAGAATGTGACTATAAAAGCCCAAAGGGACAGACATAACTCAGAAGCAGAGCCAATTTTAACCTTATATGAATAATTGGACTGCCAGTCTGTCTAGATTTTTCTAGGTCCTTTTGCACTTGATTTGGTGTTGTAGGAAAGTTGATCCCTGGACTCACCTGGGGGGCTTCACTGCGGAAGCAGCATCTACGTGAAGGGGGTCCCCCTGGGGCTAATCGGATCACCAGGCCTGGAGTTTGCCTAGGCCTTTCTCCTGGCCTATCAAGGGGGATCCAAATATAACCGTCTGCTGATTTATTTCCCTAAACAAACAAAACAGGACACAAAATTTGACAACTTTTGTTTAGTGTCTTAGATATGAATTGGTAAGAAAAAGTCTTGCAGGGGAATAAAAATGAAGTCACATCAACTTGTATATTTCATGAATTAGCCTCATTATAAGGTATAAAACTGCCCTAAACTGGGGTTGTACTAGGTAACGAGGATGTTCACTCCCAGGTCCATGGGATAATGATGTCTCAAATGACAACAAATAGCACGCCTCATGGAAGAACCCTCTCTCCCACCGCTGGGGCCGGCAAACAGGGGCCTAGCAGGTGAGGTGACCTGCCTAAGGTCACACAGCAGGCCTTGGCAGGGCTGAGATGTGGATTCATTCTTCCTGCGTCTCTGGACTCCCTGCCGTTCTGCCCTCTGCATTATTTCATATTCCACTATTTCATTCATTGACCGTCATATCATTTGATATCTCTATTGTATATAATATAATCCATTTATACATAATAAATGCAAGGAAGCTCTTGTTTATGCTAAAAAGAGGGTGAACCTATAAGACACATAGAGTATGACTTGGGTTGGATAATGGGCTGAATCAAGGTAGATTTTAATAGGAAGCAGGCTGGGCTTGAATGACCCTGCTATCCAAGGCAACCCCTTGTCTCTACGCCATGGAGCCCCCGGAAGCTCTCTGACAGTTGCTAATTACAGTGACTAATTAACATGTCATTAGCCTCTAATCATGAACCCAGACAAGATTAGTAATGATAAAACTGTGGAAATTAATTTACAACCATCTACATACTTTTCCTTGACCTGGTGGGGCTCACGCTTCTCTTTAGGAAGGCGGAAATGGGAGGTCTGTGAGCCTCGGAACAGAAGGCCTATGGAAAAGGCGAGGTGCTTGGAACCACAGCTGAACTGGGAAGAATGCCCCACACCGGGCAAGTGACCCCATGGGATGGAGTCCCCCGAAGGAGCTAGAAACCCAAAAATAAAGTGAGTCAGAAAACAGACTGTACCAACCCCAAACTAACCAACTGTATGCAGAGTTTAAAAAAAAAAATTAAAACCTAAATTATGTGACTCAAGGGTGATGTGTCGGAGTTACAGACTGTTTACATTGTTCCAGCACCCCCCCCCCACCTCCATCTCCCCACTCCTACCCCCATCTCGCTGAGCCACAGATGTATTCAGGCAGGGAAAAGGCAGCAGACAGATTCTTGGAGAGCCATCCTCAACTTCTTGCTCTTCCTCACCCTCCTCTTCTATTCTCCATCTTGTCTTCTTCTCCCCTGCTGCCTCACGGCCTCTGCCCTACACCTGGCCTTGTGGCTTCTTGTCTGTAGTCTTACGACAGTTGAGCCACGAGCTCTATGCATGTGGTTTCTCTTCATGTCAATCCATTCTTCACACTTAAATAAAAGCAACAACAACAAGAATAACAACAGTGAAATACACTGCATTCCCCAATAGTCCAGCCTCTCCAGCACGGCTCTCAGGCTCCCTTACAATTGGATTTCAGCATGACTGAGCCACCCATTGCCTTCCATTCTCCCACTGTCTTGGAACATCTTAGGCTCTTCCAGTCCCACACTTCCTTTATTTCTGCTCCCAAAACCAGTGCATTTTTCCTTATTAATTTTTAATATTATTTATAATTCAAATGGCAGGTTTTATGAGATATATAATATATATGATACTATATCATAAAACCTGCCTTTTAACCATTTTGAAAATTCAGTGTCATTAATTACATCTGCAATATTGTACAATCATCTCCACCAGCTATTTCCATATCTGTATTTTTTTTTTTTACAGATTTTTAGAATTTTATTTATTTATTTAGAAGGGGGGAGGTACAGAGGGAGAGGGAGAGAAAGAATCTCAAGCAGACTCCCTGCTGAGCATGGAACCTAATGCTTAATCTTACAACCCTGAGATCATGACCTGAGCCAAAATCGAGAGTTGGACACTTAACCTACTGAGCCATCCAGGCGCCCCTCTGAAACTTTTTCATCACTGCAAAGAGAAATTCTGTACCCACAAAGCAGCAACTCCTTGTTCCCCCCTCTTCTCAGCCTCTAGTAAGCCATATGTACTTTCTGTCTCTATAAGTTTGCCTATTCTAAATATTTCATAGAAGTGGACTCAGACAATATTTGTCCTTTTCTGTCTGGTTTCTTTCATTTACTATGATGTCTACAAGATTCATCCATGTGGTAGCATGGATCACATTTCATTTTTATGACTGCATAATGTTCCATGGTCTGTATAGACCACATTTTGTTTATCCATTTATTTGTTGTTGGACAAAAAGATGCTTCCATTGTCTGGCTATTGTGAATAGTGCTGCAATGAACATTGGCATACAGGTATCTGTGTGAGTCCTTGTTTTCAACTCTTTTGGATGCATACCTAAAAGGGGAATTCCTGGGTCATATGGTAAAATTGTACAGTTAATGTTTTGAGGACTCTCAACCCTGTTTTTGACATCACCTGCATCACTTTACATTCCCACCAGCAATGTGGAGGGTTTCAGTTTCTCTGCATTTTCATCAACGCTTGTTATATTCCATTTTAAAGAATAGCCATCCTAGTGGATGTGTAATGGTATCTTGTCCAAGTTTTGATTTTCATTTTTCCAATGACTAATGATGGTCAGCATCTTTTCAGGTACTTATTGGCCCTCTTAATATCTTCTTTAGAGAAACATCTATTCAGGTCTTTTGCCCATTTTTTTAATTGGGCTGACATTGTTGAGTTGTAGAAGCTCTTTATATATTCTGGTTATCAAACCTTTATTGGAGATATGATTTGTAAATATTTCTCCCACTATTTATGTTATCTTTTCACTTTCTTGGTAGTGTTCTTTCATGCACACAAGTTTATAACTTTGTTTTCTGGATGCTAATGGCACATGAACACCAAGGTGGAGACTAGCTTCCCATTGCTCCACAATGAACACATTAAGCAAGTGGGAGTCCCCCACCAGCTGACCTCTCATCCTGGATTCACTCTGACATTTGCTCAAAAGTTTGGTGATGCCAGGCCACCAAACCATTTTCTTCCTCACTGTCAAATCGAATCAAGGCAACAAGTCCTGATTGAATGACTCCTCTGTGCCAAACCCATTGCTTGGGGCTCTGGAGGGACACAAAGAACCCCACCTGACTTTGCCCCTCTTCCTCCTCCCGCAACACTTACAACAGGCCAGCAGTGCAAGGTTTTCAGGTGGGATTACGTTGCAGAGGACCGTATTAGCTTCTGCTGTTACTATAACAATTATACACTTAATGGCTTAACACAACATCTCATTTATCATCTCAGAGTTCTGGAGGTTAGACATTTAAAATGCATTTCACGGAGTTCAAGTCTAGGTGTTGTCAGGGCTGCATTGCTTCCAAAACTCCAGGGAGTTGCTTTTCCTAGTTTCTGGGGGCTGCCTGTGTTCAGGACCCATGGTTCCTGCACTGGCATTACACCAGACTCAGCCTCAACCACCACATCTCTGACTCTGGCCCTTCTGCCTCCTCCTTTCACTTTCAAGCGTCCTTGTGATTACACTGGGTCCACCCAGATAATTCAGGATAATCTCCCCATCTGAAGATCCTTAAGTTAACCATATCTTCAAAGTCCCTACTGTCACATAAATTACTGTATCCATAGTTTCTGGGCCCTGGGTCATGAATATCTTTTGGGGTGATATCTCAGTCTACCACAAGAACTATGGGCAGGCTGATCTTTTGTCGATCAAAGAGGATCCTTGCCATCACCCCCATGGTCAAGTTCATGTAGCAAGTGATCCCTTCCTCATCTCGGGGCTCTTCATTTTACAGAGAAAACCGAAACCCAGGAGGAGGGAGAGTGACTTATTTCAGATCCATACCTAGTTGTCGGCAGAGCTCAGCCTAGGAACAGGCTCCCTGATCTAGAATGGAAAGATTCAGCGACTTAGTGATTGACCAGAGAAAGCAAGACAGGAGAAGGGGCCATTGCCTCCTACCCTTTTTCTCTGGATGCACAAAGCCTTAGCCAATCACGTGCAGATGAGCCTATTTTCAGAGTCTGGATAGATTGAGCTTCCTCCATCAAAGAGGGGCACGTGTTATTTTGTGATTTATATCTTTTCTACTGTCCTTGGAGGATCTCATATTTTCCCCTTTATTTTTAATTCCATTCTGGTAGCCATAAGAAATTCAAGTCCGTCACTCCATTGCTCTTCACAAAGTTGAAACCAATAGGGATTTTCTTATGAACACCCAGAGGACCCTCAGGGGTCTTGGAATGGGCCAATGCTCAGGAAAGCCCTACTCCCAGATTGCTCAAGCCGACAGATTGCATTTCCCGTTAGCTCAGCCATTAGCTGCTGCCTTCTGTCACTTTGTGCCCACACACGGTCTCCCTGCAGACAACCAGAAACCTGCCTCCTGCCCACCCTTGCCACTCCAGCACTGCTCTCTGCTAGGAGCGACACCCCTCTCTGCCTGCCACTCCCCCCCGTTGTCTGACACTAACTCAGAGACTTGCGTCTGGGGCTGGAATTTTGTCGTTGCTATGGAAGTGGGAAAAAGCTCAGCCTTCCAAACTCACAGAGTGTCCAAAAACACACACGGCTTCTCGCGCTGACACCCCACTGACAACCTGTGATGGCGGGGATGTACTTTTGAGTGTCATCTTGACAAGGAGCAGGAGCTTCTCTCTGCCGGCCCATCCGCCTGGCCATCTGTCTCCCAAGATTGTCTGCACCAGACTGGCTCAGATCCTGAGCCTCCCTTGGTGGGGTGCACGTCCTTGCACGGCCTGACTGCCTCCGGGGGGTCAGAGGAAAGGGTCCCTTGTCAGTGGGGGCCTTTCTGCTGGGAGGGGGTGGGAGAGGGAGGGCGCTGGCGGAAGCACAGGGTCAGTTCTTGGCTTGGGGCGCTCCAAGGCCATGGGTGGGCATTTCAGCCGGGTGGCAGAGGGAGGAGAGCCAGACCTCCTGCCTTGTTTGCGGCCTGAAGCCACAGCTTTTGGGATTTCCTTGGCTCTTGGAAAGGCAGCCCTTTGGGGAGGCGCCAGCATTTCTGGGTGGTGCAGGGAGGGCTGCCCAAGACACGTGGATTCCTTTGCTTCCTGTCTCCAGCTCCCTCTGTGAGGAAGGGATGGAGGAATTCCTGGCTTTGGTGGACTTGCCAGCCAGCTAAAGTCACCAGCTCATTTACCCATCAAGGTGAAAACTAGGGATCTGTAGCATGGGGATGGGGAGTCTGAGGGTCTGGTAGGAAGAAGGGCCAATGAGGGAAAAGGGAGAGAAGATAAAGATCTCCTAACACCTATTAGCCACAGACTTACAGATTCTGCCTTCCACCCAAGGCCCTGTTCTGCTCACCCATCAGGATGTAGAGCAAAGCTTTCTATCTTATATGATGTCTACCACACTGTTTTAGCTAGGAACAGACAGGCAAGCACATGCTCGCAGGGCTCACCCCCTCTCCAGTCGGTGCTTCCTGGAGCCCAATTTTGCATCCCTTTTCCATTCTACCAAGAACTTTCTAGGCCTGGTCCATCGGTGAATGGCTTTGGGGCATCCCATAATCATCTGTATTCAGTCTCCTCTGAGCCGATTTGTCCCGAATAATTTCTTCTCTCATATTCCCCTCCCTCACTCTCCTGCCTCATGCATGTGAGGTGCTGGGTTTCATGCATTTGACTTATGCACAGGCTGACCAACGTGGGCACTTCCCTGCAGTGGCCGCGTGGTCTTGAGCTGGGCGGTGCTGGCTGCCGTCTGCCCTGGGGTCAGAGCCTAGAAGCGCAGCCTTCAGCACGGCATCTCCAAGATGACAGCTCTCCTTCTGATGCGGGGAGCCTACCAGCCCCAGGAATTATTAGCTGATAAATATTTGGTTGTGTCTCCTCCTAAAATAATCCTCACACATGATGATGACTGTCAGCCGTGGCTCTTGGATCTAATTCCAGCCTCCTAGTCTACATCTGGTACCAAAGCTCTCACGTGACTGCTGGTCTCTCAGGGAGAAAATGAGACTTATGTTAATAAGCTGATAAAACTTAAATGCTAGGGGAGGAGGCCAAAGGAGGCAAACCTGACCAGAGCAATGCATTGCTGGGGCTCAAGCTATTACTCTGTTGTTGGGGCCATCCAGCATTTGGACAATACAAATTCCTTCCCTCAATGTGAATCTGGCAAACCACATTAGCTCAGTGCTTCCCAAAGCCGGCCCACAAAAATCCTCCAGAAATCCTACCATTTGTAGGATCTCCAGCTATGGCGAGACAGTCCCTCTATAACTCATATTTACTGGGGGAAGAAACAGTTACCTCGCAAAACGTCAGCAAACAGTGAAAGGGGATCAAGGGGATAGCCGATTGTAAGAAGCAGGAAGAAAGAGTGGCGGGTACTTCTGGATGAGTCTTCCAGACACTGCTCACTGAATATTGCTTTGGGTTTCAAATTTTCCCATCCTGATTTCAGGGACAAACAAACCAAAATTTTGCTAGTTTAAGCCAAAAAATTGATTTCTTGGAAATCAATAGACTATCTTACCATTGAAAGAACACTTGAGCAACCAGCCTGGAGCACCAGCAAAATGATTTCTAGGGACTTCTATCCAAACTGCTACTTTTGAAGGGACTGAATTTCACCTATTTTTGGTTTTTATGTCTCTCTCCCAAACTTTAAATTCTTGGAAGGCAGAACTGTATTGGGTCTGCCCCTCACCTGTCAGCCATGACTCAGGGTGTGTAATATTCCCCCAGAGAAAGGAGGTCACTGTGGGCCACGCAGCTGCCCTGAGAAGTAACCAGGAGGGGGGTCTATGCTCCTCCTCCACTTCAGAAAAGGAAGCATTTCTACAGGGCCTCTGGAGGCATTCACAAGCATTTCGAGACAGGGAATTTTGCAGGAAGTATTTTCAGATGGTCGCTATACCCAAGGAGGTTCCTTCAGCTGCAGAGATCTGGGTAGAGCAGAGAGGAACACAAGTAGCTGAGACTGAGCAATTCTTTACTGAGTACCTGCCATGAGCCAGGCACTCTCTTGGATAGCTAAAAAGCGAGAGACGCCAGCCTTTGTGAGGCTTACATTCAGAGCAGTAGGACTGCATTGTTTGAAGACTTCCTGAAGGTCTTGAGAGCTTCCTGGTGCCTATTTGAGGAAGGACCCCACAGAGCAACAGTGGAGGCACGCCTTTGCCTCCCCCCTACCCAGCCCATCACCAAGTTCTACCCATGCTACCTACCAACCAACTCTTGAGTCCATCTGGTGCTCTCCATCCCCACTCTCACTGCCCGAGACTCAGACACCATCATCCTCAACTCAGTAGGCCCACGACACTCCTCCCTGGTCTTCGCAAATCCTCTCTGGCTTCCTTCCCTTTGCTCACTGCCCACACAGCCTGAGTGATTTCTTTTATTCAAAATGAAAATCTCTTGACATCCGCACTGCAGTCCTGCCTTAAACTCCTCCGTGGATTCCCACTGATCTTAAGATGAAAGACGAATGACTGATGAGCCAAGAAAGCCCTTGGCAGTGCAGCTGCTTGCCAGCCTCATCTTACACCACTGCCCACACTCCCTGGGCCATGTTCGGGCTACCTCAGGGCCCTTGCACCAGCTCTTTGTCTATCTGGGATCCTTGTCTCTCTCTTCATATATAAAGTTCTTCATATAGTTCTTCATATAGTTCATTGTTTCTCTGCTAAAGGGAGAAATACGCCCAAATGCTGTCCTCCCTCTCCCAACCCGCCCCCCTTACCCACATGCTTCAGCAGCACAGGAGGGATTTGTCACTATCCGTTCACTAGCACCATGACTGGGTTCGTGCCAGTCTCTCCTACTAGGTGGTGAGCTCCCTGAATACGTGGACCTTGGCTATTCGTCCTTACTGTTGAATTCCCAATGCCTAGCATGGGGCCTGAGCACCCTAGGAAGGAAAGAAGGGATGAATGAATGAATAAAAAAGGACATACACCGTCTCCTATGAGAGACTGTGCTATTATCCGTCCCCCAAACTGCCACCGTTCCTTTCTAAAAAGGAGTTCAGAGAAACCTAGAGGCCTGCATTTATTGGCACCTTCTCCAGTATAGCCGTGTACTTTCTAACAACCAGGAGGAAATGAGGCAGTTTAGAAGACATAATCCCGGACACCTAGTGGGTAGCCGACAAACACTTGTTGAAAGGAATTTTATACTGAATTGCGTTCTAACAACCCAAACAAGTGTTTGCTGAGGCCGAGAGTCTGCTGAGGGATAACACTGCCTTAGGAGTTGAGGTTTCCATAGGACAGGGAATTCTGTAATGAAAAATGGGGGTGGGTGGTGGTGAGGGGAAGGGCCCCACCATAGGCAAACATCCAGTAGCTTTCAAATTGAAGGGCCTCTGACCTCTCTGTGAATTGACCAAGGTAGCTGGTTGGTGAATCTGTGCAGGGGAGAAACCTTAACGAGGACAAATGCCCTACCCTATATTTGGAGCTGCACTAGCAGAATGACCTGCAGAAATGTTCTGCTTTCCCGGCGGGGGGTGGGGGGAGTGGGGCTGGCGCGCAGCTGGGTCTAAGGCTCTGGGGTCTCAGGCACGTTGCAGGGCCTCCACACCTCAAGGATCTTCGTCTATAAGGTGGGGACAAAATGTCGGTGCTGTTACGAGGATTAATTGAATGTTTAACTCTAGAATGTTCCTATCTAGATAGCAGCTAATATAAGTTTTGAGAGGTTGAAAATCATCTTTCGATTCAGTGTCCAGTCTGCTGGGAGAATTTTCCCACTCCCCTGGCGAGGCCCACAGTAATCTTGGATGCAGGGATCTCCCGTCCTCAGAGCAGACGGGCCCGGTCGTTCCTGCGCACTTGCCTTGGGTCGCCCTGGGCTGTCTCCTCGCCTCCATTTAGCATTTTGATTTGTGCAGCTTTGCTGAGAATCTCTATTGCGGCATGTTGACTTATCACTCATCCCAATAAGTTCCCATTCTCTCTCCTCCTGACAGCCTTGCCTAATGTACTTATTCATTCAATTTAAATAAATCGAACATGGGCCTATGACAGCCGATAAGTGAGTCACACAAGAACAAACAGAAGAGAAAGCTCTGCAAATAGTCAAATGTCAAGTAAGAATGGAAAACTGTCCCCACAGCTTCAACGAACCTTGGATGTCTAATATTTATGGCCAATTGATGTCATTAGAAAGTAAATAAGCCCTCTTACGCTGCATTACATAAGATTAACTGCAAGCAATGGAGTTTACATGGCAGAGATAAGTGCAGATGGAAATAAACCTGTTTAAAGCAGAAATATTTGATGGGCCTCCTTGCTGCTTTTAAGATAATTGATCTGTATATCTGTATTGAATCTCGCCATAAAAGCTTTGAAGAGACTTGTGGCAAAGCCTGTTGAGACCCAAATCACATTTCTCTGGGGCCACCCAGCCAGGGTTGGAACCTTCCCAGAGAGGAACTCCAGGCCCAGTGGCTGCAGAAAGCAGGGAAGAAGCAGGAGTCTTCTGGCGGTAGGGCCCCCCATCCCAGGTTCCCGGTGAGCGGCTTGAACTCAACAGCCAGTGGGGTGGGGGGCTCACATGGCACAGGGTAAGATAAGGAAAGGGACTAGAGTGGGTTAGCTTGGCGCGGAAAAGGGTGGGGGTGGGCGGGGTAAGAGGTGCTATGTCACTCTCTTTGAGTCCTTCCAGCAATGCTATGTGAGACGGGGCTTCTCACATCCCCAATCATTCATGGTAAAGGGCCAGTTTTCTCTTCTCGTGTATAATTTCTAATCCTTTGATACACTGTCCTATTGTTTATGGCTAGCATGATGCCCCCATCACACGCAACTCAGCACACAAGTTTGAGAACACCTGACTGGTCTGTACTGTGTTCAACAAGATGTGTCCCCCGCTCATGTGCTCACTGTCGAGGCAACGTCCAGTTGTCCCAACATTCTGTAAGTTCTTTCGGTGTGGTACTTGTCGAAGCCAGAAAACAAGCATTTTGGGGACCAGCACCAACGCTACACTGTGCGTTGAACCGCATGGTTGGAAGTTCTATCCGCCCTCCAAGGGTGGGGAAGGTGGAAGCAAAGGACATATATTTTATCCCAGTAGGACAAAGGCATTCCCAAAAGCTGTAGCAGATACAAATTTGTACTCCAGAAACTCAGACATGCCAGCAATTTAATTTTTAAACCTTTACCATGACAAAACAATTCTATCACGATACCACATTGCTCGGCTGAAGAGATTGAATCTCAGTCTGTTGCAAGTCTCTTCCCTACCCGCCTTCCCCTGGGAGGTGCAGAAAGGGTGGAGAGCTTGCAGAGAGCAGGGGCTAGACTGGGACTGAAGGAGCCTCTGCTTGCATTGGCATCAGCTGTCTGTGGTGGCATCTGTCGCGATGTCCTCGTCCCCATCCGGCTTTTGGTCTTCGGTCCAGGCAGCTCTCTGCATTGTCTTCCTTATCTCCACCATCAGGTCCCATCACATTTCTTGGCTCTCTGTGCCACATTCACATCACTGTGGCTGAACGGAGAACACCCCAGCGCTTTCTGGTCTGGGAAACTATGAGGTCTGAGGCTGCACCCATTGCTCCCACCCTTCTCCCTGTATCAGCAGGAGTTGGTGAGACTGTGGGGATCTTGCTGAGTCCTTTGGCTCCATCATAGGGAGTTGGGGGCATGGAGGTGGAGGTGGGGACAGATGGCTTTCTGCTCTTGCTCTATTCTGGAAGGTCTATCATCATTCCCCAGGACTGGCCCTGGTGGGAGTCCCTCCTCAGGGACTCTTCTGCATCTACAGTTTCTTTTCTTTTGGACTCGCTGTCTGATTTTTCTCAGTATAAGAAAGTTTAATAATAATAATACTGATTATTATAATTATTTTTGGTGGGGGTAACCTGGGTTGGACTAATCTCATATTCCTTTAAATCTTTGTCTTAAGGTTTAGACATTGGCTTCTGAAATTAAGAATTATAATTTGACTGGTGTTCTGTTATCTCTTCCCTGAGGCAAAACCTTGGCTGCTATCTACACAGGGGAAGGGGCCCCAGGTAATGGGCATTCCTGGGAATGTGAACCACATTGGGCAGTACATCAAAATGCCAGCACACCCTGGAGTCTAAGTTAGGAACAGATAGAAGACTGGGCTACCTTGCTGAGGTAAACAAATTCCCTATGTCTGAGGACTTGAGCAGTGTCTGAACAATCCTGTTGTGAGGAGCTTCAGGTACCAGCTGACAGGGGAGACATTCTACAGTTCCATGACTGTGACGGGGAGGGAAACAGAGACCACATGAAGATGTCCAAGGGGAGGAACCCAAAGAGATTTCCTCAGACTGCACTTGGGCTCATGAGAAACCAGTGCTGGTCAGAATGGTGGCTGAGAGCTAGGGTTGGTGTCTGGCCTCGTTTGCCACCACAAGGGCCATTTCTCTTCCACATAAGTTCCAAATTACCTATGTTTTGCTCCCCTCTCAGTTACGGATTCCCAGGGCGGGTGGATTTAAGTGAGTCAGTTTATCATCCTGGGGTACCAGGGCTGAAATTGGCAGCCAGTCAGTGTTAATTGGGGATGGGGCTGGCATTCCCATTTCCTTCTGTAGGGATGCCAGTGGTAGACGACTCCCCCTGATAGTATTATCTATATTACTCATGTATCACTTAGAAAGATCAATAGCAGAACGGAGTAGCATCTGCTTTGTATGCGTTCTGTAAACAGTAGATTCTATTCCTCTTCTCCCAACACGTGGCACAGGGCCCTGCTCAGAGTAACTGTACAGGATGTGGCTACACGTAGGAGGTGGGGTTTGAAGTAATGGATGTAATTTATTTCACGACTGGTAGGAAGTTCACTGGCTTGAACCGGTACCATATATTTATTATGACAAATACTGTTTTCTCTATTGGCTACAAACCTAGCTCCCTATTGCAGTTTAGTTATTGGCTGGTTATATTTGAAGATTAAATCAGATTTTCTCCTTTCCTTATCATCTTCTCTCTGCTCTAATGCAAAGCGGAGGGAATAACGGTGTTCCTTATATACTCTTTCTATCTGTAGCATCTACTGGAAAGTAGGTATGTTCTTCTGCAGAAAATCAGCAAGGGAGCTTATTAAAAATACAGATTTCTAGACCCTATAGTTGGAAATTTGGATTCACTAGCCCTTACTGTGGATCCTAGTATGTGATTTTTTACATACCCCCAGATGATTGTAATCATGCAGCTAAATTTGGGGACCGCTACTCTATGGGACTCAGAGGATTCTCACTGAAACCTTTATTCGGGAATCTTTTCCTTGTTCCAGAAGCACCATTTTCAGGACGGGAAATTCTCGTATATTTAGAGCATGTGAAATTTGTAAACAGTAATATTCTAGATTAGGTGCCCTAACCAGATGCCGGTGAGGATGTTAACCTGACCTGTGGGCCGTTTTTGCTCACTGCTCACCTGGAAGGAAGCTCACTTACCTGCATTGGGAATCCTTGAATGGATGTGGAGGGTGATGAGAAGAGGTGAAAAGGAGCCAGGCTCTGGGGAGAATGGGATATCTGGTTTGGTGTTTTAAATCCACAGATACCCAGTGTCCTCCTGATGAATTCTTCCTGGGGGTCGCATAGCCTGACTACTCTAATTATCTAATTATAGTGAGAATTTGAGGCTATTTAGATTGAAATTTATAAGACATATGTTGGGGTGTTTCTCTTTTGAAGCTTTCTCCCAGGCAATTCAATGCTTTGAAAGGCTTTGGAAAAACTCCTGCACGTGTAGATGTCCTAGGTGTTTTCGGGTTGGAACGTAGCTGTCTCCAGGCTGTCGGCGTCTCTCCCCGCATGTGACAGGCTTATGTTCAAGGTTCCAATCTTTTGGTGTGTTGGGGTACCCACCATCGAAGTCCGTTTTTCACCACCATTCCACAAGCAGGTTGGCATGATGGCGGCCGGGTCGTGCGCATGTTATCGGCCAGGAGGAGACATAGCCTTGCAGAGAGGTGGAGTTCTCGGCATGTTGTGGGGCTTTGTCTGTGAATGCAGGGAACTGTACATGCACACTGAAGGGACTGGGGCTTAGCGGTGCGGGCAGCGACTGCAGACAACTGTTGAAGCCCCACCTTGTCCCCTGCGCCATTCTTGGCATGCCCACTGGGCACCATCTGCAGACCAAGAACATGCCAAGGCAGTGTTGCTGCCACTATTTCCATCACGGAAACATTTCTTTGATCTTCCAATGTTGCTTTCAAGATGATTAATCTCAGCATGGCTCAGCGTGTTTAGGCTCTCCATAAAGGCAGGTGCATGTGTCCGTGCGCGGCTCTGTCAGGACTGCTAATGTAAGCGTCTGTTTTACAGCCCAAGTGACAGTTGTATTGTTCTGGCAGGGTTACAGCTCTGACATGTGGAATCAATCTTTTTAACCTGTCAATTAATCAGCGGGCAGCTGTCAGCCCAGCTGAAAGGCCTGAAGGACAGTGCCCTTTCAATGGATTATACTGGGGGCATGGCGAAGGAAAATTGAACACTCAAGCTTCAAGGAACTCTTGTTGCATTCAAAGCCAGGCTTCACTCTCACTTAAAGGAAACAGGCTGTGGCTCCAGCATGGGCCCCTCCCTCGGAGGCTCCATGGAGGCGTATGGGCAAAGAGTAGGGGGCATGCTCCTGTAGTTACCTTACCAGGTTCAAGAGATCCTTAAAGGGGAGGCTCCAGAGTCAGCCAGGGGCAGTCATCTCTGCCTGGGTCAGGTGGGGAAGATTCATTTCTGATGTCCAAAGCAAGCTGTGGCTAGTGGGGCACTTGGTCTTTAGGTGGATTTACAAAGCACCCTCTAGAAGGAAGCGTGCTTGTTAAGCCACTGTTGAAAAAGCGCTTATAGGTGGAGTATTGCCCTGAGCGCTTGTGGGAATACAGAGCAGAATAAAACAAGCTTCCCTTGCTTCCCTTCCCTCAACACCTTCTATATGAATGAGACAGATATAGGCAGAGAGCTGCAAAAACATAACTAATTATTGTGTCCTCTCTAACAATTTATTATTATTTGTTAAATACTCTAATAAAAACACGTTAGCATATGCTAGTGGACAAGGTGTCACTAAAATAAAGTTCTGAGCAGTTTGGAAGAGGAAAGGGTGCTGAGATCTGGGGCTGCTGGTGAAGATTTCAGAGAAAGGGTGACAAACCACCCTTCAAGCCTACACTTTTTTTTCCCCCTGCTGTTCTTGCTTGCCATTCCATAAATAACTAACTTTCTCTATTCCTCCATTCCTTCCTTCCTTCTGCAAATATTTATTTAGCACCTAATTTTTGCAAAGCCTGGTGCATGGTGCTGTGTGTGGGGAATATGAAGATGACTCAGACAAAGATGCCTTTCACAGAAAAACATCAAAGCTTCTGTCGCTGTAAATCCGGCGAGGGGCAGGCCTCTCTCCTGCTCATCCCACTGAGCTTAGGCAGCAGCAAGCCTGCAAATTGTTTAATTCCTTACTGGTCCAGGACCATTACCTGGCCATTTGCATTTTTTCCCTCATGGATCTTGAAGTGAGAATTGGATTCCTTTTGTAACGATGCTCAGCTTTAAAGTGTTGTTGGGAGAAGAGACTGGGCTGACGAATGCAAAATGCCTAGTAGACAGTTGACATAGTAGACACTCAGTGAGTGATGGGTTCTATTTTTGTTCATCTTTTTTGAAGAGACAAAAATGGCCTACTTTGTCAGTATCCCCCTAAGTGCCTCTTTTGGTATTGTTTCATAATAGATGCTCAGAAATGCTTTAAAATGGTATAATTTACAGGCTAGTAACTCCGAAACCTCAATGTGGTTGCAGTCTCTCTAGGGTGCAGAGAATGGGCCCTAACTACAGGGCATGTCCTGGATGTAGGACAGTCTGCTGTTGACCAACTTCAATCTGCTACTGGGGTGTTGGCTGGAAGCTGTCAATCGCTCTTGCTGGAGCTAAGAGCAGAGCATCCACAAGAGCACCCAGGCCAATTGCGGAGGGTTTGAGAAGGAGTTTAGATCCCAGTAAACACCACGCGAGTAGCATGATCAGCCCAGTCTTCTCCCTCTGCCACATGGTGTTCAGCAGCTGCTCTGAGCCAACGCGCCCACGTCTGTTGAGACTGGCATCTGAGAGCTGTATTTTTGGTAGAATGCGTGTCTGCACGGTCCAGTGCGAGAGGAGCTGGAAAAACCTTGTACCCAACAGGGAAGCTTATCTGCCACCCTGACTTGCAAAATTGGGGGCGATTTCCAGAGGAGCGTATTGTGAAATCGTTTTGACAAAACAATCACTCAGGAAGGTGATGGAAGTTTTCACCAAAAGGGCAACGGCGCTTCCATTTCTCCTCTTGCAGAGTGGGGCGGAAGACAGAACTCCCTCTGGTTCAGAATATCTGCTTGGTGTTAACGGGCGTGTTGTTGGAGCCAACCACGAGGGGCCAATTTTTTACCCTTCTCAGTTATACCAGAGAGCCAATATAGGATACAGAGTGTGCTAGAACTCTGTAGTATTATCTTCATAAAGACTCTTTTGTTGGGTGTGTGGCTAGGCAGACGTATCATGTGAATGAATGGTGGTCATTGTCAGAAGCCTAGTCATTCGTTACAATATGGTGCGTTAGCGGAAGACTAGTCCTGACTGTTGTTTACACGGAGTTGGTGTGAGGGTAACATAAGATAATACATAAAAGGACTTCGCAAATCTTGAACTGCTCAAATCTATGAGAACAACTAATAGAGCTTTATTGTGCCATTTAGCTCTGTTGCTGCAAAATTGAATTCTGAAAGGAGGCAAATTTGATATTTGGACCGGTGTTGCGTGGTTATTTGCTGAGTGGCAGGGATTTCATGAGAGTAAAATTCTCAGCAATATTAAGTCTTTTTCTAAAAAAAATTCAGAAATTAAAAATAAATAAGAGTTGAACAAGTGTTTGGATGTAGAGAGGACAAGAGACATGAGAATGGAAAATGGGGAAAGATTTGGATTTTACCCAGGGTGCTTGCAGAACAGTTTCCTTTGTAGGAATGCAGTGTCTGCTTTCATAACCTTCACGTACCGTACCTCCATCCTATTTTCACCTCCCACCTGAACTCCATTCTTAAAACTTGAAATATACCACACGAATGAAGTGTTACTTCCGCAATCCATTCAGCAAATAGTGAAGATGTTGCAAATACTCGGGAGTAAACTTATCAAATGCTGGATATTGTGTTAGGTGAATGCAAGTAGAGTCATGCCCTCAGAAACCTCCTAATCCAGGGGGTGAGACAGCCATGCACACGCGTCATTTTAATGCAGTACGATGTATGCACAATGATGGATGTGTGCAGAAATGAAGCACAGACATGCAATATATTTGACCTGGGGGGAGAGACGACATGGTGGTTAAGAAGGATTTTGAAGAAAAATCATAAAAATTCACTAGGTAAGCAATTGCTTTCCAGGAAAATGGTTTGGAAGATCTGAAAAAAACATGATTTGATAAATTTGGACACTTTAAAGACCTCCTTGGAGAAAAGAAACAAGAAGACTTATGATCCACGTTAGATATACCACAGGTCATAGTTATGGTTTCCAAGTTTTGAGTGTTCCATCTTCGTGTGTGAGACTTTCGAGGGGGGGTTTTCTTTGTGCCTGTGACCCTACTGAAGCAGTCTGAAAGGGCTGGGCACTGAATGAAAATAGACCATGAAAGGAGAAAAAGGAAAATTAAGATGGAAGAAGCAAAAGCTGATTGAGACAAATCCAGCTCCCATTCCTAAAAGCCCGTGCTCAAAACAACCTCAAAATGCAGTCTCAGTCTGGTTAGGAGGCATTTTGATTTCAATTAAGTCTTCCAGGTCAAAAGGAATAAAGCAAAACCATGACCAAAAGACTGAACACCCAGAACGAAGTGTATTTTCTGGGAATCGATGTCTTTCTAGCCCGGGGCAGGTCATTTCATACCAAATGAGACTCTGTTTCCCGCTATGCACTAAGAAAGGGATCCGAAGTTTGTGATGAAAAACGGTATGCCTGCACCCAATAATGAGTCCACGAGGCCCACGTTGCTGTGCCAGTTGTAGAGAAACTGAACAGTGCTGTCTGTCTTCCCTGATCCCCTGCTTCTTAAAAATGTGGTCATATCACAGGGGCCCAGTAGGCTCCCTGTACTAAAATGGACAAGAGAGGGGCGCCTGGGTGGCTCAGTCGGTTAAGTGTCTGCCTTCGGCTCAGGTCATGATCCCGGGCTCCTGGGATCGAGCCCCGCATCGGGCTCCCTGCTCAGCAGGGAGCCTGCTTCTCCTTCTGCCTCTGCCCTCCCCCCTGACTTGTGCACGCTCGTGAGCTCTCTCTCTCTCTCAAATAAATAAAATCTTTAAAAAAAAATAAAACAGGAGAAGTCTAGTGTACTGAGTTCTTTCCCTGTTTCTCTTTCTTTTTCTTTTTTTCTCCTTCCCCCCTTTCTTCTTTCTTTCTTATCCCCCTCTCTCTTTCTCTCACCTTTTTAAAGCACTCACACACTAATGATTATACTCCTACTTGGACTATGAAACCAAATTTGTCAATTAAAGTGATTCATGGTGGTGGCAATAATAGGGCCCCATGCTTAAGAAGCTTTCATTTCTGTAAATATTGTTTTATACTGCTATCACCTTGGTATTCTCTTTAAACTACTGAGTTGATGTATAGAGAGTCCAAATAGATTCCCTTCTCTCTTCCTTTTTACTCTAACTTTTTTCCCCTCAGAATCTCCTGTGCTTTTATTTTATTTATTTTTCTTTTTATAACCTCAGGTACATAGCGCTGAACTAAATCTGTTTCTTCCAATCTTTTTTTTTTTAATTGAAATATAACTGACATACAACATTATGTTAGTTTCAGGTTTACACCACGGTGATTTGACAATTATATACATAATGAAATGCTCACCACAGTAAATGTAGTCACCATCTGTAACTATATCTTACTGTGCTACACAACATTCCAATTTTTATTATGTAAATTTTTATTGAAATATAATCAACATATAGAAAATTGCACAAATTGTATGGGTACAGCTTAATGAATTTTCACAAAGTTAGCGAAGTTCACAAGCACCCAGATAAAGGCACAGAGCGTGATCTGAACCTGGGAGGACCTCCCCTCATGCCCATTCCGTCCCGGTCCTTCCCTGTCAAATGGTAACCACTATTCTGGGTTTCAATACCAGACAGGAATTTTGGCTCTTTTTGAATTGTACATAAATGGAATTTTACTTCTTATCTTTTCTATTTGACTTCTTTCCCTGAACATTATATTTGTGAGATTAATCCATGTTGTTCATTTATTCTCATTGCAAAGTAGTATTCCCTCGTGTGAATACATCAAAATGTTTTTATTCATTTTACTCTGAATAGGTATTTGGGTTGTTTCTAGTTTAGGATAGGCTAGTTTACTATTACAAGTGGTTCTTCTATGAATATTCTTATAAATTCTTGTGATGAATATATATATGCTTATCTATGGAGTACATACCTAGGAGTGAAATTTTTGGGTCTTTGAATATGTTCAGTTTTAGGAAATATTGCCAAGCTGTTTCCAAAGTGGTTGTGTGGAGAGCTCAGGTTCCTTGCTGGTATTTGGCATTGTCACTCTTTATCATTTTGGTTTTCCTAGTTCTTCCCTGTGGGAGTGCTCTGGGCCCCTGGTTAATCCATTCCACTTAGAAGGGGGAGTCAACACTTTGTTTTGTTTTGAAAATCTATCTATATTACCGGATGTACCTATGTTAATTGCTCCATTTCCTTAGTGGAAGACTGTTTAAGTGTCTCCAAATCCCTGCCACACCAGTCAGTTATGAGATTAAAATACCTAAAACTTGCTGGAGTCTAGCTCATGCACATTCTCACTTTTACTAAGTACTGCCATGCTGTTCTCCATAATGGAAATACCAGTGTGCACACTCACCAATAATGCATAAGGGTTCAAGTTTCTCCATATTTTTCCAAAAGTTATTATATGATTTTTATTTTTATTTTTTTTTAAGATTTTATTTATTTATTTGACAGAGAGAGAGAGAGTACAAGCAGGGGGAGCAGCAACGGAGGGAGAGAGAGAGAAGCAGACTCCCTGCTGAGCAAGGAGCCTGATGCGGGGCTCAATCCCAGGACCCTGAGATCATGACCTGAGTCGAAGGCAGACGCTTAACCGACTGAGCCACCCAGGTGCCCCATGATTTTTTATTTTTTTTAATGATTTATTTATTTACTTTAGAGAGAGAGAGCATGTGCAAGCAGGGGGAGGGGCAGAGAGAGAGGAAAAGAGAAACTCAAGCAGATTGCCTGCTGAGCGTGGAGCGGGACTTGGGGCTCAATCCCACAACCCTAAGATCAGGACCTGAGCTAAAACCAAGAGTTGGCCGCTCAACCGACTGAGCCACCCAGGTGCCCCCCAAAAGTTATCTGATTTTCAAATTTTGGACATTGGGATGGTCAGAAAGCAGGATCTCACTAATATTTAAATTTACAGTTATTTAATTGCTAATACAGTTGGATATCTCTTTATCTATGTTAGCTATTTGGATTTCC
The DNA here is from genome assembly GCF_029215605.1 of Mirounga angustirostris. NCBI lineage: Eukaryota > Metazoa > Chordata > Mammalia > Carnivora > Phocidae > Mirounga > Mirounga angustirostris. The sequence continues at coordinate 168,581,481 of NW_026991710.1, forward strand.
CCTTCCATGAATTGCCTACTTATAGTTCTTTTCCATTTTTATATTGGGTTCCCATCTTCTTGTGTTTATTTGTGAAAATTGCTTGTATATTCTAGACAATAATCCATTTTTTTAGTTTTAAGCATCGAAAACAACTTTATCCTCTCTCCCACCCATTTGCTATTTTGTCTACAATGTCATTCATGGAATAGAAATACTGCCCTTGAATCCAAAAAATATTTTTTTAAATCTTTTTTTTTTAAAGATTATTTATTTTAGAGGGAGAGAGAGAGTGAGAGTGAGAGAACAGAAAACTCAAGTAGACTGCACTGAGCATGCACCCTGCTCTGGGGCTTGATCTCACAACTGTGAGATCATGACCTAAGCTGAAACCAAGAGTCAGTCGCTTAACTGACTGTACCACCCAGGTGCCCCCTAAAATATTTTTATATTATGATTTGTGTGTTTGGGGTCTTATTTAAGAAGTTCTCCTTCATCTGTTATGACAAAATTGTTCTCCCATATTCAAAAATTATATTTGTAGTTTCACCTTTCATATTTGGGTCTTTAATTCATCCAGAGATTTTGTGGCATACAATCAAGTCAGAGATCTAAAAGCTTTTTCCCCCAGTATAGCGATGCAATTTCCAAATAACATCTATTCTATTTAAAAATCCACTGTTTTCTCACTGGTTTGTGGTGGCATTATCTCATCTATCATGTTTCCATTTGTACATGAATATATTTTTGAGCTTCTGAGTGTTTTTTTCCAGAATTCTATTTTCCTGTTCCTTCTACCGTACCACCTATTGTAATTATTTCTTTTGTTCTCAAAATTGACTTAGCCACCTATGAACCCCAATTTTCTTATAAAGTATTAAAATGTTTGTCCATTTCCTTAAAATCCTGCTGAGATATTGTTTAAAATTGCTTAGAGTGTATATATTAATTGGGTTAAAATTGGCATCTTTATAATATTAAATCACTCTATCCATGAAAAATGATATCCCTCTCTATTTTTCTCATTTTCAAAATTATCCTTTCTCTCCTTTAATGGAGTTTTAAGGTTTTCCTCTGAGATCTTGTGTGGTCTTTGTTAGTGTAATTCTTAGATATTTGATTATTTCCATTACTGTCATAGTTCCCTATTTGAAATTTAACAGTGCTGTGGCCAGCCTATGCAAGTAAGAGAGAAATTGATAGGCTCAAAGGGCAAGGATTAGTTTTCTCTTCAAAGAAGGTATATCATTCGTTGCTAACCAAATCAAAACAAGTCAGATGGAATTTCCAGTGCAAGGACAAGGGAGGGTGTCCTTCCACCTAGCAACTTTGGATTAGTCTGGAAAACAACATTAATTTAAATTCAAGCTTTCAGATCTCCTTATCTGAACAATAAAAAATATTAAGAGAAAAAGTAGAATTCACATTCCCTTGATAACAAGATAGGTTGGGCTCAATTTGCCTTTTAGCTTTTCTCATATTCAAATAATCTGAGAAGAGGTCATAACGTATCAAGAGTTACTTTGACTCTGCAATCGTTTTTTTTTCTTTTGTTACCAGTTCTTTTCTTTGGCTAGAGCCAAGTAGGGTGTGGGGACCACTGCCACAGTCTCCTTCTGCTCTCTGCTGTAGTTCCCTAGGTCTTGAAAACAAACTCCTCCACCCCCACCCCATTTCCTCATCCCTTGGGCTTCTTTCTCTACATGTGTTTATGTCTTTTCCCAGGATACATCCCCTTGGTACTGAAACTCTTGGTTATCCAGCTCCCATTCATTGTTAGACTGCTTGCAAGTCTCTCGCCGGCTCCCTAATCCCAGTCCGGGACCTTGTACATATATGGGTCACTGTGATTCTGGGATCCATTTTGCCATCATCCTTTTCTTGACCCCATGAGGCTCAATCACTTCCAGCAGCTTCTTTTTTCCTTTCTGTATCCTTGTTATGGACACCCATTAATACATTTCATTCATAGCATACTTATTGAATGAATACCTATTAGATGTCAGACACATTGTGCCCACTGTGTACCTATGAACTCAGGTCCTGCCTTATCTTTACTTACTGGTTTCATGAGAGAAGGGAAATGTCAGGAAGTTACTAGGTAAAGAGCTCCCCACCTGTCCAGTGGAAGTACTGCGTTCTGGGTTTGTTGGGTTTGAGTCCAGCAGGGACAGCATAGTGTGGGTGGGGATGTGGCGCTGAGGGGAAGGGGCGTGAATACCGTAAACTGATGACTTGAGTTCTCTGCTTAGATTCTACCTAGTGCCAAAGTACTGGGTGGAGAGTGTGTCCACAGATCTTCCTTTCAGTCCAGACATGGGGTTCTAGCATGTTCTGCCATTCCCTTTCATGCCCATCCCTCCCCTTTGCAGGCTGTTGACAAGCCTTTTGTGGGGAGTCAGCAAGTTCTTGGGATGTGTTTGTAATCCTTTTTGCTACTTACAGTCCTTATTCACCCTAGAAAGAAGGCGGAGGTCAGGCAGGAAGAGGGTGCCTTAGACCATTTTGGTCATTGGCAGCTCTTAGTACTCTGATAGTTCTAGGATAGTTCAAACATTCTCCCTTAGACAGGGACTCAGGCTGCAAACATATTCCAACTACTTGGGATTGTGGGCTTGGGAATGGGCAGAAGTGGTCAGTATAAAACACCTGGGCTCTGAGCATGCCCATCATGACTTGTGGCTCAGAGCCCTGTGAAGAGCAGAGAGTGTTCTCCAACATTCTCTGGAATGTAGTACGACACTTCACGTGGCTTGAGTAGTCCCCAGCAAAGAGTACAAGTCAGTCTTACTTTATGAGAGAAGTGGTAGCTAGCAATGATAGTCATGATTATGATAGTTAAAACACCAAAGCAAACTTGTGTATTCTTGGACAACTTACTTAACCTCTATGAGCCTCAGTGTTCTCATCTGTAACTTGGAAAGAATAATAATATTTGTCCCCATATGGTTATTTTGAGGATAAAATAATTAAATTTACAATAGTAACTACTTACAGAAGGGTCTGAATTTGTCAGTTGTTTAAAATACTAGAGCTAAGAAACTAGATTTAAGAAACAAAGCAAATTAACAAACAAAGAAAAAAGAGACCGACAAAAAGCCCCAACTCTGAAATGCAGAGAACAAATGCCAGAGGGCAGGTGGGTGGTGGGATGGAGGGGGTGGGGGGGATGGGGGAAATAGATAAGGGGGATTAAGAGTGCATTTACCTTCGTGAGCACTGAGAAGTGTATAGATTACTGAATCACTGTATCACACACCTGGAACTTACATAACACTCTATGTTAATTATACCTCAATAAAAATATAATGAAATACTAGGTCTGAACTTGACCACGTCATTGTGAAGTATCTTTAAGACTGAGGTTCAGAGGGGCTAAATGACTCGCCCAGCCAGTGAGCAGTAGGATGTAGGCTTGGGTTCTAGGCTTCAGCTCTTTCAGCTTTGCCACATATCTAGACTCCCTGCGTCTGGTGACTTCTGGTGAAAGTTGATGTATTTCTCATGCTCTGGGAGTCCCTCCAAGACCCCTGTGCCTGAAGCCACCTGTGTGAACATCTCCGTCAGGCCAGCAGCAGGCGAAGAGTCAGAGGAGACCTACCTCTTTCTCACCTTGACAGCTGTCCCCCTTTCAGCCACTTTGTCCCTTCAGAGGCAGGGAGCCCCAGGGGTGGTTAGGGGTAGGTCTTCAGATAGGCCCGGGGCTCTCCAGGAAGTGGCTAGCAGAAAGAACAGTCCCTCAAACCTGTGAGAACAAGGAGGGTGAAGTGAGACACATAACCTTGAAAACGGTGGCATTTGCCTGGTCCCTGTGGCCTCCTGAGCTGTAGTACTAGTTGAATGGCCACTAATTTGATTCATAGGAGAGATCTGACCCTACTCCACCCAGCTCTCGCCAGCCTGGGTATCCCTTATTTACAGAGAGTATATGGAGCCTTTTACATTTTTTTCAGCTGTTTAGGAACTCACATTCCTCTTTGCCACTTGGTCCCTGGTGATCAAGGTCCCAACAGCGAAGACACCCCGCACCCCACTGCACTGTGCTGCCTAATCTATTAGCGAGCTGACGCTAGCAGGAGGTGGGGAGCAGGGGGCCGTTTATTTGATTGTCGTATCATTTATGCGGCTGTGACTTCAAGTGCTATTATCTTTGTTTAGCACAAACGGAGAGCAGTTAGCGCTCCTGGTAATCTATCTTGGAATCAAAAAGCTATGGAGACAGAGACGGCCTCCTCTCCAAGCCTTTATCCCCTTCCACCATCATTTTCCCAGCTGGGAGTAGGCGACGACCCTGCTTCCAATATGCTGCTCAATGATTTTAGATGATTGATCTTTCTAAAGTGCTTTTCCGCTTCTTGCCACACAGACGCGGATAGATTAAGCAATTATGGATTATTTCAACATCAAATGGCCCAAGACAATTAGCCAGAAGAGAAGCAAAGAAGTGGTCCTGCTGGCTTTTGGCGGGGGAGGTTTTCGGAGGAGTTAAAGGTGGAAGCCAGGATAGATTTGCCCATTGGGGTAACATGGGGTTCAGCTGATCTAAGAAGAAAAAAATATATATATATTTATATATTTATACAGTGGCAGCAGTGAGCATTTTTTTTTTTTAATTGTATGATGGCATAAAGAACCCTCACCATCTTTGAAGCAAACTAGCACTTCCAAATAACATTCCTTTAAGGGAGATTGGATTGCTGGTGCTTCTTGGAGGGGGGAAAAAAAAAGTTGCAAGAGGGAGAGACTGAGTAGTGCATGTAATAAAAGACAATAGATGAGACAGTCTCTCAATGGATCTCCCAGCTCTAAATCACCCCCCAGGCCCGGCTGCTGCCGTGCAGACTTCCCCAGCAGGGCCTTCATGGTTTATGGTGTCGGCAGCACTCCGGGGAGTGAGTTACAGCCTTGCAGGCAGCGGGCGGCTATCTGTTACCCTACATGTAAACAGGTATTCAAATCCGGACTCCGGAACCTTCGCCTTGGCATTTAATCATCCCGGTAATCTAACCCCCGTCCCCCCGCCAAGGTCGCTGTTTGGATTGCGTGACTTTCAGACTCTTCTCTGGCACTGAAGTCAAGAGCAGCCGGGCTGACAGCCGCCCAACTCATCAACCGGGCTGACAGGCCCAAAAATTAACTTTGATATTTTGTGTGGAATAATTCAGTGGCAATTGGGCCAGATGATGTTCTGTAACCTAAATTCAATTTCCATCACCGGGAAGCATCACAGAGCTAGTCACCCGCTTGCCAAGAGCACCTAGCAATCTAGGAGTCCGCATGCATGTGTGTGTGCGTGTGTGTGTGTGCGTGTGTGTGCGTGTGTGTGCGTGCTATGCACCCGTCATTGCTCTTCATACGTGAGAGGTTCTTACGTACATGATGTATTTGCAGGGGCGGCGATTGATTATCTGAGAATGGTTATCTGGGCTCTGTCCTTTCTTGCCTCCTTTACTGTCTGTGCTGAATTCTCTCCTTTCCCTGTGGTGAGGGGCAGACGGGCAGGGGAGGGGTGTTGGAGAGGGAGGGGAAGTGTAAAACATGCCATTATGCTCCTTAGCAGTTCTCAAAAAAGCCTGGGGATGAAGGGAGATGTAGCTCTAACGTGAAGTTTGGGCCTCACCGATGGCTTCTGTGAGATCCCTGCCCCCCCTTGGGCAGGGAAATACTGTGGGTGGCACAGAGCCAACCAAGATGGTTGGTCAAGAGTGGAATCCCAGCTGGGTCTCTTCCCAGATGGGTGGCCTCCTTGGCTCACTTCATCCCCGAAGCCTCCGTTTCTCTGTTTGGGGAACATGGGGAAAATCATTCTCCCGGGACTTGGCCCAGAGTCGGTGTTGGAAGACAACAGCTGTCCCCGGTCAGAAAACAGAACACTTTTGAGTGTGCTGCCCTCTATGCCCTCGTCCCTTGGGAGGCGCTCCCCCTGCTGATTTAGCCTCCAAAGGGCAGATGCCACCTTCAAGTCGCTGGAGACCAGTGCTTCTCTGAAGGGAAGAAGTGGTGGGGTTAGAGAGAGTAAATCCTTCCAAAGTAGTCACCAAATCATGGCCATTAGGACTCGCATGTGGGCATTTGCCAGAATGAGACCCTGAGGGTTGGCCAGTGCAAGTGACCTGCTTAATGCCACACCGCTGCAGACCCCAGATCGCCTGTCTGGTCCCGTTCACAGTGCAGAGCCATTGTCCCTGCTCCCTCCCCGCGAGGGGGTTGGAGATTTGACCTTAGGGCCTGGCCACAGGACTGACGATGGCATTGGTTAAGCTTCTTTCGGAGGCGGGCTGACCCAGAGCCTTTCGGCCAAATTCTGCTCACTTGAATGTGGTGCTCCTGCCCGAGTTTTTTGACCGTCCCTCCATCACTGTTGACTTAGGTGCCATGGTGGAAAATTGCATCCTTTGCCTTGCAGTCGGGTGAGGTTGAGGGGAGGGCTGGTTTCAGAAGGAGAAAAGGAGAGAGAGGACAAGAATAAGAGGTCATCTTCAGGTACCAGCACATACAGCACCTTGCCTGACTTCCCCGGAGCCCTTTTGATCTTGTCCCTCTCCTTGCTGCTATCCGACTCCAGCTCTAGGGCTCTTGTCTGTGACATCTTGCTGCCACCAAAGGCAGATTCTGACTGGATTTACATCCATAAACCGGAGTCCAGGTCACCAATTAATGTCTCTTCCTGGTGAGGCCCCACATCTAAATGTGAATCCAACGGGCCTTGGCAGTGCGCGGGAGGCCGTTTGCCAGACGTCTGGATCTTACTTGTCCCCTCCCATCTCCCCAGGCGATGCTCTTGTTCATTTAAATACAGACATGACCACGTTTGTTGAGGATCATGTATTTTTTTTTCTTCTTTAAATAGAAATGCCATGTGTGTGATGTTTTCTTTGAAAAGGAAAGCCCAGGGATCGTCTGCATCAGGTTATGAAATGATCCCAGGGTCCATTCCTGGCTCTAAGGAAGTTGAGTATACATCACCTCGTTTAATTCAGCAATATCATCAATGTCAGTGCGTATCCACCGGCTGTTGGCTATTGGTCATCTGGACCTGACACAAACTCAATAAATACTCCATAACCCCTGACAGCCGCTAGCAGATTAGCCTGAAATGAGCGATTGCCCAGCCAACACCTGCTGAACCAAATCAGTCCCGTGACGGATGGGCCTGTACTGAGCTCTGACCACGAGTGAGATCAGTGGAAGAATGATTTTATACTTTAAGAAAAGAATTAGAGATGGTGGTGGCTGGAGTGATTGGAAAACTTTCAGAGGGGGCCGTTTTTCTTCTCTTTCTTCCTCTTCCCCCGACAGATGCCCTGCTGCAGCTCCCCTCCCACACCCAAGTCCATTACGCTCTCTAAGCTCCTGAGCCCACAGGAGGAAACAAAGTGGGGGAGCCGGACGCAGCCGAGGCCAGAGCTGGGAGCTGCTTTTGGGCACATGTGGAATGTCGGAGGGGCCACACTGAGGGGACAAGGAGCCACCTCAGGCCATTTGGGGAGCAGCCATCTGATCTCTTGGTGTAGCGGGATGGCCATTCTGGGCTGGGCAGGGAGCAGGGGACTCACCACACCCGAAGGGCAAGCCGAGGCTAAGGATCCCAGGTGGGGCCTGGCCTGAGTATAAACTTTTGGGCTTCCTCTTGCCTTGTAGCAACCCTTAGTGGGGACTTTCAATCTTCAGAGGCTGCTCCCACTTGTATTGTCTAGATTCGAACAAACTAGGCTTGGAGAACAAACAAAAATGCAAACAAATCCGAACTCTTTGTTTGAGTTCTTGTTCTTTTGCTTAATAGATGGGAGACTCGACATCTGAGTCAGCTGGACAATCTTGTAAGCTTCAGTCTTCTTATGTGTCAAATGACGACAATCCAGTCTACCCCTTCTTCCGGTTTCTCAAAAAGCGACTTTTTAGTTAAGCCAGACTTTGGTACCCAGAACATTTGTACTGGTCTCCTGTAAATTATTATTTTTCTGATTGGATAACAATTTGGCTTTGTGACATCGGCCTGCACTGAAGGATGTTTTAAAAAACAGATCCATGAAGCTCCCTGCTGTGTGTTTACAGAAGGGTTACTCACTAAATCACAGGACCCTTTCCACGTGGGCCTAGGGGAGGCATTTCTGTTTGGTTTCAGTTCCAGGAACTGTTATGTTTATCTTGAACAACTGTTTAGATTTTATGTTATGAACTCTGAATTGTGTAAATGATCCCATTTTCTTTTGTGTTGGGGATTAGAAAACGCGGAGCCAAATTAGTGGCCCATCTCTCACCAGTGTGTTGAATTCCACAGTGTGTGTCTCTGCTTTGATACTCATCTCATCTGCTACTCAAATATATCATATATATATATCAAATATATCAAATATATATATATATATTTTGGCCTCAGTTCTCTTGTTTTAAATGTATTTTATTTTGTGGAATGATGTGGGGGTGTTTTCTAAGCTACCTCCTATCCTGTGTTGGTACTAGGCGGGGGTTTTAAGTAAATCGAGACACTGTCCGGGGCTGGGACAGCGCTCCTGGACTTCTTGCCCACGTGCTGGGACAGGTGAGGGGAGCACAAGCCTCTTAGGTGGTGGCCAGAATGCAAGCACGGCTTTCCGATTTTTGAGAAGGAAGGGTAAGTTTTTGCCCCCGAAGTCCCTGTTAAGTAAGAGGCAGCTCGTTCTGGTAAGGCCAGGAGCATGGACTAGTGGGCATCCTGCAGGCCGGGGCCAGGAGAGGGAGCCGTTGAGAGCCTCCCACCGCCATCTCCCTCATGCCCGAGGGGCTGGCCGGTTATGGTTGAAGCTGGCCCAGGTAAGAGAGAAGGGAAAGCCTTACAGAGGTGGTTCACACTCCCTCCGTCTCTTGCCTGGGAGGAGCAGCAAGCCCACAAAGGGCCCCCTGGCTGCTTCAGGCTAGATCACCACTGGGAATGCAGGGCAGCATCACCCAAGCTTGCTTGTCCCCTGCCTAATGGTGTCTGTGATGCTGCTTGGCTTTCTGCTCATGCTTACAAACTTGGCTGCTCTTAGTGATTCTTGGTGGGCAACCCCAAGCCCCTTCTGCCTCCAAAGCTTCCAGAGTCTTCTGTTGTCCTCGCAGGTCGGTACCTGCCCCTCAATGCTCTCATTCCCTTTCTTTCATGGGTCACCAGGCCTGTGTTCCTTTCCCTCTTTACCTTCTTCTCGGTATCTGAACATTAAAAACAGCCTCTGGGCTTTATTTAGCTCAACAAAGTCCGTCTTAGCCTTAGCCCTTCTTGGAGCTCCCTGATGGCATCTCTGCTGATTTTTGCTCTAGAGTAAGTCAGGGGGCCGCTGCTCTGGCTGCACAGTAGCATCATGGGGCAGGGGCTGGGGGGAGCTTTGGAACACATACTCATGCCCCTGCCACCCCAGATCAACTGGAGCCCATTCTCGGGGGCAGGGGTTGGAGGTGGGGAGTGGCACTGGACATCTGGAGCGTTCATTGGAGGTTGAGGGCATAGGGGAGTGGTGCATGCAGGGGGCAAGCAGAGGTTTGATGAAACCCCTCAGACTTTGGAGAGATGCTTAGCTCATGAATGAAAGCTGAAGGCCCATTGATGGTCGATAGCTGTCAGCTACATCCACATTCCGGCTCCGGGTGCCCTGTGGAGTGGGAGGCGGCAGGTGGAAGGGACAGCAGAAGAGAAGGCGAGGAGAGGAGGAGCCATGTGTCCGGCAAGATCTCTCGGTGGCACTCATTCCCAAGAGGGCTGGCACGCGCCGTGCCCCAGGTGCGCATTACGGGAGAGGGGCTCTACCCTGCGCTGCAGTGGGCACACAGCCATCCCCGCAGCGAGGCGGGCGGCGGGCTGGGGTTGGGAAGATGGGGACGCTTCAGAACATTATGAGCCTCTGGAAAGGTTACGGGAGGCTGTTTTCCTTCCCCAGCCCCGTGACGGCAGCCTTTGCAGGTGGAGTACCGTCTCATTTATCTTGCACTGTCACGGGAGGACAGCGTTCCACTTAAGTGAATTTTCTTGAATTCCCAAGCTTGTTCTTTCTCAACCCCCAATTTAATTTACTTTAGGTATTCTGGATGGAAGCCTTTCTAAAATGTATTCTGCACCTTCTTATCTTTTGAGAAATGCAAGAGAGTTTTACCCCTTCTTAATGACCCTGCCTAATTTCTATGACCATCCAACACACACACCGTTGTGCTCACTTTTAGCTTTGTCCATTCATGCTGCCACCAAGCTGTCAGCTGTCAATTCTCATTGCTGTTATTGAGCTGTCTCTAATGTCTCCTTCTTTCTTCCCTAGGACATCTTATATATGCTACATCCAATGTGCAGGGACGGGGAAGCCAAATATCTGAGATTGTTAGACTTTCATGTTAAGCAAGAGTGAAGAGACTTTGACTGAGTGCCTTCGTCCTTCTAAGCAATGCAGTCCACGAATTTGGGATAAGTCTGTGCAGTAATTATTTTAGGTGTCCAGGCTTTCTCTGCTTACACACATTGGAAGTTACTAGAAGTCAGACCTCAAGATAAGTGGGGGTGATGCTGTAGTGGGTTTGAAGACCAGTATAAGTATTTTCCCCTGACTGTTCATTTTCAGGAATGTCATGTGTCTTATCCAACTAGCCGGGTCCCTACACTGGATGTGTTATTGCCTTCACCTGCCAGACGACCTATCACTAGGTTTTTTTGTCTGCAGGTTTCATGAGTCTGGACTTTGTCTGACAAAGGACCCTCCCATCTGGAAAGAAATGAAGATCAAAAGTCCCTTCAGGAATATGTCCAGGTCTTCAGGCTCAGAGAAAGGACCCCAGTTTGAAGAGCTGTCAGACTCAGACAGATTCAGTGACATTTGGAAAGACTTGAATTACCAGAGGACCATGGATATTGGATGCTTGGCAAAAATGTCTTCCCCACACCTGCTGTCAGCACCAGTCAACCTCTGGTCCAGCTTCCTCTAGAGAGGAACGTTGCCCTCACCTGCATTTTGGTGTCTTATGGAGTTATATCATTTGGGTTGGCAGCCTGGGTGTGTTGCCGGCGAGAAATAATAGTCTGTGACTGGGATCATCTGCAGGGAAGATTCTGGGGTTTAGAAAGTTCTTCTCGGGTGTTCTGAGTTTTCCAGTAAAGACGGGGACTTGAGTACTTCCTCCACAATCACCACCATCATTGGGAGTCACCCATCATGGCCACATGGGGGCCCAACTCTCCAGCCATCCTACAAGGTGGGTGTCATAAGTCCTGTTTTAAAGATCAGAAAGAGGCAGCTGGAAAGTGGTGGAGCTGAGATTAGAACTTGGGTCTGCTGGTCAAACTCACGACGTTTGCTTCCTCTCTTGTCACTGGGCCTGGCTGCTCTTCTCTGTATCCTCAGTCTACTTAGAGGCCCTGGCCTCACACTCTTTTTGTCTGGTTACACACGGAGAGGGAATCAGGAGCTTGGTGGGATGATGGCAGGCCCTGGAAGGCAGAGATCAAGGCCAGGTGTTCGAGGTCACTGACACGGCCCTCCTGCTCTGCAATCATTACTGCTCATCTCCTCTGGGCCGCCTGAAATCCCCAAAGTGGAGTTTGAATCCTTTAGCTTTAAGGTTTTTTTCCCCCCAAGATGCAAAGATATAAATAACTCTGGAAAGGTACAACTTTAAGCTGTTACCACTTATTTGCAACTTTAGAAAAATAAGTTTCATGTTTTTTCTGGAGAGGAGATTTTTCTTGGAAAGGGGGCACGTGGAAAGCATGAGCCATATGGGTTCAGGTTAACCCACTGAGGGGTGGAAAGGGATACAGAGGGGCGGGCTGGAGGCACTAAGATCAAGTTCATCTCCTCGCAGCTTTATCCGGACTTGTTTGGGGGACAATGCTGGGGTTAGAGATCAGAAGCTACCCTGGAAAGTAGGCACTTGGTACGTCCTACCAACAGCCCAGAAGACACCCGTGATGGGTGTAGGGTTGGGATCCAAGTACTACATTGGTGATTCGGGAGCCATAAACACTAATCATGACCATGTCATCTTGCATAGCCTCCTGTTCCCTGGACCGATCACCATCTATTCAAAACTTAAAGAAATCTTCCAGTACTTAGCAGCCCTTGGCACAAAGTAATTTGTTCAATATTAAACATTCTGCCCCAGATACACATTCGCACGAGGGACAGGGGGGATCCCATGTGTACTCCCCGCACCCGGGGCTGGTAGGAAGAAAGCACCCCATGATGACACACGTCCGTGTTGGAAGATAGAGTCACCTGCCCCCGTTGAGAGAGCTAAGCAGGCTTCTCTGGCATGCCTCAAGCTCCACATGAAGAAACACATGTATTTCTGCCTGGTAGATAAGAAGAAATGGAATGACTTCTAGGCCTCAGGAAATGGTGTTGTCTAAAGATCATATGCCCTCTGCTTCACCACCAGGCCGTGCCGGGGCCCAGCACCCAAACTCCTCTTGCTGACTTTTCAGCCTTCATTCCCGATCAGTCCTCCACCCACCTTTCCCACCTCATCTGCTCCTCGCTGGCCCTGGACGCCTCCTTCCTAGTCACACTAGGCTCCTGATTACCGTGGAACACACACTACGCATTTGCCTCTCTTCCTCTTTGCCAAAGCAGTCCCCCCCTGCCTGAAAAGGTCTTTGTTGAGACCCTTTGTTTGAGTCCTGACCCGATGATGGAGTTTGTTTTCTGAAATCATGTGGCCCTCACAGTCAGTACTGGTCACCTAGTCCTCGATAATTTGCTACCTTGGTTTGATTATTTTGTGGGCAAGATGCATATCTTCAGTGTTTTATCTGAAGGACTTAGCATGGTGCCGGCCCCCAGAAATTGCACAATAATGATATGATGATAGCAGTGTTTCCAAGTCAGTAGCTCCTTAATATTCTAGGAGTTATTCACATGCGCCTTGTGAAACACGAGTTTTCTGGTCAAATATGTTTGGCAAGTGCTAAGTTAAATATGTTTCCTTTCTGCAGAACTTCTCAGAATCTGTATAATATGCTGAATTTCCTACTTATTTACTTGACCTTGGGGCCCTTCCTATGGACCTATTAACCTCTGTATACACTATCAGCGTTGTGTTGGAAATCAGCTTGCACCAGCTTGCAAGAACCAAATGTTGAATTTCCAGGAATTTTTCAAGCTGGTAGATGTCGTATCGGTACTTTGAAATTGGCCCATAGTGGGGATATTTACACCACGGAAATTGCTAAATGCTACAAATCAAGGCTCTTTACCCCCAGGGAGCCAGTCATTAAACATTTATCAGCACACTACGAACACGAGTCCTGCAGAGAACGACTTGGGAAATGCTGGATTATAGGGACCCAGAAGAGAGGGTAGTGGCAGGGGGAGAGAAAAAGGAAGAGCAAGGAACAATTAATCTGGCAGCCAAAAGGTTATAGGATCCTTCTAAGAGCTCTTCTAGGGGAGAGGCGCATAGCATTGCTGGTGGGCCACAGAGGTGATAATGAAGATGATCGGATCTAACAAATGTGTGCGTCTCGCTCCAACTTAATTTGTTCCTTACTGCCTTACAGAGCTTGTTGCCAATTAACCAATTAGTAGCTAATTTAATTTCCTCATCAGGGTTGCAGCAGAAGGTTTTCTGATTTGAGTGTGAGGCATGCCAGGGCAGGTACAAGCATGCTTCTGTGTCTCATAGTGACAGGCCGGCCTGCCTGGGGCCATGCATCTTCGGGGAGACAGAAGCTAGGCTGTTCGTTCCAAATATGCCACCATCTGGCTGAATGACCCTGGCCACGTCCTTATCCTCTCTGGGCTGAGTTCTTTAGCTGCAAAATGAGGGGTTGAACCTGGTGACCTCTTAGGGCCCTCTGAGTAAGTGACTTTCTCTGTTACTTTCTCTGTTACTCTTACAGCCGTTGTCCCAAGGGAAACAGACAGTCCCCAGCCTGATTTTCTGAGATGTCAGCTTCCACAGGGCCCACACGCAGCTCAGACACAGTAACCTATGGCCTTGGGAAGCCGAGTTTCTCCTGCAGGCAGGTGCCCTGGCTGAGTCCTGCCTGTTTGTCCTTTGGCAACTGAGAGAACCCAACCCTTAGGGCTTTGATTTCTTCCTTCAGAAACGGAGAATACCGTCCTCTCTTAACTGCAAGTGAGACCTTCTTTAAGTAACCCTACCAGATTCAAAACAAACCAGACTGGGAACTGATTATCTACTTTACAAATGGATCATTCATTCTGGAAAATGATTCTTGAAAAAGACATTTTCCTTAGTGAAATGAAAATACAAGGCAATCTGGAATTCACTGCTGAGTGCTCCTCCTCTCTGATTACCCACCTGATAGTTGCCAGTGGGAGTCCACCTTCTTTCCCTTCTGACTGCTCTCCTCCAGGTTCATTACCACTCCCTCGCCCCTGTTAGAGCTCCTGACTCGTCTCTCCTCAGCCAGCCCTCACATCCAGGTCACCTTACGCAGGGCCTTATGTTATGTATACATTTATATTTAGGAATGCCCCAAATCACAGCCCACCCTCCCCCCCATGCCTTTATTATCTACCTACACTTGGACTCCCTCTAGATCCCAATCTGAGGGTTGAGAGAAGTTCTAGATCAAAAGGTTGGACTATTCAACATGGGGTTCTGGTAGTATAGTAGAAAGAATTGCAAAAGCGTCAGAAGTGGTCATCGGTGAGTTCAAGGGCTGGGCTAGAGGAGGGTACCCTACCTGGTGTTCGGCTGCACACAAGGATGCAAAGGTAGAGAACGCTACCTTACTGAGAATAATTCTGTAAAGCCAAAATTCTTTTTCATAGAAAAAAATCACACCCTCGTAAACCCCTTTGGGACCCAGATTCTCTTAAAGCATGGGCACCGCAAGTATCCCTTTGTCCTTCTCAATTCACAGATGCTCTGATGTGTTGTCTTGGTAAGTACTCATAACAGTTTTACTGAGATATAATTCACATACTATATATAATGTACCCATTTAAAGTGTACGCAATGGTTTTCAATGTATTTAAAAGTTGTAAAACCATCACAACAATTTTAGAACACTCTCATCACCTCCAAAAGAAATCTAAAACCCATTAGCAGTCACTTCCCATTCTATCCTCCTTAGCCCACCAGCCCTCGGCAGCCAACCAGTCTATTTTCCTTCTCTGTAGACTTGCCTTTTCTGATATATCATAGAAATAGAATCATATGTGGTCATTCATTACTGATTTCTTTTGCTTAGCCTAATATAGCCAAGGTTATAGAATGGATCAGTGCTTAATTTCTTTTTATTGCTGAATAATGCTCCATTATATGGATATATCACCTTTTTTTTAAAAAAAGATTTTATTTATTTATTGATTGACAGAGAGAGAGAGACAGCGAGAGAGGGAACACAAGCAGAGGGGAGTGGGAGAGGGAGAAACAGGCTTCTTGCTGAGCAGGTAGCTGATGCAGGGCTTGATCCCAGGACCCTGGAATCATGACCTGAGCTGAAGGCAGTCACTTAACCAACTGAGCCACCCAGGCGCCCCAATATATCACTTTTTTAATCTACTCATCAGTTGATGGACATTTGGGTTGCTTCTATTTTGGGCTATTATGAATAATGCTGCTGTCAACCTCATGTACAAGTCTTTTTGTAGGTATTTTCAGTTTCTCCTGGGTATATATCTAAGAGTAGAATTGCTCGGTTATATACGAACTATGTTTGATGTTTCCAAGAAGTACCAAACTCTTTTCCATAATGCTGCCTCTTTTGCATTCCTACTAGTAACCTATGAGGGTTCCAATTTCTCCCCATGCTCACCAACACTTGTTATTATCTGCCTTTTGATTATAGCCATCCTAGTGGTGTGAGGTGGTATCTCATTGTATCTCATTGTGTTCCCAATGACTAATGACGTTGAGTATCTTTTTGTGTGCTTATTGGTCATTTGTTTATCTTCTTTTGATGGATGGTTATTCAAATGCTTTACTCATTTTAAAACTGGATTTTTTTTGTCTTTTTAATTTTGAGTGGTAAGAGGATACAAATCTCTTATCAGATACATGATTTGTGAATATTTACTTTTGCTATGTGAATTCTTTTTTACTTTCTTGATGGTAACATTTGTAGCACACAAATATTTTTTTTTATTGCTTGAATTTTGGTGTCATATCTGAGAAATCAATGTCTAATTCAAAGGCATGAAGATTGACTCCTGTGTTTTCTTTTCAAAGTTTTATAGTTTCAACTCCCACATTAAAGTCTATAATTCGTTTTGAGTTAATTTTTGTATATCATGTGAGGTAGGGTTCCAACTTCACTCTTTTGGATATACACATCCAGTTGTCCTGGCATCAAATAGGACAGTTGAAAACACTATTCTTTCTCCATTGAAATACCTTGACACCCTTGTTGAAAATCAATTGACCGTAAAAGTAAGGGCTTATTTCTAGATTTTCAATTCTAGGCCATTTATCTGTATGTCTATCCTTATGCTTGTACAGCATTATCTGGATTAGTTTAGCTATGTAGTAAGTTTCGAAATCAGGAAGTTCCAATCCTTCAACTTCATTCTTCGTTTTCAAGATTGTTTCGGCTATTTTATGTCTCTTGGAATATCATGTGAATTTTAGGATCAACTTGTCAATTTCTGCCCAAAAATAAGCTGAGATTTTCAGAGAGATAATGTTGAAACTGTAGATCAATTCAGAGAATAATTTTGTTTTAATAATATTAGCCTTCCAATCTGTGAAAATGGAATGTCTTTCCATTTACTTAGGCCTTTAATTTATTTAAAAAGTGCTTTGTAATTTTTAGTATACAAGTCTTGAGGTTCTGTTAAATTCATTCCTAGGTATTTTATTCTTTTTGTTGCTACTATAGATGAAATTGTTTCCTTAATTTTGTTCTCATGTTGTTCATTGTTAGCGTATAGGAATATGATTTTTATATATGATCTTGTTTTTGTAATCTTGCTGAATTTATTTATTCTAATAATTTTTCTTTGAATTCTATGGGATTTTCTCTATATAAGGTCATGTCATCTGCATTAGAAATAATTTTATTTCTTCCTTTCCAATCTGGATTACTTTTATTTCATTTTCTTGCTAATTGCCCTGGCTGAGACCTCCAGTACAATGTTGAGTAGAAGTGGCAACAGCTGACATGTTTATCTTGTTTCTGTTTTTAGGGGGAAAATATTTGGTATTTTGCCATCAGGTGTGATAGTAGCTGTGGGTTTTTTGTAGGTGCTTTTAATGAGGTTGAGAAAGTTCCCTGTTGGTCCTGGTTTGTTGAGTACTTTTTAAATCATGAAATGGTGTTGGATTTTGTCAAATGCTTTTTCTGTGTCTATTGTAATGTTTGTGTGGTTTTGTTTTTTATTCTATTAATATGGTACATTACATTGATTAATTTTGGGGTGTTAAACCAACCTTTCATTCCTGAGATAAATGGCATGGACCATAGTATATAATCCTTATTATGTTGCTGGATTTTGTTGAGGATTTTTGTATCTGTATTCATAGACAATATCTGGCCAACAATTTTCTTGTGGTCTTTGGTTTTGGTAGAAGGGTAGTGTGGGTCTCCTAAAGTGAGTTGGGAAGTATTCTCTTCTGTTCTGGGGAAGAATTTGTGAATAATTGATATCAATTCTTTAAATATTCTGTAGAACTCACCAGCGAAGGCATCAACATCTGGGATTTTCATCATGAGAAGTTTTACAGCTATTAATTCAATTACTTGTTATAGCTCTATTCAGATTTTCTAGTTTTTCTTCAGTTAGTTTTAGTAGTTTGTGTTTTTGTAGGATTTTGTCCATTTCATCTAAATTACCTAATTTGTTGGCACACAGTTGCTCATAGTATTCCCTTATAATTCTCTTATTTTTGTCAGGTCAGTATTGATGTCCCCTCTTTTAGTCATGATTTTTACTAATTTCTAGCATCTGTTTTGTTTTGTTTTTTAAATCAGTCTAGGTAGAGGTTTGTTGATTTTGTTGATTTTTTCAAAGAATCAGTTCTTGGTTCCTAACTTTCTAAATTGTTTTCTATTCTCTATTTTATTTATTTCCATTCTAATCTTAAATCTTTTTCCATCTTCTGTTTGTATTTAGTTTAATTTTTTCTTATTTTTTAATTTGTTAAGTTGTAAGTTATGTTATCGATCTTTCTATTTTTCTTTAATTAGGTATTTACAAGTAAAAAATATCTTCTAAACATTGCTTTAGCAGCATTCAGTATATTTTAGTGTGTTTTTGTTTATTTCAAGGTATATTTTTAAATTTCCTTTGTGATTTCTTTTTTAACCCATTAGTTATTTACAAATGTGTTGTTTAATTTCTGCATATTTCCTTCTGTTATTGATTTCTAATTTAATCCCCTTATGGTCAGAGAATATACTTTGTATGATTCTAATCCTTTTTGTCTTTATTAGGGCTTATTTCAAACCCATTTTGCTAATTTCTCTTTTTTATTGCTTAATTCATTCAATGTAATCACTGATGAGGTTGGACTTATGACTGCCATTTTGCTATTGTTTACCATCTGCCTTATGCTTTTGTTCCTCTAGGACTCCTTTTTTGTGTGAAATAGATATTTTCTAGCATACTATTTTAGTTTCTTTGTTATCTTATTCACTATATTTTTTGCATTTTTTTTTAGTAGTTGTTTGGGGGACTACAATTAGCATCAAAACTTCCAATAATCTAGTTTGAGTTAATACAAACTTACTTTCAATATTACACAGAAACTTTGCTCCAAAATTGTTCTGCTCCACTCCTTGTCTCCTACTTTGTGCTATTATTGTCATATAAATTAAATCTTTATACATTATCAGCTCATCAGCACAGTTTTGTAATTATTGCTTTATGTAGTTAGTTGTCTTTTAAATTAGATAGGAAGACTAAAGTATTACAAAAGATACATTTACACTGTCTTTCATTTTTGCCTATGTAGTTACCTTTACCAGTGCCATTTATTTCTTCGTGTGGACTAAAATTATGATCTAATGTCCTTCCCTGTAGCCTGAAGGAGTCCCTTTAGTAATTCCTGTAGGGCTTGTGTGCTAGTAACCGATTTTCTCAGTTTTTATCTATGGAGGTCTTAATTTCTCCGTTGATTTTAAGTAATAGTTTTGCTGGAAATAGAATTCTTGGTCGACAGTTTTCTTTCAACACTTTAAATATGTCTTCCCATTGCCTTTTGGCCTTTATGATATACAACGAGAAGTCAACCATTAATATTATCGAGGATCCTTTGTATTTAATGAGTCATTTTTCCCTGGGTGCTTTCCTGATTCTCTTTTTGTCTTTGGCTAACAGCAGTTTGACTATGATGTGTCTAGATGTGTATCTCTTTGAGTTTATACTATATGGAGTTCATTGAGATTCTCAAATGTGTATTTTGTTTTGCATCAAATCTGTGAAGTATTCAGCTTTATTACATCAAACTTTTTTGTCCCCTTCTTTCTCTTCTCTCCTCCTCAGATTCCCATTATGTGTACACTGGTGTCCTTTGTGGTGTCTTACAGGACTTGGAGGCACTGTTCATTTTTTTCTCCCATCCTCTTTTCTTTCTATTTCTCAGATTGGATAGTTTCATTTCACCTATCTTTAAGACTGTTGTGTCCCCTTTCTGTCAGTTCAGATCAGCTGTTGAGCTCTTCTAGTGAATTTTCATTTCAGTTATTATTCTTTTCAATTACAGAATCCTTCCTTCCTTCTTTCCTTCCTTCCTTCTCTCCTCCTCCTCCTCTTTCTTTCTCCTTCTCCTTTTTGTTTTTTTAATCTCTTTTTGATATTCCTTATTTCATGAGGCATTGTTGTCAAGCTTTAATTCTTTAGATGGTTTCCTTTAGTCTTTTGAGTATATATATAAAAGCTGAAATATTTTAAATATTTAAAATATTTGTCTGCTAAGTCCAACATCTGAGTGTCTTCCTCACCCCCCTCATCAGGGAAGTTTCTAATGACTGCTTTTTTTTTTTTTAACCTATCTGGAGGTCATGCTTTCCTGTTTCTTTGCATGTTTTATAATTTTATATATTTTTTCTCATAAACTAGACATTTTAGATATTATAATATGACAGTTCTGGAAATCAGATCTCCCTCTATGAGAGTTTATTTTTGTTGGTAATTTTTTTATGTTGTTTTTGTTGTTTGTTGGCTTAATGACTTTTCTAGACAAATTCTGTGAAGCATGTATTCCCTGTCGCATGTAGTGACTGAAATCTTTGCAAGGTTATTTTAGTGGTTGGCTAATGTTGGTCACATATTTCCTTAAGTACCTTGAACTAATAAGTTTTCCATCCTTTGGTGGGTGGCTTTGTGTGCTTTGAGGTTGCTTTGAATGTTCAGGAAGCTTACAACTCTGTCTTAGCCATAACTTTCTCCTTTCACAGGGTCTCAAGGACACCCAGGGGGGAAATATTGCAGACCTCTCTTGTCTTTCCTGGGTATATGCACAGCCCTGCATATGCTCATGGACTTCTAGATTCCCAGAAATATGTCAGAGCTTTTCAAATAACTCTTTGGACATCTCATCTCCTAGATCTTCTTTTTAAGTTTTTTTTTACCAGGCTCTTGTTTTCCCCATCTGCTATTACATCCTCAAAAAGCTGTAATTTTAAAGTGTTGTTGCTGCTAATAATAATAATATACATAATCATACATAATAATATACATAATACATTATTATTGTTATTATTATTATTTTGAAAAAAGAAAAAAGCTCTGGGGATAAGGCTTTTCTTCAAAGCAGTTCCGAATTAGGACAAATAATTATGGGGCTTTTTCAAGAAGCTGACAGATGAAGTAATGACAATGCTCTGGGGATGGGACTTTTTGAGGGCTTTAACCTGGTCTCCAAACCATGTCTGGTAGGTGAGACGCAGCTGTTTTCAAGGCAAATGCAGAACTGGGGAGAGGGAGCTAGGAGTACAAGTTATAGTGCCAAAGTCCCTGCTGTTCTGATGGTCTTTCCACCTATAGAGTTTGGTTTCATCCATAACATCATGCCTTTCAAGTATCAATCAATAATGGATTAAATACACTAAATGAGCAGAGCATTTATAGTAAATACTAGCAAAGAAGTGTTTATGGTAGTGAGTGACAAATTAGCCCCTCCAGTTTTGCATGGGAAACACTGTGTTCAAGACTATGAGCACCAGCCTTTTTGTTGTTTATGTCCACATTTGTCAGTTCTTTAAGAATTATGGTAAAAAAATTCATGTTATTTATATAGTACTTTACATATGCTTTTATATCCATTACCTCATCAAAACTCACAGCAACCTGTGAGTTTAAATGAGGGAAACTTGACCCTTATATATCAGGACACTTCCTCAAGGTCACACAGTGGGGTTCTGACACACAATCACAGCAGGATTCAGGCCTGAGATTTCTGACCCAAGTTCATGGCTTTTTCCACAACACGGCTGTCTTTGTTGAAAAAGGACTGAAATTCAAATCAATCATTTTCCACCATTAGGAAAGCTGCTAAAAATGTTTGGTGGGGAAGGAGTTGAAACAAATGGCTTAAGTGAGGTTTTTCCGCACCATCTGTGGTTTCCTTGGCTTCATGATAGGAAACTCTCCTGGATCACCCTACTTCTCTTGGACTCCTCTACTGACTCCTCATTTAGTGGCTGCTTATGTCTGATGCTTCTCAGCCCTTGGCTTGATCCCTTTTTCTCATTAACTTTCTTTCCCAGAAAGTGGAATTCCTTTTGGACTTTCAGAAGAGTTCAAATTGGCTTGCAGCCTCAAGGTCTCTCCTGAGTTCAGTCCCCAAGGCTTCCTCCTTGCTGGGCATCTTTGTTTGGAATCCCACTCTTAGAGGGAGATACTCTGTCCTTGAGTGCAATAATTCCAAGTCACTGAATATGCATGCTGCTTGGCCAGAATTTAGTCCTTGTAGAAACACTTACTCTGATTCTCTCTTTGGTGCAAGGGCTGTTCATATTCTGTCAACTCCAGTGAACTTCAACAACTGACAGCTTTATAGACTCTTGGTCTTCCAGAGTTCTGAAGTGGTTGTTTTGTTTTTTTATATATAATGATGGAATAGAGGATTTTCCAGGAGGACTTAGCAAAACAAAAGTGTGTTGTTTGGGTTTCATCTGTCTGTTGAGGAGAGGGATGATTCCTCCCCAACTCTGCAATGTCCACTGAGGTCCTCTATGTTCCCTTCATTCCCTACATAATAAAATGAATCCTGAATGTGAATTCTTGTTCCTTTTACTTCTGTAATGTTTTACATTTAAACCTTCAAGGATTTTGCTCAATTTGGGCTTCTTAGCCTGTGAAGTCCCAGAGGTTGGAGACAATAGGCAATCAACAAATGTTTGCCAAATGGATGAATCTTTTAAACTCACTGTGCACAAAGAAGCACACAGTCACATGATACCCATCAATATCATTTAATGAATGCTTCTGATTTTAATAGTGCTCAAGATAAATTTAGGCCTTGTGTTCAGGAGCTTATACATAGAACATAGTGAAGGGTGTTTTTTTGGAAGATAGAATTTTTAAAAAGAAGACTTGTTTATGTTCTGCTCAGCTAGGTGAGATTAACCATCCCTGCCTTGCCTTTTTTCTGACATTTTATTTCCCTACAGCAAAAGAAGGAAGTTAAATGAGAGGATCCTCCAAACTCGGTGGTTCTCACACTGTATATAAAGGAGGGTAGAAGAAGGAGAGTACCTGTCCTGTGTGTGGCTAGGAGAAGGGTTCTGTGTAACTCCCAACTGGGATTGATTGTACAGCATGGGCACAAGGTTTACAATGTTAGTTTAGAAAACTGAGAAGGCAGAACATATACTTTTTGGTCTAGTTGCATGTTTTCCTTCAATGCCTTTTCCTTCCCTTGGATGACTCCACTCAGGTTCTAAGTGACAAGTGTTGTCCCTGAAATGAGGGATTTGAGGTTTTGATTAAAAGATATTTTTCCTAAGGTCCTGACTGATGAATGTTTAATGCGTTTGTCTTTCCTTTGAGGTATTTTCATGTAAGAGGTGACCTCTTATAAAGGAGAAGGCTCCTGGACATAAAGGAAGAGTTATCCCAAAGTCAGGAATAATGAGCATGATGATTTGGAGGAAATAACTCTCTTGACTCTTCTCAAATCAAGTCACCCGAGGGACTGACTACCTGGCTGGCTTATACCTCAGGCTGGCTCCAGGTGAGCATAAGAAATGTGCTCATGAAGGGATGACATCATCACTGCTGGATCCTCAGCCTCCTTGGAGTTAATAAAGCCCATTGTTCAACAGGCCAGCATCCAGGGCTTCACTTGCCATCTTTATTTTCTTGCTTCTGCTCCCACCCCACCCCCAAGCCAGTCAGACACTTATTCTGGGTGCAGAGGGCACCTGGTGCTGCTACCACTGGCTCCTGTCACTCCTTGTCAACTCTAATCACCCTCATTTTGTTCCCTCTCCACAGTCCATTAACAGCAGCTCTCAAGCCTGGGTGCTTACCTGCAGCCCCTGACCCTTGGCCTCAGGTATCATATAGCCAGAGAGTGATTCCTGATGAAAAAGAATGAGCAAACCTTAGCCTCTCTCAGTCCCCTGTCACCTTCTGAGGAGATGATTCTCAAAAGGGTGGAAAATCCTGAGATGTTTTATATATATATATATATATATTTTTTAAGTTAATTCTGCAGACTGCTGTGTTGGTGACATTTCCTTCAAACTGCAATAACTAACCTGTCACAGCCCTACAAATGCTGACAATACAGCACCATGTGGGGTTGACTTAATAAACCTCATTTGCATTCATTTTGATTCACTCAGGCGTTGAAAAACATTTCACAGGAAAAACTAGGAACCTCTCCAAGACGACATGATGTTTGCTGATACGATACGAACAGCCTTAATAGGCAGCATATATGAAAACATGCATTTCTTAGGTTATTAGCAAACTCAGTACTTTATTTTTTTAAAAGCATTTAAAAATTATTCTTTTGGACGCTAGGCTTCTAAGCTATGAAATATGTCACCATTTACAGATTCTTTCTGTTGAGTAGGTAGATAAGGAATAGTTAACACCTTCTTGAGATGTGAACTTGGACAAATTCTTAACCTCTCTGCAATCTCAGTTGTTCCATCTGCTCAATGGGCATCTTATCTGTTTACCTAACTGTATCAGTCAGTTGTTGCAATAGTGCTGCATAACAAACATTCCTAAAATGCAATGGCTTACAACTACAAGCATTTACTTCTCATTTACAGGTCTGTAGGTACACGTGGCTCTGCTGGAATTGGACAGGATCAACTGCATGTAGTTCCAGGCTGTGGGTTGGATTTGGGTCACTGCTCAACATGTCTTCTAATTCTCCTCGGATCAGCAGCTACCTGGGGCATGTTCTTCTGAAGGCAACAATACAAGAACCAAAGTGAATCACAGGAGCACATAGAAAGGCTCTGCTCATGTCATGTTTCCTTACATTACATTGGCCAAAATGTAAGCCACACAATGAAGCCAAAAGTCAATGGGCATGAAGATATATTCTCCCCCTTCTCTGCTGGGAAGCACTTCAAGGTCACAAGAAAGAAGGAAAGGGTAAAGATTTGGGAATACCTACTAGTCCATCTCACAGATATCTTTTGAGAATAGGAGCTGATGTATTTGAAAGCTCTGTAAATTGCAGAGTGTCATGCAGATGTTAAGTCTTGTGTGACAGTTCTACATGGGGATGCTTTCTCCCAATATGATTGTTCTCTGGTTACCTGATGTTTGTATGTGGGTGGGGCTGCCCTCCTCTTAGCCACCCACGTTGAGACGTTGTGTTCCTATATTTCACTCCTTCCTTCCCCTCATCTGCCATGTTGCATCACTATTGAGGAATCTATTCAGGGATAATCACGTGTCTGCCTCTTCTATTTTCTCTACTTTTCCTCAGTTTCAGCCCCTTCTTACCTCTCATCTCTTCCCTAAAACTTAGCTCCTAACTGACTTCTTTTAACCCAAGGTCTCCCTACTCTAACCTATCCTGTACAGCACTGATGGATTCATTTCCCTGTTGTGTGGCTTTCATCATCACCCTTCTGCCTTAGGTTGGATTTCCAGATGCAGATGTAGAGACAGGAATTCTTGTCCTAGTGATTTACTGAGGGAGTGCCCTCAAGTGAAACCTCTTAGGGAATAAGGGAAGCAAAAAACAAGAAGCAAAAAGCAACAAAAAATCCCAGCACAGAGGAAGAAGATAGGCTGAGATCTAGCCTCAGCCTAATTGCACAGGAGGTCTGGATCATAAATTGCACCAAAGAGGTTGTTCCATACAGAGGCAGGAAGACTGGGCATTTATTCCGTTAGAGTTCATCACTGGCCACAGGCCATCCCTCCTGAGAAGCACAGGAAATGCCCTAAAGGAAGGTTCTGTTGTGAGCCACTAGAGATGTCTGGTTGAGTACTGCTCTGTACATGTGCACGTTTGATGCAGGGGGAGAAGCACCAGAAAGGGTAGGCAGAGCAATTCCTGGAGCCCAAACAGAGCTAGGAATAATTTTTATCCTCCTTCAGTCATTTCCATATGTTTGGGTTTTTTTTTTTTTTTTGTTTTTTTTTTTTGATCGTTGTTGTTGTTGTTCTATTTAATGGGAAATTTCCTTGAGTTTAGGTTCAACATTTCAGTTAATTTTAAAAATCTCTGCTATTATATTTAAAATGCATAAGATCTCTTTATTCTCAGAATATATTCTCTTAAGTGTATCTTCTCTCTTTGTCTTAATTAATCTTGCCTAAGATTTCTATATCTATTAATCTTTCAAACAACTATGTTTTGGTTTGTTAATTTCCTCGATTTTGTTTATTACTTTTCTTATGGGGCAGTTCAACTTTATTGCCTCTTAGCTCCAAATCTACCTGTGATTGTCCTGCTCGCAATTCTGGAACATTTCTTCCTCATCAGCTGATACAAAATTAAGCTTTGTCAGTAGAGGGCGCTAGAGGGACATTGCAGGAGGAAGGGGTTTCTCTTCCTGGTTCCAGTATGTATTTCTTCCTGCTAGCTCCTGTATTGTGCAGGACACACAGTGGAACTCACCCCTAGCAAGTTTTGGTGGCATTTCGGCAGGCACTTTCCCTGTGAGTTTTATGTATGCTCCAGCTGGCGTCTAGGTGATGAATTCAACAGCAACCATCATAGGCAGCTTCTAGAAGACTGTTGTCAACATTCCAGTGGGCAGATTCTTGCTCACCATGCTTGGCCTGCTGGCACTCTGGTGGAGGCTTTCCTGCTTGCTGGTCCTGTCCTGTACTTCCCTGACCATCAGCTCTGCCCAGTACTTGTGGATCAGCTCTGGCTCGGGGCAAACCCCAGGCAAACATCTTTACCATCTAGTGGGTTACAATCACAACCTCTTTAAGAAAGCCTGAATCTCGTATCTGAGATCTTTGGTGATAGCTAGTTGATCACAGTGTTCCTCAGAACAAAATGGCTGGGCAGGCTACTAAAGTATTTCTTGATCTATGTAATAGAAAAATCTGTTAATCTGGCCAAAAACTTGACTTGAGTCACCAGTTTCAAAACCGAAGTCAATGCACAGACCTAGAACCTCTTGATGGAAGGGGACATTGGATCCCCCAGAAGAAGGAACCTGCTGTATTTTCACAGGTAGTCACTGTAAGTCCAAGTCTCACCCAAAAGGAGCTAGGGTCATTTACTGGGGTGACCGTGTAATACCCAAAGCTTTTGTACATTACTAGACACTGGCCATGAGTTAACACTAATTCCTAGGCATCCAAAATGTGAGTCTGACCCACCCCCGTAGGGGCTAAAGTAATCAAGTAATAGATGGAGACTCAGCTGAAGTTTGACTCACAGTGGGCCTAATTTATCCACAGACCCATCCTGTGGGGTATGTCCCCAGATTTTGAAGATAACCCTAATACATGTACCTCGAAACTGGAATATCCCCCACATTGACTCCTGAACCCATGAGCTAAGAGCCATTATGATAGGAAGAGCTTAGTAGAAACTCTTGAAACTTCTCCTCCATACCAAGGTAATAAATCAGAAACAATATAGCATCTCTGGGGAAATGTCAGACACATATGCCATCATCCAAGCATTGAAAGAAGGAGTGGTGACACCGATTCTATTCCCATTGAACTCACCAGTTTGGCGTGTGCTGACATTGGGTGGATATTGAAAAATACCTGTGGACTGTCAAAAATGGAATGAGGTGGTAATTTGGAATGCAGCTATTGTCAGTGTTGTACCGCCACTGGAGCCAATCAGCATGATTCCTGGCATTTGATATATAATTATTGATGTAACTAATGCTTTTTTCTCCATACCAATTTGAAAGGACCCCAGTAGCAGTTTGCTTTTACCCGGCAGTGCCAACAGTATGTCTTCCCAGTGCTGCCCCAGGGCCATGTCAATTCTCCTGTTCTCTGTCATGATATGGTCTGCAGAGATCTGGACTATCTTGATATTCCACAAAGCATCACACTTCATGGCTGGCATTCTACTGACTGGGTGATGGGCAGGAAAGTAGCAAGCCTTTTAGATATCTGAGCAAGACATGTGCAAACTAGAGGTGGTTTAGCAGCATGCCCAGGGGCAGTTGCTTTGCAAGTTTTATTGTTATCCCACTGGCCAGTTTTCTGTTAGCCAGTCTGGGTCTTTGCCCCCCTTGTTGGGGGTTTCCTGTTTGCCAATCTAGGCCTGTGGTTCCTGCCAGATGGGGACATACTCTGGTCCAAGGAAGTCCGGAGAACTTCTCTGGCATCCAATGGATGGCCACCACACTTTCTCTAATGATGTCTGAATTCTAGCCTTGAGGACAGACCCCCTCCCATTCTTTTTGCTTCCTTGGGTACTCTCTCTCAGACTTTGGCATTCTTTAGAGTTCTCTTTTTATCCCCACCGTAGTAGGTAATTCCTTGCAAATAATAATTACTTTTAGTAAGCATTTCTTGTTCAAATTACTGTTTCTGTCTTTCTGACTGGATCATGATTAAATATGTACTTTTAATTTCCTCTCTTGTTTCTTTGGACCTAATCTGATCCTTGTTTCTAGTATCTTATGTGGAATCCTTAGCTTATTTGTTTTTGACCTTTCTTGATTTCTAATAACTGTGTTTAATAAATTTCCTTTTAAATGCTGTTATTTGGAGATAGGGCCAAATGCATAAATTTTGAACTGTGTTTTCTTTCATTTTTATTTAGCCCTAATATTTCTTATTTCATTCAAGATATCTATTTTTATTTATTTATTTATTTTAAAGGTTTTATTTATTTATCTGAGAGAGAGAATGGGAGACAGAGAGCATGAGAGGGGGAGGATCAGAAGGAGAAGCAGACTCCCCGCCGAGCAGGGAGCCCGATGTGGGACTCGATCCCGGGACTCCAGGATCATGACCTGAGCCGAAGGCAGTTGCTTAACCAACTGAGCCACCCAGGCGCCCCCAAGATATCTATTTTTAATTCAATGATTATTTAGTAATATATATTTAGTTTCCAAACATGTGGGATTTTTTTGATTGCTTTGTTATTGGTGTCATATTGTATTGTGTTATGGTCTAGGAACTTAGTTCTAGTATCTAATTTTGGGGGATTTATTGGGTTTCCTTTATGGTCCAGTATTCAATTTAGATTTATAAATGCTCAAAATAGCACAGATTGTCTATTCATTTCAGGTAGAATTCTGTGAGTGCTGAAACTTATTTCTCTTGTTCAGCTCTCTTACATTTCTATTCATTTCTTTTGTCTGCTTGGTCTGTCTGTTTTGGGGAAAGTCTTGTTGAAATCTTCAACTGCAATTGTTGATTTGTCCCTTTTTCCTCTAATTTAGGTCAGTTGTTACTTTTAATATTTTGAGCCTGTATTGTTGGTGTGTTCATGTTCAAAATGCTCATATCTTTTTCTGGAGAGTACTTTCACCAGCATATGATATGATTTTCAGCCCCTTACGGTTTTTGTTGTTGTTGTTTTTGCATCAGCTTGAGAGTCTATTTTGCCCAGTATTAAAAGAGCTAACCCAGATTTATTTTTGTTAATGTCTTTGAAGTATTTTGTTTTTCAGTTTCTACATTTTCAACTTTTCTGGTTTTGGTTTTTGTTTTTATTGTTCTAAGCATGCTTCTTTTTTTTTTAATTTTATTATGTTATGTTAGTCACCATACAATACATCATTGGTTTTTGATGTGGTGATCCACGATCCATTGTTTTCATATAACACCCAGTGCTCCATGCAGTACATGCCCTCCTTAATAACCATCACCAATAACCAATAACCAATCCCCCCTCCCCCCTCCCCTCTAAAACCCTATTTGTTTCTCAGAGTCCATAATATGCTTCTTACAGACATCGTACTCTTAGGTCATTTTAAATATCTAATCTGAAAACTTTTCTTTTGATTAGTAAGTATATTACTTTGCTTGGGCTGCTGTAACAAAACAATATGCACTGGGTGGCTTAAACAACAGGTATTATTTTCTCATAGTTCTGGAGGCTGGAAGTCCAATATCAAGGTGTTGGCAAGTCTGGTGTCTTCTGAGGCCATTCACCTTGGTTTGCATATGGCTGCCTTCTCTCTCACATGGCCTTTCTTCTGTGCTGGGCATCCCTGGTGTCTCCTGTGTGTCCTAATCGTCTCCTTTTATAAGGACGGCAGTCATATTGGAATAGGGCCCATCTAACAGCCTCATTTTAACTTAATTACCTCTTTAAAGGCCCTATCTCCAAGTACAGTCACATTCTGAGGTACTGGAGGTTGGAACTCCAGCATACGCATTTTGAGACAACACAATTCAGTCCATGAGATTCATCCATTTTTATTTACAGTAATGACTATTATATTAGGATTTATTACATCTTGTTTCATATTTTCCATTTGCTCTGCTATGCTCCCCCATCCCCTTTCCTGCTTTCAGTTCAATGTCTTTTATCTTTCTTTAATTCTAGAATATGTATCTTAATTGTTTTATTTTTTATTGTAAGACATAGCATATGAGTTTATGGAAAATATATATGTAGAGTCTGAATACAGCTTTTTTAAAAAAAATATTTATTTATTTATTTATTTATTTATTTATTTATTTATTTATTTGACAGAGAGAGACATAGTGAGAGAGGGAACACAAGCCGGGGGAGTGGGAGAGGGAGAAGCAGGCTCCCTGCTAAGCAGGTAGCCCAATGCGGGGCTCGAACCCAGGCCCCTGGGATCATGACCTGAGCCAAAGGCAGACGCTTAATGACTGAGCCACCCAGCGCCCCCTGAATACAGTTTTAAAAACCCATCCAGGTGCTCACTACAAGATCATGAAACAGAACATCACCAACTACCCAAAAGCACCCTGAGTGCATTTCCCCATTATATCCCCTCCTCCTCCTCCTAGAAATGACCACAATTCTCAATTTTGTTTTAATTATTTTAAATTATTTTTTACCACCCAAATGTGTATTCCTCAACAACATATTATTTAGTTTTCCCTGATTTTTACCTTGATATGAATGGAATAATACTGTATTATTTTCTTTAAATTATATATTTTGGTTAATATTATGTTTTTAAGATCTGTACATGCTAATAATTAAAGCTGTAGTTTATTCCTTTTCACTGTTCTTTTTTTTTTTTTTTAAAGATTTTATTTATTTATTTGAGAGAGAGAGAGAGAGAGAGAGAGCACAAGCAGGCGGGGAGGGTCAGAGAGAGAGGTAGAGGCAGACTCCCCGTTGAGCAGGGAGCCCGATGCAGGGCTCGATCCTGGGACTCCAGGATTATGACCTGAGCCAAAGTCAGACGCTTAACTGGCTGAGCCACCCAGGCGCCCCATTCACTGTTCTATATTCCATTATACAAACGTGCCATATTTATTTATTTATTCATTATGCTTTTTGTGGATATTTGGCTTTTCCTATGAAGGATAACACTGCCATAAAGATTGTTTTCTATATTTCCCAGTACATGTGTTCAAGAATTTTTCTAAGATCTATGTCTAGTGTTGGACTTGCCAGGATATAAATTATATGCATGTTTAACTTTACTTCAGCATGTCTGATGCCAACGTATTTTCCAAAATGGTTGCACCAATTTATGTCCCACCAGCAGTAGATGTGAGCATCTGTTGCTCCATATCCTTAGCAAAACTTCAGAATTTTTCATTTGGTTCATATCTTCATTATCGCTTCATTTTTTTTTTCCTGTACCATCCCCCACTCCTATTTGCCATTATTAATACTTCCTTAAGATGTATATGTTTGCTTAAAAAATTGTGTTTCCATCTCTTGCTCCTTTCTGAAAAATTTCTTCACTTAGGCCTCTCAACACCTTGATTCATTTTCAGATGTATCCATCACAGACATTATGCCATGTAACTGATCCTTTATTTCTACTATCATTTTTCATATATAATATTTCTACTTGGTTCTTTGTTAATGATTTCTTGTCCTTTTTTACAATGCATATAGCTTTTCTTATATCCTCAAGGGCAGTTGACCCTTGAACAACATGGGTTTGAACTGTGCAGATCCACTTCTCTGCAGATTTTTAAAAATAAATACAGTATAGTACTGTAAATGTATTTTCTCTTCCTTGTGATTTTCTTTTTAATCACTTATCATTATTTTATTTTCTTTTTCATCATAATAAGTGTAGTCTTTAATATCCATCCCCTATTCCCCCCGTCCCCTCACCCACCTCCCCTCTGGTTTGTTCTCTATAGTTAAGAGTCTATTTCTTAGTTTCTCTCTCTTTTCTCTTCCTTTGCTCATTTGTTTTGTTTCTTAAATTCCACATGTAAGTGAGATAATATGGTGTTTGTCTTCCTCTGACTGATTTATTTCACTTAGCGTTATACTCTCTAGCTCTATCCATGTTGTCGTAAATGGCAAGATTTCATTCTTTTTATGACTGAATAATATTCCATTGTATATATATTTATACCACGTCTTCTTTAGCCATTCATCTATTGGTGGACACTTGGGTTGCTTCCATAGTTTGGCTATTATAAATAATGCTGCAATAAATATAAAGGTGCATGTATCCCTTTGAATTAGTTTTTTTTTTTTTTTTGTAAATACTCAGTGGTGCAATTCCTGGATTGTAGGGTAGTTCTATTTTTAATTTTTTTGAGGAACCTCCATACTGCTTTCCACAATGGCTGCATCATTTTGCATTCTCACCAACAGGACATGAAGGTTCCTTTTTCTCCACATCCTCGCCAATACTTGTTGTTTCTTGTGTTTTTGATACTAGCCATTCTGACAGGTATGATATCTCATTGTAGATTTGATTTGCACTTCCCTGATGATGGGTGATGTTGAGCACTTTTTCACATGCCTGTTGGCCATCTGGATGTCTTTGAAGAAATGTCTGTTCATGTCTTCTGTCCATTTTTTAATTGGATTATTTGTTTTTGGGGTATTGAGTTGTATCAATTCTTATATATTTTGGATAATAACCCCTTGTGATTTTCTTAATAACATTTTCTTTTCTCTAGCTTACTTTATTATAATAATACAGTATATAATACATACAATGCAAAATATGTGTTAAGTGACTATGTTATCAGTAAGACTTCTGGTTAACAGGAGGCTATTTGTAGTTAAGATTTGGAAGAGTCAAAAGTTGTATGTGGATTCTTTTATTGTTTAGGGGGTCAGTACCCCAACCTCCATGTTGTTCAAGGGTCAACTGTATATCTATAATGCCTATTTGAACTTCTTGCTCTGTCTACTCTAATCATTTGGCTTCTGATGGTATATGTTGCTCATTTTGCTGTCTTTTTTGTAAATGGTTGTGCTGCTGGGGTGTCTTGGTCTGCAGGCTCAAGCTCCTTTGGGGGAAGAGGAGTCTTACTCATTGAGCTTGAGGAGAAGGTAAGGGATGAACCCCCAAGGCAAAGGGACTCAAGAGCCACAGAATTATTGCTGATTGCTCCCAATTGCCCCCAGGTTTATCAGGTAACTTCTCTGTTCAGTATTTTGCCTTTAAATCCTTAGAATGAAGCATGCATGAGTGGAGAGTGAATGCCCAAAGAAAATTGCTCAGGCTGTACCTACTTTCCTCATTCCTCATTCCCAGAGTACTTTGGCGCTGTCTTGACATCATCCTGCTGACAGACCTCCTGGAGGTGGAGCCCAGCAATCTTTGTCATGACAAACCTTCCATATAATTCTCCAGGTTGATTCTGGGGGAGAGAACCAACAGTCTGAGCTAGTTTTCTGTCTTGGCAAGAACTGGGAACTTATTTCAGTGTTCCCATTTTTGAATGTTCCCTGTTCCTCTTTCATAAATGTAATATCTTCACTTCCCCTTTTGAAATGATTAACAAATCATTTTTATTTTCTTCTTAAAGCTTTCTCCTCTTTCTTGCTTCCTTCACTGTCTACATTTATTCTAAGTTTCTTATTTCTGTTTTGTTTGCTTGTTTTAGTTTCAGGCCTTCTTCTTTCTTTGGGATTTCCTCACATGTCTGGTAATCACTGAATGTCTGTTTATCATTAAGGGGTGAGGCTGATGGGAGGCTTTCTCCATGGGAAGACTGCATGGGGCTTATGGGCTGGTGGGTTTTCCTATAAGCCGATTGGGCTGTGACCCAGTCATTTCATCTGGGATCCTCCCCACTGTTAATGTTGCTAACTGCAGATATTCTCTTTGGCCCATCAACTTACCAAGGAAGAACACCTAAATATCCTGCCTAGGACATAGCAGCTTGGCTGACCACTTTCAGGCAGCTGGAATGTGAGTTGGTGAGGGAGGTGGTCAGTGTTCTGTATGTCAACTTCACCTAAGCCTTTAATAGTTGACTACTACGTTCAGCTACTGCTGTTGTCCTTGATGTCAGACCATGTCTGGCTCAGTCTCCACATAGAACAGTAATTTTCAGATTTCAGCCTGCATCAGAATCATCTAGAGGGCTTATTGAAACACAGATTGCTGAGCATCATCCCAGAACTTCTGATTCAGAAGGTCTGAGATGGGGTGCAAGAATTTGCATTTTTAGCAAGTTCTTTTTTTTTTTTACTTTTTTTATTGTTATGTTAATCACCATACATTACATCATTAGTTTTTGATGCAGTGTTCCATGATTCACTGTCTGTGCATAACACCCCGTGCTCCATGCAGAATGCACCCTCCCCAACACCCATCACCAGGCCAACCCATCCTCCCACCCCCCTCCCCTCCAGAACCCCCAGTTTGTTTCTCAGAGTCCATTGTCTCCCATGGTTTGTCTCCCCCTCCGATTTCCCCCCCTTCATTCTTCCCCTCCTACTATCTTCTTCTTTTTTTTTTTCTTAACATATATTGCATTATTTTTTTCAGAGGTACAGATCTGTGATTCAACAGTCTTGCACAATTCACAGCGTTCACCATAGCACATACCCTCCCCAGTGTCTATCACCCAGCCACCCCATCCTCACACCCCACCCCCCACTCCAGCAACCCTCAGTTTGTTTCCTGAGATTAAGAATTCCTCATATCAGTGAGGTCATATGATACATGTCTTTCTCTGATTGACTTATTTCGCTCAGCATAACACCCTCCAGTTCCATCCACGTTGTTGCAAATGGCAAGATCTCATTCCTTTTGATGGCTGCATAATATTCCATTGTATATATATACCACATCTTCTTTATCCATTCATCTGTCGATGGACATCTTGGCTCTTTCCACAATTTGGCTATTGTGGACATTGCTGCTATAAACATCGGGGTGCACGTACCCCTTTGGATCCCTACATCTGTATCTTTGGGGTAAATACCCAGTAGGCATTTTTAGCAAGTTCTTAGGTGATGCTGATGTTGCTGGTCCCAGGGCTACACACTAAGAACCATTCTTATAAAGTAACCCTAACAAAGAAGGAGACACCTGGCTACATGGGTAGAATAGGGCATCTATAAGCCTGACTACTTCTTTTAATGATTTTTAACCAACACTTATACGTTTAGTCCTGTCCTGCACCCCTGCTTCAGAGGTATTTGGTGCCTTTAATTCTTGAGCTGTTTGGGGCTACAATGTGAAGTGGCCTGGCTCTTGAGGCTCTATGCTTACTGCCAGTAGAGATTTTAACTTTCTCTTGTCTGTTACTTAAGCGATCTTTTATCTACTTGCTTCCCTTCTTCCAAAATTTTGTTTACATGTCTTGTTGGCTGTGACTTCATTTGTTTTCTTTGTGAATTTGCTGAACATTTGGGTTTTTCCCCCTTTTCCCCCTCCTTTTTGTTGTCCTCTTAGTGTCATTAGTCAGAACCACGCAGAATAAAATACATGTACTCAATCAGCCCTCCCTCTACCTTACTTTTAAGCTGCCATCAGCTCTCACCTGGCAATAAATATCTTTTGCAATGATGAATGAATGAACTTTGACACACAGTGAAGAATATAGTCATGAGGGATGAAGCGTGACACAGCTAAGCCTCACTGAGATGCATCTCCATCTTTTTGTTCATATAAACATCTCCTAAAATTTCAGATGTCAGATGCTGAATTATTGCTTTAAGCAACTTTCAGGGTTTAATTAAAGTACAAGGTCTGACTGGCAGGACTTGAGATGAATTTCACTGTCTCAGAGGCAAGCTGAGATGTGGCTTTGAATTAAGGGAATAAAACAATCCCAAAGAGGTAGTATGTAAGGTCACAAAAGAGCTTGATTCAGAAAGGAAGGAAGAAAGGGGAAAAATGGAAACCAATATGTGGCATGTTCATTATCCTTGTGTGGGGATGTATTCCATTTAAAAAGTTGGAAGACTTTATAGCAGGGCTCTGACCGTAGATAACTGGCCTTTAAGGTGATTTTTGTCATTTTGCTGATTGTTTACTTGGAAGAAATGTTTCTGCATCCAGAATTATCTGTGAAACCTAAGACTCAATAAAGCAAAGAACAGTTAAAAAAGTTTTGTGCTCGTGAGCACTGGGTATTTCTGTGCAATCAATTATCTGTAAATTGAATAATTTAATTTGCATTAAGGCAATTCACTATTGAAGCTGACAAAATGGACGATCCTTTTATAGCATGAAAATTCTGGAGGCAGAGAGTGGTGAAAATGATAATTAGCCTCTCTGCCACCTCTGTCCGCCTCCGACATAAAATGTTACTTTAACAGATCCTGTTTCCGTGATGAATGATTACAAGTTGCATTGCTTCAAAGGGGACCTTCCTTTCCCCTCCATTCAAGAGTGATGATCAGTCTGGGACAGCAAATAACTTGACCGAAAAACTGGCCCACTCCTGTTGAACACTTAACAGGTGGGGCCAACAAACAGCTGTTGAACTGATTCTTGTGATTCCATCAAAATTCATTTCTGAAGAATTCATGTCATCCCAGTCTTTGTCCTCTGAGTCCCCTTCTATCAGAAACATTCCCTCTTTTGGTCTTTCCCTTTGTTCTTTTGACACAGACAGTGGCCTCGGGGATGCTGTGTGGTTTTATCAGCTGTTGGTTTTCTATTCTCTGAGATGTTTTCAGTCAAATCCTTGAGTTGCTCACTTGCTTTTCCCACTTCTCTCCTTCCTTGTCTCTCCCGCCTTGCTCCTTCCCCCCTCAAGAAAACCAAGGGAAATTGACAAGGAGCAGGACAGAGGAAATTGAGCTATATTATTTCTCCTTCGGGAGCCTTACTTTGCTGTCTTTATCTGAAAGCTATCATTTTCTACATCTCTTGGTAAGAGTTCTCATCGACCAGTGACCCCTAAATGCCTATGCTGATCAATAGTCCCGGTATCTTATTGACATGCCCATTGACAGCTCTCACTGAGCACAGGAATCAGGAATAGCAGCCAATTGCAATCCGTTCAGGCTGCTTGAGAGGCAGGGAAGGCCCTGCGTTGATATTGACACTGTAAATGGAGACAGTTTACTTAGCACTCAGGGAAGATGCATTTGTTAAGGAGACCGATAGATCTCATTACTATTTAAGGGCAGAGGCTTTTCTGGCAGCCCACGGGGCTTGCTTATATCAAACCTTCCCACTTACAGAGCCTGCCGAAATAAACCCTGAGTAATTTGTCCTCCCCCTCATCCGAATAAAAAGAACCATAGGATGGAATTGAATGTAAGCAAGGGGTGGACACAGGATTCAACAATGGGAAGCCTTGACCATGGCATTTAGGCCGTTCATTGGTCTAAACCTTAGTTCCCACTCGCCGCTGAGTGTGGCAGGGAATCTGTCGAAGAGAATGTGGCATCCTGTGCTCTCCCTGAGCAAAGGCAAAATCAACAATCTCAGGCTGTCAGGGCAGAGAGGGATTTGGGATTTTAGAATTCATCTGCCCCCATTTCCTATTCACTGTGGGAGTTCCTATGCCGACATCCCCTTAATATGGCCACCCTGTAGTTTGTTGGTCCTCTTCAGTGGCATGGAACTCGCCGACTCAAGAAAGAGTCCATGTCATCATTCGGTAGCTGTCGTAGTGGGAAAGGTCTTCCTTCTCCAGGGCTGAAATCTGTCTGCCTGTAGCTTCTGCTATGTGCTCCTACGTGGATTTTCTGTAGCTCCATACATATACTAGAGATACTGACTTGGCATTTAGCTTTATTCATCCCTGATCTTGTCAATAAGTCTTCACAAAGGCATCCTCTTACCTCCACCCTCATTCCCATTTTCCAGATGGGAAAACTCAAGCTTTGAGAACTTAAGTAATTTGCTCAAGGACACGGAACTGGGATCTGGGTGTGCTGAATTCCCTGTTCTTTCTGCAACCTGTCTTGTCTCCTGTCATGCAGAAGGTCTGGCCTGATTTTCTTTCCCTTATTATCTCTCTGAACAGTATAATTCGTTTCCAAAGAGTAACACACCACTTCTGTATTGTGATGACTCTGGTTCTCAAGAAGCAGTTATTTTACTTTGTCCCTTGAATTGCCTCTGGATCACTATTTTCCAACTCTCTCAACAAAAATCTTGGCTCATCTGCCTCCCTATGTAGCACTATTATCCCCAGCACCAAGCTCATTCCAATTGTGCCCAAGCTCTGCCAATTCTCTCTCCCTTCTACTTCCTTGCCCATAAGAGAAAGTGGGTACAGCTTGCTCACACATCCCGTCATAGGACCAAGACTCTAAAACAAAGGCAGAGCAGGGTCATAGCTGGACTGGACCTGGACATAGACTGGACCAGTCAAGGTCTCCGCTAAGCCCTGGAGATTGAAGGCAGGTTCCTATGTCGGGGATAGGATGGGAATGCAGTTTGGGAAGTGTGTGGGGGGGATGAAGGTGAGTGCTTTGTGTTGGCCTGTCCAGTGTCCATTATGAAGGAATGGGAGCTGGTGGGAATAGAGCATAAAGTGGAGTCCAGCTGCTTGGCTGGAAATTTGATGTGACCCTCTTTTCTGGATACCTGTGCCTCTGAGGTCTGGAGAGCGGCTAGAAAAGCCCTAGATTATCTGCAGTCTCTAGATGGGAGAGGATCATGGCAAAGCCTGGCTACCAAAGGGATTTTGAAAGTTGCTGCCAACACTTCTATCCTTAGATAACTTGGGCTTTTATGAATCCCATTGGGACGATTGAGAGGCAATGAGTGGGACCAGAAATAATGAGTAGAAGTGGCAGAGAAGCAGATTTTGAGGGGAAATTATTCCCAGGTGAGGGCTGAGTGGAAGCTGCCTATGAATGGTCTATGCAGGCACCATTTTCAGAGTTAGTAAGCCATGGTTTTAATGCTGGTTTTGAATATGCAGATATATTGACATATTGTCTTCTAAACCAACCGTAAGTCGAAAGATGCAACTAACTGCAGATGATCTGCTTACATACTGGAACGCCATAAAGCGGCTAGACAAAGGCAAAGACTAATGTTCACTGCTTCAGGCTGGACCATCACCACCATCCATCAGAACTATTCTAACACCTCATTTGTCTTCCTGTCCTTCAGCCTTTTGACTTGCCATCAGACTGTTGCACACCTGAGGGGTTGGATTAGGTCACTCTCCTCCATTCTCCATTGCATTGAGAATAAGGTCAAGGTTCTCCTCTACAGCATGGTCTACCCCAACTTTATGTTCCACCACGTGACTCAGACACCTTGTGATAAAGTCACACTAAAGCAGTTGCCAAGCACTCCCATGCCTTTGTGCCTTCCTTCTTGCTATTTTCTCTCCTGGACTAGCTCTTCTCCTTGCTTTTTGGCCTGTTGAATTCCTATTCATTAGCTGAGACTCTGCCCGGAAACCTTTTCTGGTTCCTCTCATCAGAAAGAACTCTGCCTTTCGCACTCCTGCTCTGTGGATATACTTCCTAGAACACTTAATTCACGCTGCTGAATACAGTGATTATTTGTGCATATCTTCGCTAGATCACTGAAAGGGAAGACTGTAACTCTTTGGTCATTTTGTATCTGGGGGTCCCAACGGAGTGCCTTGCCCATAGTAGGTATCGATGATTAGGACTTAATGGGTAGGTATTGGTGCTAGTTGTGGCCACTCAATACCCTGAGGCTCTGACAGTGAGAGAGAGTCCAGTGCTCAGCAACTTCCATACCCTCCTCTTCTTCAGGAGCATGTGCAGCTAGTCCATTGTTCCAGCTACCTTAGTGCTTATGGATGTGAGCAGAAGTGACGAGCGCTACTTCCAGGTCTGCCCCTAACAGCCTCCTTTGTATGAGCCTCTCTTTCTCTGTATGGATTGCAGGAACTTCCAAGGACCTGGACATGTTGGTTCTGAATAGAAAAGTAAAGCGGCAGAATGAAAGACACCTGGGCCTCTGAAGTGGTCCATGCCTCCACCATCACCTAACAATGGTTTTGAACTATGGGAGAAATAAACTCTTATGGTGTGGTTTAGAGAGCAGCTAGCCTACCCCGATGCGCTGACCAGTCACCCTAGTTCTGATGGATGGTGGCGATGGTCCGGCCTGAGGAGGACAACCCAAGCCTCCTCTAAGTAAAAGCTCACCTCTTCCTACCTTTCCAGATATGAAAATTCTCAGCTTTCCTTCCCATGTTGGTAGCTCACCTCTGGAGCCGTGTCCGTTTTCTAAAGACCACCGAAAATGTAGTTACAGAGTGAGGTTGTGGTGTAGCACGCTGGTGGTTGTGAGTTTGGGCTCTGGACCTGCGTTGTCTAGATTTGATTCTTGGTTTTCCTACTGCCAGCTACATGACCTGGCTTCTCTACATTTCCTCAGCTAAGAAACTGGGGCAATGGTAGTTCCATTTATAGTATAAACTTAAAACATTCAAAATTTAAAAGGATCCTAAGTTAAACATACTACTGCATTTGAGGTAAATACTCAGCAACTTTAAACAATTTTATTATCATTATCGTTATAGGAACAGATACTTCTAGCATGGCCTGAGGACATAGAGTAGGATGGACCGTTTATCCTCCCTGTTCCTTGCGACAATCATCTTAGCTTGAGAATAAACTTTATTTTGGGGGTGCTTGGGTGGCTAAGTTAGTTACTCATCTGACTTCAGCTCAGGTCATGATCTCAGAGACCTGGGATTGAGCCCCACATTGGGCTCTGCATTCAGTGGGGAGTCTGCTTCTCCCTCTCCCTTTCCCTTTGCCCCTCTTCCTGCTCGTGCTTTCTCTGTCTCTCTCTCAAATAAATAAATAAAATCTTAAAAAAAAAAACCCTTTACTTTGGAGGCAGCCTTAATCACTGTGGAGGTGATGTGTCTGTCAAACCCCCAAGTCATTTTTCATGCTTGCTGCTCTTGAGTCACATTTTTCTCCCTCCTGTCTTCACCCAGTTCTGCATTTGAGAAGTTGGTATTTTGGGCCCAATCACAGGACCTTACATGTGTCCCTTTATGTTTCATTTAATTAGACAGTCCTTTGTTCCAGCCTGTCAAGATCGTTTTGAATATTGGATCTGTCATTCAATATACTTATTATCCGTCTTGTCTTCCCTTCATTTGAAAATCTGGTAAACTTCCCATCTGTGTCTTGGTATAAGTCATTGAAAAAGTACTAAAAAGGACAGAACTGAGAACAGAGCCCTACGATCTGCCTTAGAAGCTTTCAGATGCCACCCGGCACTATTTGGTAAAATCATTCCCCCAGTTATGAATCCATCCCCATCTAGTATTTGTTCATTTTTTTTATTCATTAATTTTTTCACTCATTCATCTACCAATCAGCAGACCTTTTCTGTAAAAGGCGAGATCGTAAATGTTGTAGGCTTTGCAGGCCATCTGGTTTCTGTTGCAACTACTACACTCTGTTGCTGGAGTGCAAAATGGCCATAGATAGTACATCAACCGATGGGTGTGGCTGTGTCCCGAGAAAATTTAATTTAAAAAGAAACACGCTGTGAGCTGGCTCTGGCCTGCAGGCCATAGTCTGCCAAATCTACTGTAGCCGTCATTGAGTGTTCCATGGCCATCATCATTGGATGACAGGGCCCTGGGGAAGAGGCACACAGAAGAGCTGAGATGACTCATTACAGTCACAAACGGAGCCTCTTGCTCTTTCTACTCTAATAGTTCCCCTCTTCATCTGTGAAGAAGTTTAAGGCTGATGTTCACCCAGCGAGGAAGAAAGACCCTAGGCCACCCTGAGGCACAATTCTTTTTCTATCACGAGCAGACTACTGGCATTGTAGACAAGAACTCTGCCCAGCCATGGTGGCTTCCTGGACACAGATGCTCACCAGACCTCTAGATGAGGTCAGGAATAGGGCCATTGCTTATGAAAGCGGTGTGGTTGGAGGCATATCTCTCAGCGGTGGAAAATGCCCAACTAAAATTACTTTAATTTCAATTTCTGTCTCTAGGATGGCTTTTCCTGTCTTCTATAAGGGAAGATTCCAATGATTTCATTATTTGTTTCTTGGGCTTCATTTCTCATGTAATAATATTCTTAATCAACCCGATCCCCTCCCATAAATATTTATATCCATGACTCAATTTCTGGCCATTCTGAATTTTGCTCATTTTTTTGAATGTTCATCTGTCCTTTTCATGGGTCCTTATTTTTCTCTCTCTTGTATCGTGCCTTGAGAGCTCCTGGATACTATGCCCTCCATGGCACTGGGTCATTCTCCTCTGCCTCTCCAGCTACCCCTGACTCAGGTTAGTTCAGAGAGGGATGTATGCATGAATATCGGGGTGGGAGTGGGGAGATGAAATAAATGCATGAAAGGGAATATTGAACTTCTAATGCATTGTAATTACCAAATGATCCTATCTTGCCCGTGATGGGTCCCGGTGGGATTTAGTGCCATATTAACCGTGGTTTTCCCATTGCATTACTTAATGAATAATGTCTGAGCTAATAATCCACCAAAAAACCCCAGGAACAACAACATAACTCCCATTCACTGTAATTATTATTTTTTTCCTAATGTGGTGGTTTTTACATGAATACTGATGTCTCTTTACTAGGTTCTTGTATAACTACTTGCTGAAGTAATGGGCCCTATTAAATCGCCATCAACAGTAACATGCCATATGTTAGTGTTTTACTGATATCTTCCCATGTATGGACTTGGATTCTCAGGCCATCTTAGGGCCCTGCGGGTGGTGCCATCTCCCCCACCCCCTAGCCACCCATCCCCTCCCTGCACCCCACCCTACCCCTACCTGGGATTGATGGCATTAGAGAAGCAGGACCAGGGCCTCAGCTGTGCAAACACTGTGCTTCTGTTTATTTTGGTAGCCTCCGAAATATTTGTTGAGAGTTATTCGAGCAGAAAGGCTGAATGGAGATCATTGCAATGTGTCAAATTAAGGAGTACTTAATGCCTGCCTAATCTCTTGGTAATTACTGTTGTGGCAGCGGAAGGCTTCGGAGCCCGGGAGGAAAGCTAATGATGGTGGGAGACATGAGGCTGCCCGGGCATCCGTGGCACTGCTGCTCGGCACAATTAGAGGCCCCACATCCATGTGAGAGATGGGGCCTCTGTCACTTGAGAGAGACAGGATTGGCCTTTGGAGGCGAGGGGTCAGGCAGGAGTGTCAGCCTGGGTCACTGGACAGGGGACTCCTTCAGCTGGGTGTCACTTTCTTAATGGGGTTCTAAAATGTGACAGCCTTGTGTGTGTGTGCCCGCACGCGTGCACACCCACTCTCACAGGGCCTGAGGGTGGAGTCTGACCTCGGGGTGTTTGAGGCAAGACAGACAAACAGAGAGCTTTCTTCCTAATTTTCCCATCTTTGTCTATCTTTGTGTCATTCAGTCTCTCCTCTTTCTCTGATTCTCTCTCTTTGGCCCAATTTTCTCTCTTTCTGAATCTCTCTCTGTCTCTGTATCTCTCTCTCTGGCTGATCTATTTAACTGGCATCCAGCTCCCAAT
The DNA here is from genome assembly GCF_029215605.1 of Mirounga angustirostris. Classification (NCBI taxonomy): domain Eukaryota; kingdom Metazoa; phylum Chordata; class Mammalia; order Carnivora; family Phocidae; genus Mirounga; species Mirounga angustirostris. Next base: position 168,624,562 of record NW_026991710.1, read on the forward strand.
CATAAATTTTCATAGAAGTAGGAAATAATGTTTAAGCAAATAAAGAAGTAAATAAAACCCTCAACAAGACCCCCAAACTCTGCCTAAAGAGGGCGGATAAAAATGGGAATTTAAAAGAACCCAACAATCAAATACACATAGAAACAAGCTGAAGTTACAAAAAAAGAAGTCTCCGACATGCAGATCTGAGTGGCAGAGATCAGTGGCGGTCCAAGGAAATACTTTGGTAACATAAGTCTAATACAGAACCTGGAACCCGCTTCCAGATTCACTTGAAGCTCCAGGGATCTGTGAGTGGCCCTTGATAGGGGGACAGCCAAAGTGAGGTCCAGTCCCAGCTCTATCACCCACTAGTCCTGTGACTTTGGAGGAGCCATTTTACTCGTTTGTAAAATGGGGAAGTATGTAGCTGACAAGGGTGTTATAAGAATCAAAGGAAATATGTGAGAGTGCTCTGAAAAGAATGAAACACTATAAATCAGTCAATCAAACAATTAAGCAAGCCATCAACAGAGCTGAATGTACAATGCACAGATAATTGGGGGGCTTACAACTTGCCATAATTACTGAAATCATAGTTGCCGCTGGCTTAGGCAGAAAGCGTTGCTTGGTAGGCTGCTACTCCTTTGAACAGAGTGGCCTGGAGGGGATGGAGCTCTCTGCCTTCCTTGGTATTCCTCCAGTCACCCTTGGGATCTCAGGGGGGCCAGAGATGTAGCAAGCACTTGCAGGGCCTCAGGCAGGAATGCTTGAGGAGGGAGGATGTTGGAAGGTAGACGTGGATTTTGATGGCAGTGTGAAATAGAGACAAGGACGAGGGAGCCTGAATTATTCCAAAGGGATCTTGAATGTCATGACAGGAGAAGGCTGGGGGATAGAGTGCCTTGTCATTCCACACATTGTATCTTACTAATTTCCACTTGGTCCTGAAGGTGTGCAGTCACATAAGGAAGGAAATCCTGAGGTCGACCAGTGGTTCTTGTGAATCTGAGCCATGTGCTGAGAGGAGGAAGGCTATAAACTGAGTGCCCTCTGGGGATGTTAAATAATCTAGAATATGAAAGACACTAGTCAAGAAATAATGTCAGTTTCCTTTTGGGGAAAATTCTGGACTATCGAAGGCAGAAGAGCCCTTTCGTGACCCCCTCATTTTTGGAGAAGCTGCAGCCTGGAGGGCGGGTCTTTGATCCACAGCCACCGGACTTCTCCCTCTGAGGACTCTGGTGCAAAAGGCGTCACACTGTGTGAGTACCTGTGTGTAAATGGTGAGCATCTTTAGATTTCCCAACAATCAGTTGAGAGTATGCTGCTTTCCCAAAGGACAGTTCTATTTGCAGACCAGTCTGTCTGAACATCAGCCCCAGAACCTGATTGGAGAGAACATAGTCAACTCAGCAGTCTTGTAACTTCAGAGTTTCTTAGACTTCACAACAAGGCAGACTTTAATCTCTCCTAAGATGTGATTGGAAATTCAGTCTTCTGGAGAAGATACAGAGAGGCTGGCCAGGGCCCTCTATCCTCTGCTCCTGCCAGCGCCAATTTGCGAGGCCAGTGATACCTTCTGGTGACCAGACAATGACTTGGTGTTGACTTGGGAGGTGGTCCCTCCCTGACAAGGAGGCCAGTTCTCTCATTAGCAGTGAGGGTAGTGGGAGGCGAGAGCGCAGAGAGATCGGAGATCTGTAGGAGAGAGGATGGGAAGGGCATGGGAATTGTGCCAGGGCTGAGAGGAGGGGACGGAGGGAAGGGGAGAGAGGCCAGCCGAAACTGGCCGGTTCCAGTCACAGAGCTCAGCAAGCAAGAGGTTCATCATTAACTGTCAAACGGCGGTTTAATCAGCACTGCTCCTCAGTGGAAGATAGATTTAATATCAAGGCACATTTTCAGAGCCATTAGTTTAATTATGACAGGTGTCTGCAAACTGGACGACTCTGCTTTCAGACCTGAGTGACAGCATTTAATTCTCCAGGCCCCTGGGGATGCTGGGGTGCTTCACCAAAATGAGTCTCCAAGTCTAAGTGTTTTCTTTTCCCTTCTCCCTCCCACCCCTGTTTCTCCTTGCCTTCCTCCCCTCTTTTTATTCTACTGTACACATAAAAACAAGGAAATGGATACAAAATTGTGCTTCAGGAGAAAATAATTCACCTTGTCCCTTTGAACCCATTTCACTGGGGCTTCCAGCAGCTGAGTTCCTGGTCAGGCGAAAGCAGTTACCGTTTCTTTTAAAACTTTACATCAACATTTAGCACCATGTCCACAGTGATCACCTGCTGGTGTTTTGGTTTGCTTTTGTGCAGAACCTGCTGGATCTTCTCTGACACAGAAATGGCAAACATGGCTGGGCTCACTGTGCAAGCGAAGTGGAGATGCTCTGAGACCATAGGCTGGGGGCAGGCTCAGAGTTGGTCTAGAGCATAGGCTAGGGGCAGGCTCAGAGGGGTCTAGAAGCGTCTCTCAGCCACTAGCCTGGCTCTCTGCTGCTCTGTGCATTTCCTGGGCTACCATCTTTTACGATTTTCCTCTCCTGAGATGGCCCCGTGTGATTGACCAGCTGGCCCCCACGGGTTGGGTGGCCATAGGCAGGACCTCTGTGGTCTCTCTGGAACTTCTATCCACATGTACAAATTGTTGGGCTAGAGCCGTAGTGCTTTTGACATACTTTCTCTTATGTTGAAACAGAAGGAAGCTTAACAGTATAAAATCTCAGGAGTTCCCAAATTCAGATAAATGGGCTCTGGTGGAAACATGACCCACTCACCAGCCTGCCCTCTCCTATCTCGGAAGCTCCTAAAACCCTCAGGAGCCCAGGGCCTGGACTACCCACAGATGATGGTCTCGGAGGGCCCTCCCGGCTTTGCGGCACCTGACTCCCGAAGCTGGGGCCTCATGCAAGGGGATCACGCTCTCAGAGGCAGCTCACCACCGAGAAGAAACAAAGCAGGAGCCGGAGATCAGGACAGAACAGTTAAAGTGCCCAGCGGGAATAAGAGGATGCCAGGTTAGGGCTGAAGATATGTTTTTATTTCTCTCTGGTTAGTTTGCACCTAAGGTCGGGGTGCCTCCTCAGGCTGGGGGGCTTTCTATCTGACCTTGACCTCTCACGATCTCTCCCAGATTCTTTTTGCTGTCTCCTTTCTGACTGGATGGGGAGGCAAGACCCAGTGTGGCCTTGCCTGGTGCCTGCCTGAAGACCCAGGGTCAGGGGAGCCCAGCCCGCTGTGTGTCCTGTCCTGTGGGACTGTGGAGCTGGCTTCCCTTCTGCATGGCCAGGCTGTGAGAGGGGAAGAGGGGGAATGGGAGACAGCGAGGAGGCTGGGAAAAGACACAAGGCCTTCCTGAGCTTCTATCCTCACCCCTTTCCTTGGCCACCCCAATGAGACAGCTCAGTAATCTGTGGCTTTCCTCACACCAGCTGGAAGTCAGAAGGCTGCCTGACCAGATTCTAGCCTGTGTGTCTGGCCGTGGCGGCAGGGCAGCCGCCCGCAATCTGCCCTCACTCTCAGGGGAGGATGCGGCCATTTTGTGTTCGTTTGTCTGTTCACTGGCTCATTCACTCAGTCACAAGCTCAATGATCAGTCATGGCAAGCAGATGCCGGTTGGCCCTCTAGCTGTGGCATATTGTCAGATGGGAGGGAGTCTCCCGGGATGGTCTTCGCCTGTTAATCTGGGAAGCCCTGCCTTTCCATCTGAGGATGAGGTTCTGCCTGTTTGCTGGGAATGCCTTCCCTGAGGGGTTATGATCTAGGCAAAATGGTTCTATAGGAATCATTGAAAGCAGAGACCACTGGATGGATTGGCATCTCATTCCACTCATATTTTACAGAGTGCCCATAAACATTTTTCTTTAGGAACCCGGAGAATATACTCCTTTATTTCAGTCTTTGCAGATATGGCTCTAGCTGCCCACCTGAGGGTTGACAGGGTATCTTGTGGCATTTGTTCATATAGTGGGGATTAAGGATGTCGGCCCAGAAGTGGTCAGTGGTAGAGTAGGATTACCACATGTTCTCCATGCCTATCTGCTACCTCTCACCATGGAATATCTTTGCTCCTCATTTCTGCCACGCTCCACCCTCCATAAAGCTCCCTCATGCCTCGGGCACCTGGACTCTCTTCCTTCTCCACTTAGCACTGCTCTGCCCCACACTCTCGAGCATTTGCTTTTACGGAGTCCCTGTTGAGCTCCCGTTATTCCTTATGCGGAGTTTTGTTCCCTCAACTAGACTGTAAATGCTGCAAGACCAGGGTGATGTCTCACTTCCCCTTGCCTCCCCCAGCCTCTGTGCCTCCTAGAGTGGCACCCTGGAGAGACTTCAGCATGCAGACACACCTGTGGGATTTGCCAACTCTCTCTAGAAATCCTCTTTCAGTGGAGTGTTGTTTACAAATCATTTCCAAATGTTCTCTTGCTACAACATGGTCAGGAAGTTCAGTTTACAATTTTCTAGCTTTAATCTGTCTTCAAAGAAGGGCATGCCAGCAGGATGCAGCTTACCCGATAGCACCCACATAATTAAACATTCGAAGGGGTCTAGCTCTTTGGAATATGCAAAATTTACATGTTCTTCTCTCCTGACTGCCCAGAACAGAGGCTTCCAGTAAACCTGAGCAGAGATGAACCTCCAGTTTCAGGAATCTCCTAGTCATCGTGGAATGGGACTCATGGCTCCAAGGTCTTTGATGGGTATTTACAAATCCCTCCTGCACATCTCTCATGGCCTGTGTGAGGAAAACCCAGAAATCAATTGCATTTCTCCATTTCACTGTGGGTCTCCCTTCTTAGGGGGAAGTAGTCTTATCTGTTTGTTTTCACCTTAGAGCCTATTTGTGGGGATGCGGTAGTGAGTTTTATATATTAGACAACTAGACAAAATACAGAGTCCATATAACAATTATACATATAAGATTCAACTCCAGGACATGAGGAAAATCTGGCATTCGTAGAAGGTAGAAGTTGCTACAGGGCAGGGACTATCATTCAAGAGTTGGCAAACTATGTGGGTTCACAATGACTGTATTTTTTATCCGATAGCGAAAATTCATAGCTTCAAAATTGCAGTATCTTATCATAATACTTTCACGTCAATGTACCTTTTAATTATAACAGGTGCAACAATGCTCTGTAACTGGGTTCTATTTTTTTCTCTAATAAAAGAGAGAGAAATAAGCAGATCTTAAAAAATGCATGGAGTAATTAGTTTAGTGACTAATTAGCTGAAATTATTGTGATGAGTATACCTCACTGAAGTAGCAGGACGTTGCTTGAAGGAAATGCAGAGTACAGACTGCTCAAAGCATTTCAAGTTCTAAATCTGTGCAGACCTACTCAGTGTGGGGACCATACTGTATTACAATTTATCTGAAAATTGTTAAGTATTTATCCAGGTTTTCTTGACTTAATATTTTCCAGCGGTTAAACCTGAGGTCTTCTCATTTTTGCGTTGCTGGTTCAACCAGGGCAAAATCTCTGGGTTTTTCCTTACTCATCTGTAGAAGCTTAGATCATAGCTCTGCCTAGGTACCGTGGAGACATATGTGGTCTCTTAGTCCCGAGAGATGATCTGATTGGAAAATACTATGTCATGCCCCTTGGAATATTATCAGTATATCCCCTTTGTTAAAGATCTACAGTACTGGAAATCTGTTTTATTTTGTTGGACCCAGTGTTTCCGAATCCTAACTGACCAAGAAGACTTTTTTTTTTCACTAACAGAAACATAGCTAATTAACATTTTGAGAGCCTTACAATTTTATGGTTTATGGATATATGTTTGATGTTTTCAGCACTTAGCAAAACTATACTAATTGGCTCCGCTTCTGATCTGTTATATCCTCCTCTTCTGCTCCTGAACTGCTAGGTCAGAGGCCCCATCCCTCTAGAAGTTCCTTCTTCAAATTGCCGGCAACATGCACATTTCCCTCTCTCCCATCCAATGGGGGTATTGATTGTGCCAATAAATGTTTTATAGCAACTTGGGCTTCAGAGCCAGGGAACAGGTTTGAGGATTGGGGTCAGAGGATTGGGGTCAAAATTCTGTGGAAATTTCAGGGGCGCCTGAGTGCTGCAGTCAGTTAAGCATCCAGCTCTTGGCTTGGGCTCAGGTTGTGATCTCCGGGTTGTGGGATTGAGCCCCCAGTAGAGCCCCACATTGGGCTCCGTGCTCAGCATAGAGTCTGCTTGAGATTCTCTCTCTCCCTCTCCCTCTGCCCCTCCTGCTCCAGCTCTCTCTCTAAAACAAATAAGTAAATCTTAAAAAAAACCCCACAACAACATTGTGGAACGTTCTTCCTATGGTCTAGTTCGTGTACAAAATGATAGTGACTTTTGAAAGCCAAATGAGGCCCATCCAACAATAATCTGAGATTTAAAAAAAATTTTTGCTTTTAACAATTGAGAATAAGATGGAGTAGTGGAAGAAACATGCAGTAGGGGGACTGAGCTGGGTCTGGTACTGGTGCTACTTAACACTCTACCTTCACAGCTACCTCCAGGAGTCTGGTGGCTTCTGGTGCTGGGCTCACCATGCAACCCAAGTTCTCAGGGTCTGACTCTGAAATCACATTGTGTTCTCTTTCCCTATGTCTCTTCTCTCATCTTGGACAAAACCTAAGCGACTTCTGGAACCCTAAATGTAAGGGAGCTTGGGAAATGTAACTTTTCTTTCAGCTTTCAGCCTCTGCAATCTGAGGAGGACCCAAGAAAGACTGGAATGAGAAATTAATTAGACAATCCACAGTGTATGTGAACCTTGTCAAGCCTTACTAGGGTTCCGTTGGTGCTTTTATGTCATCTCATCCTTCCCTTCCCACACTCATTCCTTCCCGTGGATCCAGGAAGATTCTAACCCTGGGTCTTGTCCTCCCAAGTTATTCCTACTTCCTTTTAGAACTTATATTTATTTTTCCATGCAGGAATGTTGCCCTGAGACCATTGCCTCTATTCTCTACAATGCCTTACAATAAAACTTTATACCTTTTATACACATAGGCAAACCTCTATGATTAAGTCTACCAAGGAAAAATATTCTATCACTCAACTAAGAATTTCAAGAAAGAACATCTTCCTATGGGCCTAAGAAAACACACAACTGCTTTGAAACAGAAATCCATGATATCTGGAGCAGAGAATGTTGTTTCGTGGGTAGAGGGATATGGCAGACACTGGCCAGAACGGCACTAATGCTCTTCTTCTTCTTGGGCTCACAGGAAGACCACGGTTCCCAGCCTTCCCTGAAGACAGGGAGGGTCCATGGGACGGGGTTCTGGCCAGCAGAATGTGCATGAAAATGTATAACTTTTCCCCCATTTCTTGCCCTTCTCTTTTATTTCCCCAATTGTTGGCTGGCTGAGCACAGAGGTCCCAGTGGAGGACTTTGGGGAGACCCTACAAGAAGGTGGAAGCACCAACTGGAAGGCTCTGGATGCCCAAATAACCACCGAGAAGACTTTCCACTGAACTCCTAATTGGACTATAATGTGGATGAAAAATAAATTTAAATATTAAATTTAAACCACTGAGATTTTTGAGCTGCTATGATATCAGCAACTCTGAGTACACAGGAAATATGGTGCAACATGGGTCTATCTGCATGATGGCTGTGAAGTTCCGGCATAGTGCATGGTAAGAAGCAGGCACTCAATGAACATTAGTTCCTCCATACAAGACTTAGGTCAATGATAAAAAATTGGATAAGAACTAGACACCAAAAATGGGGGGTATGTTTCAGGTACCTAATTCAATACCTTCATTTGAAATTAGGGAGATGAGATAGGACTAAGAAGACAAAGTAAACACCTGTGCTTGCCTTCTTGAAATACATTATCTCATTTAGCTGTACCTGCAACCCTATGAGGTCAGCACAGTTATTACATCATACGACCAAGGCTTAGAGAATTTCAGCCAATTGTCCAAAGTTATGCAATCAGCAGTGATGAAATAGATTCAAATCTGGGCATGTTCATTCCAAAGCTTGAGTTTTTAGTCACCATATTTTGTGTCACCAAGGATTCTAGCCTGGTTTGGCTTCCTGAAGTATTATAACCCCTAGAGGCCAGATCTGTGCTCTTTCTCTGACGGTTTCCCAAGTGACTCGTATAGGTGGTACTTGGTAGAGGCCTCAAAAATGTTGACTTATGATTGCTTTATGTGAACCCTCTCAGATCCGAATCCAAGAAAACCTGGATAAGGATGCCTTTTTACCACAAATGGGCAAATCACAAAAGAAGTGCATATTAGATTGTCTCAGAGTGAATAGGCAGACATTCTTGCCCCTGGGTTTAAGAAGATGGTCATTCCTATGTGACCCACAATGCATGGTGCCTCAGAGCCCTGAAAGCTGAACATTGTTTGTGAAATGTCCTCCTGAAGAAAGATTTGAAAGGCTGACTCACCTTTACTGGAACCTGCTAAAGCCATGTTCTGGATTTCAAGTTTCTGGTTCTGGGTTTTTTTTTTTTTCCCTGAAACCAAGCTTCCTTAGCATTTTTTTTTTTTTTTTTTTGGTATTAAAGAGCAATTTGGGGGGAGTTTTTAATTTATTTATTTTATTATTTTTATTATTTTTTTAAAGATTTTATTTATTTATTTGACAGAGAGGCACAGCGAAAGAGGGAACACAAGCAGGGGGAGTGGGAGAGGGAGAAGCAGGCTTCCCGCTGAGCAGGGAGCCCGATGGGGGGCTCGATCCCAGGACCCTGGGATCATGACCTGAGCTGAAGGTAGACGCTTAATGGCTGAGCCACCCAGGCACCCCTGGGAGGAGTTTTAAAAATAAAATATATTTCATTGTAGAAAAGAGAAAGGAAAAAGTTCTCATAACTTTGTCACACAGAAATAATAATTATTAACATTTTGGTGTATTTCTTTGTAGCTTTCCTTATGTATGTGTTTATAATGTGGTTATTCTCACACTGAATATAAAGCATTCTCTTTTTCATATTACATCCTTTGTGTTATCCCATGTCATTAAATATTCTTGAAAAGCATTATAATGGTGGAGTAATAATCCATCTCAGGCATGTAAAATAATTTATTTAAACAGTTCTTTATTTGGGAAATTTAAGTAGCTAAGTTAATATAAACACTGCTATGCTAATATATATAATGCCATGACGAACATCTTTGTGTATATATCATTGTGCTCTTACCTGATTTCCTTAAGAGGCATTCTGAAAAATATTTATACCAGGAATAAGTTATAAGTATTTTGACATCTTGAATACACATTACCAAATACTTTTTAAAAATGTATGAACATATGCTTCCATCAGCAGTATATAAAATATCCATCCTACTGCACCCTTATTATGCATACATTAACATGAAGTTATAGGACTTCTTCTTTTTTTTTTTAAAGATTTTATTTATTTACTTGACAGAAAGACAGCAAGAGAGGAACACAGCAGGGGGAGTGGGAGAGGGAGAAGCCGGCCTCCCGCTGAGCAGGGAGCCCGATGCAGGGCTCATCCCAGGGATCATGACCCGGGCTGAAGGCTGAGCCACCCAGGCACCCTGAAGTTATAAGACTTATGAATCTAGGTTCCCATGGATCTTGGCATGGCATCTAGAGGTCTGAGAGAATCTTAAGATTTTATGCTAAATTTTGTGTATGTGTACATTTTTATGAGGAGAGGATTCTTGATGACAGAATGTTTAAGAGTTGAATTATTCTTGTCTTGTTTATTTAATTTTTCATGTCTTAGTAAGTGAGGCTGAACATTTCTTCATATATGTATTGGCCATTTGTCTTTCTGTTCTTGTTAATGTTCCATTGGAGTATTTCTCTTCATCTTTTTGATTCCTAAGAGACTTTTGTATATGAAGGATGCTAACCCTTTGTGTGCCATATTTATGCAACAATTTTCCAAGCTTGGTGGCTTTTCAGAGAGAGATCTGAAATTATTAAGGAATCAGGATTATTGAATGTTTCCTTTGTTACCTCAACCATCATGCTTACATTTAGGAAGGCCTTTCCCAATTAGAAATCAGTACAATATATGTCCTATGATTTCTTGTACTGTATGATGGTTTGCCAAGTATTTAAGCCATTTGGAACTTAATGTATTATTCATTCATTTATTCCTTTCTTCTTCTAACAAATGTTTATTGTGTCCTAATTATGTGTCAGACACTTAATATGAAGTGGGAATTTAATCTGCTATTTTCCTCCACTGATTAATCATTTTTCTCCATTACCATTTGTCATATTCTCTACTGCTTCCTTTATTACATTTTATTAATTTATATTAAATTGGTTAAATATTAAAATGCAACTACTAGTGTTTTATACCATGAATCTGTACATTTTAAAAAATGACTTATTCATTTATTTTAGGGAGAGAGTGAGTGAGTGCAGGGATGGGCAGAGGGAGAGGGAAAGAGAAACTTCAGCAGACTCCTTGCTGAGCTCAAAGCCTGATGCAGCGCTTGATCTCAGGACCCTGAGATCATGACCTAAGCCGAAACCAAGAGTCGGAGGCTTAACTGACTGAGCAACCTAGGGACCCCTGTGTTACACATTTTTATTAAATATTAAATAAATCTGTTAATTGTTACACTAAATGGATATATTTACTACTTGTAATAGTAAATACATTTAATAATTAAATACGGTATTTTGGGTGCCATTTATTTTCTTTCACAAATCTTTCTTTGATTTTTTCCATTGCTTCCACACTGTTTAGATGACTGTAGCTCTAAGACTTATTTTAATATTTATAGGGCTTGCTTCTTCTCATTGCTCTTCTACAAAATTCTTAGCTATTTTAATTGTTTTTTTAGATGAACTTGAGAATCATTTTTTCAAGAAGATTGGTATGATGTTTATCAATTTTACTATGAAAATCCTTTTTCTCCTTAATTCTGTTTTACTCCCTTTCCCCACCATAGGATGATATATATATGTGCAGCTCCCATCAGCATTGGCTCTCTAGTCATTTCCACTGGTATTTTCTAATGTATTGTTGTTGTTGTTGCTGTTGCTTTAATTGGCAGAGTTTGATGTTTTTTCCATTTGAGATGCAAAATTTCCTGACTGCTTATTAGTTCATTATGTATTGTAATTTGGGTCTGTTGATCTCAGATTTCAGTCCCAGGTGATACACAGCTACTGGGCTGTTTCCCCCTGAAATCTGGAAATGCTCAGATCCAGAGTTACTGTATTATAGACAAGGCAACTTGCCACTCCAGCTTCAAGTTGCTGCATGTATTTGGAATGGACCCTTTAACTGAAGGCAAGAGTCTTCCTTGAGATCTCCAAGAACTCACTGAGTGATGCGAAATTAAGTAGATTTTGTCACTCAAATCAGTTTGAGCATCTCTTTCCTCAAACTGAGTAACTTTTCATTTTTATAATCCTAGCGTTTTCTCATTCTATTATCTAGTACTGTTTTTCTTTCATTTCCATATGACAGTCTCTCCTTACTCTGTTATCTAGTTTTGTGCTTTTTGGTTTATGCTGCTTTGCTAATTTCTTTGTCTGTGTTCTTTTGCTATGTAAATGTGTTTCAGTTATTTTAGTAATTTGAAGTCCTTTCTCCGTGGAAGGCAAAATCACTTCCTGATACTGACTAGGTTTGCTGGGGAGCTTGATTCCAGAAATGAAAAGTGGGGAGTGGGTTTAAGAGAAGTCAGATCATGGCATTTGCTTCTGCTTCTCCCAAATTCCCTGGAACTCTCAGTAGTGCCTAAAACCAGAGGAGGGAGTCCATAACAGGATGTCTCAGCTGTAATCTGCTTTACAAGGGTCCTCACCTGCATAGTTGCTTGCACTTGAGGGGGGCACCTCATCCTGCAGAAAGCAGAAGAGCAGCAGGGGTGGGTCATTTCCTAACTTGCCGGGAGAGTGGGGGCAGAGCCCCTGTCTTCCTGGGGATGGTGTGAATTTGTGCAGCGAGAACCAAACAGTCGGACCAAATGGGGAACAGAGCGTGCACACATAATGTAATTCTTAAGAAGATAATTTGGGGAGTTTTCATAGGATAACCTTTAAGATAGATTACTGTAGATAGAAGGTTCTACTCTTGACTGTTTGCAAAATTCTCTGGGCAAATAATTCTGTAAAATTACCTGCTTTCTCCTATAGCTCTCTGTGATTCTGTGGTTATGCAAGCTTTTTGTGTGTAGGCTACTTTTTCAGAGTCTGTACACTGATTGTTGTTTTGTTAACGCAGTCTTGGATATTTGGTTGTTGTTAGTGCAATCAAGTACACATTTAAACTTGTCAAGTATACAAATAAACTCTAATTATCAACATTAAAAATATCTTCTGACTTCTAGCAAAAAAGGAATGTAGTGCTCGCCTTCCCTTGCCCCGTCCCACTTCTCCATGTTTGTTCATTTATTGTTACTCATATAAATCTATGTCAGTAACATTTTGTGCATATTTGATTAACATTTGAAACCAAATTCACAACAGCTCTGTAATTAGTTTTCAGAATGACCTCTCTGTCTCTCAGTCTATGATTTTTCTATTTCTAGTGTGTTATTTTCCGTCATCTCTCAGCTTGGTTTTCAAGTAGTTTTCCCAAACTACCGGAGTGACATATTCTCTGAGTGGGGGCATGTACTTTGCCTTTTTGTAACAGCTGAATGGAATATAGACGAGAGCAAAGCGAACTCGTAGGAAAGAAGAAGAATGTGGGTCTGAACATAGGGTCCGTGTGGTGGGCGATGGCCCTTTTCATCCTCATCGGTGTAGTGCCTACATCTGAAACCTGGCACAGAGTTCAAGTCTATTTTAACCCATATCTGCCTTCTTAGAAAATGTGCTTCTTATGCTGCTTTAGAGTATGGTACATAAAATTATGTGACCAATTATAGATTTCTTGGTCAGTCCATGTTTACATTGTTGCTTCTGGTAATTTCTGCGTGGCCTTTGATGGAGGGTATTCTCTTGAGTTTAATTCATTGTGTTGATTGCAACTTTTTTTTTAGGATCTTTAGTTGGAAAAAAGATGTTGTAGGGATCTCTTTATCCACTTGATATTTGTTTATTATTCTTGCCTTGGTGTTAATCCTAAAGCCCCTCTCATCAAAACAATACGTACTATAGTATTTTCATGTCTAAACTTTATACCAGAATCAAGCCCATGCTGTCTGGAAAGAAAGGAAGAGCTTTTGAGTACCATTTTAAAATGTCAGTCTAAAAATAGTGGTATGCCCCTCAAAATGGGGTGCACCTCTGTCTGGGACAACTTATATACTCTCCTCTGGCTTTGAGGCATCTTAGTGGAAAAGTTTGGGAATCACAATTGATGGCAAGCCACTCAAGGCTTTTCAAGCAGAGAAGGAAAAAGGAGACACACCCAAAAGCAGAAGGAGAAGACCCTGCAAGAGCTCAGGATAGGAACTGATCAACTCCTGAAGTAGGCTGATGGTCGTGGAAGAAGAGAAAGGTGGGCATTTCAGAAAGATTTCAGAAATAAAACTGGGGAAGGCATGAAGGAAGACGAGGGACCTACAAGACTTATGGCATGTGCAGCTGAGGGCATGTTGGTACCGTTGTTTATGGCAGAGGTTTTGGGAGGAAGAGATGCTGTATATTGCAGGAGAGAGGCCACAAAGCCCAGGCCTGCTTCAGATTACTGCTCAGTGTATATTTTATTAATATTTCATAAAGAAGATATAAGGAAACATATTGCTCTTATTATAGTGATTATCATGAAGATTACTGATTGCATGAAAATTTTGCCTCTGAGTAAACTGCTTCCAGCAACATTTATTTATTCTGAAAGCCCAGAGTCCTTGTCATACTTGCAAAAACTGTCTTTTCTATCATCAAGTTACTTTCCTATCCCTACACAGGAATGTAGCCTTTAGCTATGATATCTTGTGATTTTCATCAGTCTCCATGACCTCCATGACATAACACATTGAGAAAGCAAGGGGCCAAAACAGAGATTTACAGTAGAAGCACTTTTGAGATTAGTGGAGTCAGGAGTGCTGAAAAACAGGACATTAGGGAGTAGGGAAGAATCAGAAGAAGACCTCCCCTCCATGGAGGGGAAGTGCTCTTCACTGCCTCTAGCCTCTGGCATGGAGAAGTGAGTGGAAACAGGATTCAGAATAGTCTTGCTTCATGAATTTGTTTCTAGTGAGACTTTTCAGCCCAGCCCATCAGCGGAAGGAATACTGGACTGGGAGTTGGCGACCTGGGCTCTATGCCACCCTCGGGCATCTTAGTCACTTCCTTATTGCTTCAGTTTCCTTATCTGTCTAGTGAGTGCGTTCTCCCAGTTTTAAAGCTCAGAGGGGGTCTACTTCATCCATGTGCCCTATGGTGGACCCAATGCAAACAACAAAGAAAATACTGGTGACAAATAAAGCATTACTGTTACTCAAATGAGCCACAGGTAAACGATAACTTTGGAGCCAGACCCAGCAGGAGGAGTTACTAGACGTGGTGTCAGCATAAACGTGTTCTGGTGTCCATTTGTCCAGCATCTGATCAGTTTCTTACCACCCAGCACCATCTGAGCACAATAGCATCTCCATGTGTTTCATCACTGGGAGGCTTTCCTCCTGCCTGCTCCCCCAAAAAGACGTGGGCAGTCAGTCTTTCCTCCTTGTTGGCATGCTGACCCTTTAATTCCAGTTATCACCATCACCCTAGCTATTCCTTCACAACAACCTCTGGGACAAAATGAGTTGAAGGTTCTCAGTTCAGTCTTGAGAGAAGGGTGTCACCCATACTCAGCCAAAGGTGGTTCCTGGAAAAATCATTTAGATTGAATTTCCCCTTCCGGGGTTTCAGCTATAGCCCAACAGAACAGCCGTGAAGGTGGCCTGATGACTGGAGACCCAGTAAACCCCATTCTTCAGCCTGGCAACGGAGCAACTGTTTCTATTACCAAGGCCAGGAAAGGAAGTATACTGGGACCATCACATGGAAGATGCTGTGGTATAACATCCTCAGCAACAGCCCTACAATAGATGTGATGATGAATGTCATCAGGAATTTCCTCCTAATACCCATCAAGGGAAGCTGATGGTGTCATCCCAAAGAACCATTCAGTACAAGAGTTTCATTGATGTCATCACAAAATGGACCAGAGAGGAGGCGTTCTGCTGGTTTGTCTTGTTTCAGGGGTAATGAGTTGTCTGCTTCCCTTTCAGGCACTAACTGGTATTAGATTCTCTCAATTCCTTTTTTTTTTTTTTTTTTTGATTGAGGTGAACTCTCCCTGGCCTCAGTACCTATTCTGTGCTCTATCTAGTGTATTAGTTAGGAATACTTTTGGCTTCCAGTAGCCAAAATCCCATCTAACAGTGGCTTTATGACACAAACACATTTATTGTTTACCTAACAGGGAGTTCCGAAGACAGCTGCCTCATAATTAATTCAGCAGTTTAAGTTTGTCATCAAAAAAAAAGAAAATAAAAAAATCCAGGCTCTTTCTTTCTACTCTGCCACGCTGAAAATATGGCTTTTTGTTTTTGTGTTTGGTTCCTTATGGTTGCAAGATGGCTGCCGCCATGCCAAGCATTCCGACTATATTCAAAAGCAGCTAATATGGATCAGGCAATAGGCTTTCTCCTCATAAGGTTCTATTTATTAAGAAAGTTCTGCTTTTCCCCTAATGGCCCAGCTGACATCACCTTTCACTGCACTGGTCAGAACTGGGATGTGGGCTACCCCTGTCTGCAGGGGGAGCTGGGCGAGGGCAGAGGAGCAGATTCTTGACAATGGCTTCTGGGTAACCAGATAATAGTATCTTCCACACCCAGTGAAATGCCTGAGACAGAAGAAGCCTTCACCTTGCTTGAAAGATTGTTTTCTAGGGCTACAAAGACCTTTACAGGAGGAGCAACAAACTATAGACGCCTTGGACAAAAATCTATTCAAGCTTAAAATGCAAGAGCATTAGCTGCTCAGAGCCGTCACCAAGGAGAGATAAAATATGTCTGCTCTCTCAAGACCTGGGGGATGCTTGCAGTGTGATTATTTTTTTGGCTGGGAAAGCTGCTTAGCCGACAGAAAAAGGAACGTACCTGAACATTTATGAGTCGGCTTTTCAAAGACAGCAACTCATCTTCCTTTTCACCCCTCCCCCTTTCCCCTTCCCTGTAAGGGAACACTTAGCAAAACTAAATAAATTATCAGCCTGGCCATGAAGAAATGCTCTCACTGGGTTATGCAGGGGAGGCTCAAAGCCATAAAGGCAAACTCTGGAGCTCAGGTCATCTGCAGGGAGGAGGGGAGGTAGGGAGGGCCTCTGCAGGGGGCCAGCTGGGAGAGAAGGGAGCACGGAGCTGCCCTGTCACCTTGCTGTTCTGGGGCTGGAACAGAGGTAACCTGAGGCTATTCTGCGCTGACCCAAAGGACAAGGTGGCCAGATTGTTATCATTGGAGGCCACTCAGGATCATGTGGTTGTTGAGCTAGGACAAAGCATTGTGGTGTTGTGAGCTGAGCATGGGCCCTGCTTTACCAGCTTCTTGCTGACTGGGTCAGTTAATCACTCTGAACTTTGCCTTATTTGGTAAAGAGGGATAATAATGGGAGCATTAATCTCTGCTATAAACTGAATTGTGCATCCCCCACCCCCTGCCCCAATTCATATGTTAAAGCCCTAGCCCCCAATGTGACTATATTTGGGGATAGGGCTTTTAGGAGGTAATTAAGGTTAGGTGAGGTCATAAAGGTGGTGGCTGGGGGTGGGGGAAGCCTAACGTGATGAAGCTGGTGACTTTAGAAAAAGAAGAAAGAGAGATCTTTTGCTCTCTCTGTACGTGTTCAGAGGAAAGGCCATGTGGGGACTGGAAAGAAGGTGGTTGTCTACAAGCCAGGACGAGAGCCCTCACCAGGAACTGGACTGGCCGGCACCTTGACCTTAGGCTTCGGGCTTCCAGAGCCATAGGAAAGTGCACTTCTGTTGTCTAAGTCACCCGGTCTGTGGAATTTTGTTGTGGCAGCCCGAGCTAACACCATCTCCTAGGGTGCTTGAAAGCAGCAAGGAGAGGGAACGAGGAGAAGCTTCGCCAGTTCTTGCGCTCTATACAATGTTAAACGTCCCTATGCGACAGAGCGCGTGGGGGGTCTGAGGCCAAGAGGTGTGTTAAGGTACTGTCCCAAAGCAGGTCAGCCCCGCGTTCTGTCTTGGAGGAGGAGCCCTTTGGGCCTGTGGCCACCCTGAGCAGCACAGACAGGCCTCTCCCTGCTGTGCCAGAAACCAGGTTCAGCTTCCGCCCTTCTCCGCACAAAGCCGCAGGACAGGACACTCTGTGCTATTAGCCACTGTCTCCTCCTGAGATTTTTGTGTCCAGACGTTTTAAGGAATAATCAATCAAGACACGACTTTTCCTTATCATGACCTCAAACCTGCTGACCCACAGGGACGATCTATCCACGTGCCTACAATGAAAACATTTCTGTGAGGGTGGAATCTTTGAGAAACGTTATCACTATTTAATTTAAAAAATTATGTTTATGCTTTAGAATATGCATATTCTGTCCCCTTTTGGATTGGGGGAAGAAAAGAAACTAATTAAAAATATGTTCTAACTGTCCAGGGCCTACTTCCAAAAAGCATGGGGCTGACCTCTCAGGTTGTTGCTCGGCCTTGGCCAGCCCCAGGGGACTGAAGGGTGATGGCTCCCCATGGGCCCCTCAGGCCTCCCGCAGGAGCTCTGGTGACCCTGCTCTGGTCAGTGGAAAACCGGGGGGCCTCGGGAAGCACTTCCTCGTTGGCGTGAGGTTGGGCACGGCTGCCTGCTGGAGGGCAGGTGGTGGTGGGTGTGGGGGCAGGCATCCTCAGCCTAGAGTCCAAACTTGGTGAACGGATGGCTTAGCCCCGGCTTGAATGGGCCGTGTGGCTTAGCTGTTGGTTCAGGATATTTACGCCAAGTCTCCCTTGTTACTTTTGACGTGGTTTTTATTTTAACCTCAGCATTTCATTTGTTTTTGATTGCCAGAAACATCCACACCCACACCCACACCCACATACACACATACACACAATCATACACACTCTGAATCTCCTTGTAAGGAGAAAAATGAGGTAGGTTATAGTTTCCCTCTGTAAAAAAAAATAAAAATAAAAATAAATAATAAAAAAAAGAAAAGGAAAGAAAGAAAAAGCACCACCAACTCCTCACAGTATGATTTCATAGGCCATGCTAATTATTTTTTAGGGCGAGCATAATAAAACCCAGGTGATTTGCCTTCAGCAGTTTCTCCTTATCTTCACACAGCTCTGGATCATTTACCCACGTGGCAAGCAATTACCATGAGCCCTGCAGTTTTTACCAGACGTTCTTTGTGGGAGCCCTGCTAGAGTACACAAAGGTTAATACGCTTTTGCACTACAAAATCTGGGCATTATCTTGTGTATTGTAAGACATGCCTGTGACACGTTGAATTCAGACAATTTACAAGATCAGCAAAACAGAAGGGGTTCCCATTGGGAGTTTTTTCCCCTAACGATTTCCTCATCAGAACGTGGCTCAGCGAAGTGCAGTGTTTTGCCCGGGCTTTCTGCCTGGGGAGGTGGGGACAGGGTTTGGCCGTCCCACCGTGCTTCTCTCGGAGAGCTGAGGGGCTGGGGGTGCTCAGGACGGCCAGTGTAGAGGCCCAGAGAGGTGCTGCCCGCCCCGGGGAAAACTAGGTTTTGTTTCTTATAATGATTGCATTATGTATTTAAAGTAAGAGCTAAATGTGACATGTGTCGTTCATGTACAGAGTCGATGGCACCGACCCCCAGAACTAAAATAAGTATTTGGAATGATTTTCTAGAAAGGGAGACCGGGACCTAAATATCAACTAGATTGTGCTCTCCACTGAGATCTCAGCTCAGCTGTGGCCTCCTCCGGGGTGGGGGGGGAGGTGGGGGCATCCCTGACTGTGCTGTATTGTCCCACTGTCCTGTCACCACCGTCCCCGTTCCCTGGGCTTGGCCTCCGGCCTCCCCTCATTGTTCTCTGCAATTCTTGTAAGTGTTTGTGTTAAATTGCTTCAGAGGCCATCACTCCCACTAGGATATAACCCCACCCTGTTGCTGTCAGCCTTCTGTCCCCAAAGCCAACTCAGTGCCTGGCCCAGAGTCGGCTCCAGTAAGTATCTGTCGAGTTTTCACGTATATGTTATCTCTACACCTACAGAGAAAGCACAGGAGCTGGGCGTGTGACAGTGTTGGGTACGGGACTTGCATACACCGGTTTAAGGACCCATCGTGAATTTGCTCCTATTCATTCATTCATTTGTTCATTGAAATGTGAACACATACACACACGCTTTGTGACTAAGTCACCGTAACTGTCCCCCCGAAGCTCAGAATTATGTGATTTTGAGAGCATTGTCTGGGGATAGACAGAACCTGGGAGGAGGCTTTCTGGCCCCTCAGACACAGTTATAGGGTAAGTGCTCTCTCTGTACCTGATCCCTCACTGCTGCTGGAGGTGAGGACTGGGGACATCGGGAGTAAGGGCGCCCCCTGGAGATCACTGTCCTTCACGGTTTCTGGCATTTCCATCCATTGTCTGCTTCCCCATTTCACAGAAGTGGAAATCAAGGCCCCGGGGCGGGGAATTAAGCAGCTTATGTGCCCAGCTGGGGAGCAGTGGAGAAACCACAATGAAGAAACCCTTATTCTGATTCAATATGGATGGATTTTGCTAGCAGGTCTCAGTGTGGCCTCAGTGTGCTATCCGATCTCTCTGGCCTGTTATTTAGGGACAGAGCAAAGCAGAGTAGCCATAGCCCTCGGGGGGGGGGGGGGGGCGGATTCACAGTTGGAAATGACTTTCCAGGTCCCTGGATGAGGGTAAGGTCAGGAGAGATGAAGTAATTTGCCCGATTTCACATAATCAATCAAGTCAAGGTCAAGGTCAAACCCCAGGTCTTAGGGTTCCCAGGCCAGTGCTTCCAGGCACGTGACTCCCCATGACCTAACTGGGGTGTCCCCGCACAGCCTCCAGGGGGATAAAGGCTGCGGAGCTGGTCCTGGAGGGAGCGGGCAGATCGCCCTGTCTGTTCATCTCCTTGCTCTGCACCTCCCAGCACTGCCTTCCCTCTCAGCTTTTCCCACAGGAGCCCTTGCCAGGCACCTGTGCCCTCCCCCTGGGCCAGATGCCACTCCCAAAGCTGGTGTAACTGGTGGTGCCACGGCCAGTGGCAAGGCTGTGCACAGAACATGTTGGTAGCGAACGCTGCAGGAAGCTCCATTCACTTCGGCTTCCGGAACCTGCCCCAGGCGCACCCCCAACCCACTCCACCATACTGGCCCCTTCTCTGTGTCTCACCCCGTCCTGTGGTCATGCACAGGATGCTCTCCTTTGCCCAGAATGCCCCTCCCCCTAAGAGCCCTACAGCCCAGCCTTTGAGCACCGACTCAACATCCCCTGTTCGTTTGTTTTTGACTGGTCTCCCTCTCCAAATTCCTACCGCAGCGATGACTTCGAGGGTCCACTCCTCACCTCGAATGTGGCCTTTCCAGCTGCTTTCTATTATCTAACGTGACGCTATCTTGTCTCCCTGCCACATTATGAGCCCAGATCGTGTGACTTTCATCCTGGTCCCCAGTAAGTGTGTATCAATTGACTAACTGAAACATTTCATCTGTTAATTTTTTCAGTTAACAGAGTACAGCATATTCACATGGTCTTTAGCAGTGCAGGAGAGATGAATGGGCTGCAGGTTAGCGTCGAGTTCTGGCGTCCTCCGGCTTCTGATGCTCCTTCCTGTTAGATTTGGGAATATAAATCCAGACTCCTTCTCTGCACTCCCCGTCCCCACAACCTTTGTATGAATTTCTATGAATGATTCATCAACCACACCCACTTCTGGTCTGGAGGTATGGTGATTTCTTTTAGCCTCTGCTCTTCCTGACAGGAAGTTGCCTCTAAGTTCCTGACATCATTCTGATGGACAAGCAATAGTCCTTTTTGTCACAAGCCCCTGATTATAATCTTGTTGCTGGAACTGGTCATTGGGAGAAACCACTCGGGCCAGTTGGACAGCAGGCTTAAAAGTGTTTTCCAAACAAAACCAAACCTGCTTTGACATCAAAAGGGGGTACTGGGGAATATCAGTCTGAGAGGTTTCTGTTTTTATCAACAAGCTCTCCAAACTTCCTCTGCTTTCATGAGTCTGACAATTCCTTTTAAAACACAGATCTGACCCTGTAGGGGCCTTGGGAAGACTGTTGAACACGAATGCCGTAAAAGCAGGGGTTTTAACTTCACAAAAATAACAGCTGCGAGACTTGATGGAAAAGGCCTTGGAAGTCCAGGAAAGGAACGTGTTCACGAGCATGCACACGCACCCCGCAAAATCTGCTTGGACCACGTCCGTCTTCATTTAATTAAAAATGTACAAATCTGAAAAATTAAGAAAAGAAAAGCTCAAGCCTGTAGCGAGCAAGTCTGAAAGGGAGAGGAGAACCAGGCTCTGTCTGTGTTCCTCATGGCAAAGCATCTCTTCCCTTCCACCCGCCCCCCAACCACCCCCCACCCCTGCACCTCCTTACTCTGAGTTTGCCCCTGAACAAGTCATTTATGAGAGATGGCTGTCGTGGCGCATAAAGAAATAATTAAAAAAATCTTCAAAAGGCTGGCAGCATAAAAATCCCTGGCTCTGTCGTTTCTCTGTTTCTGCAAGCAGCAAAAGATCCATAATTCTCACACTTAATGTAATTCCAAGGCATCTAAAGTGATTTACAGTCGGTTTACTCAATACTTTCAGCTTTATTTAATGTAACAGTTATGGCACATAAAAAGTTTATTGAAAATCCTTTGGGAGTGCGATTGAGTAAGAAAGAGTCGTTGCTAATACCATTATAGGAACAGGAGGAAAGGATCCCAGCCTGTTTTCTCTGTGACCTTTATCATTCCACGGATAAGGGTTATGGAGGGAAGGACTTCTCTCCCACCCTCGGCCATCACACAGACTTGCTCACTGTCAGCTACGGGGCTGCCATCTTGCTATTTCTGGACAGCTCTTTTTCAAGCTTGGCTGGCAAGGTGGCTTGGATGATCGCCCTTGGTTTAGATTACTCTGGAGTCTCTATTATTATGCAGAGTCCAGGTTCAGAAAGGCCTTTCCCTTTAGGGAAAAAGAAAACATGATCATTTTTTCCCCCCTCTAATGCTGCCCTGTTTTCTGGTTTTTAATAAGGCCCACTTTCCAGTTGGCCCGCCTCCACTGGGGTTCAGTCCAGCCCCCTGGACTCCCCACAGCTGTGGGAGTGATGCGGGGAAACATGGGCGAATATCCCCCAGACCCTTTGGCAACAGTCAGCTTTGCTCATTGCTATGGGGATGGAAGCTCTGGTATTTCGTGTGCTCCCCGTGTTGTCTACATCAGAAAGGAAATAATCCATTAAAATGGTGCCTTTTGCCATTGTCTCAAAATACCTGACATGTGCCCCCATAACTACCCATTGGCTGTGGAAGAAAATTGAAGTGTAGCAGATGTCTAGGAAGGCAAACCCAAGGAGTCTGACTCCACGATGTCTGTGAAATCAACAAAAATGGCTTCTTGTCTCTCAGCGAACAATGTCATTTCCTGCGTCTGCTCTACCTCTGTGACTGCTTACACTGGGGAATTCTAAGAACCTCGATGGCCACAGAGTGGACTTTGGTGCAGGTGAAGATCAGCATTTAGCCTTTCATTCACTTCCCTATGAAATGTACACTTAAGTTCTAGCCATAAGATATTTCTTCAATTCTTCAGGAAAAGTAGTACTCGTGGGTCTCTCTCTATCACGCACGCACACCCACACACAATTTTTCAGTGTCTTATTTTTCTCATTGCTTTTCATTTTATTTTCCCTCTTTCTCATATCTAGACTGAGTACGGCACCATGCAATCTCATTTAAAGCTTGGTTCTGTGATATGTATTTTAGTTTTACAGAAGTGTTTTCCTATTTGCCTCCTGATTCTTGCCTGCACTCCTAACATTTGTGGCTGTCAGTTAAGTATTCGGCATATATGTGCTATATGTGAGGTGGTATATATATGTATGTGCAGATGCATATGTTTACACATGCCTCCATACACTGGAGGGATAGTTTAAAAATTAATTTACAAAATTTCTTACTAAGATTATGTATGGGGGTTGCAATATTTCCTTGCTGGTTCGACTCTGTCAGAGAGTCATAATGCCACTGTGACTTTGGTTCTTCCTTAGGAAGTCTCGGTAATGACTCTTCCTCCAGATGCCCAGTCCTTAGGACCTAATGTGATCACTGACTTCACCTGCTTGAAATCTGTTATAGATTGAAAACATTCTCTCAATATGTCTCAGTCTGATGATTCAGTTGTGTCGTGGAAATCTCTTCTGCATTAAAAAAAGAAAAAAACACAGTGGACCTTCCTCTTAGGAAGCACATGCTGAGGAGGGTGAGCTTTTCTTTTCTTTTCCTTTTTTTAAGATTTTATTTATTTATTTGAGAGAGAGAATGAGATAGAGAGAGCCTGGGGGGGTGGTGGTCAGAGGAGAAGCAGACTCCCTGCTGAGCAGGGAGCCCAATGCGGGACTCGATCCTGGGGCTCTAGGGTCATGACCTGAGCCAAAGGCAGTCGCTTAACCAACTGAGTCACCCAGGCGCTCTGAGGGTGAGCTTTTCTGATGTGAGGGCACCATTCCCAGCTCCAGCTGACACGCTTGATGTAAGCCTGCTAGAGTCCCATAGGGGTCCCTAAGTCACTTCCTCCTGCCTCCCCATTGGGAAGTAACTTTGTGAATATACAAAGAAACAGCAAGACTCGCTGTAAAGTTCGTATCTTTCTACTCAATTGTCTTCATAACTGCCTGTCCTTTGGTTCTTTTAGTCACTGCTGTAAAGAAAAAATCATTTTTTCTCACTGGAGGACTTTCCATGAATCTGAGAACCATTGGAGTGACAGTCTGGGATCTGTAGTATTCAGTGAATGTAGACCTTGTGGGGTTCATCAGAAAATGTCCTAAAACTGGTCTCTCATAGCAACTAGCTACTGGATGACACAAGACTTTGCAATGTGCTCTGACAAGTGTATGTAATTTAATCTCTTACAAACCACTTCTTGGGTCAGTATTGTCATATTTTGCAGATATGGAAACTGACGCAGATAAGTGATTCAGTCAATACTGAAGCCAGATCCAGTAACTCCAAACCTTGCACTCGGTCCATCCTGAGGAACTATATTCCCCATAGCTTGCAAATCAAGGAATGCCATTGGTCAGCTTTGGGCAGCTCTTGGCAATACTGAGATGGTGAATGCTTACATTTGATCCTTCTCTCATATCTCTAATTCTATTCCCTGAAAGACTTTGCTTTCAACAAATACTACCGAAGCGTTATTTAATGATGGAAGATGTTGCCAGCAGTCCTAAGGGTATTTTATTTTAATCAGAAGGCCCCAAAGCCCTCAAGACTGAAGCCACTGAAGGCCTAGTGGCAGGCAGAGTAGAAGGAAAAAACAATGAAGTGACACTTTTTATTCAGTGCCAGTGTCATGTCAGTATCTTGCTAGTGTCAACTTTCTCCTGAGAATAGCTTGACGCTCATCAACTTGGACGACACATGGGTCAATGGGGTCCGACACTGGGTCTTTTGGGTCGGGGCAGTTGGATCTGTAGCCACTAGAGGGCAACAGAGGGCTGAACCCACTGGTTAGAGTGGAAAGTAGGTAAATTTCTCAGGAAAGGGAGAAAGTATAGTCTAGAGAGACCCAACAGATCACCACATTTGGTGAGCGCCGAGGAGCTTGTCCCAGGAAGTGCCCTCCCTCAGGCCCAATGCATGCATCCCTCAGCTGCTGGAGAACTGGCTGCTGACAGCTCACAGCTGCAGGTGCATACTCCCTGAGAATTACCCTGGGCAGCAGGGAACTGCTTTGCCCAAAGTTATGCCTTCTCCAGGGGGGTGACCAATGGCCCACCAGTCCAGGAATGAAAAGGCCTGGCTCCTTTGCCTCAGTTTGGCACAATTCTCAAGGCCATCCAAGATCCAGAGCTTCAGGCCTGTTGTGGCCTCAATTATGGATCAGTTTTCCCCTCTGTCCAGTCTCGCCCTCCTGGCTTCCTTACAAGGCTGTCTCCAGAGACCACAGCCTAATAAATGCATGCATCTCAGAGTCACTTTCCAGGGATCCCAGTGTAAGAAACGCAACTACTCAGTACGGATAAGGCCAACAGTTAACCCAGAGGAGGAAGGGTAGCATTCAGCAGGGAGCACCGATGGAACACAACCTGGGAGTCCAAGGTCAGGGCTGGAGGCAGACACATGAAGGGAGATACCAGGCTAGGATCAGGCAGGAGCTGGGATGAAACTGGAGTCAGGTCCAATGTCCGGTAGACCTGGGGCCACAAATGCTAGAAGGACCAGACAGAGGAGGCCAAGGATGGAAGTAAAATTTGTTTGTTTGCTGGAGCTCGTGCAAGGGTGGTTGGGTTTAAAGGTCTTCTCTACCCTCCCCCCAACCCCCCCACCTCTCGGCACTGAGCAGCTGACAGCACCCGCTGCCTCAAGACCCCACCTAAGCACCGTGTGTACTTGCATTAACTACGGCTGCATTCACCGCTCCTGCGGCTCTCCCTGAGCTAGGATCACACGGCACCTTCGGACATGCCCAGAAACCGTTTCCTACGAAGACTTGGCCAAAGGCGACTGGCAGAAGAATAGAGTTCCTTTGCTTTAAGTCTTACTCTCAGATCTCCTTGGCACTCTTTTTAACCCTGGGGCAGGGAGGCCATTGCCTGTTTTCAAGGCCATGGTGGGACCACTCCACCAAAATAATAGTGGGGCCACTGCTCTCTAGCTTCAGCAGAGCCCCCTCCATTCAGCCTCCCATTGTTCAAGAAACGGACTCTAACAATCACGTGCAGCAAACCCAGCGTTCCGGAGCTTGTGCTAGTGTCTGGGACCTCCGCAGGGAGATGACTGAACAGCCTATGGATTAATGTGCTATTATTACATTACTCTTTAAGCTTCAAAGGTCTGCCAGGAGGGCTAAGCTCGCTATCTATTCCATGACATTTTAAGAACAAATAATACATTAATATATTTAATTTGAGAATAAACACATACATTACAGGCAGGGGATTTTGCCTATGCTGATAAGGCACCAAATGACCTTTCCAGAGCAATCCCAGCACGCAGAGCCGAAAAGGGACGTGTTCCAAAAAACCTTTTGTATCTATCGGCTGTAATATGTGGGCTTTAATGTAGGTTTGGCCCGTGTGGAGCTTCAGCTGCCACGTTCTTCAGAGATGGGAG
Source organism: Mirounga angustirostris (assembly GCF_029215605.1). Taxonomy (NCBI): domain Eukaryota; kingdom Metazoa; phylum Chordata; class Mammalia; order Carnivora; family Phocidae; genus Mirounga; species Mirounga angustirostris. The sequence goes on from NW_026991710.1 coordinate 168,650,758, forward strand.
CTTTCGCTATAATTACCCCTTCGACACTAATCTGCAGGAACACTAAATCTTGTTGCCTCAAATTAGTTAATCAATTAAGTGTCAAACCACAAAATGTTGGAGATTTTGGTTTGTATTTATTAACTTGGCAGGCACTTCCTCCCTCAGCCCCTTGGCTTCTTCTCCCTTCCCCTTGCAGGGGAGCTGGCTTTTAAAAATGACCAGTCACTCATTGTTTATTTCTGACCTATTAGCAAAACAGTTGAAGTTACATAAGCCTGGTGCCCGGTACTGGAGCAGCGCTAAGATTGACGGCTTGGAGGGCACTCAGGCCAAGTTGTGTATTTGTACAGTGCCTTTTCTGGGCTTAACTTAGAGCCGCACATAGCCGATGAGCCAGCACCTTCCGCCGTGTTTGCGAAGGTCAGCCATTTTGGAGCCGACATTAATTTTCTGAAAGCCTTGTTTATTGTTACGTCACTCTCACGAGGTGAGCAAGGGACAGGCAGGAGTGTTTCTAGAATTCGCTGGTCAGAACCTCCATTTTCTCTAGGGCTCTCAGCGCCCGCCCCCCGCCCCGGGGCCCCCAGCTGTGTCTAGACATGCTGCAGCTGTGGGCTCCAGGGGGACTGTAGCTCTGGATCTGGCTGCCCGTGCATCCCACTGGTTCCACTGATGTGACCCCAAGAGCTCATCACTTCCACCTCAGCTCACTTCTTACCATCTGTCTCAGTTTGGCCACGGGAATGAGCTCACTCCCAGGTCTCAGATAGGCACACCAAAATAACAAGACTAATTCTACTTGGTGATGAAAAACCCAAGGTACGACAGGGCCCTTAGCGCTTAAGGAACGTATGGTCTCCTTGAAAGGACAGAAACGTATGCACATAACGATAAGAAAAGGAACACAAGGCAATGCACATATATTCAATTACTGAGCTGTGCACTAGGCATAGCTGGGGCTCATCGGTGGGGTCGTCATTACTCTCCCGACTCTGTCCTCAGAGACAATATGTCTTTTTTAGTTTGAGGGGTGGATAGGCTATTTCAGTGGTTCCAAAGAGTAGTCTGTGGATTGGAGCCTGTCCACAGTGAATTATATTCTCTTTAAACTTTGGGGAGTTCAAATGTCCTTTTTCCTTTCCTTGTGACATAATGGTGAAAGTCTATGGTAGTTTTTCCAATGTTTGGATTTTGCCAAATAAGAAGGAGTCAATGTTATGGTAGGTGCAGAGGATTTTATCTGTCGCAGATTCTTATTTTAAAATTTTACTTCTTCAAGAAATCAGAAAACCTGAATTCAAAAATCTAAGGCCCCCAAATCAGTGTCTTCGCCTAATCTTATTACTCCCCTATTATAGCTGAGGAGACCGAAGAGAGAAGTGGCCCCCATTTGCCAAATGCTGGCTACAAACTCTGATCACGAGGCTGTTCTGGTCCCACAGAGCCCCGGAGAGTTAGGACTTGGTTTCTCACGGTGCCACGCGCTGGTCAGCACGGTGTATTGCCGGCTGCCGGCTGGCCCTGGGAATTCCAGGGAAGGCACTGAAGGGGTTACAGAAATTCCTCATCCGGAGGAGATCTTAGGCATTATCAAGTCCAACTCCTCCGTTTTGGAGCTGAGAAGACTGAGGCTCAATGGCCACCGCACCTCAACTTGGGGTTCAATGTCTGGCATCCAATGAGTTGCTCCCTCCAGCAGCCCTTGCTGTGTCCTAGATGCCGGACCCCTGGGACTGTTTTCCTCATGGACCCTGCGCTTCCTGTGTCATCACTCCTGTGATCACATGCAGGGGGTCCCCAATGAGCCCCTTTGGGGTCCTCCCTGGGGAGAGTCAGATGACTCCGGGGGACTCAGTTAGTATTAGGTATTGCAAAAGCCTGGGTTTGAAGTCAGAGAGCTCTGTATTTGAATTTTACAGCTTGGGCAAGTAGATAAATCTCGGGATAGCCATTGACCCGTCCTGTCCTTGAAAGATGGACACAAAACTCACCTGGCAAGCTGTTTTCAGGAGCTGCATGAGAGGGTGTGGAAGGCGTTAAAGCAAAGCAGGCATGAGAAGCAAAATTCTCTTCCCCAATTTCCTTTTGCCCGTGCTATTCATCATGAGGCCGAGAAACTAGTTGTGGGAGGAAGGGCCCAGTGAACACTTTACAGGTCATAGTGATGACCTCACCAGCTTCCAGACCAGGTTCCCCAGCCCCACTCCCGAGAAGCCCAAAGCAGTGTGATCACTGAAATAGTGCAGGATGGACAACATACTTGAATCATCATTGAATGTTGGTTTCGTCTCATCCTTATTATCTTACCTGTGTGTTAATTAAGGCTTGAGGAAGTCTTTTTAGAGTGGGGTCAAAAATAGCCTCCGACTTCCTGAGCCGCTCTGCAATTTGAGGATCACTCTTTCTATGCAAGCGTGAACAGAGCAGGCAAGAGCCCTAGGAGCTCAGCGTGTCTACCAACTTAGAGGAAATTCAATGGGCCAATCCAGTCAAGGCCCTTCGGTCGGCCTGGTCTTACTCATCTGCCCCTTTTAAATTCAGCTTTCTGTCCTTTTCTCAACCCTTCAGATCTTTCCTTTTTAATTTTCCCTTACTACATATAAAACAATGCTAGAAAATTCCTGGAAACCAGTGTGCCTCTCCTCCAATGGGGCTCGTGGGGGTGAGTCCCTCCACCGATCTCCTTGCTTGCCTGCCTGCAAGACACACTGCTTAGGCACGGCTTTGTTTCCTCGGGTTATGATTTACGTGGGTGGACCCTGGGCAGGGAAGAGTCGAGTATCAATTTCGCTGGGTTACCGTGTTAAATGACCGATGCATGGATGGTTATTGCTGCCTCGGGAGCAAATGAAAGCCCTTCGCCTCCCTGACACCACCGTCCCCCCTCTGCTGATGATCAGTTAAAAATGTAAATAAAAAGACTGCACTTTGGAGAGAGTCAGCTCGGGAGGGGAGGGGGGAAATTGCAAAAGCGAAGTTTATTGATCCCCCCTGGTCAAGATTGATGGCACAATAAGAACAGGAGGCGAAGAGTGATTTTGCTTTTGAAAACTTTGATGAATAAGCACTCAGGGGCAACAAATAGCCAGGCTCCCCGAGTGATGGACGGTGGAGGGGGAACAAGATGCATTTTTATAAATGGGTGAAAGGAGAGGAGGACTTATTAAAAAAATGAATGACCACATGTGGCAGGGAGATGCCAGTAGGGAGAAGAAAGCCATTGATTTATGTAGACTACTGGCATTTGAAAATTCAATAATAACATTGACAAATGAGAGGCAAACCTGGCCACAGGACAGCGCTGAGCCTGGAATGGAGAAAGAAAATGCCAAGGTCAGAGAGAAGGAACAGAAAAACATGCTTATGTTGGAAAGCCTTTACATTAACTCATCTGTAGAAAGACATTAAGAAAAATCCCTCCACTATCAGTGCCCAGCTCTCTGAGTCGAGTCGGCAGGGCGGGTGGGCGGGTGGGCTGGCGACGGGAGCCTAGGGAGCGGAGAACCAACGGGAAGCCTCGGGTTCCAGGTCTCCTCCTGCTGCTGGAAGGGAGAATGCTTCTCGATGGCCAGGGGGGTGGCTGGGCTTCATGCGCCTCCGCGCCCTGCGGCCGGAGCCTGAAATCAACAAGCCCTCACAACGGGGCAGATTTCCTGTTGCCACCTACATTCTGTCCCGAGCCATGCCTCACTGGGACCCCGCTGCTAGCACTTTCCTGCGCTGGGACCGCTGTTTTCGTTCATCAGGGTTTGTGTGCATGTTGTCCCTCTGCTGCGGGTCCTACGCTCCCTGAAGACAGGACTGTCTTAGGGGTCCTGGAGACCCCCAGGGTCTTGCACATCAGTAAGTGACCGTCATGTGCCATGTCAGCTCAGAGTTTCCGGCTCCTCTGGCCCTTCCTACCTCCCCTTCTCTCCACTCCCTACTCAGCCCTCTTGCTTTTTACCAGAACCTCTTTCATTCTGATCTCATCCATCCATCCATCCACTCATTCATTCACTCAAGTCCCTGTGAAGCACTGGTCCCGCACGGGGCGCTGTGCTGGGTGAAAAGTACAGAGGGAATCCTTGACTTGAAGAATTTGGCAGGAATCTTCCGCTGAGCAGCACTTCCACTTAGAAAGAATGGGTTCGGGGCTCTTCATGCCCGTTCCTCTGCCCACTCAGAATGGCTCTCCCACATCACACTCAATGTCTGTCCTTCTAAGACATCTCTCTTGGGTGAAGCAGAGCCACCCTGGGGGTTCTGGGTTGGCTTAGCTTCAAGCCACCTTTGGTCATATTTTATTCATTCCGCCTCCCCTTTCTGGCTCTCCCTAACTTACCACCAGGTGCTATTCAGCAGAAGAAGGACCCTGGAAATGCAGCAAGCCTGAAACCATACTCTCTGACTATGTGGATGTACGGGACCGTGGACATCCACACCCACCTGCTTGTGTGCACACCTTTCCCCGTTGACTATGGCCCTCCAAAAAAGCTGACCTTTGACCTGAGACCTGCACTGGCCTCATGATCCCCGTGGATGCTGTACCACTTTCTCTGCCTATAACCACCAGCTTCTTGACAATGCCACAAGCCGATACTGTGATGCTGCGATTTTAACGTTTCAGCCACTTATAATACATTCCCCTTTTCTTTTGTTCCTTGGCTCTGCCTGAAATGGGGGAGGAGCCCCAGAGGAGGAAGTCCTCCCGGGAGAGGGCTGATCGCCTGTCAGTGAGCTCTCTTTGTTCATTCCCCACTTTTGCTGCTATCCCCTTGTGGCCTGGGCTGGCTCCAATGCTACAAGGTGAGGGGGGCTTGAGCAGAAACGTAAATCTTTGCTAATATCCTCTTGGCAAAGTCTGGAGCTGCAGCCTCTCTCGGGGGCTTGTCCATGGGCTCGATCCAAGTGCATGAAGTGGCCACAGGGTCCAGGTGTGTGTCTGTGACGTGTCCTCAGGGTTCTATAGGGCTCCCTGGGCCCCTAGCAGTTCATTGAATTTTCAAATTTAAAAATTTTATTAACTTTTACAATACAACCGTGTCCTCTTTTCCCTACTGTTCCCTTTTTGCCTTAGTTCCTAGTGGCAGATACAGGTAGTAGAGAGAGAGCACGGAGCTGAGGGCTGGGATGACACAATGGATGGATCGTGAGAGTCAACTCAAGCTTTTGCCAGCCTCTGTGGATTCTCAGCCCACAGTTTGAAGAAGGCTCTTGTGCATCTGCTCTTGTCTATCTAAGGATCTAAGCATAGCTACAGAGTCACCTGTTACCCATTCTTTGAGGAAACTCATATTAAGCACTTTGGAAGAGCCCCTCAGGCCAGTGAATGCCTTAGGGATCCTGCTCTCCCCAAATCTCTGGGTGTAGAGGAGGATACACAAACAAGCAGTTGCCTGCCTGTTACTGATGTATCTCTCAGAGCCTAGGACAGGGCTGGCTCCTGGTTGGTTTGTTGAATGAATGAATGAATACTATGTAGTAAGTGTTCTCTTAGAGAGATAGACATATGCACTGGGGATATGGAAACTTCATTTTGCTTCTGAGAATTAAGGAAGTCTTAACAGGGGTGGTGACATTTGAATGTCGCCTTCGAGGATGAATAAGAATTCAGGGGATGAAGCAAGATCCTTCTGGTGGAAGTAAAGGGTGGAGTGGAAGGGTATCATTGGTGTTGGAGAGGCCAGTTTATGGAGAGCAGGTGAGAGACAATGAGCAATTGAACTCAATAAAAGTCCTAATCATTGACATTTTGGGAACACTTACTATGGGTTGTTTTTTTCTCACTGATGACACTGCACTTTTAGCAATAAGGTCATTTGATCTTCACAACATTATTTTTATAGACACTAAGGCTCGGAAAGAGTTGAGCCACCTCCTGTGGTTACACAGATGATGAGCTCGAGCTGGAGCTTTGGGTCGGTCCCACCCAAAGTCCATGCTGTGAAGCTCCAGGCTGTGGGCAGTTCCCACGTCACCTGATTCCTGGGGGGGAGCCAGCCCCATAGCCGGCACACAGCGTGGTACAGGGTCGTGACTCAGTCAATATTTGCCAAATGGGTAAATCATGGTTAATTACGTGGTCTGGGGGACTGAAAGGCTTGGCTCCGCTGTTTCCCTTGAACGACACTCCCAGGAAGGAGTAGGGAAGGGATGTTTGGAGAGAACATTACTGGCCATTAAGGTGAATGTGAAGCCTACACGAGTCAACCTTTAATCACAGAAAATAATCATGTCACCAACTATAGGTGCTGGAAACTACCACAGATAACCTCCTTGGTGGTTTTCAAGCATTGTTTCAGTTTTACCAAGGTACTCCCTTTCTCCAAATGCAGGCTACAGCTTACCCAGTGCGATGAACAGAGATCAGCGGGGCTGTCTGTCTGGACTGAGTGGGGTGGGGGTGGCTGGGAGGTTCGGAGCCTACCCCTCAGCCTCCTCACAACCCATGGTAGATGTTGATGTGCCTCCACAGAATCTTAGGGCCACTCGGAACATGACCTGAAACCCTTGATTGAGGTCCGGCCCTGAGGGGAGACTGAGGGCTGGGGAGGGAGACGGTCTGTGGACAGGGCACAGCTGGATAATGTAACTCCCTGATTCAGGTGTATAGTACTCTGGCCTCATGGATATATTATTTTAGACAAATTAAATAAGGGCCCAGGAGAAGGCCCTCTTGGGCAGTTTGCAGGGATTTGGCACCGTGTTGGCTCAGCGAATATTGTCGAGAAGGGCCTCGTAAAGATTCCAGTTTGTTTTTCTGCATTCTTTCAGGCTCCAGCCCTTGCAGTGAGGCACAGGGCAGGTGTCTGCTCATGACCGAGGTGCGGTAACTCTCTCCTGGCAGGTGTTGAGGGACACTGAGTAGGACTCTTTCAGGGCGAGAGGAGCATCCTGTTCATCTTTCCATTCCCTCCAGCTTAGTACATTGCTAAGAGTTAAAGCTGGTATTTGTTGACTGAATAATAAAAGTCTGTTTTCCTTTCAGACATTGCTTTTCACGAGGCTCCCATCTGTTTTGTCAGATGAATCGTCCAGTTCTAAGTATTTTCTTCCTTAAACCTCCCCCCCACAAGGCCACCCCTTGTTCACACAGATATCAACTGGACTGGGGGAGCGAGACAGGGCTGGACAGAAGAGGGGGCCAGGCCACCACCCTTCGTCATCGCCGCTCCAGGAAAGGTGAAGCAGTCAGCCCTATCCCGGTCTGCTTCTTGCAGGACCTGATTCAAGGTAAGGATAATCACTATTTCCTTAATGAGGATATTAATGATCAACATCTCCCACTCATCTTATTTCTTCTAAGGGAGTGGGGCAAGCCACCAGCCCTCAGCAGCTTGGGGCCATGGGCATTACCACCCAGGGCTTCCTCGGCACTGCCACCTCAGGTGGGTCCTGCCAGCCTGGACAGAGGCCAGGAAAACCAGGCCCCAGCTTCCTGAGAACATGAAAGACAGGCACGGGGCAGGGGTGGGAGGCAGAGGCTCCCTCCTGTCTCCTTGACCACATACGGGGAAGCTGTCCTGAGTCGGCCAGGGAGGCTGGTGGGTCGCAATTGCCACTATGCAAACTGCTTTTCCATAAATTTGCTTTTTCTCCCATGGAGTAATAGGAATTCTTTTCATCTGGAAGCAGATCATCCATCCCTCCAGGCCAACTCTGTGACCTAAGTGTTGGGTAGCCTCAAGTACGTCTCTGAGCCTGGTTTTTCCTGTTTGGAAAGTGGGGATAACAACGCTCACCTCACAAAAATGTTACAGGAATTATCCACCATTAATGACTGAAGCACTGTGGAAGCAATAATGTGCCACGTAAATGCAAAATTATTTACTAAAGTAATTGAGGTGAAGAAGAGGTTTTCCTCTCACTGTCTGGTGGTGGGGAAAAACCCAGAGCCATGGGGAGAGTGCGCATCCAGTGATGTCCCATCCCTGCAGCCTCACTCTCCTCATCAGACCATCGTCCTGTCCAGCACAGGGGCCCGGGGTCTGGGCGGTGGGGTGCGCGGGAGGGTGGGAGGCAGGGGAGACAGGGAGGAGGAGTGAAATGGCATCTCGACTTGCTTAGTGTGTGTGTTTCATCTGTTGTTTATGGGTGGATGGTTGGGGCCTCTCATTCCACATCGCATGAGTCATCAAGTGGGGAATGTGCACAGTCCCTGTCTTCATTTACACAAAGCCTTTGCCTCCTTCTGAGGTGCAGGGTCATGGTTAGATGTGGTAGGTGGAAATAGTCTGGTTTGACTTAGTCCATTTCTGGTCTAATCACTTTTTTGGCAGAGGGTCTGTTGTTTGTCATTTACAATCTTTCCCACTCAGAATTGCTGCAATCCCTGGACTCCATCAGAGTTGAGGAAGTTGTGTGTGTGTGGGGGGAACGAAGACAGACAGATAAACAGTCAGACAGACATATCAAGGTTGCAAAATTCTGGTAAGTGAGTCTAGAAAAAGATCTATCTCCCTTCACTGCTTAGGGAGGTCGCCATGACAGTGAGGTCATCTGTATGTTAGTGAATGTGAAAATGAGGTCATAGCCACGTGTGTGGACATGGCAAGAGAATCATGGCACGGCAAGGACAATGGCAAGAGAATCATCGAATCCTGTTGTCTACTCGCCTTCTGCTGGGCTGAGAACATGGAGGCAGAGCCTGTAACGCCAGGATTATCTCAGCCGTGGCCAACTCTGTTTCCTGAGGCCCTGTTTGCCAGTGTGGTTTTTTTCTTTACTACTTGCCATCATCTTGATGCCAGTAGTAAGTTGGGATACAAAGCTTGAGGGTTGGATAGATGCCTATAGATGCCATAACATCCCAACTTCAAACATTAGGTGAAATAAATAGAAAACTCTAGAAGATCTTATGTCACATGATATAAAATATTTATTAACTGGGCTATAAGTGGCATGATTTTCATTGGCAGTCCTCATCTATAAGATAGCCGAAACTTAGCATGGAATTCCATCTGATAAAGACAGACTCTTTCTTCTCAAAGGCTGACTAATATATCAGCAACGTGATAGGGGTAGGGAGAAGATGGAGAAAACCCAGAAAATAGTAATAAGATATTTTCCTTCAGGGTCAGTTCCCGGCCGCAGCTCATGGCATCTGAAGGCCTGGTTCCACTGTTTCTGCCCCATGTGCCCCAGGACCAAGAACCTGGCCTCTGTCTTCCCTTGTTTCCTTGTCCGTAAGATGGAGATAACAGTAAAAACCATTCTCCTGTTGTTATGAAAATTAAATGAGTTAGTACATGTAAATTACATAGAACGTGTGTGGCTCATAGTAAACCTTCAACCAACGTGATCAGAGCCAATATGGAGTTCCAACCGGAAAGTACCATTTGACTGTGAGCCCCATGAAGGCAGGGGCATGACTGCCTGGCTCACCACCTTGTTCTCAGTGTTTAGCACAGTGCTGGGTGCCTAATAGATCCTAATAATTATTCATTGATGGAACAATTGGTAGAGTTTGGTCCCATGGAGTTTGTCTCAGTTGTTGAGTTCATAAAGCATTGTTAAGGCATCACTTAGGATTGTGAGGATGAAGTCAGTACCTCTTAAGTCTAGAGCAACTTCTGTGTCTCAGTAATGACTGAGAACACACAGAGGGCTCCTGGTGACCAAGAAGGCCAATAATCTCGTTTTCAGCATGGTGGCGTCTAAAAGCTAGTGAAGTGTAGAACCGCCTGCCACCCGTTGTGAAGAGTCAAGTTCAGACAAATGCTGACGGTGGCATCGAGGCTCCATGATGCATATCCATGCGGACTGGCTACTCCCCCACCCAAGCTCTAGCTCGTAGTATTTCTAGTCCTCTTGTTTTGGCGAGGGCCAGTGGTCAGGGGGACAGGGGCTGCCATAGGGGTGTAGGGTGATGGGAAATGAAGTGTCTCTTTCTCTGAGGCAGCTGGGCTTATTTTAATGGGCAAGGTCAGCAATGAAATGACCAGGAAGAGAAATTGCTGCCATTATGCATCAATTGCAACCTTATATCAATTATTCCCTGTACCATTCCCTTTGCCACGGGCTGAAGCAAACATGGCCCTAATCAGTTTTACATCTCCGTTTAATTTTATTGGAAAGAAGAGCTGGCAATGCATCACAGAGGCCAGTGTGACATGAAAGGTGACCCCCCGCCAACTTAATGGCACAATACATAACCCTTAATGAAGTCGCTATCTTGTCCCTCTTTTCCTGTCTCAGCCCCGTGATTTACGGCGGCATCATTTTGCTTTGCTCTCTTTTCATTTCAGCTTTGACAAAGTGGATGAAACAATTATCTTCGTTATCGGCCAGAGCAGTAGAAATGGGATAGTTGGGAGATCTCTGCAGGTGGAAGGCCTTGGCCAAAGATCAAAACCGACGGGGAGATGTGCTTGGGGATTGTTTTTCCTCCTCTCCCCTGCTTCCTGTGACTTTGGGCTCCTGAAGATGGATTGTGTATCCCAATGAGCAGTGTGAGCCCTATATCATTGTGGCAAGAAGTAATTTCAGGAGAAGGGGAAGCTGCAGATAGAAGAGAGCTTGGAATTTTGCAGTCTGTTCTCTTTGAGCTTCTTATATTTGTTTTTCCATGCACGCCCTGGCCAAGCTTTCTCTATCGGACCATGCATCTTACCTGCACGCACGGAACATAGATTTTTCTATATTATAAGTGATACCATGTATTTATTTAGCCTAAGTATTCATTCATCCATCATTCAATCACCATTTGTTGGGCACCTTCTAGATAAACAAAATTAGGTGCTGTGGAAAGAGAGAGAGAGAGAGAGAGGGAGAGAGAGAGGGAGAGAAGGAATACAAATTTTTATCCTCAAGAAATGGTGTATCCTACCGACAGAAGTAAGACATGAGTATTGGTGAGTGTAGTAAGGTAGAAAGATAGATTTGAATATCAAGTGCTATAGGCTGAGGGTCCTGTGGCTGTTCAGAGGAAGATGAAATTATTTCCAAAATGGGACAGCCAGACCTTGAAAGGGGAGAATGGGATTTGAACAAAGAAAATGAAATGCATTTACAGTTATCATCTTACAGAGAGGGCAGATATGTACATGGGTAGCTAGCTACATAACCAAACTGGACTTTGGTAGAAGCTTCATGTTATTCTGCCAGAATGAGAGATGGAGTGGGGGAAAAAGGGCCTGCTTTGGGTCAAGACAGCGGTGAATCCATGTCCCCATTTGCGCCTCTGGGAAGGCCGAGCTGACAACAGAGGCCGTGTCTTCAGTGCATTTTGGCTTGGTGTTCTTCCTGCCCTCTACCCCCATTCACAGGCTAGACACCCCTAGTAGGGGCTGACACCTGTGATGTCATTTGCTGTTGGGGACTCATGGACATGTACGCATAAAAGTGGACTATTGTCGACTAGGTAACTTTGTCTCTGGGCTCCGTATTTTTCAAATAGATAAGCTTGCAAAAGCCAACCCCAAGTATCTTTCTTTCCATTGTATTGACTCAGGGAGCACTGCAATTCATTTTCACTTACTTATGGGTTCTATGACGTCCAAAGATAATTGGTTGGAGGTCCTTTAATCAATGAGCCTCTCTTCCCAAATACTATCCAAATGAGGCCTGTGTTATTAATGGGATTGTTAAAATGGTGAGAGTTTTTCCACTGCATTTTTCTCAGGTGGATGGAAAGCTCTAATGCTGACATGGTTAATTGGGGTCTTAAATAGTCCTTCATATAAATCCGCATGTAAGTAAATTTTAAGATAAATACATCATATAAATTGACATATGTGTATACAGAGAAACCATCTCCAGAAACGTCAATATACAATCCATTTCAGCTCTGACCCCACTCTCCCGCTGTTTGGTCTATGGAGAGTGAGGGGAGCTGGGAGGAAGGCAGCTCCACATCCTGAGTCTAAAAGTAGCACCTATTCAATATTTAGCTTTAAGCGAGTTGGTTGACCTGTTGGTTGTTTAAGTCTGTAGTGAAAATATTAGAGGAAGCAGCATGAAAGCAAGGGTCACCCCGTTCACCACGCAACCGAAATATCAATGGGCAGACCTTGGGGCCCACAGAAGGGAGCTCAAGAGAGGCATTTTTTCCCCTCCCTGCCCCGCCCTGCCTGGCCCCTGAGCCCACTGCCAGCAAGCCTGCCTGCCCTGCCCACAGAGGTGTAGGCATCGCTGCTTCTGATGTTAAGACCTGCCTCAATTTTGTCCCTTATGGGTGCTGTGCAAAATGAAGAGCTTAAAATAACAATAGTAGCAGCCACTCAACACCCAGAGCTGTTTCTCGTGGCATTTCGGTGGTTCAGTATCCATGGGGGGGGGGGGTCCATTTTCACCTGCTCTGCTCTTTATTTCTGACCTGAGGGGCCTTAGTGACCCAGAATACAGCTTGTCCATCATGTGGAGCACCACGTGCCTGGGGACCTTCCAGAGACTCCCCCAGAGCAGGCAGTGGAGGGTAATGGGATAATCTTTGGGAAAGAAAACAAGACATTTTTTGGCCGGTGTTGGGGAAAAAGGGAAGCGGGAGAGGGGGAACCCTGCAGTTACTTCCTTCGATCTCAGTAAATTGGAAAGGTCTTTCCCCTGATTCCTGCTGATATTTCCTGATGGAAATTTCTTCCATTGACAGAGATACAGATGGAGTTTACTGACATGGGACTGCAGACACACTCTGGGATAATGAAAAAATGCCCAAGGTAGCCATATGCTCTGTGGCAGTTTGTTAGAAGGAACTCCAGTTGGGTGAATACATAATAGCATTTTTGGCAGCATTGGCTAAGGGATATCCTCTGTATTTTATGTCTTTTTGCATTTTTTGGTCTAATTTGTGTGAATTTTGAAATTATAGTTCTGTTTATTAACATTCTTTATGAGGCGCTTGTTCCTCCAATCCGGGGGTTGATTTCCAAGAGATCAGAATGAACTGAGGCAAGTCCAAACTCTGAGAATAGATTCTATCTTCTGTGCCATTTCCTTAAAATCTCAATTGCGACCTTCCTTTTCACTCCTTTGAAAGGGTGTCATAGCTAACAGTGGTGCTATTAATGAGGATTGTGATAATTAATATTCTCCTAACAGCAACCATGTATGTAGCATTATGGCTTAATTGTAGACATTGTTATCCTTGTTTTACAATTGTGGAAACTGAAGGTCTTTGAGGTTTTTGCCCAAGGGAACACTATTAGGAATGATCAGATTTGGGATTAGAATCCAGGTCAGCCTTGCCCAAAGCTTCCAGAATTCCATGCTTTCCAGAATACCATGTGTCTGTCTAACGTGGGGACAGGAATGGATGACAAGAGTAAGTGTCTGGTTGTAAAACATGCCTCTCAGAGGCAACTGCACTTCAAGTTTAGATTCCTGATTCATTTTATAACCCAAAGCTGCAAGGTTGCCAAGATAGTTCTCTTTAAATACCTGTCTTTATTATCATGGTCTTTTCTGGAAAAGGGTTTGTGTGTGTGTGTGTGTGTGTGTGTGTAGTATTCTAGGCTTAGGATTTACCCAAATATTATTTTTCTAAGATTTTACTTATTTATTTGACAGAGAGAGTGAGAGAGAGCGAACGAGCAGGGGGAGGGGCAGAGGGAGAAGGAGAAGCAAGCTCCCCCGCCTGAGTGGGGAGCCCGAGGCAGGCCTGATCCCAGGACCCTGAGATCATGACCTGAGCCAAAGGCAGACGCTTAACCAACTGAGCCACCCAAGTTCTCCCCCCACAAATATTATTTAATTCTATTACTTATTTAGTCCTGAGGTATTGAGGATAATGTGGCAAAGCTGACCACACCAAGTGTTTGGGGGATAAAACCCAACACATACTTTTGTCCATTCAGTGACCTGACTCCTTTTTTTTTGAGCCACATGGCAGACATACCACAGTGGAACACCTGTTAGTGTGGGACTTTGTAGGAGAGGAAGTTCAATTAAAGGGCAAATGTTCTGATCCAGAATTAAGCCAGGAATTTTAGGAACCAGTGTTTTGAACCCAGCATGCACGGTGAATAGTTTGCCTCCAGCTCTCTGATCTAGCGGTAAACTGACTGGAGTGAGCCTGCAAAACGTGTTCTGGAGGGAGGCAAGAAGCACAGAGGTGGGTCGTTTCTCTTCCTTCCCAACGCTGCAGTCAATACCTCGTGTGTATCATGCAGGCCACATTGCAGGCCAAGGTGAGCTGGGTGGACCATATGGTCAAGGTAGGAAGTACAACCTGTCAGATTGAAGGTAAGAGGCTCATTCTGTAGATGAGGCTGCTTCCTTCTTTTGGAAACATTCATAGAAAACACCCCCCCCCCCGGTAGGTAGGATTTCACGCTCCCAGAGCTCCTGCCCATTCTCCCCAGGCCCAGCTCCTTTCTAATGGCATGCTCCTAGTTACGTTAGTCTAGCTCATTCCCGAGTTGTATGGAAAATATTGATGAACCCTCATTGTTGGGTCCGGCTCTTGATTTCCTGAAGCTTCATCTGTCTTTCTGCAAGGTCTTTGTGGTTTCTTGCCCCAGTCACTGATGCATGTGAGGGGCGGAGCTGGGAGCTGGGCTGTGAGGAGGGAAGACAGATATACCTGGTGGGTGGGACACCGTGCCTTGCATGGGGCCTCTAGAGGTGGGGTGAGGCTGTGTCCGGGAAGAAGGGGCATGGCCTGCAGCTCCTGCCAGCTCATTGCTCTGTCCTATCTGCCTCTGTGTGCTGGAGTGGACAACTGCTGAGGATTTCCTGGGCTGCCGGACCAGACCTTGGAAGCCATGCCCCTGTGCTCCTCATCCTCACCCCGTCATCCTGAGGCTCTGCCCGGGGAAATTATAGCTTATTCATTTTGTGGCTTAAGTGTACCAGGGACATTTTACCATTAATTCCTCCTGTACTTCTACTTTTACTAGAACATGATTCTATTCATTTGTTTCCTTCAGGGGCAGAGACTGAGGAGACTAGAGAGCCTTCACGTTGGCCCATGGGTCCAGAACCTGTGACCAGGTTGGTTTTGCTTTAATTACTTGACCCTGCTTCTCAGGCTCTGATTCAGGGCCAACCACCCCCGCCCCCCCAACCCCTCTGTTTTGTTTTGTTTTGTTTTCTCCAAGAACCCATGCCAGGGCTTACCTGTGGTAAAGGATTTGTCCTCAGAGCAGGCAGCAAATCTGTTCCCTTGGCAGAAGGTGGAAGCCATACCTTGTGACATTCTCCTGATACCCCAGCCAGGCCACGGGGCAGCCAGCATTCCTGCAGGGGGTGGGCCTCACATATGTAAACAGAAATTGCTCCCCCGTAGGAAGTAGTTTCCACTGATATTGTTTGTCACCTCTGAGAAGTGCAAGCAGTGTGACACATTTGGTTCTGGTGGGAGGCCTGAGGGTGGGGGGGGTTGGGGGGTGTTGCTTTCTTGCCTTTTATAGGAGGGGAGCCCAATGCACAGAAAGGCCAAAGGACCAAGATCAGACCTCTGCAGTGCCTGAGTGGGGCCGCAAGAACGTGGGGCCTCAAGGCCCCCTCCCCTTCCCCGTATCCCAAGGCCGTCCCACCACCAGGTGGGCCTACCTGTGCTTCATCAGGAAACCCCAACTCTGAGCTACAGATTGAGGATCTCTGACATCTTCTAATTAGCTAATCACATGACTGCATGTTCAAACAAACAACACGTCAGTGCCAGGCTCGGTGAGGCAGCAGGAGCAGGTCGGAAGCTGGTCTTCCCTGGGGAGTCGGCATCCCCGGGTGCTGCAGTTGGCTCTTAGGCCAGTCCAGATCACTGGCTTCCTTTTCCAGAAACCCTCCGGGGGTATTTCCAGACCGTCCTTTTTCCAGCTGAGGGGGGTGCCACTGTTGATTCTTTTTTGGGCAATGATATGTTGTCCCCGTGGCTTCAGGGCTGATGAGGGGTGGGCCAGTGTCCTGTGCCTCAATGGACTCCACCTGTGCATTCAACTTTTCTTGGGAGGAGATGCAGCTTGGGGCAAAGCTGTACTCTTTTTTGGTTTCCACTCTTACCCCAGCACAGAGCCCTTGAGACCAGGCTCTAGGGGCTGATGGCTCAGAGGTGCAATAAAGAAGCTACAAGTTGCCTGCCTTCCCTACACCGTTCCTGCACAGGAATCTGTTGGGCCCTGTGTGCCCCACACTGCAGGCTCTGTACCACATGTCTGCCACCTTCTCAGTGGTCCCTCTGGCACTCTGAGGAAGTCATGAGGAGAAGCAAGGACCCATGTGGTGCTCCTGGACTGGGCCTCCTGCTGCTGGAGAAACATGGGTCACAGTGGAAAGTCGATGGACCTAGAATAGGACAAACATGAGGCTGAAGGTCAGCTTTAGTACTTAGACACTCCAGAATTTAGGTAAGTTCCTCAATTTGAGCTTCAGAGTCCTTATTTATAAAATGAGGATAGCAATATCTCCCCAACAGGGTTGTGGTGACACCAAAATGGAACAGTAGAAATAAAAGGCACACCAAGGTGTCCTGCCGATTTTAGGCACCCATTCATTTTCCTTGTCTTCTCCCTGCCCCTCTCCCACCAACATCGTCTCTCAGGAGAGCTGTCTACGCCCAGAGCAGCTTCATGTGCTAGTTTCCTAAAGGTGAGACCTGGGGTCTGCTTAGAAGGGGCAGTAATGTGGACTGTGATCAGAAAAAGGCGAACAACAATGGCAAAAAATCTTCCGAAAACACGCTCAACATCATGCATCATTAGGAAATTGCAAATTACAATGACAACGTGATCTCGCTGAATGCCTATTCGAATGGGCTAAATCCGAAACAGTGATAACACCAAATGCTGGCAAGGATGCGGAGCAACGGGAACTCTCATTCATTGTGGGTGGGAGTGCAAAATGGTACAGCTGCTTTGAAAGACAGTGTGTTAGTTTCTTACAAAACTAAACATACTCTTACCATATGACTCAGGAATTGTGCTTTTTGGTATTTATCCAAAGGAGTTGAAAATTTACGTCCATATAAAAACCTGCACATGGATGTTTATAGCAGCTTTATTCATAATTGCCAGAACTTGGAAGCAACCAAGATGTTCTCCAGTAGGTGACTGGATCAATGAACTGTGGCATATCCAGATGACGGAATATTATTCAATGATAAGAAATGAGTTATTGAACCATGAAAAGCCATGGAGGAAACTAAAATGCATATTTTTAAGTGAAAGGAGCCAATCTGAAAAGGCTACAAACTGCTTGATTCCAAAGATAGGACATTCTGGACAAGGCAAAACTATGGAGACAATAAAAAGTTTAGTGGTTGCCAGAGGTTTATGGAAAGGAAGAGAGGGGTGAATAGGTGAAACACAAGATTTTTAGGTCAGGAAAACTATTACATACTATACTATAATGGCTGGTCAATACATTTGTCAAAACCCATAGAATGTACAACACAGACTGAATCCTAATGTAAACTACCCACTTTGCTTAATAATAATAATAATAATAATGTATCAATATTGGCTCATTAATTATAGGAAATGCATCAAACTAATACAAGATGTTAATAAAAGGGGGAACGAGAGTAGGGGGAGGAAGGAAGTAAATGGGAATTCTCTGTGCTTTCTGCTCAAATTTTCTATAAATCTAAAACTACTCTAAAAAAAAAAAAAAAGAACAGGGCCAGGAACATAAAAATCAAGCATGCCTAGATTCTCAGACCCAGAAGTGACTTGAAGTGATGTGGGGCCCTCGCTGGCTCCCCAGTGCCTGGCTCCTCAGACCCCAGGGCTGGGAACTGAGGGGATGGAAAAAACTGTTAGGTCAAAACAAGGGTTTTGCAAGGGGGCTGGGTCTGGGAAATATGGTTAAGTTGTTCAAGTTTTGAGGATCAGATGAATACCTTCTTTTTCTAAGGCCACATAAGTCTTAACTGTGAACTGATACTCATGTTCATAAGCACAACTAAGCAGAAGATGAAGAGAACCTGCATCAGGACAAGTATTTACCACGTGGACTTTGCCCAGACACGAATAACATGGAAAAAAGGGGATTTCACGACCTCTATGGTTGACCTAATCTCCCCAATAATTATTGCTACTTAAAATTATTTCTCTTCAGTTATTTATCAAAATAATGCTATTTCCCCTTCATATCATAAAAATATAGACCCTGAAGCCTGGGTGAGATGCGAAACGCCATCTCGGCCACCCTGTCCTCAGATGTTTGAGTCTGGCTCATGCTACACTTTGCATATGGCCGCCCTCTGCTCGATTCTGGTGACAAGGAATTCTTTCTTCTTCAGGGAAGCCTAGCCTATCTTTGGACAGCTCTCAAATGAAAACTTATTTCTTCATGAAAGTTTACCACTTTTTAACATGAAATTTTAATGCCTTCAAAAAGCTGGCTAGTGGAAAACCATCTCTTTGCCTTGAGTTAATATGGCTCAGAATGTAAACTTCTGCAGTCAGAATTCTTTACTATAATTGTATAATTTTCCTCCTTTCCGTCCACTTGAGCTCTACCGCCCCCACCCATCTTCCCAGGAGGAAACACTGAGAGCCAGTGTTAGGGTGGTAACTGTCAGCGTCTGGCAGTGGTGAATGCAAGGAATCCGAGGTGTAGAAAGACAGGTAGGTTCTGTGACAATGAGCCCCAGCCTGGGAGCCCAACCTGAACGTGGGTCTCTAAAATTGCCCTTGAATTAAAAGGCACCTTAACAGAAACCTCAGAAGATGGAAGCCTAAGCAGTTGCCACTGGGCTCGGCCCATTATTTAATGGGTGACCACAGAGAATTCTTTCTAATTGGGCTTATTTTCGAGCATCATCATTTTAGGGTTTTGATCCAGGAGTATGTTGACAGAAGTGGAAAGCAGCCATCACTCAAAGCTGAGCCAAATAAGATAAAAATAGAGAGAAATAAATACATAAAAGTGAGATTCAGCCAAAAATGGGAAAAAGGAAAAAAAAAAGAAAAAGAAAAAGCAAGCAAGAAAGAAAGGGAGCTCACATTATCAACCAATAAACCCAATAATCCATTAGTGACCAAGGTTGCTGAATAATATAGTACTTTCTCAGTGCCATAATTTATACTGCAGACCAGAGAATAGACACGGTTATTAGAGTGAGGGCTACTGGATGACACATGATGCATGACCGAGCGGCATTGATCTTCACACAACAGGAAGGTGTCTAGACCGGGAGATGTATGGCTGTGCGATTCAGAGCAGGGCATATTTCATGGGAGGCCTAATGGAGTAGTGGAGCCGGTGATGGATGGGTGTGCCCAGTTTCAGCAGCAGTGCAGTTATAGCAGTGCTAATGTCTGACCTCTTCTGAGCCTCGTGTCCTTCATTCCGTCAGGGTGACCTCATTTAAAGGGACAGAAAATGAGATAGGGAGTGGGGAGAGGGAGGGGGGTGGAGAGCACTGAGCGCAGGCTGACGGTGGCGGGGACTAGCCAGCTCGACGCCGGCAGGGGGCGCTGTGGGGAGGGATTTACATAAAGGAGGAGGGAAGAAAGCTGGGCTGGCGGCAGCAATGACGTGAGAGCCAACCATGACACCCAGGTCCAAAATAATTTGCTGACAAAATAAGTGACTAGAAAGGTCTTTCTGTGCTTCTCAGCCTTCCCCCGCCCCTAATTCAGCAGCGCCCAGGAGTCCGATGCGGTTGCCCTGGGAAGCCTGGGGCCCCCTCCACCGTGAGAATAGGTTTCCATCCCCAGGGGAAGGAGGTGAAGCACTGAATGTGAGAGACGGGTCTGCTGCTAATGGGGTGAGGCTGTTCAGTGAGCAAGTTGGAGTAATCTGCATCGATTATGCAATAGCAGAGCGAGCCTCTCCTCCCCCTGCACTCCCCATGCCCTGTTAGATGATGCTTAATGCATCCTAATGACACTCTTGATCATTCCTCGGGAAAACTAATGACTCATGCTACAGCCAATCCAAACCCAAGGAGCTTTGTTGGTGGTGTTTTTCCTTTCTCTCTCGCTCTTTTTTCATAAATTTCTTTCTCTGTTTAAGTGTTGAGAGATAGGCAGGATTCCAATCTAGCTTCTTAGCTGGTATTTAAGAAAGAAACATTTATCATCCCCCATCTTCTCCTTCATTTCTAAGTTACTCCTTATTTGGAATTGACTGGTTTCGATGTGGTAGCAAGGGTAGGAGGGCTAGGCACTCCTATAATACTGTCTGTGTGGAATAAAGGCAAGTGTCAACCCACTTATACATCTCTTATACTTTCCCACTGCCACCTAGACGCAATAAACACATGCCCATCTCCCTAGAAGACATGCCTACTACATTCAGTCCCATTAAGACCTTAGCCAAGGTAATTTGACTCACTACTCTATTGAGTTCTAGAATCAGAAAGGGATCCCTTGGGTCAGATGGTATTTGGTCAGTTCAGATATCACGGTTAGTGCATGCCAAGTATTATGGCTGCTAGGGCTTAGGGTATTTTCTTTGAAAGTTTCTTTGTAACTTTGACCTTTGCCAAAAATTGTTCCTTATTCCTCCAAAAGTTGTGTATAAAATTATGTCAATCCTACACCTAAGGCTGTTCTTAGTAATCATTAATTAACAAGGCATACGTTAGCTGGCAGAGATGAGCGCTAGGGGGTGGGGAGGGGAGGTACTCATCCAGCAAGTCAACAAATATTTATAGAGAGCCTTACGGTGGGCTGGGCTTTTGTTCTGAAGATGGATCAGAAAACAAAACAAAACGGATCTCACAGTATATTAAGAAGACAAACATTAAACAGATTATCATATAATAAATAAGTCAGAAAATAGCTCATGTTGTTAGGAAGAGAGCAGAAAAGAAAGCAGCATTACTAAGCACCTGCTTTATAGCATGCACTGTGTTCAAGGAATGATAGGTACCGTTTTAGTTGAATGAGAATGTCTGTCATGAGGTAGGTGTTACTGCTGTGCCCTTTCTACAGGCAAGAACACTGAGGCTCAGAGAAAGGGAATACCTTTCCCAGGGTCACGTGGCAGGTAAACAAGAGGCAAAAGTAGAATGTTAGCCAGTTTTATTTAACCCAAAACTTACTCACAAGATTAGAAATCTACTTCATCTCATACATAGAAATAAATTCCTGGTGGAATAAGTGTGATAAATGAAATCACTTAGATGGAAATATATTTCTTTTTTTTTTTTTTTAAGATTTTATTTATTTATTCATGAGAGACAGAGAGAGAGAGAGAGAGAGGCAGAGGGAGAAGCAGGCTCCCAAGGAGCTCGGGAGCCCGATGTGGGACTCGATCCCAGGACCCTGGGATCATGACCTGAGCCGAAAGCAGACGCTTAACCATCTGAGCCACCCAGGCGCCCTGGAAATATATTTCTTAGCCAAAAGGCACACATTAAAAAGCAAAACCTTAGTAAATTTGATTGCATCAAAAATCAACTTGCGGAGACTTTGCTTCCGTTCAAGATGGAGTAGCAAACACTGGGTTCACTCTCGCACCTGAAGCAACTGAGAAAGCAGCGAACATGGATGCCAAAACAAGTGTCAGGGCACTCAGCATCAGGCAGGGATCTCAGGTGATCCCTGAGAGACAGGAAGTAAACGAAGTGAGTCCTATCATGTCCCAGGAGGTCATTTCCAGGCCATTTCCAGGTCATTTCCAGCAAGGAGGGGGAACCCAGGCAGAGCTCAGTTTTCTCCTGATTGAAGACACAGAGCTGGGAGTCCAGAGAGGTCAAGGCAGCTGGAGTTTGCCGGGCAGAGAGGGAGAAGGCAGAGGTTCATAGAGAAAAGCACAGTGCCGGGGATCCACTTGAGTATTCACTTGGGCACAGGTCAGGGCACGTGGGCGAGCAGAGACCCCGAACAAGAACCAGCGCCAGAAAAAGAGCCAGAAAAGGAATCTCCTAAAACAATCTCTCTCAATGCATTTCTATTTTTTAATTATTTTTTTAAAAGATTTTTTTATTTATTTGACAGAGAGAGAGACAGCGAGTGAGGGAACACAAGCAGGGGATGTGGGAGAGGGAGAAGCAGGCTCCCCACTGAGCAGGGAGCCCGATGCGGGGCTCGATCCCAGGACCCCGGGATCACAACCTGAGCCAAAGGCAGACGCTTGATGACTGAGCCACCCAGGCGCCCTTCTTAATGCATTTTTAAAGCACTTATTTTTTTTTTCAGAACATTAAACTAACCGAGGGGTGCCGGGGTGGCTCAGTTAAGCGGCTGCCTTTGGCTCAGGTCATGATCTCAGGGTCCTGGGATCGAGTCCCAGGTCAGGCTCCCTGCTCAGCAGGGAGTCGGCTTCTCTCTCCCACTCTCCCTCTGTGCTCTCCCCCACCTCAAATAAATAAATAAAATCTTAAAAAAATAAATTAATTGAAGTCTTGAAACATTGAAAGTAGATGTTTTAGAACTAACAAACTTATTTTATGTTTAAATATTTTATTTAGACCCAAACTGGAATTTATCAGAATTTCATTTTTCTGGCTTTAATGTCAGTCAAAGAATTGATAAATATTTTTAAAACCAACTGTTTTGTTTATCTCTTTCAATTGAGAAAATTGCAATGCTTAACCTTTTTTTTTCTTCTTCACTAAGGAGTGATCAAGGTTCAATGGACTTTAGCCATAAATTGTTCATAGACATCCTTCATTGCATTGAGGAAGTTTCCTTCAATTTCTACTTTCTTTAGAGGATTTTAACATAAATGGGTGTCAGTTTTTGTCAGGTGCTTTTCCTGTATTTATCAAGACAATTTTTCATCTTTATCCTTTTAATGTGATGAATTACACTGATTTCTGAATGTTAAAACAACTTTATTTTCCTGATATGAAGATACTTTGTCCTCCTGCATTTTATTTTCTCTGTATTGCTTGATTATATTTACTAATATTTTGTTTAAAAATTTTGTGTCTACATTCATAAAGAAAATTAGTCAGTAGTATTCTTTTCTTATTTTATTTTTCCTGATTCTATTATCAGAGTAATACTGATCTCATAAAATGATTTGGGAAGTGTTACTTCCTATTTCCTGGGAAATAGTATATAGAACTTCTATCACTTATTCCCTAGACTATATTTGGTAGAATTCATTAATGAAATAATCTGAGGGTTTTTAAAGAAGATTTTTAATTATTAGATCAATTTTTTTTAAATAGATATACTGCTACTTCAAATTCCAATTTCTTCCCGCATCCGTTCTGGTAATTTGTAACTTTTATTTTATTTTATTTTATTTTATTTTTTTAAGATTTTTATTTATTTATTTGACAGAGACACAGTGAGAGAGGGAACACAAGCAGGGGGAGTGGGAGAGGGAGAAGCAGGCTTCCCGCTGAGCAGGGAGCCTGATGCGGGGCTCGATCCCAGGACCCGGGATCATGACCTGAGCCGAAGGCAGACGCTTAACGACTGAGCCACCCAGGCGCCCCCGTTCTGGTAATTTGTAACTTTTAAGTAATTTGCCCACTTCTTGCAATCTAGACTGGCATGCTTTCATAAAATTCTTTGTTTATTCCCTTATTACCTATTAAAGGGATAGTATCTTTCATTGTTTACATTTGGATTTTATGTTTTCTCTTATTTATCAATCAGTGTACAATTTTATTGCTCTTTCAAGGAAACAAATTTTGGTTTCACGGATTTTTCGCTAATATTTCCTATTCTACTCTCTACTATTTCTCCTTCCTTCTACATATTGTAGGTTTAAAGAACTCTTCTTTTTCTAGCTACGTTGATTTTAAACTTGTAAAAATAGAAGCATTTATTTATTTTATTTTATTTTTTGACAGAGAGAGAGCGAGAGCAGGAACACAAGCAGGGGGAGTGGGAGGGGGAGAAGCAGGCTTCCCGCCGAGCAGGGAGTCCGATGTGGGGCTCGATCCCAGGACCCTGAGATCATGACCTGAGCAGAAGGCAGTTGCTTAAACGACTGAGCCACCCAGGCGCCCCAAATAGAAGCATTTAAAACTATACATTTTCCTCTGAGCACTGCTGTAGATGCATAGTGCATGTTTTTATAACTTACTTTTTGGATAAAATTTTAAATTTTAGAACAGCTTTGGATTTACAGAAAAATTGTGAAGATAGTACAGAATTTCCCAATATATCCTGTACCCAGTTTCCTTTATTTTTTACATCTCACATTAGTATGGTATAGCTGTTCAAATTAATGAACTAAGTCCATACTTTATTCAGAGTTCTTAATTTTTACCTAACATCCTTTTTCTTCCTTCCAGGATCCCATCTAAGATATCACCTTATATTTAGTCGTCGTGTCTCCTTTGGCTCCTCTTCTCTGTGACAGTTTCTCAGATTTCCCTTGTTTTTGATGACCTTGAGAGTTTTGAGGAATACCAGTCAGGTATTTTGTAGAACTTCTCTCAATTTGGATTTGTCTGATGTTTTTCTCATGATTGGACTGGAGTTTTGTATTACTGGGAGGAAGACCACAGAGGTAAAGTGCCATCGTCAGCACATTACACCAAGGGTACGTACCATCCACATGACTTACAACGGCTGATACTGACCTTGATCACCTGGCTGAGGTAGCGCTTGCCAGGTTTCTCCACTGTGAAGTCACTCTCTTTCCGCACTTTCCATTCTGTGCACACTTGAGTAGGAAGTTATATTGCACCTCTTTGAGGGCAGACTGGCTACATAAATATTTGGAATTCTTCTACAGGGAGATTTCGCTCTTTTCCCCCATTTGTTTATTTCTTCAATCATTTATATCAATATGGAATATTTATTTTACACTTTGCATTATAATCCGATAATTATTTTGTCAAATTGTTCCATGGTTGACCATTGGGAGCCATTTCAATTGGATCTGGTGTCCCTTTCTCCCCATCAACATGTTGGTTTTTACTTTATTTTTAGTTTTTTGAGTACCTCTTTATTTTTTTTTTAAAGATTTTATCTATTTATTTGAGAGAGAGAGAGAGAGAGACAGAGAGAGTGTGATTGGGGCGAGGGGGCAGGCAGAGAGAGAAGGAGAAGCAGACTCCTGCTGAGCAGGGAGCCCAACGTGGGGCTCGATTCCAGGACCCTGAGATCATGAACTGAGCTGAAGGCAGACCCTTAATGGACTGAGCCACCTAGGCCACCTGAGTAACTCTTTAATTTCTGGCATTATAAGATGCTTCAGGCTCATCTTATATATTGTCTGTCCTTGTTCTAGAATGAGGCATTTCTGCAAGGATCTCTGGTTCTTTTTATTGGGAAATAATATTAGAAACCAAGATCTAGTGACACCTGGGTGGCTCAGGCGTTAAGTGTCTGCCTTCGGCTCAGGTCATGAGTCCTGGGATCAAGCCCCGCATTGGGCTCCCTGCTCTGCAGGGAGCCTGCTTCTCCCTCTCTCACTCCCCCTGCTTGTGTTCCCTCTCTCACTATGTCTCTCTCTGTCAAATAAATAAATAAAAAATCTTAAAAAAAAAAGAAATTGAGATCTAGGTATTAGTGTGTTTGTTGCTATCCCCATGCAGTTGGTTCTAGCCACGCCCCCTCCCCTGCTGACGGAGTAAGGAAATTCCTGTGCATATACTAACCCTAGCACATACACACTGTAATCCTTTCCAAGGGCTGCCGTAAAAAATGCCACAAAATGTGTTGGTTAAAACAACAGAAATCTATTCTCTCATAGGTCTGGATGCTAGAAGTCTGAACTTAGGCTGTCAACAGGGCCGTGCTGCCCCTGAAGGCTTTAGGGAAGAATTCTTCTTTGTCTCTTCCATCTTCTGGTAGCTGTAGTTATCACTTGGCTTGTGGAAGCACAATTTCAATCTCTGCCTCTGTCTTCACATTGCCTTATTCTCTTGTTTCTCTGTGCCTCTACTCTTCTTATAAAAATACCAGCCCTTGGATTTAAGACCCCTCCTAAATCCAGGATGATTTCATCATGAGATTCTTAATTAGTTATATCTGCAAAAACCCTATTTCCAAATAAGGTCACATTCCCACAATTAGGGGAGACACTCATCAACCCATTACAGACACACATAAATATAAATATTTCCCTGTGCAACCATCTGTATCTATACTAAGCTAAACATGAATTCATACTGATGGCTCCAACTCTAATCCATTACCACATGGGTTGATCTAGTCTCCTTCCCTTGCTTATCTGAAAACTCCAACAACAGCAGTGAGAAACCTAAATCCCTCCATAAACCACCCATTTACTTAATTGTCCAGTTTCACTAGACATGAATAAGCAGTATCAGATTTTAACCCCTCTCTCCATGGAAAAACTTTATCAGCTGGAGTAAACACTTATGCACAGTTCCCTTTGCCTTTGGTTTTACAAACTTCACTCATTTCCAAAGTTACTTATGTCAGTGCCTTTCCCACCATCCCTTCAGTCAAAATTGTTTGACCTATTAGTGATATAGTTACATTGTTTTGTCACAGTCTTTGTTCCATCCCGGGATCCTCTGACTTCCTAATTTATTTATTTTTTTAAGTTTATACACATTAAGTTTCACTCTCTGCTGTGAAGTTCTATGGGTTTTGAAAATTGCATAGTGCCATGTATCCACAATTAAAGTATCATATAGAATCATTTTGCTACCCTGAAAATTCCCTTGTGCTTCACCTACTCAACACTTCCCTCTCCAGAAACCCTAGCAACAACTGATATTTTTATTATTGCTATAGGTTTGGCTTTTCTAGAATGTCACATAATTGAATCATGCAGTATGTAGCTTTTTCAGATTGCTACTTTCACTTAGCAGTATGCCTTTAAGACTGCTCCATGTCAGGGCGCCTGGGTGGCTCAGTTGGTTAAGCGACTGCCTTCGGCTCAGGTCATGATCCTGGAGTCCCGGGATCGAGTCCTGCATCGGGCTCCCTGCTTGGCAGGGAGTCTGCTTCTCCCTCTGACCCTCCCCCCTCTCATGTGCTCTCTGTCTCTCTCATTCTCTCTGTCTCAAATAAATAAAAAATAAAAATTAAAAAAAAAAAAAAGACTGCTCCATGTCTTTCATGGTTTGATAGCTCTTTTCTTGTTATCACTGAATACTCATCCATTTTCTGACAGTTCCAGTTTGTTTATGCATTTACCTACTGAAGGACATCATGGTGGCTTTCATATTCTGGAATGAATAAAGCTGCTACAAACATCTGTGTGTAGATTTTGTATGGACATAAGTTTTTTTTAATTTAAATTCAGTTAGCCAACTTACAGTACATCATTAGTTTCAGATGTAGTGTTCAACAATTTATCAGTTGCACGTAGCACCCAGTGCTCATTACATCACATGCCCTCCTCAAGGACATAAGTTTTCAGATCACGTGAGTAAATACCTATAAGCAAGATTGCTAGATCATATGGTTAAGAGTATGTTTAGTTTTGTGAGAAATTTCTGAAGTCTTCGAAAGTGGCTCTTCCATTTTGCATTCCCACCAGCAGTGAATGAGATCCCTATTGTTCCTCAATGTTACAGCATTTGGTATTATTAGTTTTATTTGATTAATTTTAGCCATTTGAATAGGTATGCAGTGGCATCACTTCTTGTTTTCATTTGCAGTTCCCTGATGACAAATGAGGCTGAACATCTTCTTATGTGCTTAATTTCCCTATGTGTATTTTCTTTGGTGAGTTGTCTGTTCAGATCATTTGCCCATTTTTGATTCTTTTCCTTATTGCTGAGTTTTATAGGTTTTTGCATATTTTGAATAAAAGTCCTTTATCTGCTAAGTGTTTTGCAAATATTTTTTTTCTTATTCCATGACTTGTCTAATGATTTCTTAACTGTGTATTTTCTTAACTGAGTATTCTTATTCCATGTATTTCACAGAGAAATTTTTAATTTTTAATAAAATAAAATAAAAATTTAATTTAAAATTACAGTTTTAATTTTAATAAAGTCCAATTTAGCAATTTTTTCTTTTATGGATTGTGTTTTCAGTATTATATCTAAAATCTCATCACTAAACCCAGTTACCTACATTTTCATATGTTTTATGGTTTTTCATTCTATATTTAAACTATAATTCATCTCAAGTTTATTTTTGTGAAGATTAAGGTCTTGAACTGGTTCTTTTATTTATTTATTCATTTATTTTGCACACAGATGTCCAATTGTTGCAACACCATTTGTCAAACACACTATCCAGAGTCCAATGATGATCTTAGTCGTCCAGCCTCCAGAACTGTGAGCAATAAATTTCTGTTGTCTATCAGTCACTCAGTCTGTGGTATTTTGTTCCACACCTTGAATGGATTAAGATAATGTACATCCAAGTTTCTGACATCTCATTTTCCTCCTCCCCGAAGAACTTTTTTTATTTCTTGCAGGGCAGGTCTGCTCGTGATAGATGCCCCCAATTTTTGTTTGTCTGAGGCAGTCTTTATTTCTACTTCATTTTTAAAGTACAATTCTACTGGATATAGAATTCTAGAGTTTTCTCCCCAAACACTTTAAATACTATATTCTCTTCCTGCTCGCAAGCTTTCTGAAGAGAAGTTATTGAAATTTATACTTTTTTTCTCTATACATAAGGTGTTTGCTTTCATCTGGAGTCTTCTTAGATTTCTCTTTGTCTTTGGTTTTCTGCAATTTGAATACAATCTGCCTGGGTGGGATTTTGTTTTGTTTTGTTTGTTTTAAGCATCCTGCTTTGTGTTCTCTGTGCTTTTTGATCTTTGCTTTGGTGTTTGTTCTTAATCTTGAAAAGTTCTCAGACATTATTACTTCAAATATTCTACTCTATTCTCACTTCTTCTGATGTTCCAATTATGCCTGTATTATATCTTTTGAAACAGTCCTACAGTTTCTGGATTTCTGTTGTGTTTTCTCCCCCTTTTGTTTTCTCTCTGCATTTTGGTTTGTGAAGTTTTTATTGACCTTTCTTCAAGTTTGCTGATTCTTGCCTTGGCCATGTCTAGTCAATAAACCCCTCAAAGGGATTTTTCATATCTGTTATAGTGTTTTTGATTTCTAACATTTCCTTTGGATTTTTTTAGAGTTTCCATTTCTATGCTTATGTCACCCATCTGTTCTCGCATATTGTCTACTTTTTTCATTCAACCTTAACATATTAATCAGTTATTTTACATTCCCCGCCTGATAATCCTAACTCAATTATATCTGAGTGTGGTTCTGATATTTACTTTGTTTCTTCAGACTGTGGTTTTTTTCTTGCTGTTAGCATGCTTTGAATTTTTTGTTGAAAATGGAACATGCTGTATCAGGTAATAGGGACTGAGGTAAACAGGCGGTTAGTGTGAGGTTTTTTGCTAATCTGCTAAGAATCAGGCTGTATTTAATGTTTGCTGTAGCTGTAGGTGCCAGAGGCTTCAAATTCTTGGAATGTCCTTGTTTCTGTTTCCCTTTTGTCTTTGGGCTTCCTTAAGTACTGCTCCTCAGACAGCGTCTGGACCTTGAGACTCTTTCATCTGTGACGCACTGTTATACTGGAATGCTGTTGGTGCCATGGTAAGGTGTTGGGGAGCATTCTATACTCTTATGGTTAAGAGTCTGTCTTTCAGTGGGCCCATGTCCTTGAGCTGTGATCCGCACTGGTTTGTCTTAGCTTTTTTCCTACTCCCTTGGTGAGACAGGAAGGATAGAGAACAGATGCTAGAGTTTAACAAGTGTCCTTTCTCCAAGTGGGATAAATTTTGGTAAGATCTTTTCACCTGGGGCATCACCTTTGTTATGGATGCCACTCTGGACGTATTTAACAATGATTATTGCTCCTCTTTTCCAAACAGAACCACCTGACTATGAGAAGCTGGAGGGATTCATGGAGGTAAAATCCACAAAAATGTGGGGGCCTAAGACTAGAGCCCTAGGAATTGGAATTTATGCTAGTCTACACTCAGCCTCCAGCAATTTGTCAAAATTACCATTTAAGTGTTCCTGCCAGTTAACAGTTCCAGTGGCTTCTGCTCAAGGTAAGTAGATCTCAACTGTGATTCTCTGAATTCTCCTGTCACTCTAAATTTTGGCAATTTGCCCTGCAACCTCAGTTCTCTGATGGGTCCAAGAAAGTCATTCATTTGTAGTTTTTCCAGTTCTTTCTTGTTATAAGGAAGGGAATGGTGACTTACAAGCTCTTTGTATGTCAGAACTGGGCATCCTCTGTTACACTTAGATTAATATCAATACTGCACTGTGAGGAAGTGTTTTCATTACTACTCATTTAAAATATCTCCAATAATCCTTGCAATTTTTTATTTCATCTATTTTTTTAATATGTGCTGTTTGATTTTCAAGTATTTGTGCATTTCCAGTTATACATGTTATTGATTTTTTATTATCCCCCTCATTTCTCTTTTAGCCTATCCAACCCTTTATTTCTAAAATCTGTTTCTTTTGGACAATATCTATTTAACATTTGCATTTTTTATGCATTCCAACCATCTTTGCTCTTTAATTTGTATGTTTAGAACTTTTTCATTTAATGTATTTATCAATATATATTAAAGTTGAGTTTAAGTGTAAAGTTGTTTAAGTCTGCCATCTTCCTTTCTTCTTCTGTTTGTTCCATATGCACTTTGTTCATTGTTTCCCTTGTTATGCTTTCTTTTGAGCTGAGTATTTTTTTATGTTTCTTTTATTGGTCTATTAGCCATACAGCTTGGTTTTATGTTTTAGTGTTTACTCTATAGTTTGCAATATGCATCTTTAACCTATCTCATTTTCTTTTCTTTTCTTTTTCTTTAAGATTTTCTTTTTAAGAGAGAGAGAGAGAGTGAGCTCTTGTGAGTGGGGTGGAGGGGCAGAGGAAGAGGAAGAGAGACTCTTAAGCAGTCTCCATGCTCAGTGCAGAGCCCGGAGCAAGGCTCAATCTCACAACCCTGAGATCATGACCTGAGCCAAAAATCAAGAGTCTGTCACTTAACCAACTGAGCTACCTAGGTGCCTCTAAAGATTTTATTTTTAAGTAATCTCTACACCCAACATGGGGTTCAAATTTACAACCCTGAGATGAAGAGTTACATGTTCTATCAACTGAGCCAACCAGGCACCCCTATCTCATTTTATTTTCAAATAATACTATACCATTCCATGTATAATGCAAGGACTTCAAAAAAGTATGCCTCTAAAAGAACCCTTACAATTCAATAATAAAAAGACAAATAATTCAACTAAAAAGTGGGCAAATGATCTAAGTGTTCCTTAAAGAAAATTTACAAATGACCAATAAGTACATTAAAAGATGTTCAACACCATTAGTCATCAGAGAAATTCAAGTCAAAACTACAATGAGACACCACTTCATACCTACCAGGAAGGCTAAAATTAAGAAGACAGACAATAACAAGATTTCATGAGGATATGGAGTCATTGGAACTCTCATACGTTCTTGGCAGGAAAGTAAAATGGTGCAATTGCTTTGGAAAGTAGTTTGGCAGTTCCCCAAAGGGACAAACATAGAATTAGCACATGTTATCAATTCTTATATAGCCAAAAGAATTGAAAACATATGTTTGCATACAAAATTACACAAAATGTTCATAACAGTATTATTAGTGAAAAAGCTAAAGCAAGCCAAATTCCCATCAACTGATGAAGGGATAATTGAAATGTGGTATATCCAAACAAGGAAATATTATTTGGCTATAAAAATAAATGCAGTACTGATACATACTACATAATGAATAAATCTTAAAAACATTGTGCTAAGTAAAAGAAGCTACTCAAAACAGGCAATATACTATATGATTTCACTCCTATGAAAGTCCACAATAAGGAAATCTATGGGGACAGAAAGTAGATTAGTGGTTGCTTAGGGCTGGGTTAGGGGAGGAGGATAACTAAAGGGTATGTGGTTTCTTTTTAAGATAATAAAAATTTTTAAAAATTGATTGTGGTAGAGTTTACATAACTCTATGCATATACTAAGAAGCATTGAATTGTATATTTCAAATGGGTGAAATTGTATGTTATGTAAATTATATCTCAATAAAGCTGTTACCAAAAATAATATACTCCCATATTACATTTTCCTGTTCTTTGTGTTATTTTTGTCATATATTTTACCTCTTTATATGTTATAAATAGCACAGTGTTGTTATTTTATAATTTTAAACAATTATCTTTGAAAAATATATAGTCAGGAAATGTCTTTCATATTTACCCACATATTTACAATTTCTGGAAAATTGCATTCTTTTGTTTAAATATGAATTTCTACCTGGAATTACCTTTAATATTTTTTGTAGTGTAATTCTTCTGATGAGGAATTAGCTTTTGTTAGTCTATAATTTTTACCTTCATTTTTAAAGTATATTTTCATTGAACAAAGATTTCTAGATTGACCAGTTTTGTTTGTTTATTTATTTTGTTTCTGGTTTTGTTTGCCTTATTAAATATCATTCTGGCTTGCATTGATTCTCATAAGAAATTTGTTGATATTCTTATCTTTACTCCCTTCTAATTTCTTTGGTTATTTTAAAGAATTTTCTCTTAAACACTTTCCAGCATCTTTAATCATATATGTTGGTATGGCTTTCTTTGTATTTGTTCTCCTTGGGATTTCTTGAGAAACTTTGATCTGCTGGGTTTTCTTTTTCATAAAATGTAGAGGTTATTTAGTCATTATTTCTTTAAACATTTTTTTTTCTTCTCCCATCTCTTTTGGAAATCCAAGCACACATATATAGGCCACTTGATATCTTTTCAAAGACACTGAAGTTCTAATAACATTTTTTTCCATGTTTTTTTCTAAATGCTTCAGTTTTGATAGTCTTTATTGTTATGATAGTCTATATTGTTATTGTAATGTACTTATTTTTTATTCTTTAGTGCCTAATCTGGTTCAATTCCAGTGAATTCTAAATTTCAAATATTGTATTTTTGATATTAGAATTTCCATTGGGATCATTTATAGTCTCCATTTTATTCCTCATTATGTTCATGTTTTCCTTTAAATCCTTAAACATATTTCTAATAGTTGTCTTCAAGCAATTGTCTCCTGATTTCAGCCTCTCTATCATTTCTAGGTATGCTTCTGTTGATTTGTAACATTCAGTGAATTAATTTTTCTCATTATCATGGGTCACATTTTCTTTCTTCTTTGTCTAGTAATTTTGATCAAGTGCTAGACATTGGATTTATTGTATTATTTAATGCCTGTATTTGTTTTCTTTTAATGAATGCTGAGTTTTGTTTTAACAGGCAGTTAATTTTATAGATCATTTTGCTCCTTTCAAGACTTTCTTATTTTATTTATATCATATCTGTATCTATGTCTATGTCCGTATCTGTATCTATATGTATTTATCTCTCTATATTTTATGGCATGTCTAAAGCAGGCTTTATACTAAGGCTAATGTAATCCTACCTGTAAGTAATTGCCTTTTGACATCTTTACTGAATCTTCTAGGTGTTCAATGAAGCCTCTTTTATTCTGGTTGATTATAACTCAAATGTGTCTTGACTCTTTGCAAAGTTCAGTAATTGTTCAGATTTAGTTTTGCAGGTAGTTGTTCTTTTTTTTTTTTAAAGATTTTATTTATTTATTTGAGAGAGAGAGAATGAGAGACAGAGAGTAGGAGAGGGAGGAGGCTCAGAGGGAGAAGCAGACTCCCTGCTGAGCAGGGAGCCTGATGTGGGACTCGATCCCGGGACTCCAGGATCATGACCTGAGCCGAAGGCAGTCGCTTAACCAGCTGAGCCACCCAGGTGCCCGCAGGTAGTTGTTCTTTGCCTTGCCTTATAAATACTCACATCACATGCACACAATTTAGAATCAGCCAAAGACTCTTTGGTTCCCCTATGTTGATTTCTTTGTAATTTCTTGGTACTCTTCCTCATAAATGCAAGCTACCTAAGTCCCTCTGAATTCTAGTCTTGATCTCCTCAGCGCAGCATTCTGCTGTTCTGCTTAGGTTTCCTCGGTGAGGGTCTGATAAATGCCTTAGCGAAAAATGCCAGGATGAGTATATGACTCATCTCAAGTGTTTTTCTTTTAGAATTCACAGTCCAACACTACCCATTTTACTTTGTCTGAAAATAGTTATTTCACTTACTTTGTCCAGTTTTCTAGTATTTTATGGTGATAGGACCAACTTCATTTATGGACTGAAAGAGAAGCTCTCTCATCCTTTCTAATTCCTTTCCATTTGGAACAAAATTGTTGTTAAGGATGTGAGGATGGGATTTTGTCAAAAATAAATATAGGGTACATTAAAAATAACATCAATAGTAACAAAACTTGCTGTCCATTTGAACATAATGCTACTGGCTGGGATTTTTCTCTATCACATTTCTGCCAGTCAGAATCTATTTACTTTCTTCTTGTATCCTTTGCAAATTAAAGAGTCAGTTGTTACAGAATTTGTATAGTATCACAGTATTTCTCTAGCTTCTAAGATAATAAGAATAACCTGTGGCACTTGTTTAAAAATATGGCTTGCTTTCCAGACTTCTCTCCTAGACATTCTGATTTCTAGGGTATTAGGTAAAGCCTTGAAATTTGAATCTTCAAAGATACCTTAGATAAATATTTTTTCATCAGGCAAAATTGGGAAACTAGTATATTAGTTTGGAACACAGATGCTGAGGCCAGAATGCATGGGCAGTCCATGCTCCATTGTCTTGTCAGACTTAAGTTAGGAGATAAATTTCAAGGTGTTCCCACAGAGCATTACAAACATGGGGCCCCCTATTGAGCATGGTGTCCTGTGCAACTGCACTGGTCACAGACTCACAGAGCTGACACTAAATAATAACATTTATGTTTGGTGCCTGAAATGTAGTAAGTACTCAAAAATGTCAGTTACAATTATTATTTTTACAAAGCATTCAACCTGAAAGCTCAGTTCTGCCCAGTCCTTGGTAATAAGCACAGACTCACAAACAGTGAGACTGGAACTAATTTAGTAGCCCTGACCCTGTCCACAGTTCTGTGGAGTATTGATTTTGTGAGAGGCACTACCCTGGGCACTGAACAAGTCACCCAATCTTTGGGCACAGCCTAATTAGAAAAAGAGGCAATTACAAATACAAATAACAAAGGACAAGTTAGAATACAGAAGGAGTTATGGAAGCTTTATCTCAGGCCTAGGGTGGGAAGTGGTGTTTAAGCTGAGTCCTAAAGGATAAGTAGAATCTAAGTAAGTAAACACAGGGGGTGGGGAATATGTTCTGGGCTTTGTGGATAGCTGGTACAAAACCCCTGAAACAAAGAAGAGAGAAAAGCCAACAGTTTCACCAGGACTGATGAACTGATTATAGGAGAAGGGAGAGGCAAGCAAGATGCAGAACTTGAAGGGTTTTATTGGTCAATTTCTGGAGTCTGTGCTTTATCCCAAGGACAACAGGGGATGGGGAGTGGAGAGTGGAAAAGGAATATTTAAAAAAAATATTTAGATAAAAAGGTGTTATGATATTTATATTTCAGAAAGATTTACCTGGGAACTTCTGGGTAAAATGGAATTGTGATTATGGATATCTAATTCTGCCTCCCAGAATCCTGTGAAAATGACCAATCCAATTTTTTCAAAAAAATAGGAAAAACACATAGCTGTGCCAGGTACTAGAAAGGGTGTTGCCTACGATCCAGCATGCATGTTCAACAAAACTTGAGTAAATAATGACATTGGATCTAATGAAACATATATCACATTTCCTAATGTATACAGAATCATGTACTCTCTAAATAGAAATACATCTTCTTTTGAAACATCCATGCTATGTTTATGAAAATTAATCCTACTCCTGGCTATAGAGAAATCTTCAATAAATTTCAAAGACTAGAAATTTTACAGGCTCCACTGTCTGATCATGATGCAAAAATAAAAATTCTAATAGAAGTATATACATAAACAATAAGTCACTTGGACATTAGAAGAAAAAAGAAAAACAACTTTTGTTTAGAATTAAATAAAAAGCAAATAGAACCTACAATTACAGACTATTTAGAAAGTAACCAATAAGTATGGATGCACTTGAAAAATCAATAAAAGAGTTATCTCCCCAAAGTATTTTACGAGAAAATATCCAAGGAGGAAATACTTCTTACGCTATTTAAGCCTATTTCAGGAGCACAGGAAAAGAGGGAAATCTTCTCAGTTGACCAGCTGTCATAACGTTGAACCCAACATGACAGTCAATACTTTAGATATAAAAGCCATAGGTCAATCTTATTTTGGAGTATAAGTGCAAAAATCCTTCAAATATGAGCAAATTTTATACAACAGAATGCTGAAGGATGATTATGGATGGCTAAGAAAGGATTATTTTAGAGATGCAAAGATACATTGGCATTAATCTATTTTAAATATTTTAGGATGCCCTAAAAGATTTTATAATTTAATTTTCATTCCTGATTAATTACAAACACAATTCTTACTACACTTGATGTATGAAGTACTTTAACATGATGAATGACAGGTATACTAAATAAAAAGCCATAATTATATTTAAATAATAAAACATTATGGACTGTCTGGTATAAGTCTAGGACAATGAAACATACTGGCTCCCAGCATTATCATTTAATAGTATTCTGAGAGTCCCAGAAATAGGACAAGAAAATATGAAGCTAAAATATTGGAAAGAGAAGAAAAATGATGTAATAAATAGATTATATTCTTCATAACCTGGAAAATCTGCAAGAAGGATTTGGAAATCTGTTAGCATTAGCGTGTTTAATAAGATTACTAGTTACTAAATAAATATACAATCATTCATACATTTACTCTACACTAACAACCTATTAGAAAATATCTTAATAAAAATCCCATTCATATAGCATCAGGAGTATGTATATTCAATTTCTGGGAAATAACCAAACAGAAAATTTACATGAAGAAAAGTTCATAGCTACTGAAAGATATGAAAGATGACTTTAATTAGTAAGGATATATGACATGTTCCTCAACTGATAGA
The DNA here is from genome assembly GCF_029215605.1 of Mirounga angustirostris. Taxonomy (NCBI): domain Eukaryota; kingdom Metazoa; phylum Chordata; class Mammalia; order Carnivora; family Phocidae; genus Mirounga; species Mirounga angustirostris. The sequence goes on from NW_026991710.1 coordinate 168,687,425, forward strand.
AAGAATATTAATTTATAACCTTAATGTAATTACAATAAAAATTTCAATAGAAATTTGGGGAACATTAAGGAGTGATACTAAAACATTAAAGCAAGGGAAAAACTATAAGGGAAAAGGTTAACAGATATCATCACATTAAATTTAGAAATTTTCTAAAATGTAATATATAAAATTAAAAGGAAGGTTATAATTCTTGGAAAATATTTGAGATGTGTGTAATATCCATAGCAACTTTTATACACAAAGAAATCAATAGTAAATAAACATCAAAAGCAAAATATGTAAGTGCCATGAAGTAGTCATTAAAGAAAGCATATTCAAATAACTAATAAACTTGTGAAATTATGTTTAAATTAACTTGTCACCAAGAAAATGGAAATTGAAATAGTTGTATTTTATTTTACCTATGAAACTGGCAAAATAAAAAGTACTTAACATGCAAAAGTTTTATGTTATGTTATTTCATGGGGAAGAGTAGTATCAAAATATGTGTAATATATGAATTCAATTTTGTTTTAAAGTGTGCAACATACATATATATGCACATGTACATAAACTGTGAAATGTTAACAGTGATTACCTCTAGAAAGTAGAATTATGGGCCATTTTAGTTTTCATCTCAAGGTTTTCTGTGGTTTTAAGATTTTCTGCAATCAATATATATGACTTATGTAATCAAAAAAATATTTTAAAGATCAGCATGGCCACAATGTGGTGAATGAATTTTAAAAATATAAACCAAAAGCAGAAAGTAGACAAAGGTGCTGCAATGGTAAAGACTAGAGAGACAAAACAGAGGCAAAATCACTAGGGACCAAAAGGAAACCATTTATTTCAGAAATACTAAGGTCACTAATGGTAGGTGGCAAGGGAAGAGGAGGAAAAGGAAGATAAGGAGCCAAGCAGAGGTTCCCAGCTTTATTTGGGCCACTGGGTGGAATGGTGGTGTTGCTCGCTGAGATATAATCAGAAGGACCAGGCTTGGGTTGTTGGTGGGATGCAGAAGCTAATATGTTGACTTTGAAGTACCTGTTAGCCCCCTATCAGGAAAGAGTTTGCAAGTCAGAAGGAAGGTCTGGGTGAGACCTCTTTCTCTCTTCTCCCCCTCCCCCCACTCTGAGAAGACATCATCATATAGATGACTACTGGAGCCAAGATGGGATTACTCACGGAGATTTTACAGAGGAGAAGATTGATCCCAGAACTTGGAAGAACATTTACATTTAAGCGATGTCACTAAAGGTAGGCTGAAGAGGAGGAGACTATAAACAAGTCTGAGAGGTAAGAAGAAAGCCGAGAAAGGAGTCATGGAATCCAAACGAAGAGAAACATCCAAGGTTTAATAGGGGGTGAGAGCAGTAAAGTCTCTGAAAGATACTATCCTTGGCCGCTGAAGAAAGGGGCCAGGTTGGGGCGGTGCATCTCAGGAAAGAGGGCAGGGTTGGTCATGTCAAATGTTGCTAAGAACACAGGAAAATGAAGGTGGTTGGGATTTGGGCAGGAGCTAGTTAGATGGAGTGTGAAGGGAAGCCTGACCAGGGTAGATGGGGGGAGTGAGACAAAGGTGAAGAGGTACAGACAAGGAGTGAGATACCTCTTTTGAGAATCCTGGCTGTGAAGAGGGTGGAGGGAGAGAAGGTAGAAGCTACAGGGACCAAGGAGCTGTTTTCATTCTTAAGCTACATCTAACTTGACCTTGTTTAATGGGGACGAGAGGAAGGGCCTATGGGGAGAGCTGTTGGGGGTGACAGCGGGGAGCACAGAGGTGAACTTCCCTAGGGAAAGAGCAGAAGTGGGGAAGATCTATGCCCAGGTGGGATTGCTTTATGTCAGGCATGATTGATTTCTTTATGTCAGGCATGTGTGGGGGTGGAGGGTAGGGGGTGGCTGGGTGGCGGTCTTAGCTGGGGAAGGGAGAGGACAGGGAGAGCAGTTGCTCCAAGAGCACATTCTCCATACATGGTTGGTGCCTTTTACCAGGTAAAGCGTTTTTGAGAGAAGCATCATGAAAGCCAGAGAAGCATCATGAAAGCATTATGAAAGCCGGAGAAGCATCATGAAAGCATCATGAAAGCCAGAAAACCATCATGGCTGCCAGACCATGAGACTCTTAGAGAAGACAGAGAGTGGCGACGTTTGCTGTGCTCACCCTCCTACCCACCAGCGGTGCCCATCCTGAGCACGTGTCTGTATCTCTCCCCACAACCAGCTGCCCATCTTCAACAACTGGCTGTGTCAACTTTTAGGATTTTCCCTGTCCTACTCCATGTTAGATCATGACTATTTTGACTTCTATTTTCATTGTGAAGTAGGAGCTGAACTAGTTGCCTGAGACAGATGGAAGATGGGGCGTACTATGGAATTTGAGGTTTAAAATACCAAATCCCAATTTTACTCTCTGAGAGAAGAGCCTCCACGGCAAAGGCTCTAAGAGAGAGAACTGCTGACTTGTTGGAGGAGTTGCAGGGAGGTCAGGGTGGCCAGAGGGGGGTAAGGGGGGGGCACAAGGTGGGCTCACAGAGGAAGCTTGGGGTTAGATCCTGTGGAAGGGGGTTACAGTGCTCTAGGGGAGGCCTGTCTAGGGCAGTGAAGGGAGGCAGTAAGGAGAAGTCAGATACAGGCTCTGTCTCATCTCAAATAATTTGTAGATGGACCCATATGAGGTCTGAGATGAGGCTGGGATGGTGCCGAGGACTCCAGCATGAGTAGCTAATTGGATGATGGTGCCATTACTGAGCCAGGAAAAGGTTAACAAAGTAGATGAATCTCTAACAAGAGTGATCAAGAAAAATAGAGAAGATGCAAACACACACGATATAAGCAAGAGATACAAGTAAAATCAGTTTTTTTAATGTTAGAAGAAAATTTTAAGCAACCGTAAGTCAATATATTACAAACTAAGGTGAGATGAAAAATGTTTGGAAAAGAATATAAAATTGGTAAAATATAAATTAAAATATGACAAAATAGGTACTTCAAAATTGAAATAATTTCCATTATTTCCTCACACATATATGTATATACATATGTGTATATGCACATACATATATGTACATATATGTAATATGCAACACGTATATGTATATACATGCATATGCACACACATACACATGTGCACACATGTATATACATGTATACACGCATATGTATATACATATATGCATATGCATGTATGTGCATGTGCATGTATGTGTATATGCACGTGCGCGTACAACACGCACATGCATATACACGTACATGCACACACGTGTACATGCATATACATGCAATGGATATACATATATGTATATATGTATATACCTATATATACATGTATATATATACATATATACAAATATAAAATAAATATGTAATTAAATATATTTCTAGGCCTAGATTACTTTCTTTATGAATTTTACTACTTCTAAAAGACAAATAATTTTATCTAACTTTTCAAAAAATAGACAATGAAAGAAAATTGCCCAATTTATTTATAAGGGTGGAGGGAGGTCAGTTTGTATTTTCTTCTCATCTCATCATCTTAAGTTTTTTTTTTATTCTTATGTTAATCCCCATACATTACATCATTAGTTTTAGATGTAGTGTTCCATGATTCATTGTTTGTGCATAACACCCAGTGCTCCATGCAGAATGTGCCCTCCTCAATACCCACCACCAGGCTAACCCATCCTCCTACCCCCCTCCCCTCTAGAACCCTCAGTTTGTTTTTCAGAGTCCATCGTCTCTCATGGTTCGTCTACCCCTCCGATTTCCCCCCTTCATTCTTACCCTCCTGCTACCTTCTTCTTCTTCTTCTTCTTTTTTTTCTTAACATATATTGCATTATTTGTTTCAGAGGTACAGATCTGAGATTCAACAGTCTTGCACAATTCACAGAGCTTACCAGAGCACATACCCTCCCCAGTGTCTATCACCCAGTCACCCCATCCCTCCCACCCCACCTCCCACTCCAGCAACCCTCAGTTTGTTTCCTGAGATTAAGAATTCCTCATATCAGTGAGGTCATATGATACATGTCTTTCTTTGTTTGACTTATTTTGCTCAACATAATACCTTCCAGTTCCATCCATGTCGTTGCAAATGGCAAGATTTCATTCCTTTTGATGGCTGCATAATATTCCATTGTATATATATACCACCTCTTCTTTATCCATTCATCTGTCGATGGACATCTTGGCTCTTTCCACAGTTTGGCTATTGTGGACATTGCTGCTATAAACATCGGGGTGCACGTACCCTTTCGGATCCCTACTTTTGTATCTTTGGGGTAAATACCCAGTAGTGCAATTGCTGGATCATATGGTAGCTCTATTTTCAACTTTTTGAGGAACCTCCATACTGTTTTCCAGAGTGGCTGCACCAGCTTGCATTCCCACCAACAGTGTAGGAGGGTTCCCCTTTCTCCACATCCCCGCCAACATCTGTCGTTTCCTGACTTGTTAATTTTAGCCATTCTGACTGGTGTGAGGTGGTATCTCATTGAGGTTTTGATTTGGATTTCCCTGATGCCGAGCAGTGTTGAGCACTTTTTCATGTGTCTGTTGGCCATTTGGATGTCTTCTTTGCAGAAATGTCTGTTCATGTCTTCTGCCCATTTCTTGATTGGATTCTTTGTTCTTTGGGTGTTGAGTTTGAAAAGTTCTTTATAAATTTTGGATACTAGCCCTTTATCTGATATGTCATTTGCAAATATCTTCTCCTATTCTGTCGGTTGTCTTTTGGTTTGGTTGACTGTTTCCTTTGCTTTGCAAAAGCTTTTTATCTTGATGAAGTCCCAATAGTTCATTTTTGCCCTTGCTTCCCTTGCCTTTGGCGATGTTTATAGGAAGAAATTGCTTTGGCTGAGGTCAAAGAGGTTGCTGCCTGTGTTCTCCTTTAGGATTTTGATGGACTCCTGTCTCACATTGAGGTCTTTCAACCATTCTGAGTCTATTTTTGTGTGTGGTGTAAGGAAATGGTCCAGTTTCATTCTTCTGCATGTGGCTGGCCAATTTTCCCAACACCATTTGTTGAAGAGACTGTCTTTTTTCCATTGGACATTCTTTCCTGCTTTGTCAAAGATGAGTTGACCATAGAGTTGAGGGTCCATTTCTGGGCTCTCTATTCTGTTCCATTGATCTATGTGTCTGTTTTTGTGCCAGTACCATGCTGTCTTGATGATGACAGCTTTGTAATAGAGCTGGAAGTCCGGAATTGTGATGCCGCCAGCTTTGCTTTTCTTTTTCAACATTCCTCTGGCTATTCGGGGTCTTTTCTGGTTCCATACAAATTTTAGGATTATTTGTTCCATTTCTTTGAAAAAAGCGGATGGTATTTTGATGGGGATTGCATTGAATGTGTAGATTGCTCTAGGTAGCATTGACATCTTCACAATATTTGTTCTTCCAATCCATGAACATGGAACGTTTTTCCATTTCTTTGTGTCTTCCTCAATTTCTTTCATGAGTATTTTATAGTTTTCTGAGTACAGATTCTTTGCCTCTTTGGTTAGATTTATTCCTAGGTATCTTATGGTTTTGGGTGCAATTGTAAATGGGATCGACTCCTTAATTTCTCTTTCTTCTGTCTTGTGGTTGGTGTATAGGAAAGCCACTGACTTCTGTGCATTGATTTTATATCCTGCCACTTTACTGAATTCCTGTATGAGTTCTAGCAGTTTTGGGGTGGAGTCTTTTGGGTTTTCCACATAAAGTATCATATCATCTGCAAAGAGTGAGACTTTGACTTCTTCTTTGCCAATTTGGATGCCTTTGATTTCCTTTTGTTGTCTGATTGCTGTGGCTAGGATTTCCAATACTATGTTGAATAGCAGTGGTGATAGTGGACATCCCTGCCGCGTTCCTGACCTTAGGGGGAAAGCTCTCAGTTTTTCCCCATTGAGAATAATATTTGCTGTAGGTTTTTCATAAATGGCTTTTATGATATTGAGGTATGTACCCTCTATCCCTATACTCTGAAGAGTTTTGATCAAGAAAGGATGCTGTACTTTGTCAAAAGCTTTTTCTGCATCTATTGAGAGGATCATATGATTCTTGTTCTTTCTTTTGTTAATGTATTGTATCACATTGATTGATTTGTGGATGTTGAACCAACCTTGCAGCCCAGGGATAAATCCCACTTGGTTGTGGTGAATAATCCTTTTAATGTTCTGTTGGATCCTATTGGCTAGTATTTTGGTGAGAATTTTTGCATCCATGTTCATCAGGGATATTGGTCTGTAATTCTCCTTTTTGATGGGGTCTTTGTCTGGTTTTGGGATCAAGGTAATGGTAGCCTCATAAAATGAGTTTGGAAGTTTTCCTTCCATTTCTATTTTTTGGAGCAGTTTCAGAAGAATAGGTATTAATTCTTCTTGAAATGTTTGGTAGAATTCCCCTGGGAAGCCATCTGGCCCTGGGCTTTTGTTTTTTGGAGATTTTTGATGACTGCTTCAATTTCCTTAGTGGTTATAGGTCTGTTCAGGTTTTCTATTTCTTCGTGGTTCAGTTTTGGTAGTTGATACATTTCTAGGAATGCATCCATTTCTTCCAGGTTATCTAATTTGCTGGCATAGAGTTACTCATAATATGTTCTTATAATTGTTTGTATTTCTTTGGTGTTGGTTGTGATCTCTCCTCTTTCATTCATGATTTTGTTGATTTGGGTCATTTCTCTTTTCTTTTTGATAAGTCTGGCTAGGGGTTTATCAATCTTGTTAATTCTTTCAAAGAACCAGCTCCTAGTTTTGTTGATCTGTTCTACTGTTCTTTTGGTTTCTATTTCATTGATTTCTGCTCTGATCTTTATTATTTCTCTTCTCCTGCTGGGTTTAGGCTTTATTTGCTGTTCTTTCTCCAGCTCCTTTAGGTGTAGGCTTAGGTTGTGTACTTGAGACCTTTCTTGTTTCTTGAGAAAGGCTTGTATTGCTATATACTTTCCTCTTAGGACTGCCTTTGCTGCATCCCAAAGATTTTGAATAGTTGTGTTTTCATTTTCATTGGTTTCCATGAATTTTTTTAATTCTTCTTTAATTTCCTGGTTGACCCATTCATTCTTTAGTAGGATGCTCTTTAGCCTCCATGTATTTCAGTTCTTTCTGACTTTCCTCTTGTGATTGAGTTCTAGTTTCAAAGCATTGTGGTCTGAAAATAGGCAGGGAATGATCCCAATCTTTTGGTACTGGCTGAGACCTGATTTATGACATAGGATGTGATCTATTCTGGAGAATGTTCCATGGGCACTAGAGAAGAATGTATATTCCGTTGCTTTGGGATGGAATGCTCTGAATGTGTCTGTGAAGTCCATTTGATCCAGTGTGTCATTTAAAGTCTTTATTTCCTTGTTGATCTTTTGCTTAGATGATCTGTCCATTTCAGTGAGGGGGGTGTTAAAGTCCCCCACTATTATTGTATTGTTGTCGATGTGTTTCTTTGCTTTTGTTATTAATTGCCTTATGTAATTGGCTGCTCCCATGTTAGGGGCATAGATATTTACAATTGTTAGATCTTCTTGTTGGATAGACCCTTTCAGTAGGATATAAGGTCCTTCCTCATCTCTTATTACAGTCTTTGGTTTAAAATCTAATTTGTCTGATATAAGGATTGCCACCCCAGCTTTCTTTTGGTGTCCATTAGCATGGTAAATGGTTTTCCACCCCCTCACTTTCAATCTGGGGGTGTCTTTGGTTCTAAAATGAGTCTCTTGCAGACAGCATATCGATGGATCTTGTTTTTTAATCCAGTCTGATAGCCTGTGTCTTTTGATTGGGGCATTTAGCCCATTTACATTCAGGGTAACTATTGAAAGATAGGAATTTAGTGCCATTGTATTGCCTGTAAGGTGACTGTTACCATATATTGTCTGTGTTCCTTTCTGGTCTATGTTGCTTTTAGGCTCTCTCTTTGCTTAGAGGACCCCTTTCAAGATTTCCTGTAGGGCTGGTTTTGTGTTGGCAAATTCCTTTAGTTTTTGTTTGTCCTGGAAGCTTTTTATCTCTCCTTCTATTTTCAATGACAGCCTAGCTGGATATAGTATTCTTGGCTGCATATTTTTCTCATTTAGTGCTCTGAATATATCCTGCCAGTCCTTTCTGGCCTGCCAGGTCTCTGTGGATAGGTCTGTTGCCAATCTAATGTTTCTACCATTGTAGGTTACATATCTCTTCTCCCGAGCTGCTTTCAGGATTTTCTCTTTGTCTATGAGACTCGTAAGTTTTACGAGCTGATCTCGTAATGTTGGGGTGTTGACCTATTTTTATTGATTTTGAGAGGGGTTCTCTGTGCTTCCTGGATTTTGATGCCTGTTTCCTTCCCCAAATTAGGGAAGTTCTCTGCTATAATTTGCTCCAATATACCTTCTGCCCCTCCAAATATTCTAATGTTCTAATGTTGTTTCGTCTTATGGTATCGCTTATCTCTCGAATTCTGCCCTTGTGAAACAGTAGTTGTTTATCTCTCTTTTTCTCAGCTTCTTTATTTTCCATCATTTGGTCTTCTATATCACTGATTCCCTCTTCTGCCTCATTTATCCTAGCAGTTAGCGCCCCCATATTTGATTGCACCTCATTAATAGCCTTTTTGATTTCTACTTGGTTAGATTTTAGTTCTTTTACTTCTCCAGAAAGGGTTTCTCTAATAACTTCCATATTTTTTTCAAGCCCAGCTAGTAACTTTAAAGTGAGGAGTCTGAACTCTAGATCTGACATCGTACTAATGTCCGTATTGAGTAGGTCCCTGGCAGTCGGTACTACCTCTTGTTCTTTTTGTTGAGGTGATTTTTTCCGTCTTGTCATTTTGTCCAGAGGAGAATAGATTAATGAGAGAACAAAATGCTAGCAGAGTAACAATGTCCCCAGAAAATATACTCTAAATAAATCAGAAAAGACCTGAAGCAGTGGGAAAAGAAAGGGAAAGAGAGAAAAAAGAAAAAGAAAAAAAAAGAAAAAGAAAAAGATAAAGATGAAAACAAACAAAACAACAAGAACAAAAAACCAGAATGTGATCAAATATGATCAGGCTGGTATACAGATCAGTGCCACACACTAGATTTTGGGTGTATTTTGGTCTGTTAGAAGAAAGTGCCTCCCAAAATTTTAAAGAAAGAAAAACTTATATATGTACAAAAATAAGGGTTGATATGATGAAGGGATAGAATATGACTGTAAAGATGGAAATTATAAAAAATTTTATAAAAGGAATTGATAAGAAGTCATTTGAAAAAAGAAAGAAGAGGATTTAAAAAAAGAAAAAAGAAAAAAAGGGAGAGAATGTGATCAGGCAGGGGAGTAGAAAAAACCATATACTAGAGATTTAGGGTATATTTTGATCTGTTAGAAGAAACTATCTCAAAATTTTAAAGAAAGAACAACTTATATATATATATATATATATATGCCAAAAATACGGGTAACTACTATGAAGGGATAGAATATGACTCTAAAAATGAAAAATAAAAATTTTTTTAAAAAAGGGATTGATAAGATGTTTGTTGAAAAAGGGAAAAAGAAAAATTCAAAAAAAAAAAAGAAAAAAGTTAACAAAAAAAAATTAACTTTGAAAGACTAAAGAATCATGTAAAAAAGCCATGAATTCTATGTGCAGTATTGCCCTAGCGCTGGAGTTCTGCTGTTCTCATTGATCGGTAAACTTGGTCTTGGCTGGCTGTTCTCGCTGATCTTCTGGGGGAGGGGCCTGTTGCCATGGTTCCCAAATGTCTTTGCCGGAGGCGGAATTGCCCTGCCCTTGCTGGGTCTGGGCTAAGTAATCTGCTTGGGTTGCTCTCCAGAGCTTTTGTTCCTTGCGAGCTTTCCATACAGCTTTGGAGGCAGAGAGTGAAAATGGCAGCCTCCCAATCTCTGCCCCAGAGAATCCGAGAACTCGGGGCCCCGCTCCTCAGTGAGCCCCCAGAGAAAAGCCGTTAGTCACTCCTGTCTCCCGGGTCTCCGGCCCCACTCCGTGTTCACCCGGCCTGTGACTGCGCGTTTCTATCTCTGGCACCCGACCCCGGGTGGAGTCTCCAAACCCGGCAGATCCCTGCGGTGCACTCCCGCGTGGCTCCTCCCGGGGGAGGAAGGTGAGTCTCCCCGGATCTGCTGCTTGTTGGGTCCCTGCTGGAGGAGCAGGGGCCCGACTGTGCCGCGGATCACGGTTTCTGGCAACCCCGAGCTGAGAGCCCGCACCTGGGCTCCGCCTCTGCAGCCGGCTTCCCTGCTCTGATACCTAGGAGCTCTGCCACACTCAGGCACCCCTGGTCTTTCTGTGATCCCGAGGGTCCTGAGACCACACTGTCCTGGCGGGTTCCACCCCCCGCTTAGCCACCAGAGTGTCATCCCTCAGCGGAGCAGACTTTTAAAAGTTCTGATTTTGTGATCCGTGGTTCTATCACTTGCCAGAAGCGTCTGACGGAGGCCCCTCCCCCGCCGTCTATCCTCCCAAATATCACCTCGGATTCACTTCTCCGCACGTCCTACCTTCCAGAAAGTGGTCGCTTTTCTGTTCAGAGAGTTGTTGCTGTTCTTTTCTTCGATCTCCTCTTGAGTTTGTAGGTGTTGAGAATGGTTTGATCCCTATCCAGCTGAATTCCTGAGAGGAGACGAAATCCAGGTCTCCTACTCCTCCGCCATCTTGCTCCTTATTCCATCATCTTAAGTTTTTTAAAATTAATTAATTTATTTTATAGGGGGAGGGGCAGAAGGAGAGGGCAAGAATCTCCAGCAGCCCCCCCACCCCCCCCACTGAGCATGGAGCTCAATGCTGGGCTTGATCTCATAAACCTGAGATCATGACCTGAGCCAAAATAAGAGTCCACGCTCAACCAGCTGACCCACGCAGACACCCCTCACCACATCATCTTAAACACCAACTCCTGCACAGCTCTGGGCAGGCCAGCCACGTGTATAGTTAGGTTAAAGATTTCGGGGTGATGCTGACTTCCTACAGTGATGACCTGTGTTTGTGACTCTTACAGAAAGAAGACAGGCCAGGCAAGGACTCAGGGTGGGCTTTGGGAGGTATGTGGAGGGAGGGAGGGATGGGCACATCCCTAATACATTCTGGGCACTAAGAAAAACTGAAGAGTCTGCTCTAGATCCAGGGAGACTTTGTGTGGAATCTTTTTGCTGGAGTCTTCCTGTTGGAGATTCTGGATGGAAAGTGCTGCTCCACACGTTTATTCCCTCATGTTTCCTCCCTTTCTTTGGTCAGAAATCTCGTCCTTCTTTTTGGAAGTGAATGGCCTCGAGTCTGTCCTCCAGGTGGGTGACCACAGGGCCTTTCCTAGTCTTTCTGTCCCGATTCATTGCATCCCCTCCAGCCACACCTGTGACTGTTGGGAGTGCCTTTCCCATTTCTCTGTCACCCTCAGCTCGATACCTGATCCCTGACACACCAGCTCCTCTCATTCTGAGAAAAGGGTGGACGTTGGTCTTGGGCTCCTTCCTACTATCTGGATTTATAAGATAAAGCTGAGTGGAAATAAGACATTTGTGAGGTCTGGGGAGTTACCTGAGTGGTAGAAGAAAACCTCTCTGCACTTTTAAAAGGTGGATAGCCATCTGGCCTGGCAAAGACACTCATTTCGCTTTTCTACTGGTACATGACTGAAATCATTTAACATTAAATTCTATTTGAATAAAATGGTACTAGACATTTAGGTAATATTACAGGGCAGTAAATGTTTAAGAGCCTTAGGTGTGTGAGCTTTCTCCAAAGGTAGTTCAGACCCAGATGCCAAAAATGCTTTATATATATGTGTGTGTATACATATATATTTATACACACACATGTGCACACGAGCGTGCACATGCACTCATATATACATGTATGTATAACTTTCTTTTGGACTTTTGGCTTTTGCTCACATGATGGAAGAATTTTCTCCTCTTTCCCTTTTCTATCACATTTTGAATTGTTTAAGAGTTTCCTGGCTACAGTTTGCTCCCCCTCCTCTTTTCTTTTTTCTTTTTTTTTTTACTACACTGGGTAGAAGCATGAGGGAAATGTAGTTAAAATTCAAAATGCTTCCCCTTTATCATTACCATGAATCAACACAATAAATGAGCCCCTTCAGAGCACGGTAATAAGAATTTGATAAATCATCAGCCAAAAATTAACTAGATGTCAAAACAATCTTTGGGAAGTGTGATGGATTAGGGGTGATAGCAGCAATTAATCTCCCAGCCTGAGTTCACCAGAGAGACACAATGTAGGGAGATGGATGGGGGGATTCAGGCCTTGCAAGGTCAAGACTCCACTGAAAAGAGTGGGTGGAGGCTGGAGGGAGGGAAGGAAGGAGGGAGGGAGAGAGGCAGGGAGAGAATCATCTGAGTTCACAGTACCCGGGCATCCAGCAGCTGAGCTAGAGGTCAGTTACATGCCTTTGAAAAGTGCTCTGTCTCCAGCCGCTCTCTCTGATGAGGCAAGCACTTTCCCTCTCATGCTAATAAATGCCACAAGTTGGCTCATGGGGCTCAACACATGGCCTCTAAGAGTGGGAGACTGCTGAGGGCTTAATTTACAGAGAGGGGTAGCTCCCTGTAAACAAGAGCTAAGAGAGAAGGGGTCTGGGAGGGAGGGAGGCGGTCTGGGCCAGCCACAGCGGTGACAGGAGCTCTTCAGAATGCAGAGTTAAGCTCTGGACGTTCCAGGGCACAGCCCAGGGAATATTGATGGTTCCACGGAAAGAGGAGGAGAGCCTCTGCAGGCGCCAATCTCATAAATCTCACTCTCTTTTGATGAGGCTGCCTCTTCTATTTGTTTTTTTTTTTTTCCCCCCTCCAGTAGAGCTCACCATATCTGAGGGAATGGCAGTTTGGGAAGAAGATGCAGAAGAGCCCGTCTTCACCTTCCTGGCCAGGCTGGAATCCTCACGTGGAGACCCGTCTGCATACTCTGAGATCATAAGCTCAGGAGTCTAAACTAGAAAGTGTAAGCTGGACTAACAGGAGCTTGGGGGGAGGGGAGTGGTCATGAGATCAGCAGGCAGGAGAAAGGGAGGGACATTCAGCTCCATTCAGACAGTGGGAGGGTCTATGGGTCCTATATTAATGGCTGCAATATTGGGATGCACCGAGTCAGGCCATGGGAGTTAGCATTCCTGGGTTGTTCCTTTACTCCCCTAGGGAAATACAATTCTTTATTATCAAAGATTCCTGTAAGATTTACCTAACCAGGCTGCTCCTGTTAAATTGGTAAGTGCTTCCTGGCTAGCTTTATAATAACCATAAAATTATCATAATGCCTGACAACTGTCTGATGTTTTTTGTTTACAGAGCTCTGTAAGAATCCTGGGTCCTCACCAGGGTACCCTTAAGATTTTTTTTATGACACATCTTCCTAGTATACAATAGAAGCCTAGAGGTCAGTCATGATGCAGTCTATCCAAAACTCCTCAGTTCTCACGTGAGGAAAGTTAGGCCAGGGAGGTCAAGTGATTTGTCAGATATCACTATACCGATGCCAAGGCAAAGCACACCTGTCGAATTGCCCAGAACCAGCTGCTGATCCTCCTGGCTTTGCCTCAGAGGGCATAACTCATCTCTAAGTTCTCCAGCTCTGATATTGGGGTGTGTTTGGGGTTGGGTAACTTTGGGTTGTTTCCAACCCAACCTAACACAAAGGCACAGCCACTATCTAGAGCTGAATATTTTTAATTTTATTTAATTTTATTTATTTATTTTTAAAGATTTTATTTATTTATTTGAGAGAGAGAATGACAGAGAGCATGAGAGGGGGGAGGGTCAGAGGGAGAAGCAGACGTCCTGCTGAGCAGGGAGCCCGATGCGGGACTCGATCCAGGGACTCCAGGATCATGACCTGAGCCGAAGGCAGTTTCTTAACCAACTGAGCCACCCAGGCGCCCCTAGAGCTGAATATTTTTTAAAGCAAAGACTTAGCGCTCTCTACCTGCCAGGAATGAAGAATGGTAACCTGGTTCAGTATTCAAGGTAATGAAGACAACTTGCAATGAAGCCAACCTCTGGAGGCTGGAAATGGTTAATGGTTTCTTTGCTACTGATTAGCTGTTGACCTTGAGCTAGTTACTTAATCTTTCTGAATGTTGGTTTCTTCATCTGTAAGGGGGAATACCAATCCCTTGACCTCATAAGTTATTGTGCGGATCAGATGAGTTTTGTGAACAATGCCTATTGCATAATTTACCCTAAGCGTTGGTTAATGTTCTTCTGGGGTTGACTTTCCATCGTGCCCATAAACACCTTATTCGCTCCGCAGGCCTTAGAGTGCCCTCTGGCTCCTGCTGTATAACTAAAAGCTGATAGGAGGAACTCTCCATGATCCCAACCACGAGGCTAAGGGGGCTGGCACAGGCCACCCAGGCCACCTGGCCTCCTGCACTCTGGTCAGTGCTGCAATGAAAAGCTCAAGAATGTCATCCTTTTTCCCACATTCATCTTGGAGTGTTGCCCTGTTTTCTTCCCTTACTAGGCTACCTCACTAAGGATTTGGTGTCCAACATTCAAAAATATCCCACTTTAGTATAGTGCTTTTCCCTTGCTCAAGTACTTTCTCATTGATCATCTCTTTGTTTCATGAAAGCTTTGATTAACCTAGGTCAGTCATTCTTCTCTTTCCCTTTCCTATTAGCTAGCCTTGATGGGGAAGTTTCTAGATTCTTTTGATAAGCTGGAAACATCTGCTTGGGCTATTTTTCCTGCCACCATATTGTTTCACATGATCACGAGGGCTGTGCGTTTAGAAGGACCAGCATTCTAGAAAGGTCTTGCTGTTCTCCCTCCAGATTCAGGGAAGGGGGCAAGGTAAGAGGGCTGCTCTCTCCTCAGTGAGAAGACAATGTAACTACCAAGGGATTCTGGAAAGTCGAAGCTGTCCTTTGGGGCTGGCAGGCCCAGATAATCCATACCTGTTCTTATTTTAGTTTGCTCAATACAGCTTCTAGGATTTCAACAGAGATTTCGTGCCATCACTGTAAACATACTCATAAAGACTGACAGACATACACATATATACATAAACCTACACCCATTGTAATGCATTCAACCACAGGTACATGATCACATATACTCACACATTGACTTATCACAGATGCTCATGGTGATGCCCATTGAACCACACACAGACACATGCATACATCCTTACGCAGTCACATATACAAACATAAATACACACTCACGCACACACCACAAGGTACCCACCCAGAAGAGAAACACAGCAGGACTTTTGCAGTAGTCCACACCTGGCTGCGTCTTGAGAACGAAGGGTAAGCTTCTTGAGACCAGGTGCTAATGCTTTGCTGTAATTCTCCACCCTGGTTTTATACTCTGGATGCTTACTAACTACCCTTTCATTCACCAGACCAGGAACTGATCCTCAGTAGGCAGGTGGGCAACCTAGAGGTCACAATAAGAATTGTTGGGAGGCATGGGTAGTGTTCTGGGGTGAATCATGTCCCCCTCCCCAAATGATATGTTTAAGCTCTAACCTCCAGTACTTCAAAATGTGACCTTATTTAGAAATAGGCTCCTTGCAAATGTAATTAGTTAAGATGAGGTCATAGTGAAGTAGGGTGGGCCCCTAACCCAGTATGACCAGTGTCCTTATAAGAAGAGGAGAGAGCCACCCAGGGAGAGTACCAGTGATGACAGAGGCAGAGACTGGGGGAGCGGGGGCTGCATCTCCAAGCCAAGGAACACCGAGGAGTACCAGCCAAGCACCAGAAGCTAGGGAGAGCCAAGGAAGGACTCCTCTGCTGGGTTTAGAAGGATCATGGACCTGCTGACAACTTGATTTTGGACTTTTTAGCCTCAGGAATTGTGAGACAACAAATTTCTACTGTAAAGAACAATTCTATTTTTATTCTCGTTTTAAGCAAACCACTTTGTTAAGAGCCCCTGGGAAACTAGTTCACATGTATAATTTGAAAAGAAAAAGGTGTATTCAATATTTGATTGAAAATCAAAATAAAACCATCTTGTTTTAGAAGAACAGGCATCAAAAATAAAGCCCCACACATTCTTCTAGGCTGTATGCTCAAGCCCTTCCAGGTTTTCCTCACTTCCCTGGCCTAAAAGCTGAAGTCCTCCCGTGGCCTCTAAGGCCTGCCTGTCCCAGCCCCCCCACCCCCAGTCCCGGGTGCCTCTCTGACCTCGTGACCTTGTGCCCCACTTCTCTTCCCCCTCGTTTGCTCCCCTCCAGCCACACTGGCCCCCTCTTTTCTCCTCAGACACACCAGGCAAGTCTCATCCCACTACCCTTGCCAGAGTATTCCTCCTGCCTGGAAGGTTCTGCCCCAGGTCACCTCCTAGCTCACTGCTTTACATCTCTGCTCTGATGTCACCTTCTTGTTGAAGCCAGAGACACTCCCCCCCACCGCCCCAGATCACCTTCCTCTCAGTTCTCCTTACTTTGTTCTTCCATAGCAATCAGCACCTGCTAGCATACCATTTAATCCAGTTACTTTCTATGTATATTGTCTGTCTCTCCATGAGAATGTGAGCTCCAAAAGAGCAGGGATTTTTTTGTTTGTTTCTCTCTTGTCCCTGCCCAGTGCCTAAAATAGTGTCTGGCTACACTAGGTGCTCAATATATCTTTCTGAATGAATGGAGACTTACTCTCTTGTGTATACGATCTTCATGGATGTTCCTCTCTGGGAATTGTTAAGATCCCTAGGGGTTTAATACTTTTAGGTTTATATGGGGGAAAGCATGGGTTTAAAAATGAAGCTGGGCAGAGCGCACTGTTGAATGGGAGGCTGTACAGACCAATGCCTGGAGCCCTGAGCAGGGGCCCTGGGTGACTCATCCAGGAAAGACAGATGAGCCCACCTAATGCCTCCCACCCACTTCTTGGAGAATGTTGGGAGGATGAAGGAGATGATGCATTTAAAAGTACTCTGAGGTCCTTAAACAAAAGGCATGCTATGGAAATGGAGTGTTATTACATAAACTAAACCCAGAAGCATATCAGGAAATAGCTGAACTGAATCACAGCCAGTCTCAGAACAATTTTTTTTTTCCCTGGGAAATTTAATAGAACAGCTTACAAAACTATGATGCAATTTTCTTTCTTACCGAGGGTTCCTATCTTCCAAATTCCAGCCCAGGTGCTTTGTTTGGTAAACAGATCCGCGATAGAATTTCTGGACTGGACTAAGGGTGGGGGGCTGTGTAAATCACCAGGCCATGAAAATGCCTTTCGTATTTCTCTTCTTTTACAGCGGCTCTTACTACAGGGAATAAAATGTATTACTCAGAACAAATGGCTGCATATTTAATTATGTCAAACCCTAAAGCATTTTTGGTCTCATATTTCAAGTGTTCTTTGTTTTGCAGGGCATGTTGAGAATTAAATTCTGATATTACTTCTTTTTAAGGGCAGAAAATGTAACTTGAACAGTAGTTGCTAGCATCAGGGCTATTGAGTACAGACCCTAAGTACGATTTCCTTCTTCCTTTGGCAAATCTTCATGCCATTTAGCACCCTCTGCT
Organism: Mirounga angustirostris; assembly: GCF_029215605.1. NCBI lineage: Eukaryota > Metazoa > Chordata > Mammalia > Carnivora > Phocidae > Mirounga > Mirounga angustirostris. The sequence goes on from NW_026991710.1 coordinate 168,704,866, forward strand.
GTCTGGAGGCAGCGAGGCTTTGCCATGCAAAGACGGTTTTGTCTTTTTCTTCAGCAGATTTTAGTGCACATATTAACGGGCACCTCTTAAAATCTCGAGTCTTATTAAGTTGCTGTTAAATGGCTCTCGTTGGCCACCACAGTTGCTTAGAAGTAGCTCTTAACAAGTTAAGGGCAGCTTGCCTGTAAGTTGGTCCTCCATCCTCTGTTCCTGCTCTCAGAGGGTGCCCTCGGCACACCTGGCCGGGGATGGGTAGGATGGAAGGAAGACCAGGAAACATCAGGGCAGATGTTTATAAAGAAGTAACTTCTATTTATAAAGAAGTAACTCAAAATACAGTCAGTACTTTAGTGTAGAGCCAGGATAGCTCTGGACATTTCCCTATTCAATCTTGGTTGAGTCCCGTAGATAAATCCCCAATCTTATGTGTTTATATTTTAGGGCTTTTCTCCAAATTAAGGAAACTTATCGAAACATAACTATTCTTTGGTGATTACCAATTAAAAATTACTTTTATTTTTGGAGGTAGCGTGGTGGAGGAATGTTTTAGACTTTGGAGGTCAAAGCTGGGTTAAAATCTGTTTTCCCCTTGATTAGGACTCATTTCCTTATCTGTAGACACAGAGAGTAGTACCTACCATGTAGGATTATTTTGAAGATTAAATGAGAAACTGTAAACAAAATTCTTATTGAAAGACCTGGTGTATTATCGACACCATATAATTTCTTTATGTTTCATTCTAATTCCAAGCTCAAATCCTATCTTTATTTCTAGGTTCGAATAAAGGATTTCTTAGATATCTTTCTCATTTTTCTTTAATATGATACTCTCTTGGCTTGTTGGTGGGGCAGGGAGGGAAGAGGGGTAGCAAGGGAGAAGGTCAGTGACACTTGTAATGATTATTATTTTTGTTCTTGCTGCTTAAAATGTGAAACAGGAGAACATTTAGCTGGTCGATCACTCCAAGATGTATTTTCCTTCCTTAAGAAAGACATGAGTTGGGCCTAGGTAAGACACGTTTACCTATAAGCAGGAAAGAAAAAGTCATTCATTGGAAGAGGAAGTATCATAGGGTCCAAAATTTTTCAATAATTATATAACTATTCTTGACTAGCATTTAAGCACAGAAATAAATAATGTTTCCTTAATTCCACAGATGGGTCAAAGCATCCAGTATTTGTGTTTTTATTTCCTATTACCTTAAAAATTCAGAGTATACTGCCAAGAAAACTAGCCTAGGTTAGAAAACAACTTTTTTTCCTCCGCTAGCCTGGGAGTCAATCAACAGGGAAGCAGAAGATGGCTGGCATCAAGCACAAAAAAATGGTTATGCCACCTATTACCGCCTCCTAAAGATGCCTTCTGGAGACAGGGCACGTCCTTTATGGAAGCTTCCTGATCACTAAATAGAGTTTATGCTCCTTTTTAGCCATTGCATAAAACACTGAAAAGTTCTTCCAAACCACGCCGCAGAGTTTCCAGTCTGGGGCATCTTATGAGCTTCCCCAGCCTGGATGATTGAAATGTTCGCTGTTGCCTAGAAACAGGGCCCTACACTGGATCTCTTCTTCAGCATCCTGCCAACACTGGAGTTCTTTGGTCTTTCAACACTAGTACCAGGAATGGAAATAAAACTGAGGAAGTGGGGTAGTGGTGGAAGGAAGTCTTAGAATCCTTAGCCTCTGGGCCCATATCCACACTTACCTCAGCAAGCCCAACCATCATCAACCCACTGGAAAGAAGAAAGCAGCTGGGCCTTGAAAGGGAATTTTGTACCATGCTGGTACTACCCAGTGGCACACAGAGGAAAATAAGTTAAAAAATTTGTGTATATTGAAATAACTTGTCATTTGTGAGATTGGCCTACTATAATTAAGCCATGGAAAACATCACTAAAATTGTTAATGGTAGAAACTCCCGATTCTTCCATTATATATATATATATAATTTCTACTGAGATCAATCTGCTGGCACATATTGTATCTCCATTTTTGTCTGGTGATATATATTGTAATAAAAAAATCATCGGTTTGGAATTATTTGGACTTGAATGACAGGTTTACAACTTACAGTGTGTGCATATCATTTATTCCTCAGATATTTACGAGGTATATGCCATGTGTTGTGTCTTGTGGTAGGTGTGTGTGTGTGTCTATGTGTGTGTGTTTTGGTACAGAAGTAAGTAGAATGTGAGCTAGCCCTGTGTTCTGATAAGAAGCAAGGAAGACCAAGCAGAAATATGCACAAGAAGTGCAAGGGTTAAAGACCATGGAGCCTGGATTGGAGTGGAGGGTGGTCAGGGAAGATTCCCTGGAGGGTGATGCTTGAAGGGCACCTTACAAGGGCCAGCAGGAGTTAGCAAGGTGGTGTGGGAAGGAAGGGAGGCAGGGATCAAACATGCTGAAGGTCACACCAACAGTCAAGGAGACCAGGAAGGCCTGAGGTGATCCTGAAGCTGCAGGCAGAACCTCATGGCGGGAACATTGGTGGAGGTGGTGGCGTTGTGAGGGGACAGTGCCGGGGAGGCAAACACGGGCTAGGTTGTGAAGGATTGCACGACATTCTGAAAATTTTGAATTCTCTTCTTGAGGTGAAGAAGACACTGGAGGCATCTTCAGAAGTGGACTGAGGCCTCCAATTCCCAGCAGAGAAGGACCCCTGTGGAGGTGGTGTGGAAAGCCACCTGCCTGGGGAAGCTCACACCTCCCACAGCAGGCAGGCAAGAAGGAGGGTCTCAGGCAGGGGAGAGGGCCCTGGGGGGTGTGGTGTTTGTGGGTATTTAGCAGCTGCTGGCTTCCAAGGTGAGACTGGAATATGAAAATGGGACCTGAGGGCAGGCTTGGGGTTCATCAGTGCATCTGGGCATGCCCAGGAAGAAGTGCAGGTAGAAAATAGGAGTCAGGGAGGAGGAGAACCTGGGAGGGCTGGTGTCAGGGAAGGCAAGAGAGGAGGGGTTAGCCATATCCAATGCCCCGGGGACAACAAATGGGTTAGTTAATAGACCATTCGGTAAGTATGGGATCATTGATGATAATTACTGACAAAAATATTTGGGAGACACTAGGAGTGACTGGGATGACAGGCTAGGTGGCCATGTGGGGGCGGTGCCCAAGCATCTATATGCCCACTCGGCTTTCTCCCACATTCCATGGGTTTGGTGTTGGCAAACAAGGGATCCTTGGAAATTATTGCTTTTGATCTCTGTTGTTGGAGAAATTCGATCTTCTTTTAGTGAAGCCACAGAAATTAAAGGAGTGGCATTCAATCTTCCTATTATAGCCAACTAGAAGGCATCATTACCAAGAGGAAAAACATCAAGATATTTTGCATTTTGAAACCAAAAAAGTAGGCAAGGGGGTTACATTTATTTATTTAGTTCCAAAAGAAAAAAAAAAGAAAGAAAGAAAAAAAAGAGAGATCACACACTGTGATCACAATTTCTCTAAGCAACGCCATAAGTGCTATTATCCTCTGTGATTATTTTGACTTGATTTGAAATGTTTATTCAAATAGTTACATGAATGACTAATCAAAAGGATTGTTAAAACTGCCTTACATATGTGAAACACCTTCCCAATAATAACAAGGTTTGCAAGGAGCGTATATTATGCTTTTAATTGCTTTTGTCGGTCAAAAATATCAACTGAGCACCCACTTGAAGCTGAATGCTGCGTCTGAGCTGGGAGATGGCAATACAAAGAGAGCCCAGGAAACCCTTGATTAACTTGAATGCTTGGGACATGCATGCTCTTATTAATTAGGTTTGCAGGTGAGCTCCTGGTGAACCCTTTATGAACTGTAATGGTTTTTGTTTCCAAATCTTGGTCAAATTTTCTGGAGAGATGGTGACTCTCTCACAAGTGTCTGGCTCTCCCCTCCTCTGATTTTAATTGAAATGACCAACATAATCTAAAAAGAGGAAAACACTGTTTCAGTGCAGGGAACAGAGGAGGGAAGTCATCCACCTGGGAAACACTTGAAGAAATTTCATCTTGATACAGCTCAGAAGGGCTGGAATTGAAGTAGAAAAGCATTAGCTTTGGAAGTGGATGACTGGAATTCCATTTCCAGCTTTGCCAACAACGGAGCCATTGAACCCCACGATTCACCCCTTGGTGACTCAGTGTTCCCATAAATAAAATGAAGCTGCTGGATCCAATAATCCCAAGTGTCCCTTTTAGCTCTAGGTTTCTATGATACCACACTGGTTAAGGCACAGGGAATATAAAGTGATTAGTTCTACAGTAGGCCCCAGAGATTTCAATCTCAGATCTTCCACATACTAGCTATGCTATGTAGGGCAAGTTCACTGAACTCTTTGAGCCTTAGTTTATTAATCTGTAAAAGGGGTGTAATAATTCTTTCCTGTCCAGATTGTTGCAAAGACTAAATTAGATAATGTACGGAAAGTCCATAGTAAAGTGTCTGGTACATGTTACACACTGAATAAAAGCTATTATTATCATTATTATTTATGATACCAAAGGAACATACCACAAATTTTTAATTTACTTGCAAGGACCTATGTTCATACATGCAATCACCACAAATCCTGTTTGGAATGAGGTAGAAAGTATATATGTATGCATACGTGGGTATATAGGTAGATATAGATATAAATATGTATGTATTATAAATCATATACAGTATACACACATATATGAAAAATATATTTACATTTGTGATAAGGAGATGCTAGCTAGAATGGTTAGAGGCCAAAGCTAGAGAAGATGAACTTGGGATGATTTTTCATAGCATGTGAATTTTAAATATGGTTTTCATAAAATGAGAAAAGTCAGAATTGGTTAGGTAGGGAGCTGATCAGCTTGCATAAAAAGACAAAAAATATAGTTGGCTAGCTGGTTTAATTGATACATTTAGTGGGAATAAGCAAGCAAGCCCAGGAAGGGGCCTCAGCTTCCACCTGGGTCAGTGGAGAACCTGTACTTGACTCTCCCCTTCAGACTCCAGAAACATAGGGGCCATAGATCGGTCTTATGCGGCCATGGTGACAGTCCTTACTGCAGTGACTCCACCACACTCATTGACTGGTGTATTACCCTCTGTCTGGTGAAAATCCCAAACGTGGAAGAGAGAATCTAATTAGGTCAACTAATTACCATCCAGGATGGCATGCTCTTGTTGGGCAGAGTTCTTGAATCAGACCACCTCTTCCTGGTTCACATCAGCTAAGCTGATGTTCTGGGTTGAGTTGTATTCTGCCAAAAAGGATACATGAACATCCCAACCTCCAGGACTTCAGCCTGTGGCCTTACTTGGAAATAGGATCTTTGCATGGGTAATCAAGTTAAAATGAGATGGGTAGAGTGGGCCTGCCATTTGAAGAAATCTGGACACAGACACATGCATGCACAGAGAGAAGACGGTGGGAAGAGCCACAGGGAAAAGGCCATGTGGGATGGAGGCAGAGGTTAAAATTATGCTTCCACAGCCAAGGAACACCTGGGCCTACCAGTAGCTGAAAGAGCTGAGGAAAGATCCTTCCTCCACAGTTTGCAGAGGGAGCATGGCCCTGCTGACACCTTGATTTCAGATTTCTAGCCTTCATGACCGTGAGACAATTAATTTCTCTTGTTCTAAGCCACACAGTGTGTGGTAGCTTGTGACGGCAGCCCTAGAAAACAAATACAGGTGTCCTTTCTGGTCTTGTTGTTTGTGACCAGAGTAGAAACCCACATAATCCAAACTATGGCAGCTCCTGAGCATCAATGAAGAGCTGATGGCTGCTTTCCTGAGAGGGAAGTCATGGGAGGGGGTGGGAGCTGAGTGTTTCCTGTATTAACCAGCACGGACCTGATTGGTTGAGATGCAGCTTCAACAAATGTCTGAGGCACTTTCATGCCTTGGTATTTTACAGCATGATTCATTTATATTTAGATACCTGCTCAGTTACCTGATTAGATAACATCCAGCCACCACACTGTGATTCCCTTGAGGGCAGGCACTGTGTCTTTCTGCCACCCAAAGCACAGGGTAGGATAGCCTCATGGCCAGGAGTACAGACTCCGGAGTCACCCTGCCTGGGCACAAACCCTCTCCTCCACCGAAAGCTGTATGACCTCGAGCGAGTTACTGAATTTCTCTGTGCCTCATCTGTGGTGATCATAATAGCACTTTCCTCTTGATCAAAGGATCAAGTGGGTTGTAAGGCAGTTAGAACAGTTCTGAGGGCAAAGGAGACACGCCGGCCATGTCAGCTATTATGTCAATCCACACTTTGAATCTAGCACAGGCCACGACATGGATTATGAGCTCAATGGATAGTTCTTGAGTTAGACAACAGAAAAGTAATGTTGTCTTGAGTGAAATTATTATGCTTTGCCCCAGTGATGGAGGCCATACCAAGGAAGTATTGGGGGTTTTAATAGGCATAATCTTGGTCTACCACATTCATAGAGTCTCAGTGGTCATGGGACCTTCATGTGTTCTTTAAAGGGAAAATTGGGAACAGGGGATCAGGAATGAGACGTCTAAGTTCTCATTTATTTCTGATTTCTTTCTTTGGGATTATAAGAGGTGCAGGAGGGAAGGCCATTTAGAGGGAGGCTGTTACACACCTGCTGGGTTGATAAAAGAGCAGTTTAGTCACCAGGGCTGATGATTCATTGCCTCCAAATTGATTTGGGAAAGAGGTTTTCAATCCAATTCAGAATGAGACAGAAGGAAAAACAATTAGCATTAACACACTGAGAAAAAAACAAAAAGAAAAATGACCCGTTGCTTTTCAACTGAATGTAGGGTGCTCCTTTTCATAAAACAAAACAAAACAAACAAACCTAAAGCCATGACCATTTCCTTACTAAGTAATCTATGAGTACGTGTCCCTCCCCACTGTCGTTCCTGAGCCATTTCACTGACGTTCATTTTTGGCTTCAAAACTAGGCAACAGCTATAAACTTCAGAAGCGAGGTCCACACCGTCAGCCCACAGCGATTCTGCCGGAGATCACCAAAAAGTGCATACGGACCCTCAGCCCAAGTGGCCCTAGAGAGGGCCCATTGAGAAGTTAGAAGCTCTCATCTGTTGAAATCCACGGAGATTCTCCCTCCTTGTGAGTCTCCCCCTTGTACTGTGTGGTCATGAGCCTGCGGTTTAAAATCTTGTAGTTGAGCAACGTAAGCACACACAATTGACGGACAGTTCTCCCTCTTAAAGTGGTGGTGGGGGAAGGTATTCTTTTCGTAAAGGTGCTCTCGAGGCTGTATTTTTAGATCTGAGCCGGACATCAGGCAGATAGGCTGTGAGCGGGCGCTCAGCTTCCTTATGTAGATACTTCATTTGCCAGGAATGTGGTGCCAGGTCAGCAGGTGCAGGGAGGCCCCTGGTTGATGCACCTTCTCTCTCCTTGGCCGAGGGAGCAAAGCTTCTCCTCCACTTAAAATGACAGGCCCGTGGCAGGTCGTGGTGTGTCAGTAGCTGGGGTCTTGGCGGTGGCCGCCTCCAGGGAGCGGCCCCTTGGGGATGGGGCGAGAGCGCCCTGCCTTCCGCCCAAGCTGCTAATGTGCGTCTCCGTCCGTAGCAAGCGTTCCTTCTCCCTCGCCTCATCTTCCCCCTCTGAGAAACTTGCCATCCTCAGTCAAGTGTGCCTCTAAAGCTTTCAAAAGATTATCACTTTCCTCCTTGTCATCTTTAAAGTTTTATTATTGCCTTTCGCTTCCACCTCCGTTTTTAGGACTTGATCCCATTCTTTTCATTTCAAAAACAGCCTGGGGCCAAGATGGAAAAGAAACAACCTGCAAACCAATTCTTAAGCGGTTTTTAGCTTACCCAAAATGTCAAGTTATTGCACCTCTTAAATCTCAATATATCTATTTGTAGAAATTATAGTGAAATCAGCAATTTCCCTGCTCTCATCTTCCCTCATCATCCCACTGATGAATCCGTTTGCAGAAATTCTCCTGTGTCCAGGTGGCTGTGGGAGGCCCTATAATTGGGTGTAATAGGATCCCAGAGGAGCTTTTCCAATGAGGCTGCGATTCTTTTGACAGAAACTTTTGAGAACTGGAGTCGATATAATGAAGTCCAGAATTTTCCAAACTCCTCTTAATATATCCATCATGTCCAGCCCCGTCATTGACATGTCAACTCTCTTGTTTCTGATTTAAGCTGTCAGACTCGGTGAAATTGCCCCAACAGCCTTAGCATATGTGGCAGGACACCGACAAGATGTTCCTTACACCTAATTAAGGCTGAGAGCATGATAAACAATCCCGGCATCCTAGCAACCTAATTTCCTCTGGTCTCCAGTTTTCTGGATCTTGACCTCAGCACTTTGAAATTCCAGGGAATTGGATACGAGGCTTCTTAGGGCTATTGCAGCTGCCACACTTGGACTTTAATATCAGAACGGATGATAGACTACCACAAAGAGAATTTGCTCCAGGAAGAAGTGGAAAAATTCCATCAAGTGTGGGTCCGGACATCTGACCTGATAAAAAGGGGGGGAGCGGGGGTTGGACGGGATGACCTGTAGTCGCCCTCTGCCATTTTCACTGGCTCCAAGGCTGGGGATAAATCCAGTAGGACTGGTAGTAGAGGGGCGGTACACAACTCGCTTGTGGGAAAGGGGAAGAGGAGGGTATGAGTCTGGTACTTAGCACGACGTCTGAATATACAATGTGCTAAGCTTAATAACAAGCAAAATTGTTCCAGTCATTATTAAAAGAGGCTATGGGATATACTCCAGGGGGAAAGGAAAAAAATCCCCAGTGCTCTAGTTGTTTAGAGCAAGCTTCACTGGAACCCTCTGGGTGATGTGGGATGGAATGGGTCCATCTTGGCCTGGGTAGGGGCCCTGTGATTGTCCCGTCCTGACTCTTTCCTCTCTGTCTTTGTCTCCTGCTGACATGAGGCCTCGGAGGACCCGTCGTTCCCTCACATGGCAGAGTGAGGTCACCGAGTGTCCCAGGACTTAGGGCAGCTTGACCCCCCCCCCCCACACCCGCCCCACACCCCCTGCAGCCCCCAGTAAGAATTCACAAATCCAGTTAAGGGTGAGATTTTGCCATTTCCTCTGTGGAACACAGAGGTTTTATGTGATGACAAGTGAATGGATTTCTTCTCCACTCAAGTCTCCAATTCTCATACAGTTGCCAGAGGCAGAAAAAAAATCAGCACTTTGGCAGCAATAAACAGCCTTTTGCCTTCAAAAATGCTTCCAGGTTTTTTTTTTTTTCCTCTCTTTTTTAAAAATTTTCCTTTTGTGTGTGTATGTAGGAGCGAGAGTGATTTTTAGTTTTCTTTTGCTTCGTAGGAGACAAGGAAAAATTCGAGGTGAATTCACAAGTTGCCCGGCTCCCCATCCAATCATTCCATGAGGCTTGTCCCCTCCTCCTCCTCTGCCTGCTCTAGGGTCTCAGGAATGCCTTGGCAGGGCCCTGGTCCCTCCTGCAGAGGGTGAGATGCAAAGCACATTCATCTCCCAGTATCTAAACGACCCAGCCAGGAGTTGAGAAGAACTCAATTTCCTGGCCTGACTCTTTTGGACTCTGATCACTCCAGGTGTTGGGACAACTCAGGAAATATGAGGCAGAACATGTGTGTGTGTTTCTCAAAAGAGCACAGAGCACTTGCTGGTGATGACCCAGACACTTAGCCAGGCTGTGGGCCTGCAGCAGAGCCAGGCCTGGGCGAGGGAGGAAAAAAAATGAAGGAAAGGATATGTTATAATTATTGACAAACCAAAATGAAAAGCTTCAGAGACTCATGTGATTTGAAAGGAAAGTCTCTTTCTGAGCTCCATGTAAAGCCAGATGACATCTCCCCTGTGGGGTGCATTTATGCGTTGGTTCAGTATTGGGAAGCAGGGGAGGAGGGAGGGTATTCAATAAGAAGAGCTAGATGTTTTGTTGATTTCATCATGGAGAGTGATGCATTTAAAAAAAATAAGTTCATTTTAACAAATAAGAGACTTATTTAAGTAAGTTTAGTTCAGCAAGAGAATGACTTTACTTTGGCAATGGCCAGGCTCAAAATAGTGCCTCTTGAGGCCCTTGGTGTTTTCATTTACCAGAGAATCCTGTGTTCTTTGGTCTTTCTTTCTTCACCTCTAGCTGGGAGAGGAGCACATTGGGTCCCAGTCTCCACTGAAGCTGTCTGGATAGGGCCGCCCCTCTAGCTTCTCTGACCGACCCTGCTGGGGAGGCTGAACAGCCTCAGGTGATACCCCAGATTTTGAGCTGGGAGGACTGCAGGCTTTATTTTTGTCCAGTGTCACACTCCTTAACCACCACCATTTTTTTTTTAAAGATTTTGTTTATTTATTTGACAGAGAGAGAACACAAGTAGGCAGAGTGGCAGGCAGATGGAGAGGGAGAAGCAGGCTCTCCGCTCAGCAGGGTGCCGGATGTGGGGCTCCATCCCAAGACCCCAGGATCATGACCTGAGCCGAAGGCAGACGCTTAACGACTGAGCCACCCAGGCGCCCCTTTAACCACCACCATTTAAGACATTAGGAAACCAAGACTCAGAGGAGTTATAAGAGTTGCCCAAGTTTCAGAACTGATGGGTGGCATAATGAAATTCTGGGACCCAAATGTCACCCTCTTTACCAGCACATCTCAGAGTGTGTTCTTCTGTGGGATAACAGAAGTTCTACAGTATGTTCATATATTTTGTGTAAAAGGAGAGCTGGAAGGAGAGAGAGAGAGAAAAAGGTGTGTGTGTGTTGGGGGGGAAGATGGGAGGAAGGTAATGCCCTTGAATAAAAGTGTAGAAAATGTTGAGTTAGGCTAACTTAAACAGGTTTCTTTAAAGCAGGATTTCTCTCTTTAATATGCTAACTTTTTTGGGACGACATTTCAAAATTGACTATTTCTCTAGAACACACTGTGGGAAACACGTCTCAGCATTCAGCTCAGCCCTTTTTTGGCTACTTAAGTTAGCAAGTTGCTTGCTTTCACTCATCTTGGCTTACAGATGGCAATTGTCAACTACCAGGACAAAAGTTTTACAGCCCTCGCCCGGGGCCTGAGGGCTCCTGGGCAACCATGGGTCCTGATTGCTCCTCACCGGGTGCCAGTGGGGGTGAAGCAACAGAGAATTTAGGGCAGTTCCTGTCCTGGTCTGCATATTTGATATTAAGTGTGATTCAAGGAGGGGAGTCCTCTTGTGATCTTCTCACTTTTTCTAGCAATGTGTGGAAAGTTCTGGATTAAAACTTTCCCCCTTCTGCTTCGTCATCTGCCTGCTCATTCTCTGAAAGGAAGATGAGGAAAGCCGGTTGAGTCCCTTCCTCTCAGGGGTGGATGTGGTCTCTCAGGGAAGGCTGGTTTTGCTTCTCTGACTCTGTCCTTGATACTTGTGTTCCCCCGGGGCTGTCTGGTGTCCCTTTCTCTCTTCATTTCCAGCTGGGCTGTGTGTGCACTTTGGGGAGTCACTGGGAGAGGTGATGGTTGTTGACCCTCCGTCATTAATCAAGCTGACTGAGCCATTTCACGGCCAGGGCAGCAGCTCCCTGGCTCTTGGGAACTGCCTAATAAAATGCCAAGAGGCAGGAGTTTATTTCCTGCCCCCGAGTCCTGGAGAGGAATGGGATGATGGGAGGGAGGAGGGCTGGGGCAGGAGCTGGGAGTGGGAAGAAGGGAAAAGAACCTGGACTTAGGGGAGACAGGCCACCTTCTCAGGGTGGGTGTGTCAGAGTATTTATGAACCATTCCTACTGACTGGTCAGACTAAAGCCATTGCCTTCCATAAAGAAATGTCACAATGTGTTCAGTGGAGGGGGCTTCACTGTTCCTTTAGCCCGAGGAGACCTTGTGACACAAACTGCCATCTCATCCCTCCTTAACCCTGGACTCAGTTGGCTGCTGGCCTTTTTTCTGAAGGGATCTTTGAGTCCCAGGGGTGGCAGGCATGGGTTTTGAGCTGTTCCCCCCCCCCTTCCCTTGCTGCCAAATACCTGTCCTGCGTCCAGGAGCAATCTGAATCTAGCCCAGTGTTGAGAAACCCCAAGATCAACACAGTAGGTATTTACCATCAGGGATCCAAATCTCCAGCCCATTAATCATCGGGTCAGATGGAAAAGCTGGGTCCCTTCATCCCCGATGTTCCCATCTTTGGGGAACACTTCTAACATTCTACAACTGGTAACAATCTTCTAAAATTAGAGTTTTTCTGTTTCTTTCTCTCCCCTTCCACAGCCCCTAGTTTTGCCATCCCGCCCAGCCACCCCGGTTAATAGGTCTCTTGTTCTGCCTTTCACTTGCTGCTTTGCTAATCAGGGCATATCATATGGGAACTATCAGGACAGTCAGGGCCTGATTTAGGAAGGAGAAAGCAGACAAAATCTGAGTAAGCTTTCATGGTTCTGTGACAGAATGGCATCCCAGAGAGGGTGGACTGGGCCTGTGGACAAGGGATGCTTAGAACAGAAACCTGTTAACTTTTACTCCAGGGCTTACGATGGCTGCATTAACCATGACTCCCCACGTGCCTCTGCTATGGACACGTTTGTGGGTTTTTCCAGCTTCCCAGATCCCTTCCTGCTTTGAAATAAGCTGTTTTTTTTTTTTCTGGACTCTTGTTGCCTGGGAAACCGGCAGCTTTGACCTCAGAAGGCATTTCGGTGGGCCTAACAGGCTTTCCCATTGCCACTGCCATCGCCAAAGAAACCGCCTTCCACTCAAACTGCCCCCTTTCGGCAGGAAAAGTGAAAAAAGAAGGGGGCTGTGCCTAGAGGGTTGGGGCAGGGTGGTATCAAAAAAGCTTTTTCTCAAAATACCTTCAAGATCAGGGTTCTATTGTAATCCCCCAAAGGAAAGAAAAGGTGGGCTTCACTTACTCACTCATTCAATAAATGGTTTTTAGCACTGTTCTAGGTGCTGGGAATGTGCACATAGTGAGAATCAGACCCTCCACGGCCCTCTTCACTTTAGTCTCACACCATCACGAGAAGAGTCAGACCACAACACGCAGAGAAGCCAGCAAGGTGATTTCTGTGGTCAGAAGCACAGTCTGAGTGCAGAATACAGGACGCAGGTCTCAGGCTTTTCTTTCAGCCCAGTTCATCATACAAATGAAATTTCTGTATCGTGCTTTGTAACTATCAAAGGTTTTTCTCTTCTATGTCACGCTGTCCCCACCACAACCTCACTGTGGGCACACAAATGTTATTATTATCACTTTACAGATGAAGCAATCGGAGCTCAGCGAGCTAGGGATTTGCACAAAGTCTCATGTCCAATAAACTCTCGAGCCAGGACTTAGCGCCAGATCTTCTTACTCCAAATTTAGGGTGATTTCCTCCATACTTCGCCACTTCCCTACATCCTAAGATTACGGGGGCCACGAGATCTACTTTGACAACAGTCAGGGACTGAGAGCTAAGGATAAAGAAGAGTGTATGTCAGTGGGGGAGGCCGTGGAACCAAGAGCGAATTTTTCATGAGAGCAGGAAAGTTCCTTAAGTGGCCTTTGGCTTCGCAGAGGCTCTGCTTCATCTCTACTTGACGTTGTCGCTGGGAAGAGGGGAGCTGGGGTGGAGGCAGTGGGGAATGTGGGGAAGGTTGTCATTTCAATGTTGTCTGTTATCCATCCACATGGCCCCTGGGGCCCTATTTTCAGACTTGTCTGCTTGCCCAGAAAGGGGCAGGCCCAAGTTTCACAGAAATTAGAAGCACATACACTTGGCCTAACCAACAGAAATGATGAAGAGATGCATGCTAGTTCAAACCAATGCCTTCAACACTCAGGAGTGGGGGAGGGAGGGGCCTTTTTTTCTGCCTGCTTAAAAGTGAAGACCTCTAATTAGAATCAGAGCTTCATAGAATATTAGAATGGCAATGAATTTTAGAGATGACAGTCCAATTACTTCATTTTACAGACAAAGGACTGAGAGGCAAAGTGACTTGGCTAGAGTCACCCAGTGATTTAGTTCATACCAGCGCTGGAGTGAGGGCCACAGAACCTCTTGACTCCTGACCCAGGGCTCTTTCCTGCCCAGCAGCCCGCCTTTCCAGTTAGCTAGAAAAAATTGGAGCTTGCTGACAGCTCAGGCAGAGGAGTGCTTGCTGGGCTAGAGGCTGATTTCCACCCTCACCTGTGACTCTGATGTTCAGCCTCGTGAACGTCCCCGTGAAGCCCCTGGCAGCCCAGTCCTGTGATGAAGGCAGGGAGGAGCTAGTAAATCAAGCTCTCTGCAGGGATGGGCATCATCCCTGCTGCCACGTGCATCTAAGCAAAAAGTGCCTCTTAGGAAGGACCCCACTCCCTGTAGCAACTATATCAGACCTTTTACAAAAAGTCACTTTGAGGTCACTGTTTTTTTGTCCAGTATTTCAATACATTAAATGCAATTACTTCATTGTTGATTTACCTGTCATTACAGGCATGTGTTTGAACATGATTTATTGAGTGAGTTTTGTGCCAGTTGACTTGCAATAGATTGCACAATATTCAAAGGGGCTCATTTGCTTGGCATTACATTAGAGGCATGATGATTGCAACACAAAGCAATGTAAATGAATTCTGAGAGGCTCCATCATTCATGTTGTCATGTACTGAATCCTATTATTATTTATTACCATAATTGTACTGTGTTTCCTGGGGCAATAAATTAGGACTGATGGGCCCCACTGACAGTCAAGGGCTGGACTCGCTCTATATAATTTAATAGGGATACTGTAGGGTCTGTGTGTTTGGAGGAGATTCTGGTAATGGTTAAAAAAAAAGAGAGAGAGAGAATTTTTTTTTTTATACAAAAAGCCTTCCAAGGTTTTTTTTTTTTTTTCTTTCTTTCTCTTTAATGCCTTGGCTACATTTTAAGGCCTTGATAAAAGCTGAACTCTAAGGAAGAAAAGTTCTCTCTTTCAACACAAGATGGTTAAAGCTCATTGTCTCATGCCACAGAGTTTTCCACATCGAACACTGACAGGTGGTGTTAGCTCTCCCACAAATGTGGAGTCATCACGCACAGGGAATCTAGAATTGGCTGAGCATCTAATGGTCAGCATGATGGCAACCATATTAACTTAACACATGAACATAGTAAGGCTGATGGATTCAGGGAGTCTGATCTAACAGGGCAACACTTCTGAAGAAACTGAAGGCTATGTTTTTCTAGCACAACAGAGAAAGAGCCATACAGATTATAGACAGAAAATTGCCTTATAAGATGTTAATGGGCTGAGCAAATACCAACATAAGGTATTGTTAAAATTGCACAATGTGGTGCCGGAAGAGACATAAGAGATTCCCCAATTCAACCATCTCACTTTTCCAGATGAGGAAACAGAGATGCAGAGTTTCAGAAAAAAACAAAAGTCATTAGAAATACCCTAGAAAACCCTAATCGTGAGGATTATACTCGACTTTTGGTTTGAGTGAGTCCAAGGAGCACTGGGGGGCTCTGAGGAGTGGTGAAGCATAGAACCGGACACTTCCATAGGGGATGGTCAAGGGAAAAGTCCCAAATCATCTTGAACCTCCCCCTTGGTCTCTCTTTTCATCAACTAGCAACGAGTATGGCTGTGAATAAGGCTAGGAAGTATTTGTTTGTCAAATGGTGTTAGCCGAGAATCTCTTAGAATCCCCATTCAGCATAAATCCTATTGGATCAATTTTATTTTGGATGATAACCAATCTGCTTTGACCCCAGGGTCAGAGGTCAGAGATTTCATAATCCTATGGAAAGAAACTTTTTGATAGGTGATGCATGTGCCTTTGGCCCTCTGTCCTTACTGTGATCATAAATACCACATTGGGGAGCTCAATGTATGCAAAAAAAGGGGCTACTGCTGAATGAAACTAGGAAAGGAGTAGAACTCTGTTCAGGAAGTTGGGGCATTGGGATAGAATTGAAACCAAGATCTGTTCAGGATGATATACAGAATACCTTCAGTGGAGATCCCATTGAAGGAGTTTTATTTTCTATTCCTTGAGAGGTTAAAGGAAAGATTTCATCCCACTTGTCTGAATTCAGCTGTGTTTATATGTGGCACTAAATAGTTTTATTCAGATTGATTCAAGCGGTGCCACAAAATCGATGCATTGTCACCTAGTCAATCTGATTGGGTTGTTAAAACAAGTGAACTAATCAGACCACGTCTTAAAAATAAGATCAGATCATCTGTATGTGATGTGTTTGCCTGTCCCCGGGGCAACTGGCATTATAATCAGGAATCCACCCCACGTAAGCTCAGCCAGAACCCTCATACAGTTCTGACCCACGTTCGCTCCATCCCTGCAGATAAGGCACATCTTCAGGTTCGGCCAGTTGCACACACGATCTAAATGGCACCCTGTGTACTCCACTGGGTTGGCAATGGCAGTAGGTTCTGGACATTTTCATGTCTCACAGCAGGTGGCAGAGTCTTCTGTTTTCCAGGCTTAAGGAGCAGGCTGAGGCAGCAGCAATGAAGGAAAAGGAGGTAGGAAGGTGCTGGATGGGGAATGTAACTGGTAGTCACTTACTAACTCCTGTGGGAAATGGGGGTGCTGGATTTACAGGTGGGCCCCCGATGCAGAGTGGTCCCCATTGTTTTTCTCTAGATGATTTCAGAAAGAGATATCTCAGTCAAAAAAGAAAAAAAAAGCTGTATCTAGCTTCACCACATGCTGATCCTCATGATTGAAGTCTTTCATCACAAAGAGGGGGCACAGGTAATCATACCAATAGCAAAAGGAGTCTTAAGCTTGGTATTTATGTTCTGATTTATGCTTTTAAAAAGACCCTGGCTTGGGGCCTAAGTAATTACAGTGTCTCTCTATCAAATATTTGCTCTTGTTGGTGTCTTGTCTTTTGCAGGACTGAGGAAATTAACAAAGTGCATTTATCTATTTATATTATGACTGTGGCTAGATGGGTCCATTAGGATAAAGAACCATCACCAAAACAAGGACTGGGTAAGAGCATTAGAAGGATAAAAGGTCCCAAATTATAAAATAGTAATATAGATTATAATTTTGACATTAAAGCAGAAAAAATATCATGAATAATTGATGAGATTCTGTATGAGGAGTAGAGTTTTGTGTCCAAAGGCAGAAGCTCTGGCCAGCTGGAGGCCCGGGTCCATGATGTGTAGAAGCTATCCACCCTGTCTATGGCCTCTGGCAGATTTACTGGCCTAGGATTCACAGTTTGAGCAACACCAGACCATGAAGGTAACAAAATGAAAGAACAGAGTAGTGACTTTGGGTGGAAATAAATACATTCACATTAAGAAAGTAAAGATGACAACATGGAGAATATTGGATGAAATCCATACCTATTCTGAGTCCATCATGATGTGAGTTAAATTTGTTCTAGACTAGGATCAATTTAGACCAAAGTTACTCCTTAAATATCTTCTTGTAACTTTTTTGATGATTTGCAAGGGCATAATTGGAAGTAATCAAAACATGGACATTTGTTGTGTTTAGAAATATTCTGCACTCCTGTTTCCTCCTTTCTCAATCCTTCACACACACACACGCACACATATGTGAGAGAGAAACCTGCTCATGCTTGCATGCATTTTTAAGTTTAAATTAAGCAGATGGCAGCCAAACAGAGCTCAGGTGTCTTTCTCCAGGTACTAAAGATACAAAGTAAACTAACCTGCTTTAGGCGGTCACATACCCCTGGAACCCCAAATCTGTGTCCTTTCTCCTGGAAGCTCCTATCTCAAAGTTGCCCCAGCTCTCCTCCCACTGCATAAGCTGGTTCCTTTCTTTGGATTCCTGGAAGGGATATCGCTTGTAAGGTTCTTACAGTGTTTTGGATCAGAAGACTCCCTCCCACAAGTCTTGCCAGCCACTCAAAAACACCTCTTAACAAAGCAGAGGATGTCACTTTCCTTTTTCCCTTGGCCATTGTGAAGCAAACTTCCCACAATGAGTCCATGTAAATTTTCGAGGTACTGATGGGGAAGGTGGTAGCAGATGAGGGGTTAGAATGTGCTGAGTGAGGAGACTTGTCAATGAGAAAACCCTGTGGTCAGCAGAGAACATTTTAGGGGCCTTTCCTTTTGGAGGAAAAAGCTCTGATGTGGTTAGTTGTCCCAGGGGTGGAGCGGTTGAGCTGAGTAAGTGAGAGAGCTTGAGTTTTGATAAAAACTCACTTGGTTGAAAGTCCTGACTCTGCCATTTGCTAGCGGTGTGACTTGGGGGCAGGTCAGGGAGTCTCTGCACAACCTGTTTACAGTGTGGTGATGGATGGATGGAAAGTTCCTGTCCTGTAGGTCAGAACTGTTCGCACTCTCGGGAGCAAAGAAGGCCTCCTGTCAGGGGAGGCCCAGACAACTGAACTTTGCTATGAGGTTTGTAGCCCAGGGAGAGGGTGAAACAGTTGGATAAAGCCATCTTCAGGGGTTGGTAGAAAAAACTGGCATTTTCACCTGTGACATTTGGCACTCTAGGACAGCTCGGTCCAACAGAACTTTCTCTGGTGATCGAAATGTTCTGTATCTTCATTCTCCAACCGAGAAGCCATTAGCCACTAGCCCTTGAATGAGGCTCGTGTGACCTGGGAACTGATTTTTAATTTTATTTGATTTTAATGAATTAAACGTGAAGTAGTCACAGGTGGGTATGTGGCTAGCAGCTACTGAATTGAAGAATGGTTCTCAACTCAGGCTGCACAGTGGAATCCTCTGGGGAGCTTTCAAAATATCTGTGCCCTGACCCTGTGGCACGCAAGTCCCCGCTTCTGGTGTGGGACCCAGGCATCAGAAGCTGTAAGTGTTCCTTAGGTGATTGTAATGTGCAGCAGGGTTGAGGACCCTGCTCAGGGATAGGTAGAACTTTGGCTATGTGACTACTGTGTCAACCATGGTCCCTCTTCTTGCTGGACAATAGTACAATGGAGGTTGGCTTGCTTTGTCATATATCCATTTGGATTTTCTCTGTTGAGAACTCCAGTAAGTTGCTCTTGGAACAAATTCTAGATGCCTCCAATGTGGGCAAACTAATAGGCCATATTTCTCATAGTCCTGAATGTGTGTATCCCTTGGCTGACAGGATTGGGGAGAGTACCTGGGTGGGGAGGGGAATGGTTTGGATGAGGTTAAGAGGAAGAAATGTGGACCAAGACTCCTACAAGGATAATGAAAGGCTTCCTCTTCACATTCTGAACACACTTCCCTCTTGTATTTTCCTTATAGCTTCCCAAAGGGAAGTTTCATTTCATACTGGTGATAGGAGGGCTTTTAGAAGGACACAGGGGTGTCCTACCTCCTTATAGAGAAACAGTATCATTGATAACTTGAAACCAATTAGACCAGGAAGGAAATGCTTTGTTGGGACTGGAGGGGCTAGAATAGGGTTTTAATGAAAAACACATTTTACTTCTAAAGTAACTGGTCTTATGTTTATTCCAGAGAAAGTCCTCAGGGAGCAGAGGAGAGAAATGTAATAAAATGATAATGAGGGGGCCCAGGACCCTCACAGAGGGACTGCTGCTATAAGTAGTTACTTCAAGGAAGTTTCCTGCTGCTTTTCCAGGTCCTTGTTGGATTTGTTGATTCCAAACCCATGCACATGGATGCAGTCCCCTCAAAACCTGAGAGAAAAGTGTGCTGAGAGGTAGGCTTGGAAATGGAAATAGCAGAAGTGGCTTTTCTCCTCATCACTTTGGTGTAACTCGAGTGTCTTCACAGCCTACAACATTCCAGATGTGCGTGCCTGCTGTGTCCTTGGGCTGTGGAGCTGGACCATGCCTGAGCCACATGCCATCCTTGGCCAGGTCCTAAGCAGGCTGGTGAGACTCGTGGGCCCTTCCCTCAGACTTTCAGCTCAATCCTGACATCTCATCTCTCAGCTGTGTAGACGAGACAGGGAAGGCAAAACATGCCTCCAAGGAAGAAGAAGGTTTCATCTGAAGACCTGAAAAAAATTTCTGTCAGTGGCTTTGTCTTCTACTTGACAGAGCTTCACCTTGTTTCACCACATGAGTGAGTCACGTGGCTGTGCTGGAGAGAATGGCAGTCCCTAAAGAACATGTCCAAAAGGAAAAGAGTCCACAACTGCTCACAGTTTCCCTTGCCACATTGAACACCAAGGCTCCTGGCACCATTGCCCCATAGAGCTCATGCTCTTGTTTCTGATGCCCAAAAACATTGCCTCTACTCCGACCGTGCTGAGGACACATCCTCAGGGCTTTGCATGAGAAAATGTATTACATGTACTATCTCATTTAACTCTCCCAACTAGCCTATGAACGGCTGTCATTATCTCCATCTCATTATCTACATTTAATAGGAAGAACAGTGGCTTATCCAAGTCACACATCCGGTGTCTAGATTCAGAATTTGACCCTGTGCTCCTAGCCTAACCTCTTCACTGTTAGGAGAGGAATAGGCTGGAGCTCCTCCTTGTGGTCGTCCGGTGAAACCAACGGTTCCTACAGTGATAGCCTCATAGCTATTCCTCTTCCATTGTGGCACCCCGTCCCTACCCAACCTCTTCTTCCCAAACCCTGGCCATTCAAGCTAGTGTCTTAAATACCAAATTTCATCTTCTCTCCACATTAGCCCTTATTTTCATCCCTATCCAGAGAGCCCTAAACTCTTGCCTCCTATTTGTCTGACTTCAAACTGTGCACCCTTTCCCTGGGATTCTCTATATTTAAAAGAAAACAAAACAAAAGACAAAAGAAAACAAAAAACTTCACAGGTCTCTCCAAATAATTATTTGTACATCTTTCCATCTCTTCGCTGAAGGTACCATTTCTCTTGTAATCCTCTCCAATGTAGCTTTCTCTTATTCCTTTCCTGTCACTGAACAGAAGGTGGGGATGCCATGCCTGTTCTCCTCACCACTTCTCCCAACCATTGTTTTGTGACCTTTGTCAGCAACCCTGCCAAGCTGAAATTCTCATACCAGAGTTGATAACACTTTCTTGCTTTCCTTAGTGACTCCAGCACCTGGCTCATGGACTTCCTTCCTTTCCTTGCTGAAGTCCGAGCGACTGCAACATAAAAATTGCTCATTCTCCCGACTCCGCCCTCGGGCACAGCTCCTCAGGGTGTTCTGTCTTGCCTCCACAGAGCAACTCACTTGGGTGACACTAATGATTACCTTGGCATTAACTTCTTTGAAACTAATGAAACTAGGTTTGAATTCTAGGCCAGTCACTGTGTGCCTCTGAACAAATGGTTTGGCCATTTCATTCCTTAACTTATTCATGTGTAAAATGGGATAATGATACCCTACTCACTGGGATGTTGTAAATATTTTATGTGATAACACATAGCATACTATGTGGCATTTTAATGCCATAATCTTAGCCATTATTATTATTATTACTTATTACTGAGAATTCCTCCATTACTTAGATCTTCATCCTTTAAATTTTCCGAGACCATACCCTCTGCCCTGCTTTACCTTTCTTACCCCCTCGTTTTACTAAAGCAACATTGAACTGTCCTCCAGATCTTGCCCACCATTCATTTCTCATTGGCTTCCTATTTCATTTTGTGTTCTACATCTCATGGCCTCTCTCCTTTCAGTCCCCACCCCTCTCAGCCTCCATCAGTCTCAGCAGGTTCCCTTTTCCTTGATCACCAGAGAAGACTAAGCTCTCCCACTGGAGATCCTTCAAACCCTTGCCTCTCCACTAAGCACCTCTGCTTTCTCTTTGTTGTTTTATCCCACCATCCTGTTCCTTATTCTTCTCACAGACAGGGGGCCCTACACTTTCCCCTAATCCATGAGTCTTTCTATCTATGCAGTTCACTCCATCCTTTCCTATTTCTTCTGAGCCAGTGACTCCATGGGTGCTTCCCACCTTGCAGTCACACTCCTCACCCATTCTGTAAGCCAGGCCCTGTTGAGAATCTGTCCTCCTGCAGCTTCCAGAGATCTGCATTATTCTGGGTCATCCCTTCATTGATCACCTCTTCATATCCCCACCTTTAAAAATTTCATTTGAGGGGCACCTGGGTGGCTCAGTTGGTTAAGCATCCGACTCTTGATTTTGACTCACGTCATGATCACAGGGTCTGGGGATCGAGCCCCACATCAGGCTCCATGCTCCGTGGGGAGTCTGCTTGAGATTTTCTCTCTCTCTCTTCCCCTTCCCCAACCCCTCCTTGTGCTCTCTCTCTAAATAAATAAAAACTTTAAAAAAAATAAAAGTTTCATTTGATGTCCTCTCCTTTCTTTTCCACCCCATACTTGTAAGCCATTTGTTAGGCTCTACTAACTGGCTTCTATTTTCCAGTCGATACTCTTCCTCAGTGGTCTGATTCACTCCCATATGCGTGTATGCCTAGTTCCACAACTCTGTGCTGAAGATTCAGGTGCACACCTCTAGCTCCCTGTTGGGCACAATCTTCAGTGTGGTCAGTTGTCATCTGAGTTGAGCTATCATTTGTGTTATCGTATCCCATCCACCAGACTTCCCCACTTTGCCAACACTCTTCTTTCTAATTTCCATATTTTTGTCAATGGTACCACTCTTCTCCTTTTTCCATAGACTTGAAACTTCGGAGTCGACCTTGAAAGTTCTCTTTACTGCAATCATCATATTTCATCAGCTGCAATTTTCCCTAGAGCATGTCTTCAGGATGGCTTTCATTTCTTTGCACTTCCTTCCACTTTCCTCTAAGCTGATTCAGGGTCTCATCTTCTTAGACTAAGTAATCTTTTCACCTCCAGATTCTCTTTGTTCCCATGTATTCTACCTTTATACTATTGTTTGTATGTTGCTTTCTAAAGTCAACTATGTTCACGGCTCAATTCACTCACTCAATAAATTATTCAATCCTTCATTCACTTCTAAAATTTATTGAGTTCCTACTTTGCACAAGGCCCTACAGATAAGGAGATAAAATAAGACAGTGTTGTTTACATAAAGTTAATAGCTAACTGCTATAACCTACCTCTCCAAAATTTCAGTGATCTAACCCAATAGAGTCATAGCTCAGTGCAGATTTGGGGCAGCAGGGAGAGTGTTCTCTGTTTCACACAGACTTTTGATGCCCAGCCCTTCCATCTGGTGGCTTCATTATCTTCTACAGCTCTGGAGACCTTCCCTGGATCCTCTTCACTTGATCAGCAGAAAAAGGAGTGTATAAGGAACACACAAGAAGGCTTAGAGACTAGGAGGTGGTGCACATTATTGTTACCACATTTCATTGACAGAACTGTGAAGGGTTGGAAAATGTAGTCTAGTGATATGGACCAAAAGAAAAGGAGAAGCAGGGTTGTAGATGAGTCCAAACAGCCTATTTTGGAGAGCATAGAGGGTTTGAGAAGGGCAGTCAAATAAGTTGACAATTAAAATATAATGTACCCATTGCCCACTGATGTAAGAGTAGGTTTTGAGCTTGACTTTCAAGAAATTCCTAACTTCAGCCCCAAGAAACCTTGCCCAGTTTAACTCCTCTAGAAATCCCTTGTGTTCCAAATGCAACTGCTTGTTCCAAGGAATTCCCTGTGCCTTTTTTGCTGCAGGATCTTTGTGAATTTCCCCAAGAGTTCTCGTCTCTGCCACCTGGCAAAGCCCCAGCATCCCTTACAGACCTGTCTCAAATGCAACCATGAAGTCTTCCCTGACTCCCTTCTCCCTTCTTTGTACCTCTCTGTGTGGTCCACTTTTCATTCTGCCTGTGTTACAGTAGGGTCTTATCTCTTTACCAGACCATGTGCTCTAGAGCTGAAGCTGTGGCTGCTCTTTGAATCTCCTGAAACATGTAATGCAATGTCTTGGACAGAGCTGGAATGTAAAATAAATGCTTTGTTAAACCGAATCCTTGTTTTCTATGCCATTTCTTATGTCTCCTATCAAACCTTAAACTCAGAAGTCTAAGACACTCCTAACAAAGTCCTTTATGTGTGACCTTAACATGTGTGTCTGTTTCTTGGTTTCTTGGTTAATCGATGAAGACAAAGCATGGTATAGGGATAGTGAGAGAGACTCAGGTTCTTGTCCTGAATCTACCATGCGCTAGTTGTGGGACCTCAGGCAAGTAAATGTACACATTTAAGCTGCAGTTTGATCATCTATAACATAAGGGTTGAACTGAATGACTTCTCAGTCACTTCCTAGTTCTACAGGCTAGTTCTATGCCTTGCTGACTCTTCCAGGAACACTCCTAGGGCTCTGGGTTGGAAATGAAATGGTTCTGAGAGCCCAGTTTGCCAGGCTAGAGTAAAGAAGTTATGGAAAGACAGAAAGATATGTTTCGTTACATTGCAGCATCAGATTATAAGAGGCAGAGAAAGAAAGAACAAAGGAGAGAGATGCTGGATAGTCTGGGGAGCGAAGCCGCACTCAGACAGAATGGTGAGTACCTGCAGTGTGAAGAAGCTCATAAAGCAGTGGTTCTCAACATGGATGGGGAAGACAAGCGGCCACCACCCCTGAGGGAGTTGGAAACTCACAAGAATGTATTTGATCATCATCATAATTGGCATTTAATTGATGGGCCAAGCTAACCAAAGACCTATGATGCACTGGACAACCCCACACATTAGAGAATTATCCTCTTTCACGTGTAATTTTCAAACATCCCACTGCATATAGTTGGGTGAGATACACATTTCGAATTATCTCAGCCTAAATCTATATTATGTACAAACACCAAAACATTTCTTGTACTATTTTAAAACTCACTAAATTTTCCAGTAAAGCATCCATTATGTAAATAGAAAACAGTACTTTATTTTATTTAGAACTTCATCTTTTTAGAAAATACATCATTAAAGTAATGCCATTGCATTGTTTGAATTGTAGTAAAATATACCAGTATTATTTTGTGGCTGGTATGTTCCTGGTGATTGCAAGTAGAAAGCAGGCTTCTCAATACTACATGCTATCTTCTAGGGTAGTTATGCTTGAATATTTACATATTGAATATTTACATATTGAATATTTACATATTGAGTATTTACATATTATAAGTAGGGCATTAATGATTTTTAAAATTATATGTTTATTTTAAATTATATGTATATGTAGGTTATATCGTTTGTGAATTTCACTTCAGAATAATAAATGGAGTCATTTAAAATACTTGATATAAAAGGGCCATTAGATATTACTGGACTAAGAACTCTGATGTGAAGAAACAAGGGGTTCATGAGAAGCTGACCATAGAAGATCACCTCGAATCCATTTGTATTCATATTGGGACAAAGTTAGCCTTTCATTCTGTTAATATGGACTTGCAAAAATATAACTTATATGTAGTTCATATGTTTCTAATATCTTCCCATCTATTAAAGCAAAACCCAAAACCTTTCTCCTAGTAATTAATACTTGCTTAATGTTTTATCAGTAGCTGAACATTTGCATTTCAGATAT
This sequence comes from Mirounga angustirostris, assembly GCF_029215605.1. Lineage (NCBI taxonomy): Eukaryota > Metazoa > Chordata > Mammalia > Carnivora > Phocidae > Mirounga > Mirounga angustirostris. The sequence goes on from NW_026991710.1 coordinate 168,730,113, forward strand.
TCCATTTGGTTCTCAAAGCCATCCCATGAGGTAGGTACTGGTCATTATTATCCTTCCTTATTATTTGATGAGGAAATTGACATAAATAGAGAGTAATTGATTTGCTTTAGGTCACCTCTCTGGTATGTGGTGATGCTATGTGAATCTCTCACTCAATCATACTTTCTTGTTGTGTCACTCGTACTGAAAGGATGGCATTTTATGGATGCAAAATGCACAGGCGAACACACATGGATTCAAACATTGACTCTGAGCCTCAATGGAGTTAATATCTTATAGAATTTCTATGAGAATAAAATGAGGTAATATGCATAAAGTGTTAAGAACAAAGCTTGGCACATGAAAGGTACTCAGCAAACACCTTGGCTGCTTGAAGGTACCCTAGTTCTTTTCCTGGAGGCAGAAAAGACTGGATGTACTTGATGGTCATGGAGAGCTAGAAACATCTTGTATACTAGTGGATGATGTAAGGGCTGGCTCATGTAGAGATCATCCTGCTTTGTCCATGGTCAAGACATATCAATGGAGCATTCTTCCTATGCTAGGTATTAATTAATTAATTGAGAGAGCACAAGCAGAGGGGCAGAGGGAGAGGGAGAGAGAGAGTCTTAAGCAGGCTCCATGCTCAGCGTGGAGCCTGACTCACGACTCTGAGATCATAACCTGAGCTGAAATTAAGAGTTGGACACTTAATTGACTCAGCCACCCACCCAGGAGCCCCCCCATGCTAGGTTTTTAAAAATTTTTTCCCCTTGTGCCACCTTTGCTAAAGCCACTATGCACGCCTCATCTCAAAGTGAATAGGCATGAGAGCTTGATGAGAGTGTTTAGGGACGTGTTTTGTTCTGTAGCTAACTCCCCACTCAGTAGCATAGTTGGAAAGCCTGGCAAAGAGGAAGATGTCCAACCCAATCTGGAAGTCTCAGGGGAGGCACTGAGACCCCAGCATGTGGCTCTGAATTTCCTCCCACCCTCATCTCCTAAGCATTGACCCAACCTGAATAAATAGAAGGAGAGGAAAACAGGAAGCAGCAAAATAGCCCAGGGGAAACGAAACACACAGCAAAGGCACAGACCTTCTCTCTGGCTCCAAGACTCTTTGGGAAGCTAAGGAATCAGAATCTCTGAGGAAAGACCTCTCTGGGGACTCTGGTCTGCCTCCAGTTCTGTCCACTGTTCCAGCCACCCTGGCATGTGCATGCACATATACACACCTAACCCTACCTCCCCATGCCCTGTCCTTCCCATGTAATAGGCTCATTCTAGAAAAATTCTTCAAGACCACAATATGTTTGTCCTAAATTAAACCATAGGTAGAAGACTACTTATCAACATTTTTCTATATTGTTTACCTCCCTCTTTGTTAAGTTTTTCACCAATGCGGTTGAATGTGTAGCTGACTGCGGTCCCAGTCATGCCCTTAAATGCATCACAGTCAGACATGAAAAGCTGGGGACTAGGTGTCTAGGGGCCTGGAGTGTTGTTCTAGTTCTGCCTCTGACACCTTTGAGGTCAGATCAGTCCTCTTGTTTTCAGTTTCCTTGGTAAAATGCCAGAGCAGGGATAGATGATATTTAAAGATAGCAGGACACCCTGCATCTTGGTCCAAGGCCATGAACATGCAGAGGCACTTCAGGCACTTTAACATGGGTGGACTTTTCCCTAGTGAAAGCAGACGTGATATCCACTTGAGAGAACATTCCTCTGTCTCTGTCCAAGAGACAGACTGTCTCTAGGGCTGCCAATCAAGTCTTTCAGATCTCCTAGAAGACACCCCTATGAAATGTGCAGAATTAACCTAATTCTTTTGAAATTATTGTAAATTCTTCTACCATAAATTTTAAAATGGCAATGCATAACTGGTCTAAAACATAACAAAATATACATTCTGTAACATACATTTGCTATTGTTTCTCCAAATCCTTACCATTTGGGGAAAGATGGTTTTTAAGAGAGAAAAGAACTGAGTCACTTCATCCCCAGACCTACTTCTCATTTTAACATGATGATTATCCCAACATTTGGACATGAGATTTGTTGAACATGACCTATGAGCTAATGTAATCTATAAACTCAAGAAACATCTAGAAACCTTGGACCATCTCTGTTCTGGCACAGGAGCAAGAAGCGAGGGCCACTTGGCTGAATGCCTTCAGAAAGTTGACTAGATAGCCATAATCAAGGTTCCTGTTTCCTCACACTGGGTAAGTGACCATTCATGCCTTCCCATGACTTTGGAGCAATGTTATTTCTATTGCCCCACTCCTGAGAGATGAAAGTTTCCTTTACATAAACATTTTTTAAAAAAAGAGCTCTTTCCCATAACCCCTCTTAGGCACTAATAGGTTTTTGGCCTGATATTTTCTGCATTATGATATTGGGGAGGGTGTTGGGGAAGGAGAAGATGTGTTTTTAGAGCCTTCTGTCAATATGAAGGCAGATTCTCTCCAGACAATGAGGCTACTGTGCAAGAGAGTGCCTGCTTGGGCAAATCCCAGGTCGTTTGATTTAGGAGGTGTGCAATATCTGCCAGGCACCACAGAACCATTGTGATGGCAATTATATGCCAGAGGAATCCAGGGTTCAGAGAGCGATGTAAGTACCTGGATTTGTGGACTTGCTCTATAGAAGCATGGCTGGGTTTCTGCTCTAGCATATGTATTATTTCCTATCTTGATGGTGTTTTCAGGGTAATCTTAACCTACATAGCCTTTTCAAAGTTGGTTTTTGATTTTCTATCCTCTTATTCCGTCTTTACCAACCTACAGAGGCTCTGAGCTTAGAACTCCACTGGCTGATTTTTTCATTTGAACTCACTGCTCTGAGACTGAGGTCAAAATGGTCTTGAGAATGAAACTATCACCAATGCCTTTTATCACTTTGAACTGAGTCATGATGCCATCAACATGCCATCAGGATAGTCTGGATGTAGTAGTATATTTCTGGATGTATTATTATATTTAAAACAGTCAGTAGTATATATTTCAAAATTAGTAGCACAAGTACCCAAAAGAGGTTTGGAATGTGTTGGTTTCAGAAGCATACCATATTTTTTTGTGATTTAAGGTTCAGGAGGCATGACCACTCTGATCCAATATCACAATGTTCTCACCTTTGCCCACCTCCCCATCCATCCCCTGACAGATTAAATAACTAAAATTCATACTATTGAAAATTATAATTCTGAAAATGTAATTATTTTATATTGGTCTCTTCTCCATAAGCAACTTGAGCCAAAGTATTATAACTTTTCATTTTTAAAAAATTAATGTTCAGAAAGGGTCTGGCACATGGAATTTCCTTAACAAACATTTATCAATGAATGAATGAGATTGATGTATTCTGATTTTAGACATGACACCAAAGAAATATATAACCTCAGTCAAATTCATATCTATGAGCTTCTAATTCCATGTCTCAAAAATAAAAGGGCTTTCACCAGATGATTTTTGAAGTTCTTCTAAATGCAAACATTTGGAGGCACTTTTTCTTATTTCAAGACATCTGGGGTTAGGTTTTGCCCTATTTGATTAATATACAAGAGAAACAATAAAGCTGGAGCTACAGGCTTGTCTCAAGGAATATTTAGAATAAGGTCCACAGCATTTCTGAAGCTCATTAGGAATTATAGCACCTTTCTCCATGTTGGGTGGTGCAAATTGCATTGTTAATTCATGCATTAATAATTCCATGCCCAAGGCTTAAATAGGAGAAAGGGAAGTATAAACACTGGCAATGCTCCTCACCTCTGTCAAATATTAAAAATGGATGAAATGTGGTTAAGTATAAATGATAGTCTTTAAGAGGGAATATTGGATTAGCATATTGCTTTTTTTTTTTTTAACTTGCTTTCTTAGAATCAAGAAAAGAAGAGATTTTGAAGACATCTGGGTGGCTCAGTCAGTTAAGCGTCTGCCTTCGGCTCAAGTCATGATCTCAGGGTCCTGGGATTGAGTGCCGCATTGGGCTCCCTGCTCAGCAGGCAGTCTGCTTGTCCCTCTACCCCTCTCCACTACTCGTGATATCTCTCTCTCTCTCTCTCACTCTCTTTCTCCCTCTCAAATAAATAAATAATTTTTTTTAAAAAGAAGAGATTTTGAGCAAATTATAAGGGAAGATGAAGTGGCTACTGACATCCCTCTGTGGTAAAAGAGATTCTTCAGTGCCACCCGAGGAGCTTTTTAAAAAATGCATTCTTTTGGGTACCTATCTCAAGCCTAATAAGAAGACTTTGAGAAGGAGAGTGTGTTGGATTCAGAGCCCAAGACTGTGACATTCAAAAACTCTTCCCATGCTATGCTGGTCTTAGGACTGGCCATAGGGAGCTGCTGCCATAAAGCAGAGTCCCCACTATGGACAATTCCATTTTCTCTGTCCTTTCCTTCTGTCTTTTCCCCCATCTGTATCTTGCCTCCTCTCTCCCTTCTGCGTTTTCCTATCTTTCCCTTTGACTCCATCAAATATTAAATCCCCAGTATATGCCCACTGCTTGGCCTCATACTTTCTTTGCTCTGCCCCATTGCATCAGCCTCACCCCACTGCTGTCCTCCTTTGCTTATGCCCAGCCCCAACACCCCAAGTTGCAAGGACACAACCTAGTCTTCTAAGGCATCTATCCAAGTATTTCATGAGTCATTGTCTCCCTTCTCATAGCCAAATGTTTCAGGAGCATGTGTGGAGTCTCTCCAAAGTTACTATGATGTTGCTTTGGAAATACTAAGATATTGCTCCTGTATCTCATTGGATGGTGACCATTATCATTTGCAGTGAAGCTGCTCTTCACTTCTGTCTTTTTTTAGAATAGCTTCCAGCTGAAAATGTCTTAATGGCCTAGTGAGGCTGAATGTAACATTTAATATGATTTCTAGATAAAGGACAATGGGGGAGATCCATATCTGAGGGAACTAGTATGGCACATCCAGGAACAGTCTCTAAGCCCAAGAAAAAGAACCCTACTAAATTTCTCTCTCTTTCTTTGTTTTATTTTAATGCAATGAAAACCAGACCTTATAGGAATTATTCTAATCTCCCAGTTCCAAGCCCCATCCTTTTCTCCAGTCATGCACGTATTTAGACTTTTTATTCCTTCATTAACACAGGGAAAATTCAGACCATTAAGACAGCAGACATAATTTTAGAAAAATACAACTTCTTATCAAATAAGCCTGCAATAAGTATTTGATGAACAGGGCTCTTCAATGTAACTTCCAACACTAATTTAATGAGAAGTATCAAATGAATTTTTTTTATTCTGATATCTCCCCTGAGACAAATGATACTTTGCAGGCCTATTTTTAACAAATGAATTATTGACTTAAACTGGCACAATTAATCACAATATAATGGGATCAGGGGATGTTAGGGGCTCATTCATCATAGCTGATGATGAGTACCGACTCTTCCGAGAAATGAAACTCTTTAATCACTCCTAGATTAACAGTTACATGCTTTCAAATTTCAATCATAGGAAACTGGCAGTAGAGAATGAGAAGGAGCCAGTGCTAGAGGAGAAAAGAAAGAGGGAACATGCAGAGTTTGTTGTCTGAAGTCAGAAATTTTACTCTTGCCAGAACTCTTCAGTGGAGATGGAAAAATGATTCATTAGCAAGGTAGTGTGGGTAATGGGCTGAGAGTTGGGTGGCAATTAAAATTCCTGAGAGCTGGGCTTAACTGGTCCATTAAAAAAATCTGTGTGACGCCTGAGAAGTGCTTGACTTCTCTGAACTTCGTCTTCTTCATCTACAAGACAAATGTAGTACAACTCCCCCTGAAGTGAAGTTCTCTGAAGAGGAAATGTGATAGTCTATGTCCTCATGCTTTGGACTTCCTTTCGTGTGATCCTCATAACTGTTTTGGAGACTGTTTCCCATCTTCAGGGCCTATCTCTATTAGATACTTTTGACTAATTGAGGAAAGATATGTAATAAAATGTGAAAGCCAAATAAGCAACTCAGAAGGAGAAGGTATATCTGCTAATTCAACAAGTGTGCCAACGCCTATCTTAAGCTCTGCTCTTATGAATCCGACATTAATCTGCTTCTCTGGGAGCTCATAACCACATCAGGCAGAGAGCAAGAGAGTCCTCTCACTTGGGCATATGAAAAAGTAAAAAGGCAAAGCAATAAGGTGGGTTTTTTTTTCAAGCAAAGACATGCACATAGAAAAAAAATCAAATAGTATGGGAAGTTTAAGCAACTGCTCTCTTCCCTATCTGGTGGCCATGCTTCCCAGCCTGCCCAGTTGAGTCTGGGTTTATGCCTCTCTTCCTAGCACAATTCTTAATAGCATCCTTCTAGTCTCAAAAGTGTCTCAGTTTGGACAATGCATCTTTTGGTCAACCTAATTTTAACCATGTTTCTTTTTTTTAAAAAATATTTTTATTGTTATGTTAATCACCATACATTACATCTTTAGTTTTTGATGTAGTGTTCCATGATTCATTGTTTGTGCATAACACCCAGTGCTCCATGCAGAATGTGCCCTCTTTAATACCCATCACCAGGCTTACCCATCCTCCTACCCCCCTCCCCTCTAGAACTCTCAGTTTGTTTTTCAGAGTCCATCGTCTCTCATGGTTCGTCTCCCCCTCCGATTCCCCCCCTTCATTCTTCCCCTCCTGCTATCGTCTTTTTTTTTTCCTTAACATATATTGCATTATTTGTTTCAGAGGTACAGATCTGTGATTCAACAGTCTTGCACAATTCACAGCGCTTACCAGAGCACATACCCTCCCCAGTGTCTATCACCCAGTCACCCCATCCCTCCCACCCCACCCCCCACTCCAGCAACTCTCAGTTTGTTTCCTGAGATTAAGAATTCCTCATATCAGTGAGGTCATATGATACATGTCTTTCTCTGATTGACTTATTTCGCTCAGCATAACACCCTCCAGTACCATCCATGTCATTGCACATGGCAAGATTTCATTCCTTTTGATGGCTGCATAATATTCCATTGTGTATATATATATATATATATATATATATATATATATATATACACCATTTCTTCTTTATCCATTCATCTATCGATGGACATCTTGGCTCTTTCCACAGTTTGGCTATTGTGGACATTGCTGCTATAAACATCAGGGTGCACGTACCCCTTTGGATCCCTACATTTGTATCTTTGGGGTAAATACCCAGTAGTGCAATTGCTGGGTCGTATGGTAGCTCTATTTTCAACTTTATGAGGAACCTCCATACTGTTTTCCAGAGTGGTTGCACCAGCTTGCATTCCCACCAACAGTGTAGGAGGGTTCCCCTTTCTCTGCATCCCCGCCAACATCTATCATTTCCTGACTTGTTAATTTTAGCCATTCTGACTGGTGTAAGGGGGTATCTCATTGAGGTTTTGATTTGGATTTCCCTGATGCTGAGCCATGTTGAGCACTTTTTCATGTGTCTGTTGGCCATTTGGATGTCTTCTTTGGAAAAATGTCTGTTCATGTCTTCTGCCCATTTCTTGATTGGATTCTTTGTTCTTTGGGTGTTGAGTTTGATTAGTTCTTTATAGATTTTGGATACTAGCCCTTTATCTGATATGTCATTTGCAAATATCTTCTCCCATTCTGTTGATTGTCTTTTGGTTTTGTTGACTGTTTCTTTTGCTGTGCAAAAGCTTTTTATCTTGATGAAGTCCCAATAGTTCATTTTTGCCCTTGCTTCCCTTGCCTTTGGCGATGTTTCTAGCAAGAAGTTGCTGTGGCTGAGGTTGAAGAGATTGCTGCCTGTGTTCTCCTTTAGGATTTTGATGGACTCCTATCTCACATTGAGGTCTTTCAACCATTCTGAGTCTATTTTTGTGTGTGGTGTAAGGAAATGGTCCAGTTTCATTCTTCTGCATGTGGCTGGCCAATTTTCCCAACACCATTTGTTGAAGAGACTGTCTTTTTTCCATTGGACATTCTTTTCTGCTTTGTCAAAGATTAGTTGACCCTAGAGTTGAGGATCCATTTCTGGGCTCTCTATTCTGTTCCATTGATCTATGTGTCTGTTTTTGTGCCAGTACCATACTGTCTTGATGATGACAGCTTTGTAATAGAGCTGGAAATCCGGAATTGTGATGCCGCCAGCTTTGCTTTTCTTTTTCAACATTCCTCTGGCTATTCAGGGTCTTTTCTGGTTCCATACAAATTTTAGGATTATTTGTTCCATTTCTTTGAAAAAAGTGGATGGTATTTTGATGGGAATTACACTGAATGTGTAGATTGCTCTAGGTAACATTGACATCTTCACAATATTTGTTCTTCCAATCCATGAACATGGAACGTTTTTCCATTTCTTTGTGTCTTCCTCAATTTCTTTCATGAGTATTTTATAGTTTTCTGAGTACAGATCCTTTGTCTCTTTGGTTAGATTTATTCCTAGGTATCTTATGGTTTTGGGTGCAATTGTAAATGGGATCGACTCCTTAATTTCTCTTTCTTCTGTCTTGTGGTTGGTGTATAGGAATGCCACTGACTTCTGTGCATTGATTTTATATCCTGACACTTTACTGAATTCCTGTATGAGTTATAGCAGTTTTGGGGTGGAGTCTTTTGGGTTTTCCACATGAAGTATCATATCATCTGCAAACAGTGAGGGTTTGACTTCTTTGCTGATTTGGATGCCTTTTATTTCTTTTTGTTGTCTGATTGCTGTGGCTAGGACTTCTTTTTTTTTTTTTTAAAGATTTTATTCATTTATTTGACAGAGAGAGACAAAGCGAGAGAAGGAACACAAGCAGGGGGAGTGGGAGAGGGGGAAGCAGGCTTCCCACTGAGCAGGGAGCCTGATGCGGGGCTCGATCCCAGGACCCTGGGACCATGACCTGAGCCGAAGGCAGATGCTTAACGACTGAGCCACCCAGGCGCCCCTGTGGCTAGGACTTCTAATACTATGTTGAATAACAGTGGTGATAGTGGACATCCCTGCTGCATTCCTGACCTTAGGGGGAAAGCTCTCAGGTTTCCCCATTGAGAATGATATTCGCTGTAGGTTTTTCATAGATGGCTTTTATGATATTGAAGTATGTACCCTCGATCCCTATACTCTGAAGAGTTTTGATCAAGAAAGGATGCTGTCCTTTGTCAAATGCTTTTTCTGCATCTATTGAGAGGATCATATGATTCTTGTTCTTTCTTTTGTTAATGTATTGTATCACGTTGATTGATTTGTGGATGTTGAACCAACCTTGCAGCCCAGGGATAAATCCCACTTGGTCGTGGTGAATAATCCTTTTAATGTACTGTTGGATCCTAATGGGTAGCATTTTGGTGAGAATTTTTGCATCCATGTTCATCAAGGATATTGTCTGTAATTCTCCTTTTTGGTGGGGTCTTTGTCTGGTTTGGGGATCAAGGTAATGGTGGCCTCATAAAACAAGTTTGGAAGCTTTCCTTCCATTTCTATTTTTTGGAGCAGTTTCAGAAGAATAGGTATTAATTCTTCTTGAAATGTTTGGTAGAATTCCCCTGGGAAGCTATCTGGCCCTGGGCTTTTGTTTGTTGGGAGATTTTGATGACTGCTTCAATTTCCTTAATGGTTATAGGTCTGTTCAGGTTTTCTATTTCTTCGTGGTTCAGTTTTGGTGGTTGATACATCTCTAGGAATGCACCCATTTCTTCCAGGTTATCTAATTTGCTGGCATAGAGTTGCTCATAATATGTTCTTATAATTGTTTGCATTTCTTTGGTGTTGGTTGTGATCTCTCCTCTTTCATTCATGATTTTGTTGATTTGGGTCATTTCTCTTTTCTTTTTGATAAGTCTGGCTAGGGGTTTATCAATCTTGTTAATTCTTTCAAAGAACCAGCTCCTAGTTTTGTTGATCTGTTCTACTATTCTTTTGGTTTCTATTTCATTGATTTCTGCTCTGATCTTTATTATTTCTCTTCTCCTGCTGGGTTTAGGCTTTATTTGATGTTCTTTCTCCAGCTCCTTTGGGTGTAGGGTTAGGTTGTGTACTTGAGACCTTTCTTGTTTCTTGAGAAAGGCTTGTATTGCTATATACTTTCCTCTTAGGACTGCCTTTGCTGCATCCCAAAGATTTGGAACAGTTGTGTTTTCATTTTCATTGGTTTCCATGAATTTTTTTAATTCTTCTTTAATTTCCTGGTTGACCCATTCATTCTTTAGTAGGATGCTCTTTAGCCTCCATGTATTTCAGTTCTTTCTGACTTTCCTCTTGTGATTGAGTTCTAGTTTCAAAGCATTGTGGTCTGAAAATAGGCAGGGAATGATCCCAATCTTTTGGTACTGGCTGAGACCTGATTTATGACATAGGATGTGATCTATTCTGGAGAATGTTCCATGGGCACTAGAGAAGAATGTATATTCCTTGCTTTGGGATGGAATGCTCTGAATGTGTCTGTGAAGTCCATTTGATCCAGTGTGTCATTTAAAGTCTTTATTTCCTTGTTGATCTTTTGCTTAGATGATCTGTCCATTTCAGTGAGGGGGGTGTTAAAGTCCCCCACTATTATTGTATTGTTGTCGATGTGTTTCTTTGCTTTTGTTATTAATTGCCTTATGTAATTGGCTGCTCCCATGTTAGGGGCATAGATATTTACAATTGTTAGATCTTCTTGTTGGATAGACCCTTTTAGTAGGATATAAGGTCCTTCCTCATTTCTTATTACAGTCTTTGGTTTAAAATCTAATTTGTCTGATATAAGGATTGCCACCCCAGCTTTCTTTTGGTGTCCATTAGCATGGTAAATGGTTTTCCACCCCCTCACTTTCAATCTGGGGGTGTCTTTGGTTCTAAAATGAGTCTCTTGCAGACAGCATATCGGTGGGTCTTGTTTTTTAATCCAGTCTGTTAGCCTGTGTCTTTTGATTGGGGCATTTAGCCCATTTACATTCAGGGTAACTATAGAAAGATAGGAATTTAGTGCCATTGTATTGCCTGTAAGGTGACTGTTACCGTATATTGTCTGTGTTCCTTTCTGGTCTATGTTGCTTTTAGGGTCTCTCTTTGCTTAGAGGACCCCTTTCAAGATTTCTTGTAGGGTTGGTTTTGTGTTTGCAAATTCCTTTAGTTTTTGTTTGTCCTGGAAGCTTTTTATCTCTCCTTCAATTTTCAATGACAGCCTAGCTGGATAGAGTATTCTTGGCTGCATATTTTTCTCATTTAGTGCTCTGAATATATCCTGCCAGTCCTTTCTGGCCTGCCAGGTCTCTGTGGATAGGTCTGTTGCCAATCTAATGTTTCTACCCTTGTTGGTTACATATCTCTTCTCCCGAGCTGCTTTCAGGATTTTCTCTTTGTCTATGAGACTCGTAAGTTTTACTATTAGATGTCGGGGAGTTGACCTATTTTTATTGATTTTGAGAGGGGTTCTCTGTGCTTCCTGGATTTTCATGCCTGTTTCTTTCCCCAAATTAGGGAAGTTCTCTGCTATAATTTGCTTCATTATACCTTCTGGCCCTCTCTCTCTTTCTTCTTCTTCTGGGATCCCAATTATTCTAATGTTGTTTTGTCTTATGGTATCGCTTATCTCTCGAATTCTGCCCTCGTGATCCAGTAGTTGTTTATCTCTCTTTTTCTCAGCTTCTTTATTTTCCATCATTTCATCTTCTATATTACTGATTCTCTCTTCTGCCTCATTTATTCTAGCAGTTAGCACCCCCATTTTTGATTGCACCTCATTAATAGCCTTTTTGATTTCTACTTGGTTGGATTTTAGCTCTTTTACTTCTCCAGAAAGGGTTTCTCTAATAACTTCCATATTTTTTCCAAGCCCAGCTAGTATCTTTAAAGTGATGATTCTGAACTCTAGATCTGACATTGTACTAATGTCCGTATTGAGTAGGTCCCTGGCAGTTGGTACTACCTCTTGTTCTTTTTGTTGAGGTGATTTTTTCCGTCTCATCATTTTGTGCAGAGGAGAATAGATTAATGAGAGAACAAAATGCTAGCAGAGTAACCACGTCCCCAGAAAATATACTTTAAACAAATCAGAAAAGACCTGAAGCAGTGGGATAAGAAAGGGAAAGAGAGAAAAAAGAAAAAGAAAAAAAAGATAAAGATAAAGATAAAAACAAAACAAACAAAACAAAACAACAACAACAAAAGAAAAACCAGAATGTGATCAAATATGATCTATATGGTATATAGATCAGTGCCACACACTAGATTTGGGGTGTATTTTGGTCTTTTAGAAGAAAGTGCCTCCCAAAATTTTAAAGAAAGAAAAACTTATATATGTACAAAAATAAGGGTTGATATGATGAAGGGATGGAATATGACTGTAAAAATGGAAATTATAAAAAATTTTATAAAAGGAATTGATAAGAAGTTGTTTGAAAAAAGAAAGAAGAGGCTTTAAAAAAAGAAAAAAGAAAAAGAAAAAAAAAAGGGAGAGGATGTGATCAGGCAGGGGAATAGAAAACACCATATACTAGAGATTTAGGGTATATTTTAATCTGTTAGAAGAAACTATCTCAAAATTTAAAGAGAGAACAACTTATATATATAAGCCAAAAATATGGGTAACTACTATGAAGGGATAGAATATGACTCTAAAAATGAAAAATAAAAATGTTTTTTTTTTTTTTTAAAAGGGATTGATAAGATGTTGGTTGAAGAAGGGAAAAAGAAAAATTCAAAAAGAAATAAAAAGACAAAAAAGACAGTTAAAAAAAATTAACTTTAAAAGACTAAAGAATCATGGTAAAAAAGCCGTGAATTCTATGTGCAGTAGTCCCCTAGCGCTGGAGTTCTGCCGTTCTCATTGATCGGTAAACTTGGTCTTGGCTGGCTGTTCTCGCTGATCTTCTGGGGAGGGGCCTGTTGCCGTGGTTTCCAAATGTCTCTGCCGGAGGCGGAATTGCCCCGCCCTTGCCCCCTCCCGGCTAAGTCATCTGCTCGGGTTTGCTCTCCGGGGCTTTTGTTCCCTGCGAGCTTTCCGTACAGCTTTGGAGGCGGAGAGTGAAAATGGCGGCCTTCCAATCTCCGCCCCGGAGGAGCCGAGAACTCGGGGCCCCGCTCCTCAGTGAGCCCCCAGAGAAAAGCCGTCAGTCACTCCCGTCTCCCCGGTCTCCGGCCGCACTCCGTGCTCACCCGGCCTGTGACCGCGCGTTTCTATCTCTGGCACCCGACCCGGGGTGGAGTCTCCAAACCCGGCAGAGCCCTGCGGTGCACTCCCGCACGGCTCCGCCAGGGGAAGGAAGGTGAGTCTCCCCGGATCTGCCGCTTGTTGGGTCCCTGCTGGAGGAGCAGGGGCCCGACTGTGCCGCGGATCACGGTTTATGGCCACCCCGAGCTGAGAGCCCGCGCCTGGGCTCCGCCTCTGCAGCCGGCTTCCCCGCTCCGTTACCTGGGAGCTCTGCCACACTCAGGCACCCCCGGTCTTTCTGTGACCCCGAGGGTCCTGAGACCACACTGTCCCGGAGGGTTCCACCCCCTCGCTTAGCCACCAGAGTGACGTCCCTCAGCGGAGCAGACTTTTAAAAGTTCCGATTTTGTGCTCCGTGGTTCTATCACTTGCCAGAAGTGGCCGACGGAGGCCCCTCCCCCGCCGTCTATCCTCCCGAATATCGCCGCGGATTCACTTCTCCGCACGTCCTACCTTCCAGAAAGTGGTCGCTTTTCTGATGAGAGAGTTGTTGCTCTTCTTTTCTTCGATCTCCTGTTGGGTTTGTAGGTGTTCAGAATGGTTTGATCCCTATCCAGCTGAATTCCTGAGGAGACGAAATCCAGGTCTCCTACTCCTCCACCATCTTGCTCCGCCCGCCTGGGTCTTGTTTTTTAATCCAGTCTGATAGCCTGTGTCTTTTGATTGGGGCATTTAGCCCATTTACATTCAGGGTAACTATAGAAAGATAGGAATTTAGTGCCATTGTATTGCCTGTAAGGTGACTGTTACCGTATATTGTCTGTGTTCCTTTCTGGTCTATGTTGCTTTTAGGGTCTCTCTTTGCTTAGAGGACCCCTTTCAAGATTTCTTGTAGGGTTGGTTTTGTGTTTGCAAATTCCTTTAGTTTTTGTTTGTCCTGGAAGCTTTTTATCTCTCCTTCAATTTTCAATGACAGCCTAGCTGGATAGAGTATTCTTGGCTGCATATTTTTCTCATTTAGTGCTCTGAATATATCCTGCCAGTCCTTTCTGGCCTGCCAGGTCTCTGTGGATAGGTCTGTTGTCAATCTAATGTTTTACCATTGTAGGTTACATAGCTCTTCTCCCGAGCTGCTTTTAGGATTTTCTGTCTCTGAGACTCATAAGTTTTACTATTAGATGTCAGGGTGCTGACCTATTTTTATTGATTTTGAGAGGGGTTCTCTGTGCTTCCTGGATTTTGATGCCTGTTTCCTTCCCCAAATTAGGGAAGTTCTCTGCTATAATTTGCTCCAATATACCTTCTGCCCCTCTCTCTCTTTCTTCTTCTTCTGGGATCCCAATTATTCTAATGCTGTTTTATCTTATGGTATTGCTTATCTCTCGAATTCTGCCCTTGTGATACAGTAGTTGTTTCTCTCTCTTTTTCTCAGCTTCTTTATTTTCCATCATTTGGTCTTGTATATCACTAATTCTCTCTTCTGCCTCCTTTATCCTAGCAGTTAGTGCCCCCATTTTTGATTGCACCTCATTAATAGCCTTTTTGATTTCAACTTGGTTAGATTTTAGTTCTTTTATTTCCCCAGAAAGGGTTTCTCTAATAACTTCCATGCTTTTTGCAAGCCCAGCTGGTATCTTTAAAGTGATGATTCTGAACTCTAGATCCGACATTGTACTAATATCCATATTGAGTAGGTCCCTGGCAGTCGGTACTACCTCTTGTTCTTTTTGTTGAGGTGATTTTTTCTGTCTTGTCATTTTGTCCAGAGGAGAATAGATTAATGAGAGAACAAAATGCTAACAGGGTAACAACATCCCTAGAAAATATACTCTAAACAAATCAGAAAAGACCTGAAGCAGTGGGAAAAGAAAGGGAAAGAAAGAAAATGAAAAAAGAAAAAGATAAAGATAAAAACAAACAAAAACAGAACAAAACAAAAAAGCCAGAATATGATTAAATAGGATCAGGCTGGTGCATAGATCAGTGCCATACACTAGATTTGGGGTGTATTTTGGTCTGTTAGAAGAAAGTGCCTCCCAAAATTTTAAGGAAAGAAAAACTTATATATGTATAAAAATAAGGGTTGATATGATGAATGGATGGAATATGACTGTAAAGATGAAAATTATAAAAAATTTTATAAATGGAATTGATAAGAAGTTGTTTGAAAAAAGAAAGAAGAGGATTAAAAAAAAAAGAAAAAAAGGGGAGAGAATGTGATCAGGCAGGAGAGTAGAACAAAACCATACACTAGAGATTTAGGGTCTATTTTGATCTGTTAGAAGAAACTATCTCAAAATTTTAAAGAGAGAACAACTTATATATATATATGCCAAAAATAAGGGTAACTACTATGAAGGGATAGAATATGACTCTAAAAATGAAAAATAAAAATGTTTTTAAAAAAGGTATTGATAAGATGTTGGTTGAAAAAGGGAAAAAGAAAAATTCAAAAAAAAAAAAAGACAGTTAAAAAAAATTAACTTTGAAAGACTAAAGAATCATGGTAAAAAAAGCCATGGATTCTGTTATTATTCCCCTACCGCTGGAGTTCTGCCGTTCTCATTGATCGGTAAACTTGGTCTTGGCTGGCTGTTCTCTCTGATCTTCTGGGGGAGGGGCCTGTTGCCATGGTTCCCAAATGTCTTTGCTGGAAGTGGAATTGCCCCACCCTTGCCCGGTCCAGGCTAAGTAATCTGCTCGGGTTTGCTCTCGGGAGCTTTTGTTCCCTGCAAGCTTTCCGTCCAGCTTTGGAGGACCAGAGTGAAAATGGAAGCCTCCCAATCTCTGCCCCAGAGGGGCCAAGAACTCAGGGCCCTGACCCTCAGTGAGCCCCCAGAGAAAAGCAGTCAGTCACTCCCGTCTCCCCGGTCTCCGGCCGCACTCCATGCTCACCTGGCCTGTGACCGAGTGTTTCTATCTCTGGCACCCGACCCCATGTGGAGTCTCCAAACCCAGCAGATCCCTGCAGTGTGCTCCTGCGCCACTCCTCCCAGGAGAGGAAGGGGAGTCTCCCCGGATCTAACACTTGTTGGGTCCCTGCTGGAGGAGCAGTGGCCCGACTGTGCCCCGGATCACAGTTTATGGCAACCCCGAGCTGAGAGCCCGCTCCTCAGCTCCATCTCTGCAGCTGGCTTCCCCGCTCCAATACCTGGGAGCTCTGCTGCACTCAGGCAGCCCCGGTCTTTCTGTGACCCTGAGGGTCCTGAGACCACACTGTCCCAGCGAGGGTTCCACCCCCCACTTAGCCACTGGAGCGACTTCCCTCAGCAGAGCCAACTTCTAAAAGTTCTGATTTTTTGCTCCGCTGCTCTATCACTTGCCAGAAGCGGCCGACAGAGGCCCCTCCCCCACCATCTATTCCCCCAAATATCGCCTCGGATTCACTTCTCCACAAGTCCTACCTTCCAGAAAGTGGTCACTTTTCTGTTTAGAGAGTTGTTGTTATTCTTTTCTTCAATCTCTTGTTGAGTTCGTAGGTGTTCAGAATGGTTTGATCCCTATCCAGCTGAATTCCTGAGACCAGACGAAATCCAGGTCTCCTACTCCTCCACCATCTTGCTTCATCCCCCCATGTTTCTCTTCTTTGTGTTATTGCCAACTATCTAAATTATATGATCAGATCTCTATTTTCTTTAATTGATCTTTGTGAGACAGAATCCACTTACTCCCTATCTTTCTAGAGATTGGTATAGTTGATGTTTCAACCTGATATTTTACTTTTTCTTACCTGTACCTTTGTTGCTCTTTGGCCTTGATTGCTTTTCCCCAACATGCCTGTCTGGGAATCTCCTCATTCTTCCAGATGCAGCTAAGCCTGTCCCTTTGTGATGTTTTCCCACAAAGCCCATTATTTCAGCTTTGCACTTCCACAGATTGCAATAGATTCTACTCCACTGCAACCACTGCTTTATCCAGCATATGCCTTCTACTGGATGGGAGCTCTTTGGAGGAACATTTCAGTGCTCCCAAAGCCAAGCAGAGTTCTTGGAAAACAGTTACCTTCAAAAAAATTTTTTTAGTTTGGTTTGGTTTTGCTTATATTTGTCTGCATAAAAAAGTATCAGTTCTGATTCAAAGTGGCATTTGACTTAAGCTTCTGTGTGGAGCCTTTTCCTAAAATACTCCTTACTAAAATATTGATTAAGGTATAGAATAATATTTTTTAGAAACTCATACCACCACCAAAATTTGATAGTGCCAGATAACCGATAGCAATTACTTAATATAAGCAGGGCTGCTAATGAACAGATGTGCCAGAAATCCAAACTTGAGGCCGGGCAAGGAGGTATGAGTAGCTGAGGGAAAGAGAATGCAAAAAGAATAGAAGAAAAAGGAGTTGTAAACACTAACAATGATGACATAACCAGTTACATAAAAGAGAATCATACTTTCTTTACTTCCCTACTGGGATAATTTTATTTGTATATAAGCACACACACAGACACACACACACACACATCACCCTAAAATGGATAGAATGACATGGTGTCCTCTTTGGGAAGATTGTATGAGAGATATATTTGAATCATATTAGGTGAAGCATGATTTTCCTATTGTCTTTATTTAGAAGTGTCGTTGAAAGATTTGTGTATGGATACCACATCAACGAGGCTTGTATTGTACTAGATTGTTTTATTATCGACTTGGTTGAGATTTCCTAGAATCTCCCTCCCAATTAGTGATGGCCAGAGGAGGTACTTGCACGAGATTTGGGAGGTAGAAGGCTATGGTGGTTTAGTTGTGGTAGCAGACTCAGAGGGGCTGGAGAGTTCCAACTCTTCATTGGATCCTTCAACTACATGTGCAGCTTTTCTTTTCAACTGCCACTTCCATGCCCAACTTCTTCCAACTGGTCCATAAGGAGACACTGGACTGTGACTTATAGATTCCTTCCCCAAATTTCTCCCCTCCACAGCCTTACTTTAATGGCTATGTATATGAAGCCTCTCAAAATAGCTTGTTTGACTTCTCTGATCCTCCAAATACCCTTTCAGACATGCACTCCCCAGCTTCTCCCATAATTGTGCAATGTCTAATTGCTGTAATAAATCTGTTATCCTATAACTCACAGTTTTCCTGCTTATCTGTCTGAAAGCTGATTGACACAGATACTGTTGAGATAGACAAAGAAAAGAGTTTTTAGAAAGTAAGGGAGAAATTAACAGAAATGCAATGGTAGTGGAAGACTATAGCACCTATCTTTACATCTTTTATAGATGAAATAGAAAAAAAATAAAACTATGTAAGTACTGAATAATATCATTAATAAGGTTATATGTGTAAATGTGTATATATTGATCTTCATATCCTGCAGAGAATATCCTTTATTTTCATCATCAATAAAACATTTATGAAATATTGATCTACATTATGTCCCAAAGAAAAATTTAAAAAATAATTATAAAAAGCAGGAACTTGGATCAATGGATAAATCTTGAGTATTTGTAACAGATGTCACAGATGATGGTATCTTGCAGGACTAGAAAAAAATTAAAAGATAGAAATCAGTATGATTCAATAAGCATTTGTTTAATACAGTGACCCAGGTATTATGCTAGATGCTGGGGGTCAAATGACCGACCCCTACCCACTTCCAGGTACTTACAGTCTCACAGGAGAATGTGAAGGGCATTCTAAGCTGGCTACTGAGCATGGGCAGCAGCTTGGAATTGAAACTGAGAATCGTGTGTCCCAGATATGCTGGGAGGTGGGAATGATTTGTGTCAGGGAGTGACAAATCAGATTGTTGATATATATGAAGAAATCAGATAATGAGAAACCTAAAAGCATTTTCATTTCATCCAATTCAAAGTGGAAACCGCTGGTGGTTTGAGATGTTTTCAGAGAATTACCTTAGGAGCATGTGGGATAGCTTGAGTTGTGGGAACAGGACTGGGGGTAAATTGGACAATGAAGTTCCAAGAGAGAGAAGGACTTGGGTGAGATTAGTCACAGTGGAACTAGAAAAGAAAGGTTGAACTCCAAGTAGGATTTCAAACACGTGAAGGCTGCTTCAAGATAGGGAGGAAAAGGAATGAGTCGAAATCACTATACTGATTTCAACCCTGCGTGGCTGTTGGAATGGCATCAACGCTGGCAGAAATAAGTTATCAGTGTTTTCTAATTTCTGAAATGCATTTCCAGACTTTCAAGGAAGATGAAAATTGAAACACATGCATCTAACCTCTTGCCTCCAGAGTCCTCAAATATTACCTCTGGATAATAATGGGTTTATTGTGCATTGGAAGCTGCGGAAGGATGCAAGACAAGCTGCAGAAAGTTGGAGGACGTTTTACTGGATACACTGAAGGTACCATCTCTGTAGAAGATCTACCATCTCTGTCCAACAAGATCTGCATTTTCCTGCATAGAAAAGGACAGTTTGGGGAACAAACTGAAGAGATCCAACCCAATCCCCCCAACCCCCCTACCCGGCCCCCCATAGTTCTGAGTGGTGGAGGTTTGAGATTGGACACTCTGTGGGGATGGCCAAGGAAGACATCTGCATCCCATCAGTTTATCCTTGGCACCTCTTGGGTTCCAGAGGCTGCACCGAACAGGTGGCTGGTGGCAGTTGTTAATCCTGGCATAAACAACAGAGAATGGACAATGGCATCCAACAATTTCTGACTGACTCACTGCATCTAAGACAAATGCATCAGCAGGAAGGCCAGGTCATGGCAAAGTTAACTTCAGCCCTCCATTCTTCTCTAATGCTGGCAAATCTCTGCACTGGTCAAGTCAAACCATTGTAAATCTGTATCTATCTCCTTTCTTTTTGAGGCCTAAAAGTTTTGTATGTTTGTTTGTTTGTTTGTCAAGGAACCAGAAACTCTATGATAGAAAGCATGTCATGTCTTAATACCTTATAGCTTCAACTTTTCACAAGCATATATAATCCCTTTTAACATGCCCAAATGGAGAAAAACCACTAGCACAAAAATATTCTGCAGCTTAAAAAGAAACCATTCTGTGGAATCAGAGAAAGATTCTTTCTATAAAACAGAAACTGCTGCAATAAACAGAGAAATTGTTGGACATTTCCAATGTATGCTCTCTACAATACTCAAGTAGATGTTACACTTTTGAAATTTGAGAAATATCCTAGAGAAGTAACTCTATGAAATCCTGAACGACTAAATGAAAATTTTAAAATGCAAGTCCAGAATTTTAAAATCTCAATGGAGCAAGGAACAGCTGAATGGATACTGCCAACAAACTGAATCTCTAAAAATGAAGACATATCCTAGAAACTATCCCAGAACTCAAAGGGAAAAATAAGAATTGAAAGCAGGGAGGGAAGTGTGAAAAGACCTGCTCTGGGAAACTCAACATATTCATAGCAGGGAGGGCACAAGACAAAAAAACAACCGAAGAAAAGTATTTTGAGAGAGTTCACAGAGTACTGAGAGCAATGAACAAAAATACAGCCTAAACATTTTTACAGGATCTGATGTCTGAGAATAATTCCCCCTCTATAGATCTGGCTCTATCACCCTACCAGGATCTGGACACCCATGTTTCTATTTAAAAATACCAATGTTTAAAATGTGCAAGTGGAACTCAGTTGCTTGGGTTTTGAAATCAGCTGATCAGTTTAATATTGCAGTTGAAATTCTAAAAGGTTTTTTTTTTTTTTTTTTACCTTGATAAAGTAATCAGAAAGTTCATCGGGAAGGGTTTGAAATGTTTGAAAAAAGATAATAAACAAGGAGACTTGCCTTTCTAGATTTTAGAAGATTTTATGCAGCTGCTGCAATGAAGCAGAGGTGATAATAGAACACAATGAAAGACCCTGGAGCAGACCACAGTGTATAATGAATCAAATGATAAAGTTAGTACTTTAAATCAGCAAATAGAGATACTATTGAATAAATGGTGCTGGAACAATTGGCTAACTGTGGGAGAAAACAGATACCTGCCTCATATCATTTGTCAGAGAAAGTTTTAGAGGAATTAAAAAGCTACATATAAAAGATGCAACCATCAATGACCAGGAGGAAAATTTTGATAGGCATCTATCTGATATCACATAACAGCAAAATAAGAAATTACAGAGAAATAGATTGATAGTTTTAAAACATCAAATAATTAAAACCCATATTTACCAAAAAACTATAAATGAAGTTAAAAGGTTTATGATAAATTGGGGAACTATTTGCACCACATATACAGACAAAGGTATAGATGTAGAAATACAAACATATACATTTAGAGCTATGAATATTTTGAAAAATCCAGGAAAAAAATTAAATTCCATAGTAGAAAAATGGAAAGAGACAACAAATAAACATTTCAACACAAGAAGAAATAGAGTGGTCAATAAACACAAGAAGATAAGTCAAACCTAGTGCATTAGTTTGTTTTGGGTCTTGTAATGAATCACCACAAGCTTGGGTGCTTAAGACAACAAAAAATGATTCTCTCATAGTTTTAGAGTATAGAAACATGAAATTGGTTTCACTGGGCCAACATCATGGTGGCAGTAGGGCTACGCTCCCTCTGGAGGCTCAAGGGGAGAACCCATCCCCTGCTTCTTCCAGCTTTTATGGCCACCAGCAGTCCTCAGTGTCTGGCTATATGGTCACATTGCCCCTCTTCTGCGTGTCTAAGCTTCCTCTGCTTCTTCTTTCAAAGAACGCTTGTGATGGCATCTGAGGCCCCCCTCAATAATCCAGGATAATCTGTCCATCTCAAGATCCTCTACTTAGTCACATCTGCGAAGATCCAGTTTCCAAATAAGGTACATTTACAAGCTTCAGGGACTAGAAACTGATATATTTGGGGGTCATTACACAGCCTATTGCACTTAACTAGTCATCAAATAAATGTAAAACTATTGTGCATTATTTTCATCTATTTAGAGGGAAAAGAGAATAAAACAAGTGTTTGTATGGGGCTGAACACTAAAGTATTGGTAAACTGTTTCAGAGGCCAAATTTGCCAGTGGACGTCAAACTCCTTAAAAGTGTCCAAGTTTTTTCACTTTCTGATATTTTTCAAACAGAGAAAATGAAAGCTGTGCACAAGGATGATTATCACAATATACTTATAGTACTATTTGTGACCATGAAACAGTGTCAGCAACTGGAATGTTTGGAATTTTTTTATAAAGGTACTGTATGAGGAGCATACATTAAATGTCATTTATTGAAGAATATGCAAAATACACATGACAAAATGCTAGCATGTAAAGCAAGGAACCAAAGTGTATGATTCCAATCTCACTAAATATATTTGGAAACAAATAAATACACATATTCCCACATGAAACTAGAAGAACCCATAATATTAGGAGTGGATATCCCTGGGTTGTAAGGTCGAGTGATTTTTATTGTCCTTTTCATATTAAAATTTTTTTTCTTTTTAAAAATATTTTATTTATTTGACAGAGAGAGAGTGAGAGAATAGCAGGGGGAGGGGCAGGGGGAGGGAAGAAGCAGGTTCCCCGCTGAGCAAGGAGCCAGACATGGGGCTAGATCCCAGGACCCTAAGATCATGACCGGAGCTGAAGGCAGAGGCTTAGCCAACTGTGCCACCCAGGCGCCCCATATTTAAAAAAATTTCCATATATTTTTGCAATGAACACGTTTTGCTTTCTTTTAATGCTACGATCCCTGTTATACCAAGGTCCTAATCACTTAATTGCTTAATATTTGGTCAAAGAGGGATGAACTGAGTTAGGTGGTCTTCACAGAGGAGAGAACAGATGGTGACATTCATTTTTTATGGACTCTGGGGTCTTGGTGTGGGGTGAGGCAAGAGGGGCAAACACTACCTCTCTGGAGCCATGCGTAGTGAAGCCCTAAAGGAGCCATGCTCACTTTCTGGAGCCGAAGAATATGATTCTCGTATTCGTCCTGATGCAAGACCAGATTCTGAACCCACATTTTTTCTGTGTGTATATGTATGTATACCGGCTACCTGATTTTCAGTAACTCATTTCTCCAACAAAACATTAATAAATTGAGATCTATACTTCATATCTAATGAAATAAAATTATCACAGTTACATTTCCATTTATTTCTTTTTCTTATTTTGTGGAATGTCCAATGAGTGTAGCCTTTCAAGTTTGTCTGTCCCTAAAAAATGGAAACTAACAATGGAAAACCCTACACTCAGGGCATTAGGTAGATCTCAGTTCTTGCTGCAAAGATACAGAACACGGAATCAGTTTCAGACCCTGTGTTGCAAAAGAGAGCATGCCGTGAGATATGACAGTTCCTGGGGATAGTGTGTTAGAGAAACATAGACTACTTGCTCTCAGAGACATCTATGTGTGGCCTCCAGGAGTGTGTTTTTTCCTTCTCTCTTGAGCGAAACTCATACTGAATGATAGAGCGGCATTATGCAATAACGACAGAACTGAATGCTGGGCTTCAAGGGGAAGGAATGACAGTGTGGAAGTTAGCGGGGTCACGGAGTGCCCGAACCCTGCTTCCTGGGCAGAAGTATGAAGAGGCAGCACAGGTCTATAAACGTAATTTTTACAGAAACTCTGAGACCCCAGCAGGGCCTGGAAATAGCTGAAGAAATCACAAATATCATAACAGAAATGAAGCTAAGAGAACAGGGCTGAAGCAGCAGTGGCCATATGAATATGGAGATGTCTTAGCATTACCTCGAGTAGACCAATGGCCAAGGACCAGGAGGGGAGATGTGCCCTTCAGGGGATGCTCCTCTAAGTGGAGGACAGCAAGGTCCACATGTTTGCCCGGCTGCACTGGTATTGCTTAATAGCCACTAACTTGGACACAACCCCAGGGAGGTGGGAGACAGGAGGGCCGGAATGACTCCACTGAATTTCTGTAGCTGAATCAGGGCTCAAATTGTTATGACACTGATTCCATGGACTGGATTCATGTGTGTTGAACCGGTCTGCCCATCAGCTGGACCACTTCCCCATTCAAATGAGGGCAGTGCCAGAGGAGAGAAGGCAGTGGGGACGGGCCTGTGAAGCACAGAAATACAGCCTTTCTGTTGTGCTTTTTGTTGTGCATACTGTCTGCTCACAGTCAGGATGGAGAACGGCCACAGGCTTGGCCATTTTGTACTCTTGAGCAGAGCCTGAGCTTTTGCTCTGGAATGGAGGCTGTATCTGGGTATCTCAAGGGGATTGGTAGCCAAAAGTGCTTTTATTTATGGGCATGTCAGAAAGTTAGAATCGAGGGGTGAGGCCTTGTTTTACAGAGAGGAGGAAATCCTGGGGCCCAAACATGGAGCTGGCCCTGTTTTCATTCACTGGTTCCATTTACCAGCCTCTCCTAACATACGAAGTTTACATTATGGTATCCGGCACATGTAGACTTTGGCTGGGGTTATCCTCCTGAGTTCAGAATTTATGATCGTGCAAATAGACATCCAAGCAAAGAGTAGGCGAGCCAGCATCATGAGAGAGGAAAGCCTTTATGCTGTTTCTTCAGTGGCCATGTTAACTCCGTCCTGACCAGCAGGAGAACAATAGGCTCTCCATTTCCTCAAAAGGAGACTGGGTAAGGAAGCAAATACTCTGAGACTCTGTTCTGGAGTTGAGGAAATGTAGCCTCTTGCTCTTTTGCTTTCAGTTCCCCGGAGCAGGATACTGAAGAAGGGAAAGGAGGCCACTGAGCCCTTTTCTGGCTCTAAGAAAATGAGGTCATTTGAGCAAGAGAAATAGCAGACTGGTCATTTAATAGCAGGACCCAGAAATATATAAATACTTCCTCATTAGGGCAACACAGCAGTTTATGGCCAAACTCAGAAGAGGGTCCTTTGAAGTCAACAGGAGTTAAATTGGAGTAAAGGCTGTGAGCATGCTCGTAGCTTCGCTGTGGAGTGGTGTTATCCGGTCCCTGCGGAATTACGTTTAGTCAATGCCAGAGCACTTGCTGGGTGAGGAAACCCGATCTAAGGAAAGAGAAAAATAAAACATTGACAGGATATGATGATTTATGTAATTACCTGGATATACATGCAAATTATAAGTAATTTACTTAATGTTCCCTTCAAGTGTACCTACTTTTTACACTGTCAGTGCATCTTTGTGCTGAAGCAGGGGGGGGCAGCAGCGAATACAATGTCTGGGTCCTTTGTGCATTGTCACTGTCAGGGAAAAGAGAAGAGACAATGAAAAAAAGGGAACATGTAGTTACTCACCTATTATTAGCCAGAGTGTCATATACACTTGATTGTCATTACTTCCACTTTATGAGGAATGAGGCACGGAGGGGTTAAGTAATTTCTCCAAGATCACACAGCTAGAGCGTGGTTGAACCTGATTTAAAACCTGGTCTATTTTCATTGTCTTACTTCCTTTGTCCTCATCCTACTCAACAGCCTCTGGCTTTTATGCTCCCCACTCATGCTGTACTGCTTTTGATGGTGTCACCAAAAATCTCAGTGGCCAAAACTGACCAGCATTTTTTAACATTTTGCTTGTTTTATGAGCAGTATTGTATACTGTTGGGCACTCACTCGTTTCCTGAAACTCTTTTCTTCCTGAAGTTTGGTGACTATGTTCTTCCTATTAAGTGTTGACCTCTTTGGCCACATTTTATCTGATGTAATTATAACAAATAATAATATTTGTAGCAATATTTATTAAATGTTCCTTATCTTCTAGGTATGGTACCTTGTCTCCCAGTGAAATGTCACAGCTACTCTGTGAGGTATATTATTATTAGTGCTGTTGAGCACAGCAGAAAGTTGAGCTCTGAAGGTTTTTGTAAATTGAATAAAGTGGCACAGTTCTGGAATTGCAGAGCCAGGTTAAAAACTGAGGTCTGTCAGGCTCTGGTCCTGTGCTGGCTGGAATTCCGTGTTTACTCATGTCCTTCGTTCTCTCTTCTCACCCTACACACTATCCTTGAACAATTCCACTCAAGGTCATGCTTTCATCTACATCCTAAATATGGGTGACTTTTATATTTATCTTGAGTGCTAGATCCTCTGTCCAACAGCTTTGATGGTCATTGTCCCCTGGGGCCTTCACCTTGAACATGCTCCAGGCTATCCCCGTCTACCCCCTCACCACGTTGCTTTTGAAGCTGTCACTTTGCACATGACCGTTGGAGCAGAAATTGGGAGGTATTCCTAGAGTCCTCCTTCCACCTGCTCGCATCCAAGCCCCAGGGTTCTTCCTCCTGAATCTCTCCCCATCTTATTCTCACCCCAGCCTCACAGGTTCTCTTAGCTCCTTCTGTCTCTGAGCCAGAGGACCTCCATGTAATCTGCACATTGGGATCTTCTCAGCATCAAGTCTGATCATATCACACTGAATTCTTTAGGCTTCTCATGGTGGTTTCCTTAAAAATGTATTTTAAACAGAGGAATCTTATCTGCATTTAAAACTAAGATAAACCCCGATAAATATGACAGGCAAAAGTAAGAGAAAGCACTAAAGCCTATCTGTTTGGCCTTCTCCTTCTTCCCTTAATGGGCTTCATTCACTCATTCGTCTGTGTCTATTTCCTCAGTGCCAGCTATATTCCAGCTCTCTGCCAGGTGCAGGGCATAAACCAGCGAGCCAAGGGGAACCTAAGTTCTTGCCTTCATAGGGCTCACATTCTAGCTATGGCAGCCAGATAAGGAGATAGGTGAGAAAGAAATTAAAAGTGTATGTGGTATGTCAGAGGGTGAGAGGAAACATTACACATGGTAAGAGATTAGGAAAAGCTCAAGTGGGAGTGAATTCATCTCATAAAACAGGGTAGCCAAGGATGGCTTCTCTAATAGCTTGATATTTGGTCAGATATCTGAGGGAGGTGACACAGAGGGCCCTGGATGTGCTGATGAAAAGCCCTCTAAGCCTAGGAAACAGGGTGCCAAAGCTCTGAGGTCTCAGAGCCCCGAGACCAGTGTGGCTGCAGGTGGGTGGGCGAGGGGATGGGGTTGGGCATGAAATCAGAGAGGTGTGGAGGGTAGCAGGTTAGGTCATATCAAGTGTGGTAGGCCACTGTGGAGATCTGGATCAAGTATGAGTGAAGCAGGGAGGCCCCCTATCAAGAAAATTTTGAGCAGAAGGTCCACACAATGTAATTTAGATTTTGAAAGCCAAACAGTTCTATTGGTGGTAGGCTCTAGGGAAGCCAAGGCAGGAGCAGAGAGACCACATAGAAAGGTATTCCCAAACATCAGGTGAGAGATGGTGGTGGCCTGACCAAGAGAGGAAGGGAGAGAGGCAGTCAGATGTAAGGCCAGTTCTCAAGGTAACGGAGTTGCAGTGCAGATCCAGAGCAGGGTGTGAAAATTGAGGGTCTGTGAGATAAACTCACACATGCCTTGAAAAGCCTGGAGTTCCTCCTGACCAGGTCCCCACCCGTTGTCCAGCCTTGTTGCAAAACATCCCACGCTGCCTGGGCCATGGTGATGCTGGTCATGCCCAGAGCCCACCACCTTCTCTCTAGACTGGCACCTTTGCATGAGCTGTTTCCTCTTTCTAGATCTTTCTTTCCTCTTTCTAGACCTTTGCAAAGTCAACCTTTAAATCCCAGTTCAAATGCCCCCCCTTTTTGAAACCTTCCCTTTTTCCCCAGGTCTGTTTGGATGCCTCTTCTTCTATGCTTAAATTTAGTTTATTCATAACCCCATCAAATTAACAACTTGGTGTATTGTAATCAATTGTTGTTTTCTCCCCTAAGTTGTTAAGCTCCTTGAATGTCTAGACTGAGTCGTTTTTCTGGTCTCCTCAGCACTTACCTTGCTGTTGGCCTGTAACAAGTGTTTTATAAGCACTTTCCTGAATAATAAATAAGTGAGTTTAAACTTCAAAACTCATTTCAGAATGTGAGTAGTGTTCCAAGTGTGAGCCCAACTTGAGCAACAAGCCTCTTGGGGCCAAATTTCTCCTAAATGTTCCACGGTGTGAGCGGAAGTTTGGAATGCGACTCCCACAGATCAATTGCAGGTTTGCTTTTATGAGAGTTTGCACATCAAGTATCCATCAACAAGTTCCTTGAGTTGGGGAAATGGGAGATGGAGGAAGCACTGTGTTGACATGGAAGACGGGCCATCCACTGTTTAGGATTCCTTGGCCATTTGCAGAGCTTTTTTGAAGGTAATTGAACTCATATAAATTGATTTTTTTGCTATAAAACCTTACTTTCTGCAACATATAAAATATGTATGAGGGATACTACCCAGTCCCAGGATGCCAGAAGCTATCCCATGTTAAGAGATGCATCATGAGACTCATGACTCCTAATTTGTACACTTTCCCTGAACTGGGAGGTTTCTTTAGGAAAGGAAATCTCTCCTTCCAGTCTAACCCATGGCTTGACACCATTGCTTGGGGTGTTATTTGTATGAACACACATGTTTTTAAAAGTAAAAGCAAAAACATTTGGGTCAAAGATTTCTATTTCACAACAGGACTCACAGAAATATATGGATAGCCATGCTGCAATCTGCCAGCTGTCAGTTGTTAGAAAAATCTCTGCTGGAAATTAGTTTTCAAGTGCATTTTTAGTAGTTGCTGATTTAAAACCAAGGAATAATGGAATGAAACAGATCTGAAGCAGGACCTGCATGTTCCTAAGAATGAGAAATAAAAATTATTATGTGCTATTTCTATCCAGACACTTCACATTCTTTATCTCGTTTAATTCTGACAACAGCTTTTCAAGGTATTTTATTCCCACCTTCCAAATGAGAAATTAGAGGCTTAAGGTCACACAGCTAGTTAGGGGGAAAAAAAAGCCAGTTTTAAAAAAAAGTGCTGTCAAATTACAAAGTTCTCTCTACTATACACTGCTGTCTTTTTGTCTTGGTTATTTCTTATAATGAATACTTTAATTCTGCAGATACACGCACTGTTTAAATAAGATTTTGGTGGTGTTTATAAATCATCTTTGAATAAGGTGACCTTACGTCTTGGTTTGCCCTGGACACCCCTTCTTTATGGCTATTGCCTTGGTAAAATTATTAATAACACTGCCTCTCACTCTCAGAATTGTTTCAGTCTGGAAAATAAATTATATGGTCACCCTCTCTTTGAACCGGTAGATCACACTGCTTATTCAGTTGCTTCCTGGTGAATCCTTTGCCCTGTGGGGCTAGTGTTTTTGTTGTCTTTGTTTTTATTTTCACATTAACTGCTTAGCTTCTAGAACCATCTAGATCATCAGAAATGCAGGGAAAAAAATCCAAACAGAATCATTATACCACAAAGCCAACAAGGCAGTGCAAACTGATTTTAGTTCACTGAACAGATTGACTGAGAATTTTTCCAGTTGTTCATCTGGAGAACCAGATTTAAATTGTTTTGTGTTAGAAACACTGATATGTTAAAAAAAGGTATATATATATATATATATATATATATATATACACACACACACACACACACATCTATATAAATTATGTGTACACGTACACACACATACACACATGATGGTGGAGAGCAGTTCTCTGTAGGGTTGGCAGTTGGCAGGCAGAGAACCTGTGAATTTTAAATAAGGAACAAGATGATCCTATAAGTCCCATATAAAAATAACTTATTCTATATTTCTTAAGACCTGGAATCTTCCTTTGATGGTAAAGCATGTCCCTTATGCCCCTTCTCTGGGTTATCTGGGTGTGAATCTGGATGAGACAACCTTCCTTTTGTCTTAGTAAGCCTGGTCATGAAGATAAAGATCCAGAGGTAAACCTTTAAAATGTGTGCTAAGCAATGCCCCAAAGCCATTGTACTCTTCCCAGCCACCGGCTTGCCTTTTTAGGGTAGCCCATTCCTCATCTGTGCCAGCTATTCTTGTGGGACTCCACTTCCTGTATTGCTCCAGCTAATTGAATTCCCTGGCGGGATTAAAGCATTTTTGTGCTGGCTTGAGAACAGAGGAGTCCAAATGCATAAACTGTAAATACTGATGACAACAGAATCTCATCCCTCCTGTTGTTATTTATTTTGAGATTTTTGCTGGGGCAATAGTTTTATGTTTGACATTTATATAGGTCACAGTGAGCTAATAGCCATCTGCCATCTGGGGACTCTTTTGTAATGAACATTATAGAAGACTATGGAAAAATTCTCTGGCATTTCTGATTTGCACACAAGCAGAGATGAGGCTGCTCTTTACAATATGCTATTCTTGCTCACATTAGTCATGTGCTCCACCTAGATGCTCACTCACACTCAGGCATGCAGGCATGGTGCCCTGGGAGCCTGGGCTGAGCTCAGTCAAAGCTAATTTCTCTCTCATTCTCAGATACATCTTTTGGCAGTGAAGATGAGTTCTGGCTTTCAAGCTAAAGGCTTCAGTAGACTTCACATAGGTCTAATGGTACCTGAGTTCGACAATTAGTTTTCAATGAGCCCTGCTTGTTTGATTTTCAAAAGAATGGTGACTGTAGAAAACAACCCTGAGTATGTTGCCTACAGACAGCCTGGTGCCATTAAAAGGGCACATACTGCCTAATTAGAAGACTTGCACTCATTCAAATCAGACCCTCACTTGAACTCTTTAAGCCTCTATTCTTTCGTCTATAAAATAGAAGTAAAATGTTGACCTTATTTATTTTGAAAATCACATGAAATTACACATATGAAACATCTAACACACCACTTGATAAATACAATTTCCCCTTTCAATTGTTAATGTCACTTCTTTATCCTTCTTTAACTACCCTACCTTCCTAGTAAGGATAGGGAGCCCTGAGGTGGTAGATGTCGGTGGGGAAGGATGAAAGGAGAAAAACTTCCTTTTAATTCAGCGTGCTTCCTCAGTTCTACCACTAACACCCTGGTCAGTGGGTCTCATCACTCAGAGGGCCCGAGAGACTCTGACTGATGTTGCAATGGCTGGTTTGTGGGTGTTGACAAGCTCAGTTTAATCCTTCCCATAGGTGTTGGTTCAGCAACCCATGCAATGGAAGAAAAGAGAGGGCTCATACTCACCAAGACCCATGGGCAGATCTGGTCTACTTGGTAAGGCCCCAGAGAAGAACAGGGAGGGGGCGAAGGGATTTCTGGTAGCATTTGGAAGATGAATGACTCACAGGCAAGATGTGAGCCTGTGGAGGTGGCAACTCTGTCTCTCTCTAGTTACCAGGACCCATTCTTGCTGTTTTTAGGTCACTGCAGTTCTTTTCAATAGGTAGTAAGATATTTTTCCAGAACCAGTCTGAACTCAAAGATGGAGAAGGAAAGAAAGCGTGTAGGCTAGCGTAGACCAGATTGTATCCATCCCTGTATGAGGAGTGGCTTGTTGGACCAGAACATTCTGCTTTGCCTGGTCTCCGTTCCATCAGCTTTTTCTTGGACTTTGGAGTAAATGACCCTTCTTGTACCTAACTAAATGAACTAACATGTAGCACTTGGATCCTCTGTTATCAGTTATGCTGTGAGATGAGATTTCTGATTGGACCATTTGTTGTCCCTACAGCTTAATGGCTTTTTATTTTATTAATTTGTTTACCATTGATGTTACTCGAATTGAATTTAAAACATCTCCTTGCCCCCACAACACTAATCTGGAATCCTGAAGCTGGTCATCCCCAAACTCAGCCACACTTCAGCCATTCTCCTTCTTTGTTTGTATTTACTCTTTTTTGTTAACTCTCCATTTATGTTTTTCCTCTGCCAGTCCACAGGTTTTTTTTTTTTTAAGATTTTGTTTATTTATTTGACAGAGAGAGACACAGCGAGAGAGGGAACACAAGCGGGGGAGTGGGAGAGGGAGAAGCAGGCTTCCCTCCAAGCAGGGAGCCCGATGAGGGGCTCGATCCCAGGACTCTGGGGTCATGACCTGAGCTGATGGCAAACACTTAACTGAGCCACCCAGGCGCCCCTCCACAGGTTTTATTTTCTATTTATTTTATTTTATTTTATTTATTTTATTATTTTATTTTATTTTATTTTATTTTAATGTTATGTTAGTCATCATACAATACATCATTAGTTTTTGATGTAGTGATTCACGATTCATTGTTTTCATATAACACCCAGTGCTCCATGTAGTAGGTGCCCTCCTTAATACCCATCACCAGGCTAACCCATCCCCCCACCACACTCCCCTCTAAAACCCTCAGTTTGTTTCTTGGAGTCCATAGTTTCTCATGGTTCGTCTCCCCCTCCGATTTCACCCCCCCCTTCATTTTTCCCTTCCTTCTCCTAATGTCCTCCATGATATTCCTTATGTTCCACAAATAAGTGAAACCATATGATAATTGACTTTCTCTGCTTGACTTATTTCACTTAGCATAATCTCCTCCAGTCCCACCCATGTTGATGTGAAAGTTGTGTATTCATCCTTTCTGATGGCTGAGTAATATTCCATTGTATATATGGACCACATCTTCTTTATCCATTCGTCTGTTGAAGGACATCTTGGCTCTTTCCACAGTTTGGCTATTGCCGACATTGCTGCTATGAACATTGGGGTGCATATGGCCCTTCTTTTCACTACATCTGTGTCTTTGGGGTAAATACCCAGTAGTGCAATTGCTAGGTCATAGGGTAGCCCTATTTTTAATTTTTTGACAAACCTCCACACTGTTTTCCAAAGTGGCTGTACCAACTTGCATTCCCACCAACAGTGTAAGAGGGTTCCCCTTTCTCCACAACCTCTCCAACATTTGTTGTTTCTTCCCTGTCCATTTTTGCCATTCTAACTGGTGTAAGGTGGTATCTCAATGTGGTTTTGATTTGAATTTCTCTGGTGGCTAATGATGTTGAACATTTTTTCATGTGTCTGTTAGCCATTTGTATGTCTTCTTTGGAGAAGTGTCTGTTCATGTCTTCTGCCCATTTTTTGACTTGATTATTTGTTTTTTGGGTGTTGAGTTTGAGAAGTTCTTTATAGATCTTGAAAATCAGCGCTTTGTCTGTAGTGTCATTTGCAAATATCTTCTCCCACTCTGCGGGTTGCCTCTTTGTTTTGTTGACTGTTTCTTTTGCTGTGCAGAAGCTTTTTATCTTGATGAAGTCCCAATAGTTCATTTTTGCTTTTGTTTCACTAGCCTTTGGAGATGTATCTTGAAAGAAGTTGCTGTGGGTGATGTCAAAGAGGTTACTGCCTATGTTCTCCTCTAGGATTTTGATGGATTCCTGCCTCACATTGAGGTCTTTCATCCATTTTGAGTTTAGAGAGGGCTCATACTCACCAAGACCCATGGGCAGATCTGGTCTACTTGGTAAGGCCCCAGGGAAGAACAGGGAGGGGGCGAAGGGATTTCTGGTAGCGTTTGGAAGATGAATGACTCACAGGCAAGATGTGAGCCTGTGGAGGTGGCAACTCTGTCTCTCTCTAGTTACCAGGACCCATTCTTGCTGTTTTTAGGTCACTGCAGTGGCAGTGGGGGCGAGAATGGTCGAGTTTCATTCTTCTGTATATAGCTGTCCAATTTTCCTAGCACTATTTATTGAAGAGACTGTCTTTTTTTCCATTGCATATTTTTTCCTGCTTTGTTGAAGATTATTTGACCATAGAGTTGAGGGTCCGTATCTGGACTCTCTCTTCTGTTCCATTGGTCTACATGTCTGTTTTTGTACCAGTACCATGCTTTCTTGGTGATCACTGCTTTGTAATATAGCTTGAAATCAGGCAACGTGATGCCCCCAGCTTTGTTTTTCTTTTTCAACATTTCCTTGCCAATTTGGGGTCTTTCTGATTCCATACAAATTTTAGGATTGTTCCAACACTTTGAAAAATATCACTGGGATTTTGATCAGGATGGCATTGAAGGTATAGATTGCTTTGGGTAGCATAGACATTTTTTTTTTTTAAGATTTTATTTATTTATGTATTAGAGAGCAAGAGAGAGAGAAACAGCATGAGAGGGGAAAAGGTTAGAGGGAGAAGCAGGCTCGCCGCTGAGCTGGGAGCCCGATGTGGGACTCGATCCCAGGACTCCAGGATCATGACCCGAGCCAAAGGCAGTTGCCTAACCAACTGAGCCACCCAGGCGCCCTAGCATAGACATTTTAACAATGTTTATTCTTCCGATCCATGAGCATGGAAGGTTTTCCCATCTTTTTGTGTCTTCTTCACTTTCTCTCATGAGTGTTCTGTAGTTCCTAGAGTATGGATACTTTACTTCTTTGGTTAGGTTTATTCCGAGGTATCTTATGGTTTTGGGTGCTGTTGTAAATGGAATAGTTTCTCTAATTTCTCTTTCTAGTTACATTGTTAGTGTATAAGAAAGCAACTGATTTCTGTGCAATGATTTTGTATCCTGCCACATTACTGAATTGCTGTATGAGTTCTAGTAATTTGGGGGTAGAGTCTTTTGGATTTTCCACATAAAGTATCATGTCTTCTGCGAAGAGAGAGAGTTTTACTTCTTCTTTGCCAATTTGAATACTTTTTATTTCTTTTTGTTGTCTCATTGCTGTTGCTAGGACTTCTAGTACTATGCTGAATAATAGTGGCAAGAGTGGGCATCGTTGTTGTGTTCCTGATCTTAAGGGAAAGGCTCTCAGCTTTTCCCCATTGAGGATGATATTCGCTGTGGGTTTTTCATAGATGGATTTTATGAACTTGAGGAATGTTCCCTCTATCCCTATACTCTGAAGAGTTTTAATCAGGAAAGGATGTTGTATTTTGTCAAATGCTTTTTCTACATCAATTGAGAGGACCATATGGTTCTTCTCCCTCCTCTTATTAATGTGATCTATCACTTTGATTGATTTGCAAATGTTGAACTACTCTTGCATCCCGGAGATAAATCCCACTTGGTCGTGGTGGATGATCCTTTTAATGTATTGTTGGATCTTATTAGCTAGGATTTTGTTGAGGATTTTGGAATCCATATTCATCAGAGATATCGGTCTGAAATTCTCCTTTTTGATGGGGCCTTTGCCTGGTTTGGGGATTAAGGTGATGCTGGCCTCATAGAATGAGTCTGGAAGCTTTCCTTCTGTTTCTATTTTTTGAAACAGCTTCAGGAGAGTAGGTATTATTTCTTCTTTGAATGTTTGGTAGAATTCCCCAGGGAATCCTTCAGGTCCTGGACTCTTGTTTTTTGGGAGGTTTTTGATCACTGCTTCAATCTCGTTACTGGTTATTGGCCTATTCAGGTTGTCAATTTCTTCCTGTTCTGTATATATCTATGAGGTCCATCTGGTCCAGTGTGTCATTCAAAGCTCTTGTTTCTTTGTTGATTTTCTGCCTAGATGATCTGTCTATTGCTGAGAGTGGAGTATTGTGGTCTCCTACAATTAACATATTGTTATCAATATGACTCTTTATTTTGGTTAACAGTTGGCTTATGTAGATGGCTGCTCCCATGCTGGGGGTGTAGATATTTACAATTGTTAGATCTTCTTGTTGGATAGACCCTTTAAGAATGATATAGTGTCCTTCTGTGTCTCTAACTACAGTCTTTAGCTTAAAATCTAATTTGTCTGATATGAGAATTGCTACCCCAGCTTTCTTTTGAGGTCCATTGGCATGGAAGATGGATCTCCATCCCTTCACTTTCAGTCTGATGTATCTTTAGGTTCAAAATGAGTCTCTTATAGGCAGCATATGGATGGGTCCTCTCTTTTTATCCAATCTGCAACCCTGTGCCATTTTATGGGAGCATTTAGGCTGTTCACAATAAGAGTAATTATTGAAAGATATGAATTCATTGTCATCATGTTGCCTGTGAAGACATTGTTTCTATAGATTGTCTCTGTAAATTTCTGTTGTATATCACTCTTGAGGTCTTTCTCCTTTTATAGAACCCCCTTAATATTTCTTGCAGGGCCGGCTTAGTGGTCACATGTTCTTTCAGTTTCTGCCAGTCTTGGAAGCTCTGCATCTCTCCGTCCATTCTAAATGACAGCCTTGCCGGATAAAGTATTCTTGGCTGCATGTTCTTCTTGTTTAGTACCTGAATATGTCTTGCCAGCCCTTTATGGCTTGCCAGGTCTCTGTGGATAGGTCTGACATTATTCTTATGTTCCTCCCTCTGTACATAAGGAATCTCTTCCCCCTAATTGCCCTTAAGATGGTTTCCTTGGTTCTAAGATTTGCGAGTTTTACTATTAACATGCCAGGGTGTTGGCCTGTTTTCCTTGATCTTGGGAGGGGTCCTCTCTGCCTCTAGGACATGAATGTTTATTTCATTCTCTAGATTAGGGAAGTTCTCAGGTACGATTTGCTCAAATATATATTCTAGTCCTCTCTCTCTCTCCCCACCCCTTCAGGGATCCCAATAATTCTGACATTGGAAAGTTTCATGGTGTCACTTATTTCTCTGATTCTATTTTTATGGATTTTGAGTTGTTTTTCTCTGGCCTCCTCCTTTTCCTTCTTGTCTATTAATTGATCTTCTAGATCACTAATTTGTTCTTCTGACTCACTTACCCTAGCTGTTAGATTATCTAGATTAGATTGGATCTCATTGATAGCATTTTTAAGTTCTGCCAGTTCAGCTTTCATTTCTGCCCTTAGAGACTCTATGTTGCCATTAATCGATTTCTCCATTCTAGCTATTGTCTTCACAATTGCTACCCTGAATTCCATTTCTGACATCTTGGTTATATCTGTATCCATTTGTAAATCTGTGGCAGAAGTCACAGTCTCTGAGTCTTTCCTATTTTGGGGGTTCCTCTTCCTAGTCATTCTGTTGAGGCATGGCTGAGGGAATGTACAGAGTCCAAAGTATTGACCACAACTCAAGCAAGATGCACCTGTTTTATAGGGATATTAGGGTTGTTGGCCTCTTGTTCTCCCAGCCTGTCTTCTGGGGGAGGGCCCTGCCGTGCTGTTACTCAGGCAACCCTGTTTGGGTAGAGTTGCCCTGCCCCCTTTGGTGGGGATGGGCTCAGTGAAAACCGTTTTTTGGGGGCTTTTGTTCTCTTGCGGCTTTCCCTGGTAGCTTTCTGCATCTCTTCCGAGAGTCAGAACAGAAGAGATCATTTCCAACCTTCTGCCTTAGAAGGGAGAGATCGCAGTCTGTTCTTCAGTGAGGTCTCCAGGACACACTATCTCTGTTTCTGTCTTTGCTGCTATAAACTGCAGCATCCTGGGTTGTGCACCCCTTAGCAGGGCTCCCAGTCCTCACCTCCAGGTTGGGGCACGTCTCTGCCCTTTGTGCATCTAAAACCACCAGCCACCGCCAGGTCACACGAGTGGCCCTGCCGCTCCTGGTTTCAGTCAGGGGGGCTGCCCTAAAATCCTTTCTGCACCACTACCACTCTGCTAGTCTGTGCCTGGTCCCCTAGTCTGTGCCCGGTCCCCAGCACAGGAAGTTATCACTCACCAGCGGTGTAGGATCCCCACAGCTCCCACCCCACTTCCATTTATCTTCCACTATGTGCCCAGAGAATCACGGCTTCCCACTTTGTACCTCAAAACCAACCCCTTGTGATATTCTGCTTGTAGCAGTCCAGATCTATCTTCTTACATCGAGATCTACCTTCTTACATCTTCTTACATTTCATGGGTGTTCAGAGTAGATATCCAGCTCAATTCTGGGGACTGGTTGGGATAGGGTCCCCTACTCATCCATCATCTTTTCCTCCCACAGGTTTTATTAGGACAAGGACCATTCCATTTCAACTTGGTATATCCTTAGCACCTAAGTAATTTGTGCATAAGAATAAGAACATACTAATACAAGTTCATTAAAGAAATCAAGGAATGACATTAAGGTAGAGGAAGGTGCCTATGGCTGCCATGTGCCATTGCATCTTTCATGAAGAGTATAAATGACCAACCCTTCAGAGAGGCCTGTACCCATTCTAAAGGAGCTCCTTCTGTTATTATTATTTTTATAGCACTCTTTTATTTTTCTACATGGCATTTAGTACCATCTGTAATTATGTTTATTTATGCAACCACTTACTTATTGTTCCTCTCCCTCAGTGGATTATAAGAAACCCCATGAAGGAAGGACTATGTGTGTTCATTATGTGTAGCCATAGCTAGGCAAGGTGCCTGGTACATAGCAGGTGCCTAATTAAAAAAAATAATGAGTAATGAAAACTCCTACTTGAAAAGCTGCCCTAAGAGTACTTCCTAGTGGCTATAAGACCTTGTGTAGCCTGGTTTTCTACACTTGGTGAGGAAGGAGGGAAGAAAGGAAGATTTGCCAACTGAGACAGTGTTCCTATGTAGTAGAATGAGGTAGGCAAGAGGGGACTGGGTTCTAGTTCTGGTTGTGACCTTAGAGAAGTCACCATTAGATACGATTGCTTCTGGGTCAAACAGGTGTTGGTAGCAGCTTGTATCTAAGGAAATTTTCAGCTCTGTAATAGGCTTTGGAGCAGTACACCTAGTGCTGATTCTCTCCTCAGAACCAAGCATTCTTCTGTATTTCAATAAATGTTAATAAATTAAAACAAATAAGCAAACCAAAACTATTTACTTACTCCAGGTCCCTAGGCTTCCCTAATATCCAGAACTCATTGAGGATGGCTGCTCTCTGGGACATTGGCTATAGAACTCTTTCCTCTGCTAAGAGGTGTTATAGGCAGTGTGAATTTCCTACCAGCAAGTATGTTGGAGTGATTTCTGTGGTATCACATGTGGATGGTAATAGGGATGAGGGTAAAGGTAAAGGGGAGGGAGCAGAGCTGACTTCTGATTCTTATAGAAGATGTAAAACCCACATCTGTATATTCTAAGAAGATATTAGAGAAAGGGTTTCACACAATCAAAAGAACTGAAAAAAAAAAAAAAAGACTGAAGGCATTGAGCATCAGTGGTTGCTAATATCAAAAAAGATGAAATCTTTGACATTCTCTGTTCTTTGATAAAATAATGCAATACCAACTATAATCTTACCAAGGGGATCAAAGCTGAGTCTAATCCATCCTCTGGTCCCAGCTGCAATTTTGCAGGAAATGCAAATTTCCAGGAGGAACAAACTTCTTGAGTTTGCAATTGGGAACATCCAGATGATGACATCTTTATAGGTCTGATAGTCCAGGACCTTCAGCAGATGAACTGCCCAGAAGAGAAAGGTCTAGAGGAGAAATCTGCAGATTAAATGAGACTTAAGGCACATAGCAAACATTTTTTTCATCAACAAGATTAAACCTTAGCGTCTAAGGATGTACACCTGGTGTTTAAATATAAAGAAAAGCAGGGACATGATTGCTATACAATTATGGATATGGCTACTTTTGGAGAGAGGGAGGGAACGGTGACTGAGGGAGCACATGGAGAGTTTTTGGTGTGGCAAAGTTTTATTTCTTGACCTGCTTACAAGGCTGTTTGCTCTATAATTCCCTAAGCTTTACATTTGCTTTGTGTGATTTTATTTTAGGGTGAAAAGTATTAAAAAAATAGAGGAAAAATGTAGGCACACACACACACACACACACACACACACACATGATTCAGACTTCTAGACTTAAACAAATGGAAAATTTCTCTTGTTTTTGGATAGAATATCTCCACATCATCAAGATAATATTTCTCCCAATAAAAATATCAATACATTGTTTCTCTGGCAGTATTGAAGTTGTTACTAACATTTTTACAGGAAATAAGCATGTAAGAACGTCTAAAAAACAGCAGAAGGAGATCCATGAGGAGGACAGGCCCTCTGGATATGAAAAGATGCTATAAAGTCTCTGTGTGGTACTTAGTGTGGTAGTGTGGTCCTAGCACATGATGTAAGGCAAAATGGAATGGAACAGAAAGTCAAAAAATAAACCCAAGTACATCTGGAAATTTAGTATGTAATCAAGGTAGGGGCATATGAAATCATTGAAGCTAATATGGACTTTTTAATAACTAATTCAGGATAACTGGATAGCCATTTAGACACACCATACATTACAAAAACTTCAAATGGATTAGAGATGTAAACATAAAAATGAAATTACATAAGAATTTTTAAATGGATGGATTCTACTTTCATTTGGGTGTAGGAAATGGCTTGGTAACTACAATTCAAGGTCAAGATGCACAAAAAAATTGATAAATTTGCCTACCTCAAAAAATATATGACAGAAAATACCATGAGCACAGTCAAAAGACATATAACAAACTGGTAGAAAATACTGGAAATATACAACAAATAATGGGTTAGTGTACAAACAAGTCCTAACAGTAAGGGGAAAATGACCAAAAATTTTATAAAAAAAGATTAAGACTTAAAAAGACAATTCACACACACATACACACACACAGATCAAAAATAGGAAAAGGTGTTCAACCTCACTCATAAGACTATAGTGAAATACGGACATTTTCTCAACTCTCAGGCACACTCTGTTGGTGAGGCTGTGGGAAAAACAACACTCACACACATTGTTGGTGAGTACTGAGATGGTGTAACCTCTTTAAGGTTATCAACAATACTACATATGTACTTACCCTTTGACCAATTTACCCTGCAGATATATTTCCAATGA
Organism: Mirounga angustirostris; assembly: GCF_029215605.1. Classification (NCBI taxonomy): domain Eukaryota; kingdom Metazoa; phylum Chordata; class Mammalia; order Carnivora; family Phocidae; genus Mirounga; species Mirounga angustirostris. The sequence goes on from NW_026991710.1 coordinate 168,770,432, forward strand.
TACAAAAATATATTCATAAGGTTAATCATGGCAGTGTTGTTCACAACTGCAAAATATTGGAAATTACCTAAGAGCCCAAATATAGAAAATTCGTTGAACAAACTACTATATGTACTCATGGGAGGACTAAGGAGCTGTAAAAAGAATTAGGAAGACTTCTGTGATTTAATATGAAATGAATTTAAATATATTAAGTGGAAAAAGAAAGTACAAAAAATGTGTATCCCTAGATCAACGGGACAGAATAGAGAGTGCAGAAATGGACGCTCAACTCTATGGTCAACTAATCTTTGACAAAGCAGGAAAGAATGTCCAATGGAAAAAAGACAGTCTCTTCAACAAATGGTGTTGGGAAAATTGGACAGCCACATGCAGAAGAATGAAACTGGATCATTTCCTTATACCACATACAAAAATAGACTCAAAATGGAGGAAAGACCTAAATGTGAGACAGGAATCCATCAAAATCCTTGAGGAGAACACAGGCAGCAACCTGTTCAACCTTAGCCGCAGCAACTTCTTCCTAGAAACATTGCCAAAGGCAAGGAAAGCAAGGGCAAAAATGAACTATTGGGACTTCATCAAGATAAAAAGCTTCTGCACAGCCAAGGAAACAGTCAACAAAACCAAGACAACTGACAGAATGGGAGAAAATATTTGCAAGTGACATATCAGATAAAGGGCTAGTATCCAAAATCTATAAAGAACTTCTCAAACTCAACACCCAAAGAACAAAGAATCCAATCAAGAAATGGGCAGAAGACATGAACAGACATTTCTGCAAAGAAGACATCCAAATGGCCAACAGACACATGAAAAAGTGCTCAATATCGCTCAGCATCAGGGAAATCCAAATCAAAACCTCAGTGAGATACCACCTCACACCAGTCAGAATGGCTAAAATTAACAAGTCAGGAAACAACAGATGTTGGCAAGGATGCGGAGAAAGGGGAACGCTCCTACACTGTTGGTGGGAACGCAAGCTGGTGCAACCACTCTGGAAAACAGTATGGAGGTTCCTCAAAAAGTTGAAAATAGAGCTAACCTATGACCCAGCAATTGCACTACTGAGTATTTACCCCAAAGGTACAAATGTAGTGATCCGAAGGGGCACATGCACCCCAATGTTTACAGCAGCAATGTCCACAATAGCCAAACTGTGGAAAGAGCCTAGATGTCCATCAACAGATGAATGGATAAAGAAGATGTGATTGATTGATACATATATATATGGATCTAGAGGCTGGAACTAGAGGATATTAAGCTAAGCAAAATAAGTCAAGCAGAGAAAGATAAGTATCATATGATCTCACTGATATGAGGAGTTTGAGAAACAAGACAGGATCACAGGGGAAGGGAGGGAAAATGTAACAAGACGAAACCAGAGAGGGAGACAAACCATAAGAGACTCTTAATCTTATGAAACAAACAGGGTTGCTGGAGTGGAGGGGGGGTAGGAGGGATGGAGTGGCTGGGTGATGGACATTGGGGAGGGTAAGTACTATGGTGAGCACTGTGAATTGTGTAAGACTGATGAATCACAGATCTGTACCCCTGAAACAAATAATACATTATATGTTAATAAAAAAAGAATATGTATATTATATGCTACTTTGTATCAAGGAAGGAGAAATAAGAAAACATATGCAGATCTTTTTATTTTTTATTTTGAAATAATTCACATTTTGCCAATTTATTTTGGAAAAAGAATATTCAGAAAGTATAAACCGGAGACTAATGAAGTTGGTTCCCTACATAGGATAAAGGTGGAGGAAAATAAGGCAGATGGGATAGGGGAGGGAACACTTTTTGGGGTATACATTTGCATATGGTTTTGACTAGGGGGATCATATTATTTTTCTACAAATTAAAAAAAAAATGAAAGTAAGCCAGTGAGGATGGGGGAAAAGCCCTAAAACTGTTTAGAAAGAGAAATAAATAGACCCTATGTTATTTCAGTGGAATAATATAACCACACAAAAGGGAGGGATAAAAGCTAGTTTAAGTAACTTATGAACAGTGCTTTGACTATATCTTCATCTAAAGAAAAACATGCAAACATCTCTTGAACTTTTCTCATTTTTTTTTTATGGTAGTGGTATGCATGTAGCATTAGTTTAAAAAACTATTTTTTTATGTATATTATAGGACTAAGCAAATTAATATATATAATTTTTGTTTGCTTATTTTGTGAGCCAGGATTCTCACTGTGAAACAGAGAGATACAAATAAGAAATAGGCAAAGGCAAGAAATACAGAAATACCCACAAAGAATTGGTTTGGATTGGAGGTACCAGTATAAGCAGATAATTTAAGAAATATATATTATTGGCTTGCTCTGCTGATAGGACCTTAAACCAATGACATTCCAATAGCAATGACCGTACCTGACATCTAGGTCTTGATTTTTAAATACCATTCCTCACTCAAAGGGACCAGGGACCTCCAGATCAAGGCTGATTTCAGGAACAAGGCAGAAAAGACACAAAGGATCCTACAGCATCCTGTATTGCCAAAAATTTAAAAAGAATGTAAGTTAAAAAAGGTGGGGGGCACATGACAACAGGATAAAGGAGAGCCTGAAGGGGTTCTTCTGGCCAAATCTGGGATAACCTGAGCACTAAACCAAATAATGTCAGCAATGGATTATAACCCAGTGAGTAAAAGGTAAACAATTTATTGGCTGCTAAATCCATTGTGAGGATTGATGGAGAACAGAATATTTACATGTTCTGAAAGTGCTCCTCGCAAATTACTTACTAATTACGAAAGGAAAACTAGTAACTCTGCAGCAGAGAAGTCACTTATCAAAATCAACATTATCAAGAAGGGGCAAAATTAGTGTGCCTCCAGAGGCACTGAAAAGAACACACTCCTTCTCATGCAGTGCTCCAGCCAGAAGGGCCTGGCCTGAATCTCATGGGGGAGCATCAGGTAAATCCAAAATGGGAGGGCTTCTAGAAACCACTGGGCTGTACTCTCCAACCATCTCAGTATCATGAAGGACAGAGAATGGCTGAGGATCTATGCAGATTAGAGTAGACTAAGGAGGCGAGACAAATAGAGGATATGACCCTGGATGGGGTCTCATGTGGGAAAAATGACATAAAGGACATTATTAAAACAACGTTGATGTTTGAAAATGAACTACGGATTAAAGTGTTGTGCGAATGTGAAATTTCCTGGATTTGATAACTGTTAGAGAATGTCCTTGCTCTCATGAAATACACATTGAAGCAATCAGGGGAAACAGGCCCAAAGAAAACTACTCCAAATGTTTTGGAATAAATAATATGTGTGTGTATATAGGTAGATAGAGAACACAACGTGGCAAATATTAAAAAAGTTGATGAGTTGATGGCTGAGGGGGTATATGGAGATCCTTTGCACTATTCTCACAACTTCTGTAAGTTTGGAATAATTTCAAAATAAGGTTAGTAAATCCAGACTCTCATTGTGGGAAATTACTTGAGGGACAATGTAAATATTAGGTTATTTTAGCCCCTGTGTGAACTATTATTTAATGTTATTTTATCAAGTATGCTTTGTGCCAGGAACTGTGCTAAGTTTTAAACTTTGATATACCCTGTTCCTTTATGCTTTTTTCATCCAGTAGAATGAAGATGGCATGGAACAATTTTTATCCCCTTTTGGGAGTCCAGGTCTCTCAAGGCCTCACTCTTTTTATTTTTATTTATTTATTTATTTTTAAATTTAATTTAATTTTTAATCTTATTTTTAATTTTTATTTATTTGTACAAGGTATGCAATGAGATAGATGTTCTCCGGTTCTAACATCAATGATTCTCAGTGTCTCTACCCAGTTCCTTCAATTCTTATAGTTTTTTTCTTCTTTGGACTCTTCTCCCTCTTTTCTGGACTTTTCTCTAGAATGTCCCTGAATGGCCACATTCCAGGTGTTTCCATGGTTGGAGCATGGATGCCAACTGCAGTGGCCTTTCATAAATAGGAAAGGCAGCCGGAATGCAATTGAAGAGGTAGAAGTTGGCAGAATGCTCTTCTTTCCTCCTGAACCATTGTCTCTTTGGTTCTGGAAATGCCCCAGTGCTTCTGCAGGCAGGGGTCCACACAAGTCTTCTAACCCCAGGCCAGGAACGCTGGTTTTCAGTGTTGAAACTTTACATTTCTATTCATCAAGGTTTGCATGTGGTTTAGAAAAACTGTAACTCAAATGTCACACTGGGCATTATACCTCTCTCCCTCCACAGCAGAACTGTGAGTTGGGCACTGGGGAGTTCCTCCATAAGCCTAAGTCTTGTAAAGAAAATAATAAAATGAAACCAAAGGCCAAATCAGCAAAAACCAATTGGGACATTTAATTTTATTTCCTTTATTTGGAGTTGAACAGTTAGTCACTGTTTCTGATTAAGAAATTTCTGAGCAGGAACAAGGGCCTTTAAAAAGAAACACGTTGTGTTTTGGCAGAAAAACTTAATGACTTAGAACATAAACTTTGTCACAGGAGCAGAAGGCCCCGATGTTAGAAAGAGGCCAGGCTGAGTGCAGTAACTCATGGTGGAATTCTTCATCTTGCTCTCTCTGCTCAGTCCAGGAGGCAAGGGACCTGGAGTCGACTTCTCATATAAATTAGCTGGCTCTATTTTGTCTAAGGGGAGGCCTATTTATTTTCCTAGACTGAAGCCAACCTTGAACTTGTTGAGAGTCCAGTGCAGAGATGCAGGAGAAGAGAAGGTACTAGTATCTGAGAATCTGGTGAATTTCCCTTAGGGGTTGGGAAATGGCGCCAGATGGAGGACATCTGACCAGTTTGGGGGACAATGGGGGTAAACCATAGAGCTTGGAGTATGCCATTCTCATTCACACATCCTTCATTTTTACAATATTTATTGAGAACCTTCCACATTTCAGCCATGATGCCAGGCCTTGGGATACTGTAGTCAAATAAGGTGTTCTTGGAACATACAGACTGATGGGCCAAACTGTTCCATGGCCAGATAACAATAATTTATTGTGGTAGGTGTCATTTTTTAAGTTCTATGGGAACACAGGAGAGGGAAAAATTCATTCTGTTACAGCCGGGGTAAGGGCCAATGAAAGTCTTTATAAAGGAGGTGATATCTGTGCTGGATTGAAAAGAATGAGAAGCTCATAAGGTAAAAAAGGAGGAAGGACATTTCTAGTAGGAGAAAATACAGACACTTCTGAAAAATCAAGGTATATAATTGATTGGGCTGGAGTTGAGGATACTCTGTAGTGAGGGGTAAAGGATTGTACAGAAAGTATGGATTGAAGTATGATTTTGGAGGTCCTGGTGTAGTCCCCATGGGTGATAGGAAGCTAGGGAAGGGCTGTGAGCAGGGAGTGCCACGCTCACTCTGGTAACTGTATACAGGTGGGTTAAGAGGCTGGTATAAACAGTGATCAAGATGAGAAAGTGTGAGGCTCTGAATGAGTGCTAGGGTCAAGGGAACGGAGAAAGTTAATGGGTTCAAAAATGCATATCTGGGGATAAATTGGAGGTTGAGGATGAAGAAGATGAGAGCCTTGATTCTTTTTGGAAATCTTGCCTTGTACCGCTCTTCTTCTTCCTCCCCTTTCCATCTCCTCTCCTCTCCCCTGCCCACCCCCCACCCTGCCCCATTCACCTCCTTCACCTCCTCCTTCTTCTTCCAAGTTCCAATGACATCTAATCCACATCTTATTTTCCCCAGTGATTTGCAAAACTTCAGGATGGTGGAGGGCTGCATCTCCCAATTTCACAGGAATCTTACTTCATATCCAAAGAACCATATTCTTCAGTTACAAGCAGACTGGCAATGTAGCCAAAATGTCTGGCCACTGAGCAGAATTTCCCGGAAGATCTTCTTTGCTCACTGCAGCAGGGCTCAGTACACACCATGGGCAGTGGGGGGTGGCAATGTTTACACTTCTAGAGCTCTAATGGGATCTACTTCCTATGCTGTCATCCTAGTTTGTTTCCTGTATTCATTTCCTAGTGCTCTAACAAAGTACGACAAACTGGGTGGTGAAAACAACAGAAATGTATTGCTCCACAGTTCTACAGGCTAGAAGTCTGAAATCAAGATGTTGGCAGTGCCATGCTCTCTCTGGTAGCTTTAGTGGGAAAATTTTGGCAGTTCTTAGCAATCTTTGACTTGTAGATTTATCATTCCAACCTTTACCTTCATTGTCATGTGGCCATCTTCTTCCCATGTGTATCTACGTTTTCATGTGGTGTTCTCCTTTCTCATAGGCATGCCAGTCATATTGAATTAAGGGTCCACCTTATTCTGGTATGACCTTATCTTTACTAATTACATCTTCAATGACTCTAGTTCCAAATAAGGTCACATTCTGAGATACTGGGGAGAGGGATTCAACATATCTTTTTTGGAGACACAGTTTAACCCATAACACTACCTAATACCCTTTTTGCTTTCTTAGGTCAGAATTCATTAAGCTACTATAAACTGAGCTACTCTTTTTTTTTTTATAAATGAGTATCTTCTAAAATTGGGCTGAGGTGGGTATTTATAACCCAGAAGTCTTTTACAAAACTAAAAATAGCCTTTCACATGTCTTTTTTTTCCTGTATTTTTTTTATTATGCTATGTTAATCACCATACATTACATCATTCGTTTTTGATGTAGTGTTCCATGATTCATTGTTTGCGTATAACATCCAGTGCTCCATGCAGAACGTGCATAAATTTATCTAAAAGATTTGGTTCTGGACCTCATATGATCATTCTGGGTCAGAACATCAACCCAGAGTTTTACCTGTATTTGTGGCTCAAAATTCAGCTCATAGTATATAATCAAACACTCTGACTCCTGGTGATTTCTTTGTGAGGTTATGTGTATACATATGCATCTGTGAGATCAAGAAACCTGGGTGCATCAAGGAGAGCCCTAGTGATGGCCCATGCTTAGCAACTATTTCCTGTGTCTCTCAGATACTAGGACACTATCTGCTCCTCTTGCCTCCTTTTTAGGTTTAAAAAAATTCAAGGAAAAGCCATAAACAAAAATAGAGAATATGGGGCTTTTGCTTTTGTGGTAGATGAAATCCAACTTTCACTCTGACCACAAAACCATCCCGTGGTCTCTACACTACAGTCAGGAAAAGAGTCCAGATTCTTTTTTCACAAGCAACAGTGTTATGAGTTGGGGGTGAACCATTCACTCTTAGTTAATATGAGTTATCATTATAAAACAACTCAGAGGGTTAAAGGAGGGGTTAAATGCCACCTAAGTCATAAAGCCTGAGCTAGGATTTTGCAAGAAATATGATCAAAGTTTGGTAAATGTGGAAGGAGGTATATATTTCTAGAACTAGAAGCAGGTAAGGAGTGGAAACAGGTGTGCAAGACTGGGTATTTGGGAAGAGTGTTTATGTTCAGGTTATTTAGGCAAACACTAACTTCAGCCTGAAGTGGAGGGCTATAGAATTTTAGTCTATCATGGCAGACTGCATCCTTCCCCTGAGCCCTGGGAGAACCAGCACATCCTGAGGTCAGAAAACACATTCTGTTCCACGTGACCACCAGACATCTGGAGAAGAAAACTACTTCTGATGTTCAAAGGGTGGAAAAGGTTATAAAACTTATAATTCATTATGGATTGGCCAAGTAAACTTGAACTATTTCATCCAACAAAATGTATTGAACACCTACTATGTAGCAGTTACTATCCTAGGTATAGTGTGTACTGCAGTCAACAAGACAGAGGAAATATTCAGGGCTTCCCTTGTGGCTGGGCAGATTTTGCCTTGCACAACAGGGCTTGACTGAGGGGCAGAGTGGGCAGATTTCAGGCAAGCTCCTCTGGCTGACTCCTAAGCCTGAGACGGTGTAACCACCTTTGTGTGGGGGTGGGGCAGTGTCAGTTTCCAATTCTTATAAAGCTTTGTTATGGGCACTTGGAGGTCTCTGCTCTTATGTAGGGGTCTCTGTTCTTCAGTGGAGTGAGAGAGACATTGAATGAGTAGGTATCTTATAAGTAGGAGAGTTTCAGAGCAAGCACTGTAGGAGATGCCTCTACTGTCCATGCCCTATCCCTTTGGCCTACTTCTGATTGCAGCCTGTACCCTTGGTGGACAATTCCATGTAAGCTCAGACTTTCCTGGAGCTGTCAATGTACTACTTCTAGTCTGCCTCCTGTGTCCTCTGCATTCTGCCTCTTGGTTTTCTCAGATGCCTCTCAGGAGACCCTTGGCCAGCATCAGGCAGCAGCGGACAATTCATGCTTCCAGGGGCAACCCTAAACTAACAGGGGGCACTGAGAATTGGTGGGTAAATGTTCTGGGCTTCCTACCTTTAAGGTGGATCGTGTTGGGCTGTGTTCTAAAGTCTCGTCTTCTTGGGAGTCTGACTGGAATCAGGCGTCTACACCACAGATCATGGTAATACATGTTCATATTGGCTTTCCTCTGTGCTCTTTTCCCTACTCCTGCTTCCTGGGATCGACTATCAGATAAATGACCCACAAAACCAAGTCCTTGCCTCAGGTTCTGCTTTTGAGAAAACCCAGACTTTAAGACGCACTTGATGAAGGAAATTAAAGATAGTAACTGGGAGTTAGGAGGGAACTACTCTAACTAGAGAGACTTCCCTGAAGAGAAGATAAGGGAATTGGGTTAATTACTAGCCTCTTCAATGAAGAAGACCTGTTTAAAGTGTCATCAGGGCCCCAGGTGTTTTAGTCTGGGGAGATCATGGTGACAGTAATGTGTAGGTTTGGGCTAATTACTACCCCCCAAGCACCACCACCACCAAATAGCAGTGTCATCCAGTGGACAGCAGCCCCACTGGGCACTGTTGCTCCTACCAAAGATGACAGTACTTTCCTGACTGGAGGGAAGTCAAGATCCTTCCCTCCCATTTACCCCTCCACAGAGTGTCACCAGAGAGCATATCCCCAGGGACAGCAAAGGAATGCTCCTGACATGGCTTTATATTTCACACCAGAGTGTGCTTCCAGAGAAAGGGTTTGGGGCCTCTTACCATAAGAAAGGCAGAGAAGGTTGGATCTGAGATGTCCTAGAAGGCAGCCTGGGTGATTTACTAAAATGGAAAGGAGAACCGAGAGCCTCATGTAAGTGGGAACACTCTTGTGTTCACACTGAGGCAGGACATACTGTGTGTGGGGCAGAGATGAACCAGCTATCAACTCCAGCTCTTCCCCCTCATTAGGGCTGTGTAGGGACATTTGAGGGAATACCCGGAGGCAAATGGCTTAATAGCAGAAATGTCCCTCATCTCTGTGACTCTTGACCCTTCGCAGCCAATGACATCACTGTTTCCAGTGTTCGTCTGACTGCTGACTGCAGGGCTGGCTTCCTGGTTGCAGCTCATGTTAGCAAGGCCCTAGACCGGGGCACATGATCAGCCAAGGCTGGGTTTCACACCACACTTCCCTGCACCCTGGAACAGATAGGCCTTTGGAAACAGGTCAGTAACTGGGATCTAAAATTAATTTTCCACTCCACTTTTCTCAACGTGGGTTCCAGTGTTCTCACCCTGACCTCTTCCTGGTGACCTTAGCTTAGTGCCTCAGTTCTGGGATTTTTTTGGTCTGTAATGCATGACCTCCACTCAGATGAATCAGAATCTGCATGCTTGATGGTCAAGCTGGTGCAAAAGTAGCTAATTATACACACTAGGTTGTTTCTCACATGTTGCCTGGAAATTGCTTCTTTTGGTTTATTATTTTGGAGGGGGTAGTCACTTTCCACCATCATTTTGTTGGATTGTTCTGATTTTTCACCATTTGGTAATATGGCCTCTAAACATCATAAATGTTCATTTCCTGGCTCTTAGTGATGTATCCAAACCTATAACCACATCGTAGGAGCTGACCATTGAAAGAATCATCTGCAACAGGAAAATCCTCTAAGAATCATAAAACATCCCACACCCATGTCTGTTTTGTGACCTCCCCTTAGCAGGTCCTCAGCATGTAGCCCTAGCACCAAGGCTGCCTGTGTTCACTGTCAGCTTCCTTCCCCACCATCGGACCTGCTACTTCAAAGCCAGGTTCTCTGCGGCAGTTTCTTTCTGCTGGAGCGCTGCCTGTGTTTGGATTTTTTTTTACACCAAATTTTCACAAGGTGGGCCTCATTTATATTGTGATATTTGCTTTGGCCTGATGGTTCTCTAGTAAATTCTAGGCCATTAGAGAGAGGTCAGTGTTTTAAGTTGGGGGAGTTCACAGAGAAGGTTTGCTTAGTTTGGCTTTCCTGCTTCTTTTTCTTTGTTTTAAATTTGGTTCTTAATATAAAAGCAACATACAGTCATGATAAAAAAAAAATTGACTTCCCACCTACTATCCAGAGGTAACTATTGTTAAATCTCTTATGTATCCTTCCAGAAATTAACTAAAGTAAATTGAAATGAATACAGATATACTTAATATAAATTGGATTTTACTATACATACTCTTCTGCAACTTGCTCCACCCCCCCACCCCCCCCCCATTAAACAGTGTATCTTTTCACTTTAGTGAAACCAAAATACTTTGGAACTTTGATCCTGCCTTCTTTTCCCATTGCTAGCTCTTGTGAAGATCTCAAGTGGCCATGAGCAGTGGAACTTGTGTGGATGGAATTAGGAGAAACCCATTTGCACTCAGGATTTGGAAGAAACAGGGTTAAACTTGCAGGTCAAGAGACAGAATTTGGGAAATGTGTTTGGAACCAGACTGGGCTCTGGAGGGTATGAGCAAGATGGGACTGGCCTGATACCTCCAAGATCGGTGTACCTGAACGCAGCTGAAGGGGGCAATGACCAGGGGGGCCCATTCTAATTTCTTTTTTACCTACTAAATAGTGCAAAAGGTATCATATCTGCATAGTAATAATTTTTTTGTGGCACAATGTTAGGCAGTGAAACGAAATATATAATAAATAATTCCTACCATTTATTGGCCACCTGGTTTTCAGAAAATGCTTATATAAGGCCTACTACATATTCTGCACTGTGTATGCATGACCTCAAATGCCTCCAGGTAGATGGCATCAGCCACATTTTATAGTTAAAAGGAACGAGGTACAGAGTGCTGATACAATTTGACCACAGGCTTGAACCTGGCTCAAACACCAACTTGCTCACTCCTGGACTCATATACTCTTTCTGTCCTATCACATTGACTACCATAATGGTGACATCCTTTTGAAACTAAAAAAGTCTTTGCAAAGGACAAAACATGTTAGTAAAATAGGAAAAAACACCATTAGAAAGAAGAACATCAAGTGAGCTTATAACATTTTACTGGGCTTTAAAACTCAGTCTTGTTGTCTGCTTCCTATTAACCAGCAGGGCCCACAGCCTTGCACCAGAAGCCAGAGACCCTATCAGAAGAGTTCCATTAAATCCACAGAAATCAAGTCTAGAAGCCATGCAAAACTTAATACTTATTTACTGCATGGAGTCTTAGCATCTCTTTGAAGTTGTTGGTTTGTTTGAATGGAAGATGTTTGTGACGCGGTTAAGATGAAAATGGAGGTTGGTGAACATGAGTTTTATCTTCTCAGTCTTGGTGATGTGACCATCCCCAAGCCTGTGTTTGATTTATTTAATTCCAGTGTGTCCTTAACATGTAACTGCCTGAGTTGTTTGTCAGAGGAATGTGGTCATTTTTTTAATTTCTAAGGGGAATATATATTGATTTAATGTTATAATTCAAGAAACAGCCCAGGAGACTTTTCTCAAAAAAGAAATACGTGCATATGCATGCAATCTATGTGGACAGGTTGATTGTATGCAAGTATGTCCACGCTTGAGCTGAGACCATGCTTCTGGGTCTCTGTTCCGGCCAAGGAGCTGTTCTTGTTTTCCCGAGCGCCAGTGGAATGATGGGAGCCCTGACGGTCTCTGTCGGTGCAAAAACTTCTGAGATGAAATTAGTCCCGCGAAAGCGGCGAGGAGGGTGCCTGGATGGAGCAGCTCCACCAGCACCCCTCAGCAGCTCCGAGATGATAATGCCCAAGCCCAGCAGTGAATAACCTAATCAAGCAGTTAAAGGAAACAGAAGCCCTCTGCCCTGTTTGATTTTTTCCCATAATGATATAAAGTGCAGTTTAATGAAGTCAGAGGGGTCCTGGGCCTCTCGGCGTGGTCATGTCTTGGGAGGCAGCACTATTGAGTCTGTTGCTGATGTTCATTACCAGCCTGCTGCCGGCCGCCCAGCCAACGAGCAGGTCCTGCTAGCGAGCTGCCTTGTAGCCACGGCTTTCTGGGGCAGTTTCCTGGTGGCTGTGGCCCCGCCTGCATTTTGTCTACATAAATTAGACCTTGTGCAGCATATTGGCCTGTCAGGGGACCAGGAAGAAACTGTATATTGTTTCTGGCATCCCTGAGCCCTTCTGCCCCTGACATCTGCCGTGCCTGTGACAGGGAATACATTCTTGACTCATTATCCGAGCAAGTGGAATCCCACCCTGACAGGACCATTAATCAGAATCAAGCAGTCCAGCAAATAAAAAAGAGAGTGAGCAAGAGAGCATGTGAGTGAGGGAGTGACTACAGAAAAGAAAAGAGACACTTTCTAACTTTGGCTTTGGTGTCATTCGGGGGTCTGGACAACTAGCAATCTATCTTTCTGAGTGACAGACCTGATGGATGGCATTATTTATGCTTTTGTGTATTAAAAGACAGCTCTGGCACTGGCTTGTCATTTTCACAGAGGTTTACAAAAAATTGAAATTTAATTTGGAGGAAAAGGAGGGCAGGGATCAGAGGAGGCTGGCCATTTGACAGTCTGCGAAGACAAGAGACGGGGCTGAGGGCATGTGAGCCCAGGGATCGCTGGACTGAGGGGGGCCATGGACGCTGCTGTGGCCTTCCCCTGTGTCTGCACTGACTCTGGATCTCCTGGGCTTTGCAATTTGCATTCAGCATGTGCTAATGGTTTTATTGAGATGAATGTTTGGGTTCTCGCTGAGAAAAGATGGAAATGGAAAATATACTGGAGTGCTTGGAATGGCATCTTACACATATGTGTGGAGATATTTAGATGATTATATCCAAAACTAGAGAAATGCCCTGAATTGGGTGGGACTTCAGCAACATACTTGTGACGCTGCCATCCAGCGAGCACACATGAAGTATTGGATAACCAATGCAAGTAATTTACCTAATTGCATTGATTAAACCCCCGGGTGGACCTGGGAATTACACATTCACCTATATGAGTATGGGCCTGAGTGCTGGGTGGAGCAGAGAAGGACGCAGAGATGAGTAGGGGATAAACAATTCTGTAGCACACATTTCTCACATGCTACTTGTCATTCCGACAACCCAGAGTAGGACACAGGGGGAGAGGAATAAAAGATATGACTACGAGGTTATAACAATTCATAGTAATTAGTTAATTAATTTAAAACTGATTAATTTTTCCCGCTTTATTGGGATATAATTGACATATAACAGTGTATCAGTTTAAGGTGTACAATGTGTGGACTTGATGCACTCATCTATTGCCGAGTGATTACCGCCATTGTGCTAGTGCTACATCTCCATCACGTGACAAAATTACCGTTTCTTTTTTGTGGTAAGAACATTTAAGATTTACTGCCTCAGTAACTTCTGAGTATATGATATAGTATTGTTAACATCACTGCAATGCATATTTATCACCTTCAATCACAACGCTATGCTCTTGAATGCCTCACACTTAGCTATTTCCAAAGACATCTGCTTTTGAATCCACCAGCTAAAATGCATCATTTGCTTTAAATTAATAATGCAAAGTCTTCCAGTCCTTGTCTTGTTCTCTTTTTCTAAGCCTGCCATGCTGGCATGTGGTACTTTCTCCCAGAGTATCCCTCACCAGGGGTGACTGTAGCACCAGCAACTTTCCCTGGCAGGGCAGCAAAGCCCAGCACCTGGTTCATGAACCATGGATGGGATACAGCCAGAAGTTCAAGTGGGCCCAGCACCAACCTCCCGCCCAACCATCCTCTTCCCAAATATCTCTTCCTGGAAGGAGGTGTATGGGGATCCTGCTCATCTGCTGTGCTTTTGCCAGAATCTCCTAGGTGTTGTCAGCTCTAGGCCTTGACCCTGGAGGATCATGGGGACGTGAGGATCATTTATACCCCCGAAGAATATACAGATGGCATGGAAGCAAAGGGCAAAGATGCTGCAAGGTAGACTATCTCAAGTTAGGGTTAGATTTAGTCTTAAAGAGAGGGCTTAGGTCAAGATGAAGGCCTGACATGAACAACTCTACTGTAACAGCAGCCTTCCACTTTACGGATGGGGTCATGTGCCCCTAACTCCAATGAGCAGGCTGGTCAGAGACACCTGGTGCCTAGATTAACAGGCATAAGAACAACTGTTGGCCAGTCAAGAAGTTGATGTCAACTATCAAGCTGAGTGGAACAACCATGACAAAGAATCCTCTTGGGAGGAGGAGTTATGTTTCTATTATGAGGATTTAGACTCCTTAAACCAGCCCATTTGTAGGCTTTGTTGTCAGACAGTCCTGGGTTCTAATGTCAGCCCTGCCAATTTTTAGCCTTCCAGTTTTTGGTGTCCTTAATCTTCAATAAAATGAGGATAATTATAATTACTTCTTTGAGTTGCAAAGATTAAATGTGAAAATACATGTAAATTATATCATTAAAATGCTGGTATATAGTAGATGCTCAAGGCATATCTCACACTTAAAGAATCCATGGCCCTAAAAGGAACACATTTTCCATCTAGAATTTTCACTGATATCTTTAGTTCCTTATATCCAACTAGGAAACCATTCCTTTGAAAGAATACCTGGATCTTTCATTTATCATGACTAAGTGTCATATAGTGCTATGGACTAAATCTCAATTTGAAACTAGAAAATTAAGGATTGAAAAAGTGAGGAAAGAGAGTGAGCTGGCATTATGTATAAAAGCCAAATATAAAATGGAGACTTTCTAAATATGGCATTTTATCTGTTGGAAAACACCTCATCATGTCATACTTTAGATCACATAGAGCAGGGTTAGCGTGGGAGGGCAACAGAGTGACAGACTGTGGGACATGTGTCTCAGTGGCCCTGTGGGGCTCTGATGTTTTACCTCTAGAGGAGAGGCTGCCCTGGGATTATGTACAGAAGTTTGGACCTGTCTATTCTAGACATGCCAGCATGCTTCCCCTCTCTGGTATGAATAGTTGCTTCTTAAACAAAGGGAAGAGCAGTGAACTCATCTCCAATAACTTAACTTTAAAGCAAATCAATTAAAATTGATGGACCTCACTTTCTTCATTGGTAACATGGAGATGATCATATTTTCTTTTTTTTTTTCAAAGATTTTATTTATTTATTTGAGAGAGAGAGAATGAGAGACAGAAAGCACGAGAGGGAAGAGGGCAGAGGGAGAAGCAGACCCCCTGCTGAGCAGGGAGCCCGATGTGGGACTCGATCCTGGGACTCCAGGATCATGACCTGAGCCAAAGGCAGTCGCTTAACCAACTGAGCCACCCAGGTGCCCTGATCATATTTTCTTTAGAGGGTCATTAAATTCCAGATACTACGTGGAAAGTGCCCAGTCTAGGACAGTGCTTGGAGTACAGGGTGTTCAAAAAAGGGTCTATTATTATGGCCATAGTCTGGCTCTTGGAAACAGGTTTGCCCAAATGGACTGGGCATTGGCCCAAGGAAAGAATCTGTATGTAGTATAGATTGTGTCCCCAGCCTCAAGTGTTGTTTAGGAAAAGCCTACTTAAATAGATTTGCTTCTCTATATTTTTCCTCCAACTGACTATTTAAGTATACTGAAAGTTTTAGTCATTCTTGACAACAATGATTAGAGAGGAGACTGAAGGCTGGGCAGAGACAAAGGGCATGAAGTGGAAGAAGTAATAGAAAGAATGGGCATGGGGATTTCTACATGCTGCTTTAAGAGAGGGAAAGAAAATATGGATGAACTAAACCTGGCCTTTGGAGCATATTCTTGTCCTCCTAGGAAGGTGGGGTCTGAAACTTGGGAGAGAGGATGGGCGGAGGTAGGTCAAGGCGTCCCGCGGTTTTCTTGTGTGAAGTTAGCAAGGGTGGAACAAGGCTCCATTGGGGAGCAAGGGGGCGGATTGATAAAGCCTCACTTTTTCCAGTGTAGGAGTCCAAGTTCCTCTTCATCTCTAGGTCTTTGGTGGGATCCAGGAAGAGAGCATCAACAGCTGAGTCATTATAGATGAGACCCTGAACATCTGGATGGAGGAGCAGCCACAGAGGGAGAAAGCCTGTTGGTATCCATATTATCTGTGACTAATTAAAAGACCTTTATATGCATCCCACTGAAACTCAGAGACTGAAAGTATTCCAGTATGAGGGGTGGGGGGAGTGGTAGAGTAAATGGAAATCAACTGTAAAGTAGCCAATTGTAATAATTAAACATCTGCAAATTTTTTTGATAGTTTCTTCGGTGTATTGTTTTCATTATTTTAGCAAATCTAAAAATACTCTTTAAAAAAGGCTTCCATTATTTTCCTGTCCCTTCTATTTTTCTGAGAATATTTTAAGACTCTCATTTACAAATTCTCCTACTACAGGGATTTTAAGGCTTGGGAAGAAAAAACTATAGACATCTGCCTTATTATTTTCCTGGTGGGTAGATGGGTAACTTTCTGCTGAATAGGTCACCCAACTGCTAGTGGAATGGCAGATATGTCACTCACCAGCCATTCTGAATCTTCTCTGGACTAGTCCTATGACCTAAAGCCAATCATTTAACCAACTACCCCTCCCCCTGCACCCTGCCCAGATCCCAAGCCTTGGTCATGTATTTTAAAATCCTGATATACTGCTTTCATGGACTGTTGAAAAATGCATGCAAATTTCTTAGCAGAGTGTCTGGCTCTTCCTAGAAATGCTTTCTATTCTTATTATCACATTCCTATGACAGCAGTCATCAAGTACAAACGGAAAGTCTAGAGCTGATATGTTTTACTTGAAGGAGAGTAAGAGAAGAGCCCTGTAGAATCGGATGATGAAGCAAACAATCTCAGGAAGATGTGCTACCATAATTTATTTCCATCCAACCCTTAATTGATCTCTCTGCCTGGTGCTGGGGATGTAGAGGTGAGAAAATATAGTCCTTGCCCTCCCAGTCCAATAGAGGAAATAAACATACAAAAGCACAACCCCTATGGGGATAGACACACAAGAAGAAAGTGATCTGCAAAGGAACACTGCCTATAAAGCCTCTGGGGCCTGTTAGCTGGCTCCAGGTGGCCTTCTCTTTGCTCTTTGGACAGCTAAGAGTGGTATGGTTATTTGCTACCTGGAAAAGGGAGTTCTTACTTGCTTTCAGCCCAGAAGTTCTAAGTCCTCAGTATCCTCCTAGGACAAATCTCTATTAGGCAGGCAATTTGCTTCTGGGTCCCTGAAGTTCATTTGGTGGACTCAGCTGTTTGTGAAACCCAAGGGAGTTATTCATTAACATCAGTAAGAAATGCTTGACTAACATCTGGCTTGTTGGGGGCTGGGCTTGGTTAATTCTACTTGGAACAACACCAATATTAGTTCTGCTTGGATTAACATCAGCACTAATGATGACATAAGACTCTTACTTCATTAGCCTGATGAAGGGAAAATCTTGCATGTTCAGCCTGAGCCAAGGTCCAAGACTCGGGATTTGAGCCTAATGAGTGAATCAAGCTAACTGGACAGAAGAAATGACCCAAGCATAGAGGGAGGAGCAGTGGTATATTGCAAGGGATACTCTGAGCCCAGACAGATGTATTGGGAACACCTAAGTGTTTTAGGAGCTATAGGGATTGAAGAAGGCATACTGACCAAGTCTCATTTTTTTAAGGGTAGTTACAGCCAACCAGAGAGCTGCTTTGGTTTTTATATCTCAAATGTTCAAATGCCTACTGATACAGGGACAAATGGCCTGTGCTCTGGAAAGAAAACCATCAGCAGTTTGATTGGGAGTCCTTCTCTTCCCCACTAAGCCCTCTCTCCCCACCACTGGGCTCAAACAAATATCTACTTACACACAGAATTTTCCCACCCTCCACTCAGACTGCAGATATTTAAATGGCACGTGTCCTAAGTCTCGTGAAGTGCCAGAGCTATAGAGATGGATGAGGTGGACATGCCCCTCTTTAGGGAACTCAGACTGGAATCAGGGGTTTCTTGACAAGTAAGCAGCACACAAAGGATATCAAGGTCCTGCTGATGGAATAGCACCTCTCTCGGACTTGGGCAGCGCAAGGAGTGGGAGAAGGAAAGCCCTGAAACTGGAATGAATAGGAATTACTCAGGAGAAAGATGCTTTGGCAAAGAGGCCAGCTACTGAAGACCCTTCAGAAGAGGGATCCTGGTGGCTACAGGGGCGGAGAACCCTCCAGTGGCTTCTGCACTGGAACTGGGAGTAGGGAGAGCAGAGTGGAGAAACTGGCAGGATCTAATCATAAACTGCCAGATGTAGTGAAGAGTTGGTCAACATCTTCATCTCAGATGACATCTTTGAGACTTTCCAGCCTAGAATCATGGTCAGAAATTCACTTCAGGACACTGGGAAGTCCTACCAGCCAACCTGTTACTAGTATTCTTTCTTGGGTTTCAGATATTTAAGAAGTTTGTGGCTTTGCAGTGTAAGTTCAGATTCTGCTATACTTCGTTCTTTGTCCCAACCTGGAAACGAGTGTTGGGGGCAATGGTTGTGGTTCTGCTGCCATTCTGACCCAGACATGCCAGGACACTCATTAATGGCTGCCAATCCAAGAAGGCTGCGAGCCCGGAGAGCACTCTCTGCTCAGAAGCTCCCCTTGGAGACAAGAAGCCCCTTCCTTGGGGTTTGGTTACCTTCACCTGATTCTCAGCTGTCCAGAGTCACCCAATGCTCAGCCTCAACTTAAAAAATTTTTTTTAAAGATTTATTTATTTATTTGAGAGAGAAAGAGAGAGAGAGAGAGCGGGAGGAGTGGGGATGAGCAGAGGGAGAGGGAGAGAGAGAATCTCAAGCCAACTCACCGTTGAGCACAGAACCAGACTAGGGGCTGGATCCCAGAACCCTGAGATCATGACCTGAGTGGAAATCAAGAGCCCGATGCTTAATTGACTGAGCCACCCAGGCGGCCCACAATTTAATAAAATTTTATTCATCTCTACTGCTTGCGTAACACTGACGTCTCCTGTTCATGGTTATGCAAAGATAACCGGCCACTATTTAAGTAATGGAAAGAGTCAACAAACTTGCTGCGACCATTTTATCTGCTGTCAACAAGTGCTTCCAATGCCTCAGAAAGTACTTTCCCTTTTGTTTACATATTGTGTCGAGTCACTAGCGGCAGATGAACCCAATAGCTGTACAGGCTCAGCCCCGGCTCCAGATCCATAGCAGGCAGCAGAATTCATGAGTGTTGTGGCAGGCTGCGGTCTGATTCCAAAACCAAATATCTGGTGACGGCAGGATTGGAAGACTTCAGCTTAATCCCCCTGAACAAACAGGAAACAGTTTGCTAGTAAAACTAAGTTGAGTTTATTACAATTGACAATATTAAAATTAAAAGAAGCAGTTGTTTGTGCTGGCTTTGCTTTTCACTGACCTGACGAGATGCAAAGGGACAGTAGGAAAAGCTGGTGACTTTGTTGTGTTTTTGTTTCTGTGGCAGAGCTGAGGTCTGAGGCCTTTGCTGGTTCCCTGCGCCACCAGGGGGGCGTGGAGGGGTGAGGCTGGGAGCCGCCACAGGGTGAATTCTGGGTGCTGAGTTCCCTCACTTTTTTTGCCCCTGATTTGCTGATGGTCCCTGAACAGGAGGCTTCCACTGCCCTGTGGCAACCCCTGGTAATAAAAGGAAATGGCCATAAATGATCAGTGGGGTCTCTGCAAATGTAAGACTTAATGAAGACATCAAATGAAGAAATAGAAAGTCCAGTTTTAAATCCGAGTTTTCTCAGCAGTGAGAACATCTGTTCTAGGAGGTCTGGCTTGGGAGGTGAAAGGATCAGTTTAGATTTGGAACAAGGAGCTAAAGCTTTGAAGGAGGTAATCACCGCTGATTAAGAAGAGTGAGGTCACTTCTGAGGTCCCCATTTATAGAAGTCCATCTCAGATATCACTTGGGTTCCACATGACATCGAAGCTAATATTACTTTTCAGGGGATCTAATGTTAATTGAGTGTATATATGAAATGAATAATATACATCATTTATTTAGTTCTGAAACTGTGATGTAGACACTGGCCCTTCCTATAGAGGGGAAGAGTTGGGCTCAGAGAGATTAAGTCACAGAGCGAAGTATTGGAGTGGGAACTTCATTTGTCTGATTACAATACTTATTTTTTTTTCCACTATACCTCCCAAAGGGTGTGGAAGAATGTGATGGGTTTTAATAAATACTTTACTTTATTGTAACTTTACTGTTACTTTACTGTAACTGCCCTTTTTATGTTGTTTTCTGGGGAGAGAAGTTGGAAGGCCCAATCGGACTGGATTGTCCTTTATGGGGAGATGCTCCGCCCCCCACCTCTGCCCCATAAGCCCTGGAGGGGTTAACCATGTCCCTGTTCCAAATACTGCCTAGTCCACCCCCTTCTGCAAAGGGAATACATGCATGTACACATGGACAGACACACAGACACACACAACCTTGAATAACATTTATTTACTTTTTTAAAGGATTTTATTTATTTATTTGAGAGAGAAAGAGAGAATGAGAAAGCACAAGTGGGGGGTGGTGGGGCAGAGGGAGAAAGAGAAGCAGACTCCCTGTTCATCAGGGAGCCCGACATGGGGCTCGATCCCAGAACTCCGAGATCATGACCTGAGCTGAAGGCAGACACTTAACCAACTGAGCCACCCAGATGTCCCTTGAATTACATTTAAAAATCATTTGCCACTCATCTGACTTACCCCTAGTGCCTGGATTTCTCCCCTGGCTACAGGAGAGGATATCAAAGGGGGTGTGCCTTCAAAGGGGGGTGTAGAGATCATAATTACATTATGTTTATAGCCAGTTATTCACTGGTCTATGAACTGTCTCAGCTTCCAAAGTACCCCAAATTTTAGTTCCCATGATCTGCTTTCATTCTAATGTCAAAGTACAACACAATTTGGAATGTTTTCTGAGCCAATTAGCTTAAGTCTAACATCTTTTGGTCTTGCATATTGGATGCTCTCACAAAATCCACATTCTGGATTCTGGCAAGGATTAGACCATCCAGGGCTTCCCTCTCTGTAGACTTCTGGTACATGACTCACATAGTAATATAACCCATCTGTATGACTTCCCCAGAGCCGCTGTAAAATTTACTACAAGCTTGGTGGCTTAAAGCCTAAATAGAAATTTATTCTTTTGCAGTTCTGGAGGCCAGAACTCTGAAACCAGGGTGTCAGTAGGCTGTACTTCCTCCAGATGCTCTAGGGGAGAAGCTGTTCCTTGCCTCTTCTGGCTCCTGGTGGCCGTCGGCAGTCCTCGGCTTGTGCAGCATCCCTCTTTGCTCCATCTTCACCCTCTCCTCTGTGCATCCATCTCAGAACTCCCTCTGCCTCTCACCTATGAGGATACCTCTGATCTCATGTAGGGTCCATTCTCCCCACAAACAGGAAATGCTTCTCCTATAAAGATCCTTAATGTAATCACAGCTTTTGCCATACAAGGAAATATTCTCAGGTTCCAAGGATGAGGAGGCTGTGGGGCCACCATTGAGCCCACTAGACCATCTTTGCTTCTTGCATTATCCCCACCTCACACCATCAGTCCTTGTTGCATGGCATATCTGCTCCTTCTTGAGCTGCATTGCTGAATGATTTATGATCTTCTGTTCCAAGAGGCAATGGAGCACATGTGTTCCTGACAGTGGTGGCCACCCTCACTCTCTTAGTCTGTTTGTTTTTCTTTCTCATCAATCAGCTGTTGCATTTCAACCTTGGCTTTGGGATGCCTGTTGTCTCTCACCCACTTTCTCCTCAGTAAGTCATTCGATTTAGAGTTTGCAGACATGGATGTGGATTATTTCCTTGCTTTTAATGTGTGTGTGAGATTACAGGTAAGTATCACTATATTTGATCCTCAGTTTCTTTTCAGTAGAATGGAGATTCTCACCCCTATTCAATTTAATCACATAAAATCATGTATTGAGAAAGCCCTTTTTGAAATTACAAAGCACTGTACAGATTGAAGTTCATATTATTAAGATGACTGAATACCCGTTGTCCTCCTCTTCTGATACCCACACAATTGGGATAAGCCATGGGATATAGATGTCTCACCCACTGTGACCCCAGGAGCTCATGGTTGGTTCCATCACCTTCCTTTATGCAGCATGACAATGGAGATGGCATGGGAGCCAAAGGACACATCCCAGATTTGTTTTCTTTTGTGCATCGTGCCAACTAAAGTGGTATATTAATCAGGAGAGGATAACTGCTGTAACAAACAACAAATCTCTGTTGGCATAATAGAACAGAATATTTCTTTCTCATGTCACTGAAGCAGGGTGGGGAGAGAAGGCGGGTGGCTGCAACTCCTTCCATCCTGTGACTCTGCCTTACCCTTAGGCTTCAGAATCCTCTGCTTCATTCTATGTATCCAGCCTGTTGATGATCGAAAGGAAAGTCTAGAGGACTATATGGGAGGGTGTAGAGGTCAGTCCTAGAGATGGTGTACATCACTTTTACCTACAGCCCATAGGCCAGAACTCAAGCACATGGCCTCAGTTAACTTTAAGGCAAATGGGAAATGTAGCCCAGTGGTGTACCCAGTAGCAAAGAGAGAAATACATATAATGCTGAGCCCTAGCAATATCTGCCAAAGTGGAATCCTTTAGCATGATTTAGAGATATTTTTTTTAAAAGATTTTATTTATTTATTTGACAGAGAGAGACACAGTGAGAGAGGGAAAATAAGCAGGGGGAGTGGGAGAGGGAGAAGCAGGCTTCCCGCCGAGCAGGGAGCCCGATGTGGGGCTCGATCCCAGGACCCTGGGATCATGACCTGAGCCGAAGGCAGGCGCTTAATGACTGAGCCACCCAGGTGCCCCTGATTTAGAGATATTTAAATTAGGAGCAATTTTCCTTGGTGCATAGCCAGAAACAGTAGACTAAATCTAAAAGATATTAGGCATTACTCAAAGCATATGTACGTGTTACATATTCTATACCTAATGGATGGGTGAGGTTCTTAGGATTTATGTGTAAGTCAGTTGTTTAAAATTTAGACACATTTCTTACAAAACCAGAGGAAGATGTAGGGTATATCAGTTAAGGTATAAGACTTAGAATCAGATAGACTGGTTACAAATCCCAAATCACCATTAGTTAGTTGAATAGCCTTGATAAAGGTACTTAATCTAGTGGCTTTCAACACTTTTTTTTTTAAGATTTATTTATTTATTTAGAGAGGGGGAGGGACTGAGGGAGAGATAATCTTAAGCAGACTCTACACTGAGCTTGGAGCCTGATGCGGGGCTTGATCTCCCCACCCTGAGATCGTGACCTGAGCTGAAACCAAGAGTCAGATGCTTAATCGACTGGGCCACCCAGGCTACCCTCAAACACTTTTGAATATGCATACACACGTACATATATAAACATACCGTGTATATACTTAATATACATATATATGTGTATGTGTACGAGTATATATACATACATGTGTGTATATGTATATAGATGCTGTATGCATTTAGGCTGGTGGAATCAATGTCATTGACTTCATTCCTAGTGATGGGTCATGACCTTCATTTGAAACCATTGACTTAACCTCTCATTAGTCTCGATTTCCTCAACTGAAAAATGGGCTTATTCCATCAAACTAACTAACATTCATAAAGGATTTCACAAAATGAGCATTTAATATACATCAGCAATTATTATTCTTATTATTATTTTGCTGTTTTTAAATGATAGCTTGCCAAAATTCACACAACTAGTAAGAGGTAAAGACAGAATGCTAGCAAGGAATTGTTGCCCCTTTCCATGTTAGCACAGTGGAATCATTTAATTCTTCCTTTTTTCCCTCTCTTCATTCAGTCAAATAGGAAATAGTGATTTAGTGCAAAATATGCACCAGGCAGTGCGATAGCACTGGGAATGGAAGAAGGAAGAAATCATGGTGGCTGTTCTTATACAGCTTGGATATCTAGAAGTGTGCTGTGCAGGACAGTGGCCACTCACCATATGTGGTTATTTGTATTTACATTTCAATTAATTAAAATGAAACAAAATTAAAAAATCAACCCCTCAGTCACATTAGTCACATTTCAAGTGCTCAAGCGCCATGTGTGGCTAAGTGGCTGCCATACGTGA
The DNA here is from genome assembly GCF_029215605.1 of Mirounga angustirostris. Taxonomy (NCBI): domain Eukaryota; kingdom Metazoa; phylum Chordata; class Mammalia; order Carnivora; family Phocidae; genus Mirounga; species Mirounga angustirostris. Next base: position 168,794,658 of record NW_026991710.1, read on the forward strand.
CAGCGCAGGTGTGGAACATCTCCACCATCACAGAATGTTCCAAAGTATAAACAAAGTGCCTTGATAGAATGGACATCTATTCTTCAAATTTGGAGGATGAGAAAAGAAAGAAATTTGACATGAAATGGCCTTCATCCTCTGAGGAGTCTTCAGGATTTCCCAACCATTTCAGAATGGGGCTCATGGATCCAGCTCTGTGCTACTCTTGGTTTGCCCTCTTCCCACATTCCTGGGCAGATACCTTTGCTGCGTGCGACTCTTCTGCTCTTTGCTGAGGGGTATCCCTCACAATATCTGAGCAGCGGCATCTGAATTAGAAAATAGAGCCCTATGCATGAGGAAACCAAAAGGACATGCCTGATTCTAAATACAGATGTCGGTCCCAATTGGTCCCAGGTCACTGCCTGTGCAGCTCTGCCCATGGCTGTATATAACAAATCCCTTTCTCTGAAGCCAGTGAAAGCCAGACCTTGTGTTTCCCTGGGAGCATCTTGTCCACTGGAGTGAAGGTCTAGGCAGTGTCTGCAGGTGAACCTCACCCCAGAGGCCTGCTGAACATAGGACCATCACTGTGTATTGACAAAATGACTGAACCCTTGTTCCTGTGGGAAGTGGAGCTTGCCTGCTCAACCAGTGACCTTGATTGCTGTCTGACAACTTCCATCCCCTATCTTCAAGCATCAGAGTCACTGGATGTTCATCAGCGAAGCCCCACATTAAGTTGGAAAATTTTCCCTAAATATCCAGTCCTGACAGCTCCCTGATGTATAAACATCCCAAAGCCCAGAAGCATCTTTCCTGATATGCTTTCCCCACCTTAAGGGAGTATCCATGCCAGGAACTGTCAGGGAGCAGAAATGAATCTGATTTGGGCATAATGAGTTGGTATGGATGGGATCCACTGTATTTAATGTATTTAATGATTTAATTTCCAAAGAGCAAAAACTTTGGAAACAGGGCTGGGTTCAAAATCATAATCATTTACAAACTAAGAACTTGAATAAGTTACCTATTCACTTCCACTGTTAGGCCCTTTGATCTCTATGAGGATCAAAGTGGACATGTAAGCTCTCTAGGATTTAATTGTCCAGGAGGTACACAGGTAGAAAGAGACTTACACATAACTGATAATAGCTTTTTTTCCCCTTCTCCTCCACTTTCTCTCCTAGAGGCTTATCTGTCTTGGCTTTGGCTAACTCTGCCCTTGAACTAGCTCTCCCCGTGTGCTCTGTCCCACAGTCCCTAACCTTCAGAAAATAAAGGGAACCATCCAGGGGAAGAGTGATGCAAACCCCCATCTGAGTGAGGTTTGGTGTTTCATTCCCTAGTGCAGTGGGGTGAAACTTTGATCTGGACTAGGACTGATGGTGGTTTTCTGTCTTTCATGCTAACGGATAAGAGCCTTTTGCCTCTGAAGGCAAGTTCACGTGGGACCATGGAGTTTATGAACCAGGAAAGTAGATTATGAAAAAGGAACGGTTATATGCTTATACAAACAGTCTGTTTATTTGGAACTCTGCAGAGAACAGATCTTCCCTATGGGGATGAGAAACATAAATGAACTCTCCTCTGAGAGGAAATATGAGAGGGTTGACAGATGCATTACTGGGATCACAATGGTCCTTGTTCAGGTCTTCAAATACCTAAGTTCTTTCCTACCATATGATCCTACATATGCACTGACTCCTTCTGCCAGGAATGATCCTCTCCTCCCAGTCTGTTTTTGGTCAAGCCCTATTCAACATTCATTTCTCAACTATCAGTGTGGCCATTCCAGATACTCCAATAAAAACCATGCTGCCTGCCCTATTCTTCTACCTCATACCACATGTTTTATTCATAGCGCTTATGAAAATATCCAATTACCATATGTATTAATTTGCATGATTATGTAATTTGTACCTCTTAAACTGGACTATAAGCTACATGAGGCCATGGAAACATTCTCCAAGCATGAGATCATGCTGAACTTTTTCTTCTCTGTATATGCAGTAGCATGGTTCTTGGTCTTCTGGCATGTGAGTCCTTGATAGCGAGAAGGCTGTGGTTCAGGTATACATTAGTTTTCGTTGCCCACTCTCATTCTGAACTCTGAGCTTAGATATGAAAAACTTCGAAGCAGTGAGCTGGGATTGAGGTTTGAATAGATGTAGGCGTTGGTAAGCAAATAAGATTTCATGGGATATAGAGTTTCATGGGTCATCAAATGATGACCGAGGAGGGAACTGACAATCTCAATTAGCAATTAGGAGGAGCAGTGTTATAGCACATCAGTGAGACTAGGGCATGGGGGGAAGGGCAACTCACTAAGGGACTTGCTCAGCTTGCCTGAATTTATTAGTGGGAGAAATACATTCTCCTTGGCCATGTCCTCTTAAAGTTGTGAATAAGAGTGTGCTTGGCCCAGTAAATATTTGTGGAATGATTGGTAGATTTCAAATGGTCTTGAACCAGACTAAAAATAAATATTTTTTTAAAAACCCAGGAAAGTAAAGGCAGAATAGGGGTTTCGTGCACTTTGGTATAGCTGGGAGCAGCCAGCCTTGCCCTACCAGCTGGCTTTTTGAGGAAGGTTGGACTGGATGCTTTCTGAAGTCCTTTCCAGTCAAGTCCTTTCCAACTGTAACTTACATTCATTATGAACATTGCTTCAGCAAGAAAGGGATCCTGAGTTTTAACTGAGGAAACTAGAGCACATCCTCTTCCTATGGATTAGAGGAATTGATGAGGCTTCTTCCAGAAGGAGTACAGGCTCCATTTGGGCATACCCTGACCCAATCATCTCCAGTGTATTCTGAGGGATAAAGACCGATTTCTCTGGAGGTTGAGGAAGGGTGTAGATGGGAGTAAAGGGGATGGATCCAAAGATAAACTCTGACTTCTTTCTCTCTCAAGAGCCATTTATTTGTTGTTTGTATGTCTGGGGATGCCTCTCCAAAGAGTGCGATGGAAATGCTGGCATTTCATATCCTTAACTGACTTACTGTCCATCAAGCTCCATCTGGGACCCAAGGAGGCAAACTTCTTCATCATCCTTCAGTTCAGTTCACTGGCCCTTCTTCCGGTGATGGCTCATCTCAGCAGTTCCACACAAGACGTCCTCTCTCTTCTCTGACATCTTAGTATTTGCTCCACCTCTTGTTCTTTCCCTGGATCTTCATCACAGACAACTTTGTGGCAGCATTACCTGGTTGGATTATATTGGCCAAGGGGGCTGTCAACTGAGGACACTGCAGTAGACAGAAGGGTGGCCGCCTCTGATGTCCTGGTTCTCTTCCCTGGAACCGCTGGGTATATTACCTCACTTGGCAGAGGGTCTTTGTGGATATGATTATGTTAAAGATCTAGAGATGGTGAGATTATCCTGGCTTATCTGTGTGGGCTCCATGTAGTCGCAAGGGTCTTTCTAAGAGGGAGGCAAGGGGATGAAGTCAGGAGAGAAGATGTGACTAAGAAGTAGAAGTGAAGAGCTTTAAAGATGGAAGAAAAAGGCTAGCAGCCAGGGATACAGGTGCCTCTAGAAGGTAGGAAAGGCAAGGAAACAGATTTTCTAGACCCAGAAGGAATGCAGCTCTGCTGACACCTTAGTTTCAGTCCATAAGGTCCATTTTGGACTTCTGACCTCCTGAAGTGTAAGATAAAAAACAAGTGTGTTGTTTTAAGTCATTAAGTGTGTGGCAATTTGCTACAGCAGCAATAGGAAACAAAACATGGACATGCTCAGCAAACACTGTCTGCCTGGATTAAAGCCTTGTGGGACAAAATGCAGGCTGATAGCCTTGTGGGACAATCTGCAAGCTGATATACTTTTGAACCTACCTGGAAGGCAATGAAATGGATGTGAAATTTTCATGTAATCTATAAGGAAATGGTGGTTATATATGGAGAGCCCTAGAGGCTAAGGATGCAGCCCAACCTGCTCTTAACTAAAGAAGGTGTAGGCCTTAGCTGTGCCCCTGGCTCGAGGGGCACTTTGCAGTTTACAAAGAGAGTCTATGTAGCTGCCACAAATCTGGGAAGAGGAATATAGTTCATAATTTAGCTCAAAGTGGGCAAAGCCTCTGCCACTGACATTGTGTGGCCGGACCTGGCCAAATGGGGCAGGCTCTCCTTTCCTGCTGGACGCTCTCCAGAGCTTTGGTGGAGGCAACGCTGTTATCCCCGTGGAAGTCAAAAGCCAAACTGCAACAGGGTTGAAGGAATCCAGTTCTGTCTGGCTCCCGAGTGAGATGGTGGTAGTTAAGCAGATTTCCTCCAAGCCAGAGAAGCACAACTCTGCCAGGGAAATCAAATTAAAACAGGAAGGTGGAGAAATGATCTTCATTAAAAGCATACCTGCCACCTTATTTCTCCAAGCCAATTTGGCATGGAACCTGCCTCTACTGCTTTTAATAGGTGTGAACTGATGTTTTATTTAACTGTCCACCTTCTCTTGGCTCCTGATGCTGCCTAGAAAAATAAAGGTTTTAAAATTTATTTCTGATTTAACTGGCCATGAGTCCAGGCTATTCCCAGGGCTACAGCCTCAGGAAAACATTAGAAAGAATCCTCATTTTTTTCAGAATTAGTTATTTCATTCAAAAACTACTGAGCTCCTATGAATCACATTTGGAACCATCTGAGCTCAGTCTTTTTTTGAGGGCGTGTGTGTGTGTTATTTTTGTTTTTGCAGTACTCTTGATTTTTCTCCCCAGTGGTTATTAATCAATTTAAATGTTCTTACTTTTTGAGCTAATTTGTGTAATTTACATTTTTCAGTAAAATCTTTATTTTCATCCATTTTTCAATTTTACTAGTGTAATATCAAACAAAAGGTTTTTAAAAAAGTCTTCTAATTTCCATGAAATCTGTGAATATACCCCCCTTTATCTTCTCTGCTATTATATACATGTTTTCTTTTTTTATTTCTTGATAGACAAGTCAGTAGATCCATCTATTTTGCTGTATAGATTTTACAAAACCCTAATTCACTGAGTTTTGGTTTTATCCATGTGAATTTATTTCATATATTTCCTTGAGATTTGTTTACTCACTCTTCCAACTTTTTGAATAAAATACTAATTATTTATATTGGTTTTGTTAAGTGATGGTGTTGTTTCAGGCTATAAATCTTCCTTTGAGTACAATTTTGTGTGCATTTACTAAGTTTGAATTTGAAGTTGTTTAAAGTTTTAATTAAGATGTTGACATTCTCTTTGACCTGAGATTTTTATTAGAGTTAAAATATTTCAATTTGTGAATTATTTGTACTCCTGTTATTTATTTCTCTCTTCTTAGATCCTTATGGTCAAAGAGAGTGTGGAGTTCTTTGGCATTTATTTAAATTTTCTTCACATTTTATATGATCAACTTTTTAAAAAAATGTAGCATTTCACATAAAAAGTAGGTATATTTTTATTATTAGATGTGAAGTTTGATATATAGAATTTGAAATAATATACATAACTTTATTGATATCATTCAGAATAGGCATATTCTATTGAAAACTTCGAAGGCTTTTCATATTTGATGTGAAACAGTATTAATGTGTCCTACTCCCAGTGAGTTTCAGTAAAATTTTCATTGCATTTTAAACAGATTTTTATTTTATGTAGTTTAATTTTATTCTCTTGATGCATACAGGTAGAGGATCGATACACATTTATTGCGTATTATGTCTTCATCATTAAAATAGGACTCTCTTTGTCCTATTTAATCCTTGAATTTTGAATTCCACTTTGCAAGACATAACTCTTGAACCTCTGGCTTCTTCTGTTTTAGTTGTACATGGTTTTATTTCACTTTTCACTTATCAGCTATGTATTTGCACATCATTTCAGTTTTGGCCTTAATGAGTACCTGGTTTCTAGGCATGTTTTTTGTGGACCGAAGTTATGTCTTTTTTAACCCCAATCTGGGAGTTTTCCCTTGAATAGGTAAGTTATCAGTTTACATTTAGGATTATAAAATACATATATGAAATATTATGTTATCTTATGTTTCTGTTTGTTATAGTTTTTCTTTTTTATGTTATGCTATTTCCTCCTTCCTTCTCTCCTTCCTTCCTTCCTTCCCTTCTTCTTTCCATCCTTTCTATTTAAAAAATATTTTTTCCTGTTGCCCATGGTTTGCACTTGTCTGTATATCTTTTGCTATATGTTCATGATCCTTGTTGGGTAGGTTTTTTGAGAACTGTATGCTGTTTCTTCTGGTTGGGAATATATGCTGTGTTTAACTAATGTGCCAAAACTTATAATTATCACTTAATGAAATTGAGAAAGTAAATAACATTGATTTTTTTTCCTATTAAAGATATAGAAATTAGGTCATTTAGACTTCACTGCCTGGGTTTTGTTGTTATATTCCTGTGTGGTTCTCTTAGCAAAATTATTATTACTACATTAAATTATTAAATTATATTCTAGTTCTTACTTTCTCTACTGCATATCTTGTCTTTGAAGAATTAGATACCTATGATCTTTTCCTTCAACAGACTTAGCAAAATTACTTGGGCCCAACTCTTGTGTTTCCGTATGTTAGGTGTCCAACATTAGCTTTTCCCAAATATTCTTTATTTATGACCTCTTGATTTTGATTAATCTCTTAGTTGGTTAGACTCTATCCTCAAGAAGGTTTTTCAGGAAGTGCTATGCTATACTTTAGTCTTTGAGTTTTTGTCAAAACCCATGAATAGAAATTTGGCTACATGTAAAAATTCTTGGTTTCCATTCTTCCACCCCTTTAAAACTCTACAGATATTGTGCCATCTCCTTCTGGAATATTTTGTTTTTGAGGTTTTGCTTTGAGGTCAGTCTGATTGTTTTCCTTTGTAAGTTATTTTTGCCTGTCTCCTCGTAGCATTCTTTTTTTATTTTTGAAATGCAAAAGATTCTTTAGGCTATGTCTTGAAGCTTATTGATAATTTCAGTAAATTGTGGTAAATTCTTTCAGTCTGTAGATTGAAATCTTCATGAACTCTAGGAATGTTTTCTTCTGTTATGTCTTTGTCCCATTTCTTCTTCAAGCTCATTTATCACTTGCATGATTATTTTCTGTCTATTCTCCATATATATTACTATTTTTTTTAGTGTTTTATGATTTTCCTCTATAGTTTAGGTGGTTTTTTGTTTTTGTTTGCTTGCTTGTTTGTTTGTCTTAGCAGGCTTACCTTCCATATCTCTGATTCCATTGCTGTTTTATTAATTCTTACCTTTCCTGGATCTTATGCCATGTAAATGCAATGGTATTATCATATTCTATGTTATTATTTCTAGTAACTCTCTCTTTAAAAAACTCAGGCTGCTGATTATCCCTCTCTTTTAATTTGTTACATAGTTTATTTTAATTTCCTTGAACATGTGATGCAGTCTATATTTTTCTTACATCTTTTTATTAAATTTCATTCTGGAGGATATATTTCATTTAAAGTTTATGACTTCTATTCATTTTCATTTTGGGATGTGCATTTATCATTGCAGTATTTTTACATGGGTCTTACATGTGTTTGCTTATTTGACTTACTTTCCTGGTTGTCATTTGTTAACGTCACGAAATTCTTTCTGGCCTTGCTATTTGCCCAAATGATGTGAGTTTTTCTTGTTTCCATTTTCAGTTTACTTGTACTTCACCTTGACCTTCCCTTTAAATTTTGTCTGAAGTCCTCTATGATGGATTGAAATGTTAGGTTCAGCTGTTCAGTAGTCTGTGGGAGAGGAGATCAGACCACGGGCAGCTAAAGAGCTTGGTGTGCAAATTTAGTCTGTAGTGGCCAAACAACTGTCCCAGGGCAGTTTCTGCTTCAAACTCTGTGTCTCCATATTAGGAAGGTTTGTCTATATTGCAGAATTAGCCTAGGAGTCATGTTAGAGAGAAAAACATGTGGCATGACTGCAATCTTCTAACCTAACTGCTGGGTTTACAGGGTACATTTGACCTCAGTCAGAAAAGATAATCAGAGCAGGGTGTTTACTTTTTTTTTTTGCCTATGGCTAGTTAGTTCAATCTTCGTTTTAATAAATTGGGGATTAGAGCCTTTAAAAAATTATTATATAGAATTTCTTCATCTTTCCACAACACTTCATAGATCTCTTGGGAAGTGGGGGTGGGTTGTCAGCCTCTGATGACTCATTTCAATTTGGACCAGATTGTATCTAACACATATTTCTCAGGGCTTCGTAATATAAAGTAGGGATCATTTCCTCAGTGCAGCAGTTAATAAAGTATTTTTCCCTAATTTGCTTCTTTTTGGTTTTTTTGGGCAGTATATAGGAGGGGGTTTTGTGAACCTTCATTTACATTACCATCTTTGCCAAAAATTCTCCATGGGATTCTGCTCATTATTTTGCTAAGCAGCTATTAACACAGTAATCTCTAGTGCCTTCTCTCTTCTCTTACCTAATCTCATGCCTTTTCCTTTTCCTGGAATAATAACCACCTCCCTTCTGCCTATTCGAGTTTCACATATCACACAAGACCCTAACAGAGTCTCACCTACTATATGAAATCTTTCTTGAATACCACATCTTGTGTTTATTTCTCCCCCTCTAACATTTTACATTATTATTATTGTGTGTGCCTGGAACGTACGAAGACATAATATTTTCCTGGATGCTCTATACTTTCTCCCAGCTATATTTTAATTGCCCAACCTAATGCTTTGCACATAATAGACTGCAATAAATTCTTGGTTCCTCATGACAAATAGCTTTTGAGCAGGTATAAGAAAACTGTCTTTTCAGATCCCTCCCCAGTAATGACCCCCTGCCCAACCCTTCCTAGTCTAACCACCTGGATTAGTTTAGAGTCTACAAAATAGTCTTCATTACTCTCAAGTTTATTTGGTTTTAAAATTTTCTCTGAAATCTCAATTTAAAGGGTCATCCACAGGTCAACTGTCTAAATATCTCTACCAGCAATGTAAACAGTGAATCAAATTACCTATTCACTCAGGAGCCCCTTAATTTCTTCTATCCCTTCATCATTCCTTTGCTTTTTATTGTTCTCACTCATTTTTCCCTGTGGCAAGAAAAGTTAAATGAGACTGAAAAAAAATGCAGCTGATTAGGGCAGATGAACAGAGCTCAGGGAACTATCTTCCTAGGCCCCATCAGGTCTTTCCAACAGATCAATTTTATTTTCCATAGACAACTTGGCACCTGAGGTATGGGTGACTTTAAAACCTCATATGTTTTTGCTTTCTGGCTGAGCTTCAGGTTTCTCAAGCCAAGTAGAGTAACAGAAAAGAATAAGGAAAAGGCAACTTTTTTAGAGTATTAATCCTTTCCTGATTTCCTATACCTCATTCAAAGATCTCTCAATAAATCATTTCTAAGGGGGTTTTCAACGTGGTGGCACTGTGAGGGAGCTGATGATTCATAGCAAGATCAGTCACAGAGGGAATCAAGCTGGTGAATCTAATTCTATATTCTATTTGCAACACATACACACACGCAGAGATACATACACATACACATACACAGAACAACTGGGTAAACCAACTTCTCATGGAACACTCACTAACCCCATGGGTCAGGATTAATCCTTGGATTGCTGCTGCTACTTTTGGGGTCTCTTTGGTAGCAGGCAGGCACTTGCTATTTCTCCTGCACAGAAAATCTTTAGGGATTTACATTCTGCCCTTCTTATCTCTGTCTGTCCTGTCAAAGGCCTGCATTAGGGTTTGGCACTCTTTCAGAAGTTGTATGCCCAGTGTTTTGTTTCTTTGTTTAAGATTTATTTATTTATTTTAGAGACAGAGAGAGAGAATGCACAAGTGGGAGTGGCAGAGGGAGAGGGAGAGAGAATCTCAAACAGACTCTCCACTGAGCACAAAGCCTGTCGTTGGGCTCTGTCTCATGATCCTGAGATCATGACCTGAGCCGAAGCCAGGAGTTGGATGCTTAACTGACTGAGCCACACAGGCACCTCTATGTCCAGTGTTTTGAGCACTATCTTTTCTCAGATGAGGGAAGGAGTGAATGAGACCACAGACTGGTTGGGCTCAAATGTGGAAGTATAGCCTGGAGCTTCTAACAGGGCAGCCAGCAGAGAATCTAAAAGCCCCACTGACAAACAGCATGAGAAAAACCCAGGCTCAGTGTCAAACATTCAACACTTAACAGATTGCCTAGATGTCAGGAACTATGCTGAGGCTTCAGGTGCTCACACTGGCTGGAGAAGAGAGGATATATGAATAATGGGAGCATGCAAATAGCATGTGCAAAGTAAGGTCTCATCAAATGTATGTGTATGTAGCCATGAGTAAAATTATGTGCTGGGGAAGAAAATATGCAAAACAAGTAGAAAAACAAGTCCCCAGTGATGGTGTTAAGATACTCCACCCAGTAAGAGAATGTTGTTGTCCTTCCTGGTGAGTAGCTAGAAATTTCTGACTTAGTATACCTGGCAGCACCTCAAATGGAAATGGTCACATTTAGGAGGCTCTCGAGAGATGACAAGGAAAGTAGGAGCTCCCAGGTTACTGGTTCCATGATACTCTGGGAGGGGGGAAACTGATGATGATTGTTTCAGTGTTAGCATTCTACCCTTCCAGGAGAGACTTGAGTCAAACATCCTAGGAAGGTCATAGGCCCACAATTCCAACGGAGCTGAAGATGATGTATCAGAAATAAGGAAGAAATCAGATTTCAACAATTTGGGGCAAGAAAGTGTGGCCTCTGTTCAATAGACAGGTTGAACAGGTCAAGGCACAATTATACCCAGGATCTCTTGAGCAATAGCATCTAGGTTATGTTATGTGCTTGAGTGTCCTGGAACACTAGATCCCTTCTGAGGCTCAGTAGGTGGGTTAGAGGTGCTGACGCATAGTGTTCCCATCTTCATGGCTTACTGTTCTTATTATTTATCACTTCTCCTCTCTATTGCTTACTCCATAATTAATATTCATTGTTTCTTGCTTTCCCCCTTTTTCCGTTTGTTCCCGATTTGTACATTTGCCTAGAGTGGTAATTCTCAAGCATGGTTTCCAGACTAGCAGCAGCAGCAGCAACAGCATCACCTGGGAACTTATTAAAATGCAAATTATCTGGCCCACTTCAGACTTACTGAATAAGAAATTCTGGGGCTGGGTCTCAGCAGCCTGTGTCTTAATAAGTCTTCCAGGTGACTCAGATGCCTGTTAAAGTCTGAAAACCACTGGCTAGGAATTAGGTTTATCCTAGGCAGAAGATGGTAACTCTCAGGAAAGGAAGCCTGCCTGAAGGAAATGTCAATGAATATTTATTAATGGTCTTTCTGATGCTTCCTGCAGTAGAGACTGCTAGTTACCTTCCAAATATTTGTTTTAATTGGCCTTCTAATTTACTTAATTTCTCAAAGTAAATTTGACTTTTAGCTAGGGACATTGTCCCCTGACTAAAGACTACGTTTCCTGGCATCTTGCAGCTAAGAATGGCCATCTCTGTTTTCGCCAATGGGGGGCAAGTGGATTGGTCATGTAGAGGCATGCTTTTCCAACTCTCTTTGTCTACCCTGCTACTTGGAAATGAATGTGATGGCTGGAATCATGACAACTGTCTTAGACCAAGTGGACAAAGACTATATCCAGGGTTTTGGAGGAACTATAAGTAGGAAGGAGCTTGATTCCGTCCAGATGACTTTGGAACTACTATATATATCACTCTTGGACTTATCTATCTCCAACTTCTCTTACATGACAGAGAAATAAACTTCTACCTTATTTGAATTACTGTTTTCTGGGTCCCTGTTACTGACAGACAAATGTAACTTTAAACACTGTTTACTGAATCTGCAAGATAATACCACTTCTTGTACTTCTACTTCCCCAATCCTTAAGAAGAGGAGATGATTTCATATTACTCTGCTAGTTGTCCCACAGGAATGCAGAGCATTTGGCAGAAAATTGCCTAATTCATCACAGAGTTTAGGTTTAGCTTATTGACTGTTAAATGAAAAAGTGTATAAAAGGTAAAAATAATTTCCTCATAGGTTACTTTTCATTCTGCAATGCAGTACAGGTTGCCTTGACACCGATGGGAATATTTGGTTTCTCAAAAAAGGTGGAGGATTGTTCTGTCTGATTAACAGAAGAACAAATTGAGCCTGAGGACATTTAAGTCACTTTTTTAGATCATGTAATTGTACTATGGGCTCCTTGAGGGTAAGGATTGTGTCTTCTGTCCTGCATACCTATAAAAACTGTTTGGGACATAGTAAGTCTTCAATAAATTTTGTTGAATGAGTTAATTAACTAAGAGGAAACTAGGACCAAATTCAGTTGCCTGGTCCCTCAGTGGATCTATTTCAGTCAGATAAATCAAGGCGAGATGAGTTCTGGGTCTTCAGTGATTTTCTAAAACTGAGTTTTAGCCTTAACTTAGTTTTAATTTGGAGTAATGGGGAAGAGGAGAAAGAAATAATAGGAAATTTAGTATTTCCAAGAGGGTGGACATGGTAATTTTATTATCATGACAGTGGAGGATCTCTTTATAGTCTTAGTTTTGCCTATAGGAAGTTCTGGTAATTGAGATGATTCTAGAAGATTTGGCCTAAATTTTATTTGTTTAGCCAGACTCTACTCTTTGATTTTTTTGATTGTGGATTGTTTCAAGAAGAAGCATTTTGATATTATTAGTCTCATCCTTAACTCCAAGTCTGCCCCATTGTGGAGCTCTGTCATTAGCCCATTTCTCCTTCATCCCTCTCTAGGGTGAATTTCCCTTCATTTGAAGACTCCATCATTAACAGGACTCTGTGCCAAGCCTGTGAGCCCAAGTCTCTAGTTCTAACTGGTAGGCTAGTTGAGAGGTATCTGGTTTTAAATGCTGGCTTTGGCTCCTAGCTGTGTATTTTTGGGTGAGGTATTTAACCTCCCTGGGTCTCATTCTCCTTATCTTTATTGTGCAAAGGATGATATCATATTCACAGGGTTGGTGTAAATATAAACTAAAAGAAATGTGAATCATCCATTAAGGAATTTTTTCAGCTTCCTTAATGCAAGGAAACCAAGGAAACCCAGACTCCATGTTTGACAAAATTGTTGACTCTGGAGATTTATTTTCTCCTTGAGAATTTATCACTAATTTCTACTCTCACCACCACCGCTCACTTTTAATTAATGCTTAAGCCTAAACTCATAGACCAAATATTTTTGAATAACCATATAAAAAAAAAAGAAGAGGATTGGGGAAGACAGCATAAAGAATAACGTGCAATTAGCTTGTATGGTCTAGTCCGTTCATCTTCATACATATGCCCATACTTGTTCAGTGTCCACTAGTTGCCAGACACCATGTAAGCCCTTGGCTGTTGAACCTCAATGGAAGTGTAAAACTTTGATCTTACAGAGCTTATGCTTTGATTATCTCCTTACCTTATTTCCAACCTGTCCTTTTTGGGAAGGATCATCTTTTTCTTACCTTCTAGAAACATGATAAAAGTAGATTTAAGAGAATGAGGGTGAGGGAAAGGAAGTTGCTTTCCTGGTAGTTTCACACTGGTTCCCATTTGCTTTCTAAGACCACCTCTTCCACCAAAACTTGACGTTAAGGAAGTCTACGTGCTTCAGGTACAGACCACACCCTCAACTAAAGGCTATTCTTGGTATTTTACAGTTGTCATGTCAGAACACAGCCAAAAGTAGAACCAGAGGTTATTTCCATTGTATCTTGTCCTGAGCTCACCATGTAACCCATTTAATGGATTTTAGTTCTACTACTCATAAGAGATTGGAATCCAAATAACTTTGCTTTGGAGTCCTGGTCTTCTACCATCTGGTCCAACATAATAGCTCATTATTTCTCTATTTGAACTCTCTGTTTTAGCCAAACTGGTCTACTTATTGTTCCTAAATCAAACTGTTATTTTTGTTCACATATTTATTTCCTTATTCCCAAAATTCTTTCATTTAAAAAAAATCTTTCTTCCTTTCTTTCTTTCTTTCTTTCTTTCTTTCTTTCTTTCTTTCTTTCTTTCTTTCTTCTTTCTTTCTTTCTTTCTTCCTTCCTTCCTTCCTTTCTTCTTTCTTTCTTTCTTTCTTTCTTTCTTTCTTTCTTTCTTTCTTTCTTTCTTTCTTTCTTCTTTCTTTCTTTCTTTCTTTCCTCCTTCCTTCCTTCCTTCCTTCCTTCCTTCCTTCCTTCCTTCCTTCCTTCCTTCCTTCCTTCCTTCCTTCCTTCCTTTCTTTCTTTCTTTCTTTCTTTCTTTCTTTCTTTCTTTCTTTCTTTCTTTCCTTTCTTTCTCCTTCAAGGTCAGCTCAATTTTTACTCCCTCTTGGAAGACTTCCTGAAGCGTCTCAGCCTTTTAAGACCTCTTCCTGCTCAGTATTTATTATCATATAACTTAGTCAATATTTATTTATGTCGTTGCATGCTGCTGCTTATCTGTTATGGTTAAGACTTGTTTGTCTAAATGGACTGTATCCTCCCTGAAGGCAGATGATGAGTTATAGGGCCATAAGAGCAATATGTTCTCAATGAAATTTACAGATGTTAAAAATAAATTCTTAGAGTGTTGTATGATGACAGATGGTAGTTACACTTGTGGTGAGCACAGCATAGTATAAGCATAGTATATAGAGTTATTGAATCATGTCGTACACCTGAAACTAATGTAACATTGTGCTTCAATTATACTTCAAAAAAACTATAATACCTATCCCCCAAAAACTACGTAACTAGAGATGGTCTAAATGTCCATCACAATTAATTCTTGTCCTACAACAGGATATTGTATCAAGAGAAATGAATAAACTAGAGCTGCACACAAGACAATGGATGAATCTTAGAGTGAAAAACTAAAATCATAGATTACCTAGAATTTGTAACCATTTTTATAAAATTCAAAAACAAGGAGAAGCCAACAATATACTGTTTGGAGAACATATATGTGATAAAGATGCACTGAAAATAATGTTAGATAACCATCAGCATGCAATTAAGGATAACAGTTGCCTCTTGGGCAGGGATGCTGGGAAAGAAAGGACCACAGAATTCGAGGCAGCAGTCTTAGTAATGTTCTAATTCTTGAGTGGTCAGTTCATGATGTTCACTTTGTTTGTGTGCATTAGTACTTTAATGTTATTTATGACATATATTCTTTGTATATATCAGACACAACATAATACACATTTTTAAGAAGAAAAAAGTTTACTGGTGAGACTTAACAACAATTGGAGATGGTGTCGGTAAAGTTAAAGACAGAGAAATAGGAAATATCCAATCTGAATAAGAGAGCAAAAACAAAACAAAACAGGGGTGCCTGGGTGTCTCAGTCGGTTAAGCATCTGAGTCGATTTCGGCTCAGGTCGTGATCTCACGGTCATGAGATCAAGCCCCACATTGGGTTCTGTGCTCAGCGTGTAGTCTGCTTGAGATTCTCTCTCTCCCTCTGCCTCTGCCTTCACTCATGCTCTCTCTTTAAAAATAAATTTAAAAAAATAAAAAAAATAGCCAATAACAAAATAATCCCCACTCAACAGAAAATTGGTGATATGTGAACCAACACAGTATCAAAACGTCTAACAAAAGTGAGTTCCCAAAAGAAGAGGAGAGAGATAATGGAAGAGAAAAAAATATTTTAAGAAATAATGGTCAAAATTTGCCCAGTTTGGTGAAAGACATAACTTTATACATCAAGAAGCTCAGTGAACTCCAAGTGGGATAAATACCAAATCAAAATAAGCAAAAGTAACCATAGGTTATATTCAAAATGCTGAAAATCAAAGGAAAGGAGAAAATACTGTTAAAGTAGTAACAGTATTTGTCCAGATCAGCACCTTATTTTTTTGCAAACTCAGACTTTGGGTATTGGAGTTGAGGAGGGGGGAGGAAGAACACAGTTGCTAAGTCCATGGATGCAGCTGTGTCTCCCTTGGTGTTCCCTTGTTTCTATGTTGCTGCTTCTTGTTCTCCAGTTTACAACATGGCTCTGGGAAAAAGTTAATTTGCTACAGAGCAGTAGGTGTTCTATATTCTTATCAAGTATCATAAGTAAGGGAGGAAAATATCAGAATTCAGACTGAAGTTTTCTCTGATCTCTGCAAGAACAAGTTTAGTATCCAGGTGTTTCACAGGATCTCTGGAAATCCTCAATTTATCATGGGCTTTCATCTGGACCCTAGGAATTCAGGAAGTGTCTGTCAAATTAACCTCTTCTGAGGAGAACCAGGAAATATGGGCTCTGGCCATACTCAACCTTTCTGCGAATCCTAAACCACAATGACATCATAAATCTTACTCTGCCTTACCTTGTATTCTTCATCGCTCCAGGCCTTTCATTCTCCAAATACATTATAATTCTAGCAATGCTTTTCCTTCTCATATGGCTCTAGGGTACATAATGGCTGATACTGAGTGGGCTGAGAAAGCCCTAGGGGCAAGATGGGGTCCAGTGGTTGGGATGATCATGGCAGGGTGTAGCAGAGCTGGAGATGGAAACTAGGGGATGAGAAAGAAGCAGAAACCAACCTCCTCACAAGATGCTGGCCTGTAACACAGGGAGGAAGATCTGACTTTGCCTAAGCCCTCATATCTGCATTGGGTATTAGGTCCAAAGCTCTACTTCTTTGAATATGTATATTTTGAATTCTATCCCTCATTCCTGTAATGACAGATTTGTCAGCTTCTGTGAATGTTGACGGGTGGGGCATGCAAAGGTGAGGAGAACTTTCATCACGAGGGTACACCCCTGGGAAGCTTACACTCACTTCCCCTCACCTAAACCTTCCCAGCAGCACACTTTCTTCTCTTCCCTACCTTGTCAACCACTCCCCTCTTCTGCCCAAAGGCTTGCCTCCACCACCCTGAGTGAATGCTTCTTTCAGCAAGAGGATTTTTCCACCTGGTTGACTTGATGAAAGCTTTATGAGTTGACATTATGCGAAAAAAGAACAAAGTGAAGTCTGTGTGTGTGTATGTGTATGTGTGCAGGAGCAGAGGTGAAGCAGCTAAAAAGAGCTGCTGAAAACTTTATTACAACTAAGAGACGTTGGAAGCAATAAATCACTCATGTGTCTGACATGAGGCAACAGAAAACAGGGCTGGCTTTCAGGAAGAATTGAACATGCATGGACCTCCTCTGCTAATAGTCAGGGGTCCTATTTCCCCTTGAAGCTGACCTGGGCATTATTGTGGACCTCTCCCTTTTTCTATTTCTTATACTTTTCTCAACCTGAAGAATAAATAAAATCACCAGGAAAGTGTGCAATAAAAAAAAAGCCATTAGCTGCCTGGGTTGTGGGGCTTTTTGTTTTCCCCTGCCTGCTGTGGGAAGGTTAAGAAATTAGGCATGAGGCAAGCTTCTTCAATCAGCTGTTTGTTTTTCAATTTGTTTGCCGGTGTGCGCACGCATACATGTGATCTTCTTGTTCTTGAGTCTTTTTAACTTTTTTCTTAATGGGGAAGACGCAAATACTTTGCCCTTACATCATTGCAGGTCCCTTCCAAAGAACACCAGTCTTCCCCATGACCCTCACCCAGACTTTGAAACAATCCATAGCAGTGATAAAGAGAGTGCCATGTGTTTTTCTCCTACTCATCCTCTCACCCCTTGACATTGTCCCATCTCTTCCCTTCAGTCTTCCAGAGAGATCAACACCAAGAAAAATCTATTCAGCTGACCATAAGGGACCGGCAGTTCTGTTCAAAGTTCCTCTGTACCCCATTCTCCACAAAGCTCCTAAGCCTCCCTTGACACCAAGACTCTCATCCCATAGGGCTCTGTACATTAATCCACTTGTTTAATTAAACAACAAAGCCATTAGACTGAGGTAGATTTCATGCCTTAGAAGCACACATGAGCAAACCAAAACCTAAGCCTGAAATGCCTTTGAGAAATCAAAACCTAAGAAGAAACAATCAATCACAAACAGCCAACCAGACTTTTCCAAATAAGGCAAATGCTTAGGTTATAACCAATCAAATCATTTCCTTGTTTTGCTTCCACATCTTCATTATAAAATCTTTCCCTTACTTCCTGTCTTTGGAGCACGGCTAACCATTTCCACTTTGGCATTGCCCAATTCAAATTGATTTTTGCTCAGATAAACTCTTAAAAATGTTTAATATGCCTCAATTTATCCTCTAACACACTTTCACCCTTCTCAATCCCTTCAAATCCTTTCCTAGTGTGCTTGTTATCAGGAAACTGGTATATGTTCAGACTCTTCTCTGATTTCTTCAATTTCCTGTTCTAGCTGAAGACTGGCTGCCCATAGGACACTGACCCCTGCTGTGCTCATAAGTAGGAACTGTTTTTTCCTCTCACTGGAGCCTTGGGGTGGACTACTGCCCACCTCCCCACCTTTGCAGCTTCCAGGCTTTTGTTTTTACTTGCTCTTCGAAGCAAACACCAGCCTCCATTCAGTTACAAACTGTGCTCCTGGGGTTCCCATTTTCATTCCTGAAGACTTAGCACTGCTTTCTCCCTGCCCCTCCCCCACCATGGTGGGTCCCCTTCCCCACTACTCTTGTTTTCATTCTTGGTGACTTCAACATTAAGGTATGAAAATCCATCTAAAACCCTGGCTCTCCATTCCTTAACATCCTTCTCAGTATGGATGCATCTCTACTCCATTTTTGCCACACACTCCCTTGGTCATGGCTTAGTCTTTATCATTATCAATGATAGTACTATGCCCAAATCTTGACTTCCATTGTCCCACCCTTTGATCACTACTTCCTACCATTTCTGCTCATTTCCCCTAAGCAACTTAACTCTAATAAATCTTTAGGTTAATGAGGCTTGCCAATTTACTGAACCCAGTGCTTTTTTCCCCACTATTCTTTATAGCCCACCACCCACAATAACCTCATCTTATTCTTACCAGCTTAGATTCCATGGTCCATGACTACAATTACAGTCTTGTATATACCCTCAATGCCCTTGCCTTCTCTCCCTTCATAATATTAACCTGGCAAAACCCCAACCCTGAGTCAACTCCACTCTCTACCTACTCCAAGCACTTCTGATTTTGTTGCTGATTTCACTTTGACATAAAATAGGCCTCCTACCCTTTGGTTAAGGATCTGTAAAGGAAGGGGAGATACAAAACTATTATGGGTTCTGGAAGAAGTGAGTGGCTCTCTCAATTGGCATCTCCCAGATATCTTTAAGGAAATGGACACCTCAGGAAAAGACTCTCCTTTGGATTAAAGGGCCACTGAAGCCTATCAGTTAAAAAAGAGACATAATTGTAATTGAGAGAAAAGCCTATATCCTTGGACAAGATGCTGGCCTAACTCAACAACTGCTAGGGACAATTTTGATCTTGTTTTTTATAATTCAAAAGAAAAATACATACTCATTGAAGAAAACTTAGAAAAAAAAATATATGAAGCCAAAATTCATCCATAATTCCATCACCCAAGATACCCACTGTGTCTCTACAACATGTATTTACATATGACCATAACACTTACAAATATCGTACTTACACCTATGCTACAATTGAAATCATTTTTATGGTAGCCTGATAAAAGACTGATCAGTTTGTTTCACCATTTTTCTGATGCCCTCTGGAGACATTAAAAAATGATAAATGAATTCCTTAGTGGACCAGGGTGAGCAATCCTTCACTGGACAATTTTAAAGGCTGCAATAGAGTTTGGTTCAGAACTTTGACATCTGAGGGTGCCATTTGTAGCATCCAGCCAACTCCATGGAGAGGTAACTTCAAGAAAAAAAATCCTCCAGGGTCAAGAATAAAGCTGAAGGTGCTGGAGAATGTAGTTCCTTCTCCTTTTGAAAGGAAATTTATTATTATTATTATTATTATTATTATTATTATTATTATTATCAGCATCATCAATTCATCCTGTAATTGTTATGACAATTATAATTTCTATTCTGCTTTATTTTTTTTCATTTTTTAAAAAGAGTTTATTTACTTATTTGATAGAGAAACAGTGAGAGAGGGAACACAAGCAGGGGGAGTGGGAGAGGGTGAAGCGGGCTTCCCGCCGAGCAGGGAGCCCGATGCGGGGCTCGATCCCAGGACCCTGGGACCATGACCTGAGCTGAAGGCAGAAGCTTAGTGACTGAGCCACCCAGGCACCCCTCTATTCTGCTTTAAAATGGGGGAAAGTGCGAGGGTTAGTTACAAGGTCTCAGTAAGTGCCAAGTGCAAAGTTAGATCTAAGACAGTTCTTTTTGTTTTGTTTTGTTTTGTTTATAGAGACAGTGCTTCTTCTGCTATACATGTGCCTCACTGGATTAACATAGGACAACTTCCAAATTGCATTTGCCTATTTTATCTAATTTAAGTCTTATAGAAGTTCTTTAAATTATGTATTACTTATCCTGGGTTCTGTCTGATAGAATCATTCGAGAAAACCTGCTACACTTTTAAATGTAAGGGTAAGTCAGTGACCTTCCATTTCATGTCAAGGAAAACTTCCTTCCAGTATTATTAAAAAAAAAAACAACAACAAAAAACAAAAAACCAACAACAATAAAAAACAAAACAATGCGCACATGACATATAGATTATCTCCTAAAACTCACTTCAAGGTTTATCCTTGGCTCTGCCAGCTCTCCTAATTCTCCAACAGAGCCAAGTTACCCTAGAACAGCTCTCTTAACCAAAATGTCCATCACCATCTCTTCACTCCCAACTTCCCCTGCCCTGTAATTATCAGCATAGCCAAATTGCCAAGCAAGGCTTTCTACAACCCACACACAAGCTCCCCCTCTCCTCCCCCACCCGGTCAGGCTGCTGTACTCCGCATTAGCTGCGCCTGCTTTCACCCTGTTCCTGGTCTCTGGGGTGCTACTCTCTGGGATGCATTTTGCAACATAAGCTATTCTCCTGCTCTGTGAAGCAAAGCAAAGAATTAAAGACAAGCCTGAAATTAGAGCTACCACAGCACTGGGATTCAGAGAATCATAAAATCATAGAATTTTTCTGGTTGGAAGGGACCATAGAGATCTTTACAACCTGCTGATTTTACAGAATGGGGAAATGGAGGGGGTACAAGAAAGACAGTGTGCAGGGAATCTTACAACCAGAAATGTCCAGTCCTAGTGGTGATGTTAAGTTGTGGGCTATGGCTGGGTGACCAGTGTGGAAAGAATAAGGGTAACATGCCAAGTGTAGGAATTTTCTAGCTAAACTCGGAGCCTGTAGTTTTTCATGAAGGTTCTGTGATGGAACACACTAAACATTTTAGATCTAGAAGCTGGGTCACTCTGTTCCTTGCCCACCACACACCATTTCCCTTTAGATAAAGTAAGATGGCCAAGTGCTTTCACCCTTTACATATGGGTAGAAAAGGGAATTTTTCCTGAATATCATAGCATATTAAGTTTGGCTCATTTATTTGTTTTCAAGCAAAGTTGGAAGAGTAAGGAGAATGCTCTGAGGGGGGTGGGGTATTCTGATATCTGCAAAGATATTTTTAGAAATCCAAGGATTAATTTTTTTTTTCCTGCTAAGACAAGGGACTAAAGTTACTCTCAGGGAATGTGAGTTGAAGTCAGAGTAGCTTCCTTCCTTCCCAGATTTTAACTCTTCCTAAAAGCTTATCTCCACAGAAATGTCTCATTATCATCTGAAGATTTTATTCCCTTTCTCTTTCTGCCTCATGAAAAATCAAGTCATCACCGAAGCTTCCAGAAGGCCTCAGGACAGTAAGAATCCATAGGTAGCTCACTGAGGTCCCGAATGGTTTGTAAACTTCTGTGTGTTTGCACATTTTCCCAGAAAGTCCTTAGCTTCCAGAACCTTCTCAAAGGGGCTAAGAGAACTCAAGCTCAGAATTCCTTGTATTAGTTTGCTAGGGGCTGCTATTTTGGATTCTGGACCCAATTCCAATGTGTGGAAGAGGGGTTCTCTCCACACATACAACAATGCCATGCTCAGGACAACAGCTGTGTGTCCTATAATTAACTCAATTCTGACACTGTCTACCTAGAGACAGCATCAGATGCCCACAAGACTGCTCCTAGTTCAGATGCCACTTGCAAGCCCAGCTTGTTATCTGTGCTTCTGACCAACTGGCTACAAATCAGAGGTTCCCATGACCCTTTCCTTGTGTTTAATTAATTTGCTAGAGCAGCTCACAAAACTCAGGAAACCCATTTACTAACTACATTACTGGTTTATTACAAAGGATATTAAAGGATACAAATCAACAGCCAACAGGTGAAAAGACACATAGGGTGATGTCTTGAACAAAGGAACTTCTGTCCTTGTGGAGCTTGGAGCCTGGCACGATGGCACATGGAAGTATTCTGGTTTCCTAACCTGCAAGCTCTCTGAACCACCTGCTTTTGGGTTTTTATGGAAGCTTCATTACATAGACATAATTGATTAAATCATTGGCCATTGGCGATTGAACTCAACCTCCAGCCATTCTCCTATTTATTGAAATCAGGAGGTGTGACTGACCATTCCAACCCTCTACTCATGGTTGATTCCCCTGGCAACAAGCCCCATCCTCGAGTACTTTCCCAAAGTCACCTCATTAAGATAAACCCAGTTGTGGTGGAAAGGGGCTTGTAATGAATAACAAGACACCAATTTCACCTTTATGGCTCTGAAGAGTTCAGAAACCAAGGACAAGAAACCAAATATTATAACAAAAGATGCTCCTATTGCTCTTATTGCTTAGGAAATTCCAAGGGTTTGGGAGCTGTGAGCCAGGAACTGTGGATGAACAATAAATATATATGAGAGATACATTTTGGTCATCTGACCAAATATATATTTCTTATAAATCACAGTATCTCAGCTGCCATACAAAGTACCACAGTTTGGGTGGCTTAAACAATAGAAAGTTATTTTTTTTTTTTTAATTCTGAAGGCTAGAATTCTAAGATCAAAATGTGGTATGGTCTGAATGTTTGTGTCTCCCCTGCTCCTCAAAATTCATATGTTGAAATTCTAACCCCTAAGGTGATGGTGTTAGGAGGTGGGACTTTTGGGAGGTATTAGGTCAGGAGAGTGGAGCCCTCATGATCGGGATTAGTGGTCTTATAAAAGGTTCCGGAGAGATCCCTATCCTTTCCACCACGTGAGGACAAAAGAAGTCTGCTGCCCAGAAGAGGGCTCTCACCCAATCATGTTGGCACCCTGATCTTAGATTTCTAGCCTCCAGGACTATGCAAAATAAATTTCTGTTGTTTATATCCTACCTGGTTTATGACATTTTCTTTTTTTATATAGCGGCATGAACAGACTAAGACAAGGTGGTGGCAGGGCTGGATTCCTCTGAAGCCTTTGTCCTTGGCTTGTAGATGGCCCGCTTCTTCTCCCTATATCTTCACATAAGCTCCCCTCTGTGCATGTCTGTGTCCTAATCTCCTCTTCATATAAGGACACTCCACTAATGACCTCATTTAACCTTAATTACCCTTTGAAGATACAGTCACATTCTAAAGTACTAAGGGTTAGAACTTCAACATATGAATTTTGGGGGAACACAATTCAGTCCATAACATTCCCCAGTTCTTTCCCTCATTGTGTAGGTGGGGACAATGAGTCTTGGGAAGGTTCAAGCATTGACCTTGAGCATATGGTAGAACCCAGGCCAAAGCCCATGCTCCTCACTGGCCCACACCTGTCCTCAAAGCCCCTGTCTTCAAGGAGTTCAAAGTCTAATAAAGAGTGGTTGACACATAAGTGAACTACCAGTGCACACTGCAGACGTCATGATGTGTATGATGCTGAAATGGGTAAGGCCTGGCTGTACAGGGATCCCAATGAAGGAGTGGCCACTTCTGCCTGAGAAGGTCACAGGTCCAAAGCGCTCCTAAAAGTCATAGCCACTGGGTCACCTTGCTGCATGGGAAGGCAGTATGTAGGATGGAAAGAAAACTGGACTGAAAAACTGAATATCCATCATCTGGATCAAAAACAGCCTATGATGGCACTTTCTAGAGATGGACTGCTGAAAGTGGGAAGGGGCAGGAGGGTGGGGAGGGATGAACAGGCCTCAGTCACCAGCTGGGGTGGCACATTCATACTTGAGGCTTGCTGACAGGCCCCCTGATCCTGCAGCCTGATTTCAGGAACTTGTTCTTGGCTTTTGCTTTTCTCAGGATAATGAGCTTCAGCCTCGCACTTGCTAACACTAACAAATGAGGCCAATGGCAACTCGGCTGTGCATCACCTTTCAATAGTGGGTTGACAAGGAGAACGATGCATTTGTTTGCGGCTGTAGAGTCTTCAGGGAGGATCTGTCATCATTGTGGTGAGTGTCAAAGGGGTTTCGGGCTTCCTGTGACTGTCAGAATAGAGCAGAGGAGAAAGGCAAGTTGGAAACTGCGGACATTTCTCAGGTGAAACTCATAGCCACCTTTTCCTCTTCTGAGTTTCAACAGGAATAAACTTTGTTCTAGTCAAAGAGGCTTTTAATTATAACAATTGCACACTGCCAATTACTGTTTTGGTTTTTTTTTTTTCCTAAAGAGTAGTTGCCTATACAACATGTATAGCTTCATGGCTACATGATGGAGGAAGGGTAGCTGCTTTCTATATATAGAAGTGTACATTCATGCCTAAACAGAGCAATTGTTCTCACCTTCATGCATCTGTTGATCTTTTCTGGGCTAGAGGTGGTCTTGTGCCTCTAGGAAGATTCATTCTGGCTATTTGGAAGGCAATAAGCAGAACAACATGCCTACTGCCAAGCCTCTGGTGAACCTGCCCTTCTATTAGCTGGAAGGGCTGTCAGGGGTCTCAATTATTAGGACATTTCCCCTGAAGTATCGGACATAACCTACTGACACGAACAATCCTTCACATTTGTCAAAGGATGGAAACTTGATGGCATATGCAGAGCTGTACAGAGCACCTGAGGTAGGGGCCTATGCAGGGGACATTTCAACCTCCAATAGTTTATCTATTGGCAACCCCCAGAGGGAGGCACGGGGAGCCCTATTTATAGTGAAGCCTCTGTTCATAGGGCCTCTGTTTCCCTGTGATGCTCTAAGGTGACTGTGATATTATTCATTAGTTGGTATTATGTCACAGTCCCTGCTTTCAGACCCCATTTCTGCCAGCTTCCTATATGACCTACTTTTCTGCAAGACCATTAACTTGAGTGTCTCACAATTCCTATCCAGTTGGATGTGACAACTCCGGCTTATAACTAAGGGATGTATTTTAAAAAGATGGAAATTTAGAGAAAAAAACCCTTTTGATATTATATAAATTAATCCTACACTTTCTCTCCCATCTACCTTTATGAGGCCTCCCTTCAAAATAAGGGTTTTTTTCTCCTTCCAAATTTGATGGAAAGAAAACTCAACATCTATAGAGAAGAGATTCTGCAGTACAGAAGTAAGAAAAAAAAAATACTGTGATGTTCTATAAGCAAGAACTTCTAAAAACTGAAGAGGAAGAAGAGTAATTTCAATGATCCAACTCCCGCATTAGGCTCAGGATTCTTTTGGGTGGCACTTGACCTGCATTCCACAATTCAATCTAATTCAGTCTAGAGATTATTTATCCTGCAAGGAGCCTTAACAACCAAAGCCGTCTTGGTTCCATTATTCCAGGGGTGAGATGGTCCAAATTTTCTCTCTTCTGATAAAAGGGGGGATTCAAACTCCCTCTACTTTTCCTCCCTCCAGCTCACTGAAGACAGGCTACCTCAGAAGCATTTTATGTTTTAAAAATCATAAACTACAAAACTTCGCACCTCAAGCAATTGAGGCACTGGCTAAATTCTCTTTATCTTCTTTATCTACTTCTTTATCTACTCCTTACGTTCTTGAAAGAGTATTCAATTAGGAAATGAGGAGCCTGGCTCTGCCACCAACTCACAATCATGAAGGTATTAAATACTGTTTTTAAGGATCTTTTCACCACAAAAATTCCATCAATTCCCCTCTCTGACTAGAGCAAGCCAACCCCATTTTTCACTCAGCCCCACTTCCACCTCTTTCAATAAGTTGCCCAGGGTGTGTGCCCCCATAAGTCCCCTTTGTTTTGTTTGTCCTTCCTTTTTGACATGTCCCTGTAGTACTTATGAAGGTATAGGTGCATCTGTCCTATTGGATGATCAGCCCACTGGCCACTGGCAGCTGACAGCTCTGCTGAACACGTCTTAGACTGAAGGACTTCATGACTGATCCTGTGGAGACATGGTGTCGGAGGCTCTGGGGCTAGTGTTACCGATACTCTTCACTGTCAATCTTCATCTGTTCTATCCTCCAAACAACAGCAATATCTTCCTCCATCTCAAGATCACCATGTTTGCTCTCACTAATAAAAATGGACTGGAAAAGGGCTTTGGAAGCTGAGACTCTAGGATAACAAGTGTCTCAGTACTGCCCATTGAGGGCCACAACTGTTTTCGAGAGGGGAGAGAAGTACCCTTGCAAAAAAGCCTAGGCATAGGGATGAGATAAGAATGTGTGATGACTCCAAGATGGATATAAAACTAGTTAGGATTTATGTCTTCTCTGGGCTCCCACTTATCTTTTATGGATGAAGGTAAAAATGAGAGGGCTCCAGCTACAGGGAGTTCCTGGTCAACAGCCTGGAGAGGACTTGCCTTCTGGAACTGCTGCTTTCCTGTGTGTATGAATGGCCACCGAGGGCCTGGTGGACCTCAACTCCAGCAACCTTTAGAGGAACCTGAAACTAGCCACTCTCAGGGTTCAGTGGTTGTCACTGGGAGTAGTGGACAAACTGATTTCCATGCTGTGACTCAAAAATTAGTGTATATTCTTCTAGAGAAAAACTTTATAGTATTTTGCTAAGTATGACTCCTTTTTTGCAAAGTAAAGTAGTTTGGCTGAGAAGTCCTACAGAACAGGGGTTGGCAAACTTTTTCTGGAAAGGCCTAGACTGTAAATAACTTAGGCTTATGGGCCACACAGTCTCTGTCACAACTACTCAACTCTGCCATTGTAGCACAAAAGCAACCACAGATTATACGTAGACAAATGAGTGTGACTATATTCCAGAAAATCACTTTATTCATGGACACTAGCAGTTGAACTTCATAACATTTCCATATGTCATAACATACTATTTTTTTGATATTTTTAAACCATTTTAAAATATAAAACCATTCCTTGCTCATTGCCTGTACAAAAATTAGGCTGCAGACCAGGTTTTGCCCATGGGCCATAGTTTGCCTGGTCTTGCTATAGAAGAAAACCATTTACTGTAGAAATCTGTTTCTCCAAGCACTGGGTGCTTATACTAGCCCTCGTCCTGACAGCCAGATTAGGGTGTCTCTTCAAATCTGTGAAACTAAATAAATGAGGGCAGGCCCCTCTTACTATCTAGAATGCAGTGTGTGTACACTGGTGTTATTTCACGTATCAGATTCCTGCACAGAAAACACTGTCATGCCATTAATAATCTTCTGAGGAACACCTTGAAACTTGACTCTCTGAGGGCACGTTGCAAATGGGCTCTAATGGCTTTTATTTCTCATTCTTGTCACCTCAGATCTAATCAGCTGTTTTGTCATTTTTAATTCCCATTTGGCAGGATTCTCCTAACTTCCCTGGCCTTTTAGATAGAGGCTCAGAAGAGAACTGGGCCCAGGAGCTCTTGGGACTGGGGGATACATAGGGAGATGGGGGTCTGAGTAGATGGTGACCTTCAACCTTGGCTGAATCTGAATCCCGGAATGACCCCCAATCCTGCCCTTCCCCTCTCTTCTCAGGTTTACTCATATCCTGAAATTGCTTTCTCTGGGGGGAAAAGATCTCTCACTCCTCAATTAGGAATGAGGCTCAGAACTTGCATCATTCTGCATTGGCTCAGGAGAAGATGAAGCCCTGAATTGGAGGCCTCTCACGTGTGTGGCTTTTTCTTACATGGAGCAATTGAGCTGTGGTCCAGTTCCCCCAAATAGGAACATCCACATCAATCTGGCCTTGAATAAAAGAGCCATCTTTGACTAGGACTCTACCTTCCTTGGAAGGCAGCAAGGATATTTGAATAATGAAAAGGAATCCATTCGATAAAAATAAAATGACAATTAATTATATGACAATTATAAATAAATAAATAAAACAAATAAGAGCAAGGTAGTTTCTAGTGCTAGCATGATGCTAAGCCTCTTACCTATATTAGCTCATTTACCGTAGTCAAGAATATTACTGTTTTCATTTTGTAGGTCAGAAAAAGCAGCTCAGAAGGCAAGTAGTTTCTCATGATCCACAGTTGGTAAGTAGCAGAGCAGTTTAAAAATGCAAATATATCTTGCTTCAGAGTCTGTGATTGTAACCACCCAGATTTAGCTGTGCATTTTTGCCAAACCAAGTCACCTCTCTGAGCCTCAGTCCTCTTAGCTCCGAAATGAAGCTTAAGACTAAAAAATCTCCAACCTCACTTCCAAAGCAAAATTCTGATTCCATTATTTTCAACCCTCCCCTTTCAAGAGGGGAAAACAAGGTAAACAAGTAAGTTCATATGGTAATATAGTTAAAAAAAAAAACAAAAAAACCAAGAACTAAATGTCCAGGGTATATCAAGTCAGTGTGTATTCAGTGCAATCTCTTATACCTTCTTCATATAAACCTATGAGACAATTAGTACTCACCCTTTCCTAGCCTTTGTGAAGAGACAAAATGGGGGCCTGCTCCGATCTTTGCTTACAAGAAGCTTATAAAACTATCTTGAAGGTAGATATAAATCAGAGCCAAGAGCTTTTCACTCAAAAATTCAAGATTCTGAATTATTAAAAAAAACATTATGCTTATTACACTGTATTGATTAACACAGAAAAATAGTTGAGAGCAAGATTTTTCAGCAAGGATTGAAGCTCTAAGCACTTCGGAGTTGAGCGGAACCTTGTTTAATCCATCGTTTCAATGAGGAGTATTTCTGTTTAATATGGAAACCTAAGTAGGCAATTAACTAAGACCCCCATTTTTGGGGTGTTCTGATATTGAGTATCAGAGACATATGGAAGGGATCAGGGCTGGGATGATAAAATCCAAATCCCTCTCCCGAATACTTGCTGAGCAAAAGATTGGAGCGATGTCTTTCTGACCAATTAAACACAGAAATCCAGGATCTATCCCAGCAGGGACATGGGGGATCCGAGGAACGTGAGATCCTTAAATCCAGCCCAGTGATGCTAGCCAATCAACTCACAGGGAGAAGGCATCACCTACCTCCCCACTGGGCACAAGCTGTGGCATTAAAAAATAGCCAAGAGTATCTTGCAGAAGGCAGATTTCCTTCCCTTACAGGCCCCAGCAGAGTGACCTGCTCCCAACTCCATTTATATGTCTCCTTTTGGTCTTTCAAATATTGATTTTTAAAATATTCTTCAGGAGAAAGCCACTTGGGGACCTTTATCCTGGGGTTCACAGATGACGCATGCCCAGATGCATTTATTGCAGGGTGGAAATAATAGACTTTTTCCTCTCCTCCTTTCTCTCCACCTAAGTATCTCTTTATTCGTTACTTTAATTACCTAATCGTAAATTTCTTTAGGGGGTTACTTAGAAAGAAAATTAGCATCAAAGCTTGGCAGTAAATTCTGGGGCTTTTGGAGACAGTCCAAGCTGTTTCACCTGTGATTAATTAGATGGTTTTTTTTTTCCCTTTAAGTGCCAGAAGGCTGTTGAGGTCTTTAAGCAGTTACATGACTGCTGGCAGTGCTGCAATTATGACGGATGCGTGCGTCTGGAGTCTGGGGCTGCAGCCCAGCATTTGTTGGTGTATATGTGAGAGACAGAGATAGAGACAGAGGCAGAGACAGAGACAGACTTGGAAAGCACAGGCTTGGAAAAACTCCAAGGGTTTAAAAAACACAATGAGGTGCTTCTTTAATATTCTTGCAAATGCAAGTCTACAAGCTCCTGGCCAGGATCTCCTGTCAACATACTTTGGCAATTTCAGAAATGTTGGTTTAGCAGCACTCTTCCTCACCATTAGCCACTGAAGTCCTCTGTGGGTCTTTGCGTAAGCTCTTTATGGCATGCTCTAAGGAATGCACATTTTTGACAATCCTTTTGCTACATAGAAAGCAGAGCAGTCACACCTGTTTTAACATTTCACCCTGGTGAAAATCAAGAGGGGGAGAATGCAGTCTCTTTGGGTAATTCACTGGGTATCAAATTATCCCCAAACACTGGCATAAAGTCAAAGCGACATCTTGGTGTATTTGGAAGAAGGTTAATACTCCCAGTCACAATGAATATGCTATCAAGGATGCAACAGAGACATTTGGTGACTGTTTTATTACAAGCCCCGGCTTATCATTTTTTCCTTTATTCCCTGTGTGAATGAGGGAGTGAAAGGATCCTTCAAACCATTTGACTCAGTCAAGGTAGCAGAACATTTAAAGTTTTTGCCAACTTTTGCTGAAGTGTCCATGTAAACCCAGAAACTCCTAAGCTCCTGGCCCTGAGATCATTGTCATCTCCCATATATTGCTCCATCTGCCCATAATGGCCATGACAATATTTAAACAGCAGATTAAGTATCTGGTACTAACCTGCCCTCCAAGAGCTGACAGAAATGTTAGTCACATGGGCTGGGTACAGAGACTTCTGCCTAGATCAGGGGTCTGCCAAGTCTCTTTGTAAAGAGCCATAGAGGAAATGCTGTAGGCTTGCGGGACAGAAGGTTTCTGTTGCAACCACTCAACCCTGTTGTCGTGTGTGAAAGCAGCATAATCAAGAGGCAAATGAATGGACATGCTGCGTTCTAATAAAATGTGTTTGCTGACCCCTGGCCTACGACAGGGCTTCTCAGACTTTAATGGGCATACAGAACACATGGGGATCTTGTTACAGTGCAGATTTTAGTTCAGCCAGTCAGGGGTGGGCCTGCGATCTGCCTCCCTAACACCCTCCCAAATGAGCATCCCAAATGATGCTGCTGGGCCTCGGACCTCACTCTGAGTGGCAACCCTACAGTGTCTCCTGGAAATACATCCAGGGTCTTTCCAATAACACTGAGCCTCAGAGAACAGGGACAGGCATTTAGTTCATTAGGAATGCTGCTGTAGGACTAGTATTAGGTTTATACCCTCCAAGCCTATAATCTTCAAAGATTCTTGCAGCATTCCACCCCTGGAGGAGCCCAGATTTCCCTCTCCTGAATGTTACCTTCCTTTTTTCACCTTTAAGATAGGTTGTTAAGGTCTCGCGTTCCTAAACGGACAGATGGCTCCGGCTGTGGCGCAGCTGCACACACAGCTCGTCACTGTCATTTACGCCGTCTCTGCTGCCGAACTGCCAGCACCTTCTGGCCTCGGCGTGGAGGGCTCTAATGGCCGAGCAAAGGGCCCTCTGGCCCCTGCCTAATTGGCTGCAATGCAAGAGCTAATGTAGGTTGAGAGACCAATTAACTGGGCTTGTTTCTACCAACACTGCATCTGAACATCAATTATGCTAAACACCATGCTATATTAAGACATTTCCCTGCCACTATCATTTGCTATGGGACACCTCAAAGCAGGGTGGAGAGGAGCTGCCTCTTACTGCCTGCCTAAAGGATTTCTCTCTCACAGCGCAGAGGGCTGGCGATTGGGAGCTCAGCTTTAGAACTAGAAAAACCACAACTCGGGGACATATCTGACACTAATTGGTTGCCTTCTCTGGGCCTCAGTCTCTAGACCGTGGGGGTTCAGGTCCAGGAAGCCAGAGAATAGGATGGGTGAGACATAATGATAGTCCTGCATGACCTGCTGATTCCATTAAGAAATGAAGACATTAAGCACTGGGATGCTCCAAGGATAGCTTCCCTAAACCTGGAGAAAAATTAGTAACTGGAAGCTCTGAGGAGGAAGAAGTTATATTTTCTTCTACAGGTTTAGTTAGTTTTGAATTCCATTCCTCCATCATTTCATTGTGAGCTTTTCCCTTGGAATGAGCTGCTTCATTTTTACATCAACACTTTGGTCTTGAGGCAGCCCAATTCATTTTCTTTCATCCTGATTGTGCAGCTCCTATATACTGAAAATGCTGAGCAATCTAACCAAATCTATGACACAATGGAGTTTACAGTTTAGTTGGGAAGACTGGACTAATTCTGAAAACTATGAATTTACTCATTCATCCTTTGAACAAATATTTGTCAATCACCCATTATACGTCAGACACTCTGCTAGGCTAGAAGCATTGGTCCTACTCTATCTAGGGTTATTGCTACAAGGAAAGGCAGGTAATCAAATAAGCAACAGTAAATTTGTGTGAGATGTGCTGTTATGTCTGCCATAGATGCTACAAGGGCACAAACTACAAAAAAAGCCCTCAGAATATAATTATACCTCTGTATTAAAGCATTAAAATGTAATGTATGCTTAAAATTCTCCACTACCCACACCTGCTTACTTCAAACTTCTACCACTCTCCTTAAAATCTTTGGAACTTATAAGAGAAAGCAGAATATCAGGTGTAAGACCCCTCAATTTCCAGCCATTGGAAAGCTATGTTTGCATTTATTCTCAAACCCATCCTTCTGGTCCCATGGGAAGAGATGTTATTTCTCTTGTTAAGGTTATTCCCTCCACCTACACTCTTGACCAGCCCTCCTGTGTCGCCCAGGACCTTCCTGAAGCTGTGACTCCCTTTCTCCTTCCCAAATTGGCAACTTCATCTCAATTGGTTCCTTCTTCATAGAGTAAAATTATGATCAAGTCTGTTGTCTATCTTAAAAATAAAGTCCTCCATTGATCCTGCACCTCCTTGCCTTTTCTTATCTTCCAAGTCTAGAATTCTTGCTTCTTCACTTGTTTTCTGTTATTTCTACCTTCTGCTCCCTTCTTCCTCAAACACCTGCAGTCTGGCTTCCTCTGGCCCTGAACGCCCAGACACTGCTCTGGCAAAAGGCCCAAATAATCATCTCCAGCTAAATCTGATGCATTCTTCATTTGACTTCATCTTTCTTTATCTTGACCCCAAATTTTACATTAATGACTATCCAGTTCTCTTTTCCCACTTGGCCTGTCCTGGTTCTCCACTACTTCACTGACCAATCCTTCTGTCTCCTCTGCTGAGCTCTTATTTCTCTGTGTGTACCTTAAATATTTTGTTTCCCATGTATGTTTTATTTTTGGATCTCTTCTCTTCTCTTACCGTCCCTGAGTGATCCTTGATCACATGCTGTCACCTATGACCATCTGTTGACTGTCAAAATGCATTCTAGTCAACTCTGCTCCTCTGAGCTTTGGCCCCCTCCACCTGCCTCTCAGCCATCTCAGCTGGTTCTAAACATAAATCATCAACTTTCCACCAAACTCTGCTATTCCTTCTGTCTTGGTGAATGGTGAGATCATGTGGAACTTGGATGTTGTCATCTACTCTTCTTTTTCTCACCCCAGCACCCAATTCATTGATCGATAAGTCCTGTCAACTCCATTTCTCTACCATTTATATTTGTTATATCTGTTCTCTTCTCCATTTTCACTGCTTTTCCCTTAGTTCAGCCCTCATCATCCTTTATATGGACAAAAGGCAGTTAGATTACCATCTGATTCTTTTGCCTCTGATGTTATCTCTGATTTTATACCCTTTCAGTCTACCCAACACATTGTGGCCAGGGTTATCTTCCTAAAATACAAATCTGATTGAAAACAAAAGCACACACAAAACCATCTGTGGCTGGCCATTGCCTGCAGCGGTTGTCAAACTATACAGGAGAGGTTCAGCTGAGACATTTGAGCAGCCTCTATGAGAGGGATAGAGAGGGTAATTAAGTACGTAAATCCTCTTTCTGCTCCCTGCACCTCACCCATTGTTGTGCTGGCAAATGTTTACCAACCAGCCCCTGAAAGGTAAAAACAAAAATAGCAAAACCCCTTATTTATAAAGTTTGATATTTTCCATGGTGCAAATACTCCCACTATGGCCAATTTCAAGTTACAAACATCGCTGGAGTTTGGAAGAAATGTTCACAACTGACTCTCACAAAACCACACCTCTTGTTCTCTTTCCTCACACTGGGTATTTCTATGGTGTGTGTGTGTGGGGGGGGGGCAGGTGAAAATGATTCCCTGCCCATGTCTGGGCCATTGTAGGAGAGGCTTCTGATAAGCCTTACCTGGAATCAGCAGACCCAGATGGGCCCAGGCCTTCCTGCAGATTGTGCTGGAACTCAGGGAGGAGCAATGGCATGTAGAAACCGAATGCAAACTGATGAGATAACTGGGCTCCATAAACAGAAGGTGAGGTGGAGCTGATGCTGACAGCAATACTAGGCAGCTACTCGTGCGAGTGCCCACTTTTCAACTCAGAGGACAGGGGGGCTTAATAAAGGGCTGCCCTTGCTCATGGACTAGCCCATCACCATGCTGATACCCTGCAGCTGGCCTGTCTGAAAGCCACCCTCCCAGATGGCATTGCCTCTGGTCCCCAAAGCAGCGCACATATAAGTTTTTCATAACTGTGACCGAATGGATTACTCCTTTCTGTGCTAGAATGTATGCCGTTGTCAACATCAAAAACTTCCCGGCTTTGTCTGGCAGCACCTGCCTTGTTGATTGGGTGCCTTCTGAACAGCTCACTCACACAAAGCATTTAAACCTGTCTGACTTCAAAAGTAAGGTAAGACAAGCCACGTCGAGCAGAATAGCACAGCCTAATATGATTATTTCTCCTCTTCCTGGTGATAATAGAATTATGCAAAAGCTGCCTTGACCCAGTAAGGATTTGCTTTTCAGAACCAAATCTCTCCTTTCCCTGAAACTCACCACTCCTCCCCTTGACCCCCATCCCTACTTGCTTTCTACTCATTTGGCATTGCAGCACATGTTTGTGTTCCGTCTTGCAAATCCAAGTGTCTCCCTTGTAAAGTACAACAAACTAATGAAAATTGTGGCCAGATTTATCTAGTAGGTAAATGATGAAGAAAAGACATCCATCTTCATCTATTAATTCATTCTGAAATGTTAATTATCTCCAGTGTGACTGCAGTCAGCTCAGTTACATTTAATTTAAGGAGTGAGACTTTTTACAACTTTCTCAGGATTCCCTCTAGTTCTTACTGTCCTCAAGTTGTCTGAATCCTGGGAGGAGGCAGGCTCTGCCACTGAGCACTAGTAACAGTTGATTGATAGACAGCCAAATAGAGCCTTGGAGGGAAGATCCAGAACAAAGCAGGTTTCAGAAACCAACCAGCTCCAGACAGGGAGCCTGCACTTTACCTATGGACATGGTCCCAGAGAGAATATGCCTATCCTTCACAAACACCTTATAAGGGAGGTATTATTAGCAAACTTTCATGGGTCAAACAATGATATTCAGAGAAGTTAGGCCACTTCTCCAAATTCATGCCTGAAGAATCAGCAGAGCCTGAACTGGAGCCTGGCCTCTCTACATTTAAAGCCAGATTCTTTTCTTCATCCTGCATTTTACGCATGACTGTGTAGACTTTCTTTCACCCCAGTAGGAAGACAATGTCTGCCTAATGAGGGTTTATTAGGTTATTTTGTTTGGTGGGTTATTAAGAGGCAAGAATAAAAGGAGATTGCGGTGAGAAGGGCATTTGGGAAATGGTAGAGTGACTTAAGAAAGTGG
The DNA here is from genome assembly GCF_029215605.1 of Mirounga angustirostris. Classification (NCBI taxonomy): domain Eukaryota; kingdom Metazoa; phylum Chordata; class Mammalia; order Carnivora; family Phocidae; genus Mirounga; species Mirounga angustirostris. The sequence continues at coordinate 168,830,058 of NW_026991710.1, forward strand.
CAGTTTCTATTAACTGTGGAACTTTTAATAATCTACTCTAAATGCATGGATTAAGAAAGGATATACTTCCTGAAGAATATTTTCAAAAGAACAATTCTTTCCAGACTTCTTATAGTACTAACTCTGTGCACTAGGAAGATTTCCTCTGGGTCTCAGATCAGAACCCCATGTGTGAAGATGTCCAGACACAGAGTATCTTTTTTTTTTTTTTAAGATTTATTTATTTATTTTAGAGAGAGAGAGCATGAGAGTGGGGGCACGCAGAGGGAGAAGGACAGAGAGAACCTCAAGCTGACTCTCCACTGAGCACAGAGCCCAACACAGATCTCGATCTCATGACCCTGAGATCATGACCTGAGCCGAAATCAAGAGTTGGATGCTTAACTGACTGAGCCACCCAAGTGTCCTGACACAGGATATCTTTGATAGCAATAAAACAATGAGCTGCCATTCTTCTGAACTCCTTTTGTTCATGTCTTTAGTGGTTGAAACTTGACACATGTTCTGACAACAAATTATAAATTTATTTGTGAATTAAGTAGTATTTGTAAAGCTATGAAAAGTTATTCCTTGGTAATAAAATCTCATGTTTATTATTAATTTATTCATCTAATATCCATTCAGCACCTAATGTGTAGGAAGCGCTAGTTTAGGTGTTGAGAATACAACAGCAGATGGGGCAATGAGTCTTTTAAAAACTCGTACTTAAATTGACTTAAAACTTAAAATCTCTTAAGAGGCCAGGAAACAGTCCCATTGTGAAATGATGAACTAGGGCAAACCTAGGTGATAGCAATAGGGGGGCAAAAAGTAGATGAAACCAAGATATGTTTCAGAGGTAGAAGTGACAGAACTTGCTAGTGGATTGGATGTGGACTGGAGGAAAGGAGAGGATAGGGTTTTCCTCCTTGGCCTGAACAACTGGGTACATGTGGGTAGAGTTAACTGAGATGCAGTTCCATGGAGGAGGAAAGGATTGGGGCCAAGGGAATGGTAGAATCAGTAGTTTTCTCATGGCCATATTAAATTTCACACACTATCAGATATCCTGGTGTTGAAATTAATCGATGCACAGAACTCAAGGATTATATAAGGGCTGAAGATATGAATTTTAAAGTATATAGCATATAGAGATCTTTAAAGTTATAGATTTGAATGAGGCCACTAAGGAAGGTAATAAGCAGAGAAGATGAAGCAGCTTAGGTCTGAGCTCTGCAACTTTCCAACACTAAGGGGTAGATAATGGGATCTATTCAATATGCCTGGAAGAAATGACCAGTGGAAAAGGAAGAAAGCCCAGCGAGTGAGGTATCATGAAAGAGAAGTGAAGAAGGGGTTTTTAGAAAAAGACAATGATAATCTATGTACAATGCTGCTGAGAGAGCAAGTGAATTGAGAACAGGAAGTTAGCCCCTCCACTGAATAATATGCGAGGCACTGGTAACCCTGATAAGAATTGTTTCTCAGGCATTATCTGGTAGGAAGACAAGTTAGAGTGAGTTGAAAAAAGAACTGGGAGTAAGGAAATAGGTCAAACAGCTAAGAATCACTTTGATTGAAAAAATTATATAATGAGGGCCCTTAAAAAAATCTTAGCCATATGATGAAATAATTATCACATGTCTCATCTGGAAAGTAATAGGGACTTCTAGAAAAGTCTCTCAGAAGAACTGGTCTAGTCTTTAACAGAATGGAAAATTTTGTCCTAAATGAATGGCAAATACCTTAGATTTCTTAGAACCAGAGCTGATATATGACTAGTATGCACTTGTATGGCAATACTGTTTGATATAACACTTCCATGACGGTTGGTAAACAGTCACTACCTTAAGTAACCCTGTTTTCCTTCCATCATACTACATGACCCAGCCTTCTAGACCTATTCAGAATTTAACAATGATGTAACCACTGACAATGTTGGTGATCAAAGGCTCTGCTCCCTCTATACAGTCAACATCCAATATGATTTTGAGTGTCTGTAATCTACATGTTTTAGTTAGTGTTACTGCTTAGATCCGTGATTTCAAATGCCAGTAGCAGTTAACTAAGTATTGATATTTTGTAAAGAGACAAGTCTGTTTCAGAGTAGGTTACTTGTGGATGCTCTCAGTGGAGACTTTTACATCAAAGCTCTAACTACACCGCTACACAGGCTCCATAGGAGTCAGAGTTTCTCCCTCTTCCCCTGATCAAGCCTCTTGTCCCTTCAGGAAAGTCCAGGGCTTATTGGGCATGTGTTTTCTAGCTTTGCTATCAAGTTAAACTTACTTCAAGGCTAGAAGCCAGGACAACAAAAATTTAAAATAATGGAACAGTTCCTGCTGTGATAGAAGACAGCCAGATATAGGGTGACACATGAGCTTAGCCTATTCCTGGTTGCAAAGGCACTAGTTTTCTCTTCCAATACCAATCCCACTCAAGTCATGGTAGAGAGACCAACAATGTGGAAGGTCTCAGAGGAGATCCATGTAGTAGGAACAGGAAGTCTGGTTTCTTTAGTTCTGTAATAGATTATCTTAAGTCACCTTTTAAGAAAGATAAAAGAAGGGCACAACAATGTGAGAGTTATATATAGAGAGAGTTATAGATGCAAATAAGCAATTTTATGGTATAAGCAGTATGTGCTCCCTATACAGAGTCAGCATCCAATCTGATTTGTTAAATCACTATGCCACTATCTTTTTTTAATTATAATTTTTTTATTATGTTATGTTAGTCACCATACATTACATCATTAGTTTTTGATGTAGTGTTCCATGATTCATTGTTTGCGTCTAACACCCAGTGCTCCATGCAATATCTGCCCTCCTTAATACCCATCACCAGGCTCACCCATCCCCTGCCCCCTCCAAAACCCTCAGTTTGATGCCACTATCTCTTCTGTGAAAGCCTTCCATAAGACTGTCCATGTAGACACCAAGAGTGCTTTTTCTTTCTAGTCCCCCAAACTGTCACTCCTCATAATGCCAGATAGTTTTGAAATTCAAGAATAACTGAGTTCATTGGCCTCCACCTACACCATCCCTGTGTCATACTTTTACCTGACCCATACACAGCACTGCTTTTGGCCAGAGTTTATCAGAGTTACTCATGAAAACATCTCATTTACGTTCTAGTCAAAATAAACTAGAACTTTTGCTTTTGTCATTATAGTTGATAGGTATTCTTAAAGGGATCTTTCACTGCAAAATAAACACACCTTGCATAGGAAATGTGCTTTGAGGCATTGTTGGCTGCATAAGAGGTAGAGGAATTTTCTATAGACCACACCTTAAAACAGAGAAACAAACATACAAATAAAAATCTACATGCTATGTTCAGGGATGCAGCAGTTTGTTGGGCCCAAGCAGTTGACCTAGGCAGATGACTGTTATAAAGTTACTATCAAGAGGTAGAAAGTTGAGCTTGGAATTACGCACTGAAGGTAGGGTGTGTGTGTGTGTGTGTGTGTGTGTGTGTGTGTGTGTGTGTTGGGAGAGAAGAGGCAGTAGTAATATTGAAGTGATTCCAGTCAGTGGTGCCCTCCGAATAGTGGCAACAGTAGAAGCAAATCTTTCTGGAAGTAAGTTTCACAAGTAGATCCAAATGATTCCACAGACTAAGGTCAATAAGCTTGAATGAAATATCAGCAACCCCAGAGAATTCAGGTAATGCTGAAGGTCAGCAGAAACAAAACAAAAACAAAAATAAAAACAAACAAAAATTAGAGTTCTAAGGACTGAAATGTTGGAATTGTCAGGCATTTTATATATAAAATGCTAATCAAAAATTAAAGGATACAACCACAAATACACACATTAAAAAAGATACTGTCAAAATTAAATGCACAGAATTGAAAAAGAATACAAATGAGGGGTGCTTGGGAGGCTTAGTTGGTTAAACATCTGCCTTCAGCTCAGGTCATGATCCCAGGGTCCTGGAATAAAGCCCCCCATCAGGCTCCCTGCTCAGCAGGAACCTGCTTCTCCCTCTGCCCGTCCCCCTGCTTGTGCTTTCTCTCTCTCTCAAATAAATAAATATTTATTTAAAAAAGAATACAAATGACATGTTTAGAAATTAAACATTTAATAGCTGGATTAAAAAAAAATCCAAGTAGAAGAATTAAATGGCAATTATTAATAGCTGAAGAGACAATTAGTAAAGTGAACAATACAGTCAAAGAACTACTTGTGGTGCTGCACAGAATGATAAAAAAAATGGACATTATGAAAGACACATTATAATATGTAGAAGACGTGTCTAAGTATACCCAGAGTGCCAGAAGTAGGTAATAATGTGAAAGAGGGGTAATACTGAAGAAACAATGGCTCTAAATTTCCTATTACAAACAAAAATCCCACTAGTACAATGTATTTCAGGCGAGATAAATAAAAAACCAATTTATATCTGGGGCCATAATAGGATAAAGAAAGACAAATAAAAGGTCATAAGACAGACATTTAAGAGCAGATCACACTCCTTAAAAATAACAGTGTAAGCCAGAAGACAATGGAATAACTTCAAAGTATTGAGAGAAAATAACTTTCAACAAAGAATTTTATACTTAAGAAAATTTTTTCCATAATAAAGATGAGATATATTTACAAAGACATAAAAACTATGAGAGTTTACCACCACACATTTTCTAAAAGAATTTCTTAAGATGTACATCTAGAACAAGGAAAATTACTACAGAAGAACATTTTGACATGTAAGATGATGCGGTACAGATAACCTAGAAGAAATGGATAAATTCCTAGAAACATACAACTTACCAAGGCAGAGTAATAATGAAATAGAAAATCTGAACAGACCTAAAACTAGTGGGGAGATTGAATCAGTAATCAAAATGCTTCCAAAACAAAGAAAAGCCCAGGGCCAGATGGGTTCACTGGAGAATTCTCCCACACTCACACATTCACAAGAATGAATGCCAACAACAACAAACCCCAAAAACAAATAAAGAAAAAGCAAAAAAAAAAAAAAATCCCTCAAAACCTCCCAAACAACAACAAAAACATACAAACAAACAAACAAAAAAAAAACCCCAAATTAATGTCAATCCTTCTCAATTTCTTCCAAAGAACTGAAGAGGACAGAACTTTACCAAACTTGTTTGTTGGGGCCAGTATTACCTTGATGTCAAAGTCAGACTTAAAACACACTATAAGAAAAGAAAACTATAGGCCAGTATCTCTGATGAGCATGGATGCAAAAATCCTCACCAAAATACTAGTGAACCAAAATCAACAGCACATTAAAAGCATCATACACCATGACTAAGTGGATTTATCTTGGGATGCAAGGATGGTTTACCCCGTAAAAATCAATTAATGTGATATACTACATTAACAGAATAAAGGATTAAAACTACATGATCATCTCAATAGATGCGGAGAAAGCATTTGACAAAAATCAACATCCTTTCATGATAAAAACTATCAAAAAACCCCTAAGAATAGAAGAAAATTACCTCCCTGTAATAAAAGCTATATATGAAAGGCCCATAACATACATCATACCTAGTGGTGAAAAAGTGAAAGTTTTTCCTCTAAGATCAGAAAAAGGCAAGGATGCACACTCTCACCATTTCTATTTAACATAGTACTGGAAGTCCTAGCCAAATCAATTAGGCAAAAAAGAAATAAAAGGCATCCAAATAGGAAAAGAAGTAAAACTGTATCTTTATGAGGACAACATGACCTGATATGTAGAAATCCCTAAAGATTCCACTAAAAAAACTTTTAGAGCTAATAAATTCAGTAAAATTGCAGGTTATAAAATCAATAAGGAAAAAATCAGTTGCATTTCTATACACCAACAATTTAATATCTGTAAGAGAAGTGAAGAAAACAATCCCATAAGCAATAGCATCAAAGAGTGGACTGAAAACTCTGACACTGATGAAAGAAATTGCAGAAGATATGAGTAAATGAAAAGATAACCTGTATTCATGGATAGATGGAATTAGTATTGTTAAAATTTCCATACTATCCAAAGCCATCTAAAAGTTCAGTGCAATCCCTATCAGATTTCCAATGGCATTTTCCACAGAAATAGAACAAACAATCCTAACATTTGTATGGAACCATAAAAGGATATAAATTGGCACAGCCACTGTGGAAAACAGTATGGAGGTTCCCAAAAATAGGTAAATTTTATTTAAAAATAGAATACCATAGGACTCAGCAATCCCAATTCTGGGTATATATCCAAAGGAAATGAAATCACTATCTTATTAGTGATTAGCGATTAGTGGATAGATATTTGCACCCCCCTTCAATGTTTGTTGCAGCATTATTTGTGAGAGCCAAGACATGGAAACAACCTAAGTGCCCATCAACAGATGAGTGGAAAAGAAAATGTGGTACATATATACAATGGCATATTATTTGGTCATAAAAAAGAAAGGAAATCCTGCCATTTGTAAGAACATATATGACTCCTGACAGCATTATGCTAAGTGAAATAAGTCGGACAAGTACTATATAATCCCACTTCTATGCATAAAACAAGGAGTAAACTGGTGGTTGCCAGGGGCTGGGGGTGGGAGAAATGGGTGATTTGGTCAAAGTGTACAAAGTATAAGTAAGTTCTGGGGATCTAACATACAGCATGGTGACTATAATTAACAATACTGTACTGTACACATGAAATTTGTGTGTTAACTAACCTTATTATGGTAATCATTTTCTAATACATACATATATGTATATACACTTTAAACTTACACAATATTATATATCAAATATATCTCAATAACGTTGGAAAAAATAAAAGTTATTATTCCTTAATATTTTTTTTGATGGATCATCATTTTCCAGTAACTTTCTCCATTTTTTCACCTAATTTTTCTTTTTCTCTTCTTTTCCTTTTTGTTTCTCTGCAGGATTTCAGCCTCATTTATTAAGCAGCAGAGTTTTAGAAGTCTTAATGCAGAAATGAGTGAAGACCAAGGGGTGAATGAAAACAGGGCTCTTCCCTCTCCACACACCTTCTCACCATTGTGATAAACAATCTACCATGAGGCATTTTACATTAGAATTCTGCCTCAGAAAGGTGTTTACAACAAAATGAGAGAACTTGAAGAATCACAGCCAGCAGGGTACTTGTTCTCCAAGAAGCCATGTGCCTGGCTACCTCACAAACATGCTTAGCCCTTCAAGAGATAGGCACGAGGAACTGAAACATCTAATGTGACCCCTCAAGAGTCACTTTTGCTTTAATATATTTCTGAGGGTGGGGATAATGAGTGTAAATAATGTACATAAAGCTGAAAACCGACAGGTTATTTGAAAAGCTTTGCTATGTTCATCCTAGCAATTATGATTTCCTTGAAGATGAGCATGTAGTTTAGATTCATCTGCATTGGGCCCTGTTCCAGAGTCTTGATGATGGTCTGCTTTGTGTCCTGCTGGGCCAGTATCCCCTCACATAGCCAAGAACATGCTGATGTGGTCATCCCTGGAGTCTGGGTGTTTGCTGATTAGAGTCAAGATGTCCACATAGAGCAGAGAAGGGTCAGTAAGCTTAATAACTTCTGCAGTGGCATTGATAGTGTCACCATGTCCACCTGTATCTTCACCAAATCCATAAGCCAGCTTCTGGAACAAGAAGTGGAGTTCCTCAGCCTCCCTGCCCATCCTCTCAGAACCTCCCCATGCTCCTTGGTGCTCCAGAATGAGATGTGCTTCTGCATGATGACCCACAGGTACTCCACTTGCCATTCTCCTCTTTTTATATGGCTTTTTGATTTTGGCAAAATCATTGAAATATTCTTCCACAGTGAGACAGATTATTTTTACAGTGTTTGACTCTAACAGCCACTTCATTGTCATCAATTCATTGAGATGTTGCTCCAGATCTAGAAGATCTCCCCCAGAAGGCTTCTGCAACCCTCCTTTGCAATGGGGTCTGAAATCCAATCCATGTTTGGTTGGTTCAGAGATAGGCCCTCTTCTACTTTGTTTTTTCAAATACTCCCTTTTTAAACCAAATATAAATTCTTCAAAGCTCTGACAGTTGATGGCTATCATATGTTGAACATAGTGTGAGCATTGCTGACTTCTCAGCTGTTCTTCCTTATACAACTGAACTTCATCTTTGCATCTACTTATCAAAGAATTCATTTGCTAAAGATACAGACTAGTTTATGTCACAAACCTTTGTTTTCACTTATCTGAGCAGCCACTTCAAAAATTTGTTCAAACATCTAGAAGGGAGTGTTACCCAGTAGTACCCACTTTGGTCAGTCTTCAGGCTCAGCATCTTTTACGCAGTCTTTCTTGTCTGTTTCAAGTGCTTTTTGCAGCCAGGTAATAATGTCTGAAGTGAGAATTGACATGTACCTGTGGAGCAGATCAGAGACTACTTTAGAGAAAGTAAAGGTTCTGGGGCATGGATATCCACTTCTGGGCCAATTCCACATTCCCCGTCATCTCTGTGCTTGTGTAGGGGTTTGAGACCCATGTCAACCACAGGCTCATGATCTCATTTGCTTCTAGGTCTTCTGACTCAAGCTCTTGCATCTGTTTTCTCAGAGCCTGATGGCATATGTTCAGATGGTTTCTGAAAATCTCATAATGGGGAGGAATACACTCAACCATTAGGTTTTTGGCAATGATGGATTATCCATGATTTCTGGGTGGCATATAAACCACATCTTGTTGGAATGCCTGGGGTCTGCCTTTGTGGTGTCAATTCTAGTATTCATGGTTCCACCCAAGATGGCAAACATTTTCTCTTTGCAATTCTTGGGCCTCTTGTGGAGAAACCAAGCTAGTTTGCTCTTTTTGGCCAGATACACATTGGTCAATTTTTCTTCCTTTTGAATGATCCTGACAACTGAGACCAGCAAGTGGGGTCACAGGAGACAATGACCAGCAAACTCTGCAGCACCATCCACATTGCTCGGTCAACTCATCTGAGAGCCCCTGCATGCTCCCAAAGTAGCCATGGATAAGGGTCATGTTGTGCATGTTCCCTCTGTTCATGTGGGACTGCTTATATGTTAGCCCTTCTTGGCAGAGAGCATTCTAGGTCCACCAGCTTCCACTGGGCCTGCAGGAATGCCCCTTGTTCAATGAGGTCCTGTGTCTCCCTCACAATTTGGGGTCCTGAGATGTTCTTGAGTTTCTCCAAAGCAGCAGTGACCCGGCTATGCCACATCACAGCATACTTCATGCTCTCAATGGCACTATTGCTCAATAGTACTATTGCTCTGCAGTCTGCTGACATCGGCAAGGGATTTCTGGATGTCTCTGATGTCATTCAGTGCTTTATGGAGCTGGCTAAGGCCCATGCAGCTAACCCGTGCAACCACAAATGGATAGTGACCTTCCATCTGGCCTCTGTCGAGGCCCTTTTCCAGGCCTCTTTTCTGCCATGGTGCTCCACTTTGTCCAGCTGGCCTGGTCACTGAAGCAGCCCGGTATCTCTTTGGAACACCCTTGCAATATCTTCCTGATCTCTCTTCTTGGTGGCTAAAAAGCAGGTAAAATCCCCTGCACCTGTGATACTAGAGTCACCCCTCCTCACTGCCACTGGGCACCCTGCTGAAGTATCACCCAATTTCTTAAACATGTTAATCACAGTTAAAATATGTCTTCTGTATTATATCTAGATCATCTGTAGGTTGTCTCCATTGTCTGTTTCTTTTCTCTTGGTTTTTGGTCATTTGAGTCTCTCTATTGTCATGCATGGTAATTATTTACTTATTTCTTAAAGGCAAAAAAGGAATAAAAGAGACTATCAACGTTGCCATATCTCAGCAACTAGAAGGAAGCAAAGCTTGGGGGCCCATCTAGAAGCTCATTTAGGTTGCTAAAGATAAATTAAGGCAAAGATAAAACTGATTCCAATCATTTATATAGAGTGCTGGATATTGTGTAGAAACTGAATAATGCTACCTTCCATCAGAGAGGGCTTATTTATTTTTTTACTTATAGGTAGTTATGGTAGGGATTGATCACCTTGATACGATCAGGGAATGGGGAGCATGGAAGCTGATTTCAGGCTTTGTGAGAACTATCCTATTTCTAGTTTGAAGTAATCCTAAAGTAGGACCGTTCAAGAACATCAACTGAAAGCAAAGGTTGTTTACCTGGGCTCATCCATTTGCCAGGCCTTGAATGCCAATTTCCCCCTCCCCAGCATGCTGAGACTGGCAAAAGCTCTGCTTAGCTTTTTAGCTTCTTACCCGGTCCTTTCTTCCTGGCTTCTCAGTCTCTTACAATGAAAATGTTAGGGATAAATAATATCCTCAGGGAAAAAAAGAAGCACAGAAAGTTATGCTCACAGTTCTCCAATTCTCTTTTCTTCCAAACCTAGTCCCCTCAATTCCTAGCAGCCTTGATATCCCTCGATTCCATTTTTCTTCCTCCCAACCCAGCAGACTGCTGAGAGCTCTTAGCTTTAAAAGCCAATTTGACCTGCGGGTTGGTGCCAATTACTAGGGAAGAATCAGCAGAGACTGGTGAGCTCACTCAATGTTCTTTTCTCTTGGATCTTAGCCTTCAACTTCTTACTGTGTTGCTTTATGATTACTTCAAATGGGTAATTTCAAAACAATTTTTATACAGTTTTAAATTTTTTCCGTTGGAGTGAGGGTTGGTCTGCTACAGCTACCCTATCATAACTATAAAATAATTAAATAGCATAATATTTTATATAAAAATTAGAATTCTCAATTTTTCTGAAAAAAAAATCTGGAAAAACTGGGCCCACATTCTTGCATGGAAATAATGGCTAGAGGTAAGTAGCTCCTGTTCTTTTAATTTTAGGTATACACTCTTCAGTTTTCTTTAATTATCTGGATTACTCAGTTATCCCTGGGAGTAAAAAAAGAAGTAGGTCCATAATCAAGCTTTGAGTAATGCTAATACCTAATTGTGTCGTATAAAAGGAGAGCTGAAAGCGACGTGAGAATGCATATTCAAAAAAGGAAAAGGAAAATTAGAAGATTGTTGTATCATGGAAGTCAAGGGAAGACAATGTTTCAGGATGGAGGGCGAGATGACTGTGCCGATGAACTGTTCTAATTCTTCTATATTGAGCGACTGAAGTGTAATTAGTGATCTTGAAAGAGTATTTTTAGTAGAATAATGAAGATGACAGCCAGGTTGGGGTGGCTTAAGTAGTGAATCAGAGATGTGGAAATAAAGTAGTAAATGTAGCGGGCTAGTGAAAAAGTCTGTCTGTGACAGGAGGGCAAGAGCAAGGATGTTACAGGGGATAATAAATTTAAGATAAGAGTGGCCTTTCTTTACTGCCTTCTTCCCAGTGCCATCAGCTAGCCTTTCCTTGCTTTCTTGCAAGATGAAACGCTACTAAGATATTTTCTTGAAGGCAAGAAAGAGTGAAAGGTGGTCAGCATTTTCATCTCTCAAAAAAGAAAGAAACAAGGCTCACTGGGCTATCTGGAGGCTGATTTAGGTTGCTACCAAAAAGAGTAAATTAAGGCAGAGAGAAGGCTGACTTCAACCATTCCCCTGACCCAAGGAGTCATTGCATTGTCTGAAGTCACCCCCCTTTCCTGCCTTTACCAGAAACAGTCAGGAGACAGCAGCACAAAAGCTGCTTTTTTCCTTTTCAAAAGCAAGAGGAGGGCTGAGACATTTGCCCCCTAGCTTCAGGGATCTGTTAATTGGCTCCCCAGTAAAATTACAGAAGCAGCCTGCCTGATAATGATTGTAAATGACAGAGACGATCAGGTTTACCTTGTGACGTCCCCAGGGGACTTGCAGTTAGTTTAGTCTGAACTTAGCATCAGCTGCTCAGGTACCTTTCTTCCCAGCACGTGGTAGCTGGACTCATTCTGTATACTTTCAAACCTCATTAGTGTTAAGGCCTTCTCTCCCTCTCCCTCCCATCCCCTGCAGCCTCCTGCCTCTCACTGTCCCCCCTCCTCCTCAATTTCCAGGACTCCAGAAGCATGCCAATCCAATAGAGAAACTGAAGTAAGATTACTTGCAGAGGTTGGGCTCTTTTGTCTTCTGGCCTGGAAGAAACAACTCATGGCTTTGAGCTGTGGGTTATTGTCCCTCCAGGAAACTACACACCAACTTCACTGAACTCCAACCTCCATTAACTCCTTTACAGTTCGAAGGTACTCAGCTCGAGGATTTTATAGTTCATTAGAGGTGTTTGGAATGTACCGTAGGTCTTGAATAGAAGTTAATATGCCAAATAGCTAAATATTGAAGGAGGCAGTTTTCATTAAAACCAAATCTCCAATCTTTTAATTTTCTAGAAGCCACTGTGTATGTGGGTGTAGTTATATATGTATGCATATGTATGTGTGTGAATATGAGGATATTTAATATATTAGATATATATTACACATTACATATACATATATTATAATACATATGATGTATGTGTGTATGTATATGTATGTATGGACATATATATATATATATCTCCAAACTTTAATGTATGGATTACTTATGGATCTTGCTAAATTTAGATTCTGATCCAGGAGGTTTGGGATGGAGCCCACTTTCAGGTAATGTAGATACTGCTGGCTTGGGGACCACATTTTGAACAGCAAATCTTTTTTCTTTTTTTTTTTTTTTAAAGATTTTATTTATTTATTTGAGACAGAGAGAATGAGATACAGAGAGCATGAGAGGGAGGAGGGTCAGAGGGAGAAGCAGACTCCCTGCCGAGCACGGAGCCCGACGCGGGACTCGATCCCGGGACTCCAGGATCATGACCTGAGCCGAAGGCAGTCGCTTAACCAACTGAGCCACCCAGGCGCCCTGAACAGCAAATCTTAAAGAGATCTTTGCTTATTCCTCTCCAGCTTCTTTATCTTAACCTGACTGCCCTACTCCTCAGTTCTGTTCAAATGTTGCTCCTGTGTCTCTTCAGACTAACAATCCATTTGATAGAGGGCATTTTTGCTATTTCTCAAAATAACAAAAACTTAGCTATTGAGTAAAGTAGACTCTGGACTGGTGTTCTGGTTTCCTGTTCCAGACAAGTACACTGGGAAATACCAAAGATGATGTGAAATTTTGATTACTTTACTATTCTTTCTTTAATTTGCTAAATTGAGGAATGACTTCATGAATTTTTAATTAATTTTTATCTATTTCTACATATGCATATAAGGTTAGAAATTCACTTTTTTTACTGATTTGTATGTTTACCACATTTTTTTTTTATTGTGGTCAAAAACATAAAATTTACCATCGTAACCATTTTTCAGTGTACCATCCAGTACATATAGTGTTAACTAGAAGCACATTGTTGTACAACAGAGCTCTAGAATTTTTTCCATCTTGCAAAACTGAAACTCTGTCCATTGATCACAACTCCCTTTTTGCTCTCCCCCAGCTCCTGGCAATTATCATTTTTATTTCTAAGAATTTGACTGCTGTAGATAGCCTATATAAGTGGAATATTCAGTATCTGCCTTTTTTTGACTGGCCTGCCTCACTTAGCAAAATGTCCTCAAGGTTCATCCATGTTGTAGTATATGATAGAATTTCCTTCTTTTTTAAGGTGGAAGAGTATTTCATTATATGTATATGCCACATGTTCTTTATCCATTCATTCACTGATGGACAGTTTGCTTCCACATCTTGGCTCTTGTGAATAATGCTGCAGTGAACTTGGGTGTGCAAATATCTCTTCAAGGTCCTGTTTTCCCAGAAATGGAATTGTTGGATCTTATGGTAAAATTCTATTTTTAATTTTTTAAGGAGTCTACTTTCCCACAGCAGCTGCACCATTTTATATTCCTACCAACAATGCACACATTTCCAATTCCTCTACATCCTCACCAGTATGTATTTATTTATTTATTTTTTGGATAGTGGCCATCCTAGGGGGTGTAAGTTGGTATCTTATTGTGATTTTGATTTGCAAAATCCCTGATGATTTGTGATACTGAGCATCTCTTCATGTGCCTATTGGCCATCTCTATGTCTTCTTAGAAAATTGTCTATTGAGGTCCTTTACTCATTCTTAAACTGGATTGTTTAGGGTTCTTTGTTGTTGAGTTGCAGAAGTTCTTTAAATATTTTGGATATTAACTGCTTATCAGATGCATGGTTTGAAAATACTTTCTCCCATTCCATAGGTTGCCTTTTCACTATGTTGATTGTTTCCATTGCTGTGCAAAAGTTTTTAAGTTTGATGTAGTCCCCTTCTCTATTTTTGTTTTTGTTGTCTGTGCTTTTGGTGCCATATCCAAGAAATCATTGCCAAATCCAAGGTCATGAAGCTTTTCCCTTCCCTATTTTTTATTCTAGAAGTTTTATAGTTTGGGGATTTATGTTTAGGTCTTTAATCTATTTTGAGTTAGTTTTTGTATATGATGTAATGTTAAGGGTCCCAATTCATTGTTTGCAAGTGTATGTGTATATCTTGTTTTCTGACCACCATTTATTGGAGAAGCGCACCACAAATTTTAATATATAGTCTTTCAATTATTATTTAGATCTCAAAAGTTTGTAATACCCATTACAAAGTTTTAAATTTGACTCATGGTTGATTTAGTTGTTGTTGTTTTATTTCCAAATATGTTGGTAAATTTTATTTGTTGAGGTCTGGATATTTGCTACCAATTTTGAATTTTATTGCAATATGGTTGGTATGGTATCATTGGTTCATAGAGACTGATGTTGTTGATGACTCCATAGGAAATTAAAACATATAATATGTGTGCTGGAAAAGAATGTCCATTTGCTACTTGTTAGATTAGTTATCTATCTATCTATCTACCATCTATCTATGTATCATCTGTCATCTATCTACCTCCATTCGATCAAGCCAGTTAACTCATTTGTATTATTCAATGCAAGTACTAATTATTTTTCTGCTTGATCTATCACTTTAAGAAAAGTGTGTTAAAATTCTTCCATATGATTGATTTCTCAATTTCTCTTCATAATTTTATCAGTTTTAGTTTTATATATTTTAAGGCTATCTTATATGCATGATTTAGTTGAAGATTAGTATTTTATTTACAAAATGAAATTGTCTTCAGTAATGATTTTTGATTTAAGGTATACTTTATCTGATACTAATAGTATCACTTGATTTGGTCCATATTTTTCTCATATATCCCTTTATTTTCTTTCAGTTTCACATTTTCTGAATCATTATATTTTATGCTATAAACAGCATATAACTTTTAAAAATCTAATCTGAAAATCTTTATCCTTTACATAACAAGATTGCTCCTTTTACATTTATTTAATATCTTATGTATTTGTATTTCTTACTACGCTTTATATTTTTTTTATATGCTATTCTTTTAATTTGCTTTTCCAAAAAAAGGCTAGTTTCTCATGAATTGAGTCAACATTTTTGGATTCCATTTTTTTGTCCCTTTACTGATTAGTTTCTCTCAACTGATTTGGAAATCATGTATTCTTCCCTTTGTCCTTAAAGTTTATTCTCCAATTTTTTTTACATGCTAAAGATTTAACGAAGACTAACATTAATAATTATCTCTGCCCTCCTCCTGAACAATGATATGATGTAACAATAATTTTACTTAATCACACTTCTTTCAAATCCCCTATTATTTCTATTTAGTTATGTTAGTTTCAACTTGTTTTTATCCCTTCTATTACTATTAGTAGTAGTATTACAACTGATATGTATTTATATTTACCTCAAAAAATTCCACTTATTTTCTTATCATTGGTCCTTATATATTTCTCCATCATTTGGAGTTTATTCTCTTCTTTCTGAAGTATGTCCCTTACTAGTTCAAGGTTTTTAAGTGTTATATTTTCAGTTTTTGTTTATCTAAAACTGTCTTTATGTTTGCCCTTCCCCTTTGAATGGTAATTTAGATAGTATAAATATGCATATTTTTATAATTTTTGTTATTTTCTTCCTCAGCATTTTGATGTTATTGGTCCATTACCTTTTCTTATTTTCTCAAGGGTAATCCCTTAGTAGGGAATCTTCTTTCCTGTCCAGGTATGGATATGTCTATATGTAGAATCATTTTAATTTTCCATTATTTGAGTGAGTTCATGACTCACTGGACTTCTTATATTTCAGGATTCTTATATTTTGTCAGTTCTAAATATTTTATGACTTTTTTTAAATCTTCCTCATTATCTTGCTGTCTGGAAATTGAATTATTTATATATTAGACTTTTTCATTCTCTTTCATGTCCCCTAACTTTTCTTTCATATTTTCCATTTGCTTATTTCTTTGTTTTACATTTTATGTAAATTATTTAGATTTATCTGTATCTAACATTGCTTACATCCACATATTGAATTTTTATGTAATCAGCTATTTCTAGAAGTTCTGTTTCTTTTTCTGTTGAAAAAGAAAACTGCTGTATGTTTAAAAATTCTGTTATAATTTACCTAGCATTTCTGAGTATTTGTAGAAGGAAGAAAATCCATTTGAATTCATTTAGTCATACTGTTGAAACCATAAGTGTTAGAATGATCTTTCAAAATATAAATGACAACACATCATTCCATTATTTACAATTGTTAAAGAGCTTCTTAATGTACTTAGAATAAAATGTAATGTTTCTCATGGTCTAAGACTCTTAGTCAGGTCCTGCCTATTTTTTCAATATCATCTCATGTAACTCTTCCTGTGGCTTATTCAGTATTCTCTAAACATTCAGGCTTGCTTTCTTTTCTTGAACATGCCAACTTCCCTTTCCTAAAACAGTGTTTCCACGGAATCCTTCCCACCCTTTGGTGGTCTCTGATCACCACATTCTCTATCACATCAACATGTCTAATTCTTTTCTAGTATGAATGAGTACAGAAGTAATGTTCAAAATCCTCTAGTTCAACTTTCTGCTTTTATAAAAAAGTAAAATGAGCTGGGAAAGTGGCAGAGAAAGTTTTAAGAACTTGCTGGGCAAGGTCTCTTAAGATCTCTCTTGAAACCATATGATAATTATCATATGGTTTCACTTATTTGTGGAACATAAGGAATATCATGGAGGACATTAGGAGAAGGAAGGAAAAAATGAAGGGGGGTAATCAGAGGGAGAGATGAACCATGGGAGACTATGGACTCTGAGAAACAAACAGGGTTTTAGAGGGGGAGAGGGGTGGAGGGATGGGTTAGCCCGGTGATGGGTATTAAGGAGGGCACATACTGCATGGAGCACTGGATGTTATATGAAAACAATGGATCATGGATCACCACATCAAAAACAAATGATGTATTGTATGGTGACTAACATAACATAATAAAATTAAAAAAAAAAAAAGATCTCTCTTGAAGATCCTGTGTTTAATGAGATATCTAAAACAAGTACTCATGTTTCCTGATTCCCCTGCCCTATGTTCCTTCTGGTGACTACTCCATTGATTATAGAAGGCCCACATAAGGGATTTGGGAAGACAATAGATAGACTATAGGGTGATCCATGACCTCCCTCCCACTTATATGATGAATTTTGTGGAATATACAGACATATTAGTTTTCTGGGGAGGAAGGATGTACCTTCATCCAATTTTCAAAAGAGTCAAAGCCTAAAAAAATCTTAGAAACTACTGGCATACATATTGTTTATGAATTATTAAGTTTCCTGCATATTTTCTCTTGTCTTCATATCAGTTCTTCTATAAATAGTAATTGAACAAAAACTACAGAGGTGAAAAACCTATATTCCAAAAACCATAGAACATTGATGAAGGAAACTGAAGATGATACAAACAAATGGGAAGATATTCCATGCCCATGAATTGAAAGAATATTGTTAAAAATATCCATACTACACAAAGCAATCTACAAATTTAATGAAATCCCTATCAAAATACCAATAGCAATTTTTCACAGAATTAGAACAAATAACACTAAAATTTGTATGGAACCACAAAAGACTGTGAATAGCCAAAGCAATCTTGAGAAAGGAAAACAAAGCTGGAGGTATCACCACCCCAGATTCCAAGGTACACTGCAAAGCTACAATAACCTAAACAACATGGTACTGGCAGAAAAAATAAACATTTAGATCAAAGGAACAAAATAGCCCAGAAATAAACCCACACTAATATGATCAGTCTATGATAAAAGAGGCAAGAATATAAAATGGAGGAAAGCGTCTCTTCAATAAATGGTGCTGGGAAATCTGGACACCTATATGCAAAAGAATGAAACTGAAACACTTTATTATGCCATATACACAAAAATAAAGTCAAAATGAATTAAAATCCTAAATGTGAGATCTGAGACCATAACACTCCTAGATGAAAATATATGCAGTAATCTTTGACATTGGACATAGCAACATCTTTCTAGATAGGTCTCCTCAGGCAAGAGAAACAGAAACAAAAATAAATTATTGGGACTACATCAAAATAGAATCTTTGGCACAGCAAAAGAAATCATCAACAAAATGAAAAGGCAGCCTACTGAATAGAAGAAGATCTTTGCAAATGACATATATGAGAAGGGGTTAATATTCAAAATATATAAAATATACAATTCAACACTAAAAAAATCCAAATAATCCAGCTAAAAAATGGGCAGAGGACCTGAATAGACATTTTTCCAAAGAAGACATCCAGACGGCCAACACACACATGAAAAGATACTCAACATCACTAATCATCAGGGAAAAGCAAATCAAAACCACAATGAGATATCACCTAACACCTGTCAGAATTCTTATTATCAAAAAGACAAGAAATAACAAGTGTTAGTGAAGATGTGGAGAAAAAGGAACCCTCGTGCACTGTTGGTAGGATTTAGTCAATATAGCAAATCAGTGTAGCCACTGTAGAAAACAGGGTGTAGTTTCCTCAAAAAATTAAAAATAGAAATATGCTACAATCCAGTAATTCCATGACCTGATATCTACCCAAGAAAACAAAAAAACACTAATTCAAAAAGATATATGCACCCCTGTTTATTGCAGCATTATTTAAATAGTCAAGATATAAAAACAACCTAGGTGTCCATCAATAGATGAATGAATAAAGAAAATGTGGTGTATATGGGTACACACACACACACACACACACACACACTGGAATATTGCTCAGCCACACACACACACACAAAATGAGATCTTGCCATTTGTGACAAGTTGGATGGACCTAGAGGGTATAATGCTAAGTGAAATAAGTCAGAAAAAGACAAGTACCATATGATTTCACTTATATTAGAATCTGAAAACAAAACAAATGAACAAAGTAGAAACAGACCCATAAATACAGAGAACTGGTGGTTGTCAGAAGGGAGATGGATGGGAAAAAGGGTGAAGGGAAGTGGGAGGTACAGGCTTCCAGTTATGAAATGAGTAAGTCATGAAGGTAAGAGGTACAGCATAGGGAATATAGACAATGGTATTTTAATAGCACTATATGAGGACAGGTGGTAGCTGCACTTGTGGGTGAGCATAGTATAACATATAGACTTGTTGAATTACGATGTTATATACCTGCAACTATTGTAATATTGTGTGTCAACCATACTTCAATAAAATAAAGGACTGAACAATCATTATGAATTAAGAATCCACTACATTAGTCAACTAATGTTCGACAAAGCAGGAAAGAATGTCCAATGGAAAAAAGATAGTCTCTTCAACAAATGGTGTTGGGAAAATTGGCCAGCCACATGCAGAAGAATGAAACTGGACCATTTCCTTACACCACACACAAAAATAGACTCCAAATGGTTGAAAGACCTCAATGTGAGACAGGAGTCCATCAAAATCCTAAAGGAGAACACAGGCAGCAACCTCTTCAACCTCAGCCGCAGCAACTTATTCCTGGAAACATCGCCAAAGGCAAGGGAAGCAAGGGTAAAAATGAACTATCGGGACTTCATCAAGATAAAAAGCTTTTGCACAGCAAAAGAAACAGTCAACAAAACCAAAAGACAACTGACAGAATGGGAGAAGATATTTGCAAATGACATATCAGATAAAGGGCTAGTATCTAAAATCTACAAAGAACTTATCACACTCAACACCCAAAGAACAAATGATCCAATCAATAAATGGGCAGAAGATATGAACAGACATTTTTCCAAAGAAGACATCCAAATGGCCAACAGACACATGAAAAAGTGCTCAACATCGCTCAGCACCAGGGAAATCCAAATCAAAACCTCAATGAGATACCACCTCACACCAGTCAGAATGGCTAAAATTAACAAGTCAGGAAACGACAGATGTTGGCGGGGATGCGGAGAAAGGGGAACCCTCCTACACTGTTGGTGGGAATGCAAGCTGGTGCAGCCACTCTGGAAAACAGTATGGAGGTTCCTCAAAAAGTTGAAAATAGAGCTCCCATACAATCCAGCAATTGCACTACTGGGTATTTACCCCAAAGATACAAATGTAGGGATCCGAAGGGGTACGTGCACCCCAATGTATATAGAGCAATGTCCACAATAGCCAAACTATGGAAAGAGCCAAGATGTCCATCGACAGATGAATGGATAAAGAAGAGGTGGTATATATATACATAACGGAATATTATGCAGCCATCAAAAGGAATGAAATCTTAACCATTTGCAAGGATGTGGATGGAACTGGAGGGTATTATGCTGAGCTAAATAAGTCAATCAGAGAAAGACATGTATCATATGATGTCACTGATATGAGGAATTCTTAATCTCAGGAAACAAACTGAGGATTGCTGGAGTGGTGGGGGGTGGGAGGGAGGGGGTGGCTGGGTTTTAGACTTTGGGGAGGGTATATGCTATGGTGAGCCCTGTGAATTGTGTAAGACTGATGAATCACAGACCTGTACCTCTGAAACAAATAATCCATTATATGTTAAAAAAAAAAAAAAGAAGAAAAAGATAGCAGGAAGGGAAAAATGAAGAGGGGGAAATTGGAGGGGTAGACGAACCACGAGAGACTGTGGACTCTGAGAAACAAACTGAGGGTTCTAGAGGGGAGGGGGGTGGGGGGATGGGTTAGCCTGGTGATGGGTATTAAAGAGGGCACGTACTGAATGGAGTACTGGGTGTTATATGCAAACAATGAATCATGGAACACTACATCAAAAACTAATGATGTAATGTATGGTGATTAACATAATAATAAAAAAGAAAAAACTAATGATGTAATGTCGGTGATTAACATAACATAATAAAAAAAAGAAAAATATTTCTTGGAGTTGAGAAAAAAAAAAAAAAGGATCCACTATATTGCCAAAGGATCTAGTGTTATGACTTGTATTAAGATGTTGCCATTTATAAGTAAAGGGTTTGCTTCTGGAGTTATGGAATCACTTTGCACATGAGTCTAGGGGTATTTTGACAATTTTATCTATCAAGACTGGCAATATAAGTACTCGAATGTTGGCAATAGTGCAAATACCTCAATATTTCTTTAGCCATATTTCTGGTATCCAATCCCCTAAAATTCTGAAAAATAAAGAATTACTCATTCTGATTTCTCTGCTGTGTTGGAAATGAGATCATTTGTGGAATATGCTTTTACTCTGGACAACTGAGATTGAGATGCTAATCAGATTGGTTGATATGTGTACAGCAGATTTGTGGCTTTTAAATAAGCATAGGACTAATCTCCCCTTTTTTTCTCAGGAATATTTTGTTTCTACCAAATCTGCTATGTGTATAAAATGGGGAGAGGAATGATACTGCCTTTGAAGTAGATGTTTGGTGGAATGTCTTCCCAGACCATTAACCATCTTCCCTTTCTTCCCTGAGGACAAGTCCTTCACTGGGGGCACTCTGCTCCTCAGCCATTGATAGCTGGGGTGGGGTGGCCAAAGCTGAACCCACTACATACTTTTTTTCAGAAATTGGGATCTGAGATTCAGAGACAGCCAGTGAAATCTTTGATGCATCTATAACTCTACTTATAAATGTGGAATTGCAAGCAAATATATTTTGCCACATGTAATGAAAAACAAACAAAAGTCAGTCTGTAAAAAGTGAAGGATGAAGAAGACTCAGGTAAGTTTAAAAAAGAAAAAAAAAAAAAAAGAATTTCCTTGGTCTCTGACAACTTTCCTTACAATGACTCCTTTTTTTCTCCACATAGGCTGAGTGGATTTTATTACAACCAAGGCTTAACTAATATAAAATGCTATTTCCTGTGGATGAGTGTTTTGTTTTTCTTCTAGTTTTGTTTCATTTCTTTTATTTATGTGCTTAGATGCAGAATGTCTGTAAGTGCTGGAGTCTACTCAATCAGGTTTAAACGTTGATGTGATCACTTGCTAGCAAAGTATACTAATTTGGATGCACTCATACTAAAAATTTACTCATTATCTGAAATTCAAATTTAACTGGGCATCCTTTCTTTTATCTAGCAACCTTCTTTTTGACATAGTTTCTTCCTTTGTAAAATGGAGGTAATAACCAAATCAGAAAAGATGTTAAAAATGTCAAGGATATCATAAGCATTATTTCAAATAATGTTTTAGAAATGTGGCTTATTATTTTCTTTTGTCTTCCCTTTTACCTGTGCTGTATCTATAACACAAGAAGGTGTTGCTTACAAAGACCACCCATTGGGAGTAAATGGTTCATTGTGGAACATGGGGAAATGTTTTATGCATTTTATGCAACAAGGTCTTTATTATCAGATTAGAGAATTTGGAAGGCCATATACTTCTGTCTACTTGACTTCACCTAGGCACCCCATCCCAGAATACTCTAATATTCATTCTTGTGCTGGGCATATAGCTAGGTCTTAGTTATATAACAACTGGTTTCCAATTCAAACCAACATCTCCCCATCTGATCTTTCTCACCTGCTATAGAAAGAGATGAAGAAAGAAAAAGCATAAGGAATAAAGGAAGGAGATAATATACTAGTTTACTATTTGCCTGCTTAAGGATAAAGAATGTAAGATTCTTTATTTCTCATCTCTTGTGTCTAAATTCTTCTCATTTTTTTTTTTTTAACTTGATGGCTTATATCCCCTGACTGGACGAACCCAAGAAGTACTGAAGGACCTCTTTAACACAGCTCATTCTAACATGTTTTCTGCTTGAGGGACAAGGGACATAGAGCAATGAACTTTCTTTACAGAGCATTCATCATGCATTTTTTTTATTTATCACTCTAGATCCAGTGGGATTGGATGAGACTTTTGTCTCTCCCCAGTGTGGGCTTGATGATCCACCACTAAGCAATGGGCATAAAAGTGGCATGCTTCTGTTTTTATTTTCCTGTTCAAAGTCACCACCTCTGGAGGTGCTTAAAAGTAGCCAGCTAGGGGCTTGTGGAGAATATCAACAGGCCTTAGTTTGGTTTTGAAGAAGCAGGGGCATTCACCTCTGTGCTTTCCTTCATTTTTTCCTTCCCATTTTCTCTCATAGTTTCAGTTTCACCTAAATGTGTCTGGGATGATAGTTTATTGCTCTGAGTCAATACAGCTTGCTTAGAATCACTAACGGAAATAGTTTTTGGCTCCAAATAATGAACAGATGTCATCAAAGGTTTTGTTGTAGTCCGGTGGACTGGGTCAATGGTAGGAGAATGATTTATGTTTGTAGGTTTCTCTGATGTTGGCATTATATTTATCATTTCATATGGACTCTGAGATGAAGTATCCAATTTGTAATAAGAAGTGCTGAAAGGGATGGCACAAAACACAAGATCCGAGGGCAGGAGCTTAAAGTCATTGGCTGGCCGGGTGATCACAAACCTGTAAGAAAAGCCAAAGATGACTCCCGAACCTCTGCAGCCGGGACAGTTGTGGCTACAGGCAATGGCCCAAACAAGGAAGTCTTTGTGCTGGGCCAGAGGAGGAAATGTTTTTTGTTCTGCTTTGCTTCACTGGTTTCTTATTAAGAGTAAATACCTTTGACACAGAGCAACAGAAGTCCTAGACTAGGAATTAGGAGACTAACATTCACTCCTGCCTCTGAAACCAAGCATCTCTGACCTGAGTTCGGCATGGCATCTCCCTTCCTTGGGCCTTGATTTGTTCATCATTTTAATGGGAGAGGGATAGGACAGAGATGTGGACTGACTGATCTCTAATGGTCTTTTGGGTTCCTGGTTTCTCTGCTTTTAATATCCACTACACTAATGAATTCAGTCAGCCCAATATTGAGCACTTGGCCAAGCTTTATAAAAAATCAGAGGATTACATACTTCCAGCTATTTCCATTCTAGCTTATGCCTACCCTAACACTTATGCCACAAACTTTCACATACAATGCAGTGCAGCCAGTGTGGGGGGGAAGAATATTAAACTGAAGTTTTATTTGAAATTTTGACTCGTAAGCAAAGAGTGAATGTCAATGAGTCTTAAAGAACACCCAGAGCCTGGACCTGCATGAAGACTTCATAGGGAAGCAGGATGCCTTAGCCTAGTATCAGGCACATAGCAAATTCTCAATAATGAGAGTTAAGTTAATGAACACACCAGTCAGTGTTCATGTCAGAACACTGAGGCAGAATAACCTTTCATGGCTTTCATCCTGCATTTCTTCATTGCTGTCCCAAGTGGTCACCTCTTCTTTCCTGAACAACCATCTCAGGGAACCTCTGACCTCTTTTCATTGAATAATCTTCCCCCTTTTATCTTTCCCACCGAGTCCCCTGTAATGTCTATAATAGTTTAAGCAAGACCTACTATAGTCAAAGACTCCCTTTGAAACAGAAATATCATTTCCTTCCTGGAGGTCCTCTCAAGTATAGGCTGCACGTTCTCCCAATTACTGAGCTCCATGGGTTTTCCGCAAGTGTTGGAGCAAGGGCATGGAGTTCAGGCAGAGAGAGAGAAACCAGCATCATTCATGCTTCCCAGTGCTGCTTCCAGAACATCACTGCTCCCTCAGCATCTTTGTGATTAATGCTCTATAGCCGTATCACCCTCCCTCTCGATTCATCGGTGTCATCTACAGACCTCCATATTTATTTAGGCCTCTGGCACTTGGGACACTTTTTCTTTCAAACTCTAGTGCCACTATCATCTCAGCAATGGCTATGCCTATACTTCACGGGGAAATCCTGGTGTTACACACAAATTCCTTTGAGCACAGCCCTCACCTAATGGCTATGTTTGTCTTGGCACCCATTCTTTTCCTTCCTTTCTCTGATGAGTAGAAAAGTCTTCTTTCCATTCAAGACTACCCCACTTTGAGTAGCTTGGTTTCTTTCCCCTTAGAAAAGAGAACAAGTTTCCTTCAATCTTCTTCCACTCTATTGTTTTTAATCTCTCCTTCTTCTACTGAATCTTGTCCATTCCCACTGTGAGGATCCTAGTTTGGACCTATATTACTGTGTTGTCTGTAGATTGCACACTCTCTTTTCCCCTCCTGCCCTCCACATGCATTTCCTCTATGTTCTCCTACACTGTGGTCAGATTGCTCTTTCAACTGAAATCTGAGCATATCACTCCCATAATTTGTACATGTAAAACACAGTGGTCTAGAAATGAGGCAGTTAATCAACATTTACCCAATGAGTCCAGCAGAAAACAAGTAAATCTTTCCAATGTGGACAGTGGCTTTCAGCTTTAAGAAGTTGTATAGACAAACTGATACAGCCACTCTGGAAAACAGTATGGTAGTTCCTCAAGATGTTAAAAATAGAGCTACCCTATGACCCAGCGATTGCACTACTAGGTATTTACCCCAAAGATACAGATGTAGTAAAAAGAAGGGGCACATGCACCCCAATGTTCATAGCAGCAATATCCACAATAACCAAACTGTGAAAGGAACCAAGATGCCCTTCAACACACGAATGGATAAAGAAGATGTGGTACATATATACAATGGAATATTACTCAGCCATCAGAAAGGATGAATATCCACCATTTGCATTGACATGGATGGAACTGGAGGAGATTACGCTAAGTGAAATCAGTCAAGCAGAGAAAGACAATTATCATATGGTTTCACTCATATACGGAACAAAAGGAATAGAGCAGAAGACCACAGGGGAAGGGAGGGAAAACTGAATGGGAAGAAATCAGAGAGGGAGACAAACCATGAGAGACTCTGGATTCCAGGAACCAAACTGAGGGTTACAGAAGGGAGGGGTGTGGGGAGATGGGGTGACTGGGTGATGGGTACTAAGGTGGGCACGTGTTGGGATGAGCACTGGGTGTTATACGCAACTAATGAATTGTTGAACACTACATCAAAAACTAATGATGTACTATATGTTAGCTAACAGAACATAATGAAAATAAATAAATAAAGATTAAAAAAAAAAGAAGTTGCATAGACATGGATGAGGGGTAAGTTACAAAAAAATCCTGATTTAAAATCTGGGTCTACATCTCAGGTTTCACTGGGGACACAGACACCATTATCCTTACATGGTCAATGTTAATTTGATCATCAGTTCATTCATGTTATTTACACCCAGCTTCCTTCTTCCTATATCACTGTCTACTTCCCCTGGAACCTTCTTTGTAATTATGGACCCTGAGCTCTGGACTTCTCTTTCACATTGAATAAAGTAGTTTTGGCTCTTATGCTTGGATAGATGGGTAGAACTCTCCAAGCAAGCATACTCCCCTTTTTTGTTCCGGCTTGTTCTCCTCTTCATCTATCATGCGGTATAAACCAAGGCACAGGATTCCAAAATTATCTAATGAGCCACAGAACACTTGCCCAAATGTCTTTCTTGGCTGGGGAGAAAAGAGAAAAACATGTGTCTGTTGGTACTTTAAGCAATAACAAGCACTTACTGGAAAGTTATTATCTTTCCTTGTAGTAAAAGTTTGGAAGACCCAAAAGCTGTTTCCTAATATCTTTTATGGTGGCAGTGTCGAGTAGGAAATTAGGTTTATGATAAGTTTTGAGCATCTAATCCCAGTGATTGTTTTTATCACTGTAATCTTTCAAGAGCCTCTTGTGGGTGTGACGTAGCATGTTGTTATGCTAGTTTTTATTACTACTGCTATTTTGGTAACCATTAAAGAAGTAACAATGAGTAAAAGATTAGAAAATTCAGTTTTCAAGCTATATAATGGGTTGGGATGTTCAGTGACCTCCAGAGAGTGATGTTCTTATCCTACTCTACCACAGTTTACAGTCCCAAGCATTCCTCTTGACACTGCTCTCAGGCTATAGCCAACAAGGGCATGATGGATAGACAACAGGGTCAAAGCATCAGCAAATGCATTCAATGAAGCCACGTGAGAACAGTTTGTTTCATTATGTGATTCTCTAGGGTAGAGAACAACGTGAGGACAAGATACAAGTGAAGAAAGGAAGGAGAACAATGTTGACCAGTCCACTGTCACCTCTGATACTGACAAGAAGTTGCCAGCAGCAGTTGTCCTGGGCTTATAATCACTCCCAATTCAATCTCGGGTTAGGAGCCCAGGACCACAGAAATGCAAAGGACCAAAATGTGCTAAGGGAACTTTGCCATATTGTTTGCACCTGCAATTCAGATGTATGGAGCATGGGGTTTTCCCTTTTTGGCAGTATCTATCAAGACGTACCAGGTGCAGAGACCTGGAAGAGCCTGCTCCATGTGAGGGGGGTTCTGCTGATGTCCTCTGAACAAAAAATATTTCCTTAAAATGCCCTGCCCTGGACAACTGGTAGAGAGCTAAATGTAATGTCAACCAAAGCTAAACCAAAAGGCACTGATAACTACATTACTCATTCCCAGGCTAGACTCCACTGTGAACCCCCAACACCCAGATGCCCCACTGCATATGCCATAATGACCTTTTCCCCTTGCATTTGCCACTGGCTAGCCCAATCTGAGTCTTAGACCCAAACACAGAACCCTTCTGCCTGACTTAGGCTGACATGATCAGATTTATCAGCTCAGGTATAGGAAGAGTGAGCAGAGCCTGGGTCAGACTGCCTTGGAGGGTCCCTTGCTTTTCCAGTGGGACAAAGAGTGGCCTCAGACAAGTCCTTTTTTCTCTGAGTCTCAGCTTCTTGATCTGTTCAGTGCAATTAATAACAATGCCTACCATATAAATCCTTGGACAGGTTAAGTAAACAACAACAACAAAGCAGACAGGCACAGGGAACATGCTCAGTAAATATTAGTTATAATTATTAATACCCTTGCTAAGGTACAAAGTTATTAGATTTCTCAGATGCTTCCTGCACACTTGGATTTTTTTATCTGGAAGATGAAGATAATAATACCTGTCTTACCTACCTCCTGGAATTGTAAAAAAAAATAAATAGGATATGTGAAAATACACTTTAAATTCTAAAATACTCTATGAATACAAGGTTGTATTAGCTTTTGTTATTCTTTCTATGCTCTAGGCCATCTAGGAACCCAAATAGCCTGAATCATTTTCAGGAATCCAGACTGGTAAGGAAGTGGGAACCTTTATCAGGATAGGAGTAGACTCACTTTAATGTCTGACAAGATGGTTTCAGTTAAGGACAGAAGCCCCAGCTTACACCGTGCTCTTCCAGACATAATTGAAGTGCAGCTGTGGGTCAGCCCACAGATACTCTTATCCAAATGCTGTTCCAGCTGAGAACTTATCCCTCCTGTCACCAGCATCTGAAGTAATTCCAGGACATGATAATTGTAGAAGGCCTGGAAAGCAAGGACAAGCCGTGTGCAAAGTCAGAAGAGCCAGCACAGACACTGTGGAGGTGTACAGTCTTGCAGACTTAGGGGGCATCGCTGTTTGAAATGGACCCAGTGAGGCAAAACAGGGTCCCTCGTCATCATTATTAAAATCAACTAAAAGCTCTCAGTTCAGGTAGGGCGCTGAGTTAGGCAAAGTACAGAGAAAATACCATTGACCCAGCTCCTGCTCCCTTGGGCTCACACTGTGGCAGAAGAAAGTGGGTAATGATGCTAACACCAAGGATGCCCCCCCCTCCAAAAATAGCCAGAGGAGTATGTCAGACTACAGATACCCTAATAATCATCAACATATATTTAAAACTATGTATTTAATGTGACTGCTATAGTTTTTCCTTAGGGAACTACTGACATTATTACTGTCATCTGTAACTGAATCTTCTGGATGTGAGCCTACTTATATTAAGTAGGTTAAGAGATGACTTCAAATGCCTTTTCCTCCCTAATGTCCTGACTTATGGTCTCCTCCTTTTGATTGTGACCTGCCTGAGGACAGGTATTGACTTGGATCTTATTAATATTTAGGTCTCCCGTAGCTCTCAGGTACTACACAAATAGTAGGTGTTGAATAAATTAATAGAATTTGGGAATCTTTGGCATCAAAATGAAACCAAAGGAGGACGTGTGGGACAACTTCTTATTTTGAAAACTACTTTGAGTCTGAATAAACCTAGCTATATTCTTAAACCCAAAGGATTCCTATCGTATTTAGTGTAAACTAGGCATTGGCATACATGTAAATAGCACTGTAATATATTACCCATTAGATTTTCCCAAATCTATTGAATACATAGTGTTTTAAGTGTTCAACCTTTTGTTTTATCTAAATTAGACTTTTACTCCAGTAGACATGAGGATTTATATGTTCATATATTACTTATAAAAATAATAGGAATGACCTCAATTGTTACTGTCGTAGAAATTTTCCAGTTCACTTTCTCTAAATTCAGGGACTTGTCTTCTGCAGACTGAATTATGATAGGGGCCTGTTTACTAGTCTTCCTGTCTTGTTTTTATTCTTACTTGCAATCCCTGTTCAAAATCTTTCCAGAAGATTCTCTAGGACACAAATCAAATCATGCCGTCCCCCTCCTCAAACCTTCAATGTCATATCCCTGCTATAAAACCAAGCTCATCTCCTCCATTAATGGTGCCCTCCAGTGCACGACAGTCTATCTGTTGCTCTAGCTACATATTTACTCCTTCTTGCCTTTGCTTTGGAACATCTGACTGATCGCTCATCAAACTCTATGGTTGGCAAACTCTATGCTGGTCTCCTCATCAGAAAGAAGTTTTCCATGCAGAACCTGCCCTCTTTAATACCCATCACCAGGCTGGGTGTTATATGCAAACAATGAATCATGGAACACTACATCAAAAACTAATGATGTATGGTGATTAACATAACATAATAAAAAAAAAAGAAAGAAGTTTTCCTTTCTTTGTGATCCCACAGCCACTGGCTTTTGCTCCATTTCATCCTTCTGTATTTTATAGTTAGTAGTTTGTCTGAAACACACCTGACTTTGAATCTTAGCTGAGATTAATCTTAGCTGAATAACCCTAGCTATGTTCTTAAACTATTTTCCCAAAGGATTCCTATCGTATTTAGTGTAAACTAGGCATTGGCATACATGTAAATAGCACTGTAATATATTACCCATTAGATTTTCCCAAATCTATTGAATACATAGTGTTTTAATTGTTCAATCTTTTGTTTTATCTAAAAACTTAGCTGAATCCTAGCTGAGTACTTTTGGACAATTCATGTCCAGAAACAGTTTTATAACCTTTAAAGTTGACATGATAATACCATCTTTGAGCCTTGTTTGTGGGATGAAATGAGATATACCACACACATTACTAAATTCTGTTCTCAGGTATTGGGATCGCCTGGAAGGATGTTCATGAGTATAGATTTCTAGGATCCAAGATCCACTGGATTAGAATGTATGGAGAGGAGTGGGCATCAGAAATTTAAAGGGCACCTCTGGTGGTTCTGCCACTGGTTGGTGCTCAGATCACCCTCTGGGGCAACAGTTCCTTAAATGATATGGTCTTTCAGAGGACAGACTTTGTCAATTTAACATTCATGTCCTCAGGGGTGCATTGAACAAGGCAGGTGTTAAACAGCTGTAAGAATACTAACTGCAATTGGCAGTCAGTTTTTAACAAATAAATATTGCTAGTAAATTGTAGAAGCCATTGGAACAAAAGGGTCTAAGAAATAATATAAGGTATATGAATTAAGATAGAATAACAGAAAAATAAGTTTTAAAATAGTTTTTAGGTTAAAAGATGACTTCAAATGCCTTTTCCTCCCTAATGTCCTGACTGAAGTGATCCACTGACAGTTTCCTCCTTATTTCTTCTTTGTTCCATTTTGCTACTACCCAGAAGGGTGCTTATGGAATCAGCTCCCTGAAATCCAGGCATGAACAGGGGATGTAAATCCAGGTTGAGCCACAATCCGTTTAAGAACAAGTGGCCATAGTGTAGAGTGATCAAACATAATGCTGTTAGAATAATTCTCCACTGATTAAAGAAAAGGTATAAATTCTAGGGTTATCCTGGTGTCAAGGGCTCTAGGGAAACATGTACTTTACATATTTAACTGAGAGAGGCTTAGCTTTTGAATATATCATTTCTTCAGTTTTGACATCAAAAGGATTGCAATTCTATATTGGGGAAAATAAAGGGATTTACATGTCACCCTTACTCCATGAGCTCATCTAGTATTCTTATTATTCAGGGTTCTATGGTATTGATCTCTTTCTTTTTTCCTCTCTCCTTTCCTCCCTTCCTTCCTCCCTCCTCCCTTCCTTTTCTTTTTTCTTTCTCAAGAAAATAGGAAAGTTGAAATGTGCTTCCAATATTTTAAGACCTTTAAACTTGGATACTCTTTCTAATATAATCACATTTACTAGAATTTGGACTTTCAGGGTTAGAAAATGTTGCAGCCCCAAGTGTTTTTACTTCTAGCTACAATGAAGCTGTAGGTCTCTCTCACAACTTACAATATTACTTAATAACATAGGTACTAACATCCTGCCTACTTGCTGCTTTTTATTCTGAAAATCTAACCTCAAAAGGCCTTAAGATCAAACATTCTCTGAGAAATATTTCTGAGAATGAGGCTACATGGTAAGAAAACTGCAACTAACCAGCTGAATGACCTTAAGGGAGTCACGTAACTTCTGTGAGCTTCAATTTCCTTCCTTGTAAGGAAATTGCTCCCTACGTTCATGTCCAGTTCTGAAGTTCTATTGTTACAAAGCTGTGTAAGAGTCCTGCTTATGGACCTGAGTGTCTCTCCATATTTTTTTATAACATTAAGCTGATAAAGGATTAAAAGTGAATCTGAATTCTATTTTCTAATGATATGTTTTCCCACCTGGGGAAGGCATTTACAGTAGTCCACCAGAGACTATTTGAGACCTTAGCGTCAGCTGTATCAGATTTGGAGGGCAACACTATTATTTTATGTTGAGAAAAAAATCACAAGTGTATCAGGGGATAGAATAAAAAACTACATGAAATCCAAAACAAAACTTCAGTAAAAGCAGTGATGACTTCACAGCACATTATTCAGGCTTCGTTCTATCCTCGGGATTGCACATTCATTCCTTTGCATTTATTAAGGGGGAATGGAGAAAAAGGGGGAGAAGTCAGAGTCAAGACCAGTGATCTCATCTTGTTTCTGACTTGGCTGAGGTGTTAGCCACCTTTTTCCTGAGGGAGTCTGTTCTGAAATTCATCTGTATTCCCCCTTGCATTTCTGTGTAGTGTGGGCATCAGGGAAACAGACCTCGAATTATAACTTCTGACCATGAAGCAATGGAAAACAGATCTCTTGGTGCATTGAACTGGGCAGCAGGTTGGAAGAACCACCTGGAAGGTGTTCTTTGGGGAGGAGAATTATGGGACAAAAGGCACATGCAAAATTGGGTGGGATGGTGGACTCCTGTCTCTCATACAGGACTCTTGACTGGAAACTGGAAATCTATCCCAGAAGAGAGAACAGGATTCTGGTCCTTTCATTTTATGCCTCCCTCTCTGTTGGTCATATATTCTAACTTCTAGGGAGCAGTTTTCCAAATCTTAACAACAGAAATCATCCTTCACATCAAATCCTAGGCAGAAGCCTCATGCACAGCACAGATGAAAGCAGTTGTTCTGACTGGGGGGATAGGTGCAGGCAGGGGAGCATGATGGGGTAGGTGCACTCTGGGCTGCTTCCTGCTTGTCTGCTCAGCACCGCCTGAGCACCAGGGGGTAGATTCCTTTAAGCAAAACTTGAAAATCAATGCACTGGAAGGATACTCATGATCACAGAAAGAGCTTTCTGGAAGGACAGAGGACTATGACAGCGAGGTCTAACTCTGGAATCATACAGAGTGGGGTTCGAAAACCAGCTTGTCATCTGTAAATGCTGTGACTTTGGCACTTTATTTGTCCTGCTAAGCCTCAGATTCTTGATTTGTAAAATGAGGCTCATAATTGTATTCTCCTAATTGGTTGAAAGAAGAATTAAAGTATTGTAGCAAAAACCTTGGCCCAAAGTAAGTGCTTCAGAGATGTTATTACTCTTCCTATCACAGTTGTTGCTCTGTTTATTAATATTATTCCAACAAGAAAATTTATTGGGAGAAATTACCTTGAGGTCTGTGTTGGGAAAGACCCGTAGGTGTGATCTGGAGGCAGAGAACTGTGATCATTAGTGGTGGCTGCCATGGGAATGTTTTAGAGAAGTGATAACCACGGAGCCCACAACTGCTATCCTAACTTTAAGGGGAGACCAAGATCTTTGCCTTTCTCTCCCACTTCTCAGCAAGAAGATGCTCCAATATGTATGGAGAAGAAACTGGAGTGTTGACAAATATATTCTGCAGCTACCACAGTGGTGGCTCCCAGATGTTTTCAGTGTCAGAGGATAAATGTTCTCTTCTCCAAGGCTACTGCTCTCATTTCTACGAGATCAGGTGTAAGGTCAGAGACTACCCAAGATCAAAGAGTACTCAGAAGACTCAAGATGATAGAATTTGAGGCCCAGACCTGGCCTTTGGGCTCCTTCTTTCTGTGTGGCTGGACAATGGGAAGTCACCCCCACCCTTAGAAAGCCAAGTGGACCCAGTAGCACCAGACCTAGGGGCAAGGGAATCAAGAGTGGGCAGTATGACCAGGTCATTTTCAAAGGTCTAGTTCAGCTCATCATGGCCGGAGATTTGGGACTGGTGCTGCAAATAGTATTAAAGTGTGTTCATTTTGTTGTGTCATGAATCATTAAGGATTCAAAAGCTGAGGCAGAAGGCCACCAGGTAGATATGCAGAAGGTCAAGACCCAAGCCAGCCCCCTTGATGGAAAAGATTTGCCTGAAGCTTCATTGCTATGCTTGTGACCTCATGTGACTCCCCCCTGGATCAGGCACAGTGTGGGTTTTCTCTCTCCCACAGACTTCACTGTGGGAAAGACTTCTGAGTTTTTACATAGCTTATTTCCTCTTCCAGGAGGACTAGACTGTCCTATCCTGTGGAGAAGCCCACTGATACAATATCTGAAGGCAGCCTGGGAGGCAGTGCTACTCCTCAGTGTGGTCACAAGACCTATGGTGAGTGGGGAGAGGCCCAGCTGCTGGCTCCCATGACCAAGTTTGTGTTTGCTGTGCTGGCTGACATGATGTGTTCATTTGTTTTAATGTCTCTCTCAGCCCTCTTCTGCCCATCCTGCTCTCCCCACTAGCTCTAAACAGAGTCTGTGACTTTGTTCCTACCTCTGGGGGCCAGTGGAGTTTAATTAAGGTTCCAGTTTAATTTAAGGCACAAAGCTGCCTGCCATCTAGGGATCTCTGAGGAGAACTGGGACCTTAACCCCATTTAAAATGTATCCTGCAGACAGGTCCAGTTCATCCAAAGTCACCTTCTGCCTGACATTCCAGTCATTAATTACTGGCAAAGTAACTGACATATCAATGACAGACAGTGATAAAACCCTTTCCCTGACAGAGCTACCTTCCCAGAAAAGTCACCTGACTTGACTCCTGGCTCAGTCAAGGCTGAATGCTGCCTAACCCTTTAGGAAATTCATTGTCTACCAACTTGTTGAATGTTAAACTATCACTAACCTGGTATTATCTCTCTGAGAGCTTGATGGGATTTATGAGACGCCCTCCCCCATCCCCAATGCTCAGGGAAGCAGAGCCTAAGGCAACATAATCCCCTCAGGGCCAGTGGCACTGGCGCCATGAGGGCAGTGTGTGTGGCCTAGCCATGCTCCCCAAAAACTGCAAACCATGCCTTTGAGGCACCCACACAGTTCAGGAATGATGCCCCTTCCACACGGAATTACAGAAAGCTACAAGTTTATCAAGCTGTGTTCAGAGCCCTGTGCGTCTATACACTGATATACAGCCAGGCTGCAATGCTTCCCTTGGAAAATCTGGGGAGAAAGAGTCTGGGAGGTTGTAGGTAACAAGGATTTCCTTTGGAGGAGTTCTTGCGGCCATTTACGAATGGGTACGTACAGATTTTGTATTTTGGTCCAATTCCTTGAATGAACCAAGAGTGCTTGCAGCTCAATGCCTTTTCCCTTTTCCCCTCTGCCTGGTGTGTTTCCTTCCCAAAGATCAGAACAGTGTGTGCTCTCTTCTCTTCTGGAGCTAGATTCCCATGCCACCATGTCAGTGCTGCCTTCCTTCCCTGGCCATGCTATTGAAACTTTCAGCTCCTTTCCTAATCCCTGTATTTCTCATTTCACATTGCCTTAGCCTTCTAGCTATCTGACATGCCACATATGTTCCTTATATATCATGTTTCTGTTACTCTTCTCCATGAGCCCGAGCTCCATATGGGCACAGACGTTGGTCTATTCCATCACTGCTGTACTCCTAGCGCTTGGAACAGTGTGCCCTGCACAGAGTAGGTATTCACTCAGTGAATTAGCTCTACTTACAGAAATACCATAGTCGAGGCAAGGGACCTGCTCAGAGGCTAAAGAGGAGGTGAGAGCTGAAGAGCAACCATGTAGTCAAAAACACACCCCAGGAGCGGGGTAACATGGAGGGAGGGTTGACTTAGTTCTGAACAAAGCTCATACCGCCAAAGGCCAGAAGCTTTTCCTTGGTCCCCATGTCTCCTTATGGCTGATTTCTGTATAAGCTGTTGGGGATATTTTAGAGAGAAGAGAAAGCAGTGTCTTCTAAGCTCTGAAACCAGAGCTTGGTCTGCCAAGATGCACCTGAAGCTAAAAGGTAGGCACCTTGCTTTTTATGTGCTCGTTCCTCCTGGTACTAAGTGTTCTGGTTCTAAGGGCCAGACATGTTTTTAATCTTGAAACTGTGAAAATTTGGCTTCTCTTGCCAAGTAGTTGTGAAAAAAGATGAAATAATGTATGTGAACAAGCTTTTTCAGAGAATCAAAGAGAACTCTGAATTGTGAGGCATTCTCCTTATTTCCCAAAGCTTGAACCATCCTTCCTCCCCTCTGCAAGCTGCACTTAGCTACACTTACTGTGGCAAGGAGGGAATCCAAGAAGCTGCCAGAAAAGACAGTGCCTGTGGAAAAGGATGTGCTGAGATGCAGGCTTGTTCCTGAGAAGGATTCATCCAGTCCACTCAGCTGTTCAATATAGTGGATATTGGAAGGATTTTCTGCAAGGCAAAGATGGAAAAAAGAAAGACAAGCAGACAAGCTTAAGAATACAGGACTGCCATACAAAGCAGGCCAAGGGGTGACCACTGAACAAAGAATTTGATGTCTACACTGGGGTCAATGTGGGATCTGCACTTACTTTAGTATCTATCTATCTATCTATCTATCATCTATCTATCTATCTATCTATCATCTATCTATCTATCTATCTATCTATCTATCTATCTATCTATCTATCATCTATCATCATCTATCTATATATCATCATCTATCATCATTTATCTATCATCATCTATCTACCTATCATTTATCTATCATCTATCATCTATCTATCTATATATCATCATCATCTATCTTTTTTTTTATTTTTTTTTTAAAGATTTTATTTATTTATTTGAGAGAGAGAATGAGAGACAGCACAAGACGGAGGAGGGTCAGAGGGAGAAGCAGACTCCCCGCCGAGCAGGGAGCCCAATGCGGGACTCGATCCAGGGACTCCAGGATCATGACCTGAGCTGAAGGCAGTCGCTTAACCGACTGAGCCACCCAGGCGCCCTCATCATCATCTATCTTATCTATCATCTATCATCTTCCTTCCTTCCTCTCTCTTCCTTCCTTCCTTCTTGCTTTCTTTTTCTTCTTTCTTTCTTTTTCTTTTTCTTTCTTTCTTTCTTTCTTTCTTTCTTTCTTTCTTTCTTTCTTTCTTCTTTCTTCCTTCCTTCCTTCCTTCCTTCCTTCCTTCCTTCCTTCCTTCCTTCCTTCCTTCTTTCCTTTCCTTTCCTTTCCTTCCTTTCCTTTCTCTTTCTTTCTTTCTTTCTTTCTTTCTTTCTTTCTTTCTTTCTTTCTTTCTTTCTTTCTTTCTTTCTTTCTTTCTTCCTTTCCTCTCCTTTCCTCTCCTTTCCTTTCCTTTCTTTCCTTTCTTCTTTCATCTTCCTCCCCTAAACACATGTATCCTTCTTGGGTACCTTCATCATCAAGGGTATATCCTTGCACCCCAGGCCCAGGTCCTCCAAACAAGTGTCCCCAATGTCACCTTTATATAATTTATCTTTCAAACCAGGACACTTTTGTAAGTAAAAGAGGATACTCTCAATAACTGCATGGGGAAAACAGGCATAAATGGGAACACATGATCACCCCAGTGATCACCCCAGACATTTTTCATAATACTATGCCATAGATACCCTAGTATTTATTTGGGTTTTTAGAGTTATCTAGGTCCAGAATGAGTTAAAGTAGTACCTCTCAAAAATTTAATGTGCATATGAATCTCCTGGGCATCTTGTTACAGATGTTACAGATTGTTACAGATTCTGATTCATTGGGTCTAGGGGTGAGAATGGGATTCTAGGTGTCCAACAAGCTTCCAGATGCTGCTGATTCATGGACTACACTCTGAGTAGCCGGGATTAGAGAATCCTCCTAACTGGGGCTCATGTAGCAGTAGCCAAAGTAACCATTAGCATGTCTCTATTTGCCCCAGGCTGCAACTCAGATCCCTGGAGGAAGCATCTGAAGGGAATGCAACTGGTCATTGTTGGGAATACAAACGGAAGCACTGACTGCCTTTGTTCCAAGACTATTGTTTCAAAAATGTTTAAGTAGAAAATAGCATTGGAAGATAAAGATAATATCTCCCACCAGAGCAAAGGGAATCATGCTTACTGCCCATTATAAAAGATTCTGGTTCCTGAAGCCTGGGGTTCTTCTCCTATAAAGCAATTCATGGTGGGTACAGGTATCATTTGGCCCTTTTCATGTCACCCTGTGGGAACAAGGCCTTGGGCAAGCAGCACAAAACTGATGATACTTTGGCTATGGCCGTTGCTTTGAGTGATAAACTGTTCTTTATCTTTGACCCAGTGGTCTTGTGTCTTCTGTCAGGGTCCATGAAACTGTGGCAGGTTACCTT
Source organism: Mirounga angustirostris (assembly GCF_029215605.1). NCBI lineage: Eukaryota > Metazoa > Chordata > Mammalia > Carnivora > Phocidae > Mirounga > Mirounga angustirostris. The sequence continues at coordinate 168,868,092 of NW_026991710.1, forward strand.
GTTGGTTTGCAAGTAACATAAGGTCTTACTTACATCTTTCACAGTTCTTGACAGTCATATTACAGATCAAACCAAATCTACCTGGCATACGATGCAGAATACATTCCTAACTAAGATTGGATTGTTCTTTAATTCTTTAAATTATTCCTTGTCTATATAAAAGGTGAGCAATGCATGATAATATCAACCCACATTTTTTACACAAATGTATTTTTTTCTCCTTGCATTGCCAACCCTCGACACACTCACATACCCCAGGAGCCCTTGTCCAAATCTTCCTGTGTCATCTTAAACTATTGGCCTCTACTTTGCTAGACATTTTCCTGCATGCCATGGTACATTCTGTACCAAAGTGCTGGCAGTCAGACTTGCAGCTCTCATGTCATCGTGACCCTTTCCAGCCAGCCAAAGAACAAAAACTGAGTGAGCTGACAGGTGCTTTGTTAGACTAATTTAACAAGGGCTGCCTGGTGCCAGCAAGTCTTTAGTTGAAGCAAGCTCTGAGTCCCTGGAGAGTGACCAGATGTACTTTGGGATCAGTGAGAAGCTGGCTGGCCCCTCGTGACCACTCCAACTTACATCACAGTCTTCTAATCAATGTCCTCAGTGTATATACACCTTGGGTTAAACATGGTTCAAAAGGATAGAAAAATAAAAATAAAATACAAATAAAAACTGTGGCTGTGGGGGAGGAGCAAGATGGTGGAGGAGTAGGAGACCTAAATTTCGTCTGGTCCCAGGAATTCAGCTAGATAGGGATCAACCTATTCTGAACACATATGAACTCAACAGGAGATCAAAGAAAAGAATAGTAACAACTCTCTGAACAGAAAAGCGACCACCTTCTGGAAGGTAGGACATGCGGAGAAGTGAATCTGAGGCAATATTCGGGAAGATAGATGGCGGGGGAAGGGCCTCCATCAGCCACTACTGGCAAGTGATAGAGCTGTGGAGCACAAAATCAGAACTTTTAGAAGTTGGCTACGCTGAGGGACGTCGCTCCAGTGGCTAAGCGGGGGGGTGGAACACTCACTGGGACAGTGTGGTCTCAGGACCCTCAGGGTCACAAAAAGACTGGGGGTGCCTGAGTGCGGCAGAGTTCCCAGGTATCAGAGCGGGGAAGCCAGCTGCAGAGACAGAGCCAAGGAGTGGGCTCTCAGCTTGGGGTTGCCATAAACCATGATCCGCGGCACAGTCGGGCCATTGCTCTTCCAGCAGGGACCCAACAAGTGGCCAACGCCAAAGAAATACAAACAATTATAAGAACATATTATGAGCAACTATATGCCAGCAAATTAGACAATCTGGAAGAAATGGATGCATTCCTAGAGATGTATCAACTACCAAAACTGAACCAGGAAGAAATAGAAAACCTGAACAGACCTATAACCACTAAGGAAATTGAAGCAGTAATCAAAAATCTCCCAACAAACAAAAGCACAGGGCCAGCCAGCTTCCCAGGGGAATTCTACCAAACATTTAAAGAAGAATTAATACCTATTCTTCTGAAACTGTTCCAAAAAATAGAAATGGAACGAATACTTCCAAACTCATTTTATGAGGCCAGCATTACCTTTATCCCAAAACCAGACAAAGACCCCATCAAAAAGGCGAATTACAGGCCAATATCCTTGATGAACCTGGATGCAAAAATTCTCACCAAAACACTAGCCATTAGGATCCAACAGTACATTAAAAGGATTATTCACCATGACCAAGTGGGATTTATCCCTGGGCTGCAAGGTTGGTTCAACATCCGCAAATCAATCAATGTGATACAATACATTAACAAAAGAAAGAACAAGAATCATATGATCCTCTCAATAGATGCAGAAAAAGCTTTTGACAAAGTACAGCATCCTTTCTTGATCAAAATTCTTCAGAGTATAGGGATAGAGGGTACATACCTCAAGATCATAAAAGCCATCTATGAAAACCCACAGAGAATATCATTCTCAATGGGGAAAAACTGAGAGCTTTCACCCTAAGGTCAGGAACACAGCAGGGATGTCCACTATCACCACTGCTATTCAACATAGTACTAGAAGTCCTAGCCATGGCAATCAGACAACAAAAAGAAATAAAAGGCATCCAAATCAGCAAAGAAGAAGTCAAACTCTCACTCTTTGCAGATGATATGATACTTTATGTGGAAAACCCAAAAGACTCCACCCCAGAACTCCTAGAACTCATACAGGAATTCAGTAAAGTGGCAGGATAGAAAATCAATGCACAGAAATCAGTGGCATTCCTAAACCCCAACAACAAGACAGAAGAAAGAGAAATTAAGAAGTCGATCCCATTTACAATTGCACCCAAAACCTTAAGATATCTGTGAATAAATCTAACCAAAGAGGCAAAGAATCTGTACTCAGAAAACTATAAAATACTCATGAAAGAAATTGAGGAAGACACAAAGAAATGGAAAAACAGTCCATGCTCGTGGATTGGAAGAACAAATATTGTGAAGATGTCAATGCTACCTAGAGCAATCTACACATTTATTGCAGTCCCTATCAAAATACCATCAAGTTTTTTCAATGAAATGGAACAAATAATCCTAAAATTTGTATGGCTCCAGAAAAGACCCCAAATAGCCAGAGGAATGTTGAAAAAGAAAAGCAAATCTGGTGGCATCACAATTCCTGACTTCAAGCTCTATTACAAAGCTGTAATCATTAAGACAGAATGGTACTGGCACAAAAACAGACACATAGATCAATGGAACAGAATAGAGAGCCCAGAAATAGATGCTATGGTCTACTGACTCTATGGTCAACTAATCTTTGACAAAGCAGGAAAGAATGTCCAATGGAAAAAAGATAGTCTCTTCAACAAATGGTGTTGGGAAAATTGGCCAGCCACATGCAGAAGAATGAAACTGGACCATTTCCTTACACCATACACAAAAATAGACTCCAAATGGTTGAAAGACCTAAATGTGAGACAGGAGTCCATCAAAATCCTAAAGGAGAACACAGGCAGCAACCTTTTCGACCTCAGCTGCAGCAACTTATTCCTAGAAACATTGCCAAAGGCAAGGAAAGCAAGGGCAAAAATGAACTATCGGGACTTCATCAAGATAAATAGCTTTTGCACAGCAAAAGAAACAGTCAACAAAACCAAAAGACAACCAACAGAATGGGAGAAGATATTTGCCAATGACATATCAGATAAATGGCTAGTATCCAAAATCTATAAAGAACTTTTTAAACTCAACACCCAAAGAACAAATGATCCAATCAAGAAATGGGCAGAAGACATGAATAGACATTTTTCCAAAGAAGACATCCAAATGGCCAACAGACATATGAAAAAGTGCTCCACATAACTCAGCATCAGGGAAATCCAAATCAAAACCTTAATGAGATACCACCTCACACCAGTCAGAATGGCTAAAATTAACAAGTCAGGAAACGACAGATGTTGGCAGGGATGTGAAGGAAGGGGAACCCTCCTACACTGTTGGTGGGAATGCAAGCTGGTGTAGCCACTCTGGAAAACAGTATGGAGGTTCCTCAAAAAGTTGAAAATAGAGCTCCCATACAATCCAGCAATTGCACTACTGGGTATTTATCTCAAAGATACAAATGTAGTGATCCAAAAGGGTACGTGCACCCCGATGTTTATAGCAGCAATGTCCACCATAGCCAAACTATGGAAAGCCAAGATGTCCATCTACAGATGAATGGATAAAGAAGATGTGGTATATATATACAATGGAATATAGTATGCAGCCATAAAAGGAATGAAATCTTGACATTTGCAAAGACGTGGATGGAACTGGAGGGTATTATGCTGAGCGAAATATGTCAATCAGAGAAAGACATGTATCATATGATGTCACATATGAGGAATTCTTAATCTCAGGAAACAAACTGAGGGTTGCTGGAGTGGTGGGGGGTGGGAGGGAGGGGGTGGCTGGGCAATAGACATTGGGGAGGGTATGTGCTATGGTGAGCGCTGTGAACTGTGTAAGACTGTTGAATCACAGACCTGTACCTCTGAAACAATTAATACATTACATGTTATATGTTAAAAAAAAAAAAAAGAAGAAGATAGCAGGAAGGGAAAATGAAGGAGGGGAAATCAGAGGGGTAGACGAACCATGAGAGCCTATGGACTCTGAGAAACAAACTGAGGGTTCCAGAGGGGAGGGGGGTGGACGGGATGGGTTAGCCTGGTGATGGGTATTAAAGAGGGCATGTACTGAATGGAGCACTGGCTGTTATATGCAAACAATGAATCATGGAACACTACATCAAAAAACTATGATATAATGTATGGTGATTAACATAACATAAAAAAAAACAAAACTGTGGCTAACAACTTTAGGTTCTAATCTGTGTTAAAGACAACATTCCCCTCTTTCATGTCTTCCCCTTTTTTCATCAATTATTGTCAGTATTAAATCCCAGTGTGTTCCCTCTTATCTCCCAGACATATCCCCAAATGCACACAGGCACCTTCCCTGCCTTCCCCAAGCTTCTTTCTACTCCCAGAGCTCCTCACTAGGAAAGTCTCATATATGTGCATTTTCCATAAGGTGTTGGTGAGAGATAACAGCTTATTCTGGTATTTCTGCATGGAGTGTTTCCATTTTAGAAGAGCACCACTCAGGGGCAGGATTAAGATGACACAAGGGAGACAACTAGGACTCAAAATTTAAGGACCCCAGGAGTGGGTGCCTCCTTAACATCTGCATCCTGCATGCCTCATTTGCGTCACCCTAATCCCAGTCCTGGTATCACTACAGGAAAGGAAGCTGCCTGATATAATGTCCCACAATGGATAGGTAGGTGAGTATAGGGAGATCCTTCCTAGCCAACCTCAAACTCATGCCCCACCCCCCACCCCCCGCTGGAGACTTCCTCCAAACAAGAATGAGCCAGTTCCTGGTCTCACTTTCCTGATAACTGAACAAGAGGAGAAGGCAGGTGTTATTCCTGCACCATGACACTCAGATATAACAGGCTCTGCTTGATGATGTCACTAGTTAGATAAAAGCCCAAAGTAATGTCCAGTCAAACACTTAATGTTTCTCTGGGCCCCATTCTGATTCCTCAGTCCTTTGACTATGGATTCTAAAAAGAACCTTGGGACATCAATTATGGATGACAAAGATTTCTCCCTTGCATTCTGTCCTTGAAACACAACTTACTCAGTTCGGTGAGGATGGGGATTCTTCGGTATTTTGATTTCCCAGAATATCTGCCAAAGTGCTCTGAAGTCCCTTCTGTGAACACAGACAACAACAAAGAAGAAAAGAGATGGATACATGCAAACAAAGTGACTTACAAAACTTGGCAAGGATGGAGAAGCACACCATGTAACTTGGTGCTTCATCTTAACAAAGTTACTCTCATGTCCAAATCCTTGGTTTTTTTCTATATTTAGGGGAAACATTGGGTCCTCCTCAGATCTCCTTTTGAGAAGTGGTGTGTGTGTGTGTATTTTAAATGCACTTCAAATGAACTACAAAAAAGACAAAGCTCACCCTGGTTGCTTATTGACCACATTAGTAAAATATGATTATTCTCTGTGGAGTGGTAGTGCTGGATGATGGCCCAGGCAGGCTGTGCCTGAATCCACATTCATTTGCTTGCAAAACTTTCAGGAAACCACGAATAAATAGGTGGGGCTGCTCCACCAGTGCTTTTGGAGACACTACAACTAGTTTCTGACTCTTAGTGCTCTCAGCCTTTTGGAGATGCTCTCTGGGTATTCAGGTGCCCATGTGGCACTGCTCATGTCTTTCTTCTTCCACAGAATTGGCTGCCTCCCATCCCTGGTTGTCCTGCCTCAATCCTGAATGCCTTGGAAGTTCCTTAAAGATGGGCAGGGTGTCACTTAGAGCCTCTGAGCTTTGCTTTCAGTTTACAGACAGATTTCCCTCCTGTGTGAGGAGGTGAAGCCCTTCACTCTCCTCTGTGAGCCTTGACTCCACAAGACAGTGATGCACAGAACCAGCCTGAAACACAGTGCTACCATGCAGGGAACCATGGACAGGTTCAAAACCAGGCAGAACACCAGAGTTTTGGTCTCTAAGCCAAACTAAAAAAATGTAAAGAATGAAAAGGGAAGAGAGAAATGGAGAGCTAGGGTCCATTTAAAAAAGAAACACACACATAATGATCTCATCAGAAGTGATGCTTTAAAACTGTTGGTTACCTTTCTTGAGCCTTTCTGAGAATACTATGTAACAGGGACATGCTACTGTGAAAGGTAAAAATTCTACTTAAAATTCCCTGCTGCCTTAGAAGAGGGTCTGCTGTTTACTGAGCCAGGCACATGGGAGGGGACAGAGTGAAATGGGGAGTGAATGGAGATGAGCATGGTGGTAAGATAGGCTGACAGACAAAGGAGGGCTGCTGAGACAGGGACAGGGGAAAAGAAATGACCCAGAAGGTTATTTTTTTCAGAGGGAATGCTATATACTATAATATTTACCAGATTTTCCATCTCCGCAAGACATTCAGTAAAAGAGGCACTTCTTACTAATGCAGAGTAGAACTGAATATATTTCTGAGAGTCACTAAAATTTGGAGTCATGCTTCAAGGTGGATTTGGGGTAAAACCTGATGCACCACAGGAAGCTCCCAACCTATTTGGTTTATAGTTAGAAGTGGCAAGTGTCTTAGGAATTTAGTAAATGCTGCAACTTTAGGTAGGGAGATGGAAGACCAGAGGGCTAACCTTGTTCACACAGCTATTTAAGAGGAAGGCTCATAGTTTGGCTCGAGATCAGATATCCTAACTCATTGGTAAATCTTAGTTGTGATGGGACCTGAATACCTTCCAACTGTTTTTCCTAAAAAAATGTCTCTGGGATTTCCATAATGCAAGAAGATTGGGGGAACTAAGATTTACTTTATTCTCAGAACTGTGTAAGATGCTTTCTCTGTTCTATGCACATTTCCTTCCTTCTTCCTTCTGCCAAAATTTAAAGAAAGTCTTCTCCATGCCAGGACTGTGAAGAGTCCCTGTCCCAGTGGCATCCTATGTGATGCAAATATAAAATAATTTCAGTGATGAGTATTGTGGAAAAACCTAACTTTGAGGGACCAGTGATTGATGAGGGAAGGTGACTTTAGATAGGATCTGAAAAGAGTCCTCTCTGATGTTGGAATGGAGTCCTGAGTGGTGACAAGCTACCCAGGCAGAGGGAATAGGATGAGGGATCCAAGGAAGGAAAGAGCCAGTATAAACAGGATGAAGTAGGAGAAAATTCAAACTCTCTACTGGCCTGCAAGACCCTATGTTATTTTCCTATAATTGTCATGGGTCACATTATAGGGTTTAAAGTAGGGAACTGACATTATTTACTAATATTTATAGACGATCCCTCTGGCTGCTGTGAGCAGTAGAAACTATAGAGAGATCACAATTTTACTACAGTCATATCAAATCTGTGAATTCAGTGTATATAGTCAGATACTTCCATCTCAAATGTTCTTATTGGGTACAGACACATGTATAACAGTTGAAACAATTGCTTTGGATACCAGCTGAAGGACGGCAACTGAATTTCTGCCTTAATTCTATCTTGTCTTGTAGAGCAATGGTTAATTTGAATATGTGTCAGATCATAGCCTGAGTATATTTTACTAATGTCAATATTTTTGCTACCTGGTAGTACATAGTATTATACCTGAAATCTTCCAGTCTGGCAGGGTGTTATTACAAAAAATTGCTTAATTGTAGATTACTACTGTACATTTAAATTTCAGTAGCATATTAAGTTGTCAGACTTAATTACCATTATATGTTTAGATTATGCCACAGATTATTTAGTTCAGTACCTAGGTTTGCCAACCTGTTCTCCTTGTGACGAGACAGGGCAGCAATTAGAGTGTCACTGGAAAACCTAAAGTTTCCCATGGAAATGTCCAGGAGGGCTGGCATTCTTACAGATCTTTCAGAGAGTCCTCACTCTGCTGTTCCCAACCCCCAACATCCCTCGGTGAATCACTGTATGGAATAGCTTTGGTGGTCCAAGATGGCCTTCATATATGTTTGCCATGACTTCATCTTTCCCATGAAGATGTGGGAAAGCCCACTGATCCCACAAACGTCTCACCAGATATGCAAGGGCAAGGTTTCTGATCTTGATATGATTAACATTTGGGGCCCAAAAGTTTGTTTGTTTGAAACTATGTGGGGCTGTCCTGTGCATTGTAGGATGTTTACCAATATCTCTGACCTCTACTCACTAGCTGCCAATAGTATCCCCTCAAGTTGTGACAACCAAAACTGTCTCCAGACATTGTCAGATGACCTCTGGGGGCAAAACTGTTCCTGATTGATAACCATTATCCTAGAGGAAGGGAAAGTGAACTGTCCATTGGCTAATCTTATGTTGGTACTCAGCATGCAAGATGTTCTCTGCCTCCTAGAAGAATTTCACAATCCTTTATACTGTCAATTCTTGGAGGCATGTACTCCCATTTCCACCTCTTAAGGATGGTACAAGAGTAGTATTAATATGAAATGGGAAGAATGGTTAAGAGAACAAAACAGGCTTCTCTGAGGATTGGGAATTTCTGTATATAAACTCCAGGCAGATTCCTATAATGCCAGAGTCATTAATGAAATTTCTGAGTAATGATCCTTTGTTTTTCACAAGTTCATAATGTGACTTTACTGATGCTATGGTGCCAGACAAGCAGACTCCATGACCTTTGTTGGGTGGCACAGTAGAGCCTGACTGGATCTGCATTTCCTGGTTACACAAATGGGTATGATGACATCCATAAAAAAAATGGTGCAAGGCCTACACAATACATTTTTCTCTAAACTTTTGCTTTTATCTTTGGGGATAGCACCTACTCATTCTTCATAATGATTGAAATACTTTGATATTCCTTCATTTTTTCTGCCTCCTTTCCAAATCTTTTTCCCCCTCACCTTTACCTCCTTTTACCAATTCATCTTTCTCCTTTGAGGGCAACCTTTTAACCTGTAACAGAGTACAGGGCACATCATACAAGAACAACATTGTTTTGTTGAATTAATAAATAAGTTAAAGGATGAAAATTACTAGATATAAAAGAAACCAGAATTAAATTCACAGGTTTCTATCTTTCTAGCCTATGTAAGATGTGAAACTTAAGTAAAACTAATCATAGGAAGGACAAGTCACCCAGATGATTAACTAGATGGCCGATGTCAGTTTATCCCAGGCTATGTTATGCGGGCATTTTCATTTGCATATTGATGATATTGCCTTTAAAGTGAATACTTCTTCTCTGTCCAATCATAGAAAGTTGTAAGCGTGGTGTACTCACATACACACCTACTCACGCATATACCACACACACATCTTGTGTAAATCTGAGTGAGCCTAATTGCTAAGCTAAGGATTTATGTGCAGAACACAACAGCATTTTTAGATTTGTTTAGTAGTGATATGGCTCATACCTCCTTAGTCTGGATTTTCATGGCACTCTGCTATTCATAAAGTGCTTTGTTATTAGTCTGCTTTGCAAAACACCCTGAAGCTCTGGGTGCCAACTGGGCTTTTGTTGCTTAGGAAGGGTGTCTCAAGTAGCTGGCTCAGTTCACCTACCAAAGATTAGGCTAGATTACTCACTTACTCCTTTGGTCCAAGAACCTTCTATTTTCCCACCTAGCAACAGTGACCTGGGAGTCAGAGAGAGCTCTTTTGGTTTCCTAATTTGATTCATGAACATTTTTATCCACAACCATAATCATGAAAGCCTCGCAATTTCTGTGATGTCTGACCACTCCAAGTTCCATGCACAGTGGAACAGCTGTGCTCAGCAGCTGCACGGCTAGAGGACTGAGTTCCTGATCCTGAGTATCAACATCCCCAAGGGAAATGGCTGGATGGAGGGGACCCCAACAATGATTTACTTTTATTTTTGAGTTGAAAATCTGTTTTAGATACAGAAAATTCTTCACTAATAGTTACTTTCATATTAGGTTGAATGTCTAGTAGTCAATTTTAGAAATAGATTAATAGATAAACCTTTTCCTATTTGGAGGGGAGAAGGGAAACCACAATTTTTAGTGGGAATTTACTTCAAACACTTGGGTACAGTGAAATGTTGGGAACTCCTCAAGAGTCCAGCTTACTGGATCATTTGCTTCAATTCATTAGGTAGGTGGTAAGCATCTAAGTGACCATAATTGTACTAGGCACTAAGAGGAATACAAAGGAGGAAAAAACTTGATCCCCATCCTGAATAGATCCTGCTTCTTACCATCTCTTTCCAATCTGAAGCTACAGTATGACATCTTTAGTCTATGGAAGTCAGAAGAGACCTTAGCGATAGTCTTCTAAAGTTCATAAATTGAAAGCATCTTGAAAGAGTAAAAGAGGGGAGGAGCAAGATGGCAGAGGAGTAGGAGACCTACATTTCATCTGGTCCCAGGAATTCAGCTAGATAGGGATCAAACCATTCAGAACACCTACGAACTCAACAGGAGATCAAAGAAAAGAATAGTAGCAACTCTCTGAATAGAAAAGCGACATTTTCTGGAAGGTAGGACATGTGGAGAAGTGAATCTGAGGCAATATTCAGGAAGATAGATGGTGGTGGGGAGGGAGCCTCTGTCAGCCGCTACCGGCAGATGATAGAGCAGCGGAGCACAAAATCAGAACTTTTAGAAGTCTGCTCTGCTGAGGGATGTCGCTCCAGTGGCTAAGCAAGGGTGGAACCCTCACAGGGACAGTGTGGTCTCAGGACCCTCAGGGTCACAGAAAGACCAGGGGTGTCTGAGTGCGGCAGAGCTCCCAGGTATTGGAGCAGTGAAGCCAGCTGCAGAGACAGAGCCAAGGAGTGGGCCCTCAGCTCGGGTTGCCATAAACCATGATCCGTCGCACAGTCGGGCCACTGCTCTTCCAGCAGGGACCGAACAAGTGGCAGATCCGGGGAGACTCTCCTTCTCCCCAGGAGAATTGGTGTTGGAGTGCACTGCAGGAATCTGCTGGGTTTGGAGACTCCAAACAGGGTCATGTGCCAGAGATAGAAACACTTGGTCACAGGTCAGGTGAGCACGGAATGCGGCCGGGGCCTGGGGACACAGGAGTGATTGACTGCTGTTCTCTGGGGGGCACTGAGGAGTGGGGCCCTGAGTTCTCGGCTCCTCCAGGGTGGTGACTGAGAGGCTGCCATTTTCACTCTCATCCTCCAAAGCTATATGGAAAGCTTGCAGGGAACAAAAGCTCCCAAGAGCAAACCTGAGCAGATTACTTAGCCCAGCCCCCAGCAAGGGTGGGGAAATTCCACCTCTGGCAAAGACATTTGAGAACCATGGCAACAGGCCCCTCCCCCAGAAGATCTGCAAGAACAGCCAACCAAGACCAAGTTTACCAATCAATGAGAATGGCAGAACTCCAGCATTAGGGGAATACAGCACATAGAATTCATGGCTTTTTTTCTGCTGATTCTTTAGTCTCTCAAAATTAATTTTTTTAATTTTCTTTTTTTTCTTCTTCTATTTTTCTTTTGAATTTTTCTTTTTCCCTTTTTCAACCAACATCTTACCAATCCCCTTTTTAAAAATCTTTTTTATTTTTCATTTTTAGAGTCATATTCTATCCCTTCATAGTAGTTAACCCTATTTTTGGTATATATATATATATATGTTGTTCTCTCTTCAAAATTTTGAAATACAGTTTCTTCTAACAGACCAAAATATACCCTAAATCTCTAGTGTATGGCTTTGTTCTAGTCTCCTGCCTGATCACATTCTCTCCCTTTTTTATTTTAATTTCTTTTCTTTTTTCAACCAACTTCTTATCAATTCCTTTTATAAAATCTTTTATAATTTTCATCTTTACAATCATTCCATCCCTTCACCATATTTACCCTTATTTTTGTACATATATAAGTTTTTCTTTCTTTAAAATTTTGGAAGGCAGTTTCCTCTAACAGACCAAAGTATGCCCAAAATCTAGTGTGTGGCACTGATCTATTCACCAGCCTGATCATGTTTGATCATATTCTTTTTTTTTTCTTTTTTCTTTCTTTCCCCTTCTTTTCCCCTGGTTTCAGGTCTCTTCTGACTTGTTTAGTGTATATTTTTCTGGGGTCATTGTTACCCTGTTAGCATTTTGTTTTCTCATTCATCTGTTCTCCTCTGGACAAAATGACAAAATGGAAAAACTCACCTCAGAAAAAAAGAACAAGAGGCAGTACCGACTGCCAGGGACGTAATCAATATGGACATTAGTAAGATGTCAGAACTAGAGTTCAGAATGACAATTATAAAGATACTAGCTGGGCTTGAAAAAAGCATGGACGATAATAGAGAAACCCTTTCTGGAGAAATAAAAGAACTAAAGTCTAACCAAGTCAAAATCAAAAAGGCTATTAATGAGGTGCAATCAAAAATGGAGGCTCTAACTGCTAGGACAAATGAGGCAGAAGAGAGAATTAGTGATATAGAAGACCAAATGATGGAGAAAAAGGAAGCTGAGAAAAAGAGAGATAAACAACTACTGGATCATGAGGGCAGAATTCGAGAGATAAGTGATACCATAAGAACAAACAGTATTAGAATAATTGGGATCCCAGAAGAAGACAGAGAGAGGGGGGCAGAAAGTATATTGGAACAAATTATAGCAGAGAACTTCCCTAATTTGGGGAAGGAAACAGGCATCAAAATCCAGGAAGCACAGAGAACCTCCCCCAAAATCAATAAAAATGGGTCAACATCCCGACATCTAATAGTAAAACTTTCGAGTCTCAGAGACAAAGAGAAAATCCTGAAAGTAGCTCGGGACAAGAGGTCTGTAACCTACAATGTTAGAAACATTAGATTGGCAACAGACCTATCCACAGAGACCTGGCAAGCCAGAAAGGACTGGCATGATATATTCAGAGCACTAAATGAGAAAAATATGCAGCCAAGAATACTCTATCCAGCTGGGCTGTCACTGAAAATAGAAGGACAAATAAAAAACTTCCAGGACAAACAAAAACTAAAGGAATTTGGATACATGAAACCAGCCCTACAAGAAATATTGAAAGGGGTCCTCTAAGTAAAGAGAGAGCCTAAAAGCAACATAGACCAGAAAGGAACACAGACAATATACAGTAACAGTAACCTTACCAGCAATACAATGGCACTAAATTCATATCTTTCAATAGTTACCCTGAATGTAAATGGGCTAAATGCTCCAATCAAAAGACACAGGCTATCAGACTGGATTAAAAAACAAGACCCATTGATATCTGTCTGCAAGAGACTCATTTTAGACCCAAAGACACCCCCAGATTGAAAGTGAGGGGGTGGAAAACCATTTACCATGCTAATGGACACCAAAAGAAAGCTGGGGTGGCAATCCTTATGTCAGACAAATTAGATTTTAAACCAAAGACTATAATAAGACATGAGGAAGGACACTATATCCTACTTAAAGGGTCTATCCAACAAGGAGATCTAACAATTGTAAATATCTATGCCCCTAACATGGGAGCAGCCGATTATATAAGGCAATTAATAACAAAAGCAAAGAAACACATTGACAACAATACAATAGTAGTGGGGGACTTTAACACTGAAATGGACAGATCATCCAAACAAAAGATCAACAAGGAAATAAAGACTTTAAATGACACACTGGACCAAGTGGACTTCATAGATATATTCAGAACATTCCATCCTAAAGCAACAGAATACACATTCTTCTCTAGTGTCCATGGAACATTCTCCAGAATAGATCACATCCTAGGTCACAAATCAGGTCTCAACCGGTACCAAAAGATTGGAATCATTCCCTGAATATTTTCAGACCACAGTGCTTTGAAACTAGAACTCAATCACAAGAGGAAAGTCAGAAAGAACTGAAATACATGGAGGCTAAAGAGCATCCTACTAAAGAATGAATGGGTCAACCAGGAAATTAAAGACGAATTAAAATAATTCATAGAAACAAATGAAAATGAAAACATAAGTGCAAAATCTCTGGGATGCAGCAAAGGGGGTCCTAGGAGGAAAGTATTTAGCAATACAAGCCTTTCTTAAGAAACAAGAAAGGTCTCAAATACACAACCTAACCCTACACCTAAAGGAGGTGGAGAAAGAACAGCAAATAAAGCCTAAACCCAGCAGGAGATGAGAAATAATAAAGATCAGAGCAGAAATCAATGAAATAGAAACCAAAAGAACAGATCAACGAAACTAGGAGTTGGTTCTTTGAAAGAATAAGATTGATAAACCTCTGGCCAGACTTATCAAAAAGAAAAGAGAAATGACACAAATAAATAAAATCATGAATGAAAGAGAGATCACGACCAACACCAAAGAAATGCAAACAATTATAAGAACATATTATGAGCAACTATATGCCAGCAAATTAGATAATCTGGAAGAAATGGATGCATTCCTAGAGATGTACCAACGACCAAAACTGAACCAGGAAGAAATAGAAAACTACTAAGGAAATTGAAGCAGTAATCAAAAATCTCCGAACAAACAAAAGCACAGGGCCAGCCAGCTTCCCAGGGGAGTTCTACCAAACATTTAAAGAAGAATTAATACCTATTCTTCTGAAACTGTTTCAAAAAATAGAAATGGAAGGAAAACTTCCAAACACATTTTATGAGGCCAGCATTAACTTGATCCCCAAATCAGACAAAGACCCCACCAAAAAGGAGAATTACAGACCAATATCCCTGATGAACATGGATGCAAAAATCTCACCAAAGTACTAGCCAATAGGATCCAACAGTACATTAAAAGGATTATTCACCACGACCAAATGGGATTTATCCCTGGGCTGCAAGGTTGGTTCAACAGCCGCAAATCAATCAATGTGATACAATACATTAATAAAAGAAAGAACAAGAACCACATGATCCTCTCAATAGATGTAGAAAAAGCATTTGACAAAGTACAGCATCCTTTCGTGATCAAAACTCTTCAGAGTATAGGGATAGAGGGTACATACCTCAAGATCATAAAAGCCATCTATGAAAACCCACAGAGAATATCATTCTCAATGGGGAAAACTGAAAGCTTTCCCCTAAGGTCAGGAACACAGCAGGGATGTCCACTATCACCACTGCTATTCAACATAGTACTAGAAGTCCTAGCCACGGCAATCAGACAACAAAAAGAAATAAAAGGCATCCAAATCAGCAAAGAAGAAGTCAAACTCTCACTCTTTGCAGATGATATGATGGTTTATGTGGAAAACCAAAAGACTCCACCCCAAAACTGCTAGAACTCATACAGGAATTCAGTAAAGTGGCAGGATAGAAAATCAATGCACAGAAATCAGTGGCATTCCTATACACCCACAATAAGACAGAAGAAAGAGAAATTAAGGAGTCAATCCCATTTACATCTGCACGCAAACCCATAAGATACCTAGGAATAAATCTAACCAAGGAGGCAAAGAATCTGTACTCAGAAAACTATAAAATACTCATGGAAGAAATTGAGGAAGACACAAAGAAATGGAAAAACATTCCAGGCTCATGGATTGGAAGAACAAATATTGTGAAGATGTCAATGCTACCTAGAGCAATCTACACATTTATTGCAATCCCTATCAAAATACCCTCAGGTTTTTTCTATGAAATGGACCAAATAATCCTAAAATTTGTATGGAACCAGAAAAGACCCTGAATAGCCAGAAGAATGTTGAAAAAGAAAAGCAAAGCTGCTGGCATCACAATTCCTGACTTCAAGCCCTATTACAAAGCTGTAATCATCAAGACAGTATGGTACTGGCATAAAAACAGACACATAGATCAATGGAACAGAATAGAGTCCAGAAATGGACCCTCAACTCTATGGTCAACTAATCTTTGACAAAGCAGGAAAGAATGTCCAATGGAAAAAAGATAATCTCTTCAACATATGGTGTTGGGAAAATTGGACAGCCACATGCAGAAGGATATAACTGGACCATTTCCTTACACTACACACAAAAATAAACTCAAAATGGATGAAAGACCTAATGTGAGACAGGAGTCCATCAAAATCCTAAAGGAGAACATAGGCAGCAACCTCTTCGACCTCAGTCGCAGCAACTTCTTCCTGGAAACATAGCCAAAGGAAAGGGAAACAAGGGTAAAAATGAAATATCGGGACTTCATCAAGATAAAAAAAACTTTTGCACAGCAAAGGAAACAGTCAACAAAACCAAACGACAACTGACAGAATGGGAGAAGATATTTGCAAATGACATATCAGATAAAGGGCTAGTATCCAAAATCTATAAAGAACTTCTCCACTCAATACCCAAAGAACAAATGATCCAATCATGAAATGGGCAGAAGACATGAACAGATATTTTTCCAAAGAAGACATCCAAACGGCCAACAGACACATGAAAAAGTGCTCCACATACTCAGCATCAGGGAAATCCAAATCAAAACCTCAATGAGATACCCCCTCACACCAGTCAGAATGGCAAAAATTAACACGTCAGGAAACGACAGATGTTGGCGGGGATGCGGAGAAAGGGGAATCCTCCTACACCATTGGTGGGAATGCAAGCTTGCGTAGCCACTCTGGAAAACAGTATGCAGGTTCCTCAAAATAGAGCTACCCTATGACCCAGTAATCGCTCTACTGGGTATTTAACCCAAAGACAGAAATGTAGTGATCCGAAGGGGTACGTGCACCCCAATGTTTATAGCAGCAATGTCCACAATAGCCAAACTATGGAAAGAGCCAAGATGTCCATCAACAGATGAATGGATAAAGAAGATGTGGCATATATATACAATGGAATATTATGCAGCCATCAGAAAAAACCAAAATCTTGCCATTTGCAACGACATGGATTGAACTAGAGTATATAATGAGTGAAACACGTCAATCAGAGAAAGACATGTATCATATGATGTCACTGATATGAGGAATTCTTAATCTCAGGAAACAAACTGAGGGTTGCTGGAGTGGATGGGGTGGCTGGGTGATAGACATTGGGGAGGGTATATACTATGGTTAGCACTGTGAATTGTGTAAGACTGATTAATCACCTGTACCTCTGAAACAAATAATACATTATATGTTAAAAAAAGAGAGAGAGAGAAGATAGTAGGAAGGGTAAAATAAGGAGGGAAGTCAGAGGGGGAGACGAACCATGAGAGACTACGGACTCTGAGAAAGAAACTGAGGGTCCTAGAGGGGAGGGGATGGGGGAAAGTGTTAGTCTGGTGATGTGTATTGAAGAGGGCACGTATTGAATGGAGCACTGGGTGTTATATGCAAACAATGAATCATGGAACACTACATCAAAAACTAATGATGTAATGTATGGTGATTAACATAACATAAAAAAATAAAATAAAAAAAAGAGTAAGAGAGAATTATACTTCATTCTCTCAAACATTAAACTAGGAATAGTAGTGGAGCATCTCTAAGATATAATGAGAATTGATACTACTACTACTAAATATTATTAATTATAATAATATGCCAATTTCTATCTTATCTAATATTTAATTAATAACAAAAACAGCACTTAAAATTCAGTGGGAAAACTGTTACATGCATTCCATTTAGGAGATGGAAATTATTTTTCATTTGACTTAGGATTACCAAGGACTTAACTCTCTGCTACTTCTATTACAGAATTCTCAGAGTTGGAAGAGGTCTTCGACGATAACTGATCCAACCTCTCCTCCTCCCCATGATCAAAGTACTTCAGAGATGAGTTAATTCTCTTTTCTTATTCCATTCTCTCTAAACTCCTCCTATCAAGGAGTTGTTCTTACGTGATTCTTCAGGTGTCTGGGCAGAGCAGCTAATCCTCAGTGATCCAATGTTGAGGGTGGCCATGATGGTCTCTGTGTCTACCAGAGCTGGGTTGCTTGATGCCTTGGATGAGGAGGATAAGACAGCACACATGGAACATTCCTCTATGTTGGCTGCATGGAGGTCTTCAGGAAAGAGTGCAGATCCCTAATGAGAGAAAACCCAATAGAGGAGGGACTTCTCAGGTGGAGGGATTTTATATAATGGCTCATGGTGATGCCTCTTGTGGGATGCAATTTTTGAGCCAAAGCCTCTCCAGCCTTCACTGAATTGGTTTTAAGACTTAGTTACCTGATATCTGAACACATTTAGCCTCATTGATCATTAATATCTTTGTGAGACTGAATTTCACAGACCCTACCTGAGAGCAAGTCTGGATGAGCCAAAGGAGGGTAAAGAGGGAGGAGCCTACATCCATTCAGATGATTCAAGTGGGAGAAGTAAAGTAGGGATAACAGTAGGGGTAACAAGAAACATTCAGAGAAAGGGGAAGTAATGGATCTAAAGGCAAATTTTGCATCCCTACAGTTTTGCTTGCAGCTGACCTTTTCTGTACCCTCTGGATTAACTAGCATAGTGGTGGTTGCTTCTTTCCCAATTTGGTGGAGAAATAGGGATAGATCTGGTTCTGTCTTCAGGTAGCTTAGATATGAATACCAGTAATTCCTAACACTAGCTGGATCTAGAGATTTGTGGTCCTTTTCCTTTTTTCCTTTCTATGGCCTAAAGTAAGGGTACAGTGCAGAGAACTTTATGGTAGCTTTTTAAAGAAGCAAATGAAATTTGTTCCTTGAGAGAACCATTTTTGAAATTTGAACAATATTATATATTGTCAGCATTATTTCATGAAAAAATTACATGGTTTGGGTGCATTTCACACTGCACATACTTTTTTTTTTTTTTAATCCAGGGAAATAGTGGCATACAATTGCATACCGGTGTATAAATGTTCAGAGCAAATACAATTACAACTACAATGCCACATATGCATAATGGATCCATTCCTCAGAAATGTAAACCTAATTCCTCTTTCTCATACATCTATCAAGGACTATGTGGCATTATGTATTCCATAAAAGATGCGTCTTCAGAAAAGATGAGAAAGTCAGAGCACAAAGGCTAGCTAGTATCAGTTTAGCTGTGGACATTAAGTTAGAATCAGATTCAGAAATGTAGAGAAACTCTTATTTATATAAAGACCATAAAATATGATTATAAACATAAAACATAAAATGTAGTGGCTCCTGGGCATAAACTCTGGAGCCACAATGTCTAGATTTAAATCTTTGTTCTGCTACTTACCTGCTGTGTAAACTTGGACAGGTTACCTACTCTCTCCATGCCCAAAGTCCAACACCTTTAAAATCTACCCCATAGGATTATTTTGAGGGTTAAATGAGTTAATATATGTAAAATGCTTAGAATAGTTTTTATTACCTGTAAGCACTATACAACTACAAGCTACTATTTTATTATTCATTAATGCTAGTACCATTAGTGTTGCCATCATTATAAATATTCACTATCTCTAATGTGACACTTACAGGTAGAATGTATATCCGGGGAAAATTCCGGAGAAATAGCCATTCTCTCTTCAGGTAATCCAGAGACCCAATGAACACAATGTCTTTCAGCTCCGGCCGTGTATAGCTGCTAGCTCTCAAGGGCATTACAAAATTCCGAAGCCCCATCAATGTTGAGGTAGCATCTCCAAAGACACATGCTACTACATGGTTCCGAAACTCATGTTTTGACTTGTCCATTCGTTTCTAAGCATAAGCATGCCAGAGTCTGGTCAGTTTTAGAAACAAGCTGAGAGTCTCTCAAAGAGGGCTCTGTCCCCTCATCCCAAATCTTCCAGGTACATCCATAGGAGGACTTTCATAAGGATAATGAAATTCTGCAAATTGCTCATAAAATGGAATTTACCTACCATGAGGCAACTATACTTTTTATCTTTTTGTGGAGTTCCTTCTTATTCCACTTTTTAAAGTCTTTTATTAGCATGGAGTGCCTCAATTAAAACTCAGATTAGTGTCATTCCTCAAGGTGTGAAACCATAGAACCAAACGGGGAGCACATCTTTTATTTTCATTATGTGGTTTTGGCCTTGTATGCACTATAGTAAGATTCAATGAAAAACTAAAACATTACAAATTCCATTGCTAAATGTATGTCTTCTACTGAGCCCTGAAAATCGCATAAAGTTGTACAACATGTTGCAGTTTTTGGTGGATTTTCATACATATGAAAATACCTATTAGTTTGGAACATACGAAATTGCCTTTTTATGGGTCAAAAATGGTTGAGTATTGGTAACTTCATATGGTTCAACCTAATATACCAAACTCACTCAACAGATGCTTTCCAGAGTTGAGGAAATTCATTATGCAAAGTGCAGAAAAGAAATGAAAAGGTCACAAAAATTCCATTTGAACCCAAATATTTAAACATGTCACATACTACCATCAGCATCACTGATTGTTAACATTTTCTCTGTATCTCCAAGTAGTACCTCCAAATAATCATATACATGAAAAATATTTAAATGAGCTTTTCCCCACATTCACAGAGACTTTTAAGAGTGATAATTGTAACTTAAAAAAAAGAGAGACATGATATTCCTGTAGGAAATTCATTTCAAGCTTTTGATTTCTTTCAGGGAATGAGTCAGTGTCTTCTCTTGTGGCTCTGGAATGGGCTAGAAAGAGCACTGGATCTGGAGGAAGACTTGATTCTGTATTCTGTTGTATGACAAGCTAGTTTACCCTCTGACACTCAATTTCTTTAAGTTTGAATGGTTTAAAAAATAAAAGCTAATTCTGTTGTGGAAATGAAATAATATAGTAGAAGTACAGTGCTCAACTCATTAGCTCTTGTTCAATACCTGTTAATCAACTCTGAATCTTTTGAGTTCCTAGAGTTTCAGAGGAGGACTCTTGGAAGCTGGTAGAGAACAGGTTAAATGCATATAGAAGCACTTCATACATGAGTGTGGTCTATATTCCTCAGCACATGAAGACTCAGAATACTTCAAATGGATATATCATCCTGCCCTATGCCCATATTTAGCTGGGTTAAATGACAAGCTTCTGTGAAACAGGGGGTGATAAAACCTAACAAGATAAATAAGTAACATCTGACATCTCCACAATTAGTTTGTCAAATTAGCATATACTAGAAAATACTCTCTTTTCAAAGGGAATTGCCCTGTGAGGGGAAATAAAGCTACTTGTCTGGAGAGCCTTCCTGGAGAGTGATGTGAATCTTAACCAAATCTATTAAATAATTGTCTCTAGCTAATCCGATTAGTTTTAACTTGAATAATGAAGCCTCTAACGGTATTTAATGTAACATGCCTGAAGTCCAATGATTGCTCTTCTGAGTAGAACTAAACAATTAGAAACAAGATACATGGCAGAGTGCATTAATGGGCACAGCCAGAGAGGCAATTTCTCCAAGAAACTGTGGCACAAAACTGTCTCCCAATTGAGAAAGATGGTGACTTTTGGAGGAAGGGGAGGATGCACTATTTGTTCAAAGTAACTTAAATCGACCACTTCCATTTGACCCTTTTGCAAATGAAACCAAATTCAAAGCCTCCCTGAATTCTGCAATATGGACATTTCTCCTCTATGGTCACACGTTTCAAAGCCTTTAGAATTTCTTAAACTAGAAGCCCTTCTAAACTTATCAAAAGACTCAGTTGGTGTTCTAAACTATATTCCATATCAAGTATCATAAAGGAGATATCTGTCATAGCAACCTGTCTGTGTGCTCAAAAAATATGGTATAATAAAACATCTGCTATTTCAATTTCTTCGTCTCTTGGATGCCTCCATCTGCAACCAACTTCTCAACCTTTCTAACAATTTCCCTCCCACTGAAAACATGTTTAGCTTCCTGCTCAATGGAGTTTATTTTGCTTAGTTTAGAAGAAGACATAATTGCTAAAGTGGTGAATTTCAGCAGCAACCCTAATAGTTTTCTAGTTGATATGACAGTTCTGACAATTTTATGCTTCTGATCAAATGATTGATCATGCTTTTACAAAAATTGGAACATATTCTGTCAGGACATTGGTACCAAGCCACAAGGATTGTGTGTGTGTGAGTGTGTGTGTGTAACAGGAAAAAAAGTGAACTGAACTACTTTGGGAAAGCAAGAAAAAGATATAATTATCAATTAGTCATAGTTGAAAAAATTATATAGGGTTCATACAACAAACAATCACTTTGATTATATTTACCAACTACTGCTTGCAAAGTAAACCACTGAGATCATGCTTGAGTTGCTAACTCTGGAAAATGAGAATAGATGTGGACCTGGAAAGCAGGTGTCAGAGCCTGGATTAGGATATAGACTTTTTACATCTTGGTTGCTGGCATTTCAGTAAATTGAGTTAGTTATTTTCCTTGAGAGAACAGAGACAGAGACAGGATTCTAATATCTATTAGGATTCACCCATGTTATGCATCTAGGAGATCCATTCTTGACTAATGCGTTAGGTATAAGTACAGCCAGCTCTAAGAGAAACCACTACAGAAAATCCAAACTTTAAACCAATAATTAGGAAAATATTTCTTTAAAAAAAGGAAAGGTTTTAGAGTTCTTGTAAATAGTTTCCCTGGTGCATTTAAATTAATTAGATTTACTAGCAAAACAGCAATGTGTCAGGAGAACATTATTCTAAATAACTGACTCAGCTAAACTGTGAAAGGTGGGGGGGAAGAAGGACTTGAACAATCTGATCTAATTGTTTCAAATCCCAGCATATTACCTACATGGTCTTTGTCAAATGTCATATCTGTTACCCTGCATACCATTCAGGCTGGTGATGAATGTGTTTTTCCTTTGAAATTCACAAAGAGAAATGGCAGGTGCTTATAACTAGTGTAAGGACGTTATTTACCCTAGGTGTAGGTTTATCTTATTTGAAATTTGGTGCAAGATCACCTACCAGAATCACACTGTCCAAAGGGATTGCTCTGCACCAGTGAAACATACCACTGCTATCAAGCTGGTCAGAATCTTGTACTGTTTCATACAGAAAAGTCCTAAGTAGGGAGAAAGGAGAGTTAGCTGAGAACATTTGTGACACTGGTGTGACAAAGCTAAGATGTCAAACTCAACAGAACCTTGAGCCCAAAGCACAGAATAACACAAAGATAATAACCTTGGGTCTGTGAGACTCCAGAATAAAGATTCATGTCTGAAGGACACCAAGAGCTGAGCGTATCCAGCTGAAAACATACTAAGCACTTTGTGTGTGTGCGTGCGTGCATGCACACGTGTGCACATGCATGTGTGTGCATTTAGCAGATACATCAAGCTCTCCTTTTACCTTACATTATATGTGCCTTGAAGGTAGTTATTTCTGCTCTTGATTTTGCTACTGTGGTGAGGCTACTATTGTTTGGGAGAAATCATGGGAGGTGTTTTGGGCACCTGAAGATAGAATTTAAAAGGCTGTGAGATTGAGTCATGAATGGTATCTCTCTCCTTGGCCTGTTTTCCTCCCCTCTCCTTTCCATATTGTTTTGTATGAGTTCCTGTTGAAACATCCTTCCTTATTATACGTGTTTTGTATTCTTTACAGCTTCCATCACTGGCCTGCATTTAACTAAACTCTGCTCTAATCTTGGTTTAAGTCTTGGCAAAGCCCTCCATGTGATCACCCCACACTGCAGTTGGGCACAATGCTAGTCATGTAATATATTCAACCACCCAAAGGGTTAGATAATCTTTGGGAAAAATCCCATTGTATCTGAAGGAATGCATATTTGCTCAATAGAGAAGAGAGGAAACCCTTCTAGAAGCACAGAAAGTTTAGAGTTTGGACCTATTTGAATCAGGAGAATCAAGGCTTAATCTGTAGAAACAACCTCAAAATTCCAGGGGCTGAACATAACACAGGTTCCCACCCTACATATATTCCTCAGGTGAACAGTTGTCTGTGTTCCACACAGCCACTCAGAGTGGTACAGAGGCTGTACCATCTTAGAGTCACACACCTAGAAAATGCATCCTCCTTAGTCATTAAGGCAAGGGAAGAGAAAGGGACTGGAGAAACAAGCCTGGGCTTTTAACTGCCATGGCCCAAAGTGACACACATTTTTGATCACATGCCATTGACCAGAACTAGTCACATGCCTCCTGCTAACTTTATGGGGGTTGAGGAACATGGGAAGTGACTGAAATACTTAGTGACCATTTCAGTCTCTACCAGACTTTAAAGACCACTCCTTGTTTTATGGATAAAAGTCAAAGAGCTAACAAATGGTAAAGCTGCCATTTGAATGGAATGCTGAGGTTGAGATTACTGATGCTCAGAAGATCCAAATTTCCTTTACTTCTTTAGCAGATGGGCAGCCAGATGGGGCCACATGACTAGTTCTGACCAACGAAATGGGAGAAGTGATGGCTGATGTAGGGACAAGCTCCCGTGTGATTCTTCAGGCTCACTCCTGCCTGCTGTAGTGATGACCAGCCTGAGAACATGAGTGCCTACATACAGCAGAGTGCCTTGGCCTCAGTGACCTGTGCTGGATATGTAACGTGAAAAAGAAAGACACCTTTGTTGCGCTAAGTCACTGAGATTTCATGGTTGTTACCACAGCATACATCCATCCTATTCTGACAGAAATGCCTATTCTAAAAAACATGTTGCATGGAATATTAGTAACTGGAGAGTTGTGAGGAAATGCTTTCTGCAGTCAAATAAAGTTTGAGAAAAATGTCCCCTCTTTGAGATTCACACTGCATTTTAGTGTTCCAGTGTTTTACACTTATTTGACCACACACATTTACCATCTACTTATTCATTTATTTATTTAAAAATATCCTTGAAACACCTTTTGGGACATACTGCACAGTGTCACACTGTAGGTTCAGCTGTGGTAAACAGTACGTTATGACAGCACTCTCCTGCGAGATTTTACTATACATCCTGGGAGAAATACAACATATTGTGCTCTGTGCTGCAGGGTGAGGGTTTTTGTTTTTTTTCTGTGAATTAATACAGTTTGTTATTCAACACCTGGCCCAAAGACTCAGACTCTAAGATAATATCAAGCAATTTTGATCTCTTTAACCTAGTCAGTTTCTAAATTACTATCTTAAGTCATAATTTTCCAGACAAAGGAACTTAAGATGGTCAGCTTAGAAGTGTCAGACTTAAAGTAATGGGATAGAGAGAGGACCCAGAGAAGCTGACATGGGAGAAGAGTTTGGAAAATTAAGAGCTTATTGCTAATGAGATTGGCCAAGGCCAAGATGCAATCCTTCGTATTCTTCCCCATTGATGACCTCCCTGTAAACTTAGTGGATTCTAGTCATTTACCTGGCTAGAAGATGTTGCAATGTAAGCCTCAAGGTCAGTTTGACCAAAATGGGTTACCTTATTCTTTCAAATTAACATGCCTTTTGGTGGTTTAAATATCCTTAACTCTGCAGCTCCAACCCCAAATTCTAAGAGCCACACAGGCTCTTTTAATGATACTACTTAGGACGGTGGTGATGGCTTTAGGCCAAGCTGGTTAAAGAAACCCACCAGGGAACACACCTAAGACCAGAGTCTGTTTTTGATTTTTATCAGGATCTGAAGAACTGGCTATGTTACTCCTTCATAGAATCTATTTTTCTCTCCACTTGTAGCTTCCTAGACACTGTCCCTCAGATGTTGATATAATATAACCAAGTTACCTGCAGGGAGGTGGCTTCCTGCTCCCCACCCTTGGCACCCAAATCTACGACAACTGCTACTATTTTTCTTCTGGTCACTTTCTTCAGCCTTTTTACTTTTCCCCTCCTTCTCCCTCTTCCTGCCCCCTCCTCCATCCCCATAATAAATGAAGACTCCTGGTCTGATAATTAAATGCCCTTTTGGCAAATGGAAAATGATCTTCTCTCAAGCACATTTTAGTTTGACTTGGAATACCAAATCAATCACTATACACTCTTCTATCATAATAAAAGCATGATCTATGTACACAAGCTGTCACAGACAACATCTTTCTTCATTCTAATGTTATGGAAAACAGATATGCCTTAGAGGAAACACCTGTTGGAGACCTGCATAAAAGAAAAGGCTGGAGGAGCCCCACTTCATCATAAAGGCATCCATCTGGTGTCCTTGCCAAGCAAAACCTGATGCAACTTATTTCACCATCCCTTAACTATAGCTCCCTTCTGCCATATGCCTTGCAAATGACATGATCCTTGCAGAAATATACCTTCCTAAAGAGAATAATACATCATCTGTGGGAATGTGTGGCACTGGCAGTCTTATTAACTAGGAAATGAAGATTAGAACATAAAGGCTGATGCTATTGGGGGAAAAAAGAGCCACAGAACAGCATCCAGGTCATCCAAGGCAAAAAGGAAAAGCCACATCCTAACCATAGGCAAAAGCCTCTTGGGTGAGGGACCTTTCTGGGTAGGAGAGGCTAGCAAGCAATATGGGAGGAGTTACCTGAGAAGGCCCTCAGCAGGACATATTTGGGATGAGGGCAGGGGAGTTCACTGGTCACAAGATAGGCTTCTCCCTGCTCAAGCAAAGTAGGATACTTCTACCTTGGTGTATCCAGGAGGCATCAAATCCTGACATGTCCTCAGAGTTAGGTCTCTGACTGCCATATTTAGAGGCTGACAGGTCTAGTGTGCTGGGTGAGAACAGTTTTTATAGCCAGTCCACTTGTGGATGTGCAGAGCAGCATGAGAATGAGGGCTCCAGCTTTCTTTGCTGATGACAGCCCTTTTCTGGGCTGTTGTAGTATGCATGAAGCCAATTGCCTTGTGAGTACAAGCTTGAACCTGTCCCAGCTAAGGAAGGCAGGTTCTTTCCTCTCTGGTTTCTGGAACCATTCTGAAGAGTACTTTTATTCTTCCATGTCCATAGCAACTTATCCTGTATGAATCCTATCACTTAAAGGAAAATATAATTGAAGGACCATGTGCCTTTAGTTTTCAATGGTGGCATCTGATGAAAGAGATCAAACCATGTAGGAAGTCCTCTGTTAAGGCAGGGTAGGTTTCAGCGCCAGGTCAGGAAGCACAGTATCCAAGAGTGTAAAAGTCTGCTGTCATTATTTCCTCCAATTTACAGACTTGACTCAGATTATTCTTGAAGATGATCTGCCAATGGATGAGATCCTCCACTGTTCACAATATCTATTATAAAGTTTAAAAGGCACTGACAGTTTTTTTTTTTTCCTCTTTTGCAGGCCTCAGTTTTGGATGTGTTAGGAAACCCTGGCACGTAACCATTCTATTTGAAGCCTTTTTAAAACTCCATAGGTGGCTTGTAAATTCTTAGGAGAGAATTTTCTGGCCTAGATGCAGAACAATATATATATATATATATATATACAGACACACACACACACACACACACATATATATATATATTTTTTTCTTTTTTTGCTCAAGACTTGAGTTAAATAAAAGTAACAAGTTTCAAACTCTTAGCATAGAAAAGACAAGTCCTTTGGCTGAGTGTTGGAAAGGAGTGGGGAGGAATGTGTCAGGGTGTCCAGGAGTTTAGTGCCTTTCTTGGTTCAATCTTCGGAAAAATCCACTGAAACTGTATCTTGAAGGTAGTGATCAAGTTCCCACCAAAAATGGAGGGAAAATCCTCTGTTCCATTGATGCCTTTGGTGCTGCTAAGGATTTTGTATCTTGCAGGCTACAGCTGCCCTCTCTTTAAAGACCTCGTATATAATGACAGAGGTTATTCAGTTTATACTTAATCTGAAAATACTAATTGATTGTCAATTCTGACTACCACCTTTTGTGTTCTGGGAAGAAGACAATCACCTAAAATTTGGGAATGTGAGAGCAAGTTGTATAATCAGTGCTTCCCACTCTATCCTGTGCCTGTCTCTTTCTCTCTCTGTCTTGCACACATTTACACACACCCCTACACACTACATGCATGCAATCGTCAAATTTCAGAATATGAGCCTTTATGGCCACATTATGATTTCATTTTTCTCGGTTTCACCTGGTTGCCACTTATTCATAACAAGGCATTATTTTTCACCTTGGAGAGAAACTTAAGGTTTAAAATCATGGATAATTTTTAACAGTCCATTTCCCTCGGAACCTGTGTATGAGCAAATGGAAAAAGGTTCCTGGGAGGTCTGAGAAATTTTCAGGACCAAGAAACCATGTAAGAATCTCAGGAAGGAGGACTGAACACAGTCGACCTTCCCTGTTAGAAAGGCCTCTGTGAAGACTTCCTTTTCCAGGAAAAGGGAAAAGTGTGCACCAGGCTCTGTGCCTTAACCTCCAGCTTGACCAGATATCATTGCTGAGACTCATTTACTACCAGGTAAAATGCAAGAAAACCGGCCCTGAAATCTCATGGGATATTCCATGTGTTGACAGCAGGTTGGTTATCTCTAAAGCATCATGCCTTTTGGTTGCCATGTGGGACGCCTTAGGAATGGAGGGGAATGGCTGCCACTGTGTGCTCAGACCTGGGGTTTTCCAGGACAGAAGACTTTCAGCCCTAAAACTGGGCACTATACTACCAGAATGGGGAAAAGCCCCTAAGGAGGGAGGAAAAGGGAAGGAAGAATAAAACACTTGAAACACTATGCCCAGAAAACCTTCCACACCTCTGTCTACAGGTGGGTCTGGTTGATGTTCAATGGAAGAAAAGATAGTTGGGTGGTCAGAGACCCGCATGTTTTAAAACATACAGAGAATTATATCTTCCAACCTTCCTCTGGTTCCTGTCTCTTGATTCTTTGCATAAGAAATCATTGTGGTATTATAAACTTTAATAGTGAAGTTTGTGGGTATGATTTTTTAAAAATCTGTAAATGATATTTTAAAAAGGAGACATATTAAAATTCAAGATATCATTGTGTTCAGTGTAATCTTATTTTAGTCTACATAGGAGAATATAAACTCTGTGCTAATGTAAACCAAATCAGCTGTGAATAGAGTGTTCTGTTTGCCTTTAAATGCTGCTTTACAGATGGAGTCTATCAAATCCATGGCCTCTGTTTTCAATGTTTACAATTTAAAATCTCCACTAAGACATTTTTTCCACCCTCTTGCTTAGAAGTGTAACACCAGGTCAGAGTGGTCCCAGACCAGGTGAAGGCAAGAATAGGATGGTGCTTCTATTAGATAAACCCACATCTGAACGCACATTTGAGCATCTCTCTGTTAAGCTTTGCTTTATTTCTGATGACTATAAACTGACAGCTTTCTGCAGAGTGTTTTCTATGAAAACATACATGTAGGCATCTCAGAATTTAAATGGTTACCAGAGAGAAGATCAAGGAGAAAGATAAAAAAGACAGTTTCCCTCTTCCTTGCCCATTCCCCAGACAGACCCTCACTTAAATCCCTTTATACTTTATGGATATTGCATTTGGGATTTTCTACAATGTGAGGACAAATGAGGTGTGACCTGAAGCAGCAGGTACCTCTAATAAAGGCTGGAGTTTGTGCCCTGGGTAGAAGAGCCTGGGGCTTGGGGCAAGCCACACATCTCAGGAGAACAAGCTCCATAGCCAATCTTTTCAGCATGGGGCTGTATTTTTAGATGCTCTTTCCCACACCACCCAACACCTTTCTAAATACCAAATGACATGCTAAACACAGAGGTTGGCCTAAATGAAAAATATTTTCCACAGAGTTTGGGATACAGTCTTCTCTGTTCAGTGAACTAGGAACTGAACAATCAAGTCAGTTACTGATACTTTTGATCCTAACATTACTGAAGCAAATGTGAATTTCAGGCCAAAGACTTACTTTTTTGGTGGGATATGGAGTGGGAAGTAGGAATTTGAAATATCTGAAAACTAGCTAGTTTTTAATTTTTCATTGTATTGATACATTTTCTAAGGTTTTGAGGGATTGAGCTTGAGTCAGAGATTAGCATGACCAAAACGATTTCCTTAGGCACCAGGTAAGAATCTTGGTCTGGGCAATTAACAATAATCATAACCCTTCAGAAGAAACTAAGACAGGAAAAAATAGCATCCGCCACATGTTACTGGTTTGAGTGTGTGGTGTGCTTGTATACATATGCTTGTGTGCGTGTGTGTGTGAGAGACAGGGAAGGGGTATCAAATGGAAAGGTACAAATTGTGCAGAGGAAACACAACTAATTTCAGGGTACATGAATACTATTGGGTTTTCTTTCTAAATAAGGAGTTGTTTGTGAAGTCTCCTTATCTACATTCCTTAGTTTCTCTAACATTCCTGTTGCTGAATGTCAACATGGAGAGAGATTATCAGTGTGCTGGGGACTACAGATTTTTGGAAACACTGGAAGGACCTAATGATGTGTTGAGGGCTACAGACTTTTAAAATTTCCTCCCATCTGGAAGCCATCACTGGAGGGAAGGCCATTGAATAAAGGCATCCTGAGTGTTAGAACATTTTACTTAGCACCAGTGACCTGTCAAGAAGCAATGGGGATAATGGAAGGGGAGGCCACTTGGGATCACTCAGGACATGGGGCCCTCCTTCTGCTCAATGGGCTACATGACGGCTCCTTTTTAAAAGTGGCATGCCTTGATTAAAGGTGAAAAGTTAGAAGTAGGAGCTTCTGGTGGGAGGAAAAGGCTGTGGTTAGTGTTCCTTAAGAAGAAGAAGTGATTAAATCCGGGCTGTTATTAGGGATGAAAGGTAAGAGCCAGGGTTTTTTCATGTATGGGGGCCATAGAAGAGGATCTGCAGGATGAGGTAGGAAGGTCACAGGCACTCTCACTTAGAGGTTCCCTATGTTTTAGCTCTTTAAGTTAAGGATGAATGAGAACGAAGGAGGAAAGAAGTAGAACGTTCATCTTGTTCTGGTCACCTCTAACTTGAAATTAAGTTTCTGCGGCATGTCAAATCCTTCACTTCTCTTATGTGTCACTATGAAGGTGACATCGGGATTTTCTGAAGCCGAGCCTGTTGCATCAAGAAACTATCTGGATGCTCTACCTCTTACCTCTACTGCTTAAGCTCCAGAAGGAACTTTCCAATGTTGTTTACTTAGCTGCAGCCATTTAGAGGGAGGAAGAAAAGAAGGGAGGGAGGGAGGGAGGAAGGGGGAGGGGGAGAGAGAGATAGGGAGAGAGGAGAAAAGAGAAGGGCTCTACAAACTTTCTGGGAACTTTGCTATAATTTAAAAATCACCACCAAATAAAATTCCTTTGTATGTTTCCCCTAAATGTCTCCTGTGCTATGAAACCACTGTGCATGCTGATAAGTGAGTTTTGGCTTGGATCTTTCTCACCCAGTTTCAGAGAAGGGACAAGATCATCATATGGTCCAACACACTAGTCACCCAGCAGGCAGAAGTTCAGGCATGTCCCTCTTTATTGCCAATGTAGACCAAATGGAAGACCCAAAATAGTGCATTGTCAAAGGCTTCAGCTAAACACTCTGTCTTTTGTACATTAGAATAAATTGACATTTGTATAGAATTATACAGGCACTTAATACAAATAAAAATGGTATCTGCCTTCCTGATGAGTACTTTCTTGACTATTTTGCAAGAATGCAAATGATTTCCTATCATCTTTTTCCTCCATATCAAAATCTCCATGGAAATAGATTCCAAATTATGTCTGAGCTCTCAACACTCTGTGAAAGAATAAAGAAATTACATGCTCTGTGAAATCCTCCAACCTCTTCCATTAGAGCATCTGAAAGGAACCCATCCTCTCACACTCAGGATGCTAGGGCAAAAGTCCAACAATAACCATACCAGATTTCAGGTGTCTTTTTTTTCTAAATTATATTATGTTATGTTAGTCACCATACAATACATCATTGGTTTTTGATGTGGTGATCCACGATCCATTGTTTTTGTATAACAGCCAGTGCTCCATGCAGTATGTGCCCTCCTTAATACCCATCACCAGGCTAACCAACGCCCCCTCCCCTCTAAAACCCTGTTTGTTTCTCAGAGTCCATAGTTTCTCATGGTTCATCTCTCCCTCCAATTCCTGCCCCCCATTTTTCCCTTCCTTCTTCTAGTGTCCTCCATGTTATTCCTTATGTTCCACAAATAAGTGAAACCATATGATAATTGACTTTCTCTGCTTGACTTATTTCACTTAGCATAATCTCCTCCAGTCCCATCCATGTTGATGTGAAAGTTGGGTATTCATCCTTTCTGATGGCTGAGTAATATTCCATTGTATATATGGACCACATCTTCTTTATCCATTCATCTGTTGAAGGGTATCTCGGCTCTTTCCATAGTTTGGCTATTACAGACATGGCTGCTATGAACATTGGGGTGCATATGGCCCTTCTTTTCACTACATCTGTGTCTTTGGGGTAAATACCCCCGTAGTGCAATTGCTGGGTCATAGGGTAACTCTATTTTTAAATTTTTGAGGAACCTCCACACTGTTTTCCAAAGTGGCTGTACCAACTTGCATTCCCATCAACAGTGTAAGAGGGTTCCCCTTTCTCCACAACCTCTCCAACATTTGTTGTTTCTTTCCCTGTCCATTTTGGCCATTCTAACTGGTGTAAGGTGGTATCTCAATGTGGTTTTGATTTGGATTTACCTGATGGCTAATAATGATGAACATTTTTTTTCATGTGTCTGTTAGTCATTTGTATGTCTTCTTCAGAGAAGTGTCTTTTCATCTCTTCTGCCCACTTTTTGACTTGATTATTTGTTTTTTGGGTGTTGAGTTTGAGAAGTTCTTTATAGATTTTGGATATCAGCCCTTTATCTGTAGTGTCATTTGCAAATATCTTCTCCCATTCTGTGGGTTGCCTCTTTGTTTTGTTGACTGTTTCCTTTGCTGTGCAGAAGCTTTTTATCTT
This sequence comes from Mirounga angustirostris, assembly GCF_029215605.1. Lineage (NCBI taxonomy): Eukaryota > Metazoa > Chordata > Mammalia > Carnivora > Phocidae > Mirounga > Mirounga angustirostris. The sequence goes on from NW_026991710.1 coordinate 168,900,642, forward strand.
GATGAAGTCCCAAAAGTTCATTTTTGCTTTTGTTTCACTAGCTTTTGGAGATGTATCTTGAAAGAAGTTGCTGTGGGCGATGTCAAAGAGGTTACTGCTTATGTTCTTCTCTAGGATTTTGATGGATTCCTATCTCACATTGAGGTCTTTCATCCATTTTGAGTTTATCTTTGTGTATGGTGTTAGAGACTGGTCAAGTTTCATTCTTCTGCATGTGGCTGTCCAATTTTCCCAGCACCATTTATTGAAGAGACTGTCTTTTTTCCATTGCATGTTTTTTCCTGCTTTGTCAAAGATTATTTGACTATAGAGTTGAGGGTCCATATTTGGGTTCTCTCTTCTGTTCCATTGGTCTATATGTCTGTTTTTGTGCCAGTATGTCTTGCTGTCTTGGTGTCTTGGTGATCACAGCTTTGTAATATAGCTTAAAATCGGGCAAAGTGATGCCCCCAGCTTTGTTTTTCTTTTTCAACATTCCTTGGCGATTTGGGGTCTTTTCTGATTCCATACAAATTTTAGGATTGTTTGTTCCAGCACTTTGAAAAATGTCATTGGAATTTTGATCGGGATGGCATTGAAGGTATAGATTGCTCTGGGTAGCATAGACATTTTAACAATGTTTATTCTTCCGATCCATGAGCATGGAATATTTTTTCATCTTTTTGTGTCTTCTTCAATTTCCCTCATGAGTGTTCTGTAGTTCCTAGAGTACAGATCCTTTACCTCTTTGGTTAGGTTTATTCTGAGGTATCTTAGGGTTTTGGGTGCTATTGTAAATGGAATCGTTTCTCTAATTTCTCTTTCTACAGCTGCATTGTTAGTATTTAAGAAAGCAACTGATTTCTGTGCATTGATTTTGTATCCTGCCACATTACTGAATTGCTGTATAAGTTCTAGTAATTTGGGAGTGAGGTCTTTTGGGTTTTCCACATAAAGTATCATGTCATCTGTGAAAAGAGAAAGTTTGACTTCTTCTTTGCCAATTTGAATACCTTTTATTTCTTTTTGTTGTCTGATTGCTGTTGCCAGGACTTCTAGTATTATGTTGAGCAACAGTGGCGAGAGTGGGCATCCTTGTTGTGTTCCTGATCTTAAGGGAAAGGCTCTCAGCTTTTCCCCATTGAGGATGATATTCACTGTGGGTTTTTCATAGATGGATTTTGTGAACTTGAGGAATGTTCCCTCTATCCCTATACTCTGGAGAGTTTTAATCAGGAAAGGATGTTGTATTTTGTCAAATGCTTTTTCTGCATCAATTGAGAGGACCATATGGTTCTTCTCCATCCTCTTATTAATGTGTTCTATCACACTGATTGATTTGTGAATGTTGAACCACCCTTGCATCCCGGGGATAAATCCCACTTGGTCGTGGTGGATGATCCTTTTAATGTATTGTTGGATCCTATTAGCTAGGATTTTGTTGAGGATTTTGGAATCCATATTCATCAGGGATATCGGTCTGAAATTCTCCTTTTTGATGGCGTGTTTGCCTGGTTTGGGGATTAAGGTAATGCTGGCCTCATAGAATGAGTTTGGAAGTTTTCCTTCTGTTTCTATTTTTTGAAACAGCTTCAGTAGAATAGGTATTATTTCTTCTTTGAATGTTTGGTAGAATTCCCCAGGGAATCCATCCCGCCCTGGACTCTTGTTTTTTGGGAGGTTTTTGATCACTGCTTCAATCTCGTTACTGGCTATTGGCCTATTCAGGTTGTCAATTTCTAAATGTTTCAGTCTTCGCAGCTTATAGGTTTGAGGAAGGCCTCCATTTCATCCAGATTGCTCAGTTTATTGGCATATAGTTGTTGATAATAATTTCTAATAATTGTTTCTATTTCCTTGGTGTTAGTCATGATCTCTCCCCTTCCATTCATAATTTTATTAATTTGGGTCCTTTCTCTTTTCTTTGGGATAAGTCTGGCCAGTGGTTTATCGATCTTATTAATTCTTTTGAAGAACCAACTTCTAGTTTTGTTGGGCTGATCTATTGTGTTTCTGGTTTCTAATTCATTGATTTCTGCTCTAATTTTAATTATTTCTCTTCTAATGCGTGGCTTAGGCATCGTTTGTTGCTTTTTCTCTAGTTCTTCAAGGTGTAGAGTTAGTTGGTGAACTCAGAATTTTTCTATTTTTTTGAGTGAGGCTTGGATGACTATGTATTTCCCCCTTAGGACCGCCTTTGCAGTATCCCATAGGTTTTGGACCGATGTGTTTTCGTTCTCATTGATTTCCATGAATTGTTTAAGTTCTTCTTTGATTTCCTGGTTGACCCAAACATTCTTGAGCAGAGTGGTCTTTAGCTTCCAAGTGTTTGAATTTCTGCCACATTTTTTCTTGTGATTGAGTTCCAGTTTTAGAGCATTGTGGTCTGAGAATATGTAGGGAATAATCTCAATCCTTTCGTATAGGTTGAGAGCTGATTTGTGACCCAGTATGTGGTCTATTCTGGAGAAAGTTCCATGTGGGCTCGAGAAGAATGAGTATTCTGTTGTTTTAGGGTAGAATGTTCTGTATATATCTATGAGGTCCATCTGGTCCAATGTATCATTCAAAGTTCTTGTTTCCTTGTTGATTTTCTGCTTAGATGATCTGTCCATTGCTGAGAGTGGAGTATTGAGGTCTCCTACAATTAACGTATTGTTATCAATATGACTCTTTATTTTGGTTAACAGTTGGCTTATGTAGATGGCTGCTCCCATGTTGGGGGCATAGATATTTACAATGGTTAGATCTTCTTGTTGGATAGACCCTTTAAGAATGATATAGTGTCCTTCTGTGTGTCTAATTACAGACTTTAGTTTAAAATCTAATTTGTCTGATATAAGAATTGCTACCCCAGCTTTCTTTTGAGGTCCGCTGGCATGGAAGATGGATCTCCATCCCTTCACTTTCAGTCTGGATGTATCTTTAGGTTCAAAATGAGTCTCTTGTAGACAGCATATGGATGGGTCCTGTCTTTTTATCCAATCTGCAATGCTGTGCCATTTTATGGGAGTGTTTAGGCCATTCACGTTGAGAGTGATTATTGAAAGATATGAATTAATTGTCATCATGTTGCCTGTGAAGATGTTGTTTTTATGGATTGTCCCTGTAAATTTCTGTTGTATACCTCTCTTGAGGTCTTTCTCCTTTTATAGACACCCCCTTAATATTTCTTGCAGGGCCGGCTTAGTGGTCACATATTCTTTCAGTTTCTGCCAGTCGTGGAAGCTCTGCATCTCTCCAACCATTCTAAATGACAGCCTTGCTGGATAAAGTATGCTTGGCTGCATCGTCTTCTCATTTAGTATCTGAATATGTCTTGCCAGGACTTTCTGGCTTGCCAGGTGTCTGTGGATAGGTCTGACGTTATTCTGATGTTCCTCCCTCTGTACGTAAGGAATCTCTTCCCCCTAACTGCCCTTAAGATGGTTTCATTGGTTCTAAGATTTGCAAGTTTTACTATTACATGCCGGGATGCTGGCCTGTTTTCCTTGATCTTAGGAGGGGTCCTCTCTGCCTCTAGGACATGAATGTTTGTTTCATTCCCCAGATTAGGGAAGTTTTCAGCTACGATTTGCTCAGATACATCTTCTAGTCCTCTCTCTCTCTCCACTCCCTCCGGATTCCAATTATTCTGACATTGGAACGCTTCATGGTGTCACTTATTTCTCTGATTCTATTTTCATGGATTCTGAGTTGTTTTTCCCTAGCCTCCTCTTTTCCCTTTTTATCTATTATATTATCTTCCAGGTCACTTATTCGCTCTTCTGCCTCAGTTACCCTAGCTGTTAGATTATCTAGATTGGATTGGATTTCATTGATAGCATTTTTAAGTTCTGCCAATTCCCCTTTTATTTCTGCCCTTAGAGACTCTTTGTTGCCATTAATTGATTTCTCCATTCTAGCCATTGTCTTCACAATTGCTAGCCTGAATTCCATCTCCGACATCTTGGTTATATCTGCATCCATTTGTAAATCTGCAGCATAAGTCATAATCTCTGAGTCTTTTCTATTTTGGGGACTCCTCCTAGTCATTCTGTTGATGGGTGTTTGAGGGAATGTATAGAGTTCAAATTATTGACCAGAACCCAAGCAAGATGCACCTGTTTTCTTGGGACCTTAGGGTTGCTGGCCTTTTGTTTTCCCAGCCTGCCCTCTGGGGGACGGGCCTGACGCACTGTTACTCAGGTAACCCTGTTTGGGCGGAGGTGCCCTGCACCCCTGTGGCGGGGGATGGGCTCAGTGGGAATCAGTCTTTGGGGCTTTTGTTCTCTGGCAGCTTTCTGCGTCTCTTCTGCGAGCCAGAGCAGAAGAGACCATTTCCAACCCTCTGCCTCAGAGCAGAGAGACTGCAGTCTGTTCTTCAGTGAGCTCTCCAGGCCACACCGTCTCCGTTTCAATCGGTACTGCTATAAACTGCAGCGTCCTGGGTTGTGTGCCCCTCCACAGCGCCCCCAGTCCTGCCTCCAGGTCAGGGAACGTCTCTGCCCTTTGTGCTTCTAAAACCACCAGCTGCTCCCAGTTCGTGCGCGCGACCCTGCCGCTCGGGGTTTCTGCCCCGGGGGCTGCCCTAAAGTCCTTTCCCCACCGCTACTGGTCTGTGAGTCTGTGCCTGGTCCCCAGCGTGCGAGGCTGTCGCTCACTGGCAGTGTAGGATCCCTACAGCTAGGCACCCTGCCACTGCCATTTATCCTCTGATATCTGCCCACAGAATCATGGCTCCCCGCTTGATACCTCAAAACCAACTGCCTATGATATTCTGCTTGTAGAGATCCAGATCTTCTTACATCTCAGGCTGGTTTCGTGGGTGCTCAGAGTCATCTGGTAGATATCCAGCTCAATTCCAGTGACCAGTTGAAATAGGGTCCCCTACTCCTCCATCATCTTACCCCACAAGAAAAAGATTTCAGGTGTCCTAGTGGTTATTTTATTCTACCCATTGATTCTTTAAACTTCTATGTTATTATTATTATTATTATTAATTTTGGTTTCAGTGGAAAATGGAGATTGTATAATTGAAGAGTCACTTTTTATGTGGGCAGTCTTTATTAACCTCTACTTTTCCAAGCTCTTGAATACCCTTTTAATTTAAACTCAAAACTTTTGGTAATAGTTTGGGATGAAAATAAATGCCTTGGTGAAGTTATCCTAAAGTTAATCTTTACCTATTATTTCTAGACATCTGATGAGATACTATCAACTTTTCTATCTAGAACAGGATCAACAAGTTATTTTCTGTGAAGGCGTTGGGCAGATCGTAAGTATGTTAAATTTATAAGCCAAGATGCAAAGGTGGTATTATGCAGGTAGTTGTATAAAAAAGAGAAATTAAATTTTCACAATTTCTCATTGATGATATTCAAAATATAATTAAATAATAGTGAAGAAGAACAAAAAGGAGGAGGAAGAGAAGGAGGAGGAGGAGGGGAAGAAGAGGAAGGGGGGGATTTTTTTTTTTTTGTATTACAGATCTACTAATAAAAACAAAGACACTTTAAAAGAGAATTTCCTTAATTGGCATTTAGAGTTAGTGTTCTCTGTATTCAAAGTTAATTGCAAATGTTCATATGTTAATGCTGACCCTAATAAGTTTTAACATATATAATCTTTGAAAATGTCTGTTTACACAGATAGGTACTGCCAAAAACTGGCAGTACTCCATGAGCATATGATTCTAATTGAGCATAGGCATTTACAGAATTGTATTAGACTCTTCTCTCAGTATTTGTCTTATAGCAGGTCATTATATGGCAGGTTAATCACTTGCAATGGAAGGTTAGGTGGGAACGCCTCAATTGCAAAGTTAAATGAACTTAAAAATATACATTTCCTTTGCATTTCTGTTGAGGCCAAAACAAAAACAACAACAAAATGTACTCCTGGAACTGAGATCAGAAAATTTGTCAACTGCAAATTTGTGTGGAGATAGTGATCTCACTTCTTGTTTTAACTTTTGACATGACAGGAAGTGTATAAAGAAGTATGGCATTATTTGTGATTCAAAGAATAATTTTTATCGTAATGACTTTATCATAGAATAAGTTTCACATATAAGCTCTGTTTTGTCTTTTAATGTTATGCTGATTTCATTAAGAAACATTGTAAAACCTGCAATGAATGCTAAGTTTTGAAGCCACTTAGTGTTCTATAATAGTGATCTAGGGCAATTCTCCAGAAAAATTTCAGTCTTAACCTAGAGCCCAAAAAATCACTGTTAAGCTCTTGAACTGCTTTGTGGTAGGTTAAGTCAAAATCTTCAGTTTATATTTCTGAGAAAAATTCGCAGAACTAATAAGAGTAAAGTCCATGAGAGCAAATGAAATTCACCATTGACAACATTGGCCAAATAAATATGATAAATTCAAATATTTTCCATAAAACACCTGCTGATGAATAATACAATGAATAATGATAGTATTTACATACCTTGCATTTCACAAGTTTTGTAAATCTGTTGAAGTAGGATTTATTTTTTTTGTTCTATGTGTATTTTTGACCATTATCAGTTTTTATACATCTTAGCAGGTTCCACTTCAGATTGAACTGGATTAGTGTTTTCTCAACTTTTTTGAAGACATTTTCAGAGGTAGTTGTGCCATGCAGACTATTCACAGAGGCTAATTTTTCAGTTCCTTCAAATTCAGCATTGGCTCCCTTAATGAACAACAACTAGACAGTATCAGTAACATTTGCTGACTCATAAGGAGCCAAGGGACACCACTCAAAATCATTCACCTTGTTTTTTAATTGACTATTAACATTGCTCCCAATGTCAACTCTTCAAGCAACTGTTTTTGCTGAAAGGTTAATAGTATTAAACAACTTTATTTTCTCTGGACACCCTTGTTGACTGTTGAAAAACAATTCAATTGACTTACCATCAATAAATGACTTTCCTTACTTGGTTATCATAAGCTTTTGTTGCAAATTCTGCTGTAATTAAATAGTCTTTTTAAATTTTCTAATTTTTTAAACCAGTGCTTTACTGTAATAAGGAATATTGCAATAATATATTATATATATATATATATATATATATATATATATATATATATATATATACAATAAATGCCATTATTTCAGTTTTATGACAGCTCCTTGGAGATAACCACCCACAAATAAAGCCTTGTATTTTTTTTTAAGATTTTATTTATTTATTTGACAGAGAGAGAGAGACAGCGAGAGAGGGAACACAAGCAGGGAGAGTAGGAGAGAGAGAAGCAGGCTTCCCGCAGAGCAGGGAGCCCAATGCGGGGCTTGATCCCAGCATCCTGGGATCATGACCTGAGCCGAAGGCAGATGCTTAACAACTGAGTCACCCAGGCGCCCCAGCCTTGTCTTTATATGACCTGACTGGGAGCTTCCTCAGTGAGAATAGCTGGTTCCCCTGGAGAATTTTCCAAAACTGGTGAGCAGTAGTGCTTAAAATTGCAGATAATTGAAGAAGAGATACAGTGTGGCAAACAAAAGGAGAGCCAAAAATCCTTTAACAGAAAAGATGGAGATTGGGAAGTCCATGGGAGCTTTGAAAGCTTTGATTTATTCATTCTGGTAATCTAAAAGGAACAACCTGCATGTACAGGACTGTGCACACGATGCCCAATAAGTAAGACATCCCTAATGTCTTACTCCTTGAGAATCTGCACAAACAAGAAGTGAAGGCTAAGGCAGAGATGTAAGCTGCTAAGGTGCTGAAGACATTCCCCAACATGCACACAGAGCCCCTTCGTAAAGGTGGAGAGATTTACTGGTTCAAGGCATTTAAGGAAATCTCAGTGCAATCATTAGCTAACCACAAAGCTGAGCGTGTAGAGACTTGGTGTCAACACACCACAAAGAATAGACTTTAAAGAATTATTTCAGAAAAGTTATGAAACAAACAATAGGAATACCACCAACAGCAAAATCTGGGGTGAGGGAGGGAAATGATTTCTAGAGTTGCCATTTTATATTATTAAAAACACGTGGCTTTCAACAAGAAAGTATAAGACACAAATACCAAGGAAGTATGGTTCATACATAGCAAAAAAGCAGTCAAGAGACATTGTCCCTGAGGAAACCCAGACCCTGGACTTACGAGGCAAAGATTTTTAAAGCAGCTATTATAAATACAGTAAAAAACATGAGGAAGTTATGGCTAAAGAACTAAAGAAAATTATGAGAACAATGTATCACCAAATATAGAATATCAATGAAGAGACAGAAAATAAGAACCAAAATGGAAAAATTGAAAAGTATAATAATTGAAAACATATTTTTTGAGTTTTGAAATTCCAGTTAGTTAACAGTGTTATATTGGTTTCAATCTTACAATATAGTGATTCAACATTTCTATACATCACCTGGTACTCATCACGACAAGGACACTTCTTAATCCCCATCACATATTTCACTTATCCCCTCACCTACCTCCCCTCTGGTAACCATCAGTTTGTTCTCTATAGTTGAGTCTGTTTCTTGGTTTGTCTCTCCCTCTTTTTTTCCTTTGTTCATTTGTTTTGTTTCTTAAATTCTACACATGAGTTAAATGATATGGTATTTTTCTTTCTCTGACTAACTTATTTCACTTAGCATTTACTCTCCACCTCCATCCATGTTTTTGTAAATGGCAAGATTTCATTGTTTTTTTATGGCTGAATAATATTCTTCCATATATATATATATATATGGAAGATATATATATATATATGAAGGAGCATATATATATATATATATATATATATATATATATATATATATATATATATGGAAGATATATAATCTTCTTCCTCCATTTATCTATTGATGGACACTTGGGCTGCTTCCATGGTTTGGCTACTGTAAGTAATACTGCAATAAACAGGGGTGTATAGTTTCTTTCAAATTAGTGTTTTCATGTTCTCTGGGTAAATACCCCGTAGTGTGATTACTGGATCATAGGGTAGTTCTATTTTTAATTTTTTGAGGAACACCCATACTGTTTTCCACAGTGGTTCACCAGTGTCCATTCCTACCAACGGTGCATGAGGATTCCTTTTTCTCCACATCCTCACCAACACTTGTTGTTCCTTGTGTTTTCAGTTTTCACCATTCTGACAGGTGTGAGGTGATATCTCATTATAGACTTGATTTGCATTTCCCTGATGAGTGATATAGAGCATCTTTTCATGTGTCTGTGGGCCATCTGCATGTCTTCATTAGAAAAATGTCTGTTCATGTCTTCTGCCCATTTTTAATTGGATTATTTGTTTTTTGGGTGGAAAATATTTTTACTGCAGGGGCTTAACAAGAGATTTGAACTGGCAGAAGGAAATCAATAAACTTGAATATAGGTCAATGGAAATTATCCAATATAAAGAATGGGGAGGGAATGAAGAAATATGAATAGAGCTTCAGAAAACTAGGATATCAAGTGTACCAACTTACACTTTCTGAGAATCTCAGAAAGAGAATAGAGGGAAAGGGGCAGGAAGAGTATTTGGTGGAATAATGACAAAATACTTCCCAAATTTGATGAAAACCCTAATCTACATGTATAAAAAGTTCAACATACTCCAAGTAGGATAATTGCCAAGAGATTCACTCCTAGGTATATTATAATAAAACTGTTGAGGCCAAAGACAAAGAGAGAATCTTGAATACCAGGAAAAAAATACTATGATTAGGCACAAGACAAAAGTTGTCAACTCTCACCGTTTCTATTCAACATTGTACTGGAAGTTCTAGTCAGGACACTCAGGGGAAGAAAGAGAGAGAGAAAAGAGAATGGAAGGAAGGAAGGAAGGAAGAAAGGAAGGAAGGAAGGAAAAGGCATCCAGATAAGACAAACAGAAGTAAGAGTGACGCTGTCTGCATATGACACTATCTTATACATACATGCAAAATCCTAAGGAATATACACACAAATCTATTAAAACTAATAAACAACTTTAGCGAGTTTGCAGGATACAGATTGATAAAAAAAATATTGTATGTCTATATACTAGCAATGAACAATCTGAAAATAAATCGAAAAAATGATCTCATTTACAACAGCATCAAAAAATTAAAATACTCAGGAATAAATTTAACAAAAGACATGCAGGATTTGTACAGTGAACACTGCAAAATTTTGTTGAAAGAAATTAAAGAAGTTCTAAAGAAATGGAAAGGCATCCCATGTTCATGGATTGAAAGACTAAGTACTGTTAAAATGACAATACTCTTCAAATTGATCTGAAATTTTAACTCAGTCTTTATCAAAATTCTAGCTATATTTTTTTAGGATAACCTGACAAACTGATCCTAAAATTTATATGGAAATTGAAGGAGCCTAGAATAACCAAAGCAATCTAGACAAAGAAGAAAGCTGGGGAATCGCATTTCCTGAATAACAAATTACATTAATAAAGGTATTATGTTACTGTCATAAGGATGGACATATAGACCAATGGAACAGAATTAATAATCCAGAAAAGAACCCTTTCATTAGGGCCAATTCACTTTCAATAAGGAAACCAGCATAATTCAATGGGGAAAAGAACAGCATTTTCAACAAGTACTGCTGAGACAAGTGGATATCCACAGGCAGAAGAATGAAGGTGAGCCCTTCCCTTACATCTTAGACAAAAATTAACTCAAACTGGATCAAAGACTTAAATGTTAAGAGCTAAAAGCATAAACTCTTAGAAGAACACAGGAGTAAATCTTCAAAGCCTTGGATTAGGCAATCGTTTCTTAGATGTAACACCAAATAGCACAAGCAATAAAAGAAAATATAGAAAATTTGGATGTCATTAAATTAGAAACCTTTGTGGTTCAAAGGACTCCATGAAGAAAGTGAAAAGACAACTCATGAAATGTGAGAAAATATATGCAAATAATATATCTGATGAAGGACTTTATCAGGAACATATAAATAACTTTACAATTCAACAACAAAAGATTAACTCAGTTAAAAATGCTTAAAAAAGGCTTGAATAGCCATTTCTCCAAAGAAAACATGCAAATGAACATTAAGCAGATGAAAAGGTTCTCAAGATTATTAGCCATCAAAGATATTCAAATCAAAACAATGAGATTCTTCACACCCACTAGAATGGCTATAATCAAAAAGACACATAATAACAAGTGTTAAGATGGAAAGAAATTAGACCTTTCATACATTGCTATATCCCATACTTTTAAGTATATACCCAATTGAATTTAAGATGTGTTTATACAAAGAGAATTGAAAATGTGTTTATAAAAAACCCAGACACAAAAGTTCATTGCAGCACTACTCATAATAGTGAAGGAAAGAAACAACCCAAATATTTATCAACTGACAAATGGATAAACAAAATATAGTGCGCTGATACATTGGAATATTATTCAGTGCTAAAAAGAATGAAGGATTGACATGCTATAAACCTTGAAAACATTATATTAAGTAAAAGAAGTCAGGTAAAAAAGGCCATATATCATATCACTCAACTTTCATGAAATGTTTATGATAGAAAAATCCATAAAAGTAGAAAGTAGATTAGTGATTATCAGAGGGTATGAGGAGGGATGAAAGGGAAGTGGACTGTTAATGGCTATGAAGTTTCCTTTGGGAGTGATGAACCTATTCTGAACTTACTCATGATAGTTGACAACTCTGTGACTATACTAAAAATCACTAAAAACCACTCTGACTATACTAAAAACTACTTTAAAGGGTTAAGTTTAAAGTATATGAATTATATCTCAATAAAGCTTTCAATAAAAACACAAAGTAACCACAAGAACAAAGTATAGAATTCTATTTATTCTGTACTATTCATTATTTTTATATGTATTATAGCACTACTATAGTATTCTACTATTTATTTTCTTTTAGGGTCAAATTCTCCTCCAATTCAATGACTATAATTGTGCTGTGTACCATAATACATACGATCACTGACAGCCATAATGATAACTGAATAGCTTAGAAGAAGTTCGATTATAGTTCTTCCATAAAGAATCAGGAAAGTGCCTATGTTTCCAGGATTATTTCTATCTAAACTTGTTAAATAATAATGCTTAGATAAGTAAGTTCTAGGCAAAGCTATCCAGAATGATTCATTCCAAATCTCACTGAGGTTGAAAAATCTTGTAATGATTATCTCATATAACATTGAGATTTATAGAAGATGAGGTACTGTTTGAATTTCCTCTCTAAGGCTTACAGAGAACCTTTACATGTTCTATTAAGTTCCATGAGAACAGAGATCACATGTGTGATCTGGCATCTGGCACAGTGTCTTCCACATTGAAATTACTGGGGGCATCTATTAAATTCCCAATAAATATTTGCTGACTTAGTGTTTGGAGACTGAGTAACTGATGAGAGCCATTGACTGTATCTCTAAACGTCACCAGTTGTGTTGCCACATTTTATTGGTTTAAAAGTTAAAAAGGTTTAAAGGTCCAGCAACTCTCCTACTACTAAGAAAGTCAACTCAGAAATAAAATTCAACTTCCTTATAGTTTTCCTCCCATCACCTTCCATGATGTTGGGGAAATTCATCTGTTTGTAGATATGTGGTGATTACATTGAGATGTGCCTCCCCCCAAACTATAAAATAACAGGTGAAATTTAAAGTAATAAAATCCACATGATGAATACTATTGGATATATTAGAGAACAAACCAAGAGATTATCTAATACCCCTAGATTCCAAGGAAAAATGTTCAGGATAGCAGGTTGAATATGATCATGATTTAATAAATGGATCTCATAAACACCATTTTTGAAGAAATATTCTCTGAATAAACTCCCTTCAACCTAGGAAATGAAGAACTGCTGGAGCCAACATCACCTATCTAAATTCTTCCCATATGAAACTTTCCCTCATTCCTGGGCTCAAACTTATTTAGCAACAGTTCGGAGAGGAAGCTCTGGTCCTGACATGTAGATGCAACAGGCTATGATTAGCATAAGAATCGTTCAACTAATTCATTTTGCTCCAATTTCATGTTTTTCAAGCAAATTTCAGGTTATAATCTGTTTTATAATAGTATCATGATTGAATGAGCACTATTTGGAAGGCACTGTGCTAGGCACTTCACATTTATTATTGCTAATCCTACAATGACCTTATTTTCAAATGAGGAATTTTAGGAAGCTAGGTAACTTGATTAAGATCCCATTATTGTTCAGTGAATAAGGAGGGATAGACTGGTCATGCCAACTTGAGTATTTATGTAGTTTTATTGTAAAGTAACATATGACCATTTGGTTGGCATATATCCTTTCCTGGAAGGCCAAATCAAAGCTGATCAAAATGAAAACCAGACTGCAATGATTGGCAAATAACCAATATGATAGGAATACCAATCCCTGAGAGGGCTTGAAAGCAAGCAAATATTGCCAGCTCCTTCCATTTAAACAACATTCACAAAGGCAAAAGTATTGGAAATTCTTTGAAAAAATGCACTTCTGCAGTGTAATGAATTCATGGGAGAACAAATGGTACATAATGCTATGTTTCAAAACATACACAGGGTGGGAGGATGGGTTAGCCTGGTGGTGGGTATTGAGGAGGGCACATTCTGCATGGAGCACTGGGTGTTGTGCACAAACAATGAATCATGGAACACTTCATCTAAGACTAATGATGTAATGTATGGGGATTAACATAAGAATAATAAAAAAAAATACACAAATTTTATCTTGTTTATGGGCAACCATTTAGCCTGAGTTTACCCAGGTAGGTAATGACTTTTTTTTTTTTAACTATCATTATAGTTTTGCTTTTCCCAGATATCATATAATTTGAATCATAAGATATGTAGCCTTTTCAGATTGACTCCTTTCTCTTAGCAATAAGCATTTGAGATTTATCCATGTCTTTTTGTGGCTTGATATTTTATTTTTTTAATTACAGAATAAATTCTATTCTTTGAACAGCACAGTTTGTTATCCATTCACTTATTAAAAGATAGCTTCATTGCTTGCACTTTCTGGTGTTTATGAATAAGATGCTATAACATTCACACGCATAGGTTTTTGTGTGGGTATAAGTTTTCAAAGAAGTTGGGTAAATACCTAAGAGCACAGTTAGTGGATTTGATAGTAAGACTGTAGTCAGTTTTGTAAGAAACCGCCAAACTGTGTTCCAAAGTGACTGCCATTTTTCATCCCCACAATCAATGAATGAGAATTTCTGTTGCTATTCACTGTTGGGAGCAATTGGTATTATTAGTTTTGTTGAATTTTATCCAAATGAAAAGTTATGTAATGGTATCTTGTTGATGTTCTTTCTGTAATGACAAATGAGTTGAGGATCTTTTTTTTTTTTTTTTAAGATTTTTATTTATTTATTTGACAGAGAGAGACACAGCGAGAGAGGGAACACAAGCAGGGGGAGTGGGAGAGGGGGAAGCAGGCTCCCCGCAGAGCAGGGAGTCCGATGTGGGACTCGATCCCAGGACCCTGGGATCATGACCTGAGCTGAAGGCAGTCGCTTAACCAACTGAGCCACCCAGGCGCCCGAGTTGAGGATCTTTTTATATGTTTATTTTCCATCTGTATATCTTCTTTGTTGAGGTGTCCTTTTAGCTATTTGCTCATTTTTAATTAGATTGTTTTTCTTACTGAATTTTAGGTGTTCTTTGTTTATTTTGGATACAAGTTTTTTATGGGATATGTGTTTTGCAAATATTTGCTGTGGCTTATCTTTTCATTTTTCTTAACAGTGTCTTTCAAGGAACAGAAACTTTTGAGTTTAATCAATTCAAATTTACTGATGTTATAATATTTCCTTTCCTAGATTGTACTTTTGATGTTTTATCTAAAAACTCATCCATAAACCCAACTTCACCTATACATTCTCCTATGTTTTCTTCTATAAGTTTTATAGCTTTGCATTTTACATTTAGATGTGTAATCTATTTTGATCCAATTTTTGTTAAAAGTATAATAGTATACATCTACATTTTGGTTGGTTGGTTTTGGTTTTGGTTTTTGCATATGGACATTGAATGGTTCCATTACCACTTGTTGAGAATACTATCCTTTTTCCATTGAATTGCCTTTGCTCCTTTGTCAAACATCAATTTATCACATTTGTGTGGCCCTAGGTTTTAGTTTGTTATGTTTTATATTGATTAATATATATTTTTACCAATATTATAATGTCTTGATTAATCTAGCTGTCTAAGAGAGTAAGCCTTGCAATTGGGAAGCATAAGTCCTCCAACTTTGTTGTTCTTCAATACTGTGTTGGCTATTCCAGACGTTTTCCTTTTCAAATAAATTTTACAATCATTTTGTAAATATCTACAAAATAGCTCACTGGAGTTTTGATTGGGATTGTGTGGAAGCTGTAGATCAAGTTGGGATCCTAAAATCAAGTTGGGATCTTAAAAATACTCAGTCTTCAAATTTATGAATATGGAATCATTCTGCATTATTTGGATCTTCTTTCTTTCATCAGCTTTGTTTTTTGTATATAGATCCAGTACATATTTTGTGAGGCATATGTAATTTTCTTTTGATGCCATTGTAAACAGTATTTTTAAAATTTCAAATTCCAATTGCTTGTGGCTGGGATATAAGAAAATAATTGATTTTTGTATGTTAACCTTATAAGACTTTGCTATTCTTACATAATAGTTGCAAATATATTTTTGTAGAATCTCTGCAATATTTACAGAGACAGTCATGTCATCTGTAAAGAAAGATACTTTTACCTCTTCCTTTTCAATTTGTGTAACTTTTATTTTCCCTTTCTTGCCTTATTTCACTTAGTAGAACATCCAATATATTGTTAAGTAGGAGTGATGAGAGGGTATATCCTTGCCTTGTATCTGATTTTAAGTGGAAAGCATCCAGTTTCTGATCATTAAGTATGATGTTATCTGTATGTTTTTCATAAATATTCATTATCAAGTTGAGGAAGATAGCCTCTCTTTACCTAGTTTGCTGAGGGTTTTTTTTTTTTTTTAAATCATGAGTGAATGTTGTATTTTGTCAAATGCTTTTAATGCATTGATTGAAATGGTCATATGATTTTTCTTCTTTAGTCTGCCATGTAGATGATTACATTGATTGATTTTTCAATGTTCAACCAGCCTCACATAGCTGGAATAAATCTTACATGGGCATAATAAAAATTCGTTTTCTATATCATTGCATTTGAATTGCTTTCATTTTGATGAGAATTTTTGCATTATGTTCCTGTGAGATACTGGCCTATAGTTTTCCTTTCTCATAATATCTATATCTGGTTTTGGTATTAAGATAATGCTGGTCTTGAGTTAGGAAGTATGCACTTTACTTCTATTTTGTGAAAGAGGTTGTGGAGAATTGATATCATTTCTTACTGGCTTGGTAGAATTCACCAGTAAAACCTCCTGAGGGTGGGGAGATGGGTGGGTATTAATCATTGGATATATTTATTTAATACATATAGACCTATTCAAAGAGTTTGTGTGAGTTTTGGTACTTTGTGTCTTTCAAGGAATTGTTCTGTATCATCTAAATTATCAAATTCTTTGCATAGAATTAATAGAGTTCCTGAATTAACCTTTTAATGTCCACAGAATCAGTAGTTGTGACCCCTCTTTCATTTAGTCTGGCTAGAAGTTTAAAATTGTATTGTTATTTTCAAAGAACTACCTTTGGGTTTTGATTTTCTCTTTTGTTTTTCTGTTTTCATTTTAATTGATTTATCCTCTAATTTCATTATTACTTTTCTGCTTAGTTTAGGCTTAAATTTTTTTTTTTTAAGGTAGAACCTTAGATTGTTGATTTTAGTTCTCTCTTTTCTAAATATATTCATTTAGTGTCATAAATTTCCCTTTAGACACTGCTTTTTTAAATCCCACTAATTTTGATAATTTGTATTTTCATTTTTATTTAGCTCAAAACATTTTAAAATTTCCTTTAGACTTCTTCTTTGACCTATGTGCTATTTAGAATTTATTTATTTCCACATAGTTGGGGGATTTTCCAGCTCTTTCTGTAGTTGATTTCTATTTTAATTCCCATTGAGTTCTGAAAACAGATTTTGTATGATTTTGATTCTCTTAGAATTTGTTAATATATTGGCCAAGAATGCAGTATGGCCCTACAGAATGTCATCTATTTTGTGTACTTAAGAATGTACATTTTGCTATTGT
The DNA here is from genome assembly GCF_029215605.1 of Mirounga angustirostris. Classification (NCBI taxonomy): domain Eukaryota; kingdom Metazoa; phylum Chordata; class Mammalia; order Carnivora; family Phocidae; genus Mirounga; species Mirounga angustirostris. The sequence goes on from NW_026991710.1 coordinate 168,917,712, forward strand.
TGAAGTATTCTACAAATGTCAATTAGATCAAGTTGATTGATAATCCTGTTTAGAGCAGCTATATCCTTACTGATTTTCTGCTAACTTGATCAATTACTGAAAAAGGGGTCATTACATCTCCAACTTTAAGAGTGGATTTGTTTATTTCCTCTTTCAGTTCTATCAATTTTTTATTCCATTGATGCTCTGATTTTAGGTACATATGCATTTAGGATTATTATATCTTCTTGAAGGATTGACCTCTTTATCATTATGTAATGCCCCTCTTTATCCATTTTCCTTGTTTTGAACCTTCTTTGACTAAAATACAGGCTTTTTTCATTAGTGTTAGCACAGTTTATCTTTCTCCATCTTTTCATTTTTAACCTCTTGGAATATTTATATTTAAAATGGGTTTCTTATATTTATTTTTATATTTTATATAAATATTTATATTTAAACTGGGTTTCATTTAGTTAGGTTCTGTTTCCTTATTCACTCTGACAATATGTCTTTTAGCTGTTTTATTTATACCACTTTTATTAAAAGCAATTATTGATACAGTTGGGTTATCTACCATGTTTGTAATTGTTGCTATTTGTTGCATTTGTTCTTCTCCCACACCTTTCTTCCTGCCTTCTCTGGTTTTAATTGAGCATTTTATATTATTCCATTTTATCTCCTCTCTTAGCATATTGTTTGTACTAAAAAAGTTAGGAGTTGCCTTTAAATTTGCAATATACATTTTTGACTAATCTAAGTCCACCTTCAAATAACACTATAATGCTTCATGTGTAGTGTTGGTAGCTTATGACAGAGTATTCCCAATATCTCCATCTACTCTCTTATGACACTGCTATTATTCATTTCATGTATATATATGTTATCATCACCAATACAATTTTACTATCATTACTTTAAACAAGTATGTTTTAGATCAATTAAGAGTAAGAAAAATATTTTACTTTATCTTAATTTATTCCTTCTGTAATGCTCTTTTAATGTAGATCTGAGTCTCTGACCTATATTACTTTCCTTCTTCCTGAAAATACCTTCTTACTTTCTTGCTTTCTTTTGACTCTTCTTGCAGGGCAGGTCTTCTGGAGGTGAATTCCCTAAGCTTTTGTTCATCTGAAAAAGTATTTTTCCTTCGCTTCTTCTTTTTTTTTCAAAGATTTTATTTATTTCAGAGAGAGACAAAGAGAGCACAAGCAGGAGGAAGGACAGAAAGAGAGGGTGAGGGACAAACAAATTCTTCTCTGAGTGAGAGCCCAAGGTGGGGCTCAATCCCAGGACTCGGAGATCATGACCTGAGCTGAAGTCAGACCTTTAATTGACTGAGCCACTGAGGTGCCCCTTTCCTTTACTTCTGAAGGAAAATTTCACTGCATATAAAATTTTAGGTTGATGGGTTTTTTTTCTACCAATACTTTAAATATTTCACTTCATTCTCTTATTTTTTTTTAAATTTTATTTTATGTAAACCCAATTAATTAACACATAGTGTATCATTAGTTTCAGAAGTAGAGTTCAGTTATTCATCAGTTGCATAAAACACCCAGTGCTCATTATAGCATGTGCCCTCTTTAATGCCCATCACCCAGTTAGGCCATTCCCCCACTCACCTCCCCTCCAGCAACCCTCAGTTTGCTTCTTAGAGTTAAGAGTCTTTTATGGCTTATCTCCCTCTCTGATTTCTTCTTATTTTACTTTCCCCTCCATTCCCCTATGATCTTCTGTTTTCTTTCTTAAATTCCACATATGAGTGAAATCATATGATAATTGTCTTTCTCTGATTGACTTATTTCACTTAGCATAATACCCTCTAGTTCCCTCTACATCATTGCAAATGGTAAAATTTCTTTCTTTCTTCTTTCTTTCTTTCTTTCTTTCTTTCTTCTTTCTTTCTTTCTTTCTTTCTTTCTTTCTTTCTTTCTTTCTTTCTTTCTTTCTTTCTTTCTTTCTTCTTTCTTTCTTCTTTCTTTTATTTCTTTCTTTCTTTTTGATGGCTGGGACCCTCAACTCTATGGTCAACTAATCTTTGACAAAGTGGGAAAGAATATCCAATGGAAAAAAGACAGTTTCTTCAGTAAATGGCATTGGGAAAATTGGACAGCCACATGTAGAAGAATGAAAGTGGACCATTTTCTTATACCATAGACAAAAACACTTCACTCTCTTCTATACTACAATTTCTGAAAATAAGACTCCTATATTTCTTATCCTTGTTCCTCCAAGGTAGGCTAGCTTTTCCCTTCGGATTTCCTTCTCAAGTTTCTCTTTGTTTTGTTTTTAGTAGTTTGATATGATATGCATAGATGTAGATATTTTCATATTTATCATACTTTGTATTCTCTGAACTTTCTGGATTTGTGTTTTGGTGTCATTAGTTTTGGAAAGTTCTCAGCCAGTATTACTTCAAATATTTCTTCTGCTCTATTCTCTCTTTTCTTCATATTCCAATAATGCATGTGCTATACAATTTGAAGTTGTCCCATATTTCTTCAATATTGTTCTAATTTTTCATTATTTTTTTCTTTCATATCAGTTTGGGAAATTTCTGATGACATATCTTCAAGCTCACTCATTTTCTCTTCTGCTTTGTTCAGTCTATTGCTGAGCCTATGAAGGCAATTTTTAAAAATTTAATTATTTAAAAATTTCTGTTATGGTATTTTTTATTTCTAGCATTTCCTTTTGATTCTTAGAGTTTTGATTCCTTTTAACACAGCTTAACATGTCAGTCATACTCATTTTAAATCCCCTGCCTGATAATTCCAAATTGGTGAGATATCTGAGTCTTATTTTAATACTTGCTTTGTCTTTTCAAATAGTGTTCTTTCTTGTCTTTTAGCATGTTTTATTTTGTTTTGTTTTTACAATGGGATATGATGTATTAAATAATAGGGATTAAAGTAAATAGATGTATGAAGTTTTATGTTAATCTGGCTAGTGGTTGCACTTTTAACGTTCACTGTTGAAGTTCCCAGAGGCTTCAAATTCCTCTAGTGTCCTTGCTTTTGTCTCATTTGTCTTTGCATCTCTCTAAGAACTGTTTCTTGCATATTCTGCACCTTGCAACATTTTCAACTATAATCTGCTGTCATTATATTTGAGCCCTGTTGGTATGGCGGTGAAGTATGGGAGAAGGGAGAGGAGAGATTTAACTGTGATTAAATCTCAGTTTTCAGTAGCCCTGTATGTTGAAACTATGATCTTCACAAGTGTATCTTAGCTCCACCGTGCTCCCTTCAGGTGAGAAAGAAGGCTCAAGAGGGACAAATGCCATTCCCTCACCTGAAAGGCACTGGTAAAATCTTTTCCTTTAGGGAGTAGGCCTGTGTTATAGTGAACCCCTGGGTGTATTTCACCACAATTACTGTTCCCCTTCTGCTGTCAGAGTTACTGAGGGTATTTTTCTGGCTCTTTACTATGAGACTTTGGTAGAGTTCCTGGAGATAAAATCCCCAAAAGTGTGGAGGTCCCTGGAAGCCCACAGCCCCAAGGAGTTTCTCACTCTTCACCTAATCCACATTAGACCCCCAGGAATTCATCAAAATTACCATTTAAGTGTTCATATCAGTTTATGGCTCCAGTGGCTCTCTCCCCAGATCTCCCCAGATCTCTGCTGTGACTCTCCAGATTTCAGGATGATGGTTTGCCCTGCAAACCTCAGTTCTCTAATGGGCAAAGAAAAGTCTTTAATTTTCAGTTTGTTCAGGTTTTTTTGTTTTTTTTGTTTTGTTTTGTTTTTTCCCTGTTATAAGAACAGAAGTGATGACTTGAAAACTCTTTACATGTTGGAGCTAAAACTGGAAATTTGGCAATGGCTTTCCTTATTCTCTATAATGCAAGTTTCAGAGGCAGGTTCTTCCATGTCACAAAATCAGGCAGCTCAGTTTTCAAATATGGTTCATATCTTAGCACATCCCATCTACCTGTTTAATCTGAGAACTCCCCTTTTAGTAATTAAATATACTTTCTTTATGGGTTATTATGATGTGATTTATGACATGTGTGTAATTGTCAGAATTACTGTGGTAATTAAAATATGAAGTGAATGCTGCCAGAGGCTTCAGTCACTCTCAGTGCCCTCATTAAAAATCAGGAGCTGACCAAATTATAAATAGACTGGTTTATACAAGTTCCTGGCAAAACCTAATTATGAAACTTATCCTTATTCTATCAGAACTCACTCCATTAGTCATGCAAATTCTGAAAATTATTAAGTTATTTTATGTGCTGGAATTGTGGAATTAATAATAAAGAGGTGAGTAGCAGTAATTAGACATTACTATGAAATTTTATTATGTCAGGTCACTCTGGGTCATACTGCCTCTCTTCCTGACCCCACTTCCAACACAACACACACACACACAGACACACACACACACACATCCCTTTAAGATAGTTTAGTAAATGGCTTAATGGTTTTAGTGGATTTATAAGAACTTTTTAAAATGAGAGCTAAAACAAAAGAAGGATTTGTAGACTCTGCATGAGGTATTATTGTGAAATTGGTCAGAGAAAGAGATTTGGTCATTATCATCAGGGGAATCCTTTCTCTCTACAAAAGGCAAAGCATCACAAGGAGAAATTAGTTACTATGAGGATGTTTCCAGATATGGAAGCTGAACCAGGAGCAAGAGATAACTTAAAGCTTAAAGGAGCTTTAGATGATCATGTCTACCTCCTTCCTAATTTATAGATAGGGGATTTAGCCTAGAGAAATTATGTGGCTACCAGTGAATAAGAGAGTCAGGCTTCAAGCTTAGTGCCATGCTTCTCTTCCCTAATGTGTGAGAGGACACAGACTGATGGGGAAATTGATGCACATCAAATGTTTTCATAAGGGGACTGGGTGAGAGAACACTAAAGGCAGGTCCACACTAAGTTTCCAGAGTACAGAAAAGGTAATCCACTAGTGGTTTAGTTTGGTGAATCATAGTCTCATCTGAGACAAGAAAGTTACTCTATGGACACAGAGACATCAAGATTCTTATTCAGAAGAGCCTGAGAACTTTGATGACTCAATCAGCACATGTCTGGGGAAGCAAAAGTAAATAAAATTTAAAAGGTAAAAGAAAAAGAAAGGGAAGGAGGAATAGGAAAAGGAAAGAAGAGGAGGAAGAAGAAAGAAGAGAGAAAAAAAAGAAAAGCACACTTTATAGATAGATGTAAGATTTAAGATTTCTACCTTTATGGGGTGCCTGGTGGCTCAGTCAATTAAGCGTCTGCCTTCAGCTCAGGTCATGATCCCAGGGTCCTGGGATCCAGCCCGCATTGGGCTCTCTGCTCAGTGGAGAGCCTGCTTCTCCCTCTCCCTCTGCTGCTCCCCCTGCTTGTACTCTCTGTCAAATAAATACATAAACTTTTTTTTTTAAGAGTTCTACATTTATGTATCAGTTAGATTGTAGGGGCTTCAGCATTGCCAATTCAGCTGGGCTGGGGTGGGGCTTATGCAAATGTTCCTTTGTGGGGGACAAGGAGGAAAACAGAGTGCGAGTAAGGAAGCGAGAGGGGCAGGGGGAGGGAGGAAGAGGGGTGCATTTCTAACAGGGGTACAGAAATTCAACCTACCTAACTGACTGACTTTACAAACTTAGTAGCTATTTGAAATTTATCCTTTGGTACTCTCTTCTTAGGTTAGGAGCAGAAAACTTTCTGAGATCTCAAATGAAAGGCAGCAAAGCTGTGAACTTTGCCCAGAATGAAGCAGTTCTCCCCTCAGCCCTGCTGGTTTCAGGTGTGCAAGCTGAATGTCAACAATTACATAGATGTATCCAGATGTCATCCTCATGCAAATGTGACAAATAAGTAAACATGGAAGGCCCCTGGGAATATGACACAGAGGAAGAGATGGGGGACAAGAGAGCCAGAGGTACCGCATGAGGGAATGGGTCTGGTCTTGGGGAGGGGGCTGCTGAAGTTCATATTATGTGTCTACAAGTCACTCCTAGTAAGGTAACAATTTTAAGAGATAGTGGAAGGAGGGTCTGACATTAGGGGATCTGGGGATGAGGAGATGAGTGAGAGAGACTGATAAACTGGAGAAAATGCAGAGCTTTATTGGAGAGAAGGCAGGGATCTGTTGACAGATGCAGGAGCCAATCACTTTTTTTTATTATGTTCAGTTAGCCAACATATAGTATATCATTAGTTTTTGATATAGTGTTCAGTGATTCATTAATTGCGTATAACACCCAATGCTCATCACAACACATGCCCTCCTTAATAACCATCACCTGGCTGAGCCAATCATTTAAGGTTGTGTGTGTGTGTGTGTGTGTGCACGCGTGCATTGTATGATTTGACTTTTCATAGCAACACCATAAGGTAAATAGGAAAAATACTCATCCACTTTTTATGATGATGAGAAATTAGGCAACTCCAAGTCCTAATGGTAAGCAACGACTTTGGACTCCCATCACTTAGACTCTGTGTCCACTGTGTGCTCCTCCACAATATGCTGGCACTTTATAGTGCTCTGAATGGATGTAGTGGTAAGTAGAGAAGGTAAATGAGAAAAGTTGACATGTGTTTCCCCCCACCTCTTAAAAAGTTGGTTGGCTTTTTAGTGGGTTTGTTTTCTCTCCTCTCCAATGGTGGCAGGGCCTCAGGACTCTGCAGAGGGGCTCATGTGACAATTAAGCAGCTGCCTGGTCCCATCAGAGGACAGCTGCAGCCTCCCAAGGACACACCTTGCCTCAATGTGCACAAGGCCTGGCAGACCTTTATTCCTGCATCCTCCATAAAGGGCTGAAAACCTCCATGGGGTGACTTTTGTTTCTTTTATATTGATTTTAAGGGCCCTGCTGAACAATTCAGAATGCACAGACTCCTTTGTGCACCCCCGCAGGATGCTCCCATATTTGTCACTCACTCAAAGAGTAGTAAATCCTTCCAATGTGTCTTTCTTCTTGTTCTGTGTGTTTGTGTGTTTCAAATTTCTCAGCTTTTTAGGATAAGACTATGACACATTCACCTCCAAACGTGAAAGTGTCTCAGCAAGAGGCACTCTGAGAAAATGCATTTGAAAATGGCATTTGTTGGCTCACTGGAGCCAAATCGAGCCACCTCATCTCTTGCTTGAAACCCAAACAGGGTGACTGCCAGTCAGGGATTCCAACTGGCTGGTGGAATTGGCCTGCACAATCTGACAAAAGGGATCCCTTTTCCTTAACAGCAGCTTCTCCACCTCTTTCTCTTTCTTTTTTGCTCGAGAACACACAGTTTTGCACTTGTCCTTCATACAAATAACTGGAGGGTGGGAATTATTCAGAAAGCTCATGTTCGACACCCCATCTGTTCATTTCTGACGGCAATATATAATGTAAGGCTATAAAAACTTGAAAAATAATGCAACATAAAAAGGGATTGACTCAGCTCCAAGAGGCCATAAATGGTAACAAATACCACTGGATGATTTATTTCATGCTGTAATCTTTACAGTAAGTCATCTTTCAGACATTTCCTTGTGACAGGTTTTAATAATATTAATGCCCAGAGCAATCCAAATCATCTCCAATAGACGTATTTATCAAGCTGCCAATCCGAGTAAATGAAATTCTATAAGCAATAATGTAACATGTTTAAAGGAAGCTAATAAAACAAGTCAGCAGAGAAATATTACTTCAAAGTATTCTCTCCCTCTAATCCAGTCCTGTATGTTATACAGCCAAAATGCAAATCTTTCCATACTTGATTTATTGCTCCAAAAATACCAATGACCTTTTCCCCAAGCTTCTGTATATTCACTCTCACACATTCATAAAGCCTGCAGTGCATCCTGCCAGAGTCGCTGAACACTGGAGTGCTTAGCATTTATTGTTATGTTTATCTTGCTTTTTACGCAGGTACTTGATTGGCAGCTGCAGTGAATAACATCTAAGTTTCCAAGCCTTATTAAAATGTAACAAATATCTGAGCCATAAACCAATCTTTGCAGTACCCATTCTAGGCAGGCCTTCCAGAATACCCCAGAAAGCGACTTGAGCAAAGTCCTAATGGTTCACTAGTTGCCAGGTAAATTTCACAGGAGGGAAAGCCAACCTGCATTTTCCTTCAATCAGGTTTGCTTCACTTTGCATTATTTGTTATTCATGTGGCTCACAGTATGCCAGTTGTTAAAGCATTTGGCATTTCAAACGCAGTTCAAGATCTGCCTCCTGCAGGAAGTCTTCCTTATTAATTTCACTAATTTTCTGATCTCTAGCACAATAACTTCTAATTAATGAATCCATAAAAGCACAATGTACCTCAAAGGCACTCACCAAATAATATTTATTTGATCCATTCTATAATGAATGGATGCCTCTTCTTTTCTTGCATATCACACATGCTCCTTGAAGACAGATTTACTGTGATGGAGACCACAAGTGTTCACCATCCATATATATATATATATAAAATACTGTTTGAGCTCAGGGGAGTTTTTTTGTTTTGTTTTTTTTAGATTTTATTTATTCATTTGAGACACAGAGATACAGAGAGAGAGAGAGAAAGCATGAGCAGGAAGAGAGGCAGAGGGAGAGGGAGAAGCAGGCTCCTCGCTGAGCCAGGAGCCAGATGTGAGGCTCGATCCCAGGACCCTGGGATCATGACCTGAGCTGAAGGCAGACGCTTAACCATCTGAGCCACCCAGGCGCCCCTCAGGGGAGTTTTCTGAGAGGCAGGGACCACATGATGAAGGGCATTGTTAAGGATTCTGATCTCATTCCTAAAGGTACCAACAAACCACTGAAGGGAAACAATACTGTCAAATTTTCATTTTTGATACCTCATCGTAAGTGTAATAGAAGGGTAGATAATGAGGGATAAGAGGAGATGTGAGGAGACTGGGTCAACCCCCATGTCACCGGTGGTCCAAAGAAGATGGTGGCTTGGATTGGGATTAGAATTGGAGATGGAAAGGGTAGAGAGATTCAAGATATTTTTAGGATTAAAACAGAGAAAATGGGACAACTGATTGAATCCAGGAGAGAAAGCTATCTCACAACTTCCTCACTTGCTTCTCTTACCTCTCACCAGGATCGCTAGCCCAGCCAATAGACCTGGCTAGGTTCACCGTTGGTTTTATTGTTCATTTTGCCTTTGTTTTTGCCTACCTTAGAGTTTGTTTCTGACTACAGTGAATGGAGGCAGGTTAGAAATCAGGCACTTGGGGAAAGTATTAATTTTAGAATTTTTTGCCCATTTGGTATAGTGGAATTGGTTCTAGAATTGTTACTTTTCCTACCTCTCCATTTCTTCTCACTTTTCAACTCTAGCTCTCCCGTCAATGATGTCTCACCTTGTACACTGTGATTCTTGGTGTGAAAACAAGCCAGCCAAGGGTGGTATTAGGATCAGGGGTTGGGATACAGTTTGAAGAGGCCTCTCATGCCCTGAAAATTTTATTCCGTGCCCACAAACACACAGGCATACTCCTGGGAATTACTGTGTTATCCCTTCTCTACTCTTCTGTTAGTTCCTGGCTTGGAAAAAAAAACTACGAGGAGATTTGGTGGCTGAAACAGTAAGATGAGGGAGAGTAAATAAGAAGTAAGGGAAGGAGAAAGAACTGGAGGCAGCTGCACAGATCTGGAGGTGGAGCTGAGAGTATCTGGCTAAAGAATGAGAGAGTTATGGGTTAGGAATGGTGTTCCTTTACTCTCACTGCCCTGAAGAAAGAAAAAGGTTCCAAGTGGGCAGGTAGATCAAGAAAGTCCCTCTGGATGGAGTAAAATAAGCAGGGTTGGCAGAGATAATCTGCTTATGCAGATTGTAAAAACATGTTTCTCCTGTGCTCTTCTTCCTGGTGCCAAATAACCTTTAAGATTTACAGTCACCTGACATAGGCCCATGACTTTGAAAAACAGATGAGTGTAAACTCACCCAGGATGGTTTCTGCCTGTTTTATTCTTTAATATGTTCACCTTTCCCCCTGCAAATTAGCTATTAAAAAAAAACAGATAGAATCCTTATAAAGAGGTTAGAGCCTTATGCCACTGAGTTCATTGATTTTTTTTTTCCCTACCTCAGACCTTGTTCCTGGGTGAGCTTAAGGGATGCAGATAGAAATCAATTAATTGGGGTGGGGTGTGGGTGCCAGGAACTGTTCCTGGAAGACTGAGCTCATAGGCCAAGCAGATACTTGACCTGGCCCTACAAATCCTTCCCAGTTATCTTCTCCCTCTGAGCCATCTCTAAGTCTCTTAAAACTGGTTTCTGGTGTTGATTCCACAAAAAGGATTTCTCAAGGATTAAACCAGAAGTAAAGCAAGAAAAAAAGGAAACGTATTACCCATGGTCCTGGCTGTTGAATACCTACATGGTGAGCAAAAACCAAAACCAGGGACATTTAGAAAGGCTCAAGAATATTCAGATCTACCTCCAAAGAGTGTAAAGACAGACACAAGGTTTGACTGACTGTAAAATCTAACAATATTTCAGTGGAAGCAAATCTAGCTAATCAATATGAAAATGCTTTCCATAAAATATTATTTTAAGAACTAGAAATATTAATGTGTTCTTACTTGTGATAAAATGCAAATATAAAGGTCTTAATCCTAATAATCACATCAGTCAAGAAATAAAGATTGTGAACATTTTCATGTTGGAAGACCATTTACATTGTTCTCAGTTACCTTGGAATCAAACTCTGTTAAGTTTGCTACTCCCCATTTCAGGCTCCTCTAGCTCTTCCTGTAAACATATATATATATGTAATGTATGTATATATAGGTGTGTATGAAGTATAAATGTATAAAGTAAGTCATATATATACATATATATGCATAGATATATGTGATTTACTTTATTGATTCTTATATAGCAACACCAGAATCTTCCCCCAAAGAGTAATTTATTCACAATGTATACACTAGTGATTCTAAAAAATATGTATTAATAATTTCTTCCATTATCTAAACTGAACATTTTACTGGAAGTTTGAGACTGAAAATGGCAGCTTCTCTCACACTTACAAATTGCTTTATGATTTTTTTTTTTAACTAGCTTTTCCCTACTGGTACCTTAAACACAGATGAGATATAATAATACCTACATTTCATTATGAGGAAACCAGAAAGCGGAGAGGCAGCAACCTGTCTGGGTTAAAACTGGAACTGGGATTAGAATCACAGCCTCCAGAAGAGTGGTCATGGTCAGCCTCACCTGACGGACAGAGGCTCCTGCAGCAGAGAAAGTCCAACCTAGCAAGGGCAAGTGGTGGCACTGATACCATCTTGTCTGGGAGTAGAGCTGTCGTCCCAATATGACCCTGGGAGTAGAGGAAACTCTGGGTTTCAAAACAAAAATAAGGGGTTGTTTCTTGTCTTTACACAAGGGTTCTCCACAGAAGTACGTAAAATGATCCACTCATTTAGAGCATAAAACAGAGTAACAATGAGGAAAAAAAAAATACTTCATTTCTACATGTTTTAACGAATGTGATTATTGCTTAAAGACAGGTGGTCTTGCAAATAAAAAAAGAACAGTGACTACTCAGCTTGTCTTGGGGCTTTGGGGAGAACAGAGAAGGTTTTCAAGGAGCCAGGTTATTTAGTTTACTTTTTAGTACTATCTGCAGCAATATTTCAGAGTGAAATAAGTAAAATATCTGTTCCATTTCATTTGGCAGCAGCAAAGATCTCAGGGAAAAAAAATAAATAAGAAATATGTAATCCCCACGGTGTAATCCCAGGGTATGGAAACTCACTTCTCTTAAATACCTCCCTCTGGCATAATTGACTTTTCATGTGCATTTTAATAATGGTATTTCAGCAGGTTGCAAGGGAATTTTTTTTCTTCTGTTTTTGTCATAAATTATGGTTTGGAAAAAAAAAGTGTTATAAATCTAATTACATTTTCACTTATATTAACAAGTCAGCACAATCTTCCAGCATGTTTACCAAGCAATTCCAATATTTACAGCTGACCTAATTGGTTGTGGGGTAGAAGCAATGAACAATATTTTATTGTCCTCATAGCTGCGCATGTGCTGAAGACAGTTGTGGAGGTGTGGAGCTACCCAGCAACCCTGAGGTTTTGCCTGCCCTGGTTTGCCTTCGTCCACCAGCTGAACAGAACAGGATGCAGGGAGACAAAGAGAAGTGAGTCCTGGAGTGGAGAGTAGAGGAGTTTGTTAAAGATGCCTTTTCTCAATCCTCTCTTGACAAGAAAGATTTCCCAATTATTTTGGGACTGTTAGAGACTCAGAATGAAGCTTTTCTTGGCAAGTTTAGATGAAAAGTTATAAATAATTGCATGAACATTATTGGGTGAACATCCTTGATATTTGATGCTGAGTTGAAGACGATAATGGTCCTGTCCTTGACTTTCACTATCAAACCCACCATGGTCTTTAGGAGCCCAGCATGGGACTAACATGGGCTGAATTCTGATATTCTCATGTCCTTGGGGAAAGAGCTAAAAAGGCCATTGTTCCTACCAGACAGAGACCATATTGCCTCATGGGGAGACAGGAACTGGGTCTCCCTTTCCTATTACTGAAGGTGAGTACTATGGCAGCTTTGCTACCTCTCAGATTTAAATTGAAATGACATTTCTCTCTAAGGCCTCTGTCTTTCCTACTCATACTATTGGTGGTAACACAGATGTAGACTGCTAATACAATGTTAGCAGAAAGCTGCTTTGAGGTGAATCTCCAGACCATGGGCTCAATTATTTTGTGCGACAGTCGTGCCTCCTGTGTCATGATAACTGCTAACGTTTATTGAGTGCTTGCTGTTTGCTAGGAACTTGGCCAAGAGTCTTATACTTAGTCTTCTCATCAGCCTCCTGAGATTGGCACCACTTGTTTTACAGAAGAGGGATCTGAGCCACAGTTCAGAAAGAGCCTTGCTCATGATCACATAGCATGGAAGTCACAGAGCTGAGATCTTATTTTGACTGTCAAAAATTAAATTAAGTAGGAGGCCTCCTACTTAATCACTCTTGCAACCTAAAAACTAAAATGCAATAGCACACAATAGGCTTTGATTTGTGATTTTATTTTATTTTATTTTTTTAAAGATTTTATTTATTTATTTGACAGAGAGACACAGTGAGAGCAGGAACACAAGTGGGGGGAGTGGGAGAGGGAGAAGCAGACTCCCCACTGAGCAGGGAGCCTGATGCGGGGCTTGATCCCAGGACCCTGGGACCATGACCTGAGCCGAAGGCAGACGCTTAACGACTGAGCCACCCAGGCGCCCCAGATTTGTGATTTTAGATGTACCTGAAAGGCCCTCATTGAATGTCTCCTAAAAACATACCTCCCATTGTGGTTGATGCCTGAAAGCCCATAGGTAGGGGGATTTCCTTAGCTGAAACATTTGATCCCTGATAAGAATAAAGCTACCTCTGGAAGGGCAAATATTTTAAACTTATGTTTTTGTAAATGATGTTCAGATGTCGATGGGGATAGTAAGTGGCTGGGAAGTATGAGTCCTGGAGAAGGGTGATGGTGAGTGTCAAACAGAGAGCAAAGAACACAGAATGTAAAGTGTGACAGTTTTTCCTAGAAACTATGTAAGTCACGTCCTAGTCCTTGAATAGAGTTTTACACAGAAACAGTGACTAAGCTTCCCATAATCTTCACCTTGTTTTATTGAGTTGGTCTTTTATATATGACCTTAAACAAACAAGGCCTCACCCCTGCCTTTTAAGAGATTATAAATGACAAAAATGAAAACATGCAAAAACTAACTACTAAATACAAATAAATACATGCACTCAGTAAACGATCAGTTGTCCCACTGTAATTTTTATTTCCATATTAGGAGAATTCCTTCCTCATCTTCCCATCCAGTTGAATCAATGGAAATTTCCATATCCGAAAGTCCTAGGAGAATCTGACCTCATTTTTCTTAAGACCTGTCCACAGACTAACAAAGAGGTTAAAAAAGGCCTTTGTCCCTCCTTTATTATAGCCTTCTAAGCTAGTCAAACAGACAGGGCAAAGAAGACAGGAGTGATGGAAGGACTATGTTGAATTTTCCATGGAATTCCAAATAATTAAATATTATTTGTTAATCTGAATAATTCATTTACTTAATAAATACCTGATGAATTATTCCTCTCTATATATAGTACTTTGCTAGTGTTGTGGTACTTTTCTTCTCAGAAATCCAATTTTTGCCTTTGGGTACAAGACAAGAACTAGTTCTTTCCAAATTCTTATTCTTCACTAGCACCCTAACTCTTTCATCTGTTTTTGGAACTCAGGCTCATTGTGCTTAAAAAATCATTTCTACCTGTGTACATATATGTCTATCTTTATCCCTACGCCCTTACCTATCTGTACATGATACATTCATATTACTGTTTTCCTTGGACTTTGTATTAAGACTCGATGAAGATGTTTATTACAGTTTATGACCAACCCACACCCCCGGTAGGGATTCCTACATATCCAAATACTGTAAGTTGCCATCAGGAAGACATCTTTAGAGGTTCTGGAATCTTTAAGGCTGCAAAAATGAGTGCTATCTGGACTCTTAGAGAAAGGTAACTCTGGAAAATCAAATGCTGGATGTACAGTATTAAGTACATGTGGGTTTCTAGAACATGACTTGAAATCCTACAGTAAGGGCAAACTCAATATGCATATATAAATAAAAGAATCAAATAACATTTTTGATTTACTAGTAATGAACTATATTTTATTCAAATAAAAAAGTCTATGCTTGTCCAGAGAGAAAGTCATTTTAAAAGCTTAAAGGAAAGAAAGGAAGAAAGGGAGAAAAGTACCTGCTCACACAATGTTATAAGCTCAGTTTCTGTAGAAAGCTCAGATAGGATGTAAGAGAAGAACCATGTGTGGTGATTTATACCCAATATTCTGACCTTGGAAAAGCCCTGAAAACTGGTCCTAAGCAGGAGTTCAGACATCACTGAGGCTAAAAGATGGTGTTTCTCTTGCCTGAATCATGTGGGGCACAAAATTCAATAAGGTGTGTAGAACTGAGAATAAAAAGAAAGGAAGGTCCAGCTTTCTTTCCCAGCTGTGTGTGCATGTGTGTGTGTGTGTGTGTGTGTGTGTGTGTGTGAAGGTGCATGGTATCTGAAAGTGAGCAGTCATAGGGGCAGATGTCTCAGGAGTCATCCCTGAGAATAAATTATATAGGGCTGGGAGTGGCCAGAAGAGAAACGATTTCTCCCAGTTAGATGGATTTCCCCAGGTCCTTATGGATGGTGATACTAACAAGCTAACAAGCTTCTGGCCTGGCAGAAGATATAATGGCAGTCCTTCTGGGTGGACCGTAATTTGCTCAGAAACTGAAGATTGCCATGAAATCAGTTGTGCTAGAAGACACTGAGAAACAACCAAAGAATGAGCTGGAATTGCCATGGAAAAGTGTTGCTGAGGGGGAACAGCAAATTATAGGCAGATGTGGGCATGGTGAAGTGACTGTACCAGTGGGAGGTTCTGTACCACAGATCTTCACTGAAAACCCTGATGATATGCTCCATTGAGCTGATGGTCTATGGATGGTGGGTGGTAGACAGTGAATGAAATTTTGGAAGGTCTGAAACTTCAGAACCTCTCCCTCTGAATATGAAAGCATGAAAATCTAAGAGCCAGGGAAATAGTGGCGGAGGAGGATGGGGGAGCAGAACAACAACAGCAGGGACCATTTTGCACTTGCTCGATTTTGACTGTGTGTTAGGCTCTACATAAGAAATTAACCTGTTTTATCTTGATTATTTAGGTTCTAATATTATCTCACAGTGTTTCAATTACTTCGGTTCTAATATTATCTCTATTTTGCAGAAGAGGAAACTGAAGCATAAAGGCTAAAGAGGATGGTGATCCAGGGTTCATGCCTGCTATAGGGACAATGCTTGTGACTGGTATCTGTGGTACACTTGAACTTTAAGGGGATAATGCTGGCTTGGGCATTAAGAAAGAGAGAAAAAATGGCATTCATGGTCTCTGGTGTCTCTAAAAGAACATGGCAAATATGAAGATGAAGTTGATATCATATTTACATATGATCTTAGTCATAGGTTTTGTAAAGATATGGTGGGAAGGGAAATTATGAGGAAAGTACAGTATTTAGATTTCAATATAGTCTGTAACAGTTGAATTAAACAGATCCAGAGGGAAGATTTCTAGAGAAGAGCCGATATGCCCAAAGAAGACAAATCTTTCTGTTGGAAATGGTTTCCTCTCCTGACCCAGATCTATCATAAACTGCTTGGAAATTTCTGCTTCCTCTACTTTACTTGATTAGGTATCTGTCAATATATACTTGAGTTTATAAACACCTACTTTTTAAAAATACTGAATGGCTTAGTATGGTCATTGTGTTACCGGTCAGTCACAACATAATAGAAACTAGTTGTATCTAAATCTTTTCTTTGTAAATATCTAATTAAAATCTGTTTTACTGAAGAAGTAAATAACTGTAGAATAGTAAAATGGGTAGAACACTCTAAAGCTCACCCAAAGTAGGGTGGCCATAATAAAGAAATTGGAAATGAGGACAGAGGGGCTCTAAGAGCAGTTGAAATGCATTTTTATTTATCATAAAATTTTGCATAAGTCTAACTGGATCACCAGGGAAAGGAAGAGGAACTATTCATCTTTGCTCTCTCATATTACATGATCTCTTGATTTAAGAACACAGAACTCAAGTGAATAGAACTAGTGTTTGTTTATTTATTCAACAAATACACATTAACTACCATCTATTAAGTAGACTTGTGTGTGTTAGTCTGAGAACCTAACTGCTATTTATAACATTGCTTATTCTATGTGAAGAGAAAGACCCCAGGGATGCAAAGAAATATTGGACTATAACTTTTGTATAAGTTAGGGCTGTCTGTATTGCTTCAAGTACTAAGAATAGAAGATAATAGTTTCGGAACTTACTGGAAAACCCACTGGTGGCCTGAAGATTACATCTTTAAAAGCACCAAGCCCTTGTCAGCAAAACTATAAATAATATTATGCTGTTTTGGGTATGTGAATGTAATACTATTAACCCACCAAAAATGGATCACAAATAGCACATACCACACATTTTACATTTTCCCCCCGATAGTGACTACTTGTCTCTATTAAGCCATCAAGTTTATTTTGCCACTTATTGTTGTTACTCAGGACATATGTTTGTCAATTTGCTAACTGGAGTTATCTTTGCCCTGCAAAAAACAAAAAGCAAAAACAAAACAAAGAAACAAAAATAAAAATAAAACAAAACAAAAATACACCCTATCCTATAGCACTAAGTAGGAACAGGATGTCATTGATCCCATTAACACTGTACTTAAATCAACTGAGCTAACCAACTCCATTGATGAAATATCACAGAAATGCACCCACAAATAGCTTATATAAATATATGCAAATGTGCAACACTGTCTAACTGGTAGTATGACTCTAATTAGTTTTTAAAAAATCTGTAGCTCAAGTGAACATATCTTGCTTTTCAATTAAGAGGTACAGATGACTTCAGCATCATCTTTAAAGATGATCTGGATGGCTAACTTTCATGATCTCTGACCTTCTTTATGGGCTTTTAAAGCATATTCAGGAATACCCCCAGCCAGATAAAGGGCTGACAGGCCCAGTCTGTGGATGGATCATGCTGTCCAGATCAATCCTCCTTTTAGATGCCTGCTTTGGACCATTTCCTTATTTATCATAGACAATGGGGGGATTAAAGACAATGGGAAACATCCAATACATTATTTCATTGTTATAGCTGTGCTAAAGAATAGCAGGGAAAAGTCTGTGAAACTGAATGGCTACATTTACATTTAAATATTTTCTGTGGCTTTTGGTATTACTTGCTGTTCTTCTATTATCACAGAGAAGATATGGGAAAAGACTAAATCAAAGAATAAGCATGATTGGAGCACCTCATGTGTTATCCTATATGTTGACTTTATATTCTCAAAAACAATTTTTAAATGTGAATTATGTTTTTTTTGTGAATTATGTTTTTGTAAAAATTGTGCATTAACATAAACATAATGTATACACAAATACACACATGCACAGTAGCAATAGCCAAGAATGTATTCTTGAGAAATTTGATATGTTATGCCTCACAACACTCAAAACACACGTTCTCACCTCTTCAGAGTAGCTGGTACATGGAAGGCTCCAGGTTTCCCCCATGCCTTGCCTGTGTTGTAGCCTTCAAAGGAGCTGAGATGCCCAGTCTCTCCTACCTTTAATCCTACCTGTCACAGAAAACTTTCTGGAACAATCCATCCATCCCTCATTGACCGCTTCTTCCTCTGACCTCCTGCCAGAATCATCAATGTAGCACACGAAGGAGTGCTGCTTTATTTGGCTTCTGATTTATTTTATAGGAATTCATTTTGTTTACCCAACTAGATTGCATGGGGGTTGAAACACCATTTCTATATCTACAAATGCATCAAGCAGAGTGCCTACTTAGCACATGGAGATACTCAATAGATACCTACTTACCAACCATTTTAAAAGGAAAAAAAAATGCAAATCCCAATTATAGTGAGTAGTTGTTTTGTTGTCATTAAGAGTAAGACAAAATGTGAATTCCTGCAATACCATAGCACTTTCCTCCACACAGTTCTTAATCCTTTCCCACAGATTATCTCGCTTTGATAAAATGTTGGAATAGAAGGCAAGGAAGGGCAGAAGCTATAATTCCTAGGACTTTTATATTCCTTCTGGAAAGTGCACACACAAAGAGGTAGCACCCTTGGTGGCTCAGACATCGATACCAGCCTCACCTCTAGGAGTGGTACAATAGAGCCTCTGTTACCCAGGCTCATCTATATAGAACCCCAAATTACACAGAAGCATGATTCTTCATATATTAAAAGAAAGAAATGAGTTGTTAAAAAAAAAAGATCAAGGATTTATTTCAAAATTTACCTCCTTGAAGGCTCTGCACTTACTACTAATTATAATAAGGAACATCTAATGAGGAGTTACTATTGACCAAGAATCAAAGTACTTTAAATACTTAATCTAATTCAGTCATTACAAAAAACCTACAAAGTATTCATGACTATTATACTCATTTAATGTAGCAAAACTGAGACACCTAGAAGTAAAGCAACTTGCCCAAGATCACACAGTTTAGAGTCAGCATTTGAACTTAACCCTAACCCTAGTCCACACCCACATTATACAATGTCAGTGCACAATGACTATTCTCTGCTGGTAATACAGTATTTACCTGTAGATAATCACAATCATTAACAATTTTCCTTGTACAGTATAGGCACTAAACTGAAATGTTGGCAACATATTACAAAGCTATGCACAATAAACTCTGAAGTGACAGAACTTTTAGATTGACCCTCCATTTAAAATCAACTGAACAGATCACCCTCCACCTCCAACTCTGCATTCTGGTTAATCAAGATTTTAATGTACTGCAGGAAAAAGAGAGTGAGGGAGGAGGCATTTGTTGATCCTGTTTTGCAGATTGAAAAACAAAAGCAATCTCATCATCAGTTCGTTGGAAATAGGGGATGGATTAATAATAGAAATTGGGGGAGGGGCAGAGCAAGATGGCGGAGGAGTAGGAGACCTGGATTTCGTCTCCTCTCAGGAATTCAGCTGGATAGGGATCAAACCATTCTGAACACCTACAAACTCAACAGGAGATCGAAGAAAAGAAGAGCAACAACTCTCTCATCAGAAAAGCGACCACTTTCTGGAAGGTAGGACATACGGAGAAGCGAATCCGAGGCGATATTCGGGAGGATAGACGGCGGGGGAGGGGCCTCCATCGGCCGCTTCAGGCAAGTGATAGAGCCGCGGAGCACAAAATCGGAACTTTTAAAAGTCTGCTCCGCTGAGGGACGTCACTCTGGTGGCTAAGCGGGGGGTGGATCCCTCCGGGACAGTGTGGTCTCAGGACCCTCGGGGTCACAGAAAGACCGGGGCTGCCTGAGTGCGGCAGAGCTCCCAGGTATCAGAGCAGGGAAGCCGGCTGCAGAGGCGGAGCCCAGGCGCAGGCTCTCAGCTTGGGGTCACCATAAACCGTGATCCGCGGCACAATCGGGCCCCTGCTCCTCCAGCAGGAACCCAACAAGCGGCAGATCCGGGGAGACTCACCTTCCTTCCCTGGGAGGAGCCGCACGGGAGCGCACTGCGGGGATCTGCTGGGTTTGGAGACTCCACCCGGGGTCGGGTGCCAGAGATAGAGACGCGCGGTCGCAGGCCGGGTGAGCACGGAGTGCGGCCGGAGACCGGGGAGTCGGGAGTGACTGACGGCTTTTCTCTGGGGGCTCACTGAGGAGCGGGGCCCCGAGTTCTCGGCTCCTCCGGGGCAGAGATTGGGAGGCCGCCATTTTCACTCTCCGCCTCCAAAGCTGTACGGAAAGCTCGCAGGGAACAAAAGCCCCGGAGAGCAAACCCGAGCAGATTACTTAGCCGGGAGGGGGCAAGGGCGGGGCAATTCCGCCTCCGGCAGAGACATTTGGAAACCACGGCAACAGGCCCCTCCCCCAGAAGATCAGCGAGAACAGCCAGCCAAGACCAAGTTTACCGATCAATGAGAACGGCAGAACTCCAGCGCTAGAGGACTACTGCACATAGAATTCACAGCTTTTTTACCATGATTCTTTAGTCTTTTAAAGTTAATTTTTTTAACTGTCTTTTTGTCTTATTATTTCTTTTTGAATTTTTCTTTCTCCCTTTTTCAACCAATATCTTATCAATCCCTTTAAAAAAAAATTTTTTTTATTTTTCATTTTTAGAGTCATATTCTATCCCTTCATAGTAGTTACCCATATTTTTGGCTTATATATATAAGTTGTTCTCTCTTTAAAATTTTGAGATAGTTTCTTCTAACAGATTAAAATATACCCTAAATCTCTAGTATATGGTGCTTTCTATTCCCCTGACTGATCACATCCTCTCCCCTTTTTTTGTCTCTTCTTCTCTTTTCTTTTTTTAAATCCTCTTCTTTCTTTTTTCAAACAACTTCTTATCAATTCCTTTTATAACATTTTTTATAATTTCCATTTTTACAGTCATATTCCATCCCTTCATCATATCAACCCTTATTTTTGTACATATATAAGTTTTTCTTTCCTTAAAATTTTGGGAGGCACTTTCTCCTAAAAGACCAAAATACACCCCAAATCTAGTGTGTGGCACTGATCTATATACCATGTAGATCATATTTGATCACATTCTGGTTTTCTTTTTGTTGTTGTTGTTCTGTTTTGTTTGTTTTTGTTTTTATCTTTTTTTTTTCTTTTTCTTTTTTCTCTCTTTCCCTTTCTTATCCCACTGCTTCAGGTCTTTTCTGATTTGTTTAGAGTATATTTTCTGGGGACGTGGTTACTCTGCTAGCATTTTGTTCTCTCATTAATCTATTCTCCTCTGCACAAAATGACAAGACGGAAAAAATCACCTCAACAAAAAGAACAAGAGGTAGTACCGACTGCCAGGGACCTACTCAATACGGACATTAGTATGATGTCAGATCTAGAATTCAGAATCATCACTTTAAAGATACTAGCTGGGCTTGAAAAAAATATGGAAGTTATTAGAGAAACCCTCTCTGGAGAAGAAAAAGAGCTAAAATCCAACCAAGTAGAAATCAAAAAGGCTATTAATGAGGTGCAATCAAAAATGGGGGCGCTAACTGCTAGAATAAATGAGGCAGAAGAGAGAATCAGTAATATAGAAGATGAAATGATGGAAAATAAAGAAGCTGAGAAAAAGAGAGATAAACAACTACTGGATCACGAGGGCAGAATTCGAGAGATAAGCGATACCATAAGACGAAACAACATTAGAATAATTGGGATCCCAGAAGAAGAAGAAAGAGAGAGAGGGCCAGAAGGTATAATGGAGCAAATTATAGCAGAGAACTTCCCAAATTTGGGGAAAGAAACAGGCATGAAAATCCAGGAAGCACAGAGAACCCCTCTCAAAATCAATAAAAATAGGTCAACACCCCGACATCTAATAGTAAAACTTACGAGTCTCATAGACAAAGAGAAAATCCTGAAAGCAGCTCGGGAGAAGAGATATGTAACCTACAATGGTAGAAACATTAGATTGGCAACAGACCTATCCACAGAGACCTGGCAGGCCAGAAAGGACTGGCAGGATATATTCAGAGCACTAAATGAGAAAAATATGCAGCCAAGAATACTCTATCCAGCTAGGCTGTCATTGAAAATTGAAGGAGAGATAAAAAGCTTCCAGGACAAACAAAAACTAAAGGAATTTGCAAACACAAAACCAGCCCTACAGGAAATCTTGAAAGGGGTCCTCTAAGCAAAGAGAGAGCCTAAAAGCAACATAGACCAGAAAGGAACACAGACAATATACGGTAACAGTCACCTTACAGGCAATACAATGGCACTAAATTCCTATCTTTCTATAGTTACCCTGAATGTAAATGGGCTAAATGCCCCAATCAAAAGACACAGGCTAACAGACTGGATTAAAAAACAAGACCCATCAATATGCTGTCTACAAGAGACTCATTTTAGAACCAAAAACACCCCCAGATTGAAAGTGAGGGGGTGGAAAACCATTTACCATGCTAATGGACACCAAAAGAAAGCTGGGGTGGCAATCCTTATATCAGACAAAGTAGATTTTAAACCAAAGACTGTAATAAGAGATGAGGAAGGACACTATATCATACTTAAAAGATCTATCCAACAAGAAGATCTAACAATTGTAAATATCTATGCCCCTAACATGGGAGCAGCCAATTATATAAGGCAATTAATAACAAAAGCAAAGAAACACATCGACAACAATACAATAATAGTGGGGGACTTTAACATCCCCCTCACTGAAATGGACAGATCGTCTAAGCAAAAGATCAACAAGGAAATAAAGACTTTAAATGACACACTGGACCAAATGGACTTCACAGACATATTCAGAACATTCCACCCCAAAGCAACGGAATACACATTCTTCTCTAGTGCCCATGGAACATTCTCCAGAATAGATCACATCCTAGGTCATAAATCAGGTCTCAACCGGTACCAAAAGATTGGGATCATTCCCTGCCTATTTTCAGACCACAATGCTTTGAAACTAGAACTCAATCACAAGAGGAAAGTCGGAAAGAACTCAAATACATGGAGGCTAAGGAGCATCCTACTGAAGAATGAATGGGTTAACCAGGAAATTAAAGAAGAATTAAAAAAATACATGGAAACCAATGAAAATGAAAACACAACTGTTCAAAATCTTTGGGATGCAGCAAAGGCAGTCCTGAGAGGAAAGTATATAGCAATACAAGCCTTTCTCAAGAAACAAGAAAGGTCTCAAGTATACAACCTAACCCTACAGTGAAAGGAGCTGGAGAAAGAACAGCAAATAAAGCCTAAACCCAGCAGGAGAAGAGAAATCATAAAGATCAGAGCAGAAATCAATGAAATAGAAACTAAAAGAACAGTAGAACAGATCAACGAAACTAGGAGCTGGTTCTTTGAAAGAATTAACAAGATTGATAAACCCCTGGCCAGACTTATCAAAAAGAGAAGAGAAATGACCCAAATCAACAAAATCATGAATGAAAGAGGAGAGATCACAACCAACACCAAAGAAATACAAACAATTATAAGAACATATTATGAGCAACTCTATGCCAGCAAATTAGATAACCTGGAAGAGATGGATGCATTCCTAGAGATGTATCAACTACCAAAACTGAACCAGGATGAAATAGAAAACCTGAACAGACCTATAACCACTAAGGAAATTGAAGCAGTCATCAAAAATCTCCCAAAAAACAAAAGCCCAGGGCCAGATGGCTTCCCAGGGGAATTCTACCAAACCTTTCAAGAAGAATTAATACCTATTCTTCTGAAACTGTTCCAAAAAATAGAAACAGAAGGAAAACTTCCAAACTCATTTTATGAGGCCAGCATTACCTTGATCCCAAAACCAGACAAAGACGCCAACAAAAAGGAGAATTACAGACCAATATCCCTGATGAACATGGATGCAAAAATTCTCACCAAAATAATAGCCAATAGGATCCAACAGTATATTAAAAGGATTATTCACCATGACCAAGTGGGATTTATCCCTGGGCTGCAAGGTTGGTTCCACATCCGCAAATCAATCAATGTGATACAATACATTAACAAAAGAAAGAACAAGAATCATATGATCCTCTCAATAGATGCAGAAAAAGCTTTTGACAAAGTACAGCATCCTTTCTTGATCAAAACTCTTCAGAGTATAGGGATAGAGGGTACATACCTCAATATCATAAAAGCCATTTATGAAAAACCTACAGCAAATATTATTCTCAATGGGGAAAAACTGAGAGCTTTCCCCCTAAGGTCAGGAACGCGGCAGGGATGTCCACTATCACCACTGCTATTCAACATAGTATTGGAAATCCTAGCCACAGCAATCAGACAACAAAAAGAAATCAAAGGCATCCAAATTGGCAAAGAAGAAGTCAAAGTCTCACTCTTTGCAGATGATATGATACTTTATGTGGAAAACCCAAAAGACTCCACCCCAAAACTGCTAGAACTCATACAGGAATTCAGTAAAGTGGCAGGATATAAAATCAATGCACAGAAGTCAGTGGCTTTCCTATACACCAACAACAAGACAGAAGAAAGAGAAATTAAGGAGTCCATCCCATTTACAATTGCACCCAAAACCATAAGATACCTAGGAATAAATCTAACCAAAGAGACAAAGGATCTATACTCAGAAAACTATAAAATACTCATGAAAGAAATTGAGGAAGACACAAAGAAATGGAAAAACGGTCCATGCTCATGGATTGGAAGAACAAATATTGTGAAGATGTCAATGCTACCTAGAGCAATCTACACATTCAATGCAATCCCCATCAAAATACCATCCACTTTTTTCAAAGAAATGGAACCAATAATCCTAAAATTTGTATGGAACCAGAAAAGACCCCGCATAGCCAGAGGAATATTGAAAAAGAAAAGCAAAGCCGGCGGCATCACAATTCCGGACTTCAAGCTCTATTACAAAGCTGTCATCATCAAGACGGCATGGTACTGGCACAAAAACAGACAAATAGATCAGTGGAACAGAATAGAGAGCCCAGAAATGGACCCTCAACTCTATGGTCACCTAATCTTTGACAAAGCAGGAAAGAATGTCCAATGGAAAAAAGACAGTCTCTTCAACAAATGGTGTTGGGAAAATTGGATAGCCACATGCAGAAGAATGAAACTGGACCATTTCCTTACACCACACACAAAAATAGACTCCAAATGGTTGAAAGACCACAATGTGAGACAGGAGTCCATCAAAATCCTAAAGGAGAACACAGGCAGCAACCTCTTTGACCTCAGCCGAAGCAACTTCTTCCTAGAAACATCGCCAAAGGCAAGGGAAGCAAGGGCAAAAATGAACTCTTGGGACTTCATCAAGATAAAAAGCTTTTGCAAAGCAAAGGAAACAGTCAACAAAACCAAAAGACAACCGACAGAATGGGAGAAGATATTTGCAAATGACATATCAGATAAAGGGCTAGTATCCAAAATCTATAAAGAACTCATCAAACTCAACACCCAAAGAACAAAGAATCCAATCAAGAAATGGGCAGAAGACATGAACAGACATTTTTCCAAAGAAGACATCCAAATGGCCAACAGACACATGAAAAAGTGCTCAATATCGCTCAGCATCAGGGAAATCCAAATCAAAACCTCAATGAGATACCACCTCACACCAGTCAGAATGGCTAAAATTAAGAAGTCAGGCAATGACAGATGTTGGCGGGGATGCGGAGAAAGGGGAACCCTCTTACACTGTTGGTGGGAATGCAAGCTGGTGCAGCCACTCTGGAAAACTGTATGGAGGTTCCTCAAAAAGTTGAAAATAGAGCTACCCTATGATCCAGCAATTGCACTACTGGGTATTTACCCCAAAGATACAAAAGTAGGGATCCGAAGGGGTACGTGCACCCCGATGTTTATAGCAGCAATGTCCACAATAGCCAAACTGTGGAAAGAGCCAAGATGTCCATCGACAGATGACTGGATAAAGAAGAGGTGGTATATATATACAATGGAATATTATGCAGCCATCAAAAGGAATGAGATCTTGCCATTTGCAACGACGTGGATGGAACTGGAGGGTATTATGTTGAATGAAATAAGTCAAAAAGAGATAGACATGTATCATATGATCTCACTGATATGAGGAATTCTTAATCGCAGGAATCAAACTGAGGGTTGTTGGAGTGGGGGGTGTGGTGGGAGGGATGGGGTGACTGGGTGATAGGCACTGGGGAGGGTATGTGCTCTGGTAAGCGCTGTGAATTGTGCAAGACTGTTGAATCTCAGATCTGTACCTCTGAAACAAATAATGCAATATATGTTGAGAAAAAAAGAAGAAGAAGAAGAAGAAAGAAGAAGAAGAAGAAGAAGAAGAAGAAGAAGAAGAAGAAGAAGAAGAAGAAGAAGAAGAAGAAGAAAAAGAAGAAGAAGAAGAAGGAGGTAGCGGGAGGGGAAGAATGAAGCGGGGGAAATCGGAGGGGGAGACAAACCATGAGAGACGATGGACTCTGAAAAACAAACAGGGTTCTAGAGGGGAGGGGGGTGGAGGATGGGTTAGCCTGGTGGTGGGTATTGAGGAGGGCACATTCTGCATGGAGCACTGGGTGTTATGCACAAACAATGAATCATGGAACACTTCATCTAAAACTAATGATGTAATGTATGGGGATTAACATAAGAATAAAAAATTAAAAAAAAAAATAATAGAAATTGGGAATAACTGAAATTTCATCCCAAGCTACATGTGTAGAGTCCCTGAAAGGTGATCTGAGAGAAAACTGGGTACATGACCTTTGGTTATCACAGGTATAAAGTATTTTGAGCCATGTTGCAAGGAGGTCTGTTTGTTTAGCTTACTGACATTGGGAGAAGCTGAGATGAATTCATGTTGGTGAAGAATAATTCGACTGGTCACTATAAGGGCTGATAAAGCTAACATTCTCATTTACGTCACATTTTTCTTGCCCACTGATCCTCAGAAATCCACAGGGAACCACGGTTCTCTGAGGCTTTTACCTGGTGGTGAAGCTGACATTGCTCATCAGTCTTGGCTGTCCCCACATCATACAGTCATGTACCGTAGAATCAGAGAATTCCTTCATGCTGTTTTTCTTTACCATCACTGTTGTCCCTGCAAGAACACAGCAATCTTAATGAGTCAGCATATCTTTCTGGAAGGTATTTTTGAACCATCCCTACTGACTGACACATTTCTAGGCCCCTGGCTAGGGAGAGTCCTTAGCCACAGACTAATTCTAAGAGGATGGATTATAGAAATCTCTTTCATTTCCTTCTGCAGACTTAGTGGGGGGAAAATAATTGTGAGAATTTCAATACCATATGGATGCTTAAATAAGCACCTACTGAGTTGCTGCTGTACCTTCCTAAGACATCACCCCTTTGTCTCACGCAGGTGTAGCATCCGGGGAGCCTTCCTGCAATAGGCAGGGTCTGCAGCCATGTTTGGATTCCAAGAAAGGATCACTATACAAGTCCCCTTCTCCCCTTCTGCAGATACTACTCAGGCTGCAATTTAGTCCCAGTGGATACTGCCTTTTACTTTATGTTTTCCTTCAAAGGATTCCTTTATTATTAATTTTAACTTTTGAAGACTTTTGACCTTACATGGGCTAGGTCTCAAAACATATGTGAATTTCCAAACCTGGAAATAACACAAAGGGAAATAATTTTCTCATCTGCAAAACAGGGATAATACTGGGACTTCAAAGGATGACTATGAAGATAAATGCAAGAATGTTTGAAATTTAATAATTAAATGAGCAATATGAAGCTGCTTTGAGATGGAAAAAAACTGACACATGAGCCGTTACTTCTTCCTGCACTCATATGTTGATATTCCATCATGCCATTCTTATTCCAGAACCCAGATTCAACCTAGGAATCCTTTCAACACACTGGGCTAGGGCATCATTATTGGTCGATAAGAACTGGCACTTAGTATTGTGATAAGAAGTTATCATTCTAAAGGATGCTTGGAAGTTAAATGCTTCTCTTTCACTCTTCAAGGACCCTGAATCATTGGCCTGCCTGAATCAGATTCCTGGGTGTTCAGAGATGCAGAACTGTCTGAGAAGAAGTTATCAAGGAGATGGACAAAGTCAAAGAATAGCCATCACTGTTATTCTTCTTCCTTGCCCACCCAAGTGGAGAAAAGAAACATGGCCTTTTCTTCCTGTGTCAATTTAAGAATCATCTGTGTACTAAGACTAAGACTACTTTTTGTTCATGTGGAACAAACCTTTAAGCCCACACATCACCAGGTTTTAGACAATGGCCAGCAGAAAGAGCCAAACAAACATCTTGGTTTCCCTCTTCTTTTGATGTAATGCTTTCTGACCCATTCTAATCCATGGAAAATATCAATTGAGTGAAAACACACTTCTGGAAGTAGAGAGACCTCCTTTGGATGTGTGATTTGTCAATGTACATCAGCAGTAACTGCATCACATGGGTGTTCTAAGAGCCAGGTTTGGAGTAAGACTGTTCCCAACCTGTAATCCTCAGATACCTTCACTTATATATGGAGGCTTGATGGGGGTTTTTAGGTTGACTGGCATTTCCTTATTTCCTGGTTATCTTTTGCCCTGGGGGAAATGGCTCAGGGACAGAACATCTGAAGAAAATTCTGAGTGAGGACTGATGTGTCAACTGTCAGTCTTTAAAAGCTAGCCGCTGAGTACATGTGATAGAAGCTGAGCTATGGAATGCAAAAGGCAACATGCCCAAACTGGCTTAGGAACAATGAAACTTTCGGGAAATCTCTGTTTTCTCAAAGCCTAACTCGGCAGCCAACATTTGCCAGGTATTAAAAAACAGGTGGGAGGGGATAAGTGGGTGAGGCGAATGCTAGGTATGAACCACTCAACATTTTTGCTAAAACTTTGAATCTTCCCTTGTGTCATTCTTAAGAAAATCTCTTCTAAAAACACATTAAAGATCTGTATGATCGGGCGCCTGGGTGGCTCAGTCGGTTGAGCAACTGCCTTCGGCTCAGGTCATGATCCCAGAGTCCCGGGATCGAGTCCCGCATCGGGCTCCCTGCTCGGCGGGGAGTCTGCTTCTCCCTCTGACCCTCCCCCCTCTCATATGCTCTCTCTCTCTCATTCTCTCTGTCAAATAATAAATAAAATCTTTAAAAAAAAAAAAGATCTGTATGATCTTGGAAGCTTTCATAGTCATGGAAGTATGTGCATGTGGGGGTCAGAAAGAGCAGCCTATATGAGGGCTGACAGCACCTCTGGCATGGGCGGACTGCCTGAAGGCGAAAGGTGAATTGGCTCCGTGACCTCTCTTGGTCCCTTCCAACTCTAAGTCTATAATCCTAAGGACCTTTGCAAACTGTCTAAAAGTGTTCTCTTCAGCAGGTTGCAGACAGGGCAGTTAAGAACGTGCAACATCTTTTGTTGCCCTTGCCCCCAGTTTCTATGCTGCTTCAAACAATTGAGGAAAAAGCAAAGAATACCATCAAAATAGAAGCCAAAGTTCTCTCTCTCAAGGTTAATAAGCAACTGAAGTTTCTCTGATTATGTTCTAAGGTGGTTTGATTATTTTATTTAGTTATATTTTTATCTATCTACAGCTGACAGTGTGCAAGTATTTTTTCATATTTTAGGCAGGAAAAGAACAGAATGGATTTTTGCCTTATGCTCTAGCTACACTGTTAATGTCTTGTCATGGCTTCCTATGACCTCCCTATAGATATTTTAAAGGTTTCTAGATAAAACATTAGACATCAAAAAGGACATGGCATCTAACATCTGTGGATGACTGAGAGAAAAAAGTCCCTATAAAAAGGCCAATATTTTGATTACGTTTCTCTCTTCTTCAAGAAGTGGTACCCTTGGAAGCTACAGGCAAGCATTTTCCTCTTTGGCATATGTGATAGGACTACATATGAAGACATGCCTCATATATGATTTCCATATGGATAGTAGTAATTCTAACCCTTTCTATCTTCTTCAAGAAATCTTGTGACACCCCTAAAAAGTGATATCATATATTCTGGATAAGAACCACTACTCTAGGAGATGAAGAAGAAGCAGGACAACAGATCAAGCCAGTGCCTTAGTCTTGCAAAAGGAAGGATAGCATTCAACCATCTGCTTATTTTTTTATTTATATATCCATTCATAATCAGAAGTTTTTTCCAAGAAAATTATTATAGCCATGAAGGATGGCACGGATTGGCATAAAAAGAGGCTAGATCAAAGGAAACTAGCTCAGAAGATATTATAATCACTGGGATGAGACATACAGAGGGCCATAGCTGAGGTGGAGATGGACACCAAGGACTGGAGAAAATGGAGCCCTGCCATCAGTTATAGGATTAGAATAACAACTATCATGAATATAGGAATTCAAGGTGTTTGTGTGTGGTCTTTGTAGTTATCAAGTTGCTTTCCTTTTTATTGAAATTCAGTGGACATGTGGTCCCTGACCCTGCTTAAGAGAAGAAGAGTCATCTAAGAACCCCTTCTATTCTCTTTCCTATCTAAGGCCACTGGTACAGAAGGAGAGCTCTGACTGGACTTCAGAGCTGCTCAGGTAAGCCAAGCCAGGGAGACCAGCTGGTAGATTCATTAAGGACTGTCTATCTCAACTTTCTGGGTTTGGAATTCTCCTCCCTGGGAAACAGTGGCTGGGGTGACTCCTGTCTTAAAGGGGTCAATTTGTCTTGGATATTAATGAAAAAAGTGACCCAGGGACAAACCTAAAGAGAACCGTGAAATGGGGTAAATTTAAATTTGGACCATGGATCCAAACCATTCGTATAATTGCCTCCTGTCCTTGACTCCTTTCACATCCTCTTTCCAATTTCCTTTTCGAAATTCCTCTCTCCTTTAGGTATGACTCCAGGGCAAAAAATAACACTTTAATGAGGACTCTAAAACCAGTGCTCAGGGGATGGAGATTAGGGAAATCTGGACACAACTTTCCCCAGGACCATTTTTCTATTGCCCATCTGTATGCCACCCAGTGCATACAGATATTCCTGTAAGCTCCTCCTTGCCCTGGTTGAGGACCACAGCTCTACAACCTGAGGCCTCAGAGGTTTCCGTGGTGAAATAGCAGGCAGTGAACTGTATAATTAGGGCTGGAGAAGTTCCTGCCCAATAATTTATCTAGCTATAGTAAGCAGAAAAACAGAAAGACAACTACTTCTCCTGATCTGAAGGCTAGCCCTGCTAGTCTTCCTGCTGTGAACCCCAAAACATCAGGGAATGGGTTAAAATAAGTATAATCCACTAGGACTTCTCTGCCAATTCTTATTTCATCTGCATTTCATTGATGAGAAAAGAAATAATGAGATTCTTTTTGAGCTTATGTTCCCACGGGTAATATGATAATTAACATACATATACTTACTATTTTCCAGGTACGGTCTTAATGCTTTTTATATTAATATGCTCAATTTGTATACTCTTTATGTGCTAATATTCTCATTTAATCTTCTGAGATATGTGATATTATTATCAGCATTTTACAGTAATCTGAAGCACAGTGAGAGTTTGAATAATTTACTTAAAGCCACGCAGCTAAGAGGTGACCAATGTAGAATCCATTCTCTTCACTACCACACTTCACTGCCTCTCCAAAATGTTAAGATTATGAATTTAAGTGGAGAAACGCTGATGTGGTTTCAGCTTAGAAAAGTGCAAGTAATCAAAGGCAAGAGGGATTATAAATCACTGAACATCAGAATTGAAAAGGGCCATTGAGATGACAAGAACTGCCCAGTTTGGAAATAACGACAACACTGAGACCCCAAAAAGTAGCATGTCTTCCCTTAACCACAGTGAATCAGTGGCACAGTTGTCGTCAGCATTCAAGTCTTCTGAACTCTCAATTAGCATAGTTGGAGGAAGAAATTGGTGGGTCTCAGCAAACTCAGTTAACAATTTCTTTCAAGAAAGAAATGGTTATTAGAAAAGAGTGGACTGGAGATACTCTGCATCGGGCTCTGAAACATGAAATATTCAACCTGAAATTTCTACTAATCCAAAGATAGAAAATTTTTCTATTTTGCTATCTTTCTTCACTCCCTTCACTCTAGGTTCTTAAGTCCTTTTTGAAAGTTAATTCGCTGGGAGAATTTCCAGATATTATTATGAGTTTTAAACCTATAAGGTCAAAGAGCCCCTTTCTACAGTGATGTCCTCTTCAGCACATTTTGACTAGAGCTCTCTCCATATTCAAATTCCTACACAAGCCCACTCCCTAGCCCAGACCATGAGCATTTCATGGTACTCTGCTGCCATCGTCTGGCAAACTGAAGTCAAGAACAGCTGGTACCGCCCACTATTTCAGCAGCTGGGTACCAGATTATTTGATAAGAGTTCTCCTGGACACAGGGGATAGGCGTGGCAGGGGTGGTGACTAAGGATCAGTGCCAGGCAGGAAGAAGAAACGATCCTATTAAGAGAAGAATCAAAGATTCTGAGAATTGTGATCACTACAGGGAAGCTCAAACATTTGATTATAGGTTTATTTATTTATTTATTTATTTATTCCCTAGATACTATTAAATGCATGTTACAGAGGGGGGTAAAATTTGGCATATCTACAAATATGATGGCAGAGCCTTTCTATTTATGCAAAAATCTTTTCCTCTTTTTACTAGAGCAACTTCCTGCTTTAAAATATATATAATAAGGGCACCTGGGTGGCTCAGTTGGTTAAGTGTCCAACTCTTGATTTTGTCTCAGGGTCCTGAGATCAAGCTCCACACAGCATGGAGTCTGCTTAAGATTCTCTCTCTCCGTCTCCCTGTGCCCCTCCCACCCTGCTTGTGCACTTTCTCTTTCCTGCTCTCAAAAAATAAAATAAAATAAAATAAAATAAAATAAAATAAAATAAAATAAAATAAAAGTAAAATAAAATAAAAATAGTAAAATCACTTAAAAGCTGATTTTAACAGGGGTGATTATTAATTTTTATAAAACATTTTTTGTTTTGCAAAATGACTGAGAGAAGTGCATGCATACGAATGTGTATACTGAGCTTGCAAAAGTTTGACTTGTATACTGTGTTTACAGGAATACATCTACCGTGTGAAACCATGCTAAAGTTTCATATATTATAAAGATACATGTAGTGAGATGATACTTTTAATGTATTATTTTTTTCTTTCTTCACTCCTTTTTTTTAATGGGATATTTATGTTATTTATCCAGTCTCATCCCTTGCCTCAAGGAAGATTCATAGGCCATAGAACACAAAAAGAATCAATATTTAGCTTCTGAATCCAAAATAGGGTCTTGAAGCCCATTTAATTCATAATCTTCAGATGCCCATTTAATTCATAATTTTCAGACTTAAGGATTCAATGGCAACCCTATGGACAATAGGGATTTCAGGTTACCCTCATCCCAGATCACACCTAAGGCAGAGTTTCTACAGTAAGAGAATCAAACCAAGAAGACCAGAGGCTACCGCCACTGCCCAGTGCCCTGCTCAAACAGCAAATGTGTAACCCTGAGAGAAGTGGGTCACTGTCCTGGCCTCCAGGTCTGGAGCAGTGGCTCAGACATTCTGCCCAGAGGGAGAGGCAAGCCATGAGAATAGCAAGTGCTGAAGCTCTTCCCAAGGGAGTTGGTTTTATTTGGAACAGTGTGGAAAAGTTCAAGCCCAAAGGTGCTTTGAAAACAATGGTGATTTTGATGGCAAACAATTAGGTTGAGGTTGGTAGCTCCAGGAGAGCAATAAGGTAAACCATAGGCCAGAGTTTACTACAGTGAGACAGGAAAAGAGACAGCTAATAAATGCTCTCTTTGGGTCAGAAAGGACCTCAAAGACAGGCCCCCAAAACTAGTCCTGCAATGGGACCCATATTTAATTGAATAATACCTTAGAACAATATATGCCCGAGGTTATTGTCAAGAATAATAGGGTCAGCAGCAGCCAGTGGTGCACCCCAAGAGCTGGGTGTAATACCAACAGAGACAGAGAGATGAACAGAGAGATCAGGAAAGGAGACAATACAAAGAGCCCTATTAAAACCACCATCATCCCCAGGTGACCACGTGTCAGCTCAAGGCTGCACTCTGATGAGCAATATCAGAGCCTTAATGCTGCCAGGGGAATAGATTTCAATGAAATAGTCAATCCCAATCACTAATTCATTAATCAAACAAGCAATGACAACAAGCCCTGGTGTCCAGAGTTGCTACAATATATTATCTAAAAGTCTAGTTTTCAAAGAGAACAGGAAAATTATGAGATATGTAAAGAAACAGGAAAACACGAACCATACACAGGGGTAAAAAAAAAAAAAAAAAGCAGACAACACAAATGGCCTGTGCAAGGGTCCACATGTCACACTTAGCAGACAAACTCTTCAGAGCAGCTATTATAAATGTGTTCAAAGAATTTTAAAAACCATGATTCAAGAAATAAAGAAAAGCATGATGACAATGTCGTTTCAAAGAGACAATAATAAACAGAAATGATAAAAAAGAACCCAATGGAAATTCTATACTTGAAAAGTACACTAACTGAAGAGGGGTTAATGGACTAAATAGTGTCCCTCAAATTCACATGTCTACTTGTAACCTCAGAATGTGACTGCCATGGGCTGAACTGTGTCCTTCCCAAATTCACATGTTGAAGCCCTAACTCCCAGTGTGGCTGTATGTAGAGATGGACCCTTTACAGCAGTAATTAAGGCCAAATGAGGACCCTGATCTGATAGGATTAGTGTCCTTATAAGAAGAGGAAATGAGACCAGAGCTTCTCTCTGACATATGAGGACACTGGGGGGAAGGTGGCCATCTATAAGCCAGGAACAGACCTCTCTCCAGGAACTGAGTTGGCTGGTACCTTGATCTTGGACTTCCAGCCTCCAGAACTGTGAGAAAATAAATTCCTCTTGATTACGCCATCCCAGTCCGTGGTATTTTGTTTTGGCAACCCAAGCTGCATACTACAGTGACCTTAAATGGAAATGACATCTCTGTAGATTTAATTAGTTAGGAATCTCAAGATGAAATCATCCTGGATTTTGGATGAGTTCTAAATCCAAAACTGGTGTCCTTAAAAGAAGAAGAGAACACAGAGGAGAGACATAGGGAAGAGGGCCATGTGAAGACAGAGGCAGGCTTCAGTGATGCCAGCACAGGCAAGGGCCACCAGCAGCCTCTAGAGCTGGAAGAGGCAAGGAAGGATTCTCTTGAGAGCCTTCAGAAGGAGTGTGGCCCTGCTGAAACCTTGACTTCAGACTTTGGCCTCAGAACTGGAACAGAATAATTTTCTGTTGTTTGCAGCTACCCAGTTTAGGGTAATTTGTTATGACAGGCCCAGGAAATTAATCAAGGGGCTTATGATAGGTGCAAAATACACTCTCCCCCAAAGATGTCCATGTCCTAATTCCTAGAACCTGTGATTATGTCATGTTTTATATGGTGAGGGGGATTCAAGGTTGCAAATGAAAAGGCGCTAATCAGCTCACCTTGAAAGATTTTCCCGGATTAACCAGGTGGCTCAGTGTAATTATAGGAGTTCTTTCAATGTGGAACAGGGAAGCAGAAGATCCAGAGTCAGAGAAGGTAATGTGATGATGGAAGCAGAATCTGAGCGATGAGATATGAGAAAGATCTGACCAGATCTGGCTTTAAAGACAGAAGGGGGCCATGAGCCAAGGAGTACAGTCAGCCTGTACAATCTGAGTAAGCAAGGCCCTGGATTCTTGCTTAGAACTTCCATAAGGACCCCTGCCGGGTAGACCCATTTTAGACTTCTGAATGACAAAATAATGTTAATTTATCACAAAGCCACTAAATATGTGGTAATTTGTTACAGTGGCAATTGGAAACTAATGCAGGGCCCAGCAATAGATTTGAACTGCCAGAAGAAAAAAATCAGCAAATATAGGACAGACTGATAGAGATTGCAATCCAAAAGAGCAAGAGCAAAAGAGAGAGAGAGACAGAGAGACAGAGAGAGAGAAGAAGGAAGAAAAATAAACAATTCCAGAAATATGTGGATCCCCATTAAGTGTACTATATACATGTAAAGATAGGACCAATTAGAAGGAAGAGAGATGGAGGAAAAAAAAAATAATGAACTAAATCATCTCAAATTTGATGAAAAATATTAATCTACATATATGGGCACACCTCAGAGGTATTGTGGGTTTGGTTCCAGACCACTTTAAGAAAGCAGATATCACAGTAAAGCAAGTCAATGAATTTTTTGGTTTCCTAGTGCATATATGTTATGTCTATGCTATACTATAGTCTATGTGTACAATAGCATTATATTTTTAAAAAGTACTTAATTAAAAAAATACTTTATTGCTAAATAATGCTACCCATCATCTGAGCTTACAGTGAATCACAATGTTTTTGCTCATGAAGGGGCTTGCCTTGATGCTGATGGCTGCTGACTAATCAGAGTGGTAGTTGCTGAAGGTTGGGGTGTCTGTAGCAATTTCTTAAAATAAAACAATGAACTTTCCTGCATCAACTGACTCTTCCTTTTACTTGAACACATAGAAGCCATTGTAGGGTTATTAATTTTTCTAATTTCAATATTTTGTCTCAGGGAATAAGGCCTAAGGAGAAGGAGTAGAGTAGCTGGTCAGTGGAGCAGTCAGAACACATACCATACTTATCAATTAAGTTATATGTGTTATATGGGTATGGTCCATGACACTCAAAACAATTACAATAGTAACATCAAAGATCACTGACCACAGATCATCATAACAAATATAATAATACAAATAATACTAAAGTTTGAAATATTGTGAGATTACCAAAATGTGACATAGAAACATGAAGTGAGCAAATGCTGTTGGAAAAATGGTGCCAACAGACTTGCTTGATGAAGGATTGCCACAAAACTTCAATTTGTAAAAAATGCAATACCTGCAAAGTGCAATAAAGTGAAGCACAATAAAATGGGGTATGTCTGTATTATTTTCCTTTGAATGCTGTAACAAATTACCACAAAATGTTGGCTTAAAACAACATTCCTTTATTCTCTTACAGTTCTGGAGTTGAGAAGTCTGAAGTAATTTCCCCTGGGCTAAAATCAGGTCATTAAATTCCTTTCAGGGATTCTAGGGGATAATCCATCTCTGTGCCTTTTCCAGCTACTAGAGGCTCCCTATATTCCTTGCCTTGTGGCCCTTTCTTCCATCTTCAAAGACAATGGCATAACATTTTCTCTCTCTGAATCAGCTTCCATCTGCTTTAACCACAAGCCCTTTTCTCTTCTTTACATAGTTGTATCTCTTCCTTCTGCCTCCCTTTCATAAAGACCTTTATGACTACATTTAGATTCCACATGGATAATCCAGGATAATCTGCCCATCTCAAGATCCTTAATTTAATCCCATCTGCAAAGTTCCTTTTGCCATATGAATAACATTCACAGGGTTCCAGGGGTTAGGGTATAGCTATCTTTGGTGGCCATTACTTAGTCTATTACATTAGTGAACTCCAAATAGGATAAACACAAAGATATCCAGACACAGACATATCATAAGAACAATGCTGAAAGTCAAAGACAAGAAGAAAATCTTGAAAGCAGCAAGAGACAGACACAACTTGATTTACAAGTGAAACCCAGTGAGATAGATTAACAGATGACTTTTCATCAGAAAGAATGAAGGCTAGAAGGTAATGGGATGATATACTCAAAGTGTTGAAATAAATTGTCAACCAAAAATTCTATACCCAGTAAAACTATCTCTCAAAAATGAAACTGAGCCACACACACACAAAAAAATGATAAAGACTTCAGAAAGTTTGCCCCTCCATAAAAACAAAGAATAAACTGACAAAAATGGTCAGAATGAATTTTTTCAGAATTCTGAAAACTAACCGGCACTGACCCAAGAACAATTAGTCCAGAAAAATGAATATATCTCAGTAAAAACAGCAATATTTGTGGTGTTTTAACTTATATTAGTAGCATCTCCAACTCCCTAGCTAATTAGTATCCTTGAAAAATAATGCCCTATATCTTGGCGCCAGAGGGAGTAGAGCAGAACTGCATTTCTTTCAAAGCCTTATTTCCAAAGAGGAGTCATTATTTGACTTGTGTGGTAGTTCCCTGGATGATCCTACTTGAATGGCTTGTCTTTTTCAACTTTATTTGAACTTACCTAGTTCTAAAATCCTCTACCCAGTAAGCCGTAGCATGTTTTAGTATCACAGCTGCCTGAGGTAGTGGATAAAAGATAGGGCAAACAATAGACTAAATAAAAGTTTAAAGGGAAAATTGAGGAATGAGTTGTCCATAGGCACTTTAAAAAACTCTGAAACAGTTCTGAAAATGTAAACAACAACACACATGCCCAGGACTCCAGGACTATGTATAGATGTGTGCATGCTGAGAGGGCCCTAAGCTCTCACCTCTAACTGACTTTTATATTCTGTGTAAGCAGGAAATGAAGGCTAAAGCAGAGTTGTCAACTTCCTAGCTGAATATTGAAGGCATGCCTCAACAAAAACAAAATCACTTGACAAGTACTGGGAGATTTATTGCTTGCAGGTATTTAACAGGATTTCTGTCCAATTATTAGATGGCCACTAAACTAACACAATAGAGAATTCAATGGCTACAAATGACAAAGATGCAGATATCATATAGCTCATAAAAGTTACTTAAATAATGACAACTACAACAATCAGTAACAACAAAAAACACTGGGGAATAAGGTGGGTGAAATCTGATTTCCAT
This sequence comes from Mirounga angustirostris, assembly GCF_029215605.1. Classification (NCBI taxonomy): domain Eukaryota; kingdom Metazoa; phylum Chordata; class Mammalia; order Carnivora; family Phocidae; genus Mirounga; species Mirounga angustirostris. Next base: position 168,956,394 of record NW_026991710.1, read on the forward strand.
AATTACCACATTTATATTTGCAATGTCTAATTTTCAACAAAAAGTTATGAGACATGGAAAGAAACAGGAAAGTATTATCCATACACAGGATGAAAAGCTATCTACAGATAGATACTGTCCCTGAGGAAGCCCAGACATTGCTTTTACTAGTCAAAGACTTTAAATCTATTAAAAGTTATTTTAAGTATGTTCAGAGAACTAAGGCAAATTATAGCTAAAGAACTAAAGGAATATAAGAATGATGTCTCACAAAACAGAGAATACCAATAAAGAATTGCAGTTATTAGGGGCACTGGGTGGCTCAGTCAGTTAAGCCTCTGACTTTGGCTCAGGTCATGATCTTGGGGTCCTGGGATCGAGCCCGGCATCGGGCTCCCTGCTCAGCAGGGAGTCTGTTTCTCCCTCTCCCTCTGCTGCAGCAACACCCACCCCCCCCCCCGCCAGCTTGTACTCTCTGTCTCTCTCGCTCTCTTTCAAATAAATAAATGAAAAATTTAAAAAATTTAAAAATTTAAAAGAGAGAGTTATTAAAAAAATAGGAATCTTGGAGTTGAAAAGTGTAATAACTGAAACAAAAAATTAGTGTAATTTGAGATCAAGTTTGAGCATGCTGAAAAAGGAATCAGCCAACTCAAAGATAGGTGGAGATTACCCAGTTTGAGTGACAGAATCAAAAATAAAGAAAGAAAAGTGAACAGAATCTGAGAGAGCCTCTGGGATGCCATATAAATATACCAACATCCACTTAATGGGAGTTGCAGAAGAAGAGAGAAAGGGCAGAAGGAATATTTGAAGAAATAATGTTCAAAAACTTCTCAAATTGGATGAAAAACATTAATCTATTAAACACAACCAAGAAGCTTACAAATTCTAAATATGATAAATTTAAAAAGATCAACATCTAGACACTCTATAATCAAACTACTGAAACGGCACCTGGGTGGCTCAACTGGTTAAGGACAGAATCTTAAAAGCAGCAGGAAGTGACTCATCATGTACAAAGGATCCTCAATAGGATTGATCACTGATTTCTTATGAGAAACAATGGAGGCCAGTAAGCAGTAGGATGACATATGCAAAGTCCTGAATGAAAAAAATGCCAAGAAACAATTCTACATCTGCTAAAACTATCCTTCAAAAATGAATGATAAATTAAAACATTTTAAGACTAAAAAAACCTAAGAGAGTTCATTGCTTTTAGACAAGCCCTACATCAGATACTAATGAGAATCCTTGAATTTGAGATAAAAGGACACTAATCAGTAACTCAAATCCACATGAAAAAATAAAGAGCACTGGTAAATGTATATTCCCATAAGTAAATATAAAAGAAAATATAGGGTTTTTTGTTTGTTTGTAACCTCTTTTTTTCTATCTGATTTAAAAGATGAATGTGTAAAGTAATAATTGCAAATCTATGCTGATGGCCACATATATATAAAGATATAATTTGTGATGATAACCTAAAGGGAAGAAATGGAACTATATAAGAATATAGTTTTTATATGCTATAGAAACTAACTTGACATTAATCCAAACAAGATTATTATACATTGTGATGTTAACAGCATATCCCAGGCCAACTACTAAGAAAATAACTAAAAAATATATATGAAAATAAATGGCAAGGGATTTAAAATGGTACATTAGAGGGGCGCCTGGGTTGCTCAGTCGTTAGGCGTCTGCCTTCAGCTCAGGTCAGGATCCCAGTGTCCTGGGATCGAGCTCCTCATCAGGCTCCTGCTCCATGGGAAGCCTGCTTCTCCCCCTCCCACTCCACCTGCTTGTGTTCCTTCTCTCACTGTGTCTCTCTCTGTCAAATAAAATCTTTAAAAAAATTAAAAAATAAATAAATAAAATGGTACACTAGAAAATATTTAACACAAAAGAAGGCAGTAATAAATGATTTCAGAAACAAAAAAGATGACATATAAAAAAAAACAACAAAAAAAGCAGTTGTAAATACTACCTTATCAGTAATTGCATTAAATGTGAATGAATTAAATTCTGCAATAAAGAAGCAGTGGGGGGGGCTGGGTGGCTCAGTTGGTTAAGAGTTCGCCTTTGGCTCAGGTCATGATCCCAGGATCCTGGGATCAAGTCCCACTTCCGGCTCCCTGCTGGACAGGGAGCTTGCCTCTCTCTCTCCCTCTGCCTGTCATTCCCTCTGCTTGTGCTCTCTCTCTCTCTATCACTATCTCTATTAAATAAATAAAATCTTAAAAAAAAATAAAATAAAGAAGCAGGGATTGGCAGAATGGAGAAAAAAAAAAAACATGATCCAACTGTATGCTACATGCAAGATACATAATTTAGATTCAAAGACACTAATAGATTGAAAGAAAAAGGATGAAAAAAGATATTTCATGCAAATGGTAAACAAAAGAGGGCTGGAGTGGTTATGCTAATTTCAGACAAAATAAAATTTAAGACAAATATATTACTAAAGACAAAGACATTTTATAGTGATAAAATGATTAATCTACCACTAAGATATAACAGACTCATAGGCACATAACAGTAGAAATTCAAAATACATGATTCATAAAACTAACATATTTAAATGGGAAAACAGACAATTCAACAATAATAACTGGAACTTTAATACCTCACTTTCAATATCAGATAGAACAACTATCCATTGTTCTATCAGCAAGGATCAGCAAAGAAATATAAGACTTAAAAAAACCCTATAAACCAACTAGACCTAACAAACATCTATATAACAACAATGTATAGTTGAGAATACATAGTCTTCTCAACTATACATTGAATATTTTCCAGGATAGATCATATAATAGTCCATAAAATAAGTATGAATAAATTTAAGGGAATTTAAATCATACAAAGTATGCTCTTCAACTACAACAAAATGAAATGAAAAATCAGTAACAAAGGAATTGGGGAAATTCATAAATATGTGGAAATAAAAACAACACATGCCTAAATAACCAATGGATCCTCCCCCTACAAGTCACAAGTGAAATTATAAAATACTTTTAGATGAATGTGAAAATGAAAACACAACTCATCAAAAATATGACATGCCCCTAAAGAGTACTTAGAGGAAATATTACTGATATTAATGCCTTTATTTATTAAAAAAGAAAAAAAAAGATCTAAAATCACATGACCTAATCTAAACTTTCTTGTTAAGATATTGAGAAGAGAAAATTAACCCATATCAAGCTGAAAGAAGGAAATAATAAAAATTAGAGTATATATAATTTAATTAAAAGATTGAACAACAGTAGATAAAGATAAATTAAAATTGGTTCTTTGAAAAACCCAACAATTAAAATTGACAAAACATTTTTGGCAAGACTGACTACAAAAATGAGGAAATACTCATATTGCTAAAATCATAAATGAATGAGCAGATATTAGGCAAGAAAATGAAGTAAAAGGCCATAAAAAAGGTATTGGGGCTAATAAAACGAGTTCAGTAAGGTTGCAGAACACAAGACCAATACACAAAAATCAACTGTATTTCTATATCCTAACAATGAATCATCTGCAAACAGAATCAAGAAAACAATTTCAGGTGCACCTGAGTGGCTCAGTTGGTTAAGTGTTCAACTCTTGGTTTCAGCTCAGATCATGATCTCAGGGTTGTGAGACAGAGCCTCATGTAGGGCTCTGTGTTCAGCGTGGAGTCTCCCTTTGTGCCGCACCCTCCCCCCCTCCCCCAGCTCACGTTCTTGCTCTCTCTCTAAAATAAAGAAATAAATAAAATCTTAAAAAAAAAATTGCATTTACAATAGCACTAAAAAGAAAGAATACTTAGGAATCAATTGAACACAAGTAGTATAAAACCTATTATCTGAAAATTATAAAACACCACTGAAGGATATTATAGATATAAATAGATATAAAGACATCACATGTTCATGGGTCAGAAGACTTACTATTTTAATAGCAATATTTCCAAAACTGACCTATAGACTCAACACAGTGCCAGTCAAAATCCCAGGTGGCTTATTTGCAGAAATTGACATATTTATCCTAAAATTCGTAAGGAAATGCAGGGACCCAGAATAATCAAAACAATCTTGGAAAAGAATAATAAACTTGGAGGACTCATATTTCTAAATTTCAAAACTTAATACAAAACTATGGTAGTTAAGTCAGTGTGGTACTGACACAAAGCTAGACATACAGGTCAAAGAAATAAAACTGAGACTCAGAAATAAACCCACACATTTGCAGTCCATTGTTTTTTGACAAGTTTACCAAAAACAGTTCAATGGGGAGGTTTTTTGAAAAAATGGTGCTGGGACAACTGAATATTCACATTGAAAAAAATGAAGTTGGAGCCTTTCCTCACAATAAACATAAAAATCAACTCAAAATGGATCACTGACCTCCATGTAAGAACTAAAAGCATAAAATTCTTAGAAATAAAGTATTGGAGTAAATCTTTATGACCTCAGGTTAGCTATTCCACAAAAACACAAGCAACAAAAGATAGAATACATCACTAGACTTCATCAAAATTTAAATTTTTGTACCTCAAATTGTATGAAGAAAAGAAGAAGACAAACCACAAAATGGGAGAAAACATTGGCAGAACATACATCTGATAAGGGACATGTATTTAGAATATATAAAGACTGTATACAACTCAGTAATAGAAAGACAACAACCCAATTTAAAAATGGGTAAAGGATCTGAATAGACATTTCGGAAGACATACAAATGGCCAATAATATCCTCATAAAAAGATGCTCCACTTCATTAGCCATTAGGACAATTCAAGTTAAAACCACAATAAGATACCAATTTACACCCATTAGAATGACTATTATTTTTTTTAAAAAGAAAATTATTTTTAAAAAAAGGATGTGGAGAAATTGGAACTCTTGTGTATTGCTGATGGGGAATGTTAAACAATGTAGCTGTTATGGAAAACAGTATGGCAGTTTCTCAAAGAATTAAACATAGAATTAATATCTGATTTAGCAATTCTACTTTGGGTATATACACAAAAAAATTACAAGCAGGAATGCAAACAGATATCTGAGCACCAATAGTGGAAACAATTCAAATGTCCATCAACAGATGAATGAATAAACAAAATGAAGTATATCCATACAATGTAATACTGTTCAGCCATAAAAAGAGATGAGGTATTGATACATGCTACAACATGGCTAAGTTAAGGGTGCCAGACACAAGAGGCCTCATGCTGTCTGATTCCCATTTCATGAAATGGCCCAAACAGGCAAATCTATAGACACAGAAAGTAGACTAGTGGTTGCCAGGGGTGTGGACAGAAGAGAATGGGCAGTAACCACTACTGGGTATGGAGTTCCTTTCTGAGTTATGGAAAATGTTCTAAAATTGTAGTCCTGGTTGCACAAATCTGTTTGCACACTAAAACCCATTGAATTGTATGCTTTAAAAGTATTTATTTCATGGTATTTAAATTATATCTTAATAAAGCTATTGAAATATAAAAATGTTAGAGCCAGGATCTCTCAGAAAGGACCCAGCCCACTCCCCACCCCCCGCCCCCACCAACACACACAACTTGTGTTTCAGGTTGGTGAGGGGTGGCTGGACAAGGAAAATATGATAGCTTTAGTGGTGTGCAAGGGGGAAAAATGAGAGATGTGTTTTCCATTTTCATATGGATTTTCATCGATGAAGGGTGCTTAGAAGAGTATTTGGTAACAATGTAAGATGACTATGGAGGAGGAGACAAGGCAGCAGGTGGGTTTAAGCAGAGAGAAGGCCTGAGAGGGCTCCCACCTTCTGACATGCATGTATATACACCAGGAGACTGGAAATTCCCAAACAGCTGAGGGGCCAAAAGAACATATGGAATGAAAAGACCAGGAGTACAGGAAAAGGGGCTTTGCTGACCTCAAAACCAAAGGCTATGTATGGCAGGGATGATGAATTTCAGTAACAAATGACAGAGGGTGACTCAAAGCCAGGAAGAACTGTGACTGTTTACTGATGGAGAGGTCACAGAAACTGACAGTTACCAAGGGAATGAGGTACCTCAGGAACCAGGAAGGACTTGTATGAAAGGGTATCTTGCTGTCCACTATAAGAACAACCATGGGGGTGCCTGGGTGGTTCAGTCAGTTAAGTGTCCAACTCTTGATTTAGACTCAGGTCATGATCTCAGGGTTGGTAGATCAAACCCCAAGTGGGGCTCCACACTGGGTGTGGAGTCTGCTTAAGATTCTCTCTCTCCCTCTCCCTCTCCCTCTGCCCTTCTCCCCACCCTCCCCTCATGCTTGCTCTCTAACTCTCAAAAAAAAAAAAAAACCACAAACAAAAACCCAATAACCATGATGTTGAGCAAATTTACTCCTACATTTAAATATAATACTGGGAAGAAGAAAAGAATAAGTACCTTAGAGATAAGAATAGTCCTGATAGGAAATTCAAATTTTGAATTAAGTTTAAATGCTGAAACACTAGGATTTTACCCATAGAATCTTAAAGTACTTGGAAGAGACTAAGTTTTAAACTATAGGAGAAGAAGTTATCATGAAGGCTTGAGACAATTTCTCTTTTGCTGTTCTAGGGTAAGGTTGTTGGTAAGCTATTGAGTTCAATTAGAGACAAGAGAAAAAATTACATTTCCTCATCACTGTGTCAGAATGAGTATATTTTAAATCCCCTACAATCCATTCAGTAGACAGAGTACTTAAGGAATGGTACTGTTCCCAGCACTAGGAGAAATGATAATTATGTGACAAAATAGAAGTGTTAGCTAACACTAGAGTGGCAACCATATTGCAATATAAATAAATCAATATATAGCACACCTTAAATTTACACAATGTTGTCAAATAAACATAGCTCAATAAAAATTTTTTTTTAAAAAAGTGGTCATGAGGTAGCTTTGTGGCCAACCAAGCAGTCAGATACAGGCTGCCTTTGAGACTGAAGATGGGAAGACCATTGTGATGGAGTGCAAAGCAATGGGCTGAAAGTCAGCAGGTCTGGTATTGAGTTGGGGGGTGCCTCCAATTGGCCCTTGACTTTGAACATCATTGAATCTCTTTCGGTACTCATTTGCTTGGCCTGTGAAGAAGTCTAACTAGATACCTAGCAAGATTTCTTCCAGCTCTACAAGACTGATTCTCAGGTCTTGTATGCCCAGTTTGGGGAAATATCTGCCACTTCTTGGCCAAGTTCAAATGGGTATTATCTTTTAAGAGATAGAACTTCTCCTCTTTCTTTGGCCATGCCCCAAGAAGCTGGGTTGAGGGCAACCAGATATAAAGTGCAGTTACCTGGGAAGTGTCGATGGCTCTTGGCTTTGCAGCTACATTTTCCAATTAGCTCAGGAGCAAAGATATCACTGTGACAGTTGGCACAATAAAAGGAGGCTCTGGACAATGAAAGCAAATCAAGAATGACTTATATGAAGCTTAACACTAAGGAAGCATGGTGCTGACTCAGTTTGTCTGCCATTAAGTTGCATTTGCTTTAGGACTTTCTCCCCATAAAGTAATAAAAAAATTACCTTATGACTTCCTTTGTAGATTCAGCAATAAAGAATCCTAGTGTGTTCTTACGCAGCCTAACTTGTGCAGGTGGATTTAGTAGCAGACCACTGGAAACAGAAAATAAAAATACAGTAATTGTCCCCTTTAATTTCTGTGGCAATATTTGTTGTTTCATTCTGTCATTACCAATGGATTCTCTAAATTGTAGAGTTAATAAGAGTCCATCTCCTTTTACTGCCAAACACAGTAGAAAAACCGCATTTGATTATATATCTTTGATTGGTGCTAAATATCCAGAAGAGAGTAAGGTCACAACATGATTGCTGAGCTGCACACAGCTGAGCTAAGGGTGAGCTCCTCCCTGGACTGTATTTTGAATCTGAAATGGTTAAATCAACTCAGATGCACGAAGCCTTGCTAATTAAGGCTACCCAATGCCATGGCCACATGGTTCCAAGTCTTATGGTCATAGTAGTGGTGTTTATCCTTAGGCTACTTGCCCTTTAAAATTAAATTATGTCTAGTTAACCAGCTGGATTCAAAAGTTCCTTTTATTTGCCTATGCAGTTTTTGAATTTGCATATTTCTTTTGACTTCATTTTTTTTTCTATCTTGATTGCCAGATTTCTGAGATCAGGAACCACATGAATTGTTTCTATTCTGTATGAACACTTTGATGTTCTCTTTCCACATGGTTTGTGTGTTTGAAAATGACATCTTACAAATTTCACCCATGATACTCCTTGATGCAGTACTATATTACGACTATTTGAATTCCTCACATTTATTCCTATGTTTGTCAGGCTATCCCATTTTTATTACCTTAAATTCAGACCTCCAACACGATGAGGTCTTATAACCTTGAAACTACCATCACTTCATTTGCTCATGGTAAAAGTACTCCTTTACTCCCTTAAAACACTCCTTTCATATTAACACTGGAAAGAAGTCAAGTCTTAATTTTGGCAAAGTTATTCTGTTGTTAGGGTACTCCAAAGTAACTTGTGAGTGTAAGAGCCTTACAAAAATAAAAAGGGTTGTACCACAAAATCTCTTCCACACTACGTCAAGAGTAGAAAGATGCTGAGTAGCTGGGTTGAGGGTGTATTGAGGTAGTTTATTTTATTTAAAAAAAAATTTTTTTAATTTATTAGACAGAGAGAGAGACAGTGAGAGAGGGAACACAAGAAGGGGGAGTGGGAGAGGGAGAAGCAGGCTTCCCACGGAGCAGGGAGCCTGATGCGGGGACCCTGGGATCATGACCTGAGCTGAAGGCAGACGCTTAACGACTGAGCCACCCAGGCGCCCCTGTATTCAGGTAGTTTATTATCTGAGACATTGGATGGCATTTTCCAAATGTTTACTGACTGATACTAATGAGCAGAATAAATGCTTTTAACTTTGAAAGGAAAAGAACACGGATTCGTGCCCCCACCCCAGTATCATTGGCTGATGTTCACTAGCTTGCAAGCATAAACTTAGTTGTATCTTCGTATCTCTTATTTTTAAAGGAGTGTCCTCTGAACTCATATTAAATATTTAGTTATGAAGATACAGTCACAATAATAGCTGTGGTTGTATTTGAAAGAAGAGGTGAACTCCCTTTGAAGATTTTTCCAAACTGGCTTGATATCCTCTTCATAGATCATGGCCAGTTGCTCTCTAGATAATGTTCGCTACTGGAACAAACTTAGAACATTATCTGACTAGGGTCAGATCCAGCTTTATCTCTTAGCAGATGATAAATTATTCCCCAAGACAAATCCTTATGATTGTCAAAGGCCTTTCCAAGTTTTTTAAAATATTTATTTACTTATTTATTTGAGAGAGAGGAGAGAGAGAGCATGAGCACATAAGCAGGGGGAGGGGCAGAGGGAGAGAGAGAATCTTAAGCAAGCTTCACCTAGCTTGGAGCCTGATGTGGCGCTCCATTTCACATCCCTGAGATCATGACCTGAGCTGAAATCAAGAGTTGGATGCTTAACTAAGCCACCCAGGCGGCCTGGGCTTTTCCAAGTTTTAAAGTCTGTTCAAGTGTATCAGTTAGAAGAGAAAATAAAAGGTAAGAACAGATGGGTTTCCCCTCCAGTTTTTCTGTATACTAGTTTAAACCCCAGCCACTGAGATGCCCTATTTTCCTTCCACTTATGGCTGTGGTAGATTTAGTACAACATAGTGATCAGAATCACCACCCCCAGAGTCATGCTGAGTTCAGATGCTGGCTCTGCCACTTGGGACTGATGTGAGTTTGGGAAAATTATTTAACTTTTCTGGGCATCATCTTCCTGCTCTGTAAAATGGGACTAAGAATTGTACCCATTGTTGTAGAGATTCAAGAATTTATGTAAGTGAAGTGCTGTAGCACTGTTGGTCATGAACTAGCAATCATGTAAAAGACTGTTATTATCCAAATCAGGATTTAATCTTTTTAATTCACCTGACTCTTCGGTGAGAAACCAAAGTTAAACGTAATTTGTATCAGGTTCCTCTTTCATTAGGGGTACATATGTGCTAGGTACTAAACAGCATCAGGATATCTTGAATATATGTGGAAATTAGTTGCCTAATAAATGTTTGTGTTTCTAGTCTGCGAAGTCCCATAGTCATCCTAATGAAGTTTAAAGAAATCTAGGATGCTAAAATTAGAAAGGATCTCAAGAGCATTTGGTGCAGTAGTTTACAAATACCAGTGAAAAAACTGACTATATCATGGGGACTTTAAAAATTCTCTTGTCCCACCCTTCCAGATTTTGATTTTGTAAAATTCAGAGTGGGATTTTGGAATCTATATGCCTTTAAAGCTTTGCAAATAATTCCATTCCACAGTCCATGTTGCTGAAGGCCAAGTTCTGGGCCAGTCTAAAACCCAAAATGCCTGGCTTATGGTTCTAAGACTCCATCCTTTTTATGGTGATCTATTTCTGGCAGAGAGACCATTTGTGCACAGATTTAGATTCTGAGATTTTCTTGAGCACGGCAGGATTGTTAAATAGAATTCAGCCAGCCAGACAATACTATTTGTTATCCTCTCCTTAGTGACTTCCTTTGTACAGTACCCCACTGACTTCTTTTGCCCAGATATATTTTGTAAAATGTCTACTTCGATTTTTCTTCTTTCCAAAATTTCATATAAAATTGTTCCTTTGTAGTCCATCTGGTATCATTCAAACTTGTTGAATTTTGACTATTTCCCTATAATTCTAAGGCTCCTGATAAGGTCAGTTTTAGAGCTAGAAAGGGTCTCAGGTATTAACATGACTTCCTCATTTCCCAGAGAATAGATGTTTCTCCAACACCACGGAGCTAGTGAGTCATAATCAAGATCAGAATTTAGTCTGTTGATTCCAATTTAATTCAACTTAGTTTTCTACTAAAAATCATACATAAGCCAATATAATAGTCTTTCTTGTTCCCCATTCCATTTAATCCCTCAGTTTTTCTTATTTTTCAGCATTTTTTCTCTCTATGTATATCATTGTAGCTAATTCGCTGTTTTTCCTGGATTTTCTTTTTTATTACATGATAAATTATCTTACTTCTCGCATTATCCATTATGGGTTCTCAAGAAATTCCAATGTTCTAATAATGTTGCTTCTTTCTTTTATCTACCCTACCAATAGCAGACTTTGTCCGGTAGGCGAAATTCCCATTTTGCCATATTTTGTAGCTTAGTTTCTAAAGCTACAGTTGGTGGGAGCATTTTTTGTCATAATTCTTTTCATAGTACTATTTCATGGTCAAGACTTACAAGATCTAGTAATAAATTAAAAGGAACAGATCTGAGAAGGTGACCATTTCTTCTCTCCCCTGCTTATGAAAGAGAATTTGGGGAGGGCTGTGGGAACAAAGGCAAAGCACCTGTCTACCCACTAGGGTAACCATTCTAACACCAATCATTAGATTCTAACCCCAATCATTAGAGACAGTACCAAGTGCACCATAGCAGACCGGGTGCCCAACAGGCTGGCTCTCAACAAAAGGCAAAAGTTTAGTTATGGCTGCATTTTTGGAAAAGTCTTAATCATAAAGATTCTCCTTTAAAAAACTGAAGAGATTCAAAGTCTCATTGGTACCAGTAACCATGAAACATGGATTTGTGTTCGATGGCTATCAGCATGAGTCCCATCTTCACAAAACAGAGCCTAGGAAGGAAGACAAGTAATTGTGAGGAAAGAGGATAGCAGGGTGCTAATTTATAAGAATATGACCAATACTGTGTGCTCTGTGCCTGGGAAGACATTAGTACCTCAGCAGAGGAAGAGCCTCCCAAATGTAAGTGAAACCATTCTAAAGTATGTCTGTGACAGATATGAAATTGTCCCACATAGACTACAATCTTCTAAATTGCAGAGATACAGACTTGTTTATTCTTACACCTTCAGTGTTTATCATGGAGCCTGGCCCACAGTGGCCCCCCAGTGAACATTGTTGAAAGAATATCATTGCATGAAGAAAGAGGAAAGTATTTCTCTTAACTTACCGGGAAACTTCAGGAAAACTCATTCCAGCAAAGTCATCAGAGAGACGTTGAGTCAGGATTTTGTTCTTCAGGCCATTAAAGAAATATTTTTGCCAGGGCTGTTTAGGAGAAACCTGGAATACATAATCATGCCACATGTAGCACACTGATATGGAATAAGGGATGTTATAATTCAAGTTGTATATCCTGCTAAGCAGCAAACCAGCACCCATTGTGCTTAGGTCATAGAACGGAGATTTGTCCTAGTGGTTAACTGAAAAAACGTCAAAGGCAGAGCTAAAATTCTACCATATACCTCAACTATTTACACTAGAGAGTTCAGAATGAAGTGAAAGTATCATGACTTGATTTCTTCCCAGATGGCATTCAAGACTCCTTGCTGGAAACTGGAATTCTTCTCCTTATAATTTCAGCAAGGTAGACTGGTTTTTGAGTCAGTAACAGTAAGAGAAGGATAATATGGAATCTAAGTTGTCCCTCCATAGATATGGCTGTTCAAGATTTTTTTTAAACATATTAAGTTTTCTATTGACTAGCCATACACCACAAAGAAAAAACATTCAAGGCATCTGCCCAGTATCAGAACTCTTCATAGCTTCAAATGAACTTAAAGAGCCATCTTGATAAATGGAAACGAGAATATAAAAATCAGGGACAGCAGTAGGTTTCTAGAGAAAAGGGAGATGAGAGGGAGAAGGATATCTCTCAAAAAGGCTAAATACAGCCTGTAGGGGATGTGGCCTGTTGGGTAACTCGTCTCTGATATTTGTGTAAGAACTCAGAATTTTGTTATGCTCTCCATTCATTCTCATCATTCTCCCCCCATCTGCTGCCATGAGACCCCACCACACTGCTCTGATGAGGAAGGGCAGGCTCCTCTTAAAGCCCAGAATCCCAGGTGAATGTCTGGAATTTCTATAAGCTCTGAAACACTTTGGCTGTGGAGGGTTAAGGCCGGTTCAGAAATACTCCTCAGATGGCCAGCCTGTGGTTTAGAAAACACAACACAACACACACACACACACACACACACACACACACATCCTGCCTTACAAAAAAGGACTACTTGTATCAAGCAATCCGGGCACTTGCCCTGCAATCCCCTTTCCAAGATTCAGCTGAATCTCCTATCTTCTCCCACCCACTTTCTTAAATTTCTCTATTGAGAGCACTCACTTCACTGGGAGCCCCTGTTCAAGTCCCCATAACTAAAAAAATGGGCTTACTGCTTCTAATGTAAATGTTTCAGTTTTTGAAAGAGGGCAAAAAAATGATAGAAATGGAGATGCCTTACTGTGTTCATTTTTTAAAGATCAGAAAGGGAAACAGGATGATAAGATGGATTTTGGATTTAGATAGTAGAATCAGGGAGCTCAAGTATGTCAGTTGGTGTAGATCTAATCTAAGTTTAAGCCTAACACAACTGGAAATGCTTTTTGGACTATAATTTCTCACCATATAATTAATATAGTTGAAACACATAGCATTGATCCAAGGTCTTGAATCTGAGTACTTGGAAGTTTTACAGATATTAATGTAATACTTAGAAAAATCAGGTTAGGAGATGAATAACTCTCATTTTACTGATGCAGAAACTGACAGAGAAAGTAAGTGTCTAATTCAAGAAAATTCAATCATAAGACACTGGAGTCCTAGCTGTTAATCCTAAGTTAATTGTTTATTACAGAATCTAAAACACCAGAGCTATGAGTATAGCATTAAAAAAATCTTACCCTGTCCTTGCCTAGTTTAGGATTTCTGAAAGTGGGTTTTAGACTTCACTTCCAAAAAAAAAAAAAAATTATTGTAACCACAAATCTCTCACAATTCTTATATCCCAAAAGTCTTCTTTTTTTAATTTTAAGATTATTTATTTATTTATTTGACAGAGAGAGAGAGAGAGAGAACAAGCGAGGGAGTGGCAAGCAGAGGGAGACGGAGAAGCAGGCTCCTGCTGAGCAAGGAGCCCGATGAGGGACACAATCCCAGGACCCTGGGATCATGACCTGGGCTGTAGGCAGCTGCTCAACTGACTGAGCCACCCAAGCACCCCCCAAAAGCCTTCTTATGATGAATATTGACAGATGACCATCTTCAGTGAGATGGTTACAACTTTAGATTACACAGAAAGAACAACAACATAATATAGGGTTAGTTTTAAATTTCTTCCTCCTCTATTTCCATGAAAGACATGAAGTCTTCATAGAGAGCTCTCATTCCATTTACTTTCTTCAGCCAAGGAGATGAAAATCAGAGTCATCACGATGGATGTTATCTTGTTACTATGTAGACTGTATATACTATGATACGACTATCATTCACTCTTGTTAATGTTTTCCAGTCTTTAAAGTGTCCATAGACCAGCAGCCTGGACACCCCGGGAGATTTTTTCAGAAATGAAGCCCCATTCAGACTTCTGGAATCAGAATCTGCATTTTAACCAGACTCCCAGGGGATTTGTATGCACAATTAACGTTTTGGAAGCACCCTCTCAAACATCCCTGTCCTTGAGACTTGGTGAAAAGTGATGGATTCAAACCCCCAGAGTGGTGACAGTTTACAAATTCCATTGTCTTGGCTGGAGACTCCATGAGAGCCAAAGCAAGTCACTGTACATGTATACATGTATAACAATCTGGTAGAACAGTTATCTTGCACTTTCTAAGTACACAGCACAGGCAGAGACAATTTCCTCACAAGCATTATCAAGGCCATACACAGTGAGCAGGAAGAGAAGGCTAAGGCAGGTTCATTATAGCAGCATCAAGGCTCATTTCCTACTGCCTGATGGTCATCTCTATTTATCTGTGTATGATATTTCCTCACATTCACAGAAGGAATTACAGAAGAATTCCGTCTTTTCCAGCTAGCATTTTGCTGACCAGAGCATCTTTCATATTTTTTTTTTGCTGTTTGTTTGTTTGTTTGTTTTGGTTTTGTTTTGTTTTAGATAGTACCAGGGACAAAACCAAAAAAGATGTAAAAATTTTTTAAATTTATTAATGAAGGAAATAAAGTGTAAAGGAAGGCCAAGAGGGAAATTGAATATAAGAGAAGGCATATGTAGACTCCTAATAAATGGAGAGGAAAGGTCACTCTCTGGAGAGCCTCTGGACAATGCGATACTGGGTCCAGCTAAGGGTTGGAACCTTTCCTGGAACATTTCATGTGGGTGGCATTTCAAAGGCTGTACTTTGTGCTATAGCAGTCGTCCCAACAGTCCCCTTGAACCACTTATTTTGTCTCAAAGGTATCAAAGGACCTGATGTGGGAGATTGTGAGTAGATACCTAAAACCGACAGGCATCAAGCATAGTGGTAAGACATTAGGTCAGACAATTCTACCTCTGCAACTCATTAACTTCACTATACGATCAAGTTAGTTAGCTTCAGTGACCCATTACTGGGATTCTACCTTGAAATATTATCAAAGGGAAACGTAATATATTTAAAATGAGTGACATAGTAGGTACTCAATATGTGGTGACTATTGTTATTACTGTATAGAATGTCCCCAAAATAACCTGAAAAATTAGATTTTAATTGTTACTTGGTCAATGAATATATTTATTATTTATCAATTATTATGTATTTAATTTATATTTAAATATATGATTTTACCACTAATAATATAACCTTTATTTTTATTTATATTTCTGCTTTCAATAACTCAAAGTATTTCTACCTTTATAATCATAACATTGTAGACTACAGGTAGGAAGCAAAGCTATGATTTCTATTTTGCAGATAAATATTCTTACACAAGAATAAGATCAATAACTTCTTCAAGGCCAGTGCAGTACCTGGGACTTCCGTCTAGACCTCTCAATCCTCTCATAGTTCAAGTGGAAGTCAGATCTCATTTCTTGGGGCCTTCTTGCCTTCCTCAATTTTTTTTTCTATTTCTGATCCTAACATGTAAGGATATGGGGAAAAAGCCAAGATTCAACAACAATTTACAAGGTCACCTTTTTGTTTTGTTCAACAAATAGAGACGTTAGAAAGGTGCACAAGCCTGGCACCAGACAGCCTTGGGCGATGAAGCCAAGTTTTAACTCGGCAAAGCAGATGATGTTGTCTCCGGTATTCCAGTTCCAGCTGGGGATCTTTGGCAGAAAAACCTGTTCCATGGTAGAAAGTAGGTCAGACATTAAGAAGAAATACAATTCAAAGTTTTTTTTTTCTGAATGGACGTCTTTCTTGCATTTATTTGAAAGCATTTACTTGAAAGCATTTATTGTGCCCACGCCAGTGGAAGTGATAAGAACAAATTCAGCTTTTAAAAAAATTGTGAGTGGTCTACTGCTCCCATTTTTTAAAACAAAAATTGTAAGAGTTGCAAAATTGGGTCAGACGCTTAACGACTGAGCCACCCAGGTGCCCCCCTTTTTTTTAATTGTTAAAGTACCATATATGAAGGAAATCATATGGTATTTGTCCTTCTCTGACTTACTACACTTAGCATAATTCCCTCAAGGCCCACCTGTACTGTAGAAAATGCAGAATTTCCTTTTTTATGGCTGAACAAAATTCCATTATATTTATAGCATATATTTTATATATTTATTATATATTATATATATTTTATTTTTTTATATATATATATCCCCTTTTCTTTAAATATAAATGGAGACTTTAGTCTATCTATATTTAAAGTAATTATTGATAGGTATGTATCTATTGTCATTTGTTAATTTTTTTCTGGCTGTTTTGTAAATCCTCTGTTCCTTTCTTCTTCTCTTGCTCTCTTCCTTTGTGATTTGATGAGTTTCTGTAGATCTTAGAGTCCTTTCTCTTCACTTGTTGTGTATCTACTATAGGTTTTTCCTTTATGGTTACTATGAGGTTTATATAACTCATTTTTATAACAATCTATACTTAAATTTGATGACATTCTAAAACTACATTTTTATCCCCCCTCCCACATTTTATTTTTGATATCACAATCTATAGCTTCTGGCCTTGTGTAGCCCTCACTAAGAATCACAGTTATAGTTACTTTTACTACTTTTTTCTTTTAACCTTCATACTAGCTTCATGAGTGATTAATCCACCTTTACAACATTAGATTATTCTGAATTTTATGATGCATTTGCCTTTGCCATTGAGATGTATAATTCTATATCTTTTCCTGTTAGTAATTGATGCCCTTTCCTTTCAGTTTTAAGAAGTTTCTCTAGGGCGCCTGGATGGCTCAGTCGTTAAGCGTTTGCCTTCAGCTCAGGTCATGATCCCAGGATCCTGGGATCGAGTCCACATCAGGCTCCCTGCTCGGCGGGAAGCCTGCTTCTCCTTCCCCCACTCCCCCTGCTTATGTTCCCTCTCTCACTGTGTCTCTCTCTGTCAAATAAATAAATAAATAAAATCTTTAAAAAAAAAAAAAAGAAGTTTCTCTAACATTTCTTGTAAAGTAGTCCTAGTCATGATGAACTCCTCTAGATTTTGCTTGTATGGAAAACTCTGTTGATTCTGCAGGACAACACTGCCAGATAAGAGTACTCAGGGTTGGCAGTCTTTTTTTAAATTTCTTTCAGTACTTTGAATAGATTGGGTCATTTCCTTCTGGTCTGTGAAGTTTTTGCTAAAAAATCTGGTAAGTAGTATTATGGTGGTTACCTTTTTTTTTTTTTTCTTTTTAAGATTTTATTTATTTGACAGAGAGAGAGCACAAGTTGGGGAAGCAGCAGGCAGAGGGAGAGGGAGAAGCAGGCTCCCTGCTGAGCAGAGAGCCTAAGGACTCTCACCCCAGGACCCCAGGATTAGGACCTGAGCCAAGGCAGATGCTTAACCAACTGAGCCACCCAGGTACCCCATGGTAGTTCCCTTATACGTTACAAGTTGTTTTTCTCTTGCTGACTTTAAGATTCTCTCATTGTCTTTAGCGTTTGATGCTTTGATTATGAGTCTTAGTGTGGGTCTCTTTACTTCATCTTATTTGGAATTCTCTCTGTTTCCTGGATGTGGATGTCTGTTTTCTTCCCCAGGTTAGGGAAGTATTCAGTCACTATTTCTTCACATAAGTTTTCTGTCCCTTTCTTTTGTTTTCTCCTTCTGGGACCCCTATAATACAATTGACATTGTCCCTTAAGCTATCTCCACTCATTTCATTCTTTTTTCTTTTTACTAGTCTGGTTAGGTGCGTCCCACTACCCTGTCTTCAAGTTTGCTGATTCTTCTGCATCATCTAGTCTGCTGTTGAACCCCTCTATTGTATTTTTTGATTCAGTTATTAAATTCCTCAGCTCTGTGACTTCTTTTTGGTACTTTCTTATTATTCCATCTCTTTGTTGAAGTTTTCACTTTCTTCATCCATTCTTCGCCCTAGCTCAGTGAGCATCTTTATGACTGTTTTGAACTCTCTATTATGTAAGTCATTCATCTCTGTCTCATTAAGGTCTTTTTTCGAGGCCTTATCTTATTCTTTCATTTAGAATATATTCCTCTCTTTCTTCATTTCCCCTGAAATCCTACATTAGATAAAACAGCCACCTCACCCAGTTTAGAAGAAATGGCCTTGTGTAGGAGTTGAACCTTATTGTTCAACCCTGACATAGCTTCTGGTTGTCTCTCAAACCTTTGTGATTGTCTAATCAGACTAATTAATTTTTAGGGGCTCCCAGTAGTTGAGGGTATGCCCAGAGCTGTCAATGTCCCAAAGGAAAGGATCTCAGCACCTAGATTCAGGTGGACTGGAAGTTGGACTCTCAGGCAGCAGCTGTTAAAGTATGAAACTATACTTCTTTATGAATTTACATTTTTAAGTGATTAACAATTTTTTTAAAAGATTTATTTTTTCAAGAGAGGGAGAACATGAGTGGGGGGAGGGAGAGAATCCTCAAGCAGACTCCCTACTGAGCATGGAGCCTGATGTGGGGCTCAATCCCAGGACCTTGAGATCATGACCTGAGCTGAAACCAAGAGTTTGACGCTCAACTGACTGAGCCACCCAGGTCCCCCTAAGTGATTAACAATCTTAATGAGACTCCAAATTTCACCTGTAATTGGAAAAAAACTTTTTGAGTGTAGAGCTATAGGTCTATTAATTATAGAAATTAATGTTTTATTACTTAGATGAAATAAGTCATTTAACTCCATAGACTAAAAGAGGAAGATAACAGATAGACTAGAATGTTACCATACCTTGTTATGGGATTGAAGTATCTGTATGATGATTCTGGTATTAGGGTTATAGTTCTTGATAGAGAGAACCCTACATAAATAACAAATATGCTCATCAGTGATGTGCCATATTCAATGGCTTTGCGATATAATTAATTTCAGAATTAAACTGATATGTGGGTAAGCATAATAAAACAATACATAAAATTTACTGTTATGTTGTTTTCTAAAAATGTTCTGTTTAATAACATACACAGTAAACAGTGCTATTGTTTTAGTGATTCAGTAAATGAAATCTAGGAAAAGGTCAACTCTTGGTACTAGGAGACTGTGGTCTTCTGGAACCAATTCTTGAGGAGGAAATAGTTTCATATATTTTAGCCTTCAAACTCAAACACAGTAATTACAGGAAAAAAAAAACAGAGATCGAATTTCTGTCCATAACACGAAACAGCTCACAGACTATCTTATTCAACTTTCTCATTATACATATTAAGAAACTAAGGTCTATCTCATATGCACTGTATTATGCAGAGCATACATTCTCAACTGTTTCTTGCTATTTGTAGGATCACCTTTAGCTATGCATGTTTACTATGCTCTAGGGACCAGGAGTTCATCTGGGTTAGGCACAATGCCATTGCCATCACAATGATAGTTTGAAGCTATTACTACAAGTCAAGCTCCTGCTCATAGATAGCTCATAGTTAAAGGCGGTTAACCCAACTCTAGTCATCTTGAAGATACTTTCCAATAATCACAAACACATTATACCAAATGATACACAATATTTCAGCAGAACTACTGGAGGAAAAACCCCAATAAGTAAAGTCTACTAACAGGGCTCACCAATCACAAATGGCATCTTTATTTTTTGTTGGTTAAAGATGTTATTTATAATGGTGTTATCTGAACAGGTATCAGTTATTTGTATGCTTGCCTTTTCAATTTAAATAGTTAGTATCCATATGAAACTTTAGGAAAGTATGTGGAGAAGCACAGAGATACTTAGAATACTCTATTTTTTACTTCCTTGTTCCTACATCTTCACAGCCTCTGGGAGAAAAAAAAAAAGGCAGAAACCTTGAATAGGATGAACCTAGTGCTGTGACAGATGATGTCTTCTCCTCTTTAGTCCATTGAACTGGCTTTATTTTAAAAGAGGTAGAAATAAAATCCACATTGAAGTATATAAAACAAAGTACCAGGTTCTTACCTCATAATGTTTGAAGTGTCTTCAGCATGGGAATCACTACACAAAGGGTTGGCTATAATCAGGCATGCTTCTGCAGATTCCACCTATTCTTCAAGATTAAACAGCAGCCACCTTGTTAATTACATGGGAAATGCTCTACTGTGCCCCCTCTGGTTTTTCCTATGGTTTTATCATAAAATTTCCCATAAGAAAGAGAACACTCTTGGGAAGGAGTTGTGATGAGGATGTCTTTACACCAGGATCAGAGTCCTGTAGATGCTGTAACGGTCTCTAACAAAGATGCAAGACTGCTTTAAAATGGAGAAAGTACATACTTATATTTTTCCTATTGTCCAAACTCAAGTTTTTAAGCAACTGCCTGTATATTTATGTGTTCAGGACAGCAAAGAATGGGGGAACTGGAAGTATGTTTGGGCCAAAGTAAGCATTCAATATTTGTGGATTCTGAATCTTAAGGATCTAGAAAATTATTGAAGTGGCTCTTGTAATACCGACTTGTGGGAAAGAGAAAGCTTATTCTGAGTCTGTCATTTTCTATTTCAATTCTTTATGTTAACTTTATAGATCTCTGATTCTAAAAACTGAAGCCCTAAGTTTATATGATTCTGTGAAACCTAAAACATGGGGTGAAACTGGCTTTGATCTTAGTTGAAAGCTGTCTAGATGGTTAGATTTTGCTCATTATTTTTCTTCCCAGGCTTAATGGGATTTCTGCTATTTTCCTTCATGTTTCTCCTATCAGAAGGCATATTAGTGTGTTTAGAAAAAGTTAGGAAATCTGTCATCGGGTAATGATCCTACTTGGATGGTAAGATTAAACACACTTCTGCTGTCCATAACTTTTTCAGAATTTTTAGACTGATAAAATAAAACTGCATTAGATAGAGAATTTAGTGAAATAAATAAATGTATGTAAACAGTGAGTTCTGCTTGATATCTGTCAAGGAGGATTTAGAGACCAATTACTACATTTCCTTTATGATTAGTTTTTAAAATTGAGGAAGTCTTATTTTCCTCCAATTTAAGCATCTGGAGTAATACTCTTGAAAGAGCAATGCATTTTATGATCTTAATTGTTGCAGCTTAGGGAAACTAGAAGAAGAAAAAGAACCAGTTCTTACCGCAACTCGCCTCAGATCATCCCACTTAAGTGCAGATCCAGAAATAAAAGTTGTATAGGCCATGTTGCACTTAAATATGGTTTCTAATTCCAAGGAAGGAGGGACCCTGGACAAAGAATGTAGTACCAAAGATGTAAAAAGATGCCTGAATTTAGTGTAGAGATTGTTATATTTATTTAGTGCCTTTAACAGAATTCCTAATTTCCATTAGGAAAACATCCATCCTCCCTTACTTATCCATACTAGCCTTATTCCAGGCATGGGCCTGAAGCTCAGACTTAGTCAATCACTATGATATGAAAAAATGCAAATCACACTGATGTCCAAAAATTAAAAAAAAAGGAATTACTAAGGATGCTAAAACAAAAACATTTTAGTCATTCAAAAAGATATTTTAAACAATGGCATTTTAAAACAATGATGAATTTAATGAAATAGCTTCTAAATAAATAAAGAAAAATTGACAAAACTAGAGAGATAAATTGATGAATTGTCACTGTAATGAGAGATTTCAACACATTTCTCTCAATTATTGATTGATTAAACAGAAAAAAAAATGTCAAGTTTGATGTTTCTAAGTCCTTTCTTTTCTTTTTTCCCTTTATTGAGGTATAATTGACAAATAAAATTGAGAGCTATATAAAATGTATCATGTGATAATTTGGTATGTGTATATATTGTGAAAGGCTTCTTCCCATTAACTTTATTTACATATCCATCACTTCACATGGTTACCTTTTTTCAGGTTAAGAACATTTAAGTTCTACTCACTTAGCAAATTTTAATTACACAATATAATGTTACTAGTTTTAATCACTATTTAATGTTATACATTAGATCCTCAGAAATTATTCATCTCAAAACTGGAAATTTGTACCCTTTACCAACCCCTTTCTATGTCCTCCCCCTGCATCCCAGCTTCGGGCAACCACCTTTCTACTTTCTGCTTCTATGAGTTTGACTTTTTTTTCTTTGTATTTGTATTTTTGTATTTGTCTGGCTTATTTCACTTAGCATAATGCCCTCCAGATTCATCCATGTTGTCATAAATAACAGGATTTCCTTTTTTAAGGCTGAATAATATTCCACTGTGTGTGTGTATATATATGTATATACATATGTATGTGTATATATGCATGTACACATATATGTATACATATGTGTGTATTGTATGTGTATATATATATTTTTTATATGTTCATCCATCAATAGATATTTAAATTAGGTTGTTTCTATACCTTGGCTATTGTGAATACTCCTATTTTTTTTTTTTGAGAACACACAAATACTTATCAAACTGATAAATTACTTGACAAGAAAGCCTCAACATACTACAAAAAAAAGCTGTCATACGTATTATGATCTCTGATCACAATACATTTTAAGTTAGAAGTTAATAACAAAAAAACTCTTCATTTCTTAAAAAAATAGACTGCTAAAAGTCACCTGACCCAAGAAGCAATTATAATGGAAATTATAAAATTCTTAGAAATAAATCATGTTGCAAACACTAAACATCTAAGTCTTTGGATACAACAAATGCAATGCTTTTGAAGAAATTTATAGCTTTGGACATTAATATTGGAATAAAACCAAAGAAATAAGAAGGAAAGAGACAATAAAAATAGGAGTGCAAAGAATGAAATAGAAAAGAAATTATGAAACAAAGAAGATCAACAAAACCAAAAGTTGGATCTTTCAAACAAACAAACAAACAATAAGAAACTAATACAATAGGTAAAGCTGTAGTAAAATCGATGGGGAGAGAGAGAAGACAAAAATATAGGGAATTGAATTCATTATACTGAATGAAGAAGAAAAAATACCTACAGGAAAAGTAGAGATAAAAATAAGAGTGGAAGAATACTACAGATAACCAAATGTGACAGCTTTTAAGATTCATACAAAACAAATTACTAAAAGTATATCCTATCAGAACTCACTCTAGAGGAAACATAAAGCCCATATAGTCCTATGACTATTAAAGAAATTGAAGCCATAATTTAAAATTTCTCAAAACAAAACAAAAACAAAACACACACAGACACCAAACAAAAATTTAAGTCCACCAGTTCTAAATGATTTTACAGTATCTTCTACCACACTTTCAAGCAATAAATTATCCCGTTTTTTATACAATGTCTTTTGAAGATATTAAAAGAAGGGAATAGTATCCAGCTAATACTACAAAGTCAACTAACCATAACTCCAAAGGTATTAATGTAATTTACCACATCAACAAATTAAAAGTAAAAAAATATATACAGAGTCATCTCAGATGCAGAGAAAATGGTTATAAAAAATATCTTTTTACAGTTAAGAAACACAGCTCATGGTATTTGAGGAATAGAAGAGAATATCCTTAACCCCATAAGGAATATCTTTAAAATAAAAAAGGATGGATGTCCTTAATGACAAAATATTAGAAAAGTTTTCTTTGAAATGAGAAAGAAAAGATATAATCACCCCTTTTTTTCCTAATGTTATATTTGATGTCTCATCAAATACAATAAGAAAATAAAATAAATTGTACACAGGAGGATTGGAAAGGAGGGAATAACTGTCTTTATTTGAAACTATTATTTACATAGAAACCCCTAACAACACTACAAAAAAAAAGGTTTCAGTAATGGAGAAATTTAGCAATATGGATAGATAGAAGATTAATATACAAAAGTCACTTCTGTGTTTTATACCAAAAGCAAACCACTAGAAAAAGTAACTAATAAGACAGTATTTCCAATAATATCAGAAAATATCAAGTACCTAGAATATAAATATACATAAAATAAATATCACATTATTACTGTTTTATGTTGTATATTCTCTAAGCCTAGTTATCTGGCTCTTCTGAAAGTTTTGAGAGCTACATAATATCTATTTATACTTAGGCATAAGTGGATTTTGTTTATACCACTAAGTATCCTGATATATAGGAATATAAATTAATATTTTACCTTTATGACAATTTATATCATAATATCTTGGAAATTTTTTTTCTTAAATAACAGGTAAACAAAGAAAGAAAAGAAACAATTTATCAGTTTTCAATTTTTGCTTAAAAATTTTCAAGATCTTTGTGGCTTGAGATAACAAATTGTTATTTCTTGAAATTCTTTGTTTTGATTTGGCTCAGCTAGGTGACTTTTCTGCTTCATGTGGTTTTGTTGGAGTTAATCCTATGTCTGCATTTAGCTGAGGGCTTTAGTGGGCTAGAACATCCAAGATAGTATCATCTATATGTCTATTGCCTCAACTGGGCTAGCTGGAGGGCTGGCACCTGGATGGGCCTCCTCTCCGTCAGAGTAGGTGAACTTCTTCTGTAGTGTTTCAGGGCTGCAAGAGACTGGAAGCAGAAGCTGCCAGGCCTCTTAAGGGCTGGGCCCATAACTGCCCCAGGCACTCTTGTATATTTTGTTGGTTAAAATGAGTCAAACAGCAATCCAGTTTCAACAGAAGGGAGAACAGACTCTACTTTTGTTGGAGGAGTAGAATATGTGTCAACAATTGTGAGGAATCCTGGCAGCCATCTTCTGAAAACAATCTACCTCAAGAATTCACATCCCTCCCCTGTACAAAATATTTTCACTTTCTCTCACCCAAGTTTCTTTTTTTTTAAATTTTATTATGTTATGTTAGTCACCATACAATACATCATTAGTTTTTGATGTGGTGATCCATGATCCATTGTTTTCATATAACATACAGTGCTCCATGCAGTACGTGCCCTCCTTAATACCCATCACCAGGCTAACCAGTCCCCCCTCTCCCCTCCCCTCTAAAACCCTGTTTGTTTCTCAGGTTCATGGTCTCTCCTGGTTCATCTCTCCCTCCAATTCCCCCGCCCATTTTTCCCTTCCTTCTCCTAATGTCTTCCATGTCATTCCTTATGTTCCACAAATAAGTGAAACCATATGATAATTGACTTTCTCTGCTTGACTTATTTCACTTAACATAATCTCCTCCAGTCCCATCCATGTTGATGTAAAAGTTGGGTATTCATCCTTTCTGATGGCTGAGTAATATTCCATTGTATGTATGGACCACATCTTCTTTATCCATTCATCTGTTGAAGGGCATCTCGGCTCTTTCCACAGTTTGGCTATTGCGGACATTGCTGCTATGAACATTGGGGTGCATATGGCCCTTCTTTTCACTACCTCTGTGTCTTTGGGGTAAATACCCAGTAGTGCAATTGCTGGGTCATAGGGTAGCTCTATTTTTAAATTTTTGAGGAACATCCACACTGTTTTCCAAAGTGGCTGTACCAACTTGCATTCCCACCAACAGTGTAAGAGGGTTCCCCTTTCTCCACAACCTCTCCAACATTTGTTGTTTCTTTCCCTGTCCATTTTGGCCATTCTAACTGGTGTAAGGTGGTATCTCAATGTGGTTTTGATTTGAATTTCCCTGATGGCTAATGATGATGAACATTTTTTCATGTGTCTGTTAGCCATTTGTATGTCTTCTTTGGAGAAGTGTCTGTTCATCTCGTCTGCCCACTTTTTGACTTGATTATTTGTTTTTTGGGTGTTGAGTTTGAGAAGTTCTTTATAGATTTTGGATATCAGCCCTTTATCTGTAGTGTCATTTGCAAATATCTTCTCCCATTCTGTGGGTTGCCTCTTTGTTTTGTTGACTGTTTCCTTTGCTGTGCAGAAGCTTTTTATCTTGATGAAGTCCCAAAAGTTCATTTTTGCTTTTTTTCACTAGCTTTTGGAGATGTATCTTGAAAGAAGTTGCTGTGGGCGATGTCAAAGAGGTTACTGCCTATGTTCTTCTCTAGGATTTTGATGGATTCCTGCCTCACATTGAGGTCTTTCATCCATTTTGCGTTTGTCTTTGTGAATGGTGTTAGAGAATGGTCGAGTTTCATTCTTCTGCATGTGGCTGTCCAATTTTCCCAGCACCATTTATTGAAGAGACTTTATTCCATTGCATGTTTTTCCTGCTTTGTCAAAGATTATTTGACTATAGAGTTGAGGGTCCATATCTGGGTTCTCTATTCTGTTCCATTGGTCTGTATGTCTGTTTTTGTGCCAGTACCATGCTGTCTTGGTGATC
Source organism: Mirounga angustirostris (assembly GCF_029215605.1). Taxonomy (NCBI): domain Eukaryota; kingdom Metazoa; phylum Chordata; class Mammalia; order Carnivora; family Phocidae; genus Mirounga; species Mirounga angustirostris. Next base: position 168,982,868 of record NW_026991710.1, read on the forward strand.
ACAGCTTTGTAATATAGCTTGAAATTGGGCAACGTGATGACCCCAGCTTAGTTTTTCTTTTTCAACATTTCCTTGGCAATTCGGGGTCTTTTCTGATTCCATACAAATTTTAGGATTGTTTGTTCCAGCACTTTGAAAAATGTCATTGGAATTTTGATTGGGATGGCATTGAAAGCATAGATTGCTCTGGGTAGCATAGACATTTTAACAATATTTATTCTTCCGATCCATGAGCATGGAATATTTTTTCCATCTTTTTGTGTCTTCTTCAATTTCTTTCATGAGTGTTTTGTAGTTCCTAGAGTATAGATCCTTTACCTCTTTGGTTAGGTTTATTCCGAGGTATCTTATGGTTTTTGGTGCTATTGTAAATGGAATCGTTTCTTTAATTTCTCTTTCTACAGTTGTGTTGTTAGTGTGTAAGAAAGCAACTGATTTCTGTGCATTAATTTTGTATCCTGCCACATTACTGAATTGCTGGATGAGTTCTAGTAATTTGGGTTTTCCACATAAAGTATCATGTTGTCTGCGAAAAGAGAGAGTTTGACTTCTTCTTTGCCAATTTGAATATTTTTATTTCTTTATCTTTTCTGATTGCTGCTGCTAGGACTTCTAGTACTATGTTGAACAACAGTGGTGAGAGTGGGCAACCTTGACGTGTTCCTGATCTTAAGGGAAAGGCTCTCAGCTTTTCCCCATTGAGGATGATATTCGCTGTGGGTTTTTCATAGATGGATTTTATGAACTTGAGGAATGTTCCCTCTATCCCTATACTCTGGAGAGTTTTAATCAGGAAAGGATGTTGTATTTTGTCAAATGCTTTTTCTGCATCAATTGAGAGGACCATATGGTTCTTCTCCCTCCTCTTATTAATGTGTTCTATCACATTGATTGATTTGCAAATGTTGAACCACCCTTGCATCCCAGGGATAAATCCCACTTGGTCGTGGTGGATGATCCTTTTAATATATTGTTGGATCCTATTAGCTAGGATTTTGTTGAGGATTTTGGAATCCATATTCATCAGGGATATCGGTCTGAAATTCTCCTTTTTGATGGGGTCTTTGCCTGGTTTGGGGATTAAGGTAATGCTGACCTCATAGAATGAGTTTGGAAGTTTTCCTTCTGTTTCTATTTTTTGAAACAGCTTCAGTAGAATAGGTATTATTTCTTCTTTGAATGTTTGGTAGAATTCCCCAGGGAATCCATCCCGCCCTGGACTCTTGCTTTTGGGGAGGTTTTTGATCACTGCTTCAATCTCGTTACTTGTTATTGGCCTATTCAGGTTGTCAATTTCTAAATGTTTCAGTCTTGGCAGCTTATAGGTTTCCAGGAAGGCCTCCATTTCATCCAGATTGCTCAGTTTATTGGCATATAGTTGTTGATAATAATTTCTAATAATTGTTTCTATTTCCTTGGTGTTAGTCGTGATCTCTCCCCTTTCATTCATAATTTTATTAATTTGGGTCCTTTCTCTTTTCTTTTGGATAAGTCTGGCCAGTGCTTTATCAATCTTATTAATTTTTTCAAAGAACCAACTTCTAGTTTCTTTGATCTGATCTACTGTGTTTCTGGTTTCTAATTCATTGATTTCTGCTCTAATTTTAATTATTTCTCTTCTAATGCGTGGCTTAGGCATTGTTTGTTGCTTTTTCTCTAGTTCTTTAAGGTGTAGAGTTAGTTGGTGAATTCGGGATTTTTCTATTTTTTTGAGTGAGGCTTGGATGGCTATGTATTTCCCCCTTAGGACCGCCTTTGCAGTATCCCATAGGTTTTGGACCAATGTGTTTTCATTCTCATTGGTTTCCATGAATTGTTTAAGTTCTTCTTTGATTTCTTGGTTGACCCAAATGTTCTTGAGCAGAGTGGTCTTTACCTTCCAAGTGTTTGAATTTCTGCCAAATTTTTCTTGTGATTGAGTTCCAGTTTTAGAGCACTGTGGTCTAAGAATATGCAGGGAATAATCTCAGTCTTTTGGTATCAGTTGAGACCTGATTTGTGACCCAGTATATGGCCTATTCTGGAGAAAGCTCCATGTGCGCTCGAGAAGAATGAGTATTCTGTTGTTTTAGGGTGGAATGTTCTGTAAATATCTATGAGGTCCATCTGGTCCAATGTATCATTCAAAGCTCTTGTTTCCTAGTGGATTTTCTGCTTAGATGATCTGTCCATTGCTGAGAGTGGAATATTGAGGTCTCCTACAATTAATGTATTGTTATCAATATGACTCTTTATTTTGGTTAACAGTTGGCTTATGTAGATGGCTGCTCCCATGTTGGGGGCATAGATATTTACAATTGTTAGATCTTCTTGTTGGATAGACCTTTTAAGAATGATATAGTGTCCTTCTGTGTCTCTTATTACAGACTTTAGTTTAAAATCTAATTTGTCTGATATAAGAATTGCTACCCCAGCTTTCTTTTGAGGTCCGCTGGCATGGAAGATGGTTCTCCATCCCTTCACTTTCAGTCTGGATGTATCTTTAGGTTCAAAATGAGTCTCTTGTAGACAGCATATGGATGGTTCCTGTCTTTTTTAAAGCCTTTTTTTTTTTAAAGATTTTATTTATTTGACAGAGAGCGAGAGAGCGAGAGAGGGAACACAAGCAGAAGGAGTAGGAGAGGGAGAAGCAGGACTCCCGCAGAGCAGAGAGCCTGATGAGGGGCTCGATCCCAGAACCCTGGGATCATGACCTGAGCTGAAGGCAGAGGCCTAACGACTGAGCCACCCAGGCGCCCCATGGATGGGTCCTGTCTTTTTATCCAATCTGCAACCCTGTGCCGTTTTATGGGAGCATTTAGGCCATTCACGTTGAGAGTGATTTCTGAAAGATGAATTAATTGTCATCATGTTGCCTGTGAAGATGTTGTTTTTATAGATTGTCCCTGTAAATTTCTGTTGTATATCACTCTTGGGGTCTTTCTTCTTTTATAGAACCCCCCTTAATATTTCTTGCAGGGCCAGCTTAGTGGCATATTCTTTCAGCTTCTGCTGGTCGTGGAAGCTCTGCACCTCTCCATCCATTCTAAATGAAAGTCTTGCCAGATAAAGTATTCTTGGCTGCATGTTCTTCTCATTTAGTACCCTGAATATGTCTTGCCAGGCCTTTCTGGCTTGCCAGGTCTCTGTGGATAGGTCTGATGTTATTCTGATGTTCCTCCCTCTGTATGTAAGGAATCTCTTCCCCCTAACTGCCCTTAAGATGGTTTCCTTGGTCCTAAGATTTGCAAGTTTTACTATTACATGCCGGGGTGTTGGCCTGTTTTCCTTGATCTTAGGAGGCTCCTCTCTGCCTCTAGGACTCGAATGTTTGTTTCATTCCCAGATTAGGGAACTTCTCAGCTACGATTTGCTCAGATACATCTTCTAGTCCTCTCTTTCTCTCTCTCCACTCCCCCGGGATTCCAATTATTCTGACATTGGAACGCTTCATGGTGTCACTTATTTCTCTGATTCTATTTTCATGGATTCTGAGTTGTTTTTCCCTGGCCTCCTCTTTTCCCTTTTTATCTATTATATTGTCTTCCAGGTCGCTTATTCGTTCTTCTGCCTCAGTTACCCTAGCTGTTAGATTATCTAGATTGGATTGGATCTCATTGATAGCATTTTTAAGTTCTGCCAATTCCCCTTTTATTTCTGCCCTTAGAGACTCTATGTTGCCATTAATTGATTTCTCCATTGTAGCCATTGTCTTCACAATTGCTAGCCTGAATTCTATCTCCGACATCTTGGTTATATCTGCATCCATTTGTAAATCTGCAGCATAAGTCATAATCTCTGAGTCTTTTCTGTTTTAGGGGCTCCTCCTCCAAGTCATTCTGTTGATGGGTGGTTGAGGGAATGTAGAGAGTCCAAATTATTGACCAGAACCCAAGCAAGATGCACCTGTTTTCTTGGGACCTTAGGGTTGCTGGCCTCTTGTTTTCCCAGCCTGTCTTCTGGGGGAGGGCCCTGCCGTGCTATTACTCAGGTAACCCTGTTTGGGCGGAGTTGCCCTGCGCCCCTGTGGCGGGGGATGGGCTCAGTGGGAATCAGTCTTTGGGGCTTTTTTTCTCTGGCACCTTTCCCTGGTGGCTTTCCGCATCTCTTCCACAAGTCAGAGCATAAGAGACCGTTTCCAACCCTCTGCCTCAGAGCAGAGAGACCGCAGTCTGTTCTTCAGTGAGCTCTCCAGGCCACACTGTCTCCGTTTCTGTCCGTGCTGTTATAAACTGCAGCGTCCTGGGTTGTGCGCCCCTCCGCAGTGCTCCCAATCCTGCCTCCAGTTTGGGGCACGTCTCTGCCCTTTGTGCTTCTAAAACCACCAGCCGCTCCCAGTTCGCGCGCGCGACCCCACCACTCCAGGTTTCTGTCCTGGGGACTGGAGTTCGCGTGTGCTCGACTCCGACGCTTGGGGTTTCTACCCTGGGGGTTGCAGTTCACCGGCGCGACCCCAGCGCACCGGGTTTCTGTCTCGGAGGCTGCAGTTCGTGTGCGCGTGACCGTCGCTCTGGGTTTCTGTCTGGGGGGCTGTGGTTCTCGTGCGCGCAACCCCGCCGGTCTGGTTTTCCACCCAGGGGGCTGCCCTAAAGTCTTTTCCCGATGCTACTGGTCTGCGAGTCTGTGCCCCGTCCGCAGCGCGCGCGAGGCTGTCACTCACTGGCGGTGTAGGATCCGCATGTCCAGGCACCCTCCCGCTGCCGTTTATCCTCCAATATCTGCCCGTAGAATCACGGCTCTCCACTTCGTACCTCAAAACCAACTGCCTGCGATATTCTGTTTGTAGAGATCCAGATCTTCTTACATCTCAGGCTGGTTTTGTGGGTGCTCAGAGTGGTCTGGTAGATATCCAGCTCAATTCCGGGGACCAGTTGAAATAGGGTCCTCTACTGCTCTGCCATCTTTCCCCCCTCCTCTTCCCAAAGTTTCATCTTTTTAAAGCATCAGCTTTAAGTTCTGGATCTTGTCATCTACGTCAAGTCTAGATGTGGATGGGGCTCTTCAGGCACAGCTCCTCCTCATCTGATGACCTATGACCTAGATAGACAAGTCATCTCCCACTCAACACCCAGCATACCATGATGATGCACAGATAGGAAAACTGCAGCAGACACTCCCAGCCAAAAGATGCTGGGGTGGTAACGGACAGCATGTAGAAATCACTGGTCTACTGAAACTATGAAATCTATATCTGAGCACATTTTATCATACCCCCTGACTCAGAGGGCAGAGCATGATTTTGATTAGGACCCAGTTCTGCTCTCATGAGCCAATCCATTGTTTTTCTCAATTCTTATCTCTGCCCTCTGACTCTATGAGTCATCTTCTGTTTTCCTAATAAATGGCCTATGTTTGTCCCTGAGTAGCTTTCTTAGCCTAATTCCTGACTATGCTGGGTTGGGGGCCAAGAGGCATTTGTTTCCATTGTGAAGTCTCTCTTTCCCTTTTACTCCAAGCTGACAGTTGACATTGATGACTTTCTATAAATGTTATACAGGTTCACGCCCCCAAACTCATATCCTTTGGAAACAGATCTCTACTTCAAGAAATTTAGAATTCTGGGAAGAATGTCCTTCATCTTCTTAGAAGCCCTTTGCCTGTCTAAGAGGAGCATCTACAAGCCACCATCTTAACTTTTTCTGAGGTCTTAACAAAGGATCTTACAGCTGCATCCTTGATTAGATCCTACCCTTTGACCTTGAGGTCATATTTTATAGCACCCTGGATTTGATTCCCCGCCCCCCCCGAGGTCATTTACTTCTGACATTTTTTGGCCAGCTGGAGAGACTCTTCTGAGCCTTCTATATTTCCTTTAAGTTCTGCTTGAAAATTAAAGAGTTTCTTTTTTACCTCCATTTTCTTACAATATCTCATCATACATGATTATACTTAAAGCAAATGACACCTAACATTCTTTCAGGAAATTTTCTCAACAACCTTCACAGTCTTACTCGGTACATTTCCTATCTATCATGTTATTTTGGGTGACATTGTTACCAAAATTTTGCTGTTCTTTCTGTACCCAATGGCGGTTTTCTTCACTGTTTTTCCAGCATCTAGTAAGAGTCTCCATGCAACCCGTCTAGCCTCTGCCTACTACCCATTCCAAGGAGAAAGCCGCTTTTGTTATGATAGCAACCCACTTCCAGGACCACATTTTGTATCAAGTATCCCTTTCCACAAAACAAACCATTCTGGAACTTACTGATCTAAAACAACAACAATATATTATTTATCAAGATTTTGTGGGTTGGCTGGTCTCAGCAAGGTAATTCTTCTGTTCCATACCATGTTGACTGTGGCTATTCATTGCAGTACATTCATTAGGGAGCTTGATTGAGAGCTGGAATGTCCAAAATTACTTTACCTGCATGACTGTTGTCTCACTTATGTGACTGGAGCAGCTGAGAGCTGGCTGGACCTCCTCCCCAGCAAGCTACTCTGACTCTTTATATGATGATGTAGGGCTCCAAGACAGTGAAAGTTGAAACTATCAATCCTCTTAAAGGCTAGGCCTGAAACCAGCAAATTGTCACCTCTGTGGCATTCAATTTACCAAATCCAGTCATAGACCAGCCCAGATTCAAAAGGAAGAGGAAGAGACTCCATTTTTTATTGAGAGGAGCAATATGAATATACAGTAAGGGAAGGAAATGTTAATAGTTGTGTTAAAGAAAAATCTACCACAATTGCAGATCATGATCATTGCTTTAAAGGAAATATAATGGAGCAGTGAGAAAGAAGGATTAGAACTCACCAATTTAGATAGCTTGAATTGGGGGTGGGGGGAGACTCTCTGAGTGCTGAAGAATAAGAATAAACTGATCATATAATAGTAGGAGAAGAGCTGAGAAAAAAGCACAGATCAATAAAGTGGCCTTTCTAGAAACTAAGGAGAGACAAAATATTAACTTTGAATAGGGTTGTGATAGTGGAGATGAAGTGGTAGAAACAGAATTAGTATTTATTAAGGAGACAAAATTGACGATATTGATCAAAGTGTACATAGGGTTTGAGGGAGAGGAGTAGCAAACACAATGCTTCATTTTCTGTTTTAAGGAACTGTACTGATAACATCCCATTTACTGAGATAGAAAATACTGTTTTCTTTCCTTCATGTATTTTCTTTTTAATTGCCTTGTTAGCTGGAGAGAGGGACATAAGATCATGAGTTTACTTTTGAAAATGTTAAATCTGAGGGACCTTTGAAACACTGGGATGGAAATATCCAGTAAGCAATTAGTTTGTGAATACAGAACCACAGAAAATGTCTGGCAGAGGATATAAATTTTAGAGTCATCAGAAATTATACGTAATTGGAAAAATTCTAGATGAATTTTATATCATTTTAAAAATTTCATTCATTCTCTTGACAAGTACCTATAATAACCTATATTAGTCCATAAAAATAGAGCAGTTTTTAATTAAATGTATTTAATGATTTCCTTTTTATCTCAAATGGATTATAATTATTAGCCCCTTATCATAATTTTAGCACTTTTTTTTCTATTTTTTAAATAAGGATTCAAGTAATATACAAATTACTGAGACGACAGGCAGGCAATGATAGTGAAACAGAACTGTTGGTTGTCCATCAATAGCACCATGAAGGCATTCAAAATGCTTATTGGTTATCTCATATATGAGAGCCCAAAGTTATAGTGGACAGGGCATGCCCTAATCTAAAAAGTACAAAGTGTTAACTATAAAATGTGTGAAGGTTGAAGTGATCCTGTATACAATACTGTATAAGATCAAAATGTCATTTCGAATATGTCTGACTTATTTAGCGATGTGTGGATGCCTGAAGAGCCTTTTAGACAAAATGAAGAAGGTAGTTCACTACGCTTTACACAAAATCAATTTCAGGGAGCTTAAATATAAAATATTTCAATATGAAAACATAAAAATGCCAGAGGAATATTTGCTTAATTCTAGAACAGAGAGGCCAAAAATGCCATAAAAGCCAGATGCCATAATGAAAGAGCTGATGGATTATAGTGCATGTAAATCCAATGCTCTGTATTAAAATAAAGCATGTGTGCGCACGCGCACACACACACACACATCCACAAAGGCAAAGAGAGAAAAATCTTTACAACACACGACACAAAAAGGCTAACATCAAAACATATTAAGACTGCTTAGAAGTCAGTAAAGCAACAGATGACCATCCTCATAGAGAAGATAGAAATGGAAAGACGAATTCCTTCATTCCTCAAAAAGGAAAAGAAAATGGTCAAAACACAAAAATTGTTCAGTCTCACTAGGAATCAAAATTGTAGGAAGGAAAAGCAAAAAGGAAATAATCGGAACATATAAAAAGTGTTCAATCTCACTATGAACCAAAATTGTAAAATAAAACAAGAAAACAATTTAGCCTACTTAAAAATCATTTTGTTTTAAGTACGCATTTTCCAGTGTTCCACAAAATAGTTGACCTGGACCCTACTTGTGGAAATGTAAGCTTCACAGAACAAAAACATCATCAGAAACAATCCTTTCTGCTTCTATTTGAACTCACACTTCCAATTCTGAGAATTAACAGAATAATAATTATAAAGTGCACCAGACTTGTGCACAAAATAATGGTCATATGCAATAATAACAAATATGGAATACTTTCCTAAAAGATAGGAAATCTTTTAAACAATGTTAGGACATATACATAAAAATATCAGGCAAGATATATTCCAAAATATTCTCCGAGATTAACGCTGGTTTTTAAGATTGCTTTTTCTTTTCTTTTTGCTTATTATTATTTCCTAATTTTTCTATGAATGTTGCAAAGCTTATTTTCTTCCGTTTAAAAAATGCATGCATATTTCAAGGATTAATTTAGAGCTCATGAACCTTACAGATACACTTACTCTCCCAGAAAAACAATCTCGATGTTGATTTCCCCTGACTTATGGTGGAGAAAATTCCTCAGGAATGCAGTCACGCTGTCAACTGTAATGTTTCCACAGACCACGATGAACCTAGGGAACAAGACTATGTGAGGTGGCTCATCTGAGGAACAGAAGTATCTTCCTGTCAAGATTTAGAGATGGACAATTTGCTTAAACCTAGTTTTAAATCAATCTGGTATTTGAACTACCCAGATTTTAAAAATAGAAACACTGAAGATTGCATCTCCAATAAAGAGAAGAAACATCAAATTTCTGTAGTCCCAATTCATCCCATGTTGGGTATGAATCCAAACATTTGAATTACACATAGCTTTTCAGGAATACAATAATAACTATCATAAGCATTATGTTTTTCATAGTTATTATAACATTATAAGGGACTGGCGCCTGTGTTATTTCACTTGATTTTTTTCACCTGATTCCTGATTGATCTAGTCTTTTTTCAAAGGAAAAACAGAGGCTCAGCATGGTTCACTGATTTTCTCAAACAGTATGGCAGGGTGGTAATATATTCTAGGTTATTTTGGTTTTTCTTCCACATCAAAAATTATCTAGTCCTTACAAAAAAGTGAGTCTAATGGAGAGACATCTGGGACAGGTGCAAAAATCGATGCACGTAACTTTTACAGTGAAAAATAGCTGTCAATTTCCTTGAGTTTCATGCATTTAAAGAAGCTATTTTTCCCTCTATTACTCATTTAAGGAAACCGAAAGTGTACTTTCAGCTTAATTTAACCTTAAATTTTCCAGACCTTTTGGGCTACTTTGGCATGTGTTCCGCATTCCTTTCCTGTGATAAATTGGATCAGACTTTGGCTTATCTAGTTCATTTCATTGTTTTCAATATTTGTTTTTCACTCATTTTATTATTATTATTATTATTATTTTACTTTCTCCTTTGGACTCCTAGGTCAATCTCTTTCGGACTCCTAGGTCAATCCTTCTTCCAATTGTGCTGAGACCACTCCAAGACAGTTTGTCTTCACTGTACCTGTTTCCTCTATAGCAGATGGAGACTAAATAAAAAATTATTGCTTCAAATTTAAGATCTCCAATCCATTCTCTCCTTCTTAGATGTGAAAACCATAATGGAAACTGAAGTAACACATCACAGAGAAATAGGGTAAAAAAACAACACTAACTCTGTCTCCCATCTGGAACAGGTATCTGTGACATGGACAAAACAGGTGATCTATGAAGTGTTGTAGAAGATGTGGAAATTGCTCTTCCCCCTAGCAAACCTCTGCCTGTGAATGAGCTCCCATATGGCGTAGGGAGATTTGAATCAACACAGCAGAATTGAAGTCATTATTTTAAATTTGAACTGTGGTTTTAATTTGATCCATTATGTGAAGTTAGCCATAAGTTAACCGTACGATTAAAATGAATAGGACAGTTAGGAATAGATGTAAGAGTTAGTGGTAAGAGATGTAGAAATATTGCTACAATCAATACTTGACAAGGAATGACAACATTATCTGTCATTTTAGTTGACTTACTAAGGGCTAAGCATCTATATAGCAGTGATTATCAAATAGCAAATATTTTCTTATGGTATTTATTTTAGTGGAACCCTCTCAGCTGAATGAAGGACTTGCCAATATATTTACCTACTCCAGGTGATAGGTGTTTAGAAAGGGATATGTGACTAGTAGGATTCCTCAAACTATGGAAATTGTACCTGAAAGCTGTACTTACTTCTTCCCTTTGACTACTTCATAGGAACTGGTATATTTCCTCTTGTTAGCAAAAAGTTCCACCATTTCAGGGACATAATTTGCAAATAGGATCTAAAATGATCAGCAAATAAAATCTTAGGTGTCTTTATTTTCAAGGGTAGTCCAAAATTCTGATTATAAAGGAGAAAGAAGGTACATAAAACTTTCTCTTATCTAGGAGGGGTGTGACTGTGAACTGTTTTTAAAAGGCAGACCATTTTTTCTTCCTTACTTCAACCTTTGGATTTGGTTTAAATTCAATAAAATGCCTTGCAACATTCAAAAATGATGAAAGCAAAGACAAGCAGTAAGGCAACCTTCCTGCCCATTTTGTCCTGTAGTCACATCTAACTGCCTTTCAGACTCTTTGAGTTGGTACTACTTGAGGCCTTAGAAAAAAATAAAGCATGTGGGACAGAAAGGGGCTCAGGAAAAATGAATGAAATGAGGGGATGTAACAATATGGACAGAGGAATATCAGTAAGGTAGAATTCTGTTAATGGTTTTTAAGGGATTGAAATTAAAGTCACTAAAAGAAAAGATTTCCTTTGTCCATGACACACTCCTGAACCAAGTACAGATGTTCACATATCTGAAATAGAATGCTAGTTCAGAGAGAGCTTATTCATTTGGTCTGGAAAGAACAGAATTTTCTTCAAATCAAATCTCAAATGCCCTTCTTTCTCTTTGGAAGAAAGACTTTAGTCTGATGGCCAAAGATAAAGGAATATAGGGTCGCTCAATTCAATGTAGAGGCTAATAAGGAAAGTCTGCTCTCCTTCATCTGCCATCCTCATCCTTGGCAATCAAGCAATTACGTCATGAGCCCTAGGGGATGCAGTTTGGAAAATATGGGCTCTAAATATCTTTCCATTTTCATTTGACACCTGCTCTGAACAATGCAACATTCAATCTCAAACCTATATTGTTTTATTTCTCACCATTAACTACATGTTTTTGGTTTATGTAGCTATATTCAAAGATATTAAAAATATTCTTCACCAAACTCCCCAGAGTGAAAAACATGATGAAGGTCCGTCCTAGGGATGTCTTGGCTACCACATCTCCAAAGCCAACAGTTGACGTTGTTGCCATGACCAGGTAAATAGACTCAAAATATGATATATTCTGTGAATTTCTACCTTTGAGCCAGGGATCACCAGAATTTTCCACCTGTCCAAAGAGAGAAGATTCAGGAAAGTTCTCTAAATGGAATCCAAGGGCAAGTTTATAAAGAATAGACAAAACACTAGACTAGTTTCACTTAATTCAATCCAAACGAAGTATTGTGATTCCCAGGTTGCACTAAAGGGTTTGCGAAGTGTGGATAGTGATTGTGAAGTCTTGTATTCCTTCATTGTGATTACTGCTGAACTCTGTGGTGACATGTAGCTTGAGCCCACATTTGGAGTGCTCCACTGGGGGACTGGTTGCCCATATCCCTTTCTCTTCGTTTGGGCAAATCACAGCATCCAAGAGTCATGAGACTCCAAAGGCTCTCAGATCGAGCAATTATTATTTATTATCATTTTCCACTAGCTCAGGATTATCATTAAAAAAGAAGCACTTAAAAAAAAAGAAGAAGCACTTACATGAGCACTTCATTTCAATGAGCTTAAGCACATGAAGGCTAGAGTCTAAGGAAAAGCAAACAAAAAATTTTTCCAGGTTATTTTCCACCTCCAAAAAAAAAATCTTTTCCGTGATTAAAAAAAACTCTGAAGAATATTTCCTCTGATTTCTCCTTAAGTCTTCACATTTTAAGAAAACTAAATTTATTAGATTATCTTTTTTATATTAAATAAAATGAGTAACTTAGGCAATGACACTATACTTCATATTTATAGTATATACATAAACTTATAAATATGATATATATCATACATAATAATAACTATATAATGTATACAACTTTCCATTTTCCATTTTTAGATTTTTTTCCAAATAGCTTACATATTTCCTATGTTTTCCATTTCTATTTAGCACAAAAATGATAAAATGTTAGAGATGCCTGAGGAAAATAGTTTTTTTTGTTTCAGTGTTAAGAACTGAAACAGAAATTAGAAATAACATTGTTCATTCAGGTATTTGATCACTTCTTAAAAGTGACCTTAAGGTTTTTTTTTTTAAGATTTTATTTATTTATTTGAGAGAGAGAGAGCAAGCAGGAATGGGGGAGGGGCAGAGGGAGATGGAGAAGCAGAGTCCCCACTCAGTGGGGACCCCCACGTGGGGCTTGATCCCAGGACCCTGAGATCATGACCTGAACTGAAGTGAGATGCTTAATTGACTTAGCCATGCAGGCGCCCCTAAAAGTGACCTTTTCTTAAGTTTGATGAGTAGGTTAAGGGTATGGACTCCTAGAATACCTACACCAAAATAAGAAAGGGATCATACATCTATATTTAACTCTCATGGCTGGCAGTGGATTTTGTTGCAAAGTCTACTAATCTGCTTCCACTAACTTCTGTAGTCTTCACTGTTTTCTGAGACTAGTATATTATAAGAAAACCAGTTTAAACCATACAGATTAAGTCATATATATGTATTTGAGTCATATATATCTCCCCAGGATTAAAAGAGTTGCTTGAGATAGTTTCAAGCTAAAACCCCATAGTGTCTTTTATAGCGTCATCTCAGGACAGGGATTCAATTCTATCCTGGCACATTTTATATAAACGAAAACTAAATTTATTTCAACCTGGAAATCTCCTTCAGTGAAAGTTAAATCACGCTTTAAGGTTTAGCTCACTCTCTTTGGGAGTATTTAGTGTTTCATCCTCCTCCCCTCTCTCCCTCCCAGCACCTCTCTCAGATTCGGCAGCCTCCTGCTGGCCTACTTGTCCACTCTGCTCTTCCTTCTAACCATGTGAGCATAGACGCATCAGTCCCAGATGGGAAATATTAAGGTAAAGGATTATGGACCAATGTCAAGATACTGAATTATTTTCTATTTTTAACTCCATCTTTCAAAACTGAAATGCTGTTTTAAAACTTCACATCGTTTGAATAAAAAATGCTATAAAGGAGGACACAAGAATGCTCTCCCATCTCTTTACCTCCCCACCATTTGCACAAGTTATGTTATCTTTATATTGTACATGTGCATGAAGTCTGCAACCGTAATTCCCTCAGTTATATCTTAGTCTATTTCTAATTCATTCAATAATCACCACCTCTACTTTATATCATGGTTTCCTCTTTCCTGAGCTCCTGGTTTTGATTCATCTCCTATGGGGCTGGATTTTATATCAAGATACATTTTTAAAAGGGACCCATGGGTGCTATTTTCTCTCGAGTACTTAAAATGGCAGGATAGGCTATACTTTCGCACAACTTTGCAGACCCTACTCTGTCACCTTTGGTATTGATTGATGTTGACAAGAAATTTGAGGCTGGTTTCATGACTCCCTCTTATATAGACTTTGCTTTCTTCTGCTTGGATTCTCTCTTTATTCTTAAAGGTCAGTAAACTGCTCCAGAATATGATTGGAATATATAATTCAGGGTCATTTTCCCTGGGATACAGTGTATCATCTAACCCACAGATTTTATTTTTTATTTATATGTTTTTATATATATTTATATATAAAATATATTTTTATATATTTATATATATTTATATTTTTATTTTAAAGCATTTTTCATGTCCTTTTCTTCAGGAACACTAATTTTATAGTTTGTTCAATTGACATTGCTTGGAGTACCTTTGTTCTTTTCCATGTCAATGTTTTTGCCGCAAACTTGTCCACCATGTTCCTGAGCATGTTTCTGTCACATTGACTACATTTTTGTTCTCTCTAATGTAGTTTTCAGCTCTAGTAATACTTTTTCCTTTTTCTTTGATATCATTCAGCCCATTTTTCCAACTCCTGCTGCTGATTAATAATCCTTTATTTTAAACCTTATATATTTTGTTTAAATTCATATTTTTAGTTTTTAAAGCCTTTTGTTTGCATTTTTTCTCAAATATGGATGTGCTTTGTTTCTTAACTTTTCCTTTGTTTCCTTGGACAAATTATCTTGTAATTGTTATTCTTCTATTACATTAAAGAACTGTTGTTATATACTGATGTGTCTCTGTTCTCTACCACACCTCCTTGCTATTTTTGGCAGAATTTAAGCATGGGCACCATCCTGATTACTTTCTGGTTAATACTCACCTTTTAATCATATCAACTTTTAGCTGAAGGCCAATAAGTATATGTGAAGATGGTGAGCTGGGACAATTATAGCTTTCATTTTGATTTGTCATTTCAAATATCCTTCCCCAAGAAAATCTGCCATTTTGTTTGCTCTGGGATCTAGCTCTTACAGGTTTTCAGCAATTGTTGGGGTGACTTACAGTGGATCCCCTTACATCACAAGTCTTCTGGTTGCTTCTCCATCTTTCTCTACATGCATCCTTAATTGGAGGTCTCCTCACTTGGGTGACTAGATGCCCAACAAGGGCACATGTTCACATGTTTAGAAAGTTCGAGCAAGAGACTTTGATTCAAGTGAGCCTGGTTGAAACTGTGTCTAACTCAAGAGCACATGCTATTAACAGGGAGCAGCTAGTCTTCCACTAAGACTATTGGTGGCCTTGGGAGAGTGGATTGCCAGAACTTTGTATTTTCCCAAAGAATCCAGAAATCCGAGATTTTATGTGAGCTCACCATAAAAGTGAGCAAGCAATAAAAAAACAGAACAGAAAATACAAACTAATTAGGTCAAATAAAATATGTTGATGGACCACATTCAGCCCAAGAGCCCTTCATTAGAACTGCTACTGAAGATGAAAAATTCCCGTTACGATGGTTTCTCCTATAGCACTCCCTTGTCTACCATCCTGTGATTACCAACAGGTCTTCAGAAGGATACTGATGATTGCTGCTCCCATGGTGGGCCCATGCACCCAGGTGCCATACTCTAGATCCAGAATCTGCTTGTATTGCTGTGATCTTCTCTTAGGGCAATTTCTCTCCTGCTTGAGGACTGAGGAGGGATGCGGCTGGTTTTAGATTTCTTGAAGGTTCATATCATGGTTTGCATTTGGTGTTTGACAGTTTGCTCTCAGCTGAAGATGGTAACTTCAAACTTTTTCTTTTTTATTGTTAATGTTTTAATTAATTTTGAAATAAGGACCCAAGGGAAAAGATGCCTGCTGTATTTTTTGTTTTGTTTTTCTCAATGACCTCTGTTTTTAAGATCCTACTTCAATTTCTGCATTTTTAATGACTGCTCCTCAACTGTCCTCAAGCAATAAAGTCCAGGAGTTTGTTCCTTATTGTTGAAATCTATTTATTATAAAGCTGATTATGTGAGATAAGAATGAGCCTTTCCTACAGGCAAAGGAGGCAGCTATATATGCAGATGGATTTCAGGAGAACTAAAAAAGCCCCAAAGCTCCCCTTAGCTACTCACCAATTCCTCTCCCACAACTCTCCAGCTTCATTAGTGTGAAAATCTCTCCCTGCCTTCATTTCTTTGACTTTTTATTCTTTTGTAAAATGCTGAGACCTCTATGAAGATATAGCAATAAGATTTATCTATTGCTTATTCTTTTGAAGGGTAAGCTTGTTAGATCCTTTCCTGAGAGCAAGTTTTGAAAGTTGAAAGAAGGAACATAGATATCCTGAGTCCAGGAAATATGTATTTGTAAAAATATGGGGGTGCAGAAGACCCACAAAGGGGAAGTAAAATGATAAACCTCACACAGTGAGACAGGAGTTCAGAAGGTTTGGCTGAATTTTTAAAAGAAAAGATGTTTATGCTGACCAGCAAGATTAGGGAGTTTGATGAGATGCTTACCAGGTGAATGAAACCTGCAGCAGTGAACCAGGTACTGAGGACTATTGATAACAGTTTGGAAAACTTCACTGCATTGCTAGAGGAAGAAAGACAAAAAACTGTCGGGTTCTGACAGGTTCCAGAAAAACACAATACCCCATCCTCTAAAATCTGGCTACTCTTCTGTGCCAGAAGCAATGGTACGCTTACCTGGGAGCATTATTAGAAATTCAGGATCCCAGACCCCACCCCTGATCTATAGATCTACATCCTCTACTTGATTCATATACACATTAGAGTCAGAGATGCCCAGCTCTTAACATAGCCAGTGACACACACTTGTTCAAAATCTTTACACGTTGCTATGACATTCACTAGCCTGATATTAGATTGTTTTTAAAAATATAAGTGTATCATCATAGAATAAATTTGATAGATTTCTACATTGTCTAAAGTAACTACAAAGTGCAGTGTCCTAGGAATCCAGAGAATGGGTTTGCAAAATGGAATTTTGAGAAGATCACAGAAATGACTTATATTGCTAAACTCATACCAGGATCTTTGAGTGAAGGGGATCAGATAAACTCCTGTTTCCTAAGTAAAGCTCTAGAGTTTAGTTGAAATTTCTATGGTTTTCAGGTAGGGCCACCTGTTACACAAGAACAGCCCAGTCCCGACTGCTTCATAAACCATGAACACTTAGCAGTGAAATCCAACTGGCCTATAAAATTTGATGCTTCTAGGGAGAACATAGAGACATGGAGATTTTCAGTGGGTAACATTAAACCAAACTGCTTAAAACTTTAGAAGTATTGCTGCTCAAGAGAGTTTGGATTTTTTTTTTTTTTTGAGACATTTAGGTGGCTCTATTTTTGTAAGCAGTTTCACGGCTGCTACTGGGTACCTCATGCTCAGAGAAATTGGTCTTATATTCCTAGACAGAAGAGATGTGATTCATGATAGCAAGTATGTAGAACCAAAGTCTCTGAATTACTTTTAAAATTTTTTTGAGGGGAGATGCAGAATTAAAGTCTAAATGGACTTGTACATCGTAGCTCTGCAAAACAAAGAAGAAACAAACTCTTTCAAGTGATGGCAAAGTTCTCAGCCAGTATATGATGTTAATACAATGAGAGTGAGTGAGTGAATAGTATCATGGGAGCTAAGGGATTTCATGGGATTTGCACTGAAATTCTGATGGGAAATGAGTTGAAGGTTCAGTTTACATTTTAATTTCCTAATCCAAACCAGGAAGTAAGCAGGACTTAAGGCAGGGCTAGCATTTACCTGGTTCTGATGGCTTGGAGAATTTGCAGGATTTGAGGGAGTTCTAGCAGCCGCAAAGCTCTTAAGAACCGTAAACCTACAAAGCAATCAAAAGGAGAAATCTGCCAAAAGGAGAGGGTCACTTCAGGGAGCACTCTGTGTTATAATGCCTTTGGGACTATTTTTACTCTTCCTCTCCTAGAGATGCTCAAATACAACACACCAGAGGTTTAAGTGCATGACCTCTAGCTCAAATCCTGGCCCTGACACTAAAACAGCTATTGTAATCTAAAGCAGTTCCCTTAACTTCCGTAGTTCCTCATCTGCAAAATGGGAATTATAAGTACCTACCTCATAGGGCTGTTGAGCTAATAATATAAAGCCTGAGGAAGCATAGCTCACGTATAATAAACACTACTTAACATTTTACTCTATTGAACTCCTCTTTAGAACAGGCAATTACTCATAAACCACTTAAACTCCTGACTGTAGAATCTCTGCGATCTGCTCCTCAGTTTTTGCATGATGTTTTACTTTACATAGTTTGAGAATTGGGACCACAAGGAATATTTGATAGGTAATAGATAATAATATAAAATTCCATAAAACTGATAAAAGCCACATAATGCTCACGTGCTGTCCATGCATCCACATTAAAAACAAAATAATTAAATAAATCTCTAACAGCCTGTCCGGAAAGGATGATTTAGAGCTTTTCAAGACCCAGGGAGGTTTTTCATCTCTTCCAGTCCCTGTGGGATTCCAGCATAGAGGGGCTGCAGGGGGATGGGATGATTGGGCCTTGCCTCTCAGGCTGTGGATGAGTCAGTCCATAAACAATAAACAGCTACTGTCACCTACCCTGTATCAGGTATATCACCAGGTACTGAGTTTAAAAAAAAATAAGTTCTGAAAATATATTACAAAACCATATAATCACGACGATAAATTTTTTAAACGGCATTTAGGCTTTAAAGGAAAATGAAGGGTACTTACGAGTGAACATGGAGGATTTTTTTTTTTTTTTAGAAATTGCTCCTGATTCCCACAACACACTTACCTAGCCAATTACTCTTCAAATAATAAGAAATAAAGGTTGGTGGAATGGTAAAGATGTCTACAATTGAATTCATCTCCAACCAGAACTTGATCTTGTCATCGGCTGCCACAAACTATGAAACAGAAACAAAAGACTCCAAATTCTGTTACCCTCGACAATTTTAAAATGAACATAAGAGTGGCTTTATTCAGCTACATTTCACTTATCCAGTGAGGCTTTGATCTCCTTCTATTAGAAACATACTTTTAGTGGGTGTTCAATAAATGAACATGAACCCATTTTACTCACCAGATCTTAACTCTCACACTTCAGAATAAACACTTTGACCTTCCTGCTGCTCCTAGAACTTTCTGATTTATAT
Organism: Mirounga angustirostris; assembly: GCF_029215605.1. NCBI lineage: Eukaryota > Metazoa > Chordata > Mammalia > Carnivora > Phocidae > Mirounga > Mirounga angustirostris. The sequence continues at coordinate 169,001,936 of NW_026991710.1, forward strand.
AATTGCATAGATAAAGCCTCCTATTTGTGAGCAATGAAGATTTAGGATGGCCTTCAGTGGAAAAAGCACAACTATCTAGAAACTTGGCTGGCCAAACCACGTGTCGGAGCTTCCCTATTTAGATTAAGAAAGTAAGCATTTCCAGAGGGAGGTTACTCTAAAAAGATTTTGATGGTCAGAGTTAGGTTTTGATGGAAGGTCATAAAAATACAGACCATATACACACACACACATTATATATGTCTATATACACATATACATACATATATACACTTGTATGTGTGTATACACACACACACACAGTCTCTCCCATAAACATGGCATGGATAAATACAATGAAATCTAGATCTAGGATGGATCCTCAATAAATTCCTGTGGAACGAGAGAACTATTTAATAAATGAGTATAACAAAAATGAAACAAAGATATGCAAAAATTTTATACAGTTATATGGCACATATGCCATCAGTGGAACCAATGACATTTTCAGAGGCTATTACTCAGGTTTGCTAGCTTGTGGTTATTAGCAAAGCTTTTTTGGTGGTAGGTGGGAAGCCAATAAGGAGGACAGCATGACAGGATGATGATATTTAAAAAGGAATCATTCTCATTTGCATTGGGATTTTTGGCCAAGATACAGTTTCAAGGGCAAGAGAGAGTTTTCATGCCTCTTTATACATTGGACAATTTAGGGCACAGACCCTCTAGTTTTAGAGCCTGAAAACAAAGGCAGATAGTACAACGAAGACACACATAGACCTCTTTGAGTGGCACCTGTTGTGTTCATCTGTTTACTCACTCTTTCCATAGATACTTACTCTCAACCCAAAATAGAAACTAAAGAACACATTGAAAGTCAAGTCAATAGGGATGGTTTTGTCTTCATATGAAGAACAGCTTCCAACTGGGCTGGAAAAGAAACAAGAGCAATGTATAAAGATGTACATTTTAAAAGCTCTGACTATACAAGACCAAATGAAGACAAAGAGTAGTCAGTGTTCTATTTATTCACCATAACTGGTTAGTCCAAGACACTTAAATTCACATCATAAGGAAATTACTTTTCTCTTGGGAGGAGAAGTATGCACAAACAAAACCATGGACTGCACATGGAGCTGAAAATAACAAGGCAATTACCTGTTCTTCCTTTCACAGAGCTTATTGGTTCTGTTTCTGCTTTATCAATGAGGATTCAGGAGCATAGAGATTATGTGGCTCCTCTTGGTTTGCAAAACCATCTACCTACCCAGGACATTTTGGCTTCTGTACTCCTCTGATACAGAGCTACTCTAAGTCAAATGGATTGATCTGATCCAAATTTAAGGAAAATTTCCTAAAAGATCAGTAAGGAGTTCACAGAACAAAGGCTGTTAGTTTCCCTAGTCTTTCTAAAATAGCCTGACTTCAGTGGCCCTGTAATCCTAATTTTACTTTAGCTGGAAATCCAATGTAATTCCTAGCTAGCTGATCAGTGTGGAGTTCAGATTAGATTGGGTTGTGTCCAAGAAACTGTTCTAGCTTGGGCATAGAAGAAGAGAATGGCTTTAGAGAAGAGCAGACAATAATGTGCTCCTTTATCCCAGGTGAGGTCTAGCATTTTCCTTTCTCAAAAGCATCCAAAGTTGTTTGAAACCTATGAGAAACTCTAAAACAACTACAGAACTTCTGTTTCAACACTTAAGGACTCCAAAGGCATAGAACACCCTCCTCAGTGGAGACCAAGGGTGGAGACCACAGCTGGAGGCTTCTAGTCTCTGAGACTCTCGAATAGACCTGTGTGTAGCACCACAGCCCCTAGCAATTCATGATGACAGGATACAGGGGAAACTTGTGCAATTTTTTTGTGGAATTGGGTGTAGTGCTTCTTGGGTGGGGAACACTTATCCTTTTTTATGAGTTTGTGTGTGGGTATGTCTAAAAGCATGTTAAGCATTATTCCTGACAGAAAATTCCAAATTAGCTGGCAACCTACTGACACAGCAGGCAAGGGTGACTGGGGATTTTACTCACTCAGAGGAGTTGATGAAATAGATTATTAGAGACCCAATGCTTAGTACAAATACAAGGATCACCTGGAAAGAAAGAAAAAAAAAAAACACGGCCAATGTGCAAGTCATTTTACTGACATATAGAATAAACCAACCAACAAAATTGTTTTCTCTTTTAACCTTGCCTATGTGTATGTAGCCATTTTTCACACATTCATTTATGTTAGCATTCATTCATTCATTCATTCATTCATTCATTCATTCAAGAAAAAATGATTGGACCTTTACTGGGTATTCAATAAATGACATACACCCACTCATTTTACTTATATAATTTAAATTCCCACATACTTTAGTATAAACAGCTTGTCCCTCCATCTGCTCAAGAAGTCCTATCATTTATTCATTCCTTCACTCATCAAACATTTATGAAGTGCTTAATATGTGTTATATACTGTATTACATGCTGGGAATGAGGGCTATTGGATATAGGCTCTGGACTTGAATTGCCTATGATACTGTAGAAGAAACAATTCCAACAAGTCCATCTAAAGGATAGTCAGGATTTTGACAGGATGGGATGTGCTGAAGTGAGGAAAAGAAAACAAGTGCTTTTAACACGGCAATGTGCTTGGTTTGTCAATGTAATCAGAAGCTTACCCCTTCAAAACCATCAAGGCATTTGAATAAAATCTTTTGCAGCCTCCATGACTTTTCAGGTCACCTTAAAGTAAAGGGGATAAGAAATGAAAGGGGAGCGGGGAGAAGGGTTGCAGTGGGGATAATACTCATAAGGGTCCCATTTTGCAGTTCCCTTGAATTGGGTAGAAACATGTTCTTGAACTGGTTGGTCACAACTCTTTTCTCAGTACACCTCATATGCCATTATTCTGCTGGGACCCGTACCACTCCAGATGCCTACTTGAGCAGGTAAGAGAAAATTCTCACATGTGACCCAAATCTGGCCACTGGAACAACTCAAGCATTCTTTGCCTCAACAGATAGTGGAAGGTCAGATTACCTTCAGTGTGACAACTTCTGCATAGAGCAGCTAGCTCAAAGGCCCCTTATCACAAATGAGCCAGAAGTCAGTCCTCTGTGTCCCCAGCGTTCCAAGAGATGCAAACTGAAAATTCTGAGTGATACCTCTTAAGCCTCTTTCCCTAGGCTTGACATGAGACAAAAGCACTCCCACACCTCTGCCACACAGAACTTGTTCTAAAAATCCTCTTCTATTTCCAATTTCACTTAATTCTTTTAATGTTTTTATTTAAATTCCAGTTAGTTAACATACAGTGTAACATTAGTTTCAGATATGCAATATAGTGATTCAGCACTTTCATACATCACCCAGAGCTCATCACAAGTGCGTTCCTTAATCCTCATCACCTGTTTCACCCATCCCCCCACCCCACCTCCCCTCTGGTAACCATCAGTTTGTTCTTTATAGTTAAGAGTCTGTTTCTTGGTTTGCCTCCTTCCCTTTTGTCCCCTTTGCTCACTTCTTTTGTTTTTTAAATTCCACATATGAGTGAAATCATATGGTATTTGTCTTTCTCTGACTCATTTACTTTGCTTAGCATAATACCCTCTAGTTCCATCCATGTTGTGGCAAATGGCAAGATTTCATTCTTCTTTATGGCCGAGTAAATATATACTACATATATACTACATCTTCTTTATCTGTTCATCAGTTGATGGGCACTTGGACTATTTCCATAATTTGGCTATAGTAGATAATGCTGCTAAAACAATGGGGTACATGTATCCCTTTGAATTTTTTTTTTTTTTTTTGGTAAATACCTAGTAGTGCAATTGCTGGGTCATAGGGTAGCTCTATTTTTAACTTTCTGAGGAAACTCCATGCTGCTTTCTAGAGTCGCTGCACCATCTGCATTCCCACCAGGAGAGTAAGAGGGTTCCCGTCTCCAGATCCTTGCCAGCACCTGTTGTTCCTCATGTTGTTGATTTTAGGCATTCTGACAGTTGTGAGGTGATATTTCCTTGTTGTTTTGATTTGTATTTCCCTAATGATCAGTGATGTTGAGCATCTTTTCATGGGTCTGTTGGCCATCTGTGTCTTCTTTGAAAAAACTCATGTCTTCTGCCCATTTTTAAATTGGGTTATTTGTTTTTCAGCTGTTGAGTTTTATAAGTTCTTTAAATCACTCACCATGATCAAGTGGGATTTATTCCTGGGTTACAAGGGTGGCTCAATATTCAAAATCAACCAACATAACATACCACATTAATAAAAGAAAGGATAAGGACCGTAAGATTATTTCAATAGATGCAAAGCAAAACAAAACAAAAAAGCATTTGACCAAGTAAAATATCCATTCATGATAAAAAAAAAAAACCAAAAAAACAAAGTAGGTTTAGAGGGAACATACCTCAACATAATAAAGGTCATATATGAAAAACCCACAGCTAATATCATCCTCAAAGGGGTAAAACTGAGTACTTTTCCTCTATGGTCAGGAACAAGACAGGGATGTCCACTCTCAGCACTGTGATTTAACATAGTATTGAAGTTCTAGCCTCAGCAATCAGACAACAAAAAGAAATAAAAGGCATCCAAATTGGCAAGGAAGAAGTAAAATTTTCACTATTTGCAGATGACATGATATTCTATATTAAAAAAAAACCCAAAAGACGCCACCCAAAAGCTCCTAAAACTGATAAATTCTGTAAAGTCACAGGATACAAAACCAGTGCACAGAAATCTATTGCATTTCTATACACCAATAATGAAGCAGCAGAAAGAGAAATTAAGGAATCAGTCCCATTTACAATTTCACCAAAAACAGTAAGATATCTAGGAATAAACCTAAATAGGTAAAAGACCTGGACTCTGAAAACTATAAAATACTGTTGAAAGAAATTGATGACAACACAAAGAAATGGAAAACCATTCCATGCCCATGGATTGTAAGAACAAATATTGTTAAAATGTCTATACTACCAAAGGAATCTATACATTTAATGCAATCCCTATCAAAACACCAACAGCATTTTTCACAGAAATAGAATAAACAATCCTAAAATTTGTATGGAACCACAAAAGACTCAACAGTCAAAACAACCTTGAAAAAGCAAAGCAAAGCTGGAGGCATCACAGTTCTGGACTTCAAGTTGTATTACAAAGCTGTAGTAATCAAAAAGTACTGGCACAAAAAAAGACACATAGATCAATGGAACAAAATAGAAAACCCAGAAATGAACCCACAACTATATAGTAAATTAGTCTTCAACAAAGCAGGAAAGAATATCCAATGGAAATTCTCTTCAACAAATGATGTTGGGAAAACTGGACAGCAACATGCAAAAGAATGAAACTGGACCCATTTCTTACACAAAAATAAATTCAAAATAGATTAAAGACCTGATTGTGAAACTTGAAACCATAAAAATCATAAGGAGAACACAAGCAGTAACCTTTCTGGTTTTTTTTTTTTTTCCCAAGCAGTAACCTTTCTGATATAGGCCATAGCAACTTCTTTCTAGATATGACTCTGGAAGAAAGGGAAACAAAAGCAAAAGTAAACTGTTTGGACTTCATCAAAATAAAAAGTTTCTGCACAGCGAAGGAAATAATCAATAAAACTAAAAGGCAACCTGCAGAATGGGAGAAATATTTGCGAATGATATATCTAAAAAAATGTTATTTTCCAAAATACATAAAGAACTAACTTACCCTAATTTACATGTGATTGGGTAAGAGGCTAAGAGCTTCAACTTGTTTTCTTCCAATTGCTTTGTAAGTGGCAATGTTGCAGTTTACTTAACACCTGACAGTTACTGGCATCTATTTCTTTGGGCTCTCAGCTCTCACTGTAAGTTCCATTTTAATATCTACATTAAATGTTGATAGAGATATTACTAAGTTTGTGGGTCTAACAGCAGTTAGAAATGTATTTTGCAGCTCAAGACAGATGTTGGGAGTGGATATGTGGAGATTATATACATATATCTCAGTATTGATAGTTATTAATAGTTTCATGAAATATTTTTCTGTTCTTTACACATGATATTTTTCTCTTACTAAGTGATTCTTCAAGTATAAATCATATACTGACAGGCTTCCAGAAAGATGATGGCAATCCTCCAAACCACAGAAATTACACACCCTCCTCTGAAAAAGATATAATTTTAGTTTCATTGAAACTAAGAACAATACCAACCTCATGCCACAAACCAAAAGAATATTATCCAGAAATAATATATAACAAACAGAAAAATGTATACCCAACCAAAAGCAGGCACTGGGAGCTAGCAGCTTATGAACACTGCTCAGTGAGTCAGGCAAAAATTGGAGGAAATTCCAAGAGGACATGTAAATTTCCCTTGGGTTGGGGAGGCAAAATCTGGAAGCAATGGCTGTTTGGGGGTGGATGGTGGGGGGTGTGGGTAGAAAGCCCTCCACCTGAGCCCATACACTGAAGATAAAGCCACAAAGCCAGAGGGACCTGCGGGAGACTGCCACCACACCGCTGCTGATGGGGGACCACTTGGCTAGCAGCATCAACACTACTCTTCCCAGAAGCACCTGGGAAAGCAGTCAGAGAAATAAACTGAAAAACATGAGACCTGGCCCAGAGAAAGCCTTGTTTGTGGAGTTGTTGGCCATAGCATTATCCCCTGTGTTTGTCTGTGTGGAAAAACAGCCAGTAAATTGGGACAGATTTCCACAGTGGGGCTTAAAACTGCCCATTTAGTAGGTAGCTAATTATGTGTGTATCTACAGAACACAACAGCAGCCAACACAGTAAACAAGGAACACTGAATACTCTAAACCTTCATTTATGAATATTAGCAGACAACAGAAAATGCCATATACATGGAAAGTGTAAGAAAATAGGCTCAAGGGCGCCTGAGTGGCTCAGATGGTTAAGTGTCTGCCTTTGGCTCAGGTCATGATCCCAGGGTCCTGGGATCGAGTCCCGCGTCGGGCTCTCTGCTCCTTGGGAGCCTGCTTCTCCCTCTGCCTCTCTCTCTGTCTCTCATGAATCAATCAATCAATCAATCAATCTTAAAAAAAAAAGAAAATAGGCTCAAGCAGAGAAGAGAGATAAAATGACCTCCAATGAAAGCATTAATATAGAAAATGTAATTAAACTTTGTCAAATTACAATTAGTGTTCCCAGCGAGATTCTAAAAATTTGTTAAACAGCACTGGAGGATCGGAAAGGTAAAAGGAGAAGATGGGAATAATATAGAGACAGTAAATGAAAGAAGCTGCACCCCAAAGTCTGTCTGGGAAATCAACAAAAAAAAAGGTCAGGATTATCAACATTAGCATCTTAAAAGAGGTGCCCTTTGGAGTTGAGTTTCAGACCTTGGAGGAGGGGTCCTAGCTGACCTGACTGGTGGTGGTACCTCTGAGGAGATGATGGAAGCCTGCTCTGGCAGTGCTGGAAAAACTGGGACACAGGTAATTGCTGAGGCCTGGCCTCATTTCACAAAGCAGAGGGGAGAGGGTGGATTTGGAGGTGAGACACATGAGCTTCATCTCTAACAGGGAGCCTTAAGTGATAGAAGATATTGGAACAATTGCATTTACAGGTATTCTAGGAAAAAGGATGGAAAGTCAAAAATTCTCCACCCAACAAAACTGTTATTCACCAGTGACAGCAAGGAAAAAAAAATGTTTTATACATTCAAGTTATGAAAGTATACCACCCACACCTTCCCTTGCAAATGAACATGGGGAGTCTCAAGAAAAAGAAAACATTCAGAAACAGAAAGCATGTATGTAAGACAACTGGTGCCTAATGAAACTGATAGAATTAATTTTTGACTCTAAAACAAATATGAAGAAAAAATTCTTATACCAGATGTATAATGCTAAAAACAAACAAACAAACAAAAAAACACAACAGCAATCTAGAACTGAATGTTCAGATTCATTCAACAATTTCTGGAATGAAGGAGGGCTGGTATGGTGGAAAAACATGCCAAAGATCTCATGCAAGGGGAAGATATAATATAAAACATGCAGAGATACACAGAGGAAATATAGTATGGGAAATTTGTTCTGAACTTGATTTACCACGTACGTCTATGATATCCTATTAAAAATGGAATTATATAAGTCAAAATATGTAAGAAAATAAGTAGAAGTAATAAAAATTAACAAATAAATGAAAATATCAGCCAGTGGTCAATGTTTAGCATGCCCTGAATGGTTTACATGTATTATCATATAATTCTCCCATCAGTACTCTAAAGGAGGTTATTCATATTGTATGAATTAAATCCAATTTAGAAAAATGAATTTGCCCAAGATGACACAGTAGTAAGTGGAGGACGCAGTGTTTGAGTCTCTGTCTCTCAAAATTTACGGTCACCATGTACTGCTGCTCTCGCCAGTAAGATAAGGAACTAAGACTGTGACAGAGCTCTTACCTGCCTAATACCCATTTTCCTTTTCTTTACTAACTTATCTCCCATTTGTTTTTTTTTTTAACCCACTTATATTTAGATATTCTGTTATGCAGCAAACTCAATCTCTAAGTATTATGAGGACCAATAAAACAAATCACCATAAAGGAGAATAATCAAATTCCCCTGGTAAATTAACAAATAAAATGTATTCTTAAATCAATAAGAGAACAAAAATTCAGCTCCATGATATTTACAGGAGACACATTTAACAGGAAATTAGACAAAAAATTGACAGATGGGCAAAGATATCCCAATCAAGTATGAATAAAACGAAAGCAAAGTTACATGCTAATATTGTATTCAAAACTACTCAAGCAAAAAAACACAACCCACTAACTGTGACAATATTTCATATAGATAAAAGACACAAGCAAGCAGTAAGATATAATAGGTAACTTTATGCAGTAATTGATATTATATAAAATATATAATTTAAAATGTGTTGGAAACGCAAGATAAAGCTACAAAATTATAAATGAAAACTTTTGACATATCCCCTTCAATCAGTCAGCAAATAATTAAGGATATGGAAAATACATATAATTAATAGTGCTTATATATCAAACATAATATTCTTTCAAAAGTCAATGGAGCAACAAAAATTGAACATGCACTAGGCGACAATGGGTCTCCCCATAAATTTCATAAACCAGAAGTCATAAAGTAGTGATATTCTTGGACCAAAAATTTTACCAAAGTAGAAAAGATAGCCACTCAATCCCAAGGAAACAAAAGTGTTTGGCATTTCTCTAAATAGATCATGACTCAAACAAGAAATCAAAATTAAAATTTCAAACAACAAGACGAATTAGGCACTCATAAAAATAATAATACTTCCTAAAGTCTATGAGATATGGCCAAGGAAGTACCCGGAGGAAAAATTCTTGTAAAACAAATTCCACGCAAGCCAATAAAATGAGGCCAGCACAGCGCACAGGCTGCGCAAGCGCGGTGGGAGCTAGGGCCGGGCATGCGCAGTGCTTTCCTGCGGCTTCCAGGCTAAGCCAAGCGAGGTGCTGCCGCGGTGGACCCGAATACAGGGATCCCCAGATTGATAAGGAATGTTACCTCAGACCTTTAGCGAGCTGACTGAGGAGGAAGTATGAGGACAGCTCAGGAAGACTCAGATCATCAAACTGGCCCAGCAGCGAAAATAAACTCTGTACTCGGAGACCCAGTGACAAGTAAATTGACCAACATGAGGAAGCAAAGTATTGGCCAGAACCCTCACGACGGAGAGACGGGAAGCTGTGCAGAGGGAGCAGACTGAGCAGTGTTGCGCTGCTTTTGCAGAGGGACAGCCAGTCATCGACCATAACTCATGGACCGCCTTCCACCAAGCCCTAGAAATCCCAGAGCCTGAGGGGTGGCTGTTTCTGCCCGGTGTCTGCCCCGCAAGCTGACCAGTGTGGCCGCTTCCTGACCTGGCCTACTGGGAGAAGCAGCCCCAGCGGAGGGTGGGGCCTGAGAAGCCGTCACACCACTTGCGGGTGGCTCTCCACAACCCGCCAGGGGATATGGAGGAAGCATGAGGATCCCAAGATGGCGGAGGCCGCCGCACCCCGGCCGGCCGCCGTACCGTGGCAGAGGGAGGGTGGAGGCTCCAGAAGCAGCCCACGGCCCCCTGCCATGAGAAACAGTGTGAGCCGCTGCCACGTTGAAAAATAACCTGTGGGTTAAGGATGTCCCTTTAAGGGCAAGCTTCACAAGGGGGAGCAGCAGGTTTATTGCTTATTAAGCCATTAGGGGCTTGAACTTGCTCTCCCTGCCTCATCTTCTTTCAAAGGGGAGACATGTTTTTCTCCCAATAAATTCAGGGTCCATTCAGTCAGCTCTTTCCCAAGCTTCGGGTAGACTTTTGGTTGATAGGAAAAGAAGCAGCCTTGGTATCAGAGAAGGTTTATTGAAAAATTCTCACCCTGAACTGGTGGGGTAGCATGTTACGTATCATCATTCACTAAAACTGACTGGAGTGGGGAGAATGAAATCAGACAAAATAAATGGGAAAAAAACGGATATTGAAATTAAGGATAAGAAAGATATTAATTATATATACATACGTTTATGTCATTGAAACTAACGAAATATAGAAATCTCCAGCAAGGCTAAATGAAACCAAAAGAGAGGGACATGGCCATCATGAGAGAGGAAGCGTGTGAATTAGGCATAGAGAGAAAAGTGTTCTTTCTAACCGAAGTTAGAGTTTAGTCTATAGAGCGGTCAAGGAGACTTTCAAAATAGCATTCCTTCTAGAGGCTCCTTTTTCTTGGAAAGTGACCTCTGGCTTCAAAAAACAAATCTTTTCATTTAAAACTAAGGGGGCTATATTATTTATTGTGCAAATACATAAACTTCTAAGAATGAAAGTAACTCTATTAACAGTTAAACCAGGACAACTGGCAAAAACCTGACCTTATCATGCTTATAATGTATATTATCATGTTGATTCAGTAATTACTGCGTGTAAGAAACACCTGGGAAAACATGTTTGTAATCTCAAGATAGGTGCAAGAAACTAAAAGGACATCTAAATTTTCTGACACCTGTCTATAAATTTTTTTTAAATTTTTTCTAGATTGAATTGTTAAATTGTTAACACATCTGATTAAAGCAACATAACTATACTACAAATTCTAATAATTTTCAAACCCAAGAAGTAAAACTATAGGAAATTTATCCAAATGAGGTAGATATTTTCAATTAATTAAGGATATTACTTCTTGCTAGAATGAGATAGGCTTGAGCATCAATTTTAATCATTTTTTGTTTATAGAGGCAAGCACTAAGTATTGTTTATGAAATGTTAATAAGTTATACCTGTATATGTATTATATGCTAGGCATACATGTATATATTTACATATTAACTAGTAACTCATGTAATGATTATGTTAATTCTAATACATTAACTCATTTTTTCGTTGAAATAAACTACAGATAGTATTTTTCATTCCCATTTTATAATTTTTGTATTTTATTTCTCTGTGCATCAGATTCTTCATTTATCAAAAAGAGGTAATGACAATACCTCTGTTTTGTAAGATGGATTTTAAAAGGGTGATGGGAAAGGAGAACTGGTGTGAGAAGTCGTCAGGTAAATCCATTTTAGGAAATCTCACCCATGAAACTTGGAGAATTGATATAGAACAAAGCCGGCCTTTTGGAAATCTGTTAGAACAACCCTACCCCACTTTCCCAGGATATATCCCAATTTGAAGACACAAGAGATCCGTTAACTAACCTGAATTCGGATCTAATTTTGCCTTCACTGGCTGCATTAGCCACTTACTTTACTAGTCTCCACAAAGAACTGCCACAAGAAATAATAAATTTTATTATTTCAAAATTTAAATTTTATAGATACAACTTCTAGGGGAGAAGAGTTGTCTTAAGTCACCTAAACACCTGAAGAAAATATATCTGAGAATGTTGCTGAGAATCTTGAGATTTGAAGGAAGAAGCTCATAGCAGTGGATGGAGATGGGGGTAAGGAAGAAATGAATTTTTTATTGTGTACCCTTTGATAGTTTTTGAATATTGTGCCATGTGCATAAAAAAGACAATGTAACCATGCACAAATAATCAGTGAATATCGTCTAGTATCTCCTGCCAGTTTTTTCGTTATTCATATGATAAAGATTTCTAAGGCATAGTCACATACAAAATAAGTCCCTGATGCTTGATAGTATATTAAATATAAAATCTGAAATAATGGAAGAAAATGGAAAATAAAACAAAGATACAACTCATCTCAAGGTGGTAGAGAAGGTTTTTAAATTTTTTTTTTTTTAAACAATGGATGTAAAGTATGAAGTAAGAGACTGGTTTTTATGTTTTTTTCCCTAAGAAGTACCATTGAATTATGAAAATGAGCAAAACCCAGTGAAAAAAATTTTTATTTAGTCAATTTTTCCAGCATTATTTTTGAAATATTTTTGTCTCATTTCCAAACAAATTGTAATGCTTCCTTTGCTCATTTAGTTGTTCTGAATACTAAGATTGACAACTCTTGCTCTAGCTAAGGGCTTGTTTACAAATTACAGAAAGGATTACACATTCACAGAAAAGATTACACATTTATGGAAAGAAGTTAAAACAGAATACAAAGACACATAAAGTGCTGGAGTACCTGAGAAAAGCAAGGGAAGATGGGAAAACAGAATGTGGACTTAAAATGGTGCCTAGAATGATGCCAAAAATAGATACGTTTTTTAAAGATAAGCCATAATTTTAGTTCTGAATGTTCTAGCCATCAAAGCAACAGAGAAGCATAGTCAATTACACAATTAATTACAACCCCTCTGCCCTGGAAAAAAAGGAAAGATGGTTTAGGAATAGGACTATATTTGGAACTTAATGCAAAAGAAAATCTCCCAAAGATAGTCCTAACATAACTTGTGATGACTAAAACAACACAAACACAGATGCTACAGAGTTGATTAATACTTTGCCATGTTTTAATCTAGAGAGGGATCTCTAGAAGGTATCCTGTTTTGAAAATAATATATTTTCCCCTTTGATTATTGGAATTTTCCTTCTTTTTTTTGCTTTTCCTCTTTTTTCATCTTCCTCTCTTTTTTCCTCCTCTGTCCTTTTGTTGTTCTCCCGCTGCGTGATTGGCTATGAATCCTCCCCCAAAGTATTAAGGATACTTAAAAAATCTTAGTCTGTAGATTTTTTTTACTTGCTCTATTTGGGGGGTTTGATATAGATACTGTGCCTTCATTGAAAAAAAGAAAATTGAATGTTTTCTTTCTCTCTTCCACACCCTGTTTAATTAACATTAGGGATATCCACTTCTTGAAGATTTGGTTGACTAGACCTTGAAATCATCTAGGTCTCCCACAGATGGAGGGGGAGGAGGGGTGATTGTGGTGGTGGTGATACAGGTCTTTGACAACATCTGTATTTCTTCCAGATATTTGTCTGTTTAAGTTTCTTTCATTCATGATTAGTTTTGGTAATTTATATTGTCCTAAGGAATCATTCAGTTTTCAAATTTAATTGCTTATATAGCTTTCAATTTGCTTTTTATTTGTATCCTCATTTTAATGTCTTATTTCTTATATATTTGTACTTTTTCTCTTTTTTTCCTTGTTTAGGCTAGCTATTGATTTCTCTGTGTTATTGTTTTAAATAAGATGTTTTATAACTCATTAATTTCTAACTTTATATTCTGCATAGATTTAATGTGTTTTCTTTCTCTAATTTTTTGAGATTGATAATTCATTTATTTTAATTATTTTCATTTATCAAAATAAGTTTTTATTGTTAGGCATTTAACTCAGAACCACTTCCATCTTGTACTCTAGGTGCAAGGGGTATGTGGTGTTTTCATTATCTTTATGTTTTAAAGATACTGCAAGTGTTACTTTGATTTTTCTGAGTTAAGATTCTTTTGAGAGAGGGAAATGTTACGATTTGTAGCTGTAAGGTCTTTGTTTTTCTTTTTTTTCTGGGTTTATTTATTGTTTTCTTATTTCTTATTGTGCTGTGTTCAGTTAATGTCTGTCTGTACTTTGTAGGTTTTGTAATTGGGACTGTTTTTTTGCTAAATATATGCTAAATTTTTACAAATAGTTCATATGGAATTTCATCATTTCAATCAGGATTCTCTTATTAATTAAGTTACTTTGATATTCTTTGTGTTTATTATTGTTAAAAAGAAACAGGTCCAAAATGGAGTCATTTATATTAAGCCCCACAAAAGACTTAATATCTAACCTACTTGCTGTTTTAGCCTTTCCTGGCAATGCAGTTTTAAACCAATCAGTCTGGAAATTCCTGACCAGCACTAGTGAGGTAATCTGCCTGCTCTATCCCCTAAGGAAAGGTGACCTTCCCTGAAAAAATTTTTTCTTTTCTTTTGCTAATAGCTCCCTTGCTCCAATCTCCTTCCTATAAAAACTTTGTTTTGTACAACTCCTCAGTTATCTCCCTGCTTGTTAGGTGGGATGCTACCTGATTCATGAATTGCTTAATAAAGCCAATTACATCTTCAAGTTTACCTGGTTGAATTTTGTTTTTTAACATTATTTTTTCCTATTTATTATATCCTTATATGATAGGTGAACTAAAAGCTCCTACAACCAATGTGTTTTTAGTATTTCTATTTATATCTTATAATTTTTTAAATTTATTATCTTGAAGTTATATTTTTGGTGTAGGTAATTTTTGATGATATTTGGTATTTGTATTTTTGGTGATATTCATGATGTTATATTTTGGTTGAGGTTTGTTATATTTACCATCACAAATATTGTGTGTTGAATTGTGTCCCCCCCAAAAAAAAAGATATGTTGAAGTCCTAACCCTCAGTACTGCCAAAAGTGACCTTGTTTGGAAATAGGGTCTTTGCAGATATGTTTAAGATCATGAGGATGGGCTCTAATTCAGTATGACTGGTGTCCTTGGGAAAAGAAAATTTGGATATATACACAAGCAGAGGAGACATTATGTGAATGCCATGTGAAAATGAAGGCAAAGATCTGGATGCATGTATGAGCCAAGGCACACCAAAGATTGCTAACCAACCAGCAGAAGCTAGGAGAGAGACATGGAACCAGTTCATTCTCACAGCCCTCAGAAGGAATCAACCCTTGACTTCTAGCCACCAGAACCACAAGACAAAAAATTTCTGTTGTTTTCTGTTGGTGTGTGGTACTTTGTTACAGTGAGCCTAGGAAACTAATACAGGTTACTTGGCTTCATTTATTGTTTTTTTGCCCTGAATTCAAATTTATCTGATATTAAAATGTGCTCCCAATTTCTGTTGTCACTTGCCTGGTATACTTTTGACAGTTCCTTTATTTTCAAACTTTAGTGCCTCTTGAATTTTTAAAACATAATTAGACCATGTCAGCTCCATGCTCAAAAAACCCTCAATGACTTCCCTTTGCATTAGAGTAAAATTATTCCATTTGAAAAGCGTACTTCCTTAGTATGAAGTGCAAAGCATTGCATGGTTCTCCTGTCTCTTCTCAGACCTCATTCTGCTCTGCCCTCCGTGACCTCTAGCACAGGAGTCTTATTGTGGTACTTGCAGTAAGCTGAGCTCTTTACTTCCACAAGTCTGTTCTCTCTGTCAGTAACCTTGTTTCCTCTTCAGTGGCTTTATACTTCTGATTCTTCATGTCTTAGCTCAAATCTTAACTTTTCAGAGATTTCTTCTCTGATCACTGTATCTGATGTGATCTAACTCCATTTCCACCGAAACTCTCAAACACATCACTCATAATTCCCTGGTAGCATTGATCACCGTATGAATTTATTTTATTTATATTCATATTTGTCATCTCTACCCCCACTAGAATCTAAGTCCCATGAGACTTAAGACTCTTGTCTGCATTTTCACCATGTCTAGAATGTCGGCTTTGCATGTAGTTGGCAAAGAGTAAGTATCTGTTGAAAGAAGTAAGGGAATTACAAAGAAAGGAAGGATCGATGGATGGAAAGGAAATCTACAAGCCATTTTGTTCTCTTCTCAGCCTTTCATAAAATACTTGCTCGGAACCTCTAACTGAGGAGTGCCTTTCAATGTTAGAGTGTTTATTCTAATCTAAACTCTACTCTGTGCCTCCTGTTGTTCCAGCTACTTAATCATCAGATGTAACAGATTGAAAAAAACAGTTTTTCCATTATTAAAGAAGTAATTTTTATTGGTATGTAATCAGTGGTCATTCCTTCTTCACCCACTTCCCATATGCGATGCTCATATGGTGGATGGTGTAAGTTATCTTCTCCCTCAGCCCAGAGACCTTTAATATGTTATTCCCAATATTATCCTCATACAGTCACACATGATTTGAACATTTGAAGAGATCCTAGCCAAGAAATCCCTGATCTAATCAGGAAGAATCACTAAATTCTTCTCTAGCAGGTCATACTGACAGGCATTTCAGAAAAAGGACCAAAACTAGAAGAAAGAAAAAGGGAGAGGCACATTCCCAGATGATTCAACATTCCCTGTAGATTTTATCAAGAACAATTATATATGTATATATTTCCAAATACATTTTAAAAAGTAATTTTATCTTAATTAAACAACATTAACCAGAACAGAGCAATGTTTTCACCAATTACAAAAAAAGCAAAGGATAATCTCTAGCTCACATATATCTACTTCCACCATATCACCATCTGATGGCAGCATACCCTCAAAATATAGATTCTACTTTTTAATGTTTCAGATCAATTCATTCCTTTATAGGGCATCTGCTATTTCCAGACAATGTGATATAAATATTTCCATGGCCTAGTCTGTTCTCTTAAGGAGCTCACAGTACACTGGAAGAGACAGGCATATACACAGATAATTTTAATAACAGTGTGCAATGAATATTATAGAAGCTTAGAGATGGACTCTTAGCCTAATATGAAGATAAGGTAAGATTTTCCCCTATGAGATTATACCTGAATTGAGTTTTAACATGTGCAAGTTACCTAGATTAAAATAGGTAGTAAAATGATGAATATCATTATACAGAGGCAAAAGAGACTAGTTTGTATATAAGGAAGAAAAGAGGCTATTGGAATCAAAGGAGGAGAAAATTGTACATTTCAGGCCCAATGATTCCCTAAACATCACATTTTTGGGGCACATCTATATGCCGGGCATCCATCTACATACAAAGAAAACAAAATGAACACAATCTTTGTCCTAATAAAGCTTTTCTTCTAGCACATACACTAATGATCAATTGAAACTATAATGCCAAGTAATTATATTCAAATTAAAAACAAGCAGAATATGGATAGGGTAGACACAGGGAGATGGCAGTGGGGAGGCAGTGATATTTTAGATAAGGCCACCAGGGAACACCAGATGTTTACCTAGGTGATAAAATTATATATACGGACTATAATCACACTCATGGCTAAAGTACGTTTGCAAGCTAACAATGAAAATGCACTTACCAACACTTGACCCACAAAGGTCTGTGCTGAAAGCAGCATTTCTATACGATTACGAAATATTCCTTGGAAGTGGAGACTTTTTAAATGTTTACTACGGATGCTCTTTGTCAAGAGTAGTTCCTATAAGGAAGAGAAAAGAAGTGAGAGTGAGCTGGATCCCAGAGAAAGTAATCTGTTTTATGTATGTTGGTAGAGCCTCCTGCTGAGTTATCAGCCAGAAATTACTATACTTTGTCCAACCCAGAAAACCCCAAAATCCCTTATTCAGCATATCATGAAATGAATTTTACTGGGTTTGCATTTTACTCGTCTTTTGCACAGCTTTTTAATTAGGAATTCTGCGGTCACCATGCCTTCTTCACATGCTCTCAGTCCTAGACCCTTCAAACTGACATTATTGTAGTGATCAGGATTGGGAATAGCATGCTTCTTCCTGCTCTGGGAACATCTCTTATCCTTTTCTATCAAGATACATGGACAAAGGAAAAAGATTACAAATTGGTTTTTAGTGATTACTTAAGTATCTGCTCTTTTTTGGGGAAAGAAGGAAAGTTTCAGCAATTTTATGTTGCTTTTAGTTCCTTATCTGGTGACATATCCTG
The DNA here is from genome assembly GCF_029215605.1 of Mirounga angustirostris. Taxonomy (NCBI): domain Eukaryota; kingdom Metazoa; phylum Chordata; class Mammalia; order Carnivora; family Phocidae; genus Mirounga; species Mirounga angustirostris. The sequence continues at coordinate 169,019,888 of NW_026991710.1, forward strand.
CTGATATAATCCCTCCTCATATTTATAAAGTACCTTTACTTATTATATTTAAATTTTTAGTAATCCTATGAAGTAGACAAAATAAATGTGATTTAAAACCACTATCTACTGCTAAGGAAACTGGGGTATAGAGAAATTACATGACTGGCCCATAAGCAGGGGATAAGAGGCTGGAGTCTGAACTAGCCCCCATATCTATTGATAAGCTACCACCAAGAAAGACACAAGTGAGCTAGAATTCACCACACCATGCTGACTGAGACCCTCTGACTTTTAGAAAAACTCATTATATATGGAGCTAGGGTTTTGAAAAGACTTAATTTTTCTACTCATAATCTCTGAATGGTGAAAGAAAAGTCTCATTAAATAACTATTTGATAATAGAACTCCTATCTTGATCAGTGATTTGCCCTCTAATATCTATGACTCATCATGTGCATTCCTGAGATGTCTAAGACTTGATTTAAAAAAAAATGTTCAGTATAACATTAATGTGGAACACTTCTTTGAATTTCATTATGAAATTAGAGGAGCCTTCTGTGGGAAAACAAATTGACCCTAAGATAAGATATAATAAAATCATACTTATGAATGTAGTAAACATTTTAAAAATGCACATTTAAGGAGAAAACTATGACTCCAAATAATTTTTAAAACATCTTTGACAGTTGTGACATTTTTTGCATTAGGCCAACTTTCCCAAAGGCTTAGAGAAAAAATACAACACTCTCGATTTAATTAAATATAACAAGTTACTGAGAAGTCACTCAGCTCATATCAAATTCTCTCAAGGTTCAAAACCAGAAAAGTAGAGTATTCTGGAGGCTTGGACCCTACTTCTTAACATCTCATAATAGTTGCTTCCTATTAGAAATTAAGATACCTCTGGACAGAAGGGTAGACATGAATTACATCCCAAAGAAGGGAAAAATACTGCAAATGTTTATGGACAAATAGGTTCTCACATTTTTGTAACCACACAAAAATAAATACAATGGAGGGAAAAGATACATTTTCTGGAGCAGAAATCTAAGGAGATTAAACAATTCTAGCAATTCAGTTGTGCATTGGGAAAAAAGAAAAAAAGTAGAAGGCAGATTCTCCATACCCAGTACTCATTTGTGTACTCTATCAGTCTTGTTAAGGAGTAAGTGCTCCTCAGAATTCTTTGCAGTTTTTATGCCACTGCTTAAAGTCGTTACAAAAATTAAGAATAGAGGGGACTCATTTAGCAACAAAATCTATGAACTACTATACTGGGTACATGTTGAATGCAGAAACCTGAATTCCATTTTATGATTATTGCCAATGACCTTAAAAAGTTACCAAGTTATTACAAATTCTGTTATTTTATGTCAATGTTTACCATTAAGAGAAATGTTTTAAGCAACTTTTCAATATTGACTACAACGCACAAGTGAAATGTGTTATGTTATGGAAATTGCTATATCAGTAAAACAAAGTTTGGGAAACAAAAATTGGGAACAAATCACACAGGGCATAATAAAGCTCTGCCTTCGACCACCGGTATTAGAACAGCCATTATACAGCATTTGAGAGTTTTATTTCAGCTCTTAAGCAAAGTCTTATCTAAGATACCATTATTCTCGTCATCATCATTTGCTAGCTGTTACCCCACAGCCCCCACCCTTGCAAAGCTTGTTTGGTTGTGAATAGTGTCTCTGCATTTGTGGCTGGATGGCATGTGAATGTATGCATGGGTTTCCATATGAATATATGTACAACTAGGTGTGTTGTGTTAACATGGTATATAAAAGACAATGTACATGTGTTAAGTACATATGCATCCTGCATGCGTGATTTATGAAAGTAAGGTTGACCTGATGGTGGTCTTTGCCTGCCTCATAGTACCAAGCACAACTATCATTTTAAAATTCAAAATAGAGTCATAGATGTAAATGTTTGTGGAAATTTTTTTTTTTTTTAAGAATAGTGACTCTGTTTCCAGAGCTATCATTCATCATCAGCCACAGCAGACATTCTTTCTCTGAGTGGTGGGAGAGGAGGCCCAGCTCTGTACCTGCTGCCTTTGGAATGGTGTCCTGGGGTCCTGTTTTCTACCCCAGGGGAGGATCAGCCCCTTTATAAGGCACTGGATTAGAGCTGGTTCTATTAGCTCATGAAAACTGAGTGAAGCTTAAATTGTTTTCTAAACCCAGTCACTTGCCAAACCTGTCTCAATCTTCATATAGTAGGATCCAAAATAAGGAAACTGACCAAGAGAATTCCTGTTCCCTTGATGTTTTGCCATTTTTTAATGGTTCTCCAGATTAGTCTGAAAATGAGTAAGATGAGGAGTCCAAGCAAGAAGGTCACAAAGGAAGAGAGAATAAACGCTGCTTGGATCTCACTTGAGCAGGCCATTTTCCCAGATCTTCCCCACTATCACTCTGCGGCTTTGTTTGAAAGATCAGGAGATGGAACTGCTGGGCTTCTGTGATGTCATGATCACATGGTAATGATTCCAGAAATTAGAGTTTAGTGTATCAATGAGTCCTGAGGTCAGGTGTAATAGCGATAAGTGATTCCAGGAACAAGGGTCAGCTAACCACTGCAATGCTGACTCATAGGATGCAAATGAATGAACAGGAAAAGACCAGGTCCACAACGTGGTCTTCAGAAGACAAGAATTCTAGATCTAATTCTTTTACTGACTTTCTTTCTGACTTAGAGGAAATTACAGCCTTCATGGCTATGGTCAATGGTCAATGGGCTATTTGGTTTGTTGCAAACACCTTCATTTTTTTTTTCTTTTCTTTCTTTTTTTTTTTTTTTAATTTTTTTAATTTTTGGTGGAATGGCATCCAGCCATCTGTGTGTCAGTGAATTGATTCTTTACCTGAGCAGATACCACATGCTCAGTAATTGTGGAAGGACAGATGAGAGGAGTACTTCAAGATTTTTGCTTAACTCATCAATAAGAAAGGCACGATAGGGCAGGTATTATAGAAAGTACTTTTACTGGTGTGAACATTGGTCAGTTGTTAAATATTTGAGCCCAGGAATCTGTTCCTCTGATCTCTTCTTTATGGGACTGTCCCCTTTCTTGCTTTTATCCCTGCCCTGTCAGCAAACACTTTGGTCCAGCAGAGGTAAAGTTCAGAATGAGAGCAATTTCTTTTATTTTCTCTGATGTTTTCAAAGGCATAAGAAATGTCATGCCTTTCAGTGCACCCACGTGGCAGGTAAAATGTCAGAGCCTGATGGGGGGCCTAGTCCCCCCAGTTATTGTGAAGATGGCCTGACACAAGGTGATGAGACCCAGGAGAAATGTTGTTGTCCTTTGGAGCCTTCCATGATTCTGCTCTATGTGGCAGACTATTTCTAGAAGAGAATTACAACATTTCCTAGAACTGCTGCCACAGTTATATTTCCTTCTAAGCTGAGCTATAATTTCCACAAAATCTAGTCATTAAGCTAGCATAGGGCAATATTAGGAAGGACTCTGGTCTAGAGTTAGGAGCCCTGAATTCCAGCCCTAGTCTTTCATTTAAGTTGCTTTGTGATGTCTAATAAGTCACTTTACTTTTCACAGTCATTTATTTTATGTTGAAAATAACATAATAACATACTTGATGGAATTACTGTGGGGATTCAATAAGGTAGTGTGATCATATTTTGAAAAGCATAAAACTCAAAACAAGGAAAGATAACCATTAGCTATTTCAGTTCCTTTTCTGAATGGCACTGATTATAAAGCAAAGAGGAAGGGTGGGGGGAGGGAGGGAGGAAGGAAGGAAGGAAGGAAGGGAGGAAAGAAGGAAGAAATTATGTGTTTAGATCACATGCACGCATGAGCATAAGCCCCTATAGCTAGCTATTTGGAAAATAAGATCACAGTTTCCAAGTTAAAGCTTATTTACTTAGTCTGATTAATCTTAAGTAATGGTTAAGCTATCATCATCAATTCAACTTTCTTATTTTCCTAACTTTTGCTATTTAATATTGTCAAAGTACTACCAATTCTTTCCAAGATACCATCTAGGCATCTCTTTCCCCCTTTCCCAGCAATTGTCCTATGAGAACAAAAAGATTCAATTTTAATTAAACAGCCAGGTAGCTTGTCCCTCTAATATATTATGGTCATGGTAATACTAGTTTCTATGGCTGAGTCAAGGAATGTGTGGATTTCTTTCAAAGTCGGTCTTTCCAAATTTGTCTTGAACCTCCAGTGTCTGGGTCATCTGGTTTCCCTGGAACTGTCCCAGCTTCTGGACTGAAAGTCTAACACCCTGAGAAGACCCTTGGTCCTGGGCAGATTGGGGTAGGTGTTCCTCCTTCCCCCCCCTCCACTTCTTCATCTATACAGTGCTGCAGCCGCACTGCCCCATCCTAGCTACGAGGGCATGCAAAGTCTTTTCTTTCTCCAGGCCTTTCTGACACACGGTGCCCTCTGCCTAGAACACACACTTGTGTCTTCAGCAGCCGCTATCTTTTTTTTTTTTTTTAAAGATTTTATTTATTTATTTGAGAGAGAGAATGAGAGAGAGAGAGCACATGAGAGGGGTTAGGGTCAGAGGGAGAAGCAGGCTCCCTGCTGAGCAGGGAGCCCGATGCGGGACTCGATCCCGGGACTCCAGGATCATGACTTGAGCCGAAGGCAGTTGCTTAACCAACTGAGCCACCCAGGCACCCCCAGCAGCCGCTTTCTTCATGTTTCTTTTTCAATGGCCCACCACACTCTCCTGACCATCCTTTAGAAAGGAGGGCTGGTCACAGGCCCCAGGATTCTGTGATGGCCCTTTCCTTCACGGCACTTCATGGCATTTCTTGTAATTACCTTATTTCCTGTTGTCTGGTTTATTTTCTATCTTCCCTCACAAAATGTAAGCTCCACAAGCTTAGGGATACCTGTTTTATTCATTACTGAGTAGCCTGTGTCAAGTAATACACCTGCAACATGCTTGGCAAGTCACCAGAACTTAATAAATATCTGGAGATTGAATGAATAAATCCTAGATCCTTAGAAATATGTTAGGTGAATGAAATACTGACTCTACATGGACTTTAACCCAAGTTATCCACACTTCTCTCCTGCATATTTCCCACCTCTCACTACAAACTATTTTCATGAAGGAAGTGTGCCATCTGCAGTTGTTTATGCACAGGGCATGGTATGTGGTGTGTGTATGTGTGCTCAGAATGTGTGTATACAATGTGTGTGGTTTGTGGTGTGTGTGTGTGCATGTCGTGTGTGCATGTGATGGTGGGAGTGTGTGTGTGGGCGCATGGTGACGTGTGTGTGCTTTTGCGAGCAGTGTGTATGTGTTGAGTGGTGCGGGTGTGTGTGTGTGTGTGTGTGTGTGTGTGTGTGTGTAGGGGAAAGGGCATACGACTTGGATCAAGTGCCATTCAAAGTGTTACTATCTTTGCTAACAGGTTCAAATTTGGTAACTTTTCTCAGAGTTACTGAGTTATTGTGGCATGGTAGAAGTGTGTGATGAAGGAAAAGCTGCCATTTGTCACTTGGTAGCAATTCAGTATTCAGAACTAGAGAGACAATTTGAAACAACATTACCTTTTACAATAACTGAGAAAGGACTCCCCTTGTACTAGATAATTTAAAGAAAAGAAAAAATTCACTATTCTGTTGGCTACCTACGATCAGCCAGAATCTTCTGTGTGTGTGTGTGTTTGTGTGTGTATTAAGCAAGTACTATGTGCCAGGCACAATGGAAGCACAATGGTCAACAAAAGAAACCTAGTTCATTCCCTCACAGGGCATACAGTTAACTGAGGAAGATGTTTACAATTAGAAACTAGGAAAAGTGTTTGAGGGAAAAAAACAGGTGGTGGAAGGAGGGACCTAATCGAGGTGAGGAGGCCAGAAGCTGCCTCAAGCCCGTCATGTGTGAAACTGAGGGCTGAAGCATGACATGCTACCTCAGTCAGATCCTCCAGTGGGTGTGGAGAGGCCAGGAACAAGCACTGCGCCCACCGTTAGGCAGAGGTGCCATCTTGGGCAAGGTTGGGAAGGATGGCACTTCTGAAGAGAGTGGTTGCATGCACAGTAATGACCCAAGAGAAGGCTGGCTGCATATGAAGGGGACCAGATCACGCAAGGCCTTGTATTCAGGTTACGATTAAAAATACACACAGACCAACAAAAATTCATCCCAAGAACAAGAGGAAACATTTGAAAGCTTTCAGAGAAGGACGTTAAGTGATTGAATCCCAGTTGTAAAGGGATTATCCTGACTTACAGAGAAGACACCACAGCAGGTGAGATGTGGTGGCTGGTGGAGATACGCGGGCAGGTGGGAGTGACGTCCAGCAGGTAACATCTGCTCCCCTGCATGAGGGACATGAGGGAGAGGACTGGTCAAAGCTACCCTGCTTTTCCAGCTGGTACTTCTGGGGGTTTCTTGGAAGCATTCACTGCTGTGTCTTTAAAACTCCACCTAAGAGGGACGCCTGGGTGGCTCAGTCAGTTAAGCATCTGCCTTTGGCTCAGGTCATGATCCCAGGGTCCTGGGATTGAGCCCTGCATTGGGCTCCTTGCTCAGCCTGCTTCTCCCTCTGCCACTCCCCCACGCCCCCCGTGCTCTCTCTCTTTCTCTCTCTGTCAAATAAGTAAATAAAATCTTAAAAAAAAACTCCATCTAAGAAATAAAGACAATGTGATGAAGAACTTTTTTTTTTCCCACTCAGATGAATTTTTTTAACATGTCAGTGATTTGATTAGAAAATAGCTTCACTTTGTACACATCTCTATAATTTACCTCCGGGCATTCAAATAATCTGGAAAAATTGTACTTTATAATGAGAATGAATAAATGTTTTATCTTAAAAATTTAGCTTTCAACAAATGTGCCCTATTTGACAAAAGTAAGTAAAAACTTCATTTTTTAAGTGTCTACACCAGCACTTATGAGTGTGTGTGTGTTTGTGTATAATGCTTCTGAAAATAATAACCATATTGTGATGTTATCTTTTAAGGATCTAAATGCATCCATCACACTGAATGGTATAACCCTACCCTCTTCTGTTTCTATAAGAAGAGGTTCATTTCATACCACAATGAACATCCTCACCATCTGTCAGACACTGGTCAAGAAATACTAGGCCTCAGTTCATGCAGCTAGTCAATGTCAGAACCAAGTCTAAAGTCAGAGATGAAGATGGTTCCACCTCCACAGAACACTCACATGCTAGTGAAAGTACATCAGCTTTCTGGGGTGGACATCTTTTTGTTGATTTCATGTATCTGTGGCTTAGGGAATGTTACTTACAGATTGTAGCCTCAGTCTCTCAAGGCCTTTAGATGAAGCTATTTTAATCACCTTTACCTTTCTTTACCTTTCATCTTCTGAAGGCTTCATTTCTATTTTTGGTTGAACTCCTTAAGTGTCATGAAATAGAAGAAATAGTAAATTAACTACGTCTGGAGAAAGCTTACTGTTGAGGGAATATGATTTAATCCATATTCTCTTTAGAGCCATGATCCCACCCTTTAAAAAGTCACTGTTCTTTTTAACTCACTCTCTTGTTCCCTATGTATTCCAAGTGGACAAACCACAACAAAATGTTCCACTGTGGTAGGCACTTCAACTCAATTGAATGGCTATCTACACTATATTGGTGAGAGTATGTGTTTGTGTTTAGAAACTATCAGCTCTGGAGAGGCTGATACAAGCAAGGTAATTGTAGTTAAAATCCATACAGAAACTTGAGTTCTGTTTTTCTTTTTTCATCGAGTTTGTTGGTTTACCTCTGAAGCATAAGTCTTTGGACAGGCTTCTTATGCTCCCCCATCTTCATTTTCTCATTAGTAAAGTGAGGAGGCTGCTACCGGTATTTGGGATTCTTACCAGCTTTGAAACATGAATCTTTGATTCTATAATCATAGATCATGACTCTCCTAGATTGTAAACTCTTTTCCATATACCAGTGTCTAACCTCATCTACCAGATGAAGTCATTAAAAAATGAACAAAAAGGAAGAAGCATCATTTCTGAGTGGCTTTTTACTGAAGAGGTGTACCCTTTGAAAAGTTAACTTGGAACCCAATTTGATTTCTTCTTGAATCTCATGGAATTTTCCTCATAGAGGGAATATGGTTATGTTGGTCTCAGTCTCTGATTCCATCTGTGCATCCAAGCCTCTTTCCCTATGTGATATGAATAGAAACATGCTAACTGGTTTGCCAGACACACCGTCTCTTTGGTTCTCTGTCCAATCTCCCATTCCTTTTCTCACTAATTTGCTTTCTGTGGTACTGCAGAGTTATGCTTCATTTTGGGTATTTGCAAACTGCATAGTAAGTCCATATGTATATCAAATATGTGGGTGGATTGTTAAGTGCAAAATGAAGAACTTCCTCAATCTTTTTAATTTTCTCATTTGTGGTTCCTAATTATTGTACCGTTGGAGGGTGGTCTTAAATCGTGGTACAAGTATTAACAAAAGTTAAGACATGAGCCTTCTCCATTTGGCCAGTAGGTGGGAGTATTTCACAGGGAATTAGCAAACTGCAGGGTTTTTTTTGTTTTGTTTTGTTTTAGAAGATGGAGGACCCTTCTGGAAGAGAACTAAAAAGGAGAAAACAAAAACAGAAAGTTAAGAACGAAGAGAGGGACACCCAATCATATAAAATACAGGGCTTGTAAACAGTCTCACCAAAAACCCATTTTCTGTTCAGGCTCTCTCTGTTTATCCTCTGACTCTGCCCCTTTTGATAGAATACAAGGATGAATTAAACTGTTGATAACTCTGGAGTTGTGTTTTTTTTTTTTTTTTCCCTTTTCTTTCGTTCATTTCTTTTCTTTTTCTTTCTTTCTTTCTTTTTTTTTTTTTTTTAGTATAATCTCTATGGATCCTTGAGAGTCCTAAAAAACCTTTTCAGGAGAAGGAATAATGCAATCAGTCTCTTCAGAAATCAGGCCAGCTGAACACCAAGCTGGTGATTTCATCAGAATGCTTAATGCCCACCAGCAGAAGTGGTGTGAGAGCAACGCAAGTGTAGGCTCACTGTTGGCAGCTTCGCCAGCGACTCTGGCCAGGGTCTCAATGCAGTTATCATTATGTCATCCCTTTGCCCATCTTCTCTACTGCTACCGTTTGGAATTATTTGTCTACCATTGAAAAGATTAAGGCAAATCACCAAACATTGTCCCAGCAGCTGGTTGCTGTATGAGTGTGTTTTAACAGTCACAATTTCAATGAACTACATGTTCGTTTGAGTCTCTGGGCAGTTGTATTCAACTTGAAGATTAGGTTGAAAAACGGAGCTGTCACCAATGTCATAGGAGATGAATGCCATCGCTTCTGTATCAGCTTCTGTTGCACGTTCACCCAGACACTACTCTCCAAACCCCCACTGTGCCCTTGCAAGCTTTGGAAGGAGATGAAATGATGGACTGGCCTCCTGCTCTGTCTTTGGTTTGAGGATAGCCCAGCAGTTTTCCAATTATTCTCAGGAGAGAAACCAAAACCCTATAGATACAAAATAACTTTCTAAAACACAAAGTTATTTTAATCTACATATTTTAAAGAAAATCCCAACAAATGATATAAGGTGCATACACAAGGCAAATGAAGTTCTTTGAAACTAGTTAACATCTAAGACACAGCTTTGCATATTCACTAGCTCTATTATTTCTCCCAGCAAAGGATAAATTTGCCCTCTTTATTGGCATTTCTGACTTTCTTCATCAGTATTGTGATTTTAATTGCATTTATCCAAAAACTGCCTTTGTAAGCAGTGCCCTTGATACAGTGTGAAAGTAACTGTTGCATTAATATATTTATTTTCTTTTTTCAAGATGTCCTTGAAGTAAGGGTCTTTTGGAATATAATATGCAAACAGAATGTAGATAAGCACTGACGCAAAAGAATTACTGAGCATTAAATCTGTTTATCCTAAGTCCTACTCATTTCTTTTAATTCTTTTTTTTATTATTATGTTATGTTAATCATGATACATTACATCATTAGTTTTTGATGTAGTGTTCCATGATTCATTGTTGGCGTATAACACCCGGTGCTCCATTCAGTACATGCCCTCTTTAATACCCATCACCAGGCTAACCCATCCCACCACCCTCCTCCCCTCTAGAACCCTCAGTTTGTTTCTCAGAGTACACAGTCTCTCATGGTTCATCTCCCCCTCCGATTTTCCCCCCTTCATTCTTCCCTTCCTGCTATTTTCTTTTTTTTAACATTCAATGTATTATTTGTTTGAGAGGTACAGGTCTGTGATTCAACCGTCTTACACAATTCACAGTCTCACCATAGCAGATACCCTCCCCAGTGTCTATCACCCAGCCACCCCATCCCTCCCACCCCCCACCACTCCAGCAACCCTCAGTTTGTTTCATGAGATTAAGAATTCCTCATATCAGTGAGATCATATGATACATGTCTTTCTCTGATTGACTTATTTCGCTCAGCATAATACCCTCCAGATCCATCCATGTCATTGCAAATGGCAAGATTTCATTCCTTTTGATGGGTGCGTAATATTCCATTGTATATATATACCACCTCTTCTTTATTCATTCATCTGTCAATGGACATCTTAGCTCTTTCCACAGTTTGGCTATTGTGGACATTGCTGCTATAAACATTGGGGTGCATGTACCCCTTCGGATCCCTACATTTATATCTTTGGGGTAAATACCCAGTAGTGCAATTGCTGGATTGTATGGTAGCTCTATTTTCAACTTTTTGAGGAACCTCCATACTGTTTTCCAGAGTGGCTGCACCAGCTTGCATTCCCACCAAAAGTGTAGGAGGGTTCCCCTTTCTCCGCATCCGCGCCAACATCTGTCATTTCCTGACTTGTTAATTTTAGCCATTCTGACTGGTGTGAGGTGGTATCTCATTGAGGTTTTGATTTGGATTTCCCTGATGCTGAACAACGTTGAGCACTTTTTCATGTGTCTGTTGGCCATTTGGATGTCTTCTTTGGAAAAATGTCTGTTCATGTCTTCTGCCCATTTCTTGATTGGATTCTTTGCTCTTTGGGTGTTGAGTTTGAAAAGTTCTTTATAGATTTTGGATACTAGCCCTTTATCTGATATGACATTTGCAAATATCTTCTCCCATTCTTTTGGTTGTCTTTTGGTTTTGTTGACTGTTTCTTTTGCTGTGCGAAAGCTTTTTATCTTGATGAAGTCCCAATAGTTCATTTTTGCCCTTGCTTTCCTTGCCTTTGGTGATGTTTCTAGGAAGAAGTTGCTGCGGCTGAGGTCGAAGATGTTGCTGCCTGTGTTCTCCTTTAGAATTTTGATGGACTCCTGTCTCACATTGAGGTCTTTCAACCATTTGGAGTCTATTTTTGTGTGTGGTGTAAGGAAGTGGTCCAGTTTCATTCTTCTGCATGTGGCTGGCCAATTTTCCCAACACCATTTGTTGAAGAGACTGTCTTTTTTCCATTGGACATTCTTTCCTGCTTTGTCAAAGATTAGTTGACCATAGAGTTGAGGGTCCATATCTGGGCTCTCTATTCTGTTCCATTGATCTCTGTGTCTGTTTTGTGCCAGTACCATGCTGTCTTGATGATGACAGCTTTGTAATAGAGCTGGAAGTCCGGAACTGTCTTGATGATGACAGCTTTGTAATAGAGCTGGAAGTCTGGAAGTCTGGATGCCGCCAGCTTTGCTTTTCTTTTTCAGCATTCCTCTGGCTATGTGGGGTCTTTTCTGGTTCCATACAAATTTTAGGATTATTTGTTCCATTTCTTTGAAAGAAGTGGATGGTATTTTGATGGGGATTGCATTGAATGTGTAGATTGCTCTAGGTAGCATTGACATCTTCACAATATTTGTTCTTCCAATCCATGAGCATGGAATGTTTTTCCAATTCTTTGTGTCTTCCTCAATTCCTTTCCTGAGTATTTTATTGTTTTCTGAGTACAGATCCTTCGCCTCTTCGGTTAGATTTATTCCTAGGTATCTTAAGGTTTTGGGTGCAATTGTAAATGGTATTGACTCCTTAATTTCTCTTTCTTCTGTCTTGTTGTTGGTGTATAGGAATGCCACTGATTTCTGTGCATTGATTTTATATCCTGCCACTTGACTGAATTCCTGTATGAGTTCTAGCAGTTTTGGGGTGGAGTCTTTTGGTTTTCCACATAAAGTATCATATCAGCTGCAAAGAGTGAGAGTTTGACTTCTTCTTTGCCGATTTGGATGCCTTTTATTTCTTTTTGTTGTCTGATTGCTGTGGCTAGGACTTCTAATACTATGTTGAATAGCAGTGGTGATAGTGGACATCCCTGCCGCGTTCCTGACCTTAGGGGCAAAGCTCTCAGTTTTTCCCCATTGAGAATGATATTCGCTGTAGGTTTTTCATAGATGGCTTTTATGATATTGAGGTATGTACCCTCTATGCCTATACTCTGAAGAGTTTTGATCAAGAAAGGATGCTGTACTTTGTCAAATGCTTTTTCTGCATCTATTGAGAGGATCATATGATTCTTGTTCTTTCTTTTGTTGATGTATTGTATCATGTTGATTGATTTGCGGATGTTGAACCCACCTTGCAGCCCAGGGATAAATCCCACTTGGTCATGGTGAATAATCCTTTTAATGTACATTGGATCCTATTGGCTAGAATTTTGGTGAGATTTTTGCATCCATGTTCATCAGGGATATTGGTCTGTAATTCTCCTTTTTGATGGGGTCTTTGTCTAGTTTTGGGATCAAGGTAATCCTGGCCTCATAAAATGAGTTTGGAAGTTGTCCTTCCATTTCTATTTTTTGGAACAGTTTCAGAAGAATAGGTATTAATTGTTATTGAAATGTTTGGTAGAATTCCCCTGGGAAGCCATCTTGCCCTGGGCTTTTGTTTCGTGGGAGATTTTTGATGACTGCTTCAATTTCCTTAGTGGTTATAGGTCTGTTCAGGTTTTCTATTTCTCCCTGGATCAGTTTTGGTAGTTGATGCATCTCTAGGAATGCATCCATTTCTTCCAGGTTATCTTTTTGCTGGCATAGAGTTGCTCATAATATGTTCTTATAATTGTTTGTATTTCTTTGGTGTTGGTTGTGATCTCTCCTCTTTCATTCATGATTTTGTTTATTTGGTTCTTTTCTCTTTTCTTTTTGATAAGTCTGGCCAGGGGTTTATCAATCTTGTTAATTCTTTCAAAGAACCAGCTCCTAGTTTCGTTGATCTGTTCTACTGTTCTTTTGGTTTCTATTTCATTGATTTCTGCTCTGATCTTTATGATTTCTCTTCTCCTGCTGGGTTTAGGCTTTATTTACTGTTCTTTCTCCAGCTCCTTTAGGTGTAGGGTTAGGTTGTGTACTTGAGACCTTTCTTGTTTCTTGAGAAAGGCTTGTATTGCTATATACTTTCCTCTTAGGACTGCCTTTGCTGCCTCCCAAAGATCTTGAATAGGTGTGTTTTCATTTTCATTGGTTTCCATGAATTTTTTAAATTCTTCTTTAATTTCCTGGTTGACCCATTCATTCTTTAGTAGGATCCTCTTTAGCCTCCATGTATTTGAGTTCTTTCTGACTTTCCTCTTGTGATTGAGTTCTAGTTTCAGAGCATTGTGGTATGAAAATAGGCAGGGAATGATCCCAATCTTTTGGTACCGGTTGAACCTGATTTATGACCTAGGATGTGATCGATTTTGGGGAATGTTCTATGGGCACTAGAGAAGAGTGTGTATTCTGTTGCTTTGGGATGGAATGTTCTGAATATGTCTGTGAAGTCCATTTGGTCCAGTGTGTCGTTTAAAGTCTTTATTTCCTTGTTGATCTTTTGCTTAGATGAACTGTCCATTTCAGTGAGGGGGGTGTTAAAGTCCCCCACTATTATTGTATTGTTGTCAATGTGTTTCTTTGCTTTTGTTATTAATTGCCTTATATAATTGGCTGCTCCCATGTTAGGGGCATAGATATTTACAATTGTTAGATCTTGTTGGATAGACGCTTTAAGTAGGATATAATGTCCATCCTCATCTCTTATTACAGTCTTTGCTTTAAAATCTAATTTGTCTGATATAAGGATTGCCACCCCAGCTTTCTTTTGGTGTCCATTAGCATGGTAAATGCTTTTCCACACCCTCACTTTCAATCTGTGGATGTCTTTGGGTCTAAAATGAGTCTCTTGCAGACCGCATATTGATGGGTCTTGTTTTTTAATCCAATCTGATAGCCTGTGTCTTTTGATTGGGGCATTTAGCCCATTTACATTCAGGGTAACTATTGAAAGATAGGAATTTAGTGCCATTGTATTGCCTATAAGGTGACTGTTACTGTATATTGTCTGTGTTCCTTTCTGGTCTATGTTGCTTTTAGGGTCTCTCTTTGCTTAGAGGACCCCTTTCAATATTTCTTGTAGGGCTGGTTTTGTGTTTGCAAATTCCTTTAGTTTTTGTTTGTCCTGGAAGATTTTTATCTCTCCTTCAATTTTCAATGACAGCCTAGCTGGATAGAGTATTCTTGGCTGCATATTTTTCTCATTTAGTGCTCTGAATATATCCTGCCAGTCCTTTCTGGCCTGCCAGGTCTCTGTGGATAGGTCTGTTGCCAATCTAATGTTTCTACCCTTGTAGGTTACATATCTCTTCTTCTGAGCTGCTTTCAGGATTTTCTCTTTGTGTATGAGACTCGTAAATTTTACTATTAGATGTCGGGGTGTTGACCTATTTTTATTGATTTTGAGAGGGGTTTTCTGTGTTTCCTGGATTTTCATGCCTGTTTCCTTCCCCAAATTAGGGAAGTTATCTGCTATAATTTGCTCCATTATACCTTCTGCCCCTCTCTCTCTTTCTTCTTCTTCTGGGATCCCAAGTATTCTAATATTGTTTCGTCTTATGGTATCGCTTATCACTTGAATTCTGCCCTCGTAATCTAGTAGTTGTTTATCTCTCTTTTTCTCAGCTTCTTTATTTTCCATCATTTGGTCTTCTATATCATTGATTCTCTCTTCTGCCTCATTTATCCTAGCAGTTAGCACCCCCATATTTGATTGCACCTCATTAATAGCCTTTTTGATTTCTACTTGGTTAGATTTTAGTTCTTTTACGTCTCCAGAAAGGGTTTCTCTAATAACTTCCATGCTTTTTTCAAGCCCAGCTAGTATCTTTAAAGTGATGATTCTGAACTCTAGATCTGACATTGTACTAATGTCCATATTGAGTAGGTCCCTGGCAGTCAGTACTACCTCTTGTTCTTTTTGTTGAGGTGATTTTTCCCATCTTGTCATTTTGTCCAGAGGAGAATAGATTAATGAGACAACAAAATGCTAACAGCGTAACAACATCCCCAGAAAATATACTCTAAACAAATCAGAAAAGACCTGAAGCAGGGGGAAAAGAAAGGGAAAGAGAGAAAAAAGAAAAAGAAAAAAAAGAAAAAGATAAAGATAAAAACAAATAAAAACAGAACAACAAAACAAAACAGAGTATGAGCAAATATGATCAGGCTGGTACATAGATCAGTGCCACACACTAGATTTGGGGTGTATTTTGGTCTGTTAGAAGAAAGTGCCTCCCAAAATTTTAAAGAAAGAAAAACTTATATATGTACAAAAATAAGGGTTGATATGATGAAGGGATGGAATATGACTGTAAAGATGAAAATTATAAAAAATTTTCTAAAAGGAATTGATAAGAAGTTGTTTGAAAAAAGAAAAAAGAGGATTTAAAAAAGAAGAAAAACAAAAGGGAGAGAATGTGATCAGGCAGGGGAGTAGTAAAAAACCATACACTAGAGATTTAGGGTATATTTTGATCTGTTAGAAGAAACTCTCTCAAAATTTTAAAGAGAGACGAACTTATATATATATGCCAAAAATACGGATAAGTACTATGAAGGGATAGAATATGACTCTAAAAATGAAAAATAAAATTTTTTTTTTTAAAGGGATTGATAAGATGTTGGTTGAAAAAGGGAAAAAGAGGGCACCTGGGTGGCTCAGTTGGTTAAGCGACTGCCTTCGACTCAGGTCATGATCCTGGAGTCCCGGGATCGAGTCCCGCATCGGGCTCCCTGCTCGGCAGGGAGTTTGCTTCTCCCTCTGACCCTCCTCCCTCTCATGCTCTCTGTCTCTCATTCTCTTTGTCTCAAATAAAAAAAAACCAATCAGACTTTAAAAAAAAAAAGAAAAAGGGAAAAAGAAAAATTAAAAAAAATAAAACTTAAAAAAAATTAACTTTGAAAGACTAAAGAATCATGGTTAAAAAGCTAAAAAATCCATGGATTCTATGTGCATTATTCCCCTAGTGCTGGAGTTCTGCCGTTCTCATTGATTGGTAAACTTGGTCTTGGCTGGCTGTTCTTGCTGATTTCTGGGTGAGGGGCCTGTTGCTGTGGTTCCCAAATGTCTTTGCCGGCGGTGGAATTGCCCCACCCTTGCCCTGTCTGGGCTAAGAAATCTGCTCGGGTCTGCTCTTGGGAGCTTTTGTTCCCTGCAAGCTTTCCGTACAGCTTTGGAGGCCGAGAGTGAAAATGGTGGCCTCCCAATCTCCGCCCCGGAGGAGCTGAGAACTCGGGGCCCCGCTCCTCAGTGTGCCCCCAGAGAAAAGCAGTCAGTCACTCCTGTCTCCCTGGTCTCCGGCCGCACTCGTGCTCACCCGGCCTGTGACTGAGCGTTTCTAACTCTGGCACCTGACCCCGTGTGGAGTCTCCAAGCCCAGCAGATCCCTGTGGTGCGCTCCCGTGCTGCTCCTCCTGGGGGAAGAAGGGGAGTCTCCCCAGATCTGCCGCTTGTTGGGTCCTTGCTGGAGGAGCAGTGGCCTGACTGTGCCCCGGATCACGGTTTATGGCAACCCTGAGCTGCGAGCCCACTCCTTGGCTCTGTCTCTGCAGCCGGCTTGCCCGCTCCTCGGCTCCGTCTCTGCAGCCGGCTTCACCGCTCTGATACCTGGAAGCTCTGCCGCACTCAGGCACCCCCGGTCTTTCTGTGACCCCGAGCGTCCTGAGACCACACTGTCCCACGAGGGTTCCACCCCTTGCTTAGCCACGGGAGCGACGTCCCTCAGCGGAGCCGACTTCTAAAAGTTCCGACTTTGTGCCCCGCGGCTCTATCACTTGCCAGAAGTGACCTACGGAGGCCCCTCCTCCGCCGTCTCTCCTCCCGTATATCGCCTTGGATTCACTTCTCCGCACATCCTACCTTCCAGAAAGTGGTCTCTTTTCTGTTCAGAGAGGTGTTGCTATTCTTTTCTTCGATCTCCTGTTGAGTTTGTAGGTGTTCAGAATGGTTTGATCCCTATCCATCCAGCTGAATTCCTGAGACCAGATGAAATCCAGGTCTCCTACTCCTCTGCCATCTTGCTCCGCCCCTAATCATTTCTTTTTAAAAATGAGGAAACCAAGACCAGGGCAGAGGAATTTATTCTTTGGTTTGTGAAAACAGAGCTACCTCAACCCATCCAAATGCATAGCATTTTGGAGAGAAAAAAAAAAAAAGATAAGCCTACGATGTTGAGTAGTAACCAAGGTCTAATAGTAAGCTTGTTTGGTAAAATCTTTGGGCCTCTTGAATATTTTTTTTTTAAAGATTTTCTTTATTTATTTTTGCCAGAGAGAGAGAGCACAAGCAGGGGGAAGAGCAGGCAGAAGGAAAAGCAGGCTCCCTGCTGAGCAAGGAGCGTGATGTGGGACTTGATTCCAGGATCCACGGGTCATGACCTGAGCTGAAGGCAGACACTTAACTGACTGAGCCACCCAGGCATCCTGGGCCTCCTGAATATTTAAAAATATCTTTTAGGGTCTATAATCAGTAGTGCCAGGGGCCAGGTCCTTGCATTCAAGTGTCATTGCAGTTATTCACCAAAGGTTGCTCTTTGGAAAAATTGCCACTAGAGAGCAACATTGACTAACTTTTGACCTGAAGGGTTTTTGTTTGTTTGTCTTTTTGTTTGTTTGTTTGTTTGTTTGTTTTAAGGGCAAGTTAGGCTTCTTTGCCCTGGGATACAACCAAATAAACCCTTCAAAAATTACACTTTGCAGTTCCTGCTCACAGTAAGAGGAAGGATCGAGTTCTGGATGATCACAAGATCAAGGAAAACCCTTGGCTCCCCTTTGTTGCAAATACCTTAGCTCACCTCAATGAAGTTGGAAGGAGAGATGTACAGTTCTATGCACATGAATCTCATTAATTTGGGAAAGGTTCTTCAGGATACCTTTCCTCTCTGGATTTTCATATGTATGTCAGAAAACTGTAACTTATATTTGCCAAAGTTAATCCTTGTCTGAAACATCATCCTTGGGTTAATCAGCTGACGAAAGAATGAAAATAATCCACTTTATTGCGCCTCCACTCAAAATATCTTCTTTAGAATGGGCTTTTCTTGTTGCAGAGTCCACCTCACAAGAGTGATCTCAATCATAGGCAGTTAAGGTTCACCACAGAGATCAAGAAATTGGCAAGAGAATCTTAAAAATGTTTCCCACTGAATGTGATAATGCAAAACAAAGCACAGAAAGATAGAAATTTAACTAGTTTCCTCCAGAAAGGCAATGGTGCCGTAGAAAAGAGGGTCCAGGATATTCTCTTCTTTGACTATCTGAATTCTTCCAATCCCTTCTGCAGCTGGGAAAAAAGCTTCTGGGAGACCTTTTGATTTCTAGACTCTTCTTTCTAACTCTGTCACACACTGGTTGTTGAGTCTCCCTTACCCTACTGTCCCATATGCTTCTCACTTCTGGAGTGAGGCCACAGTGGGTAGTGAAGGTGTGCTGAGCCTAATACCTCAGCCTGGCTGAACAACACCCAGATAATCACATCACAAACCTTTCTATTGGGGGAGGAGTGTAGATGAGCCAGCTCTGCTTCCTTGTTTGCTGAGAGTTCCTAGTTTGAATAACACGCATTTCTGCCTAATGGGCTGTCACTTGCGCTCTAATAGAAATCACCTGCTCCTAGAATAATCATTAAACAAGTTGACAGCACACAATAGCTGGACTTCTTAGCTGTAATACTGCCTGGCTGAATCAAGTAGATGGAATAAAAACAATCAAAAACACACCACCACACATTGTTTAGAAACATTATTCACAGGGGAATCGTGGCCTCTGCAGATGGTGACTCCTCCTCTGGAGAGTCAAGAGGTTCTTTGTAGCCAGGGGCAAGTGCCCTGGACCCTCAAGGGATGGCTTTGAGTCTTGATTTTGCTACTTACCAGATCTTGGGGAGAAAAACAAACAAACAAACAAGTAAACAAACCCACCAGTCTCCTGGGAGATAAAATATCTACCCTGTCTCCCTCATAGATTGCATGAGGGTCAAGTTTCTATGGGGAAAGCAGTTTGTAAATTAAAGTATTAAGCCCTCAGTGGGATAGCTCTTTGAACACTCAATAATAATAGCTGTCATTTACTGAGCATAGGGTTCCCTGTTAAACACTTTGTGTAGATTGTCTCACTAAATCATCACAACTACAGAGATTAAAAATTTGAGGTCCAGAGAAATTCAGCAATTTGTCCATGTTCTCTGAGCTAACAAGTGATGATTTCAATTTAAAGCCCAGTCTGTAGTCTAGTAGATACCAGAATCACTGTTCTCACTGATGGGGTTCAGGATATGCTGCCTCAAAATACTAAATATCTTAAGGAATCTTTTAGAAGTGGCAGAAGCAAGAAGGTGAACTCTGATCTCCCTTGCCCCTTGCCCTTGTCCCCAGAAACAGATCACAAAACTCCCGTGTGAAAGGTATCTTCCTATACCTGGAGGAAAGAAGCCATTCTTATCACCAGAAACGGAATTCATGATTTATTTCACTATTTATTACCCCTAGCCCAAACTCCTTTATCTTGTCAATTCTTTACAGATGTATTTTTTGTTGTCCAAAAGGTATAAAAGATTCCTGCTCTAGTCACTTCTTTGGGTCTTCATTCTCTTGTGAAGGCTCCCCTGTATATGTAAAAATTCAGTTTTTATTGTGTATGCTTTTCTCTTGTTCATCTGTTTTTGCCAGTTTAATTATCAGGCCCAGCCAGAGACCCCGTGTGTGGAGGAAAGTTTTTTCTTCCTCTACTCACCGTTAAGCTACACTGCTCTACAGACTGGCTTGTTGCAAGCTGCCACCTGAATCTTGGGCAGTGAAATCTGAAGTATCTGAGGCTCTTCCCTGCAGAGAGGTTAAACTGCCTTCCTCCTTCAGGGCCACAAGGTTCATTACAAAGGGGCACTTGATGCTAATGAAGCATCTTTAAGGGCCTTATATAACTATCCCCATTGCTTCCACCACTCTAATTTGGAAATCACATTGTGATGTAAGGGAAGATCTTCAGACTAAGGAGGAAAGAACAGAGCTGGAGATGAAGAGAAAGGAAGGCAGAGCACATGGGATGAGGCCAGTCACCATACCTAATTAGCAGTGTTTTACAGCCTGCACAGAGGAGAGCTCTCCTAAGAAGTCAGATTAGGAGGTTGTGGTGTTTCGAAGACGCCGCTGTCCCCTAGGAGATGGAAAGGAGTGGAGTGTGGGAGGTGGGCCTGGGTCATCTGGAAGGTCTCAAATCTGGAGAATGTGAGCAGAACGGGGAAATAGCCCCATAGCTCCAAGATGCATCAGGAAGAAGATCTAACCTATAATACATCATTTGCCATCCAGGGCTTGGTGTCTGTAGCTGGAATTAGATTAACCCCTCCATACATACATATCTTTTTAAGATGCAAGTTCCTTGGTTGGGGTAGGGGTGGCAGTAAGGATTAACTCTTATATATTGATTTTATTTTGATAAATAAAAAAAAAATCAGCTGAAATTTGTAGATCTTCTTTTTCTTCCTCCATAGCATCTGGCAAAATCTGTTCATGTTTTAAAAGATGAGTTTAGTGGAGCAGATAGTTGTTCAGAGAAGGCAAACATACAAAAACAGTGAGAAACTATGAAGAGATTGGTGGGTGCTGGGAATGGAAAATGATGATCAAAGTCTACATCAGAGAATATGGCAGTGTGATAATGAATAATGCTGGTAGAAACAAAGAAGAGTGGATGGATATGTATTTAGGAGGTAAAATTGTGAGGACATGGTTTTAACTGCACATGGGAACGGCGGTGAAGCACACTAGAATTTATCATGTAAATCTGATTGAAATTTATTTACTAGATGGGAAGAGTTAACAATTGCTGAGTTTTATGATAATCATTGAAAAAAGCCTTTAAAATAGTCCTTTAACCTAAGCAAATTTATACCAGAAAAATATTCAAGAATAAGCCCAAATCAAAGTAATTAACTTGTTCAAAACCCCAAATATGTAAGTAGCAGTGGATAGATCCCATCTCTATGTCACCAGTTAGAAGTCTGGGTTTCTGATTCATTGGACCACAAGTTAGATCTTTTTACAGTTGTCAGCATGACAAAGTCAGACGATGTTTTGACATACCTGTCTACTAGTTCTGAGGTGAACTGGTATTTGCTGGGGAAGGCAGGAAGAACATGACAATTAGAGTGTTCATCTGTACTTTATTTCACGCAAGGGACTGTGGAATTTGGTGCCTCCACTGTACATTAGCAATGCAATTTGCCCCTTTCATTCATGGTGTTAAATAGCATACTTCTCATTCTGTTTTCATTGGCGAGAAGACCTGATCATGGTGTATTTTAATCTCTTATAATAGAACAAAGCATTAACTTTGGGATAATGTAGGAAATCGAAGGTTTGCTTGTGTATGACCTAGGGGTGTCCCAAGAACATGGATTTTAGTCTTTTCTTTCTTGTCCCATTAACAATCTGAGCCAGCTTTATTTGCAGAGCTCATGTCACACAGCCACATGGGTAAGTCAGAGCAACTATTTTATGCTAGGGATGGAGTTAGAAACAGCAAAATATCTACCTACACTAATTGGAAGGGGGATAAGCTTAGCATAGGATAATAAAAGTAGACTATAAAGTGTCTTACTGGGAATCAAAAACAGTAAGAAAATAAAACAATAGAATAGATTCTTGGCATTCAAGGATAACAGTTTAAATTTCTTTTTTTTAATTTTATTTTGTTATGTTAGTCACCATACAGTACATCATTAGCTTTTGATTTAGTGTTCCATGATTCATTGTTTGTGCATGGGTGTTATACATTTTAAATTTCAATTATTTAGGAACATGTAGGAGTAACTAGTAATGGGACTCATGAATTTGAACTTAATATTCTAGAATGGGCTAAGATGGCAAGTCTCTTAATGGGTGAACTTAGTTGGCTTCCCAGTGTCTGAATCTTGACTCAACCCTGTTCTCTACTTAGCACTGTCTATTCATTACTGCTCTGAATTTAAAAAACAAAACTAAAACCACACATTTATGTATTTTGAAAAATGACCTTGAAATCACGGGATGTTATACATGAACAATGAATCATGAAACACTACATCAAAAACTAATGATGTACTGTATGATGATTAACATAACATAATAAAAAAATTATTAAAAAAAAAGAAAGAAAGAAAGTCAACAACTAACTTTGAGATGAAAGAAGAGGCTCCAAAGGTTATGTTTCTCAGACAGAAAGTAATATTAAGGAGTCTAATGGT
Source organism: Mirounga angustirostris (assembly GCF_029215605.1). Classification (NCBI taxonomy): domain Eukaryota; kingdom Metazoa; phylum Chordata; class Mammalia; order Carnivora; family Phocidae; genus Mirounga; species Mirounga angustirostris. The sequence continues at coordinate 169,042,346 of NW_026991710.1, forward strand.
GAGTTAAACTCAGAACTATGATGTACTCTACAGAGAAACAAGAGTAAGCAATCTGTGAAACTACTTCAGCAATTGCTTCCACCAGAATTTATTTTAATAGCTATATAAAAGACTTTAGTACGAAATTTATGGAATCATTAATTGTCTAAGGGGTTCACTTAAAATTTTAAGTTATACTTTATGGCATTTTATGGAGGAAAGGATATGTAATAGCGGTATTTTCAAAGTTGTGAATTTGAGAAGACTTAGGGGCATTTCCCTCAGGAATGCATATTTCCCAAAGTGTTGATGATATGGCACAGATAAGGAAAATGGAATAATTTAGAGATGATGCAAAGTAGTTAAAAAAGGATTCACTTTTTCCAGGCAGATATGGATTTGGAGATCAAGGCAGTATGACTTCGAGTCATAACTGGCTGATAAGTGAAATCCCAATGAGAGAGAGAGATGTGGTGATGCAGGTGAGAGGTTGGAAACCCCCCAAAATCGTGTGCAGCAGTCAGGAACTTCACGTGAGCAGATTCCACGAACTATGAATGGGGAGTGGAGGGCCTAGAATTCCAGTCCAGGTCTGCTCCGAACTACCCCTGTGACTTTGGGGGAGAGTCATTTATCCTCTCCCGTCCTTCATTTCTTTTTTGAACCTTAATTTCTTCATCCATAAAATGATTGCGGGGTCCTGGGCAATACAGTTTTGCATCATTTTTTCTCCTTCTATTGTACATGAGACATTAAATATTTTCCACGTAACTAAAATTGACCTTAAAACATTGTTTTGATGATTGTGTAATACATATTATCTGAATTATTTAGCCACTTACTATTTAGAGTTTTCAATGTTTTTATTATAAAAGTGCTGCAATAAGTATATTTGTAAATATTTCTTCCCTCTCTAGTGATTTCCTTATATTGAGTCCTAAAAGTGAAATTACTATATCAAAGAATATGAGCATTTTTAAGGGCTGGATATTTATTGTCAAATCTCTTCTTGGACAGCTTGTGTTGCTTCATTCCTACTAGAATTTCTGGGTCTTCTCTCTTCTACCCTGTCATGTTTAACATGTTTCAAATATTGGGTCAGTTGATAATTTAATGTATTGTATCATTTTAATTTTTATTTCTTCTTTCATTTTTAAGTTCAATATTTGTGCATGTGCATTTATAAGTCTTTTTGTGTGTGTATGTGTTTTGATTTTACCTATTTATTTTATTTTATTTATTTATTTTTAATTTTTTTATATATGCATTTATAAGTTTTAATGCTTCATGTAGGGCAGGAAAAAATTTTCCTCCAACCTCTTCACATCCTAGCTGGGTATGAAAATGAAACTGGCAGAGACAGATGAATAGGTGAAAAGCATACACATTTTATTGAATTTTTACATGCCTTCACACACACAAAAAATGAAGATCCAAAGAAGTGACCAGAACAGGAAGTTTTATAAACAATAAATTTGTGAGGACTTGACAAGGGAAAGGGTTTTGTGCTAGGGGGAGTAAATGGTGAAGAAGTAACTAGAAGATAAGTGTTGGTTTAACCAAGGTTTGTTTGCAGTTTCCTCTGGTGCCCTCTCTGGGCTGATAAGAATTTATCTCCAGTAAAAGAAGAATTTATATCCTGCCTTTAAGCAGAAAAGGGGAAGCTTTTTCTGCATTTACTGTTTCTTAATGGTACACCTTCAACTCAAAATAATTTTTATGTCAAAGAGGCATGTATTGGGGTGACATATTCTAGTTTCCTTCATTCACTGGGAAATCATCTGTTGCTATCCATTGACATATATATATATTTTTCTATTGAAAAGGCAGTCCTTTCTTTGTTTTAGTGTTAAGAGTATCTTTTATATTAAGGACACTATTAACCCTTTGGCTCTTTCCTTTTTAACCCATAGATGTCCTGGCCTCACCTACCAGCAATTAGAAATTCCTGCCATTCATAAATCTTAATGTTCAGAGCTTTACCCTTCTTGATGAAGCACTTCAGGGTTTCTCTTGCCACATTATTCTTTAGAAACTTGGATAGGGAAGGGGAGGAATTCACATAAAGATTGGATATTTGTACCCTCCCAGGATGGCTGCTCCTTTTATCTCAGAGTCCTTGACAAACAACCCAATGCTATTCCCCACATTCCCTAACCAACATGGGGACTCTTCTGTGCTTGACCAGCAGGTAGGTTTCTCTACATTTTTTAACCAGCTCTTTGGAAAGGGTTTTCCACACTAGGATAGATGAGTTTCTCAGGTACATCACAGGCCTGGCCTCTCCTCCTCAGACAGCATAGGTGATCGAAGGGTGGAGGTGTTTCTATGGCAGGCAGTGGGAAGGCCAGCTTCATGCTTTTCGTGGAACCAGTCTTCGTACTGATCATTAGGCTCCAGCACTTTCTTTCTGACATACCCCTCCGTGTTCTCCTTTCCATCCAGTTTACCAGTCAGCTCTGTGAACACATTTGAATGTGCTTAAGATTCTTGTTCTCTCTTTCAAACTGACTCTTAGATCCTTCCAAGTAAGAGGCTGATTTGAACATCCATTCCCTCTCTTGAGCATTCCATGGCATTTGCACAGCTTGCCAGCTGGTAAGGGTTAGGGAGTTTCAGGGGGTGGTACCACCTGAGGTCTTGAGGATCAAAGCATCTGCCTGACTCCTACCCAAATACTGCTACGTATTGTGCAAATACTTCTCCCAGGTTTGTTTCTGATGTTTTCCATGTAAAGAAGTTCATGTTTTTATGTAATCAAATTTAGGATTTTTTTTCCTTTAAGATTTGTTCCACTTTTATTCTACATCAAAAGTACCCCTATAGTCTGAACTCTAATGTTCATCTGGAAAAGACTTCTTATGAAGAGCTTAAAAAGGGAAAAGTAATAATTTGCCCTATCAGTTACCATAAAGTTTATCAAGTCACAATGATTAAAAATAGATTGGCTTTGGCAAAACAAGAACTCCAAGTGACCAGAGTGGAAAATCATGAAATGACCTTATGTAAACATGTAATACATAATAGAGAAAACATTGCATATTAGTAAACAGGAAGCCTCTTATTCCATGAATAGTATCTGAAAAATTGGCTATTTAGGTAAAATAATCAAGGTAGAACTTCATATAACTATGAGGTACATGTATAGTTATTTAACCCAATTCCAGACAGCCAGTTTTACTTAAAGTGTTAGATACCATTCTAGGTACTGAGGATATAACTGTAAAGTAGACAAGGACTCTTCCTTATTCTAGCAGGAAAAACATGCACTAAATGAATGAAGGACTAAATTAATAAAACATCTCACAATACAAGTTCTATGAAGGAAATGAACACGATGATGAGTTATAGAAGAAATGGGGAGGAGGTAGAGTGACTTCTGAGGGGGTAGTCATAGAAAACTCTACTAAGAAGGTGGAATGTGAGCAGAGGCTGCCAGAATCACCTCTTCAGTAAAGGATTGAAAAAGAGTAGATGACAGCAATGAGGAGGGTGACATCTCTGGGATATCCTGATGGCCTGAGCATGAGAGGAGCTGGGGTATTGCAGGAGCAAGGAGTAGTGGTGGGGCACAGACCCTAGGGAGTGAGGAGAACACTCATGCTGCCTCATGGCCCTGAAGGGTGGGGGAATGAGAGAGGGAGGTAAGAGGCCTCCAACAAAAAGATGTGGGAGAAATGGAGTTCTTTGCGGAGAGACAGTTTTCAGTAAAGGCAAAGTCATGCAGAGTTAGAGGATTTACTGTTTCCAGATGAGGGGACTGAAGGTGCAGATTCGAGGCTTTGCAGGGGCAGGAAGGTGTGGGGAATGGATGAGGTGTCCCAAGCAGGAAGAGGATGAGAGTGGAAGTAGCAGTCAGGGACAATAGTACAAATGGTCTTTAAGTAAGCAGGGTCCCTTAAGGGAAGAACAGCCATCATGGGATTATCTCTGAGGATTCCCCTGGAGAAAAAGGAACGACTAGTTCTGTTCTTACTATCCAATCCGTCATCTAGTAGCAGCTAGCTCTGTAAGCAGGAAAGAAAGTCCCATACCTCATCATAACTGGGGAGGTGCTAAGCAACTGTGTTATGAAAGTCTCCTTTCATAGGTCCAGTGGGGAATGGCTGCATAGAAGCTCCCTATCATCTTCCCACCCTCTCCTACTCTGGGAGGGTCACAGGCATTCTACCAAGGCTCAGATAAGCCATGGTTTAAGCCTTTGCCAGCGTGGCCTACTTGATACATGCAAGGTCAACAGGTTGCTGTGGAAGAGCCATTATCCGACATGAATTCTTATCCAGAACGTCCAGAAAAGAGACCAGGTAAGCCACCACCTTGATTTTTTTCTTATGAGGCTCAAGAGTGGAGAAATGAATCAAGCCCACCCACACTTCTGACCTACAAAATTGCGTAAGAATGAATTTGTGTTGTTTTAAAGTGCAGAGATGGTGGTGATTTGTTACACAGGAATAGGAAACAAATGTGAACTCTAGGCACCATAGTGATCATGGCCTTTGACTGAATGCTATTGCTGGTATTTCAGATGCTGGTGCTCTTGGAAACTGGATGCACCCACATCTACTTTGAGAGAAATTTCCTCCTATCTTGCTTTTTTGCTTTCCCAATTCTTTATTCAAGTTCCAGAATGAATGCTTATTATTAGCCATTTGATCACGTGCCCAATGTGGTAATTACAAAGGGGTCTTGGAAAGGGAATACTTGAACCTCTATAATGGGAGATAGGCTCTGCCTCTTTTTTAGCTCGTAATTTGAGGAGATTCCCAAATATTGAAAGGAGATTCAAATAATGGTCGGGAAAAAAAGTGTTGTTACTGCTATATATCACTCTTTTTGTTGTCCAATACCAAGATACACCTGAGCTCCTACGGTTTCAAGATTTTAGTATTTCAGGAGAATAGTACTTCCACTAAAAGGCTAAATGGTAGGTCTATTAAATCTGAGGCGGGGCACCTGGGTGGCTTAGTTGGTTAAGCGACTGCCTTCGGCTCAGGTCATGATCCTGGAGTCCCGGGATCGAGTCCCGCATTGGGCTCCCTGCTCGGCGGGGAGTCTGCTTCTCCCTCTGACCCTCCCCCCTTTCATGCTCTCTCTATCTCATTCTCTCTCTCAAATAAATAAATAAAATCTTTAAAAAAAAATCTGAGGCTATAACATGCACCTGGCTATTTTGGGCTTCTCTAGCAACTGATTAAACATAAAGAAAGGAGGTTTGTGATACTGGAACATTGGCCAAGAAAATTGATGTTGATTATCAAGGGGGATAGGTTTGCTGCTACATGAAGTGAAATTTTGTGAGAGGGTCATTATGTGTGCAAAACTAAGAGAGGATTTTTTCACTTTGACCTCTTGAATCCTGAACCTGTACCTTCAGGAGGAAAGAGCTCCATTGTTGGTTGCTGGTGTAGAGTGAATACCAAATCTGTGTACAACACCCCTATCTTGTCTGGTGCTTTCTGCTAGATAACATTATGTCTGTTTTTTATAGCACTGGAAAACATTACATCTTACTGAGCCATTCTATGGTTTTACAGAGCTAGCTGGTACTAGATGATGGATTGGATAGTAAGATCAGTAAATCCTATGGCCTTGGATCCTTTCACTGTAAAGTGAGTTCACTGAAAAGTCTGTTCCTTGGCTAAAAACAATGTTCTGTGGAATATTACTCTATTTTCTAAAATTTTATTGGAAATATTTCAGTTTGAAGTGTGAGGTGTATACGCATGTCTAAATTAACATTAATCTATACTTCAGGGGTGGTTACATAACATGTGAAGTGTGCTACTCAGTAATTTACACTTCAGAATATTTCACAGGTGACTGGTTAGAATGTGAAACCTTATTACACAGTTCATACTCTCTTCAGAGGACACTCCAGAAGCTGTTTCACATATCATAGTCTGATTTGGCACCAGAGGGTTTGTTAATTAACATAAATAATATTAAATTATGTCACTGGAGAAATCAGTAGTGTCAATATATGTCAAACAGAAAGATTTGTCCAGAAAAGTCTACCACTGCATGATTAATAGTCTGACAATCCCAGTAGGCTAATATTCTTTAAGCAATTCCTTAGGTCTAGAACTCTACTTATGTCTGAGTCCTCACTTTATAGATAATTCTTTGCTCTAATCAAACCAGACACATAGCTGGTTCTACCATCTAAATATTTGCTGTGGCAAGATGAACCTTTCATGCATGGGGCTTGTGGAGAGCCTACAGAGGCAGAGTAGAAAGGAGGGGAGTGAGGACTTCATCAAATATGCAAGATTGATTATTTGCCTCTTTGATGCTGCTTGCTAATAAATATTGGTACTTGTGGCAAAATTAGGTATGGTGCTTGCTTTTTTAAAAAAAAATGTAATAATGACATTGCAGAGGAAATAATTATCTCCAACCATTACTGATCACTGGAGGCAACCAATATTTGCCCCAAAGGACCTATCAATTCTGAATGGGTATATTGGCTTAGTTCAGCTTTAATAGATGTCATTAGGATAAATAATGCAGTCAGTAGGATCACAGATGGCCACAGTGGTGGGTATATGGTGGGCAGGGATCAATTCTCTGGTTGTTTCCTGACTGCTTTCATTGGTATACAAAAATGAGTTGGCTTATATCAACTCTGGTCTCCTTGTAGATGGTGGCTGCTGCCAAGGAACTCAATGTAGGACATTTGTCAATGCACTGCTGCCCTCCATAAGGTGCTGAATGCCTGACCCCAACCCACTAAGAGCTACAACATCTTAGAGGTGCCAAATGAAGCTGTACTTTCTCTGAGTTTTCCAGGTGCTGGAGCCATGTGGTAATCTGAAGAGAAATACAGAGAATGCCCTTCTCTCTGGTTCTTGACTTTCTCACTTGGATACTCTCTGGTTCAGAGTCTCACAAACTTTCTCAAGGAAGGAATTGTTTTATCCTGTGGTTTTAACATCATTCTCCACAAGAACAGAAACACTGCAGTTCAAGAGACCCTGAGAGTGGTAGCCAATGTTCCATTAACCTTATTACACCCAGTATCCCTGGATAATGCAAACACCCATGTATATAAACTTACACAAATAAGACACCTAAAAGAGAAATATGTGTGCATGTTTAGGTTTATGTGTGGGGAGAGGGGTGTTGTTGAGACCCTCTATCAGTTTGTCTTTAGGATAAGGTCATAACATATTAATGTATACCTAGGTGAAAAAAATTATATTTGGCAAAGATTAGTCATTATTCATTCTGGGACAATTTCGTTGCTGTGCTTAAAGTTTTTTGACACTTAGAATACTTCAGAATGTTTATGACAGAATGGAATTTTACAAAAGCAACAGAGCATCTGCAGATACTCCAAGGTAGCGTATAGGACAGTCACGTTCAGGCGCAGAGAAATATACAGTTGGGCCCAAAGATGGTGTTTTAAGTTTTAAAAAATGAGTTGTTAACATTTTAAAATCAAGAAATTTGGGGGCAGCTGGGTGGCTCAGTCGGTTAAGCGTCTGCCTTTGGCTCAGGTCATGATCCCAGGGTCCTGCTTGCTTGGGAGTCTGCTTCTCCCTCTGCCTGCCACTCCTGCTGCTTATGTGCTCTCTTATCCTGTGCTCTCTCTCTGATAAATAAAAATCTTAAAAAAAAAATTTCATTTCGAAATATCTGGATTTCAAAGTCATACTGCACCCTCATTGCCAGATGGCAGTAATAGGTTATGATTTTTAGAGAGGGCACTCTTCTCCAGTTTTTTTTTATATTTTCCACCTGCCCATTTCATTCTTTTTTTTTTTTTTGTCATTTAAAACCTTTTTATTTGAACTAATTTCAAACATACAGGAAAGTTATAATCCATAGAACAGAAAGTTGCACAAAGGACTCCTGTCTATACTTCACCCAGCTTCACCCGGTGTTAGGATTTTGCCACACTGGCTTTCTCTGTCTCTTTCTCAATCTACCTACCTATATAAAATGATTATTTTTCTGAACCAATTGGTAGTAAGCTGCAGACATGATGTCTTAACTTCTAAATAATTGCAGCATAGATTTCCTTTTTTTTTTTTTTTTTAAGATTTTATTTATTTGTCAGAGAGAGAGAGAGAGAGCGCACAAGTAGTGGAGTGGCAGGCTTCCTGCTGAGCAGGGAGCCCAATGATGGGCTCAATCCCACCCTGGGATCATGACCTGAGCCAAAGGCAGCCGCTCAATTGACTGAGCCACCTACAGGCCCCTGCAGCATAGATTTCCTAAGAGTAAGGATATTTTGCCCGTTTCATTCTATAGGTATTTATATTCGTATTCTCTGCTTTGGAGCCTCATTCAAATGGCATATTTATGAAAGTGCCCAAATTAATTCTACAGAAATTAACTTACTCGACTAAAAGCTCTACAAATACAATATCAAAGGCTCTTAACATTAATTTCATCTTGTCCAGTGGTTTCCAAAAATCTGGTCGTGAACTAGCATGTGGATGACTGCAGGAAAATTAACTGGGGAAGTTTTCTGAATTCAGATTACCAGACCCCCATCCTCAAAGATATCTGCTGTGTTTATGACAATATCTAGAAAAATTCTCTTGTACAAGTGTGTTGGGAACCATTGGTTTCCTCCAGCCTTTCTTACGTTGGAGTGAGGGAGTTGTGGGAGGGCCACAGAAGTGTATCACTGACTACGGAAGCTTGACTGCTTGATGGGTCCAGGAATACTGATAAGTAGAATTAAATTTGTTGGCATTACTAATTTTATTTTGATCAGAACAGTCCACTGAATGCAAAAATCAATATCGAAGAGAAAGGTAGCTGAAGCTAAAATTAGGTCAGAAGCAAAATCAGGTCAGATGTCTCTATCCCATGCTCCCTCTATTTTTCTCCAATCTATTCTCTGATAACATAAGCATCTCTGCTCTGCACATCCTCTTAGTTCCCAGGCTTCTTCCAGTTTTTCAAAATGCTTATCAGAGGGGTAAGCAATTGAGTGATTCTTGAGTTTGATATTTCTCTCATTTTTTCTCTTCTACTTTTTTCTTAATCTCCCCTGTCCACGGATATTCTTTGAGGTTCTTGCACAGTATCAAGATAGAGCACTCACATTCCGATGGTGGGTCACATAAATATCTCTTACTTAAGTTTTGACATTGATCCATTTTTCTCTGGTCTTTGTCAGTATTTTTCACTGGATAATGTTCATCATTTATTTCCTGATTTTACACACACACACACATACATACACACACACACACACTCAGAGAAGGTTATACTCAGAGGAAGTGTATATGGTGGGGGTCGAGGAAGAAATTAGTAGCTTCAGATTGGAGTCCAGAATCCCTGTGGCTTTAGGAATCTGTTTATTGTCCCTCTGAAAAAAATTACCTCAATCAGTACTCTGTCAACAGCCGTAAAAAAGTAATGGTATCCTATGGGCACAGGAAAGCAATAATGTTCTCGTATGGGCTTACTCCAAGAGAAAAGTGCTAGACAACACTAAGTAGCTACTCACGGCTGGAAGACTGATGCTGCTTCTATGCATATGAACTAAAGGCAAATGAAGAAAATTTCTCCTGAATTATAATTAGTTCTTTTATCTGTATGAATATTTCAAACATCAAGTTTGATAAAATAGAAGAAACACAACATAACTTCTGTGGCTTTGCTGAATGCCACCAGTGAAACAGCAGCCTGATTAAATAAAATACAGCATTCAGGACTTCCATGAAAAATGTCATTCACGTGCTCAAGCCTTCTCTTTTCCCTTCCTGACTCCTTCTTCCTCTTTTCCTTAATCTCCCCGCCTCCCTTTTCCCTTGCATTAGTTGTCTTTCTCTCTGCAAAACACCATCCCAAACAGAGTGGCTTAAGACTACAAACATTTATCACACAGTTCTGTGAGTTGGCAATTCTGTTCTCAGCTTGGTTCAGTAATGTATCTGAGGTCAGCTTCTGGTCAGCCAGGAGGCTCTGCTTCTAAGTGTTGGCTGCTTATCAGCTGAGGGATTGAGGACAATAGAGCAAGTATCTTTTAATACACAGCAGGCTAGCCTGTGTCAGTTCACATGATGGCTGGGAAGGTTCTGAAAGAGCGTGAGGTATGCAAAGTCAGGACTGGTACAGCTTCACTTCTACCTCACTCCATGGTCAAAGCAAGTACAGCCCAGATGCAGAGGACTAAGGGTTAGATTTTGCCTCTTGCTGGGAAGTCCTATAAAGTCACATTGCAAAGGGGGATGGATAAAGGTTGGAGTGGAGAATTGGGGCATATTTTGTAACCTATCACCTCCCTCCTGCAATTTTCATGAATCTCTTGGTAACTTACAATCATTGCAGTACATGTATGTGTAGGTTCTGTAAAGTGACTATAGAGTGACAAAAAGAATAAAAAATACTGTTGCTATATTCAAGTTGCTTATAATCTACTGAGAAGAAAAACATCACCTTCATCTGAGATCTACAGATACAAGCAATTTCAGTTTATAACAGTCAAATATATATACACTAGGAAAACATGAATGAAAGGTTATTGGTAGAGAGGAGTATTTGAACCACAATGAACTTTGTTTAGCTAACCTCAGCTGCCTGTTTATTTCTACCACAAGACTAAGCTCTTCTGAGGGATTGTCAAAACCATCTTTAATCTTGTTCCACACAACTTAGATAACCTCTTGCATGTTCAGCAATTTATTTCCAACAACTTTAAACATATTTAAAAACGGGAAAAAATAGTACAATTAACCCCCCCCATATACCCACCACCAAGTCAAACAATTGTCAACATTTTGCTACACTTGTATCATATATATACATACATGTATACATAGGCACACACCTATAGATATATATATATCATATATTAAACGTTGCTAGAAATACTGCCACATAGTTTATTTCCCAATTGTAAGGGGGAAAATAAACATTCACAATGGAGAAATCTGATTATCACCATCACAAATAATGAAGCAAGTAGTCATTTTGTGACTCTGGATATGAAGCGACATATCCAGCACCACCAATGAGTTATTTTATTAAATTGTGGCAAAATATACATAACATAAAATGTATTAACTATTTTGAAGTATACAGTTCAGTGGCATTAAGCATATTTACATTGTTGTGCAACCATCACCACTATCCATCACTAGGACTTGTTTTCATCTTCCCAAATGGAAACTCCCTACCACTAAACATCAACTTTCTCTTTCTCCTTTCCCCAAGCCCCTGGCAACCACCATTCTATTTGTTTTTAAGAACTTGACTACTCTAGAAACCTCACATATGTGAAATCACAATATTTGTCCTTTTGTGACTAGTTTATTTCACTTAGTATAATGTCATCAAGATTCATCCATGTGGTAGAATGTGTCAGAATTTCTTCCTTCTTAGGGTTGAATGATATTCCATTGTATGTATATACCATATTTTGTTTATCCATTCATCCACTGACAGACATTTGGATTACTTTCAGCTTTTGGCTATTGTGAATATTGCTGCTATGAACGTGGATATATAACTACCTTTTCGAGTCACTTTCAGTTCTTTTGGATACTCTTGAAAATGTTATTTTATTGTCTTAATTTCCTTTTTAGACTGTTAATTGTTAGTGTATAGAAATGCAGTTGATTTTTGCATGTTGATTTTGTATTCTGCAACTTTGCTTAGTTTATTAGTTCTAACAGTTGTTTGTTTGTTTTAATCTCAGTGTTTCCTACATATAAGATTATGACATCTGTGAACTGAGATAATTTTTTTTCTTCCTTTCCAATTTGGATGCCTTTTCTTTCTTTTTCTTGCCTAATTTCTTTGGCTAGGACTTCCAGTTCTATGTTAAATAGAAGTGGCCAAAGTAGGCATTTTTTATCTTATTCCCAGTCTTAGAGAAAAAAACTTTCAGTCTTACACTATTGAGTATGATGTTAGCTATGGGTTTTTCATATAAGGTTTTTATTATGTTAAGGTAGTTTCCCTCTATTCCTCATTTGGTGAATGGTTTTATCATGGAAAGTTGTTGAATTTTTAAAATGCTTTTTCTGCATCAATTGAGATAATCATGTGGGATTTTTTTTCTTTCTGTTAATGTGGCATTTTATATTGATTTTGCAGGTTGAACCAACTATGCATTCCGGGTATAAATCCCTGTTGGTCCTTGGTATACCTTTTTAACATCCTGTTCTATTGTTTGTTAGTAATTTTGTTGAGGATATTTGGGCTAATATTCATTAGTTTTCTTTTCTTGTAGTGTCTTTGGCTTTGGAATCAGGATAATGCTGGTCTCATAGAGAGATTTAGGAAGTGTTACCTCCCTTTCAATTTTTTAGAAGAGTTTGAGGTTGTGTTAATTCTTCTTTATATGTTTGGTAGAATTTCACCAGTGAAGCCATCTTGTCCTGAACCTTTCTGTGTTGGGAGGTTTTTGATTACTGACTGAATTTTCTTGTTCCTTACTGGTCTGTTCAGATTTTCCATTCCTGACAATTTAGTCCTGGTAGCTTGTAAGTTTACAGGAATTTGCACATTTCTTTTAGACTATAATCCTTTTTATTTCTGTAAAGTCAGTAATAATGTAAGCCACTTTCAATTCTGATTTTATTTACTTTAGTCTTTTTAGTTACTCTAACTACAGATTGTTAATTTTGTGATCTTTTTGGAAAAACAAAAACAAAAACAAGGATCTTGTTTTCACTGATTTTTCTCCATTGTTTTTCTGTTCTCTATTTTATGGATCTCCACTCTAACCTTAGCTCTACTTTCTGCAAGCTCAGAGCTTAGTTTTTTCTTCTTTTTCTAGTTCTTTAGGCTAAACTCTTCACTTGTGACCCTTGTTCTTTTTAAATATAAGCATTTACAGTTATAAATTTCCCTCTTTGTGTTGCTTTTGCTTCATCCCATATCCTTTTGTGGAGACACAATTTTTCTAAAAATTATGAGTTTATGTAATCTTCATTTCAACATAGCAGAAAATTTACTTAGTTTTTGAACTTTATATTCGTGTTTCTTTTTCCGTACATTGCAATCATGACATAGAATAATGTTAAAGTGATTGTTTTTTTGTAGCATAATACAATGTTCACAAGTGTCAAAATATAAATATAAATATTAAAAAAAATTTTTATTATATTAGTCACCATGTAAGTCACCATGTACTCATCATTAGCTTTTGATGTAGTGTTCCATGATTCATTGTTTGCATATAACACCCAGTGCTCCATGCAATACATGCCCTCCTTAATACCCATCACAGGGTTAACCCATCCCCCCACCTCCCTCCCTTCTAAAACCGTCAGTTTGTTTCCCGGAGTCCATGGTCTCTCATGGTTCGTCTCCCCCTCTGACTCCCCCCGCACCTTAATTTTTCCCTTTCTTCTCCTAATGACACTACAGACAAAGGGCTGATATCCAAGATCTATAAACAACTTCTCAAACTCAGCACCCAAAAAACAAATAAGTCAAAAAATAGGCAGAAGACATGAACAGACACTTCTCCAAAGAAGACATACAAATGGCTAACAGACACATGAAAAAATGTTCATCGTCATTAGCCATCAGGGAAATTCAAATCAAAACCACATTGAGGGGGGTGCGGAGCAAGATGGCAGAGGAGTAGGAGACCTGGATTTCGTCTCCTCTCAGGAATTCAGCTGGATAGGGATCAAACCATTCTGAACACCTACAAACTCAACAGGAGATCGAAGAAAAGAAGAGCAACAACTCTCTCATCAGAAAAGCGACCACTTTCTGGAAGGTAGGCCGTGCGGAGAAGTGAATCCGAGGCGATATTCGGGAGGATAGACGGCGGGGGAGGGGCCTCCGTCAGCCACTTCTGGCAAGTGATAGACCACGAAGCACAAAATCGGAACTTTTAAAAGTCTGCTCCGCTGAGGGATGTCACTCTGGTGGCTAAGAAGGGGGTGGAACCCTCCGGGACAATGTGGTCTCAGGACCCTCGGGGTCACAGAAAGACCGGGGGTGCCTGAGTGTGGCAGAGCTCCCAGGTAACGGAGCAGGGAAGCCGGCTGCAGAGGCGGAGCCCAGGCGCGGGCTCTCAGCTCGGGGTCGCCATAAACCATGATCCGCAGCACAGTCGGGCCCCTGCTCTTCCAGCAGGGACCCAACAAGCGGCAGATCCGGGGAGACTCACCTTCCTCCCCCGGGAGGAGGCGCACGGGAGTGCACCGCAGGGATCTGCTGGGTTTGGAGACTCCACCCGGGGTCAGGTGCCAGAGATAGAAATGCACGGTCACAGGCCGGGAGAGCATGGAGTGTGGCCGGAGACCGGGGAGACGGGAGTGACTGATGGCTTTTCTCTGGGGGCTCACTGAGGAGCGGGGCCCCGAGTTCTCGGCTCCTCCGGAGCGGAGATTGGGAAGCCGCCATTTTCACTCTCCGCCTGCAAAGCTGTACAGAAAGCTCGCAGGGAACAAAAGCCCCGGAGAGCAAACCCGAGCAGATTACTTAGCCAGGAGGGGGCAAGGGTGGGGCAATTCCGCCTCCGGCAGAGACATTTGGAAACCACGGCAACAAACCCCTCCCCAGAAGATCAGCGAGAACAGCCAGCCAAGACCAAGTTTACCGATCAATGAGGACGGCAGAACTCCAGCGCTAGGGGACTACTGCACATAGAATTCATGGCTTTTTTACCATGATTCTTTAGTCTTTTAAAGTTAATTTTTTTAACTGTCTTTTGTCTTTTTATTTCTTTTTGAATTTTTCTTTTTCGCTTTTTCAACCAACATCTTATCAATCCCTTTTTTTAAAAGAAACATTTTTATTTTTCATTTTTAGAGTCATATTCTATCCCTTCATAGTAGTTACCCATAGTTTTGGCTTATATATATAAGTTGTTCTCTCTTTAAAATTTTGAGACAGTTTCTTCTAACAGATTAAAATATACCCTAAATCTCTAGTATATGGTGTTTTCTATTCCCCTGCCTGATCACATCCTCTCCCTTTTTTCTTTTTTCTTTTTTTAAATCCTCTTCTTTCTTTTTTCAAACAACTTCTTATCAATTCCTTTTATAAAATTTTTTATAATTTCCATCTTTACAGTCATATTCCATCCCTTCATCATATCAACCCTTATTTTTGTACATATATAAGTTTTTCTTTCTTTAAAATTTTGGGAGGCACTTTCTTCTAAAAGACCAAAATACACCCCAAATCTAGTGTGTGGCACTGATCTATATACCATATAGATCATATTTGATAACATTCTGGTTTTTTTGTTGTTGTGGTTGTTTTGTTTTGTTTGTTTTTGTTTTTATCTTTGTCTTTCTTTTTCTTTTTTTCTTTTTCTTTTTTCTCTCTTTCCCTTTCTTATCCCACTGCTTCAGGTCTTTTCTGATTAGTTTAGAGTATATTTTCTGGGGACGTGGTTACTCTGCTAGGATTTTGTTCTCTCATTAATCTATTCTCTGCACAAAATGAAAAGATGGAAAAAATCACCTCAACAAAAAGAACAAGAGGTAGTACCGACTGCCAGGGACCTACTCAATACGGACATTAGTACGATGTCAGATCTAGAGTTCAGAATCATCACTTTAAAGATACTAGCTGGGCTTGAAAAAAATATGGAAGTTATTAGAGAAACCCTTTCTGGAGAAGTAAAAGAGCTAAAATCCAACCAAGTAGAAATCAAAAAGGCTATTAATGAGGGGCAATAAAAAATGGGGGTGCTAAGTGCTAGAATAAATGAGGCAGAAGAGAGAATCAGTAATACAGAAGATGAAATGATGGAAAATAAAGAAGCTGAGAAAAAGAGAGATAAACAACTACTGGATCACGAGAGCAGAATTCGAGAGATAAGCGATACCATAAGACGAAACAACATTAGAATAATTGGGATCCGAGAAGAAGAAGAAAGAGAGAGAGGGGCAGAAGGTATAATGGAGCAAATTATAGCAGAGAACTTCCCTAATTTGGGAAAGGAAACAGGCATGAAAATCCAGGAAGCACAGAGAACCCCTCTCAAAATCAATAAAAATAGGTCAACACCCCAACATGTAATAGTAAAACTTACAAGTCTCATAGACAAAGAGAAAATCCTGAAAGCAGCTCAGGAGAAGAGATATGTAACCTACAAGGGTAGAAACATTAGATTGGCAACAGACCTATCCACAGAGACCTGGCAGGCCAGAAAGGACTGGCAGGATATATTCAGAGCACTAAATGAGAAAAATATGTAGCCAAGAATACTCTATCCAGCTAGGCTGTCATTGAAAATTAAAGGAGAGATAAAAAGCTTCCAGGACAAACAAAAACTAAAGGAATGTGCAAACACAAAACCAGCCCTATAGGAAATCTTGAAAGGGGTCCTCTAAGCAAAGAGAGAGCCTAAAACCAACATAGACCAGAAAGGAACACAGACAATATACAGTAACAGTCACCTTACCAGCAATACAATGGCACTAAATTCCTATTTTTCAATAGTTACCCTGAATGTAAATGGGCTCCATGCCCCAATCAAAAGACACAGGCCAGCAGACTGGATTAAAAAACAAGACCCATCGATATGCTGTCTGCAAGAGACTCATTTTAGACCCAAAGACACCCCCAGATTGAAAGTGAGGGGGTGGAAAACCATTTACCATGGTAATGGACACCAAAAGAAAGCTGGGGTGGCAATCCTTATATCAGACAAATTAGATTTTAAACGAAAGACTGTAATAAGAGATGAGGAAGGACACTATATCCTACTTAAAGGATCTATCCAACAAGAAGATCTAACAATTGTAAATATCTATGCCCCTAACATGGGAGCAGCCAATTATATAAGGCAATTAATAACAAAAGCAAAGAAACACATCGACAACAATACAATAATAGTGGGGGACTTTAACATCCCCCTCACTGAAATGGACAGATCATCTAAGCAAAAGATCAACAAGGAAATAAAGACTTTAAATGACACACTGGACCAAATGGACTTCACAGACATATTCAGAACATTCCATCCCAAAGCAATGGAATACACATTCTTCTCTAGTGCCCATGGAACATTCTCCAGAATAGATCACATCCTAGGTCATAAATCAGGTCTCAACCGGTACCAAAAGATTGGGATCATTCCCTGCCTATTTTCAGACCACAATGCTTTGAAACTAGAACTCAATCATAAGAGGAAAGTCGGAAAGAACTCAAATACATGGAGGCTAAAGAGGATCCTACTAAAGAATGAATGGGTCAACAGGAAAATAAAGAAGAATTAAAAAAATACATGGAAACCAATGAAAATGAAAACACAACTGTTCAAAATCTTTGGGATGCAGCAAAGGCAGTCCTGAGAGGAAAGTATATAGCAATACAAGCCTTTCTCAAGAAACAAGAAAGGTCTCAAGTACACAACCTAACCCTACACCTAAAGGAGCTGGAGAAAGAACAGCAAATAAAGCCTAAACCCAGCAGGAGAAGAGAAATCATAAAGATCAGAGCATAAATCAATGAAATAGAAACCAAAAGAACAGTAGAACAGATCAACGAAACTAGGAGCTGGTTCTTTGAAAGAATTAACAAGATTGATAAACCCCTGGCCAGACTTATCAAAAAGAGAAGAGAAATGACCCAAATCAACAAAATCATGAATGAAAGAGGAGAGATCACAACCAACACCAAAGAAATACAAACAATTATAAGAACATATTATGAGCAACTCTATGCCAGCAAATTAGATAACCTGGAAGAGATGGATGCATTCCTAGAGATGTATCAACTACCAAAACTGAACCAGGATGAAATAGAAAACCTGAACAGACCTGTAACCACTAAGGAAATTGAAGCAGTCATCAAAAATCTCCCAAAAGACAAAAGCCCGGGGCCAGATGGCTTCCCAGGGGAATTCTACCAAACATTTCAAGAAGGATTAATACCTATTCTTCTGAAACTGTTCCAAAAAATAGAAACGAAAGGAAAACTTCCAAACTCATTTTATGAGGCCAGCATTACCTTGATCCCAAAACCAGACAAAGACCCCATCAAAAAGGAGAATTACAGACCAATATCCCTGATGAACATGGATGTAAAAATTCTCACCAAAATACTAGCCAATAGGATCCAACAGTACATTAAAAGGATTATTCACCATGACCAAGTGGGATTTATCCCTGGGCTGCAAGGTGGGTTCAACAACCACAAATCAATCAATGTGATACAATACATTAACAAAAGAAAGAACAAGAATCATATGATTCTCTCAATAGATGCAGAAAAAGCTTTTGACAAAGTACAGCATCCTTTCTTGATCAAAACTCTTCAGAGTATAGGGATCGAGGGTACATACCTCAATATCATAAAAGCCATCTATGAAAAACCTACAGCAAATATTATTCTCAATGGGGAAAAACTGAGAGCTTTCCCCCTAAGGTCAGGAACACGGCAGGGATGTCCACTATCACCACTGCTATTCAACATAGTATTGGAAGTCCTAGCCACAGCAATCAGACAACAAAAAGAAATCAAAGGCATCCAAATCGGCAAAGAAGAAGTCAAACTCTCACTCTTTGCAGATGATATGATGCTTTATGTGGAAAACCGAAAAGACTCCACCCCAAAACTGCTAGAACTCATACAGGAATTCAGTCAAGTGGCAGGATATAAAATCAATGCACAGAAATCAGTGGCATTCCTATACACCAACAACAAGACAGAAGAAAGAGAAATTAAGGAGTCGATCCCATTTACAATTGCACCCAAAACCATAATATACCTAGGAATAAATCTAACCAAAGAGACAACGGATCTGTACTCAGAAAACTATAAAATACTCAGGAAAGAAATTGAGGAAGACACAAAGAAATGGAAAAACGTTCCATGCTCATGGATTGGAAGAACAAATATTGTGAAGATGTCAATGCTACCTAGAGCAATCTACACATTCAATGCAATCCCCATCAAGATACTATCCACTTTTTTCAAAGAAATGGAACAAATAATCCTAAAATTTGTATGGAATCAGAAAAGACCCCGCATAGCCAGAGGAATGTTGAAAAAGAAAAGCAAAGCCGGCGGCATCACGATTCCGGACTTCAAGCTCTATTACAAAGCTGTCATCATCAAGACAGCATGGAACTGGCACAAAAGCAGCCACATAGATCAATGGAACAGAATAGAGAGCCCAGAAATGTACCCTCAACTCTATGGTCAACTCATCTTCGACAAAGCAGGAAAGAATGTCCAATGGAACAAAGACAGTCTCTTCAACAAATGGTGTTGGGAAAATTGGATAGCCACATGCAGAAGAATGAAACTGGACCATTTCCTTACACCACACACAAAAATAGACTCCAAATGGTTGAAAGACCTCAATGTGAGACAGGAGTCCATCAAAATCCTAAAGGAGAACACAGGCAGCAACCTCTTTAACCTCAGCCGAAGCAACTTCTTCCTAGAAACATTGCCAAAGGCAAGGGAAGCAAGAGCAAAAATGAACTATTGGGACTTCATCAAGATAAAAAGCTTTTGCAAAGCAAAGGAAACAGTCAACAAAACCAAAAGACAACCGACAGAATGGGAGAAGATATTTGCAAATGACATATCAGATAAAGGGCTAGTATCCAAAATCTATAAAGAACTCATCAAACTCAACACCCAAAGAACAAAGAATCCAATCAAGAAATGGGCAGAAGTCATGAACAGACATTTTTCCAAAGAAGACATCCAAATGGCCAACAGACACATGAAAAAGTGCTCAATATCGCTCAGCATCAGGGAAATCCAAATCAAAACCTCAATAAGATACCACCTCACACCAGTCAGAATGGCTAAAATTAACAAGTCAAGAAATGACAGATGTTGGCGGGGATGCGGAGTAAGGGGACCCTCCTACACTGTTGGTGGGAATGCAAGCTGGTGCAGCCACTCTGGAAAACTGTATGGAGGTGCCTCAAAAAGTTGAAAATAGAGCTACCATATGATCCAGCAATTGCACTACTGGGTATTTACCCCAAAGATACAAAAGTAGGGATCCGAAGGGGTACGTGCACCCCGATGTTTATAGGAACAATGTCCACAATAGCCAAACTGTGGAAAGAGCCAAGATGTCCATCGACAGATGACTGGATAAAGAATAGGTGGTATATATATACAATGGAATATTATGCAGCCATCAAAAGGAATGAGATCTTGCCATTTTCAACGACGTGGATGGAACTGGAGGGTATTATGTTGAGTGAAATAAGTCAAACAGAAAAAGACATGTATCATATGATCTCACTGATATGAGGAATTCTTAATCGCAGGAAACAAAGTATTGTTGGGAGTGGGGGGTCGGGTGGGAGGGATGGGGTGACTGGGTGATAGACACTGGGGAGGGTATGTGCTCTGGTAAGCGCTGTGAATTGTGCAAGATTGTTGAATCTCAGATCTCTACCTCTGAAACAAATAATGCAATATATGTTAAGAAAAAAAAGAAGAAGAAGGTTGCGGGAGGGGAAGAATGAAGCGGGGGAAATTGCTGGGGTAGACGAACCATGAGAGACGATGGACTCTGAAAAACAAACAGGGTTCTAGAGGGGAGTGGGGTGGGAGGATGGGTTGGCCTGGTGATGGGTATTGAGGAGGGCACATTCTGCTTGGAGCACTGGGTGTTATGCACAAACAATGAATCATGGAACACTTCATCTAAAACTAATGATGTAATGTATGCGGATTAACATAAGAATTAAAAAAAAAACGACATTGAGATACCACCTTACACCAGTTAGAATGGCAAAAATTGACAAGGGAAGAAACAACAAATGTTGGAGAGGTTGTGGAGAAAGGGGAACCCTCTTACACTGTTGGTGGGAATGCAAGGTGGAACAGCAACTTTGGAAAATAAATATTAACACTGAAATTAAACTGCTGAACAAAGTTTAAGATTTCTTTTGTACTTCTTTTTAAAATAGGCCTATCCACTTCTTTTTAATTGTGATAAGAACACATTAAGGGTTCTTTTAACTTGAGATCTACCCCCTCAACAAATTTTTAAGTGTACAATGACATATTGTTAATTATAGGCACACTGTTGTGAAACAGATCTCTAAAATTTATTCATCTTATATACTGAAATTTTATATCCATTGAAAAACAACTTCCCATTTTTACCTCCCCCCAGCCCCTGGCAACCACCATTTTTCTTTTGTGTTTCTATTTTAGATAACTCATATGAGTAAAGTCACGCATTGTTTTTCCTTCTGTGTCTGGCTAATTTCACTTAGCATAATGTCTTCAAGGTTTATCCATGTTGTTGCATATAGCAGGATTGACTTCTTTTTGAAGGCTGAATATTCTATTGTATGTATATGCTCCATTTTCTTTATTCATCTGTTCATGGACACTTAAATTGTTTCTATATCTTGGCTATTATGAATAAACTGCAATGAACATGAGAGTGCTAACATCTCCTTGAAATCCTGATTTCATTTATTTAGGATATATATGTGGAGGTAGTATTGGGGGTCATGTGGTAGTTCTATTTTTAATTTTTTGAGGAGCCTCCATGTTTTCCTTTAGAGGTTGAATCATTTTACATTCTGATCAACAATGTACAAGGACTCCAATTTCTCCCCATCTTTGCCAGTTGTTGTTATTTTATATATGATAGCCATCCTAACACGCATGAGGTGATACCTCATTGTAGGTTTTGATTTTCAATTTCCTGATGATTAGTGTTATTGAGCATCCATATTCACATAGTTAAAAAGTAAATTACAAACTCAAAGAAATTTAGTTTCTTTGTCCTCTCAACCCATATCCCTTTACCACTTCTATATAACCATTTTTATTAATTTTTAGCTGTTTCTTCTGATAAATATCTTTATGTGTATATATTTATGCTTATATATAAATAAAATAATATATATTTGTATTATTATTTCCTCTCCTTCCTCACACAAATGTTAGCATGCTATATACAGTGTTTTGTACCTTATTTTTGATTAATGGTTTTTTCTAGAGATTTTTCCATATAAGTACATAGTTATCTTTTTCATTCTTTTTATGTGGCTGCATATTAATTCAATGTACAAATGCATGATATCTTATTCAAGCACTCCCTTACCAGAAGACATTTTGTGTTTTTCCAGACATTTACTATTACAAATAATGCAGTACTAAATAATTTTGTGAATGATATTTTGGACTTCTATAGGTAGGTGTTTAAAGTAAATTAGTCTGAGCAGAATTATAGGTAAAAGCATGAATGCATCTATAATTTCCCTAACTTAATTTTACCACCTATCCAATGCTTGCTGCTTTTTCACATAAGTAGTGCAATAAGGTGGGAATGCTTAGACTTTGGAGTCTCCCTGGTCTGGACTTGAATCCTGACTTTATAACTTACTAATAAACTTTGTGGCCTTGAAGGTTAATTATACCTACTTCACAGGGCTATTAAAATTAAAAGAAACAATGTTTAAAGCATCTAGTATCTTGTTTTGCATCAGAGATGCTCCCCAAATATTAGTTCCCTTTTCAACTGCTCAAGTCAATAACATCTTAATGACTTTGGCTGTTCGATATTTTCAGAATTCTAGATTCCTTTGTTTTGATTCTTTCGTGATTATCTCTTATTAACCTTCACACAAACTTAGTTTAGCCATAGAGTATTCTGAGTTTTATCCAGAAATTTTCAGCCATTGCTGTTGTTGTTGTTGTTGTTAGCTTAGAGTGCCTATTTCTGAACACATCTGTGCTATGGACTGTAGGACACCATTCTTCTCTGTGTCAGAGTTGGTCCCTGCTTTTTAATAAGATGTTTTGCTGTGTAACCCATGAAAAGAAGTGCTCATCAGTCCACACCTGGCATCCTCTGCTGCATCTGTTCTTAGGAGTCTAGAAATGAAATTTACATGATTGATTTCTACCTTAAAATATCTCACCATTTTGAATCATAAAAATTTTCCAAGCTTTATGTTATCAAAATTTCTCTGTTATCCTACTTTTAATTGTCAGAGCAATTTTCATGGATCCCAATTGAGCCCACACAGCCTAGGTCTGAGAATATAAGAGGTTTTTAAACTGCTTGGATTATACTGGCTCAGCAGCACTCATGCATATAGGCATGAGTCTCCACCAAATATTGAATCAAACAGAGACCATCTTACTAAAATAGTGTTTCTAACTTGAGAAAGTAATTGCTTTTGGATTATTCCAGTGACTTATATGATTCAATACAGTAGGGTTCTTAGCTTTTTAAAATCTATTTCATACTGTAGAGTACATGAATTTTATTTTTTAAAATATTTAATGCTTTAAACATTAAGTAAAGAATATCTTTTAGCAAATATTCACTTTTTCTGGGCAAATATATGTATGTTTAGCTAAGAGTTTGTTTGGCTATGAATAGGGCTTCCTAACTCTTAATATCAACTGTATGATCTCACTTATATGTGGAATTTCATAACAGCAAGCTCATAAAAACCAATAGTAGAATGGTGGTTGCCAGGGGCTGGGGCTGGGGGAAATGGAGAGATGTTGGTCAAAGGGTACGAATTTTCAGTTATAAGTAAGTTCCCAGGATCTAAGGTACATCATGGTAGCTGTAATTAATACTGTGCTGTATACTTGAATGTTGGCATGAGAGTAGAGCTTTAACATTTTCACTATAACAACAAGAAAATGGTAGTTATGAGGTGATGGATGTGTTAACTAACGTTATTGTGCTAAACATTTAGTAATATATACATGTATCAAATCATCACATTGTACACCTTAAACTTACATGAAGTTCTGTGTCAATTATATCTCAATAAATATAAAAACTCAGGAAATTTAAGTAAGACATAAAAATAATTGTTAATATTGTCAACATTAAGTGACATTGCATTATAAAAGCTTTTATAATTCAACTAGAGACAGTGCAATCTTAAAGTCTTGAGTACCATTTTTTTAATAAAGAAGAAATTATTCAATTCAGTCTCTACCCCCCACTCCTGCCAAAAAATTATGAGAATAACTCTTAGTAGGGGCTGCCTACCTACACTAGGTTTATTTTTTTATTTTTTTTAAAGATTTTATTTATTTATTTGAGAGAGAGAGAATGAGAGAGAGCACATGAGAGGGGGGAGGGTCAGAGGGAGAAGCAGACCCCCTGACGAGCAAGGAGCCCGATGTGGGACTCGATCCAGGGACTCCAGGATCATGACCTGAGCCGAAGGCAGTCGCTTAACCAACTGAGCCACCCAGGCGCCCTACACTAGGTTTATTAATCCTGCCTTCTTGATGATCTTTCACATTTGATTAAAATGCAAATGAATTCTGAGTCTGGAAAAAAGAGAAGTTGAGAAAATATCAATTGATAGGATAGCCCAGAACTGGCTCCTAATTTGACAACTGTTCTGGGATTATGATGTCTTCTAGATTAAGCAACATCTTGAAGAAACCAAAAATCCCATTTTATATAAGAACCTAAGCTCCTACCGTGGCCTTTAGAATCTTTTGTTTTTCAGCTAAGAGTCAGGAGACAAATGGGGAGTATTAAACCCAATCAACGCATGAGAAGAGAAGAGATCATTTTCTCCTGGTGAATTATTTTAAAGAGGATAAGATACACTGAGAGAGTGTATTTATATTCTGTCAGTTTATTTGAAAGAATGATATTCAACATTTCAACCCACTTTATTAACATTTCTGAACAGAAATACCTTTTTTTCCCTAGAACATAGTGAACTAATCTCCTTGGTTTCAAATCTTATGACCATGCCACAAATACCTAATGGCATCTTAGAGTAAATGAAACAAAGAAAAGAACCATTTCTTAAATGGGATTATGTACAGTGTTGTAACTGAATATATTACTTTGCTATTTTAAACTTTACTTCAAGCTTCTGATATGCCACATAAATTTTCTTACTCCTTATGCCATCTTGAATCGCAATGTGGAACACAAAAGAGATCTCCTGGAATCCAGTAGGCTAAGATTGCAGCTATGGACACTTCTTCCAACTGGAAAAGCACCTCTCTTTTCATCCTTAGCCCTTGGGTCTTTGGGGTACCTTGAGAATCCAGTGGAGCTTCAGAAGAAGAGTATGGCCATGCTTCATGTGTTTCCTTCAAGTTGTAAGGATAGCCGGCAAGCTGTTGGCAGCTAGGTAGCTCCTGATTTTGCCCCTGGGAGCAAGTTCACCCTCGCAGAAGTGCCCGGGGAGTGACTGGAAGTCCCTACACTCTACCTGTGTTCTCCACAATATTCTGTTTACCAGCCGGTGTTAATTTTGGATTAAGAGACTTTCTTTCCCAGGTTCTCTTGTTAAACTTAACATCTCTCATAAGAATACTCAATACTAACCAAGTTGCTAATGAATTACAAAACTATTTTGGGAATTATAGAACAGAGATGAAGGAAAAATTAGAGTGATGTATCTGAGCGGAGAGTGCCCTGGTACAAGGGACCGACACACTGAGAGCACTTGGCAAATAGAAGTGAGCATGTCAGAGAAGGAGAGATGGAAACTTTCCATAGACAAATTGGGCAATTGTTGGTGCCTCCAAGTGTTTATATGCTGCAGTCATTTTATGGGTGTAGAATGGCTTTTCCTACTTCCCCATAAATAGGGTGAGAAATCATCAACCTTGAAGAGGAAAGGGACCCTAATTTCATTGAATTTTTTTCCTTGGGTTAAACAGATATGGTCCTTCTTATTTAATGCTGTGGACAGTTTTCTCCTAATTCACCATTTGGGGCACTTTATGTGGCTTAAGAGTAGAACAGAATTGAAGAATTATGAACAATAATTAAATAGAGAACATCACATTTCAAAAAAACTGTGGTAAGAGGTGAAAGAAAGTTTGAAATCCTTAGTGGATAGCAGAGTGTGACATCAGTTATTTATGAACAATGGGGGGACCCCTGGGCTACCCCCACACCTTCTCTGCTGATCTCTAGCACTGACCCAGCTGTAGCTTTTGCTTTACTTCTCTTCATGCCTACTATGCTCTCGTGTCTGGGCAGCAGCATGTTTTTCTGCAGTTAGAAGGTTTAGATCTGTTTGAGCCCTGGCTCTGACACATTTCAAATGTACAACCTTAGGGAAATATCTTCATCTCTTTGAGAGATGGTACCACATGCTTAGCACTTGCATTATGGACCCACCAGGATCCTATTCCTAACAGCTGGATACAGTGTTTTCCAATTGACAAGGTCTCTTCAACTGTTATTTCTTTTTCTTTTTTCTGCCCTTGCTCTCCCAAATTGCAGTATACTAAAATCTTTTCTGATTTATCTTTAGTAAACCTTAGTTACATCAAATCTATAAATTAGATATGTATGAGCAAGGAAAACTAAAATGATGTTTTAATGTGTGCTTTATAGTTTTAATGCACATTATTTATTTATTTTTAAATTTTTGGCTTTGAAACAAAAAATTCTCCATTGCAGATTCATGGCTTTATGAGTTTTCTCTTAAAGATTTAATAAAATCCTGCCTTTCAGCCCTCAGTTTGGAGGTCCCATATTCATATTACACTGGTTGGGTGATGCAAAAAACAAAACAAAATAAAACTATTGACTTGTTCAAAATTCTTACAATAGGACACTCTTCCTGAAATAGATATGCTGCTCCAAGACTGATGGGCTAGCCCAGAAAACTTTATAGTCCCTGCTAGATAGCTGTCGTCTGTGAGAACTGAGGGAATTTAAGCTCAGGAAGTGTAAATATATTGATATCAACTTTAGTAGGCTGGATGCTGATGAGAACTTGCCTCTCAGATATCCAGAGCAATGGGACTGATATAAGGGAAAATAAAGCCTATGCACTTTGTATCAGTGAATTAGATCTAAAATAGCACCCATTCATATTGACCAGGATGATAAGTGAGAACTTCTAGGTCAGCCTTATGAAGAAGGTGGGAAGGAAGGAACTGTTAGTTAGTGTTGATGTTTTCCAACAGTTCTCAACATGCAAGTACCTTAAAATTCTTGCACGTATACTTGGTGCATTTAACTGTGCATTTTCTTCCAAATAAAATTATTTCTATTATTATTTAGTATTACTGCTAGTTTAATATTTATGGAATTATGAAATAAACAGGGATTGGGTCAGTGTCCTTCAGACTTTGGGATCTAACAAGATATTGAATGTATGGTAATCCTTCCCTTAACATCTGGTGTCCTCTTCATTAGATCAAGAACCCTGATTTTTAGCTGAGCATATTACAACCCAGAATAAAAGACTATATTCCCAACCTTCTTTGCCAGCTAGAAATGCAAAGGGATGAATCGTTACCAGGAAGATTCTGTGCTTTTCTGTCATTCCTCCTCTTTCTTCCTCAATAGTTATACATAACCAAAAGGTAACCTTGAAAAGGGAGCCATAGGCTGAATTTAGTGGAATGAACTGAGAGGAGCCCAAATTCCTAATAGTGCCATGGAGCTCTTTCCCAGCCTAGAGTTGCTCATTCAAGACTTCCTCTATGCAAGAAATAATTTAATTTCTTTCTTGTTTAAGCCACTGGTTGTTGTTTTCTTTGTTATATGAGAATAAATCCTAAGTTTTTAAATATAGACAGGATCAATAACAGCTCTATAAAGGGGCTATATTGGAGCCTGAGAGAAGAGGGAATATAGTAATACTAATCTCATCTTTATTTAAAAGTTTTGATATTTTGTTTACATAGAGTTTTTGCATACATTTTGATGTTTTAAAAATATTACATTGGGATTCTCACTTCTGATAAGATAAACTAGACATATTTTCCCCTATTATTTTAAGTACAGCTGAAAGTGTTTGATATATGCAATTATATGTAAACTATGGACTTTGAGCTATAATATGTCAATGCAGTTTCAGTGACTATAAAAAATGTACTGCTCTGGTAGAGGATGATGATAATGGGGGAAGCTGTACATGGTGTAAGGGCAGGGGATAGATGGGAAATCTCTGTACATTTATTCAATTTTGCTGTGAACCTAAAACTGCTGTAAAAAATAAAGTCCATTTTTAACAAAACTGATAGAACTGAAAGGATAAATAGACAAAACCACAATTGTATTTGAAGAAGTCAACACCCTTCTCTCAATAATTAATAGAACAATTACACAGAAAATCAGCAAGAATAGAAAAACTCAATACCATCAATGAATGGGATGTAATCCAGTTTCATAGAAAATAAACCATATTTGGGCCATAAATCCAACCTCAACAAATTTAATGACAAACAAACTCAGATTGAGTATTTTGTAACCACAATTGAATTAGAGTAGAAATCAATAACAGGAAGATAACAGAAAAATTTGTAAACATTTGGAAACTAAACAACATACTTCCAAACAATCTATGGGCCAAATACAAGTTTTAAGGTTAATGAAAACATGTGTTGAATTGCATGAAAATGAAGATACATATAAAAAATGTGTGAAACAGCAAAAGCAGTGCAGAGAGGGAGAGTAATAGCACTAAATGAATACTTTCAAAAAGAAGAAAAGTCTCAAATCAATAATCTATGCATTCACTTGAAGAATGTAGAAAATGAAGATCAAAATAAGCAAAAACAAGCAGAAGGAAAGAAATAATAGTGATAAGAACAGGAATAAATGAAACTGAAACAAAAGAGCAATAGATAAAACCAATGAAACAAAAAGCCAGCTCTTTGAAAATACCAATAAAAATGACAAACCTCTAGCAAAACAAATTTCCAATGTCAAGAGTGAAATAGGATGTCATTAGAGACCTTGCAGACACCAAAATGATAATAAGGAACTATTAGAAATAATTCTACATGCATGCATTTAACAAGTTAGATGAAAAGGACTGATTCCTCAGAAAACACAAACTACCACAATTCAGTAAATATGAAATAAGTAATTTTAATAGCTCTGTAACTATTAACACATTGAACTCATTATTTAATAATTTCCTCCCAAAATAATTTCTAGGCCTATATGGTTTCACTGGAGAGTTCTGCCAAACTGTTAAAGAACTTTAGTTCTTTAAGAGAAATTCTAAACAACCATTTCCAGAAAATAGAAAAGAAAGAAACACTTCCTATTTTATTTTATGAAACTGGGATTAATCTGACCAAAAGAAACCAGATCACAAGTACAAAAAAAAAAAAAAAAAGAAAGAAAGAAAGAAAGAAAACTACAGAGCAACCTATCTCACAAAGTAAAATCTGTAACTGAATATTAACAAATATATATTAGCAGTTTATAATAGGAATTATACTCATGACCAAGTGGGATTTATTCCACGGATACAAGGTTAGTTCAATGTTCAAAAATGAATCAGTGTGGGCGCCTGGGTGGCTCAGTTGGTTAAGCGACTGCCTTTGGCTCAGGTCATGATCCTGGAGTCCCTGGATCGAGTCCCGCATCGGGCTCCCTGCTCGGCAGGGAGTCTGCTTCTCCCTCTGACCCTCCCCCCTCTCATGTGCTTGCTCTCTCTCATTCTCTCTCTCTCAAATAAGTAAATAAAATCTTTAAAAAAATAAATAAATCAATGTAATCTACTATAATGGAGGCTAAAAGCAAAAACCACACGATCATATCAATCAATGCAGAAAAATAATTTGACCAAATTGGCCTGGTATTCATGGTAAAAACTCTATGTAAAATAGGAATAGAAGGTAGCTTCATCAACCTCAGAAAAAAAAAAAAATTCTACCCTAAACCTACAGGTAACACTATTGTTAGTGATGAAAGACTGAATGCTTTCCCCCTAAGATCAGGAACAAGGTAAGGATGTCCACATTTTTTTTTAAGATTTTATTTATTTATTCATGAGAGACAGAGAGAGAGAGGCAGAGGGAGAAGCAGGCTCCCAAGGAGCAGGGAGCCCGATGTGGGACTTGATCCCAGGACCCTGGGATCCTGACCTGAGCCGAAGGCAGACGCTTAACCATCTGAGCCACCCAGGTGCCCAACGATGTCCATTTTTATTAAATATGGTGTTGGAAGTTCTAGCCAATGCAATAAATCAAGAAGAGGAAGGAAAAACAAATAAATTAGAAAGGAAGAAATCAACTGCCTTTTATGTGTGGATAACAAGATATCTACATCCAGTGAGTTGAGGAAGGTCACAGGATATAAGATAAACATAAAAAAATAAACTGTATTTCTATATACTAGTAGCAAACACATGGTTAGTGGAATTAAAAATAAAATATCATTTACAATCACCTAAAAAACTAAATACTTTGGTGTAAATCTAACAAAACACATTTAGGACTTGTATGCTAATAAAAGAAAGAATATCTAAATAAATGGAGAGACATACTGTGTTATGTGTTGGAAGACTCAGCATAGTAAAGATGTCAAGTTTCTTTAAGTTGATATATAGGTTTAATACAACTATTATCAAAATTCCAGCAAAATTTTATGTAGGTATAGGTGAGACTGTTCTAAAATGTGTATGGAAATGCAAAAACAAAACAAAACAAAAAAACCCCTAGAATACAGCTAAAGTGAGTTTGCAAATGAAGAATAAAATCAAAGGATTTAGTCTACCTGATTTTAAGACTTATTAGGTAGTTACACTAATCAAGTCAGTATGTGATTGGCACAGGGACTAACATATGGATCAATAAAACACAACAGAGAACCAAGAAATAGCCTCAGACAAATATGACCAACTGATTTTTCACAAAGGTTCAAAAGTGATATAAGGGAGGAATGATAGCCTTTTATGGGCCCAGCACGCTTCCACTGTGCTACTCTGCTAGGAATGATAGCCTTTTAATACAAATAATGTTCCAGCAAGTGGACATCCATAGTTAAAGAAATGAAATTCAATAAAAGTCTCACACTTATGCAAAGATTAACTCAGAATGGATCATGGACTAAAATGTAAAACAGAAAAATATAAAAACTTTTATGAAAGAAAGTGTAGGAGAAAAATCTTTGGGATTTAAGGGTAGGCAAAAATTCATAAACTTGACACAAAGTGACTTGAAGATCCATAAACTCAATGATCCATAAAAAGAGAAATTAAATTGGACTTCGTCAAAATTAAGCTTATTTTCTTCTTTTTTTTTTTTTAAGATTTTATTTATTTGACAGAGAAAGCACAAGCAGAGGGAGAGAGAGGGAGAAGCAGGCTCCCTGCTGAGCAAGGAGCCTGATGTGGGACTAGATCCCAGGACCCTGGGATCACGACCCAGGCCGAAGGCAGCCACTTAACCAACTGAGCCACCCAGGCGTCCCAAGCTTATTTTCTTCTTGAAAGATCCTTCAAGTAGATGAAAATATTTGTAAGCCTTATGCCTAACAAAGAACAAATATTTAAGATAATAACTCCTAAAATGCAACGGTAAAACAAAAAATACAACAAAACAACAAACAAAAATCCAATTAGAACATGGCAAAAGACACGAACAGACATTTCACTAAAGAGGATAAATTGATGATGACAAATAAGCACATGAAAAGACATTCAATATCATTATCCATTAGGGAAATGCAAATTAAAACTACAGTGATTAGGCTGATAATTTTCCAAATCTCAAGTTCTGGTTCCTTTTAGCTTAGAAATTTATCTCCTTTCTCTTGTCTTTCACTGCAAGCCGCAGGGAGAAACCAGGCCATGCCTTCAACATTTAGCTTAGAAATCTCCTCAGCTAAATATCCAAATTCATCACTTACAAGTTTTACTTTCCACAAAACATTAAGACACAAATCATCCAAATTCTTTGCCACTTTGTAACAAGGATCACCTTTCCTCCAGTTTCCAGTGACATGTTCCTCCTCCCTGAGACCTTACCAGAAGCACCATTAAAGTCTTTTCAAAGTAATCTAAGCTTTTCCTTTATTATTATTATTATGTTCAATTAGCCAGCATATGGTACAGCATTAGTTTTTGATGTAGTGTTCAACTATTCATTAGTTTCATATAACACCCAGTGCTTATCACCACGCATGCCCTCTTTAATACCCATCACCCAGTTACTGCATTCCCCCCACCCCCCTCCCCTCTGTAACCCTCAGTTTGGTTCCTGGAGTCCAGAGTCTCTCATGGTTTGTCTCCCTCTCTTTTTCTAAAATGTACTTCCAACCCATCCAGCCTCTACCCATTACTTAGTTCCAAGCCACTTCCACAATTTGTTACAGCAGCAGTACCCTACTTCTCAGTACCAAATTTTATATTAGTTTGTTGGGGCTGCCATAACAAAGCCACGACAAACTGGGTAGCTTAAAAGACAGAAATTTATTTTCTCATAATTCTGGAGGCTAGAATTCCAAGTTCAAGGTGTCAATAAATTTGATTTCTTCTGTGGCCTCTCTCCCTGGCTTGTAGATGTATGTCTTCATATGGTCCTTCCTCTATGTGAGTCTGTGTCCTACTCATCTCCTCTTATGAGGACACCAGCCATATTGAATTACCGTCCACCATGTGACCTCATTTTACCTTAATTTCCCTTAAGGTGCTATCTCCAAATATAGTCATATTCTGCAGGTAGGACTTAAACATATATATGAACTTGGGGGAACCACAGTTCAGCCACAAGGCCCCTTATGTAAATCAATATATTTAGTTTTCTTCATTCTCCCAATTATCTCTGAAGATAATAAAAATTCAAGGGTGTGCCTTTTGGGACCAATCAAAAAATTAATCAATGAGCAAATATTACTCAATAAAGGTGCCATTTTAAATTTTATTACGTGTTTACTATATGATAGACAATGTATACATATTAAGTATTTAAAAAGTTTTTTTTTTTTAAAGATTTTTTATTTATTTGAGAGAGAGACAGCATGAGAGGGGGGAGGGTCAGAGGGAGAAGCAGACTCCCCGCTGAGCAGGGAGCCCCATGCGGGACTCGATCCTGGGACTCCGGGATCATGACCT
This sequence comes from Mirounga angustirostris, assembly GCF_029215605.1. Lineage (NCBI taxonomy): Eukaryota > Metazoa > Chordata > Mammalia > Carnivora > Phocidae > Mirounga > Mirounga angustirostris. Next base: position 169,075,036 of record NW_026991710.1, read on the forward strand.
GAGCCAAAGGCAGACGCTTAACCGACTGAGCAACCCAGGCGCCCAGTATTTAAAAAGTTTTTAAACAACTCTTTATAAAGGGAATTTTCCACCTAAAGTAGCACTTTCCTAGTAGATATCAGAATTCACTATCATATTTCATAACCAACTTAAACAGCTCACGTAGATAGAAGACATGAAATTGAATGATTCTAGTACTCTAGACACTTATTGAACCTATCTGAAGACACTTTTTACCAATGCACCAGGGGACTTATTTCAACTAATTGTACTGGACATGTGGACTCATTCTGTTCTAACATAGTGCTAGTCTTTGATGATTAAGTAGCATAGCCTCTATCATTAGCTCCTTTCTAGCATTTAAAAGCCCTTTATTTCTCTTTCTATCCAGTAAACAGCTAAGATAATTTCTTCACTGCTGTATGTTCCCTTGGTGGCAAGTTAATAGACGTAGAGTTGTAAGTCTGTCAGGTTCTAAACCAGATTTGAATCAAGGTCTGTTAAATTCCAAACCCGAAGCTCCTGCATTCATCCTGTACTGCCTGTGTGCCCACGACTTCCGGGTGCTATGAATAATGCACACACTTATGAAATACAGTTCTGATCCCTCAAGAGGCTAATGGATCTGTTGAGGTAAATAGAGATGAAAATAATAATGTGAGCAATATTTCAAGAAAAAAGAATTAATTGCTGAAGAATGGAAGAGGCCAAAAGCACTGGGGGCTTTTAGGTGAGAGAGCAGGGTGAAGAAAGAGACTTCAGGCAGCGATGTAGAAAGTATGTAAACAATGCTGAGTGCACTAATGTTCCTGTATCAGGGGTTGATAAAGCTGAACGGGTGTGTGGTCAGGTATGGCTGCAGTGTGCATAGGGAAACTGTATTTTATTCTCTATGCTAATACTCCTGGGAAATAGACCCTACTCATCTCAATAACAGGCACTGACACAACAATCCTCAAAAAAGGGTGAGTTGGAAGAGGAGACTTAAAAATGACCATGGGGGTGCCTGGGTAGCTCAGTTGGTTGAGTGTCTGCCTTTGGCTCAAGTTGTGATCCTGGGGTCCTGGGATCGAGCCCCGCATTGGGCTCCCTGCTTCTCCCTCTCCCTCTGCTGCTCCCTCTGCCTGTGCTCTCACTGTCAAGTAAATAAATAAAATCTTTAAAAAAAATAATAATAAAAATGACCACAAACTCACCATAATAAACCATGGGGCTCTATTGGAGATTTGTGTACAGGAAGTGACACCTGGTGACAGTGGTGTTTTTAAGAGATTCATCAAGAAGATGAGTGGAAGAGGGGCAATAGGAAGGGGGATGTAAATTACATATTTTAATCAAACCCCCAATTCTGTAAGTTATTTGTATTGCTTGGGAATTAGAGGATAAAATTAGAGGTGCTGAAGTCAATTAGAAGAATGAAGTCCTGGGGTGGGGTGGCTCAGTCATTAAGCGTCTGCCTTCGGCTCAGGTCATGATCCCAGGGTCCTGGGATTGAGCCCCATATCGGGTTCCCTGCTCCGCGGGAAGCCTGCTTCTCCCTCTCCCACTCCCTCTGCTTGTGTTCCCTCTCTTGCTGTGTCTCTCTCTGTCAAATAAATAAATAAAAAATCTTAAAAAAAAAAAAAAGAAGAATGAAGTTCTCTGATCAAGTGTGAGCAGACATCGAGCGGAGTGCAGACACTGGGGTTGTCTTATTCACAGCTGTGTCCTCAGAATTTACCTCAGTGCCTGGCACACAACTGATATGCAATAATTTTTTTTTTTTTAATGGACAAAAGCTGAACTGATCAAATTAAAACAGTGCTGGAGAACTTCTAAATTAGGATTGATTATGAGGATTTGGTAAATCCAGGGAAGTTGAGAATGTCCTAAATTAGGCTTTCTTTATTACCAGTGTCATTAGATATTTGAGTGGGAGCTAGATTTGGGGAAATAGGTTTTTTCTTTAATTTTAAGTAGTTTCCTGGGGCTCCTGGGTGGCTCATTTGCTTGAGCGTCCGACTCTTGATTTCAGCTCAGGTTATGATCTCAGGTCTTGAGCTTGAGCCCCATGTTGGGCTCTGTGCTCAGAGGGGAGTCTGCTTGAGATTCTTTCTTTCCCTCTCCCTCTGCCCCTCCCCCCATGCTATCTCTCTCAAATAAATAAATAAAACTTAAAAAAATAATTTTAAGTAATCTCATACCCTGATTCTGATATTCATTTTATTACAGAGAATTAAGAAGTGTTTTAATAACTATAATAGCTTCAGCAAAAGTTAGGTTCTTGAGTCATTAAAGTTATTGTCTTTAGACTAAGACTACTTGCTTAGAAATAAAAAGTCAGGGCGCCTGGGTGGCTCAGATGGTTAAGCGTCTGCCTTCGGCTCAGGTCATGATCCCAGCGTCCTGGGATCAAGTCCCACATCGGGCTCCCTGCTCAGTGGGGAGCCTGCTTCTCCCTCTGCCTCTCTCTCTCTGTGTCTCTTATGAATAAATAAAATCTTAAAAAAAAAGTCATTAAATATTCAGGATCTGATCCTGGATCAGATAAGTGTGATCCAAATACACTGGTATTCAACCTTGTACACAAAAATCACCTGGAGAACTCTTCAAATGCCCATGCCTGCAACTGCCCTCAGATTTCCAGATATAATTTGGTCTGGAAGTGGAGCCTGGATATGAGTAATTTTTGAAAGTTGCCTGGGGATTCTAATGCACAGCCATAGTTGAGGACCATTTCCCAGGAAAGTCATCTCCTGTTACCCCACCTTCCTACTACACACACTAAATCTGTACTACATGCTTTACCTTTCTCTAAAGGTACCAAGCTCTTTTATATTTTTTTTTCTGATTTTTTTTTATTCTTATGTTAATCCCCATACATTACATCATTAGTTTTAGATGAAGTGTTCCATGATTCATTGTTTGTGCACAACACCCAGTGCTCCATGCAGAATGTGCCCTCCTCAATACCCACCACCAGGCTAACCCGTCGTCCCACCCCCCTCCCCTCTAGCACCCTGTTTGATTTTCAGAGTCCATCGTCTCTCATGGTTCATCTACCCCTCTGGTTTCCCCCGCTTCATTCTTCCCCTCCCGCTACCTTCTTCTTCTTTTTTTTTCTTAACATATATTGCATTATTTGTTTCAGAGGTACAGATCTGAGATTCAACAGTCTTGCACAATTCACAGCGCTTACCAGAGCACATACGCTCCCCAGTGTCTATCACCCAGTCACCCCATCCTTCCCACCCCACCGCCCACTCCAACAACACTCAAGTTTGTTTCCTGCGATTAAGAATTCCTCATATCAGTGAGATCATATGATACATGCACTTCTCTTTTTGACTTATTTCACTCAACATAATACCCTCCAGTTCCATCCACGTCGTTGCAAATGGCAAGATCTCATTCCTTTTGATGGCTGCATAATATTCCATTGTATATATATACCACCTCTTCTTTATCCAGTCATCTGGCGATGGACATCTTGGCTCTTTCCACAGTTTGGCTATTGTGGACATTGCTCCTATAAACATCAGGGTGCACGGACCCCTTTGGATCCCTACTTTTGTATCTTTGGGGTAAATACCCAGTAGTGCAATTGCTGGATCATATGGTAGCTCTATTTTCAACTTTTTGAGGAACCTCCTACAGTTTTCCAGAGTGGCTGCACCAACTTGCATTCCCACCAACAGTGTAGGAGGGTTCCCCTTTCTCCGCATCCCCGCCAACATCTGTCGTTTCCTGACTTGTTAATTTTAGCCATTCTGACTGATGTGAGGTGGTATCTCATTGAGGTTTTGATTTGGATTTCCCTGATGCCGAGCGATATTGAGCACTTTTTCATGTGTCTGTTGGCCATTTGGATGTCTTCTTTGGAAAAATGTCTGTTCATGTCTTCTGCCCATTTCTTGATTGGATTCTTTGTTCTTTGGGTGTTGAGTTTGATGAGTTCTTTATAGATTTTGGATACTAGCCCTTTATCTGATATGTCATTTGCAAATATCTTCTCCCATTCTGTCGGTTGTTTTTTGGTTTTGTTGACTGTTTCCTTTGCTTTGCAAAAGCTTTTTATCTTGATGAAGTCCCAAGAGTTCATTTTTGCCCTTGCTTCCCTTGCCTTTGGCGATGTTTCTAGGAAGAAGTTGCTTTGGCTGAGGTTAAAGAGGTTGCTGCCTGTGTTCTCCTTTAGGATTTTGATGGACTCCTGTCTCACATTGAGGTCTTTCAACCATTTGGAGTCTATTTTTGTGTGTGGTGTAAGGAAATGGTCCAGTTTCATTCTTCTGCATATGGCTGTCCAATTTTCCCAACACCATTTGTTGAAGAGACTGTCTTTGTTCCATTGGACATTCTTTCCTGCTTTGTTGAAGATGAGTTGACCATAGAGTTGAGGGTCCATTTCTGGGCTCTCTATTCTGTTCCATTGATCTATGTGTCTGTTTTTGTGCCAGTACCATGCTGTCTTGACGATGACAGCTTTATAATAGAGCTTGAAGTCCGGAATCGTGATGCTGCCGGCTTTGCTTTTCTTTTTCAACATTCCTCTGGCTATGCGGGGTCTTTTCTGGTTCCATACAAATTTTAGGATGATTTGTTCCATTTCTTTGAAAGAAGTGGATGGTATTTTGATGGGGATTGCATTGAATGTGTAGATTGCTCTAGGTAGCATTGACATCTTCACAATATTTGTTCTTCCAATCCATGAGCATGGACTGTTTTTCCATTTCTTTGTGTCTTCCTCAATTTCTTTCATGAGTATTTTATAGTTTTCTGAGTACAGATCCTTTGTCTCTTTGGTAGATTTATTCCTAGGTATCTTATGGTTTTGGATGCAATTGTAAATGGGATCGACTCCTTAATTTCTCTTTCTTCTGTCTTGTTGTTGGTGTATAGGAATGCCACTGACTTCTGTGCATTGATTTTATATCCTGCCACTTGACTGAATTCCTGTATGAGTTCTAGCAGTTTTGGGGTGGAGTCTTTTCGGTTTTCCACATAAAGTATCATATCATCTGCAAAGAGTGAGAGTTTGACTTCTTCTTTGCCAATTTGGATGCCTTTGATTTCTTTTTGTTGTCTGATTGCTGTGGCTAGGACTTCCAATACTATGTTGAATAGCAGTGGTGATAGTGGACATCCCTGCCGCGTTCCTGACCTTAGGGGGAAGGCTCTCAGTTTTTCCCCATTGAGAATAATATTTGCTGTAGGTTTTTCATAGATGGCTTTTATGATATTGAGGTATGTACCCTCTGTCCCTATACTCTGAAGAGTTTTGATCAAGAAAGGATGCTGTACTTTGTCAAATGCTTTTTCTGCATCTATTGAGAGGATCATATGATTCTTGTTCTTTCTTTTGTTAATGTATTGTATCACATTGATTGATTTGCAGTTGTTGAACCAACCTTGCAGCCCAGGGATAAATCCCACTTGGTCATGGTGAATAATCCTTTTAATGTACTGTTGGAACCTATTGGCTAGTATTTTGGTGAGAATTTTTGCATCCATGTTCATCAGGGATATTGGTCTGTAATTCTCCTTTTTGATGGGGTCTTTGTCCGGTTTTGGGATCAAGGTAATGCTGGCCTCATAAAATGAGTTTGGAAGTTTTCCTTCCGTTTCTATTTTTTGGAACAGTTTCAGAAGAATAGGTATTAATCCTTCTTGAAATGTTTGGTAGAATTCCCCTGGGAAGCCATCTGGCCCTGGGCTTTTTTTTTTTTTGGGAGATTTTTGATGACTGCTTCAATTTCCTTAGTGGTTATAGGTCTGTTCAGGTTTTCTATTTCTTCCTAGTTCAGTTTTGGTAGTTGATACATCTCTAGGAATGCATCCATCTCTTCCAGGTTATCTAATTTGCTGGCATAGAGTTGCTCATAATATGTTCTTATAATTGTTTGTATTTCTTTGGTGTTGGTTGTGATCTCTCCTCTTTCATTCATGATTTTGTTGATTTGGGTCATTTCTCTTCTCTTTTTGATAAGTCTGGCCAGGGGTTTATCAATCTTGTTAATTCTTTCAAAGAACCAGCTCCTAGTTTCGTTGATCTGTTCTACTGTTCTTTTAGTTTCTATTTCATTGATTTCTGCTCTGATCTTTATGATTTCTCTTCTCCTGCTGGGTTTAAGCTTTATTTGCTGTTCTTTCTCCAGCTCCTTTAGGTGTAGGGTTAGGTTGTGTACTTGAGACCTTTCTTGTTTCTTGAGAAAGGCTTGTATTGCTATATACTTTCCTCTCAGGACTGCCTTTGCTGCATCCCAAAGATTTTGAACAGTTGTGTTTTCATTTTTATTGGTTTCCATGTATTTTTCTAATTCTTCTTTAATTTCCTGGTTGACCCATTCATTCTTTAGTAGGATCCTCTTTAGCCTCCATGTATTTGAGTTCTTTCCGACTTTCCTCTTGTGATTGAGTTCTAGTTTCAAAGCATTGTGGTCTGAAAATAGGCAGGGAATGATCCCAATCTTTTGGTACCGGTTGAGACCTGATTTATGACCTAGGATGTGATCTATTCTGGAGAATGTTCCATGGGCACTAGAGAAGAATGTGTATTCCGTTGCTTTGGGATGGAATGTTCTGAATATGTCTGTGCAGTCCATTTGGTCCAGTGTGTCATTTAAAGTCTTTATTTCCTTGTTGATCTTTTGCTTAGACGATCTGTCCATTTCAGTGAGGGGGATGTTAAAGTCCCCCACTATTATTGTATTGTTGTCGATGTGTTTCTTTGCTTTTGTTATTAATTGCCTTATATAATTGGCTGCTCCCATGTTAGGGGCATAGATATTTACAATTGTTAGATCTTCTTGTTGGATAGATCCTTTAAGTAGGATTTGTGTCCCCCCTCATCTCTTATTACAGTCTTTTGTTTAAAATCTAATTTGTCTGATATAAGGATTGCCACCCCAGCTTTCTTTTTGTGTCCATTAGCATGGTAAATGGTTTTCCACCCCCTCACTTTCAATCTGGGGCTGTCTTTGGGTCTAAAATGAGTCTCTTGCAGACAGCATATCGATGGGTCTTGTTTTTTAATCCAGTCTGTTAGCCTGTGTCTTTTGATTGGGGCATTGAGCCCATTTACATTCAGGGTAACTATTGAAAGATAGGAATTTAGTGGCATTGTATTGCCTGTAAGGTGACTGTTACCCTAGATTGTCTGTGTTCCTTTCTGGTCTATGTTGCTTTTAGGGTCTCTCTTTGCTTAGAGGACCCCTTTCAAGATTTCCTGTAGGGCTGGTTTTGTGTTTTCAAATTCCTTCAGTTTTTGTTTGTCCTGGAAGCTTTTTATCTCTCCTTCAATTTTCAATGACAGCCTAGCTGGATAGAGTATTCTTGGCTGCATATTTTTCTCATTTAGTGCTCTGAATAAATCCTGCCAGTCCTTTATGGCCTGCCAGGTCTCTGTGGATAGGTCTGTTGCCAATCTAATGTTTCTACCCTTGTAGGTTACATATCTCTTCTCCTGAGCTGCTTTCAGGATTTTCTCTTTGTCTATGAGACTTGTAAGTTTTACTATTAGATGTCGGGGTGTTGACCTATTTTTATTGATTTTGAGAGGGGTTCTCTGTGCTTCCTGGATTTTCATGCCTGTTTCTTTCCCCAAATTAGGTAAGTTCTCTGCTATAATTTGCTCCATTATACCTTCTGGCCCTCTCTCTCTTTCTTCTTCTTCTCGGATCCCAATTATTCTAATATTGTTTCGTCTTATGGTATCGCTTATCTCTCGAATTCTGCTCTCGTGATCCAGTAGTTGTTTATCTCTCTTTTTCTCAGCTTCTTTATTTTCCATCATTTCATCTTCTATATTACTGATTCTCTCTTCTGCCTCATTTATTCTAGCACTTAGCACCCCCATGTTTGATTGCACCTCATTAATAGCCTTTTTGATTTCTACTTGGTTCGATTTTAGCTCTTTTACTTCTCCAGAAAGGGTTTCTCTTATAACTTCCATATTTTTTTCAAGCCCAGCTAGTATATTTAAAGTGATGATTCTGAACTCTAGATCTGACATCGTACTAATGTCCGTATTGAGTAGGTCCCTGGCAGTCAGTACTACCTCTTGTTCTTTTTGTTGAGGTGATTTTTTTTGTCTTTTCATTTTGTGCAGAGGAGAATAGATTAATGAGAGAACAAAATGCTAGCAGAGTAACCACGTCCCCAGAAAATATACTCTAAACTAATCAGAAAAGACCTGAAGCAGTGGGATAAGAAAGGGAAAGAGAGAAAAAAGAAAAAGAAAAAAAAGAAAAAGATAAAGATAAAAACAAAAACAAACAAAACAAAAGAACAACAACAAAAGAAAACCAGAATGTGATCACATATGATCTATATGGTATATAGATCAGTGCCACACACTAGATTTGGGGTGTATTTTGTTCTTTTAGAAGAAAGTCACTTCCAAAATTTTAAAGAAATAAAAACTTATATATGTACAAAAATAAGGGTTGATATGATGAAGGGATGGAATATGACTGTAAAAATGGAAATTATAAAAAATTTTATAAATGGAATTGATAAGAAGTTGTTTGAAAAAAGAAAGAAGAGGATTTAAAAAAAGAAAAAAGAAAAAGAAAAAAAAAAGAGAGGATGTGATCAGGCAGGGGAATAGAAAACACCATATACTAGAGATTTAGGGTATATTTTAATCTGTTAGAAGAAATTTATCTCAAAATTTTAAAGAGAGAACAACTTACATATATAAGCCAAAAATATGGGTAACTACTATGAAGGGATAGAATATGACTCTAAAAATGAAAAATAAAAATTTTTTTTAAAAAAAGGGATTGATAAGATGTTGGTTGAAAAAGGGAAAAAGAAAAATTCAAAAAGAAATAAAAAGACAAAAAGACAGTTAAAAAAAAATTAACTTTAAAAAACTAAAGGATCATGGTAAAAAAGCCGTGAGTTCTATGTGCAGTAGTCCCCTAGCGCTGGAGTTCTGCCGTTCTCATTGATCAGTGAACTTGGTCTTGGCTGGCTGTTCTCGCTGATCTTCTGGGGAGGGGCCTGTTGCCGTGGTTTCCAAATGTCTCTGCTGGAGGCGGAATTGCCCCACCCTCGCCCCCTCCCGGCTAAGTAATCTGCTCGGGTTTGCTCTCTGGGCTTTTGTTTCCTGCGAGCTTTCCGTACAGCTTTGGAGGCAGAGATTGAAAATGGCGGCCTCCCAATCTCTGCCCCGCAGGAGCCGAGAACTCGGGGCCCCGCTCCTCAGTGAACCCCCAGAGAAAAGTCGTCAGTCACTCCCGTCTCCTCTGTCTCCGGCCGCACTCCATGCTCACCCGGCCTGCGACCGCGCGCCTCTATCACTGGCACCCGACCCCGGTTGGAGTCTCCAAACCCAGCAGATCCCTGCAGTGCACTCCCGTGCGGCTCCTCCCGGGGGAGGAAGGGGAGTCTCCCCAGATCTGCCGCTTGTTGGGTCCCTGCTGGAGGAGTAGGGGCCCGACTGTGCCGCGGATCGCAGTTTATGGCAACCCCGAGCTGAGAGCCTGCGCCTGGGCTCCGGCTCTGCAGCCGGCTTCCCCGCTCCGATCCCTGGGAGCTCTGCTGCACTCAGGCACCCCCGGTCTTTCTGTGACCCCGAGGGTCCTGAGACCACACTGTCCCGGAGGGTTCCACCCCCCGCTTAGCCACCAGAGTGACGTCCCTCAGTGGAGGAGACTTTTAAAAGTTCCAATTTTGTGCTCCGTGGTTCTATCACTTGCCAGAAGCGGCTGATGGAGGCCCCTCCCCCGCCATCTATCCTCCCGAATATCGCCTCGGATTCACTTCTCCGCACGTCCTACCTTCCAGAAAGTGGTCGCTTTTCTGATGAGAGAGTTGTTGCTCTTCTTTTCTTTGATCTCCTGTTGAGTTTGTAGGTATTCAGATTGGTTTGATCCCTATCCAGCTGAATTCCTGAGAGGAGATGAAATCCAGGTCTCCTACTCCTCCGCCATCTTGCTCCGCCCCCCTCTTTTACATTTTTGTGCCATTGCTCATCCTGTCCTTTGTCAGTCCTACGTCATCCAATGAATTCGTACTTAGTGTACTTGTGACCCAGATCAAATCCATTTCTTTCATGGCATCTACTCTTTTCACCTGGCCAACTCTGGCATGACCCATTGCTCCCTATTTGTGTTTTCTCAGCTCTCAGTTGACTATTGTTCATTTAATTTCCCCACTTCATTGTGAGTTTATTGGAAGCAAGAAATGTAGTTCATTTCTTTTAATATCCTGATAGCGTAAACAATTAATGTATATTTGATGCAACCAAAATTGTTTGAAAATACAAAGTAATTTTCAAGTATGTTGAAGTAGCACCCAAAGATTTTTTTTTCAAGCATCCTCTGTATGTGTTGTATATATCAGGACACAGAACTAAAAACTGGAAGTCGTATTTTATGATCTGGCAGTCTTTTGATTTCCTTGAGTTTTAGTTTCCTCATCTTTGAAATGAGAGACTTGTGCCGGATGGTTCCTAGGTTCTCACTGATTTTAAAAGCAATTCATAGCTTATTGAGTATCAAATTGTCAAATATTCTACTGGGGTGGTAAGAAGACATGCAACTTCATGTTTGAAAGAAACATTTGAGAAGGTCACAGATCAAGGATGCAAGCTTTCTAAAAGACCGAGACTTAACCATGAGTTTATAGAACACTTAGTTTTAAGTTTGTTTAGTTTTTTGTTGTGAGGTTGGGAGTGATGATTTCTAACACTTTACCCTCATTCACAATTTACCACTACATCAAAAGCAAGGTCACTAGAAGAATTTGAAGCCTCTGGAAAGGACAACTAGAGCAAACATTAAACATAGCCCACGAAGCCAGATTAACATAAAACACTATACAAAAAGCCTATTTACCTCAGTTTCTATAACCTGATACATCATGTCAGGCTTTCAACAAAAAATTAAAAGGCATGATAAAAGAAAAACAAAAGTACAATGTGAAGAGGCAAAACAAGCATCAGAACAAGACTCCGATATGACATATATTTTGAAATTATCAAATGGAACTTAAAATACCTATCATTAATATGTTAAGGAGTCTAATGGAAAAAATAGACAGCATGCAAAGATAGATGGGTATATAAGTGGATAAAGGGAAACTCTTAAAACTCAACGGGAAATGTTGCACATCAAAAATTCAGTAACAGAAATGAAGAATGCCTTTGCTGGGCACCTCAGTAAATTAGACACATTCAAGTAGAGAATCAATGAGCCTGATTATGTCAACAGAAACTTACCACGTTGAAATGCAAAGAGAAAAGAAATGAAAAAGAGAAAAAAAACATTCACAAGCTGACATAAAATCAAAGGTATAACTTCAAAAGAAACAGTCAACAAAACCAAAAGACAACTGACAGAATGGGAGAAGATATTTGCAAATGACATATTAGATAAAGGGCTAGTATCCAAAATCTATAAAGAATTTCTTAAGCTCAACACCCAGAGAACAAATGATCCAATCAAGAAATGGGCAGAAGACATGAACAGACATTTCTGCAAAGAAGACATCCAAATGGCCAAGAGACACATGAAAAAGTGCTCAACATCGCTCAGCATCAGGGAAATCCAAATCAAAACCTCCAGTGAGATATCACTTCACACCAGTCAGAATGGCTAAAATTAACAAGTCAGGAAACGACAGATGTTGGCGGGGATGCGGAAAAAGGGGAACCCTCCTACACTGTTGGTGGGAATGCAAGCTGGTGCAGCCACTCTGGAAAACAGTATGGAGGTTCCTCAAAAAGTTGAAAATAGAGCTACCATACAATCTAGCAATTGCACTACTGGGTATTTACCCCAAAGATACAAATGTAGGGATCCGAAAGGGTCCGTGCACCCCGATGTTTATAGCAGCAATGTCCACAATAGCCAAACTGTGGAAAGAGCCAAGATGTCCATCGACAGATGAATGGATAAAGAAGAGGTGGTATATATATACAATGGAATATTATGAAGTCATCAAAATGAATGAGATCTTGCCATTTGCAATGACGTGGATGGAACTGGAGGGTGTTATGCTGAGCGAAATAAGTCAATCAGAGAAAGACATATATCATCTGACCTCACTGATATGAGGAATTCTTGATCTCAGGAAACAAACTGAGGGTTGCTGGAGTGGTGGGGGGTGGGAGGGATGGAGTGGCTGGGTGATAGACATTGGGGAGGGTATGTGCTATGGTGAATGCTGTGAATTTTGCAAGACTGTTGAATCACAGATCTATACCTCTGAAACAAATAATACAATATATGTTAAAAAAAAAAAGAAGAAGATAGCAGGAAGGGAAGAATGAAGGGGGGGAATCAGAGGGGGAGATGAACCATGAGAGACTATGGACTCTGAAAAACAAACAGGGTTCTAGAGGGGACGAGGGTGGGAGGATTGGGTAGCCTGGTGATGGGTATTAAAGAGGGCATGCTCTGCATGGAGCACTGGGTGTTACACACAAACAATGAATCATGGAACACCACTTCCAAAACTAATGGTGTATGGTGATTAACATAACAATAAAAAATTTAAAGAAAAACATTGGAATACAAGAAGAAAGTGAGAATGGAACAGAAGAAATATTTTAAATAATAACAAAATTTTCAAAATTAATGACAAATATCAAACCAGAGATCCCAAAAGCTCAGAGCATACCTCATATAACAGATAAATAGGAAAAAATCTATACCTAGCCATGTGATATTCAAAGAGAAAATAAACAAAAAATAATGAAAGAAGTCAGAGAAAAATACTTTATCTATTGAAGAACAAGAATAAAAATCATAACAAACTTCTCAGAAACGATGCAAGTGAAAGTGAGTGAAATATTTCAAGTGCTGAAAGACAAAAACCATAAATCTAGAATTTTATATTCATCAAGATTACTCTTGAAAGTGAAGGAGAAATAAAGACTTTTTCAGACAAGTAAAAACTGAAGGAGTTCATTACCAACAGAGTGGTCCTGCAAGAAATGTTACAAGAAATTCCAGTAGAAGAGAAATAACATATGTCAGAAACTTGAATCCATATAAAGTAGGAACATCAGAGAAGGATTAAATGAAGGTAAAACAGATCTTTTATTTTTCTTATTTTAATAGATGTAAAAGACAACTTTGTCTAAAATAATAATAGTTAACAATGTATTGGGTGATTATAGCATATGGATAGTGAAATAAACAGCAATATAATAACTGACGAGAGAGAAGAATTGGGAATACTTTGTTTTAGGGTACTTGCACTATGTGATGCAGCGCAGTGTTTTTGAAAGTGAACATTGTTTATTTGTAAATATATATTGCAAATGCAAGAGAAACCACTAAAGATTTTTGAAAAGAACCATAATTGATATGCTAAGAGAAGATAAAATAGAATCACATAAAATGCTCAATTAAAACCAGAGAAGGGAGAAAATGAAGGGAAAAAAGAAAACAAGTGCAACAAATAGAAAAGTTACAACTGTGATAGATATTAATACAATAATAGCAACAACCAATTTATATGTGAATGGTCTAAATGAACCAATTAAAGGATAGAGATTTTCAGAATGGGGAAAAAAAGAAAGACCCAACTGTATGCTATTTGCAAGAAACCCATTTTAAATATAAAGACTCAGTTTAAAAGTAAGTGGAAAATCCCCCCAATATGTAGCAATTTAACAACACACTTCTAAATAACACACAAGTCAAAGAAGAAATTTAAAGAGAAATTCCAAAACACTTTGAATTAAAGAAAATTTGTGGTATACAGCAAAAGCAGTTATTAAAAGGAAATTTGTGTCACTGAATGCATATATCAGAAAAGAATGAAATCTAAAATCAATAACTTAAATTTCCACCTGAGGAAATTACAAAAAAAAAAAAGGCAATATGAATCTGACCAAACAGAAGAAATAATGAGAATTAAAGCAAAAATCAATGAAATGGAAAACAGGAAATCAATAGGAAAAAATCGACAAAACCAAAAGCCAGTCCTTTGAAAAGATCTTTGAAATTGACATGACTGTGGCCAGGCTAACTAAGTAAAAAAGAGAGGATGGGATGCCTGCCTGACTCAGTTAGTAGAGCTTGCAACTCCTTGTTTTAGGGAGGTGAGTTCAAGCCCCACATTGGGCATGGAGCCTACTTTAAAAAGGAAAGAAAAAATGGAGAACAGAAATTACTACTGTCAGAAATGAAAAAGTAGACATCACAAAAGATCTCATGGACATTAAAAATATAATAAAGGAATACTGTGGATAACTCAATGCCCACAAATATGAAAAATGAGTTAAAATGTATCAATTCCTTGACAGATACAATCTGCCAACTCTCACACAAGAAACAGATAGTCTGAATAAGCCTACAACTATTAAATTTTAAAAAATTGAATCAATAATTAATAACTTTCCAAAGCAGAAAGCAATAGTTCCAGATGAGTTTACTGGTAAATTCTACCAAACATTTAAGAAAGAAATTATACCAATTCTTTACGATCTCTTTCAGAGGATAGAAACAGAGGGAATACTTTCTAACTCATTCTGTAAGGCTAGCATTACCCTGATACCCAAACCAGACAGACATTAAAAGAAACCTACAGGCCAGTATCTCTCATGAGCATAGATGCAAAAATCCTCAACAAAATATTAGCAATAGAAATCTGAAAATGTATAAAAAGAACTATACACCACAACCAAGTGGGATTTCTCCCAGTTATGCCAGGCTAGTTCAACATTCAACCATCAAGTACTGTAATCCATTACATCAACAAAACAAAAGGAGAGAAACCACTTGATATATCAATAGATGCTGAAAAAGCATTTGGCAAAATTCAACACTCATTTGTGTTAAAAATTCCCAGCACTAGGAATAGAGGGAAATTTCTTAAACTTGATAAAGAGTATCTACAAAAACCCTACAGCTAACATCATCCTTCATGTTGAGAAACTTGAAACTTTCCTGCCAAGATCAGGACTAAGACAAGGATGTCTCCTCTCATAACTCTTTCCAATTCCTACTGCAAGTCCTATTTAATGCAATAAAACAAACAAGGAAATAAAAGTTATGGAGATTGGAAAAGAAGAAATAAAATGTCTGTTCATAGATGACATGATCATCTATGTAGAAAATCTGAATGAACTGACCAAAAAACTCCTGAAACTAATAACTGAACATAACAAGTTTACAGGATACAAGATCACTATTTAAAAATCACTTGCTTTTCTACCATTTATTATGGTCCCCCAAATTGAAACAAGATAAACCTCACAAGACATGTACAGAATTTAAATGTGAGAAACTACAAACTTTTTGAGAGAACTCAAAAAAGATTTAAATAAATGCAGAGATATTCCATGTTCATGAACTAGAAGACTCAATGTTGTTAAGATATCAATTCTTCCCAACTTGATCTATAAGTTCAACCCAATTCCAATCAAAATCTCAGCAAATTATTTTGTAGGTAGTAACAAACTGACTTGGAAGTTTATATGGAAAGCAAAAGACTAAGAATAGCCAGCATAATACCGCAGCAGCAGAACAAAGTTGGAGGACTCACTCACTCACTCAGTTTCAAGACTATTGTCAAGCTACCATAATTAAGATGCCATGGTATTGGCCAAAGAATAGATACATTGACAATGGAACAGAATTCAGAGCCTAGAAGCAGGACCACAAAATATAGTCAAGTGGTGCTTGAAAAATGAATGGTGTCAATTCAATGGAGAAAGAATAGTCTTTTCAACAAGGGATTATGAAACCATTGTCAAAAAAGAACCTAAGCACAGACATTTACAACTGTCACAAAATTAATTTCAAAATGGATCATAGGCCTAAATTTAAAATGAAAACCTATACAACTTCTTAAAGAAAACATTGGAGAAGATTTGGGTTTGGCGATGAGTTTTTAAATAAACCACTCAAGGCATAATCTATGCATGAAAAAATGATGATTGATAAGTTGGGCTTTATTAAAATTAAATACTTCTGTACTACAAGAGACAAAAGTGTTTCCTTCTTGGTGATGGGAGGTGCCAGATTCAGTGTCTCTTTTACTTTTTTTTTCTTTTACTTTGAAGAGGATATCTTAGCACACTCAGACTACCAAACCCCTAATAAAATTAGTAATATGGTAGGGATTCAGAGTGTTCATAGAGTCTATCTTCCTTCCTCTGAAGTAAATACTTACCAAGGTCTCCAATGTCATTGCCATTTTTTGCTCATTTTGATCAATAGTGTTTTATCAACAGGATGGACCAATGCAATATTCTGTTAAAAGGCCAGATAGTCCGAGGCCATTTGGAGGGCAG
The DNA here is from genome assembly GCF_029215605.1 of Mirounga angustirostris. Lineage (NCBI taxonomy): Eukaryota > Metazoa > Chordata > Mammalia > Carnivora > Phocidae > Mirounga > Mirounga angustirostris. The sequence continues at coordinate 169,091,273 of NW_026991710.1, forward strand.
AAGAGATAACAGGTGTGACTGAAAATGCATTCTGTTGTCAGTCCCAGGTGAGCAAAATCTGCTTGGAAACATCTTTTTTTGATAGAGAGGGAAAAGAACGCATTTACTAGATTGATAATATGAATGTTCTTTGGAGGTGGCCACAGGCCTTATCCTGTAAGGAGGCAGAAATCTTAGGTGTGGCTGTTCCCTGAGACCAAGGGCAATGCCTTTAGAAGAACACAGGTGAGAGTAGTCAGAACTAACATTCCTCTGGCAGCTGCTGGATGGGTAATGAGTTCTGCCAAGGAGACGTGAGTGGAGACCATGGGAGCCATTACAATAAGTAAAGCCCATAATCTTATAGAGAATTAAACTATGTAAGGTATGTGCAAACCAGAAAGCATTAGTAAGATTTTAGTATTACATTTAGTTACTAGAGTCAAAGGGGAAGGAATTTATTAAGTGATACGTGTTTTGGAAAGTTCTGGTATTACTACTATCAGTGCCTTTTTCCTTAGTGAAGTGGATCAGGAACTCAGAAGGTTTAGCAAGATCTTCATGTGATGTGTTTTTGTTTTTGTGTTTTTTTCTCCCAGTTACTATACTCTCTCAATGTGTGTGTTTTAAGTTAATTTGACTTTGTCGCTTTAAGAGGGTTTTCACTTGGCTCCTAGAATCAATTTATAGATGTGGATAGCCTTGTTCATACACAGAATACTGACACTTCCCAGCAGGGGGGAAGACTATTACCAATAAGAATTCACCACAAGGGACCTAGCAGACTTTTGCAGTTACAAGGAGCAGAAACCAGAATTAAGGCTTGTCTGTGATAGTGCTCCAGCCAGGACTAAATGCAGTAACACACATATTGATTGACCTTGTTCCTTCAGCCTTGTGGTTTGTGTCATGGTATAGGTTAGAAACAATTTGATTTCTTCATTTCTGCCTTCCATAATGCAGACCAGTTCTTTTGGCCCTTGGATAGCATTTCTGAGGGGAAAAACAGCTTATCTTAAAGACTTATCCCAGACTTTGCTGCATGGTCAGAGAATGAAATCATTCTGCCCATCTTTCCCACATACTTGGGATCTAAATGTTAGAGAAGCAACCCACAGCCCTCTCTGGGGTTCAGTTCTACTATTTTAAAATAAAGAGATTGGAATCAGTGATATTTGTGGACACGGCCACTCCAAAATTGTTCTCTATCTCCTGAGATCACCTTTCTGTACTCAGATTATCCTAAAATTAACAAAATAAAGACATTTGCAGATAGACAAAGATTTAAAAAGTTAACCATTCACAGATGATGGGTTAGCCTGGTGATGGGTATTAAAGAGGGCACATTCTGCATGGAGCACTGGGTGTTATGCACAAACAATGAATCATGAAACATTACATCAAAAACTAATGATGTAATGTATGGTGATTAACATAACAATAAAAATTAAAAAAAAAGTAAAACTTAAGCATGAGGAAAAGTGAATGCTAAGGAAAAAAGCAAGATGCAAGAAGTAATAGTATCAGAGGCATTAATAGAATTGAATCATAAATTTAATTAACTAGTAAAAATTACTACTTTTATTAGGAATTACCAGTATAATCTCTAAACAACTAAAAGATGCAGGTGGGAGTGTTATTTGATTTAAAGGTAACTGAAGTATGCTCAAGTTCTTACCTTTACAGAGGTTGGCTAGAGATGCTCAGTAACCTTAGACTTTGTTAGGGAAATTTTAGTTAATATGTGTATTAAAATAATATTCATTGTAGAAAATTTGGAAAATAAAAAATATAGGTGAAGATAGAAATCTCATATAGCATCATCCCCAGAGAGATAGCCATTATCAATATTTGATATAATTCCTTCACATATACACATATGTATGTAATTTTGTGTATATGTAAATCCCCTCATATATATAGTCACACATGTGTGTATGTATATATTCACATATATGTACATATTTACATACAAACAGTTGTACAGTTTTGTGAGCTGTACCCCATTCTGCCACCACTCAGATCCATGACACTGGGCCCAAATTCGCAAAGCAGGGCTGATCATCTTTTAGAGGCAACTCAATATTTCTGTGCTTTTCCCAAAGTTTTCTATGTCCCTCTATTTCTCTCTCTCACTCTGTCTCTCTCTCTTTCTGTCTGCTTCTGAGCTCTAATATTTTTGCCTTTAGTATTTGTAAAATTTGGTGCTTCCTTGAATGCAAAATCAGTCATTTACCTGATCTTATAAAAAAAACTTCTTTCAAATTTTGTAATCTTTTATTTTTTTAAAGATTTTTTATTAATTTATTTGAGAGAGAGAGAGCACAGTGGGGGCAGGGGCAGAGAGAGAGAGAGTGGGAGAAGCAGACTCCCCTGACGCGGGGCTCAATCTCATGACCCTGAGATCACAATTTGAGTGGAAACCAAGAGTCGGTTGCTCAACCGACTGAGCTACCCAGGTGCCCCAAATTCTGTGGTCTTTTATTGAAGATTGGGGTAGAAGGTGATGGTGACAAGACAGTGTAATAATGCAGAATGTCAGGCCTTCTCTCGTTTGCTGACGGGCTTGCAGTTTGCTCTCTCTTAACTCTTCTTTCCCTTACCTGACTTACAGTATTACCCCTCCCTATGTCTTCCACAGCATGGTGTCACCATCACTCCCATTTCTTCACCACAGATCTTTTCAATGCCAAGACATAAAAGTATAGTTTCCAGCAAATGCATTTGACTTTTCTACCATATAGTATTTTCTCACTTTGTTACATTTTTTTGTATCCCTCCCAGTACCTATATTTTTTAACTTAATATATTTAACTTAAGGAATATTACTTGAAATTGTGATTTTTGTTATTGGCCACATGATAATTGAATAAATATGCCGCATTTGATTTTACCCCTCACCAGTATTAATGGGTCTTACTATAGTTCCTTAGGACATGTGACCTCTCTTGTCTCCCTAGAAGAAATGTCAAGAATGTTCATGTTCTGTCATCCAGTAACCTCACTTCTAAGGCTTCTGCCACATATCTGATGCTTTTCTTCTTCAAGTAAGGATTCATAAACATCTAATTTAGCAGTGAGTAAACAAATATCTCCATTCCTAAAAAGCAGTTAGCTCTATGATAAAAATGAGCAGCTCTCTTAAAATCAGGCCATACCCCTGAGGAAACTATGTATATATAGAATAAAAAGATAATTAACAAAATCTCCTATGTCTACTTAAAATGATAGAGTTACTTTAGGTAGGAGTTCTGTTATCATCCCATATGTCTTAAAAGTCCCCAGTTCATTATTGTCAATGCATACCTTCAAACACACCTAAACTTATGTGCTATCCTAAGTTTTAAGAAATATGAGTCCTGTCTATGAGCAGCTTAATATAAAGGATAAATCTGAAGTAGATTTATCTGGAACCTTACAACTAGTATGTCTACTTCTAGGGGGAAAAAAAGGCACAAGATAGTTTTATGAGCCTGTGGCCAAAATTTCATTTTATGATTCATCCAAAAGGAATGATAAACAATCTTGTCAACGAGTTAGTACAAACCACTCAGGAACTTTATGTAAACGCGATTATATGATGTTAGGAAAGCTTTAAAAATTATTCATTCCAAGAAGCATTTGGCTTATTATTAATAAACAGATTGGCTTTCCAATATAGGTAATAAATACTAGAGTTGACTAACTGTTGTCTGCTTTTGTTCACTCCTAAACCTTCCCCCCACCCCAATCAGATCACCATGGAAGTTGTAATAAAATTTGTATCTGGTGCTTCATTCACATTTCAATATTATTTTGTTACTACTCAAACCAGTGAATAGAAAACAAATTTACATCATGATAAGAGTACAGGCAGATGCTATCCATAATGTTAACTACTTGTCATACGTGGAGATGTATTTTCTCTCCCTTGGGAATAGGATTTCTCATTTCTCCCTACGGTAGAGCAGTAACATTTATTGTCTCTCAGCAAAATCTACGAGGCATTCATTGGGTGATGTGTTTCCTCAGAATAGAGTTTTACAGTTTATAGTTTCTCTCACTGGCCTCATCCCAGCCTAAGGCCTATGTGACAGAGATTCTCTCTGGCAAGGAATATGGAGAGGGAAGAAAGATTAAATCATGCAGCTACAATCTCCTCTTTCCTGTGACAGCCCACAGAGGCTCCATATGAAAGCTGTGGGTACCCTTAATAGAATTGCCCAGTGGGCAGGGGAGTAAGCTGCTGAAAGTACCAGAGGCCAAGAGATGGAAAACAGTGGCAAGTGGAGTTTTATCAGTCAAGCCTAATAGAGTCCACGTACTTGAACTCTGTTCCCTGAAGTCACGTTTAAACCCAAATAACAGTTTTTGGCACTTCCTGGAAATGATCTTGCGGACAGCTTGGGAACTCTTTTTTTTTTTTTTTTCAGAGCATTTTCTTTCTTTTTTTTTTTTTATTTTATTATGTTATGTTAGTCACCATACAATACATCATTAGTTTTTTATGTAATGATCCACGATCCATTGTTTTCGTATAACACCCAGTGCTCCATTCAATACGTGCCCTCCTTAATACCCATCACCGGGCTAACCTATTCCCCTCCCACCCTCCCCTCTAAAACCCTGTTTGTTTCTCAGAGTCCATAGTCTATCATGGTTCATCTCTTCCTCCGATTTCCCTCCCTTCATTTTTCCCTTCCTTCTCCTAATGTCCTCCATGCTATTCTTTATGTTCCACAAATAAGTGAAACCATATGATAATTGACTTTCTCTGCTTGACTTATTTCACTTAGCATAATCTCCTCCAGTCCTATCCATGTTGATATAAAAGTTGGGTATTCATCCTTTCTGATGGCTGAGTAATATTCCATTGTATGTATGGGCCACATCTTCTTTATCCATTCATCTGTTGAAGGGCATCTCGGCTCTTTCCACAGTTTGGTTATTGCAGACATTGCTGCTATGAACATTTGGGTGCATATGGCCCTTCTTTTCACTACATCTGTGTCTTTGGGGTAAATACCCAGCAGTGCAATTGCTGGGTCATAGGGTAGCTCTATTTTTAATTTTTTGAGGCACCTCCACACTGTTTTCCAAAGGGGCTGTACCAACTTGCATTCCCACCAACAGTGTAAGAGGGTTCCCCTTTCTCCACAACCTCTCCAACATTTGTTGTTTCTTTCCCTGTCCATTTTGGCCATTCTAACTGGTGTAAGGTGGTATCTCAATGTGGTTTTGATTTGGATTTCCCTGATGGCTAATGATGATGAACATTTTTTCATGTGTCTGTTAGCCATTTGTATGTCTTCTTCAGAGAAGTGTCTTTTCATATCTTCTGCCCACTTTTTGACTTGATTATTTGTTTTTTGGGTGTTGAGTTTGAGAAGTTCTTTATAGATCTTAGATGCCAGCCCTTTATCTGTAGTGTCATTTGCAAATATCTTCTCCCATTCTGTGGGTTGCCTCTTTGTTTTGTTGACTGTTTCCTTTGCTGTGCAGAAGCTTTTTATCTTGATGAAGTCCCAAAAGTTCATTTTTGCTTTTGTTTCACTAGCTTTTGGAGATGTATCTTGAAAGAAGTTGCTGTGGGCGATGTCAAAGAGGCTACTGCCTATGTTCTCCTCTAGGATTTTGATGGATTCCTGTCTCACATTGAGGTCTTTCATCCACTTAGAGTTTATCTTTGTGAATGGTGTTAGAGAATGGTCGAGTTTCATTCTTCTGCATGTGGCTGTCCAATTTTCCCAGCACCATTTATTGAAGAGACTGTCTTTTTTCCATTGCATGTTTTTTCCTGCTTTGTCAAAGATTATTTGACTATAGAGTTGAGGGTCCATATCTGGGTTCTCTCTATTCTGTTCCATTGGTCTATATATCTGTTTTTGTGCCAGTACCATACTGTCTTGGTGATCACAGCTTTGTAATATAGCTTGAAATCGGGCAACGTGATGCCCCCAGCTTAGTTTTTCTTTTACAACATTTCCTTGGCGATTCGGGGTCTTTTCTGATTCCATACAAATTTTAGGATTGTTTGTTCCAGCACTTTGAAAAATGTCATTGGAATTTTGATCGGGATGGCATTGAAGGTATAGATTGCTCTGGGTAGCATAGACATTTCAACAATGTTTATTCTTCCGATCCATGAGCATGGAATATTTTTCCATCTTTTTGTGTTTTCTTCAATTTCTTTCTTGAGTGTTCTGTAGTTCTTAGAGTACAGATCCTTTACCTCTTTGGTTAGGTTTATTCCGAGGTATCTTATGGTTTTTGGTGCTATTGTAAATGGAATCGTTTCTCTAATTTCTCTCTCTACAGCTGCATTGTCAGTGTATAAGAAAGTAACTGATTTCTGTGCATTGATTTTGTATCCTGCCACATTACCGAATTGCTGGATGAGTTCTAGTAATTTGGGGGTGGTCTTTTGGGTTTCCACATAAAGTATCATGTCGTCTGCGAAAAGAGAGAGTTTGACTTCTTCTTTGCCAATTTGAATACCTTCTATTTCTTTTTGTTGTCTGATTGCTGTTGCTAGGACTTCTAGTACTATGTTGAACAATAGTGGCAAGAGTGGGCATCCTTGACGTGTTCCTGATCTTAAGGGAAAGGCTCTCAGCTTTTCCCCATTGAGGATGATATTCGCTGTGGGTTTTTCATAGATGGATTTTATGATCTTGAGGAATGTTCCCTCTATCCCTATACTCTGGAGAGTTTTAATCAGGAAAGGATGTTGTATTTTGTCAAATGCTTTTTCTGCATCAATTGAGAGGACCATATGGTTCTTCTCCCTCCTCTTATTAATGTGTTCTATCATATTGATTGATTTGCGAATGTTGAACCACCCTTGTATCCCGGGGATAAATCCCACTTGGTCATGGTGGATGATCGTTTTAATGTATTGTTGGATCCTATTAGCTAGGATTTTGTTGAGGATTTTGGAATCCATATTCATCAGGGATATCGGTCTGAAATTCTCCTTTTTGATGGGGTCTTTGCCTGGTTTGGGGATTAAGGTAATGCTGGCCTCATAGAATGAGTTTGGAAGTTTTCCTTCTGTTTCTATTTTTTGAAACAGCTTCAGTAGAATAGGTATTATTTCTTCTTTGAATGTTTGGTAGAATTCCCCAGGGAATCCATCAGGCCCTGGACTCTTGTTTTTTGGGAGTTTTTTGATCAGTGCTTCAATCTCGTTACTGGTTATTGGCCTATTCAAGTTGTCAATTTCTTCCTGTTTCAGTTTTGGCAGCTTATAGGTTTCCAGGAAGGCCTCCATTTCATCCAGATTGCTCAATTTATTGGCATATAGCTATTGATAATAATTTCTAATAATTGTTTCTATTTCCTTGGTGTTAGTTGTGATATCTCCCCTTTCATTCATAATTTTATTAATTTGGGTCTTTTCTCTTTTGGATAAGTCTGGCCAGTGGTTTATTGATCTTATTAATTCTTTTAAAGAACCAACTTCTAGTTTCATTGATCTGATCTACTGTGTTTCTGGTTTTGAATTCATTGATTTCTGCTCTAATTTTAATTATTTCTCTTCTAATGCATGGCTTAGGCATCATTTGTTGCTTTTTCTCTAGTTCTTTAAGGTGTAGAGTTAGTTGGTGAATTCGGGATTTTTCTATTTTTTTGAGTGAGGCTTGGATGGCTATGTATTTCCCCCTTAGGACCGCCTTTGCAGTATCCCATAGGTTTTGGACCAATGTGTTTTCATTCTCATTGGTTTCCATGAATTGTTTAAGTTCTTCTTTGATTTCCTGGTTGACCCAAACATTCTTGAGCAGACTGGTCTTTAGCTTCCAAGTGTTTGAATTTCTGCCAAATTTTTTCTTGTGATTGAGTTGCAGTTTTAAAGCACTGTGGTCTGAGAATATGCAGGGAATAATCTCAGTCTTTTGGTATCGGTTGAGAGCTTATTTGTGACCCAGTATGTGGTCTATTCTGGAGAAAGCTCCATTTGCGCTTGAGAAGAATGAGTATTCTGTTGTTTTAGGGTGGAATGTTCTGTATATATCTATAAGGTCCATCTGATCCAATGTATCATTCAAAGTTCTTGTTTCCTTGTTGATTTTCTGCTTAGATGATCTGTCCATTGCTGAGAGTGGAGTATTGAGGTCTCCTACAATTAATGTATTGTTACCAATATGACTCTTTTTTTTGGTTAACAGTTGGCTTATGTAGATGGCTGCTCCCATGTTGGGGGCATAGATGTTTACAATTGTTAGATCTTCTTGTTGGATAGACCCTTTAAGAATGATATAGTGTCCTTCTGTGTGTCTAATTACAGACTTTAGTTTAAAATCTAATTTGTCTGATACAAGAATTGCTACCCCAGCTTTCTTTTGAGGTCTGCTGGCATGGAAGATGGTTCTCCATCCCTTCACTTTCAGTCTGGATATATCTTTAGGTTCAAAATGAGTCTCTTATAGACAGCATATGGATGGTTCCTGTCTTTTTATCCAATCTGCAACCCTGTGCCATTTTATGGGAGTGTTTAGGCCATTCACGTTGAGAGTGATTATTGAATGATACGAATTAATTGTCATCATGTTGCCTGTGAAGACATTGTTTTTATATATTGTCCCTGTAAATTTCTGTTGTAGATCACTCTTGGGGTCTTTCTCCTTTTATAGAACCCCCCTTAATATTTCTTTCAGGGCCAGCTTACTGGTCACATATTCTTTCAGCTTCTGCTGGTTGTGGAAGCTCTGCATCTCTCCATCCATTCTAAATGACAGCCTTGCCAGATAAAGTATTCTTGGCTGCATGTTCTTCTCATTTAGTACCCTGAATATGTCTTGCCAGGCGTTTCTGGCTTACCTGGTCTCTGTGGATAGGTCTGACGTTATTCTGACATTCCTCCCTCTGTATGTAAGGAATCTCTTCCCCCTAACTGCTCTTAAGATGGTTTCCTTGGTTCTAATATTTGCAAGTTTTACTAATACATGCTGGGGTGTTGGCCTGTTTTCCTTGATCTTGGGAGGGGTCCTCTCTGCCTCTAGGATGTGAATGTTTGTTTCATTCCCCAGATTAGGGAAGTTCTCAGCTACAATTTGCTCAGATACATCTTCTATTCCTCTCTCTCCACTCCCTCCGGGATTCCAATTATTCTGACATTGGAACGCTTCACGGTGTCACTTATTTCTCTGATTCTATTTTCATGGATTCTGAGTTGTTTTTCCCTGTCCTCCTCTTTTCCCTTTTTATCTATTACATTGTCTTCCAGGTCGCTTATTCGTTCTTCTGCCTCAGTTACCCTAGGTGTTAGATTATCTAGATTGGATTGGATCTCATTGATAGCATTTTTAAGTTCTGCCAATTCAGCTTTCATTTTTGCCCTTGGAGACTCTGTGTTGCCATTAATTGATTTCTCCATTCTAGCCATTGTCTTCACAATTTCTAGCCTGAATTCCATCTCTGACATTTTGGTTATATCTGCATCCATTTGTAAATCTGCAGCATAAGTCATAATCTCTGAGTCTTTTCTGTTTTGGGGGCTCCTCCTCCAAGTCATTCTGTTGATGGGTGTTTGAGGGAATGTATAGAGTCCAAATTATTGACCAGAAACCAAGTAAGATGCACCTGTTTTCTTGGAACCTTAGGGTTGCTGGCCTCTTGTTTTCCCAGCCTGTCTTCTGAGGGAGGGGCCTGCCACGCTGTTACTCAGGCAACCGTGTTCAGGTGGAGTTGCCCTGCCCCCCTGTGGCAGGGGATGCACTCCGTGGGAATCAGTTTTGGGAGCTTTTGTTCTCTGGTGGCTTTCCCTGGTGGATTTCTGTGTCTCTTCCATGAGTCAGAGCAGAAGAGACCGTTTCTAACCCTCTACCTCAGAGCAGAGAGACCACAGTCTGTTCTTCAGTGAGCTCTCCAGGGCACACTGTCTCCATTTCTGTCCATGCTGCCATAAACTGAAGCGGCCTGGGTTGTGCGCCCGTCCGCAGCGCTCCTAGTCCTGCCTCCAGGTCAGAGCACGTCTCTGCCCTTTTTGCTTCTAGAACTGCCAGCTGCTCCCAGTTCCCACGCGCGACCCTGCTGCTCTGGGTTTCCACCCCGGGGGCTGCCCTAAAGTCCTTTCCGTGCCGCTACTGGTCTGCGAGTCTGTGCCCTGTCCCCAGGGAGCGAGGCTGTCGCTCATCAGTGGTGTAGGATCCCCATGGCCAGGCACCCTCCCGCTGCCATTTATCCTCTGATATCTGCCTGCAGAATCACGGCTCCCCACTTTGTACCTCGAAACCAACTGAAACCAACCACCTGCGATATTCTGTTTGTAGAGATCCAGATCTTCTTACATCTCAGGCTGATTTTGTGGCTGCTCAGCGTGATCTGGTAGATATCCACCTCAATTTCGGGGACCAGTTGAAATAGGGTCCCCTACTCCTCCGCCATCTTTTTTATCTCTCATTTTTTTATTCGCATTTTTAAAATTATTATGTTATGTTAATCACCATACATTACATCATTAGTTTTTGATGTAGGGTTCCATGATTCATTGTTTGCATATAATACCCAGTGCTCCATGCAGAACGTGCTCTCTTTAATACCCATCACCAGCCTAACCCATCCTCCCACCCCCCTCCCCTCTAGACCCCTGTTTGTTTTTCAGAGTCCATTGTCTCAGCTTGGGAACTCTTATCATCTGCTCTCCATATTAACTCCTCTCAGTGATTACCAATGAGAAGCAAGAAAACTTTTGTAGAACTTGTTAAAATATTGTTAAGGAACTATTGGAGACTAATGTCTATGTTCTGTACTCTTTTATAGTATTGCTGACAAAATAGTTTCGTAAGCTTTGCAAGCAGGTGAATGGAGTGGTTATGTAAGCATTGTTGACAACATTGCACTGCTGCCTGTTTCTGGCAGGTAGACTGTGAAGCAATTTAGAAGGGCAGGAACATCATTGTCCTGAAAAAAAGGACACCTTAGATTTGGTTCTAGCTCAACTATTCACTAGCAAAATGGCCTTGGTTGAGCCACACAGCTTCTCTGGAATCTATAGTTTTCTTACCTACAAAATGTAAGGGTCTATGATGTCTGCTCATTCTAACTGTGATTCTTCAATTCTGTTCTTCCAATGCATGGTATATAGGTAGAAGTAGCATGGAGTAGGAGAGAATGAAAGAAAGAGAACACAGACTTTAGAGAAGTTTATCCTGTTTATTTTCAAATTCTAGTTCTACTACACACAATTGGAATAGACATAATCCCTTCATCTCTCTGTGCCTGTTTCTTCATTTGTAAAGAGGAGATAACAATGCATACCTCCCAAGGTTGTTGGGGATATTAAATATAAAAACAAATAAAAAACAAGAAAAAGCTTGTCCATTTACTGGCACAAAATATGCAAGCTGAAAATGGCAATTTTATTTACTTTTGTGTCTGAATATTTTCACATAAAAGTCCGAATACCACTTATTTATAGATAACAAAGAAATAAAGAATAGTATACTGTATATTTTTTGAAAGAATTCTAGATTAGAATAAAAATTCTGGATTTAAGTTCTGCTGTGTGGATGACAAGGAAAATACAACATACCAAGATTTGAGGACTGAAAGCTGTTGATAGAGTGTAATTCATGGGATATATATCTTTTAAAAGAAATTATAAAAATCAATTATCTGAGAATCAAAATCAAGATGTTGGGAAGAGGACAGTGTAATAAATATCAAGAAAGTAAAAGAAATGAGATAATCAAAGTAAGAGTAGAAATTAATGAAATAGAAAACAAATATACAAAAGAGAAAAATCAACAAATGAGATGTTGGTTCTTTAAAAAGACTCATAAGATTACTAAAGCCTTAGCAAGGCAGATCAAGAAGAAAGAGAAAAAGCACATTACCAATATCAGGAGTAGAAAAAGGGATATCATTAGAGAACCTACAGATACTAAAAAATAATAAGATACTGTATGTTAACTATACTGGAATTAAAATTAGAATCTTAAAAAAAGATATCTTTTTAAGAACATAATGCTGACAAGTTAAAAAATTTAGATGAAGTGGATAAAAAGCTTAAAAAACACCAAACTTACACTGACTCTCTCAGAGAATAGAATAAAAAAGAAATATCCATATGAAACTTGCATAATTTTGTTACCAAAATCTTGATACAAAAATATTATACAAAGGACAATACAGAAAAAAAAAAATATAGATCAGCAAATCATGAACATAGATGCAACATCTTAATAAAATATTAGCCAACTGTATCAAACTTTATATATGAATGTTTTTTAAATTTTTTATTTTTTTTAAAGATTTTATTGATTTGAGAGAGAGAGAGAGCAAGGGAGGGGGGATGGGGAGAGGGAGAAGCAGATTTCCCACTGAGGAGGGAAACTGACAGGGGGCTTGATCCCAGGACCCAGAGATTATGACCTAAGCCAAAGACAGACACTTAACTGACTGAACCACCCAGGCACCCAAAAGTGTTCTTTTTATAACACAACCTAATTGGATTTATTTTATGATTGCATGTTTGATTTAACATCAAAAAGTCAGTCAATGGAATTCACTACATAAATCGAACAAAAGAAAAAAATAATGTACTCATTTTAAAAGACACAAAAAGAAGTATTTGATAAAATCTAATAGCCATTCATAATAAAAACTATTCACAAATTAGTGATAGAAGCAAACATTCTTGATCTGTTAAGATGTGTTAACTAAAAATAATGCAAACAAATAATGTACTTAACAGTGTCTTACTAGCAGCTGAAAGTGGGAATGAGATCAGGATTTATGCTATTTCCACTTCTATTCAATATTTAATAAAATCTCAGTGCACATAGGTCAGAAAATGAGATGAAATTGTAAGGATTTGGCAAGATTAATTAAATTATTATTATCCACACAAGGCCTTAGGACGTGAATAGGATAATCAAAGAAATCCACAGAAAGCTAAAAGAAGTAATAATTTAATGAGGTCACTGGATTCAAGGTTAATATACAAAAATCATTTGTATTTCTATATATCATATAAAATAATTTTTTTAGAATTTATTTAAAATTAATATTTATAAAAGTATAAATAATATCAATTATTTAAGAATAAATCTAATAAAATATGGACAGGATTTCTATACTGAATTCTACTTGCTGAGATAAATTTTAAAAGACCCAAACTAATGGAAAGAATTATTATTATATCCATGAATTAGAACACCCAATATTTCAAGATGTCAATTCTCCCACAAATTAATTGTTTTAATTCAAAGCTGTCTCACTCAAAATCCTAGAAGGATTTTTGTTTTGTTTTGTTTTGCTTTGTTTTGGAAACTGATAATTTGATTCTAAAATTTATTTTATTTTTTTATTTTATTTTATTTGTTTATTTATTTTTAAGATTTTATTTATTTGACAGAGAGAGACACAACAAGAGAGGGAACACAAGCAGGGGAGTGGGAGAGGGAGAAGCAGGCTTCCTATGGAGCAGGGAGCCCAATGCAGGGCTCGATCCCAGGACCCTGGGATCATGACCTGAGCCGAAGGCAGACGCCCAACGACTGAGCCACCCAGGTGCCCCTGATTCTAAAATTTATTTTAAAAAGTCAAAGGCCCAAGAAGAGACAAGACAAACTTTAAAAGACAAAAAAAAAAAAAAAAAGGTCGAGGACTTTCTACAACAGATATTAAGACTTAGCATGAAGTTACATAATTAAAATAGTGTGTTATTAGTGTGAAGAAAGAGAGCAGGATGTTGAAATAAATTAGAGTCCAAAAAGAGACCTATATGTAGTCACTTGATTTATTAGGAAATTGCCACTGCAAAGAAATGGGAGAAAAGTAGTTTTTTTTTTTTTTTTTTATTCCCCAGTAAATGGTATAAGGTTAATTGGATTTTCATATGGACAAAATGCATCTTAACCCCTACTACACACTATATTCAAAAATCAATTTTAGATGAATTGTACATCTGAAAGTGAAAGATAAAATGATTAATCCTTTTGAAGAAAACATTGGAGAATGATTTCATGATCTTAGAGTAGGCAAAGCTTTCGTTTTAGAACAGAAAAGGTACTTATTATAAAAGAATTGATTTATAAAAGGAAACCTATTAAAATTAAGAACTTCTTCTTATCAAATATATATTTGAAAATAAAAAGGCAAGCCACAGAGTGAGGAGAGATATTTGTAATACAAAATTCCATCAAGAGATTCATATCCAGAATATATAAAAATCCTAGGCAAAGCAATAAGAAAAGAATTAATAGAAGAAAAATGGACATAATTCTTCAAGAGGCAGTTCACAAAAGGGTAATCCATGTGGTAAATAAATATTTCTAAAGGTGTTCAATTTCATTAGCCATCATGGAGTGCAAATTAAAACTAAAATCAAGTACCATAGCACACTTACCATAATTGCTAAAATGAAATTTTCAAATGTTGTCAAGAATGTGTAACAACTGGAACACTCATATACTGCTAGTGGGAGTGTAAACTACAGCAATCATTTTAGGAACCTGCTTGGTAATGTCTGCTAAAGCTGAATATATGCATATCCTCGGGCCCAGCATCTTCATACCTAGGTATATACCCAGTAGATAACACACAGACGTTCATGACTATTCATAGTAGCATGATTTGTAATGCCTTCAAACTGCAAAAAAACCTGAATGTCTACCCCCAGTAAAACAAATAAACGGTGTTATATTTATAATATTATACAACAAGCAGAGTGAACAGCTATTACACAAACAACACATATGAATTTCATAAAGATGTTGCTGAGTACCCTAAGCCAGTCACAAAAAAGGAACACACTGTATTATTCCATTTAGATGAAGTTCAGAAGCAAGCAAAACCAATCTATATTAGTCCTTAGAATAGTAGTAAATTTGTGGAAAAGTACTTAATGACATGGGATATGAACAAGGCTTCTGGGGTGCACAAAATTTTCTATTTTTTGATCTGGGTGGTAGTTACATAGAGCTATTCAATTTGTAAAAATTTACCGAGCTAGATACTTAGGACTCATAGACACTTTTGAATGCTTGTTGTATTTCAACGTGTTTGCTTATAAAAATATTGGCTCTATGACTTACTAACTTTTTGTTCTTTGGAAAATCACTTATAGTCTGTATCTTATTTCTCTTATCTCTAAAATAGAGGTGAATGAATAACTGTTTCACATTCTGCAAAATAGGATTTTTTGGGGGGGAGTCTGTTTCTCTTTTAAGTGCAGTGTGGTCTATTGGTCAATATTTTCTCAGTGCTAGGGATAGGATGGTGAGCCGATAGTTTCCCTGCCTTCAATGAAATTACATTTTGTTTATTTGTAGATGAGGACAATGATCACATTTGATCCTACCTAAGTTCAACTCTCTCTTTAAACCTCCACACAGAGTGTTGCTTAAAAAAGTGGCAAAAAGTGGTAAAATTCATCCCCCCTGAAGACAAAGGTGATACGAATTTCACTTTTTATTCCCCACTGTTCCCTCCATTGATCAATAAAATGGAGAGAGTATGGATAAGGTAGCCAGGACAAATTTGAGAGCAAACAGTTTTGTCATTTAATGTATTTAAGAAGCTTAGAATTGTTGATAGCACCAATTTTCTTCAAGCATAATCTTTGTAGAGTTTTACTAAATTCGTCCTTGTTTTTTTGATCATTCAGTGAGGACCTACCTCTCAAATGCAGTCGGTTGTACATTCCCACCCAAGACAAAGCTTTCAGCCACTCTGCCTGTGACTTTCCTGGCCAGTCCCCAGTGCTCATAGTACATGTCCTTTCTTACCATGGCTCCAAGCTAAAGAGAAAATTGTAAATTGTTACATTTCCAAGGCCACTTTTTATAGGATCTTTGGGTCTCAACAGGAATCTGTACACCATGAAAGTGAACTAACTACCTAGCAGTGATAATAGAACACCATGGTGTGTGAGTAAAGGAATGAAGAGAAAGAATTTTTCTTTCTTTTAATACCTGGGAAATTGGCACAACTGCTAAAGCATATGGATTTTTTTTTTAAGAGAGAGAGAGCACAAGTAGGGATGGAGGGGTAGGGAAGAGGGAGAGAGAATCTTAAGCAGACTCCATGCTGAACACCAGCCAGTGCAGCACTCGATCTCACGACCCTGAGATCACAACCTGAGTCAAAACCAAGGGTTGGAGGCTCAACTGACTGTGCCATCCAGATGCCCCCAAAACATGTGGATTCTGATTAATCTTAGAATTGGGCTAGCTTTACTTCTGGTTCCCTAAGAAACAGTGGAACATTCAGGAACTTTTGAATTCCATTCAGCATTCAGGGTAGGTGGAAAGGGAAGATGGTTGGGGGAGAACTTAAACTCCTGAGCTCAGTAATGCTAAATTATTGTGTCTCATTAAAGATTATCAAAAACCTTCCGTAGAAGAAACAATTTGACTTCTCACAGAACAGATTCTATTTTCCTAATATACCTCTCACATTGTGCAATGAGGACATGAGGAAATGTCCTTTGGTCAGAGTCAGTCTTAGAACTTTGCCCTAGATTTTGTCAACTCTGTTGTAGTTGAGCAGTGACATGCAAAGGCAATTGCTACAAATCAGAACTGCAGCAAAGGCAGTCCTAAGAGGAAAATATATAGCAATACAAGCCTTTCTCAAGAAGCAAGAAAGTTCTCAAATACACAACCTAACCCTCCACCTAAAGAAGCTGGAGAAAGAAGAGCAAATAAAGCCTAAACCCAGGAGGAGAAGAGAAATAATAAAGATCAGAGCAGAAATCAATGAAATAGAAACCAAAAGAACAGTAGAACAGATCAACGAAACTAGGAGCTTGTTCTTTGAAGGAATTAACAAGATAGATAAACCCCTGGCCAGATTTATCAAAAAGAAAAGAGAAAGGACCCAAATAAATAAAATCATGAATGAAAGAGGAGAGATCACAACCAACACCAAAGAAATACAAACAATTATAAGAACATATTATGAGCAACTGTATGCCAGCAAATTAGATAATCTGGAAGAAATGGATGCATTTCTAGAGATGTATCCACTACCAAAACTGAACCAGGAAGAAATAGAAAACCTGAACAGACCTATAACCACTAAGGAAATTGAAGCAGTCATCAAAAATCTCCCAAAAAACAAAAGCCCAGGGCCAGATGGCTTCCCAGGGGAATTCTACCAAACATTTAAAGAAGAATTAATACTTATTCTTCTGAAAATGTTCCAAAAAATAGAAATGGAAGGAGAACTTCCCAACTCGTTTTATGAGGCCACCATTACCTTGATCCCAAAACCAGACAAAGACCCCATCCAAAAGGAGAATTACAGACCAATATCTCTGATGAACATGGATGCAAAAATTCTCACCAAAATACTAGCCAATAGGATCCAACAGTACATTAAAAGGATTATTCACCATGACCAAGTGGGATTTATCCCTGGGCTGCAAGGTTGGTTCAACATCCGCGAATCAATCAATGTGATACAATACATTAACAAAAGAAAGAACAAGAATCATATGATCCTCTCAATAGATGCAGAAAAAGCATTTGACAAAGTACAGCATCCTTTCTTGATCAAAACTCTTCAGACTATAGGCATAGAGGGTACATACCTCAATATCATAAAAGCCATCTGTGAAAAACCTACAGTGAATATCATTCTCAATGGGGAAAAACTGGGAGCTTTGCCCCTAAGGTCAGGAACGCGGCAGGGATGTCCACTATCACCACTGCTATTCAACATAGTATTAGAAGTCCTAGCCACAGCAATTAGACAACAAAAAGAAAGAAAATGCATCTGAATTGGCAAAAAAGTCAAACTCTCACTCTTTGCAGATGATATGATACTTTATGTGGCAAACCCAAAAGACTCCACCCCAAAACTGCTAGAACTCATACAGGAATTCAGTAAAGTGGCAGGATAGAAAATCAATGCACAGAAGTCAGTGGCATTCCTATACACCAACAATAAGACAGAAGAAAGAGAAATTAAGGACTTGATCCCACTTACAATTGCACCCAAAACCTTAAGATACCTAGGAATAAATCTAACCAAAGAGGCAAAGGATCTGTACTCAGAAAACTATAAAATACTCATGAAAGAAATTGAGGAAGACACAAAGAAATGGAAAAACAGTCCATGCTCATGGATTGGAAGAACAAATATTGTGAAGATGTCAATGCTACCTAGAGCAATCTACACATTCAATGCAATCCCCATCAAAATACCATCCACTTCTTTCAAAGAAATGGAACAAATCATCCTAAAATTTGTATGGAAGCAGTAAAGACCCCACATAGCCAGAGGAATGTTGAAAAAGAAAAGCAAAGCTGGCGGCATCACAATTCTGGACCTCCAGCTCTATTACAAAGCTGTCATCATCAAGACAGTATGGTACTGGCACAAAAACAGACACAGAGATCAATGGAACAGAATAGAGAGCCAAGAAATGGACCCTCAACTCTATGGTCAACTAATCTTCGACAAAGCAGGAAAGAATGTCCAATGGAAAAAAGACAGTCTCTTCAACAAATGGTGTTGGGAAAATTGGACAGCCATATGCAGAAGAATGAAACTGGACCATTTCCTTACACCACACACAAAAATAGACTCCAAATGGTTGAAAGACCTCAATGTGAGACAGGAGTCCATCAAAATCCTAAAGGAGAACACAGGCAGCAACCTCTTCAACCTCAGCCACAGCAACTTATTCCTAGAAACATTGCCAAAGGCAAGGGAAGCAAGGGCAAAAATGAACTATTGGGACTTCATCAAGATAAAAAGCTTTCGCACAGCAAAAGAAACAGTCAACAAAACCAAAAGACAACTGACAGAATGGGAGAAGATATTTTCAAATGACATATCAGATAAAGGGCTAGTATCCAAAATCTATAAAGAACTTATCACACTCAACACCCAAAAAACAAAGAATCCAATCAAGAAATGGGCAGAAGACATGAACAGACATTTTTCCAAAGAAGACATCCAAATGGCCAACAGACACATGAAAAAGTGCTCAACATCCTTCGGCATCAGGGAAATCCAAATCAAAACCTCAATGAGATACCACCTCACACCAGTCAGAATGGCTAAAATTAACAAGTCAGAAAATGACAGATGTTGGCGGGGACTTGGAGAAAGGGGAACCCTCCCACACTGTTGGTGGGAATGCAAGCTGGTGCAGCCACTCTGGAAAACAGTATGGAGGTTCCTCAAAAATTTGGAAATAGAGCTGCCCTATGACCCAGCAATCGCACTCCTGGGTATTTACCACAAAGATACAAATGTAGTGATCCGAAGGGGTACATGCACCCCGATGTTTATAGCAGCAATGTCCACAATAGCCAAACTGGAAAGAGCCAAGATGTCCATCGACAGATGAATGGATAAAAAAGAGGTAATACCCACACGATGGAATATTACACAGCCATCAAAAAGAATGAAATCTTGCCATTTGCAATGACATGGATGGAACTGGAGGGTATTATGCTGAGTGAAATAAGTCAATCAGAGAAAGACATGTATCATATGATCTCACTGATATGAGGAAGTCTTAATCTCAGGAAACAAACTGAAGGTTGCTGGAGTGGGGGGTGGGGTGTGAGGGATGGGGTGGCTGGGTGATAGACACTGGGGAGGGTATGTGCTCTGGTAAGAGCTGTGAATTGTGCAAGACTGTTGAATCTCAGATCTGTACCTCTGAAACAAATAATGCAATATATGTTAAAAAAAAAAAGAAGAAGATAGCAGGAGGGGAAGAATGAAGGGGCGAAAATCGGAGGGGGAGACAAACCATGAGAGACGATGGACTCTGAAAAACAAACTGAGGGTTCTAGAGTGGAGGGGCGTGGGGGGATGGGTTAGCCTGGTTATGGGTATTAAAGAGGGCACGTACTGCATGGAGCACTGGGTGTTATATGCAAACAATGAATCATGGAACACTACATCAAAAACTAATAACATAATAATAATAAAAACAACCCCACAATGAGATACCACCTTACACCAGTTAGAGTTGCCAAAATTAACAAGTCAGGAAACAACAAGTGTTGGCGAGGATGTGGAGAAAGGGGAATCCTCCTACACTGTTGGTGGGAATGCAAGCTGGTGCAGCTGCTCTGGGAAACAGTATGGAGGCTCCTCAAGATGTTAAAAACAGGGCTACCCTACGACCCAGCGATTGCACTAGGAGTTATTTATCCCAAAGATACAGATGTAGCAAAAAGAAGGGGCACATGCACCTCAATGTTGATAGCAGCAATGTCCACAATAACCAAGCTGTGGAAGGAGCGAGATGCCCTTGAACAGATGAATGGATAAAGAAGATGTGGTACATATATCCATGGAATATTAGCCATTAGAAAGGATGATTACCTACCATTTGCATTAACATGGATGGAACTGGAGGAGATTATGCTAAGTGAAATAAGTCAAGCAGAGAAAGACATTTATCATATGGTTCCACGCATATGTGGAACAGAAGGAATAGAGTGTAGGACCACCGGAGAAGGGAGGGAAAACTGAGTGGGAAGAGATTGGAAAGGGAGACAAACTATGAGAGACTCTGGACTCTGAGAAACAAGCTGAGGGTTACAGAAGGGAGAGGGTGGAGGGATGGGGTAAACTGGTGATGGGCATTAAGGAGGGCACGTGTTGGAATGAGCACTGGGTGTTATATGCAACTAATGAATTGTTGAACACTACAACAAAAACTAATGATGTATTATATGCTGGCTAACTGAACATAATAAAAAAAAAATGTAGATCTTTTCAGATTATACTTAATGCCAGCAATGACTCTGCAGCATCCCTCTCAATAACAATAATAGTAATAAGATCTTAGCATGTATTGAGTGCTTGCAATATGTCAGATGCCATTCTGAGATTTCATGTCTGAAATCATTTATTCTTCACAATGTGCCTATATGATGCACTTTAAAAAAAAAGATTTTGGGGCGCCTGGGTGGCTCAGTCGTTCAGCGTCTGCCTTTGGCTCAGGTCATGATCCCAGGGTCCTGGGATCGTGCCCCGCATTGGGCTCCCTGCCCGGTGGGAAGCCTGCTTCTCCCTCTCCCACTCCCCCTGCTTGTGTTCCCTCTCTAGTTGTCTCTCTCTCTGTCAAATAAATAAAATCTTTAAAAAGTAAATGAAAATAAATAAAAAGATTTTATTTATTTATTTATTTATTTATTTATTTGAGAGAGAGAGGGCACGAGCAGGGGGAGGAACAGAGGAAGAGGGACAAGCAGACTCTGCGCTGAACTCAGAGCCTGGTGCCAGGCTCAATCTTGCAACCCTGAGATCATGACCTGAGCCAAAATCAAGAGTCAGATGCTCAACCAACTGAGCACCCAGGTGCCCCTATGATGCATGTTTTAACAAAGTTTTCATGTGATGTAATTGACATACAGTAAATTGCACATACTTCAAGGGTACAATTTAATGTTATGACATATGTAAATATCCATGCACGCATCATCACAGTCAAAAATTTTAAGAAATTGATCACTTCCAAAAGTTTTCTCATGCTCTTTGTAGTTCCTCCTTCCTGTGTGTCTTACTTCCCATCCCTGTCCAACCATTGATCTGCTTTTCTGTCACTCTAAGTCAATTTGCATTTTCTAGAATTTCACATGAATCCTATAGTTTCACATGAATCATACAGTTTTTTGGGGATGGTCTGGCTTATTTCACACAGCATAAATATTTTGAGATTCATTCATGTTGTTGTGGGTATTTGTAGATCATTTTTATCACTGAGTGGTGCTCCATTGTATGGATACACCACACCTTATTTATGCATTTATCTGTTGATGGATATTTGGGTTGTTTCCAGTTTTAGGTTGTTACAAATCAGGCTGCTATAAACATTTGTGTATAAGTATTTTCATACACATATATTTCTATTTTTCTTGGGTAAATATCTAGTAGCCAAATAGTTGGGTCATATGGTTTATTAACCATTTTAGAACACCTCCAAACTGTTTTATTAAGTAGTTTTACAGTTTGTTATAGAATTTTACTTTGTATCAGTGTATTAGAGTTCCAGTTACTCTACACCATTGTTAATACTTATTACTGTCTTTTTTTTTTTTTTTTTTTGGTTTAGTCATTTTGTTAGGTATGTTGTAGTATCTCACTGTGATTTTAATTTGCATTTTCCTAATGACTAGTGATATTGGGTATGTTTCCATGTGCTTATCTGTGAATTGTCTGCTTGGGTCTTTTGCTCATTTTTAGGGGGTTGTTTATTGTATGGAGTATAGGGTACATAGAGGACTCCAGAAAATAAGCAAACAAACCCTAGTTATAAACAATAACTTATGTTAGAGATCTCTACCACCAGCCTCCCTTATCTAGGTTAATATATTCTTGTTTTACCCCCTTTCTTCTCCAAATTTAGGTAACATTTGATAGATTTCATAATATATATGACAGCATTTCTTAGTTGGTGTTTCCTTCAGACAAGGTTGAGCCTGGGACTTTGGCTGTAGACAAATATTGAATAGAAAGAAAAGCTTTTGCTGTATAGTACTAAGTTCAAGTTTTGGTTCTATTACCTGCTAGCTGTGTCACATTTGTCTCATGAGTCTTAGTTTCCTCATCTGGACAACTGGGGGTGAACACAAGGGTGGTGATATCCTCCTTAAAGAGCTGTCATGAGGATCAAAGGCGTTAGGGAAAAGTAAGCACCCAGAACTATGCTGGACTTGTTTTATATTTCTTTGTCTTTTTTTCATTCTGTAACTTAAGTTGGAGACAAGCCAGAGATGTGTATAGAGCTTGAGAAAATAAATATGTGACATTCCTTGGGGGATTCTTTTAAACACTCTTTAAGTAGATGCCTTTATAATTATACACATAAGAATAAAAGTTCTGCCACTTAGAACTGTAGGTCAGCAATGAACAAAAGCTACCTGGCACATCTATGTGTCAAATTTTGCGCAAGTCAGCACAGGGAATACAGTAATGTAATATCTTCCTTCAAGTGCTTGAAGCCTACCTAGGGACCCAGACTATGTCCCCATAATTCTTCTTTTTTATCATTTCAAGTTATATGAAATGTTTACTGGGAAACAAAAGATCTCCTCTAGCTAATGCTGAATGTTGCTGATGTTTTTATGAAATATGGAGATGATATTGTTTGCTAGATTTAGGTAGGGAGTAGATTGCAAAACTGGGATTTGAAGATCCTGAACAGTGCTAAGTATTTGTAATGCGTTTAAATCTATTCCAAAATACCTTGTGGTAGACTATATTATTGTATGATTATTATTCATTCCTTAAGTCCTGTTTCCCTGTGATTATAATACCTTTCTGTGTGGTGTTTTCTGACACCAGATATGTCATTTCAGATCTCTAATTCTTCAACACTGACTGGGTGTCCAACAATTTGATTCAATTCTGACAATAACTACCCATAATTAGTGCTGACCCCACAGAGCTCAGTCCCCCCAAACTGTCTCCATTTCAGATGTCAGTAGCAAATGGGGTCCCCAGGCTACCCCCACTTTTAGCTACTAACTACCAATTCAGGGATTCAAGCACCCCCACCCCAAGTTTCAATAATTTGCTAGAATGATTCATAGACCTCAGGAAAGTGCTTCAGTTATGTTACTGGTTTATTATAAGGATACAATTCAGGAACAGACAACTGGAAGAGATGCCTAGGTCAAGGTAGGAGTGGGGAGGCACAGAACTTGGTGCCTCATAGCACATCAATGTAATCATTAACCCAGAAGCTTTATAAACCCCATCATAGGAGTTTTTGTGGAGGTTTCATCATATAGGCACAAATGATCAAATTATTGGACATTGGTGATTGAACTCAGTCACCAATTCCTCTTCCTTCTGGGGGATAGGGCTGGAAGTTCTACCCTGTATTCTCACTGTTGGTTTTTCATGTGACCATGACCTATCTTGAAACTACCTAGAACTGCCCTTCTCATGAGTCCTCTCATTAGCATACAAAAGACAGTAAATTCTGAGAGTTTGAAGAACTGTACACCAGGTACCAGGAACCAGGAACAAAGACCAACTATTTTATTTATTTATTTGTTTATTTATTTATTTATTTATTTATTTATTTATTTATTTATTTATAAGATTTTATTTATTTTATTTTTTAAGATTTTATTTATTTATTTGAAAGAGAGAGAGAATGAGAGAGAGAGAGCACATGAGTGGGGAGAGGGTCAGAGGGAGAAGCAGACTCCCTGCTGATCAGGGAGCCTGATGTGGGACTCGATCCAGGGACTTGATCCCGGGACTCCAGGATCATGACCTGAGCTGAAGGCAGTTGCTTAACCAACTGAGCCACCCAAGCGCCCCTATTTATTTATTATTATAGCATATTTTCCATGCCCCATTGACATTGGGCTTGGTCATCTGACTTGCTTGGAACAATGAAATATGGGTAAGAGTGACATTATGCCTGCTCCAAATGAAGCATTTAAGAGGAAATCTATATATCTGCTCATCCTCTTGAACTTCTGTCCTCTGTCACCAGAACAGCATGCCCCAGAGAGTAGTTGCTCCCTGAGTACTCCTTGAGGTTCCCAGAATATGACTAGCAGAGCAGACTTAAAGCCAGATAACAGCCTGGAGCCAAGCCCAGCTGAGCCTAGCAGAGCCACACCCAATTCACAGACCTGTGAGTAAGCAATAGATGTTTGTATCATTAACCACTGAGATCTTGAGTTTGCTGTTCCCACAGCAAAACCTGGCAGATGCATACATGGAAGTGTGTTACTTCATTGTTATCCTTTGCTTCCTGCTGGATTTTGAGCACAGTTGTACCACCTGTTGGAAATAAACCATTTTTTACTAAGTTCAGAATTAATATCCATTTAGATTTTCTTTGCATATTGAGTTTTAAGAATTTTAAAAATCTGCATTGTAATTTGCTCCTATAGATTCAGGTCCTCTTAAATCCACAAAGACCTGGAAATTAAAGGAATAAATAAGTAGTATACCTGTGGGGCAAAGTCCATTGCAGACTTTGCAAAATCCAATATGTTTGAAAAAGATGTTCCTTGGGCAGCTCAGTCCAAATGCCACTGGCTTCTTCCATCCCTGGTTGATAGTACATTATGCTCAGGACTTACCAAAAATGCAGCCAACCTGCAATTCAAACCTGCTTGCTCGGAGGCCAGGTTCCCAGTGGGAGATGCCTCACAGAACTTAGTCATCTCTTGATTAACAATGGCTGGTCAGGGAGGACAGATCTAAAAAGGAAAATGGGATGGATGGTGATGTACACACTGAAAAAATGTAAATAGGAAAGATACAAGAAGACAATAGAGGAAAACAAGAAAAAAAACAAACAAACCAACCCTGAATTAAAAACAACTGAAGTTTGCCCTGTAGAAATTTAACTTGATGTACATGCATGTGCAGTAAAATACTTCAAAGCCCAGGGAATCAAAGCAAAGAAGATGTTAGCTTATAGTAAGAGGTGAGCACACGGCTCTACCTCTGTCTCAGTGCTGGGACAGGTGCTGACTTGGATTACAGAAGGGGGAAAAATAAACTAAAATAAACTAGAGCTGCTTCTCAAAGCCTTCCTTGGAGTTGCCTGTTTAGGCTTTTGTTGTTTTGCTTTCCCCTTGTTTTTTGGTGTTTTTCTGGCAACCAGGCCACTGCAAATCAGGACTTGAAAGCAAACCTGATTCTGTTATGTCTATAGGACAATGAGCACAGCAAAGCCTGTCTCTTTGATTTGTGCTCTCTTTGCCATTGATCTTTTTTTCCCCACAGCCATAAGAAAAAAAGATCTTACAATATCAAGAACAGGAAATGAATTTCCCACCTGAATCATCCTGAATTATGGGACTGGTTGCTTGGTCTCAAAAGTAAATGCAAAACTACTGACAAACTCAGGAGACTTTGGTCCAAAATACCCCAGTTTGAATATACCCAACCTTATAGTCTTTTCTTTGAAACCCATTTTGTTGTTTAATGTAATGCAACATTTTAGTTTGTCTTATATCTAGTAATCTCTATGGGTGTTGGGTGAAATTGATTTTCAACCAATTTTAACCTGAGCCATCACCATTAATTTTTTTTTTCAATTTTGGAGTTTGAGTCACTGAAATAATTGCTGGAGCTTGGTAGTTTTAGATGGACTGATTTTCATGATCTACAACATATCTAGTTTGAAGTAAATGGCCACAATTGGGATGGACAGACATCCCATTTTTACTGTTGTTTGCCTTTCTGAGTAAATTTTGAAAAATATGCTTTAAGAAAGTAAAGTGTAGTTATCATTGTCATTGCATCTATGCATTAAGGAAAAAAATATTTAATTATTGGGGATAAATGAAAGGAGCTTTCTTCCTAAAGGTGAAGATATTCCACGTACAGAGTTCATCATTATAACACTGGGCTCCTGTTTGTATTTTAGTTTCAAGTTCCTCCCTCTAGAAAATGGGATTCAGTGAAAGCAGGGTCCAGGGGAGTTTGGATCCTGTTTAAAACACACTATTCTCCAAACATTACCTTCCCATGGACAACCCAGGAGAGCCTGCATTCTGTAGAACAAGCCCTCCATTTACACACACGCACTCATCTTTTGACGTTCATTCCCCTGATGATCCCAACTTGAACTCGTGCATAGGAGCAAACAGTGTCTAAGTGTTGGCTTATCTGTCGAGGAGTAGAATATATAGGAGATTTTCATATGGTCTGACATTTCCCTAACTTGAGAGAAGGATGACGATGGAAAAGCAGCCCTCGTCTTGCTTCCATGCAGCCAGAAGAAAAGAAATGAAAAGAAAATGAAAGCTTTCCCTGGGCACTACCAGACTCTGCTTCCAGCTTCTTCCTCTGGTGGCAAATACAGATCATTAACATTGGTAATGTCCTTACTAAATCTGCTTGGAGAAAGTGACAAGTCTAATTTGTTACTGACAGACTGACGGCTGGGAGTATGTTTAAAATGCATTGCTCTTGCTCCTGAACCCTTTGAATTGCTGTGTGGTTTTTGTCAGGTAGGCTTGGTATTTGGTTAAAGACTATCTGTGATTTCATCAATCTCCCCAGCAGCCTCCCAGAGGAAAGGCTCACCGCTTCGGTGCCCTCCTTCTTTTGTCAGTCCCAGGAACAGCCTCTGCAGTGAGTCCAAAAGTGCTGTGACTGGAAATTCAGAACCTGGGGAAGGATTCCTTAAGCAAGTAATTACCATTAATAATCAATAACTCTCAGGCTGACAAATAATAATGACAGATCGGGATAAGATTAAACGTGTTCTTTGAGACATAGGGATGTGGCAATGATATGGGCTTTCATTAACTAGAAAACATATGCAGAGCCCCATTTTGATATGCTATAGACTGATTTTAAATTAAATCAAATGGAGTTTAAAAACATGATGCAAATGTGGTCTGCGAGGCATGGAGATGAGTTAGCCTCATGAAGGAAAAGTTAAAATGATGGCCTATGACCTAAAATTATAATACAGTGAATTTTATGTGGAAGAGAGTGATAGTCTGATTACAATGCCAACTAAATTCAGGGCAACGATTATGAATTTTAAGTGCCATATGAAATATTTAGACTATACATTAGGAAGATTTCCTCCATAACGCAGGTATGAAGCTTGGGCAAGAAGTCATAAAGGGAAATGGATCAAGAGTAAACCAGATATTTACTCCTATACTATTGGCCTCACTTCTAGATAGAATTAAGGGTACTGAGTCTTTGAAAATCATTCATGGAATTCTGAAATTTTCCACCTGAAAGTAAGTTCCAAAAACATCAAAAGAACAACTATCTGCAATGATAAATGTGGGTCACAATTTAAAACAAAAGTCATGTTCTTAGATTTTACATCTATTTTCCTTTTCATTAATGTCAGTGGTTTTCTAATTTAGTTTTAGAAGCTTAGTATTTACTATTTAGTAAATCCCCCTTTAGTCTGATCCCAAACTATATGCACTATGGGAATGGAATATAAACCAATAACATACATGCTAGGCATTGTACATGCATTATCTCATTTAATCCTCTAAACCTATGAGATATTTACATCATTGTTTCAATTTTCAATAAGGAAACTGAAGTTCTTTTTTTTTTTTTAAGATTTTATTTATTTATTTGACAGAGAGAGGCACAACGAGAGAGGGAACACAAGCAGGGGGAGTGGGAGAGGGAGAAGCAGGCTTCCTGCCGAGCAGGGAGCCCGAAGCGGGGCTCGATCCCAGGACCCTGGGTTCATGACCTGAGCTGAAGGCAGACACTTAATGACTGAGCCACCCAAGCGCCCTGGAAACTGAAGTTCTAAAGATCATGTAGATTTTGAATTTCAAGAATTTGAGAAGAAAACAAGTGGAAGACAGTGTAGGAAAATCAGAGCCCCATAAGAGCAAAGTCCAGTGAAAGACCATTTCAGTTGGCCCTGATTTGGAAACAGATACACCGAGATATTCACTTATCCATTCTAAATATCAAGGGCACAGAAATATTTAAAATCAAATAAGAAACAGTCCCCATCTTTGAGACCTGAGTGTTATGGCAACAGCTTGGGGAGGGCATGTTCCCAAAGGGGATAACTGCTGAGCTGGGTCAGGGTTATGGATGGAAGCATGCCAAGGCAATTTCACGGAAGAAGCTAGACAAATCGGAGGACTCAGCTTAGCATAGAAGGATAGCAAGCTAAAGAGGCAGATGTTTGTGCAATGGCAGGAAGCACAGTGTAACTGGTATATAGAGGGTGTCAGTTTGGTGAAGGGGAGTGGTGAGGAAGTTAAGGGAGGGAGGCCAAATGGCAGGAAATTAAGCCTGGAAGTTAGGTTGGATCTCGATGCTCAAGGAACTGGTACGTTACGGCATTAGGAGAAATTCCAGGATCATGGACTTTTAGCAATACGGTCTTCACTTTCACCTTTGAGACTGTGCAATCAAAGTCCCCAGGTACTGTTTCTTTTCATCTTTAAAAGGGTCTAGAAACTTTGGCTTTTGTTGAGTGCAGAAGCTCACTGGTGGTGCAAGACTAAAATTTGTTCATCTATTTACCACCCTAGAAAAATCCCTTCTGGGCTTCAGTACTCAGATCTGTACACTTCTCTTACAGCCTTTTCTTGTCAGTTCTCTCCTGACGTCTGGAAACATTATACATATTGCCACAAAGACCTCCATTAGCCAAGACTGTGTCTGTGTAAACTGGAAAATGCTGGACTTCCTTCTGCCCTTCCCCCTCCCAACTGCTGACAGCTCCACTGACACCTGGCTTGGGAGACAGATGCTTTTGTACAAAGAATGCTCCTTCCTCTAGGTAGACACAATCACTTTCAGAGCACAGGGCTACTATATTTGCCTTGCTACTCTTTTTGCTCAGCAGGACATTGTTGTATACATCAAAATGTTTGCATAAGCAGCTATAACTTTGTAATCTGATCAGCAATTTCCAGATAAACAGCACAATGGGACGGATCACTCTGCCTCAGAATATGGCAAGCTTCTGCCACTGGGAGTTGTATAACAAAAGCTGAATCAGCATCAACTATTAGTAATATTATAGGGAAGATTTCTGCAATGGGTAGGACACTGGAATAGATGGCCTCTCAGATCCTTCCTGACCCAGAAATTCTGCCCCTGCCTTATGACTTCCCAGAGCACTGTGGCAGACCAGTGGCCTGTTACCATTGCCTTAAGGCCTGTGAGTATGTGCAGTTGGGTGTGAACAGCTTTTGGAGCAGATGGAAAGGACAGATTTCTTAATGGTAATTGGCCCCTTGGATATCAGTGCTCACTTTCTACCTCATTTTTTGAAGGTCAGTGTGTCAGTATAAGAAAAAAAAGGATTTTTCAGATATGAATTATTTTGTAGCTTCATAAATTGACTATAAGTTTAGTATCTTCAATTCCTACCTAATTCTCCACATACCAAACATGCAGAGGCAGGAAATTCAGAGGTTTGGATAAGGTCCTGGCTTTTCCGTTAACTACTTGTGTGATCCTAAGTAAACCACACTGCTTTTCTGGATCTCAAATTGCACATCTATAAAATAAGGATATTTGAGGACATAGCTTCAGTTTTCCTATTGCTGTTCCCCACCACATTGTGAGGATAGGCATGAGTCCCTTCCTCATTTGCCAAAGGTCTCATCCTACAGAACACTGAACTCTAAGGCCACTCATAAATCCTCCTTCCTCCTTTTCTGCTAGGAAAGGTAGCATGCTGGGGCTCTGATCATTTAGCCCTCTTTTCCCAGCAAGTAACAGATTCAGCAGCAAAAAGAAGCTCTGCCTTAAAAGATTATTTAAATTGTTGTGGCTTTGTTCTGATTTAAAACTAAAACTAAAACTAAAAATCAGTTATAGCCCTCTGGAGGTTTGGATAGAGACTCATTCAAATCATTTGCTTCTAGGATTGTTATCGATTAGCTTTCACACATTGCCCTGTATAATAACACAATAAGTTGTTTCCCACTTTGTGGACTTTTACTACAGAGAACTCCCATCAGTCATATTGCTACATGCTTAATATTGGCTCCATCACAAATGCATCTTTTTTAGTACATTCTGCATGCTCAGTATTCTGCTACAGATTGTACACATCACTCCAGTTTTGGTTGCGTCAATTGCTGTTTATTTTGGGGAATAAGTACAAATGTAGGTACACTATGTGGAGAGTGTATTTATATTCACAGGGCAAATTTATGTGACTGTGCATATTAATTACAGCATTATTCAAGTGATTCTTGTAGAGATGGGGACCTACACTGTATACAAGTCATTTCAAGTTCACTTGAGTGGAAAATATTTAGATAAACCAAGAGCAGCATTCCAGTAAATGCAACATTGATTCTTAAATTTTTCTAGTAATTACTTTGTGAATTTTGTAGCTTTCAACATAAAAACTGTACTGTAAATTGCTAAGCAAGAAAAATTGAACAAAAGACACATTCAATTTGTATGGAAAAGAGTCAGTATTAGACTCTCAACTTGACCTTTTATGAGTGATGTGATATCACAATATGATAAGGGCAAGTGCAGGGCAAGAGGTCACTCTTATCCAGAAGGAAGCAAGGAGTCTATTGGAGTCCAAGGCATGAACTGCTCTAATGTCTAAACCAGCTGCTTTGTCTCTTTTTTCTAATTTTTTGCTCTTAAGTAATTCCTGGGTGTCTAAATCTCATTTGAAATTTACTGCTTTAACTAGGTGCCATTTATTTATCTATTTATTTATTTTTTTAATGAAAGCAGGAAACAAGAAGCAGTGGACAGGGTGTTGCTTGGGTGAAAGGGTAGAGCTCAGATAATGACAATATATTCCAAATCAGATGGGATTTGGGGCAAGTCACTGAGCTTTAATTTCCTCACTAGTAGAACTGGTAGAAGATACTTAGGAAAATGGGGTTAATACCTGCCATAAGTCCTTCCCAGTGGTGTCTTTGTGTTGAATGAGCTTCTGTTGTGAAGAGACATTGTAGTGCAGTTGTTGAAAACAAGTCCTTTGGTAAGAGTGGGAGAGAGGCTACAATCCTAGAGGGGCTAGGAGATTGGCAGTTTACCAGTGCTGGGACTCAGTTACCAGACCAAGGAGGGCAAAGAGGCTAATTGGATGTTTTTTTTTCACTCTTAACCTAGAGTTCTTTAAATTCTCTCTAATGGGGAAAGGATATGTCCTGGTGTCTACAAAGAACTGAAGCCTCCTGATGGGGTCAGGCCAAGGATTGAGCTGTCATTCTATGGCTTTAATCCTTGACAAGGCACCCTTGCAATCCTTGTTGGATTGGTTCCCATGAACTAAATACTTAGAGATACATCAATAAGTAAGAATTTAAGGGAGTTTGAAAAATACATGTACAATCCACAATGAAATAAAAATGGTTTAAGACAAGAGCCAATGAATATTCTGAATCATGCCTTTTCTCAATGCCTTAAATTTAATGTCTTTTGAAAACTAATTCTATTCAAGGGTAGTTAAAATACTAGCTGTATTCAAGCTTATTACAATAAATAATGTCTAATTTCTAATTGCATTTTAAATATAAAACAAGTCAGACTGAGACAGTTAGAAAGAGTAGCACCGAGAATCTTATGTTGTGCTGATTCTTCCAAGATACGTAACTAAAAAGTATAAAATAATAATACCAAGATGTAAAATAAAAGTAAGGAAGTCCATTAAGTTGGAATATTTTCCCCAAAGATGGTTCATTTAATGCTTTTCTGGAGAGATGTCATTATTAAATGTAAAACTCTTTCAAACATCATTTTGATGATCCTGCCTTGCAGAGTGCCCTAAGCATACTCTTTTTCTGCCTGTTGGGAAACTCAGAACTGACTGAACACAGCACAAGATGTCTCTGGGGCAGCAGCATCTCTCTTGTACTCTAGACTGGGGAAAAGAATGAAGGCTCAGATTCAACAAACACTTGAAGCAAAAGAATGGAGTTAGGACTCCTACAGCAGAAAGTGTTAGTCAGGGATGAATGTTGCTGCCACCACACCTCTGAGTAAGAAGACCTCCAAAGAGCTTCTCTAGAGTTCTGTGGCTGCACCATCACTGAGCAGTGTTTCTATAGGTAATGGTAAGATTAGTAGCTTTTCTTTCTGTAAGGATGGTGGAAATGAAAGAAGAACAGATATATTTGTGCCCAGTTATTAAGTGTAATGAATCAGCAGCAAGTTTAAAAGAAACAGAATTGATAATACACTTCTAACCCTTCATGGAAACAGATACAATGTTTAAAATCTGGCAGCCTGGCCTTTTTATCTCCCTTCTCATTTTTGGCTGTGGCAATGTTGGCTGGATAAGACCTCCCAGCATCTGGTTCAGGGTGGAGGAGCCATAGGTGATCACTTTCACATCTTTTCCTTTGGCTCCCTTCTTTGGTCTCAAGATTAAAAGCCAAAGGGTTTGTTGATGCTGGGATTCCTGGAGGTGAGCGTCTCTGAAGAGCAGTGGGGATAAGATTGCCCCTGAGGAAAGAAAAAGGGATGGGTCTAAGAATAGAAACCAGAGTAAATAAATAAATTATAAAAATAAAATAGAAAGGCATAGAAAAATAGTAGGTGAATAATCAAGGAGAGAAGAAAAGGAGGGAACCAGTTATGGGCTGAATTGTGTCCTGCAAATTCCTATGTTGAAATCCTAGCCCCTACCACCTCAGAAATGTGACTGTATTTGGAGATAAGACCTTTAAAGAGGTGATTAAGGTAAAATGAAGTCACATGGATAAGTCCTGGTCCAATATAACTGTTATCTTCATAAGAATAAAATATTAGGACACAGACACACACACACGGAAGGAACAGCATGTGAAGATACAGAGAGAAGACAGGCCTCCAAAGAAACCAACCCTGCCGACACCTTATCTCTAATTTCTAGCCTCCAGAACTGTGAGAAAATAAATTTCTGTTGTTTAAGTCATCCAATCTGTCAGAACCAAAAAATAAATAAAATAAAACCCTCCAAGGATACATAGGAAGACTAGAGAAAAGTAGCAGATAGCTAGAAATCCACAAGAAAATAAGATGAAAATAAATGAGTAACAACATGCAAATAAAAAAGGAAAGGGAAAAATGGGGAGAGGGAAATCAAAGGGTATGGCAGCATTTCTGGCCAAATATCTGTGGAAAGGAGAAAATGAGGCCTAGGAGACCAACAGGCACGGAATGAAAGAAGACAATAGGAGAAAGTAAACATTAGGTTTTGCTTGTGCATGATTAAGGTAAAATGTGAATGTTCAGTTGAACTTCCTTACTTTTTGAAACACTGACCCCAGGGAGAGCCTTGCTGTTCTTTCCAGGAGGCTTCAATTATTTGGGAAAATAAATATGTGAGTGAAGTGATCTTGATTATATGTAAGAAACAATTTCAAATGAAGAATAACAGTGGGGAAAATGCCACCAGATTATTATTTCTAGAAGAACAGATTTATCCATAGGTTGAGCAGGTAATTAAGATTCTGTTAATGGTGATGCTAATCTGGCTCATTTTCTGTTCATATTGGCACTCTCTAAAACAGAAGTGTTGTTGATGGTTTGCCCAAAAATACGTCATAGAAACTGTGGAAGAACGTCTGATATGTGAGGCTTGAAGTCAAGTACTGAGAAGGGGAAAAATGTGTTCCAGGTTTTTTGCAGATGTTCTCAGATCAAATTACGGTGTTGAAAAATTGCATAGTATGTTCAATGGAGCATCCAAGATGAAAAGACAATTCAGTGACTTTGTAATTTGGATAAAAAAAGAATCTTGGAGCTGTGCTTGTGTACAGTGTAATTCACAAATTCAGAACTGTCAATGGCAGAGGTAATGACAAGGAAGCTAAAACATTTGACTTTTTAAATCACTTTCACATAAATTTCCCATAAAAACTTTTATATAAAAGCCCAGATAACAGATCTTCCTGATTCCTTATTTTCTATATCTGTGGAGCAAGTGTTCTATTTGTCTAGATTTTTTTTTTTAATTCATGAGAGTCAGAGAGAGAGAGAGGCAGAGGCAGAGGGAGAAGCAGGCTCCCAAGGAGCAGAGAGCCCGATGCGGGACTCGATCCCAGGACCCTGGGATCATGACCTGAGCTGAAGGCAGACGCTTAACCATCTGAGCCACCCAGGCGCCCTGTCTAGATTTTTTAATCAACCAGTATATGTTCTATATACATGAAATATTTAAAACACTGGATAGAAGAAAGAAAATACCATAGAAATCATAGAAAGAATCATAGAATTTCAGAGTATGGAACAAAACCAAAAAAATTCAGTGTGGAACAAAACCAAGCATCACTTAGTTTATGTTTATGTTCTTTAATTTTCATCCCCATAAAACCGAGGTTCCAAGAATCTAAGTGATTTGGACAAGGTCACCCTGCTGGAGACCATGATAGATCAAGACTAAGACACAAATCACTGCAACTTTTGAGGTCCCTGGACTTTTGAGATCTTTGAAAAAAACATGCTGGATATTCCTAACAACATTTTTACTATTGTTTGGAAAAGAAAATAAACCTCTTAGTAAACTGTATCCCTGATATAAATCCAGAACATTATAGGATATACCCAAACTGTTTCAAACTTATATTTGGGGGATCTCATTCTCTCATTCATTCAACAAATACTTACTGAGCACCTGCTATGGGCCAGGCACTGTTCTAGGTACTGGAGATACAGCAGCAAGTAAAACGGTCATAACTCTTTGCCCTTCTGGAATCTACATGTTAGTGTGGGGGACACTAAAAACAAGAAACATGTATAGAAAGTCAGATGTAATAGTGCTACTGAGAAATAGCATTTAAGAACAAGATAAGGAGTGCAGTGGTGGGTTAAAATGAGCTTATCAGAGTAAGCCTCACAGATAAAGTAATGCTTAACGCAAAGCTCTGAAAGAGAAAAAGGAGTGAGTTGTGCAGACCTGGGGGAGGAGCATTCCAGACCCTAGGAGCAAGTTCTGTGCCGCTGTTGAGCTATTCCCGGATTCTCGTCATTTTGGTGGCTGAACAACCAAGATGACTTGCCAGTATTTATTAAATGAAAGGAGTAATCGGGGTAAGTGCCACTTAACCTCTTCACTATGTAAGGTGAACGTCCTCTTGGACTTCCCAACTATCTTGTCATATAAAAACTGTCCTGGGAAAGTGGGCACATGTAATGAGCTGGCTGTGTGAAGATGGTGGGAGAGAATATTTGTTAAATTCAGTCAAGAGCTAATTGTTTTCTTCCATGTCAGCTTTTAACTGTAGACACAGTATGATTGTTTGGGTTCAGGAGTCTAAATTGGAATACTACTTTCTGATAAAAATATGATGGATTTATGCAGTGTGTCACAACCAGAAGTAAACCCTTCCAAGGAAATAAACAATGTAGCATTTCCAGGTCATAGGAGACTGTGAATTCCACCCTCTAAAGATGATATCTTAGGCATGTTTCCTATAAATGCAAAGAATAGCATGTCAGCAGGGTTTGGAATGACTCTTTTCTTTAAAAAGCACACCTAAGAATTGGTCTTTCCCAAACATTCAATTATTCTGCTATGCCAACCTTTACAACAATCTGTTATATGAAAAATTGAAAATCTAGTGCAGACACATTTGAAAAAGAAAAAAAAAAGAGCCTTTTTTTTTTTTAGGATTTTATTTATTTACTTCAGAGAGGGAGAGAGAGCAAGCATGAGTGGGGGAGGGGCAGACAGAGAAGCAGACTCCCTGCTGAGCAGAAAGCCTGATGTGGGGCTCCATCCTAGGACTCTGGGATCATGACCTGGGCCGAAGGCAGATGCTTAACTGACTGAGCCACCCAGGAACCCGAGTCTCTGCTTTTCATCCATACATTTATTTCTTGGTTTCTGTACATTAAAATACATTACTATTCTATAGTTTCCTGAGTACAGATTCTTTACCTCTTTGGTTAGATTTATTCCTAGGTATCTTATGGTTGTGGGTGCAATTGTAAATGGGATCGACTCCTTAATTTCTCTTTCTTCTGTCTTGTTGGTATATAGAAATGCCACTGATTTCTGTACATTGATTTTCTATCCTGCCACTTTACTGAATTCCTGTATGAGTTCTAGCAGTTTTGGGGTGGAGTCTTTGGGGTTTTCCACATAAAGTATCATATCATCTGCAAAGAGTGAGAGTTTGACTTCTTCTTTGCCGATTCGGATGCCTTTGATTTCTTTTTGTTGTCTGATTGCTGTGGCTAGAACTTCTAGTACTATGTTGAATAGCAGTGGTGATAGTGGACATCCCTGCCGTGTTCCTGACCTTAGGGGAAAAGCTCTTAGTTTTTCCCAATTGTGTAAGACTGATGAATCACAGACCTGTACCTTTGCAACAAATAATACATTATATGTTAAAAAAAAAAAAAAAGAAGATAGTAGGAAGTGAAAAATGAAGGGGGGGATGGAGGGGGAGATGAACCATGAGAGACTATGGACTCTGAGAAACAAACTGAGGGTTCTGGGGGGGGGATGGGTTAGCCTGGTGATGGGTATTAAGGAGGGCACGTACTGCATGAAGCACTGGGTGTTATACGCAAACAATGAATCATGGAACACTACATCAAAAACTAATGATGTAATGTATGGTGATTAACATAACATAATAAAAAATGAATGATATACTGTATGGTGACTAACATAACATAATAAAATAAAATTAAATAAAATTAAAGTACATATTGGCATATATCCAATTTACATGTCATTTATTAAATACTCAGCTGTTGAAAATAGTGAAGTCTTCGCTATTGAAGATGATGCACACAAATCTACTAAAGTTATCAGGTACCTCTCACAGGTTCAGTGTGGAATGGGAACAGGTTAGGGATGAGGAGAGCTGGCAGAGCAGGGAGATAAGCTGCAGTAGCTGACGGTCCCTGGAAATGTTTTTGAGCACTTGAAGCATGAGAAAACAGCTATTTGAACAAATACTCTATTTTTGAATATGCCTGAAAGCAGGACCCACAATAAGACCAATGCCAAAAAAAATGTTTTCCTTCCGGTTACAATGCAGTGACTCAGCTTTGTAAACATTTTCTCTATTCGCTTAAGAAAGAACTTCAGGGGGCGCCTGGGTGGCTCAGTTGGTTAAGCGACTGCCTTCGGCTCAGGTCATGATCCCGGAGTCCTGGGATCGAGTCCCACATCAGGCTCCCTGCTCAGCGAGGAGCCTGCTTCTCCCTCTGACCCTCCCCCCTCTCATGTACTCTCTCTCTCTCTCATTCTCGCTCTCTCAAATAAATAAATCTTTAAAAAAAAAAAAAAGAACTTCAGTTTCAAATCCAGAGGTGTCTTGTGTAGAGACATTATGGGCGAGCAAGCTCCGACATCAGATATAGGGATTCAAATCTGAACTCTCGTACTTACTTGCTGTGGCATTTGACCTCTTTGCCCACTTCTTCTCAGTTTTCCCTTAGGACTGCACTAAATTTAAATGACATAACACACATAAAGTGCTTAGAACAGTGTTTGGGACGGTGAAAAGGCTCAAATATATTAGGTACCACTGTTATGTTTCAGTGGCTTCTGAATAAAAAGTTGGGAATTATAAATATACTACCAGACTCATTCCTTCAGATTCATTCTGCTATGATGTGAAGAGCTTGGGCTTTGTAGTTAGACCTGGGTTCCAACCCTCGGCCCCACCTCTTACTAGACCATGGGACAAAAATTCTTTATCTTCTTCCAGTTCCTGTTTCCTCATCTGTAAAGTGAAGGTACCGATGCCTTCCTGGCAAGGATGTGACAAAGTGACAAGGATGAAATGTTAATGCTCAGTAGGAATGGCATTCCTCATATTTACCTTATGGGTATTTAATGTCATATTTGTATTATTATACATCCACTTAACAAAAGTTTATTGAATGCTCACCATGTGCGAAACCCTGAGTAATGTATTATATTAAGTGATGGGTATATTTACAAATGTATTTTTATCAAAAGTGGGAGAAAGAGAAGGGAGAAGAGAAAGAACATGGAGATATTATTCAGTTATTTGGTTATTATAAGATATGCAGACAATGCTTACTGAGAATTGGTTTTCTTCTGTCCTGCTTCAAGATAAGAAAGGAAATTAGGTGAAACTCTGAGAGAAGTTACTCCCAGTGTTCATATTCTGTGGCTTTATTTTGCTCCTGATTATTAATGGTGGAAGGTGAATGAAGCTTCTCTTCAAATGAATACATGGGCTAGATACCAGGGAAGACTTCTCATCAGAAAAATTTATCAAGCCATAGCATCATTGTTTGTGGGAACCATTAGAAACCTCATCTGTGGAGTCCTTTAAAGAGAAAAATGGACAGGGTGATGGTGCATTATTGTAAATGACTTAGACTCTGACTCTGTCCAACTCTTTGTAAAAAGCCTAGTGCATTTTGGGACATAATAAATTTTGAATTATAAGTAACATTCTCACATAGCCTCTGGGGATGGACTCTCAGTCCTAATAAGACTTTTCCAACTCTAATTTTTATGATTTGCTGCTGTATAGGTAATACTCAAGAATTCAGCAAGATCTATAAATGCAAAGTATTTTGTAGTCTCAATATGTCAAAGATAAGATTTCATTGGAAGTAACATTATAATGAACACTATTGAGTACCTCTAAAATGTGGATCTAAGGACAATCTATAGAATTTTATATAGGGTGAGCATCAGATGAAGTGCTAACCCAGGTTAATTTTAAGGTGAGATTGATTGGGAAATAAGATTAAATAGAAATGAGAAGAAAGATCATTATCCTCCCAAATGAAGGCTGCTGCAGGATTTATAGTGGAACAAAAGCAGAAAGGACAAGAACTAGTGAATTAGGTAAAAGTTCAGTATATATCAAACCAGTCATTTTGGTACTAATACATTTCTGAAAGAATCCTGCTTTAGACAATCTATGAAAGAGCATAATGTGTATATATGGGTGGTGAAATGTGAAGTACCTGTGTGTGTGTGTTGGGGAGATTCAGAGAAATTGAAGTAGAGGTGAGGTTAATGCATCTTTTGGATTAATGTAGTCATAATATAACTGATGCAAAGAGAGAGTAGGTCATAAATTGCTTCAAGGGAATCAGAGGGCAATAGGGGGCCTGGGCAGACTCTCTGAATAATAGTTTCAAAGCATCTGCTGTGCAATATGGTTAGAACCTTTTGAAGCCCCATTGTATAACTCACTTGTCACTTGGCTTGAGGAAGAGATGACAGATCTGCCAGGAACATTCAGGAAGACTTTTTTTTTTTTTCAGGGAAGGGAACAAGCCAGATGTTCATGTTGTATTGATATTTTAACAAATGCATTGATTTAGCATTCTGAATTTACCTGGAATTTTAATATTTCATATATAATATGTTGAGGAAAGATGCGGCCCTAGCACATAGGAAGTGCTCCGAAGAAACAAGATGAAACCTGGCGGATGAATTTACTTAGGTAGCACAAAGTCATTTTAAAGAGTAAGAAATACCTTGTTTAATTTCCTGTAATATGCTTCATTATCTTCTCTTGGAGTTGCCCTTCACTTCATGGAATTAATTCAGAAATTTGACCTTTTCAAACTATGCAGAAGAATAAGATTGCTAAGGCACCACTCATGACAAAAGCCAGGATTTGGAAAAGTACAGATTGTACCTCAGCTCCTCTCTTTTCACATATCCACCTGTCACACACACACAGCCACCTCCCACCCCACCGCCCCACACCCACTCCATCAACTGCATGAGTCAGCCATTTGTGTTTAAAGTTACCCAAAGATCCCTGGATTGTTGCCTTAACCCTCCTCTAAGCCCTGCCTCTTCTAATCTCTCTGCTTTCCAGTCAGTTGGAGGGCTTTGCTAAAAGTTGCAATGATTTGTTACTAATTTCCTTTAAAAAGTTGGTGTTTTCTCAATGCCTTTAGTCACCTTAGCATGGTGGTCGAGGGAGGTCTGAGTTTTAGTGGCCTTTCAGCCTCATCATCTCCCACCACTCTTCGTGAACTTTATGACTGTTTTCATGGGTATGTTTACCATTCCTGAACATCCCATGCTTTTCCTTGATTCTAGCCTTGTGATTGCTGCTTTCCCTGCCCAGAATTTCCTAAAGTTCCCCTACCTCTCTTCTTTGTCAGGTTAAATCCTAGTCATCTGTCCTCCATGGCTTAGTTTAGTAGTCATCCCTTCTAGGAAGTCTCCCTGGAAAGTAGAGTTTGTGGATCCCTTCTGTATGCAACTCCAGTATTCATTCCTAGTTTTTGTGCTTACCGGTTCAGTGCAGTGGCTCCTTGTTGTTGGTGGTGGTTTTCTCTCAATGTTCTGAACTCATTGAGCCAAGAAATATGGCTTACCTATTTCTGAATTCTCAGGACCCAGCATAGCCCATGCTTGTGGAAGGTATTTGTGGAGTATTTATTGATTGAGCACTATCCCCACTAAAGGCTTAGGGCTTATATTTGGGAGTCCCTGTTACTTTTTAAGTTTTCCCTTTCTAACATTTATTCTTCTATATCAGTCCTCGATGTCCAGTTAAAAAATGCAACCTGGTTTCACATTTATGTGGTGAATTCCAGAAATCTTTAATCTTGCATATCTTGTCTTACATGATTTACAAGGCTTATACTTCAAATGATATTAAGTGATCCCTTTCATGCTGGAACCAAATTCCCACTGTTTGTCTATTTTTAGTTCCTTTCTTTTATATACCTCAAATGTCACCTATCTTCAGATTACTAAGACACATTCTCCTTTGTTCTCTAGGGGTCATTCATCTGTTTATTCATTGGGAATTCTTTACTGAATGTCAAGCACAATGCTAAGTGCTAGGGATATAACAGATTTCTGTCTTCTTCCAGCTTACAGTCTAGATGGGGGATAAAAAAGGTAAACAGACAATGGCAATACAATGGTATAAGCACTCATACAGAAAGAAAGAATGGCTGTGGAAACACATGAGTGGGAAATTTACCAAGGCTTGGGGAATTAGGAAACACTTCCTGCAGGAAGTAATGTGTACAGTGGGATTTCAGGACTAAGTCATGGTTAGTTAAGTAAAGAACTAGGAGAAGGCCATTCTAGCTAAAGGCTGGAGTAACACATCAAAAGGCCATAGAACAAGGAGAATGTATAAATTCAGATTTTGACAGGTTACCGAGAGATGAGGCTTTAGAGCTAAGCTGGAATAATCTTATACACTATTTTATAAACCATGCTAAAGTGTTTGAGTTTACCAAAGAAAAGTGAGGAACGATTAAAGGATATTAAAGCATAAGTCTAATTAACTTTGTGTTTTAGAAAGATCAATTTGCCTGAAGTATGGAGACTGGATTGAAGAAGGCATAACTGACTGTTGGGAGACCAACTAGGAGGTCATTGCTGCCATTCAGATGATAGATGAGAGTGAGCTAAACTAAGAACTGGAAGTGGGGAAGAAGAAAAGCAGAAATCTATGAGAAATATTTAGGAATCAAATGGTGCCCCCATGATTATTAAAACATGATGGAGGAGGAAAAGGAAGTGACAGTTGAGGATTCTGAAGTCAAGAATGGTGCTCAGGTTCCTGGCTTGGGCAACTATGCAGATGGTGGTAGTGATGAATATGTAAAAATTTAGGGTTAGGTTATAGGGAAGATGATGAAATAGACTTTGGCCACTTTGAAATTGAGGTGTCTATGAGAAATACAAATGAACATTTGTGGGTCTACAGCTCAGGGTTGGAAGAAACTTTTTAGAGTCATTAGCACTTGGATGTAATGAAAATCATGGCAGTGAATGAGTTCCCCCAAAGAAGACAGAACACTGATACAATAGAACCCAGGACAGAATTGATGGGATGGGATAAGAAGGAATCCTTAAGGAAGATGGATCAGAGGCAGAAGGACAACCACATGGTCTACTTGGGACCATGAAGTCTGGTGGATCAGAATGGTTTCAAGAAGGAAGCAGCCATCAGTATCCAATGCTGCTGTGAGACATCAAGTGAGATAAGGACTAAAAATGCTAATTTCATTTAATTATTAGGAGGCCTTTGATTTTAGTGGTGCAATGAAGATAGAAGTCAGGTAAGGGTGGATTAAGTTGTGAATGAGAGGTGGAAAAAGTGATGATAGTGAAGAATACCATGGTTTTGAGTTGTGTTGTGAAGAAAAAGGCAGAAAGCAGTTGTTTGTTTCCAGGAATTTTCTAGTTCAGGGACCCCTCCAAGTTCTGACCACTTTCATTCTTTCCCCTGAACATCCTTTGCATTTTTGTACTATTTAAGTCACTGATTTTTAAGAACCACAAATGCATCCAGTCTAGGGAGGGATTGGTGGTTTCCACACAAAACCCCAAAGGTACCACTTCAAATATGTTCAAACATCATTTTAGTAATACAACTGTTTTCTTAAAAATCTCATGAATAATTCTAATATGTTAAAAATAGATGAACTCTGAGCTTCTCTGATTTAAGTAAGTATGGAGGGCCTGAAGCCCCAAACTCAGGTCCCTTACATGGTTTTCTGAAGTGGCCCTTCATAGACATTCCTATAGAAACCTGCAGATCCAAGGAACTCATGTTTAAAATCACCCCTAATTCACAGGTTATTTGAATTGAAACAGACTGTTGGCCTCCTTGTTCTGAAGTTTTTCCCACAGCCTTCTCTCTTTTTTTTTTATTATGTTATGTTAATCGCCATAGATTACATTAGTTTTTGATGTAGTGTTCCATGATTCATTGTTTGCATATAACACACAGTGCTCCATGCAGAGTGTGCCCTCTTTAATACCCATCACCAGGCTAACCCATCCTCTCACCCCCTTCCCCTCTAGAACTCTCAGTTTGTTTTTCAGAGTCCATAGTCTCTCATGGTTCATCTTCCCCTCCAATTCCCCCCCCACTTCATTCTTCCCCTCCTGCTATCTTCTTCTTCTTCTTCTTTTTTAAAACATATAATGTATCATTTGCTTCAGAGGTACAGATCTGTGATTCAACAGTCTTGCACAATTCACAGCGCTCACCATAGCACATAGCCTCCCCAATGTCTATCATTCAGCCACCCCATTCCACCCCCCACCACTCCAGCAACCCTCAGTTTGTCTCCTGAGATTAAGAATTCCTCATATCAGTGAGGTCATATGATACATGTTTTTCTCTGATTGACTTATTTTGCTCAGCATAATACCCTCCAGTTCCATCCACGTCATTGCAAATGGCAAGATTTCATTCTTTTTGATGGCTGCATAATATTCCAATATATATATATATATACATATATATATATATGTATATATATATATATACACCACTTCTTCTTTATCCATTCATCTGTTGATGGACATCTTGGCTCTTTCCACAGTTTGGCTATTGTGGACATTGCTGCTATAAACATCGGGGTGCACGGACCCCTTCAGATCCCTACATTTGTATCTTTGGGGTAAATACCCAATAGTGCGATTGCTGGATCATACGATAGCTCTATTTTCAACTTTTTGAAGAACCTCCATACTGTTTTCCAGAGTGGCTGCACCAGCTTGCATTCCCACCAACAGTGTAGGAGGGTTCCCCTTCCTCCGCATCCCCGCCAACATCTGTCATTTCCTGACTTGTTAATTTTAGCCATTCTGACTGGTGTGAGGTGATATCTCATTGAGGTTTTGATTTAGATTTCCCTGATGCCGAGCGATATTGAGCACTTTTTCGTGTGTCTGTTGGCCATTTGAATGTCTTCTTTGGAAAAATGTCTGTTCATGTCTTCTGTCCATTTCTTGATTGGATCATTTGCCCACAGCCTTCTCTTAAACAGTTACTGAGAAATGCTGTTTGCTGTCTTCACATGTCTTAGAAGAGAAAAACAAAAAACAAACAAACAAAAGCCAAAAGCAAAAACAATGCGTTTTTAAGATAACAGAGACCCCAGTGAAGTTTGAATTCAGCCAAACACTATTTAAATGGCACTTTGGTTTCAAAAATATCATCTTGGTAAACAGTTCCTTTTCTTACCGTATTTCTCTGGGCAGTCCTAACTATCCTGAATGTTACTCTGTAGAACCTTGGGAGACCAGGGCAGAGAATAGAATAACAAAGATGAGGGAGTTGCCTGCCCAGTCCTTTGTGTATAGCCCAGTACATTGCCTCCCAACTTCTCAGAGGATGCCAAAGTATGTCAGCACAGGAAATCTGAATGGTGTCCCTGTTTGGACAAAGCAGAAGCTATGTGGGGTCTTATAGAAATGACAGCAGCATAAATAACAGAAAATAACAGATATTTGTGCAGCACAAATTGCATGAAAAAGCTGCCCAAAGTGAATAGGATGGAGTATTCAGGACTTCTTTCTGTATGTAACTGTTGGTGGGCAGCAGAGAAAATCAATCTACTGGTTGAATGAATATAGCCATGAATAAACAGAAAGGGAGAGAAACCACCTTTTTCTGGAATAATATCATATGCAATGTCCTTAAATAGTTTATACCCTTCCTGGTAAGCACAGAAAAGCCCAGAAGGAAAAAGAGGAGAGAATAAATCACATTACCCTTCAGCAACTCTTCAATATAGGTATTATTATTCTCATCTTATGGAGGAGAAAACTGAGGTTCAAAGAAATTGAGTGACATGTCTCAAGTCACAGAGCTGGTAAGGGGAGAAGCTAGGA
Organism: Mirounga angustirostris; assembly: GCF_029215605.1. Lineage (NCBI taxonomy): Eukaryota > Metazoa > Chordata > Mammalia > Carnivora > Phocidae > Mirounga > Mirounga angustirostris. The sequence continues at coordinate 169,136,196 of NW_026991710.1, forward strand.
TTTTTCCGTATCATTTCCAAAATGTTCTCATTACAACAGTAAGTTTCAAAATCAACATTCTTCAAAAATGTGACTGAGTACTTACCATGAGGAAAATACAAGGCTGCCTTTCCTTATATTTACTCTTCACAGTAAGCCATAGAAATAGTACTTTTCATGGTTTGCTTGTATTTGTTGATCAACACTTAAGTCAGCTTCAGAGTTACATTTTTATTATGAAATCTCATCTGATGAGTAGGAAGACCAGGGTGATGGCTGCAAGGTAAAATCTAAAGTGTTGATAAGAAGAGTGCCTTCAGTACGTCCAACTATAGGCTAAGAATTCCAAAGTCATTGCCTGTGATTCTACCATTAGAACTTTAAAAAAAATTCCCATTTGCAATGACGTGGGTGGAACTAGAGGGTATTACGCTAAGCGAAATAAGCCAGTCAGAGAAAGACAAATACCATATGATTTCACGCATATGTGGAATTTAAGAAACAAACAGATGAGCATAGGGAAAGGGAAGGAAATATAAAATAAGATGAAAGAGAGGGAGGTAAATCACCTCTTAACTATAGGAAACAAACTGAGGGTTGCTGGAGGGGAGGTCGGTGGGGGAATGGGGTAATTGGGTGATGGGCATTAAGGAGGGCACTTGATAATGAATATTGGGTGTTATATGCAAATGATGAATCACTAAATTCTACCCCTGAAACTAATAATACACGATATGTTAACTAAATTGAATTTAAATACAAAATTTTAAAAAATTCTTAACTTTTCACCTCTTGTCCCTTTTAAAAATGCAGGAGTGCCTGGGTGGCTCAGTCGTTAAGCATCTGCCTTTGGCTCAGGTCATGATGCCAGGGTCCTGGGATCAAGCCCCGCATTGGGCTTCCTGCCTGGCGGGAAGCCTGCTTCTCCCTCTGCCACTCCCCCTGCTTGTGTTCCTGTTCTTGCTATCTCTCTCTCTGTGTCAAATAAATAAATAAAATCTAAAAAACAAACAAACAAAAACTTTAAAAAAAATGCAAAGTCCCTCAGTGAATCCAGTTAATTCACCCTTTCTTCAGACTTTACTTATCTGTAGTATTTTATTGGGTGCAGTAGCAGAATTATCCAAGGCCAGGAACTATGCCTTCATTCTTTGTAATAATGGCAGATGGGGAGTTTGGAAAGGAGCTTCCCCTATTACTAATTTTTAAAAAATCTAGAATTCACATTTGAGCAGTCCATTAAAACACCTGGCCCTGTTCCCATGGCAAGGTGGCCTCCCTCCTTTCCCACATAGTTCCTCTCAAAGTGTTTTTATTTTATTTTATTTTACTTTATTTTATTTTATATTTTGTTATGTTATGTTATGTTAGTCACCATACAGTACATCATTAGTTTTTGATGTAGTGTTCCATGATTCATTTTTGCCTATAATACCCAGTGCTCCATGTAATACGTGTCCTCCTTAATACCCATCACCAGGCTAACCCATCCCCACACCCCCCTTCCCTCTAAAACCGTCAGTTTGTTCCTTGGTGTCCATAGTCTCTCATGGTTCGTCTCCCCCTCCGATTTACCCCCCTTCATTTTTCCCTTCCTTCTAATGTCCTCTATGCTATTCCTTATGTTCCACAAATAAGTGAAACCATATGATAATTGACTTTCTCTGTTTGACTTACTTCGCTTAACATAATCTTTTCCAGTCCCATCCATGTTGATGCAGAAGTTGGGTATTCATCCTTTCTGACGGCTGAGTAATATTCCATTGTATATACGGACCACATCTTCTTTACCCATTCGTCTGTTGAAGGACATCTTGGCTCTTTCCACAGTTTGGCTATTGCAGACATTGCTGCTATGAACATTGGGGTGCATATGGCCCTTCTTTTCACTACATCTGTGTCTTCGGGGTAAATACCCAGCAGCGCAATTGCTGGGTCATAGGGTAGCTCTATTTTTAATTTTTTGAGGCACCTCCACACTGTTTTCCAAAGTAGCTGTATCTTCTTGCATTCCCACCAACAGTGTAAGAGGGTTCCCCTTTCTCCACAACCTCTCCAAGATTTGTTGTTTCTTGCCTTGTCAATTTTAGCATTCTAACTGGTGTAAGGTGGTATCTCAATGTGGTTTGGATTCAGAGTGTTTTATTTAAGGATATTCCTCTGAAAAAACACTTTCACTGACTATTTTAACTGAATTTTTATCAGGGCAAAAATCTTGGAAGTTGGCTCCACATGGACTAAATGTCCTAGGTATGCCTCTGGTCCTCAGTTAAATTTTTTTTTTAAGATTTTATTTATTTATTGGACACAGAGAGAGAGAGAGAGAGCACAAGCAGGAGCAGCAGAGGGAGAGGGAGAAGCAGGCTCCCCGCTGAGCAGGGAACCCAATGATCTCTGGGATCATGGGATCCTGGGATCATGACCTGAGCTGAAGGCAGACACTTAACCTACTGCACCACCCAGGCGCCCCCTTGCAAAAGTTAACTCTTGAGGAAAGATTTATGCTACTGCATCTGTTGCCCTAATCGCTGTCCAAGGTTCTGATACCCTTTGCATGGACAGGCAGGAATGTTAAAACACCTCAGGAAATTCCGCCCTAATGACCACTCAGCTGAAATTAACTGTTCTAGTCTGAGTTCCTTCTCTTACAATATTATTTAACATTTTGCTTAAATTGTGACTGGGACATACTGTTCTAACAAGGGGCACAAGGTGGGGGGTGTTCTTTTCCTTTAAATTAAATGATTCTCATCAGGGGTGATTTGGCAACATCTGTAAACATTTTTGGTTGCCAGAAATGGGGGTGGGAGAAAGGATCAGAAGTATTACTGGCATTTAGTGGATAGAGACTAGAATATTGCTAAATATTCTGAAATGCAAAAGACTGACTCCCACAACAAAGGCTAATGCAGCCAAAAATATCAATAGTGCTAAGGTTGAGAAACTGTTTTAAATAAATCTCCAGAGAAAGGAATATTACCACTCTCCTTCTACTATGGTAAGGTAGCTGGGTTCTGATGTCTGACAGAAAAGCTTCTATTTTTTTTTTTTCAGAAAAGCTTCTAAAAACAGGAGCATCCTGGTTAAGAGTTTGAGCTTTGAGTCAGACAGACATGGATTTTACTCCCAGATCTGCCACTTAGCTCTGTGATCTTAGATAAGTTACATAACCTCTCTACAAAGGGTTTTCTCAGGTGTAAAATTAGCAGTGGTATTTCTTTATCAGGTTGCTATGAAGAATCAGCAAATGCACACAAGATGCTTGGCACAGACCCTGGTAAATGTAAGCATATGTTAGTTATGATGGTTGTTATTCTCCAGTGAGAGTTTTATCAACTCTCATTTCTTTTTTTTTTATTATTATGTTCGGTCAGCGAACATATAATACATCATTAGTTTTTGATGCAGTGTTCAACGATTCATTAGTTGCATATAATACCCAGTCCTCATCACAACACATGCCCTCCTTAATACCCATCACCCGGTTACCCCATACCCTCACCCCTTCCCTTCTATAACCATCAGTTTGTTTCCCAGAGCCCAGAGTTTCTCATGGTTTGTCTCCCTCTCTGATTTCTTCCCATTCAGTTTTCCCTCCCTTCCCCTGTGGTCCTCTGCTCTATTCCTTATGTTCCACATATGAGTGAAACCATATGATAATTGTCTTTCTCTGCTTGACTGATTTCACTTAGCATAATCCCCTCCAGTTCCATCCATGTCGATGCAAATGGTAGGTATTCATCTTTTCTGATAGCTGAGTAATATTCCATTGTATATATGAACCACATCTTCTTTATCTATTCATCTGTTGAAGGACATCTTGGCTCCTTCCACAGTCTGGTTATTGTGGACATTGCTGCTATCAACATTGGGGTGCATGTGCCCCTTCTTTTCACTACATCTGTATCTTTGGGGTAAATACCTAGTAGTGCAATTGCTGGGTCGTAGGGTAGCTCTATTTTTAACGTCTTGAGCCACAGCAGCTTCTTTCAAGACACATCTCTAAAGGCAAGGGAAACAAAAGCACAAATGAACATTTGGGACTTCATCAAGATAAAAAGCTTCTGCACAGCAAAGGAAACAGTCAACAAAACTAAGAGGCAACCCACAGAAGGGAAGAAGATATTTGCAAAAGACATTACAGGTAAAGGGCTGGTATCCAAGATCTATAAAGAACTTCTCAAGCTCAACTCTCATTTCAATACACTCAGACCAGACAGAACTAAGTCTTGGTGTAAACCAGACCTAGAAGTATATGCCAAAGGACACCCTTCAGTCCCTTTTCTAGTATTAACTATTTCTTAGCCCACTCTTGCTGTCATGAACCCTTTCTTTGCAAAAGGGGAATATGAGAATGAGAATGGCATGAACAACATGGCTAGTCACTAATGTGGCTTCATTCATTCACTACACCTCGCTGGGCTTGAGAGCAGGAAGAAAATGAGGAGTAGATTAGCTATGAAGGTGAAACAAAGATGACTAAGATGTGATTTCTAATGAAGGACTCAAGGTACTAATTTAGAGTGGGGGAACTAAGACATGGACACAGAGGAGCTTGATACAAAGTAGAAAATTATAAACTGCCAGGGAGATGAGGTCAAACTTAAGAGAGGTTTATGGGAATTCCATGGAGAAGAGGCTGCTTCTGGGTAGAGAAAATTTTGAGGGGGGAGGTGATATTTGGCCTGGACCTAAAAATATAGGAGTTGCATTGGTAAGTAAAAGCTATTCAGATAGAAGAGATGGCCTAACCGATTAATCACACAGAAGCAATAAATCATGAAGCGTATGGACGGTGTGATTTAGTATAATATGGCAGGCACATCAGTTATGTGTGGTGAGATAAGGCTACAAATACAGGTGGGGACTGGAATGCAGGAGGCCCTGAATCTTTCATAGTCACTGCTCTTTGGAGCTCATAGGCCTCCATTCAGGTAATCATCATGCAAGAGGTTAAGTTCTTTCACAGAGGAAGGCAGAGCAACTGTGAGAGACTAGAGAAGGAAGGATCTGCCTCACCTAGTGGAGCCCATCACAATAGAGGTGACCATTCAAGTTGAGATCTGAAATATGGATGAGTTTTCTAGGAAGGGAAAGAGCTGAACATGGGTGATGGGAAGATATTCTAAGCAGAAGGGATAGATAAACAATGACTTAAGAGCAAAAACAGTCATTGGATATAACTGAGCCAGGTGTAGGTGTGCGGGTGTGGAAGAGGATGAGATTAAAAGGGTAGACTGAAGCAAGATTACAGAAGATTCTGTATGTCACATTAAAAATTTTGACTTAAGTCTGCAGTGATGGAGACTCTAAGCAAGCTTAATACAGGGAGCAATAAAGAGGGGATGGTTGTCCAGTACTATCACTCTGGCAGCACTGGGAAGAATGGTAGTTAAGCAGATGAGGAAAAACTAGGAAAGAAGCTAGTTAGGCAGGTATGAATTGTTAAAACCCATGTGAGAGGCTGAGTCGAGCAGTGCTAGTGAGAATGCGCAGGAGGAGCTGAGTTCTCAGGAGGAAGAATGTTCATGACTTGATGACTGACAGAACCTAAGGTGGTGGGAGGAGTGAGGATAGACTTGGGAGGATAAAATGGGAAGTGACGAAGACACACGCTGTGATGATTGTTAAGAGCACAGGCTCTAGAGTCAGACTGTCTGGGTTTGAATACTGTATCACTTGCTAGCTCATTTTTAAATTGGGAGTGGTAAAAACTGTATCAACTTCATAAGGTTGTAGCATCTCTGGCAATCCAAGAGAAACAATTAGCATAGTGCTTGGCACTAGACAAGGGTTCCATAAATATTAGAATATCAGCTCCTCTTTCCTTTTCCCTTCCCCTCTTCCTTCTCCTCTTCTTTTTCCTCTCTTCTCCCTCCTCCTCCTCTGTATTATTTTTTCATCTTGTCAGTGTTTTGGATTTTGGTCATTCTAATAGGCACATGGTGGTATCTCATTATTGTCTTGATTTTCATTTCCTTAATGGCATATGATATGGAACATCTTTTCATATGTTCATTTGCCATCGATATATCTTCTTTGGTGAGGTGTCTGGTAAGGTCTTTGGCCCACTTTTTTAATCAGGTTGTCATATGCACTTTTAACTTGAATGAACTTGATTAAACACACTTGACAGAAGGAGCTAGAAAGCCAAGGGGGACAGGGGTGTGGGAAAGAATGCAGGAGGAGACAGGAGAATTTAAATAGTGGACCTAAAATAACCCACTCAATAAGCATTAGCCTCTGGGTTAGGGGCAGGAAAGGACTGTTTAGCCACACTGAGTAGTATTCTATCGTTTAGAGGTATACACTTAAAATATTTCCACACGGGCTAACCGTGTCCTTTGTTCTCGCATGAAGACAGAGCTGTCTCAGCCAATGCTGGTGTATTGGACTCATGAGATGGTTAGTTTCCAACGTGCCATTTTCCTAGGAAAATTTTATAGGTGATTTTCAGTGTATACGATTTTTGTTTCATGAGCTGACATCAGAAACCAACTTGTATGTAAAATGTTATTCTATTCTATACACTCCTGTTTCACCTTAGAAATATCTCTCATCCTGAATGTCCTATGTAAATACTTCCCCCCATAAAATAATGCTTTATGCACAGTCATCATGCTAAAAGTATTCATGTTCATTTCATTGATTTCATTGATAGGCCAGTTTTTCATTATAGAATGTGAAACTCTAAAGGTATTTCCTTAGCAAAAACAGATTGAGAATTTCAGTTTTTGATGGAAGACTTGGGAAGAATGAGGTTGCATTAATGATACCAGTGTCTAAACTTTATTTTGGGGCCCCTCAGATGAGAGAGAAAATGACAAGCCATTGTTGTAAATAATACAATTCTATTTCTTTTTATGTTTATACTTTGGATTAAGGAACTGTTGGTGACTACCCTATTATAGGTAGCTCTATAAAATGAAGATTTTTTTCCCCTCAGTAGTGATCTTGCCTAGTTTCAGTTAAGACTGAATTCAAATTCTGACCCTACCCATTCCTAGCCGTGGGACTTCAGGGGGTCATTGTGATAACTCAAAAAGTCAAATTAAAAAAAAAAAAGTCAAATAACATAACACATGAAAATACCATGTGTGATAAATAGAAAGCTTTAATCAATCATTAGCTACCGCTGCAGTGATACTCATTGATGTTATTCTTCCCTGAGCACAAGTCAAGAGGTTTTAGTGAGAGCCATGTAGGGCAGGCCATGAGGCAACCTGTGTTATTTACAGCTGGATCTATGAAGAGCTGTTAATGCTCTGGCTCTCACTTTGATTCAGTTCACTGTAGAGAAATAAAAGCTGCCCCAAATATATGTGATCATTTCCCTAATAAACTCAAAGTTGATCTTTTGGGTCCTTTCTAGCATCTCTTGATAAGGGAGAGAGTTTTTAACACCTGATTAATCCAAGGTGCCAGCTAGATTAGTGGATCATTCAAGCTGAAATGTGCAGTTTGGGGTTGGAGCTTTCTGGTTTGGTTATGTCCGTTGGTCAAATGCATTGCATAATTACAAAATTCTATCTTTCACCCCATACTCTAGATGGAGCCTGAACTGTGAGATTTTGATTAGCATCAAAGGGAGGTCTAGCACATGCATGCCATAGAAGTTGCTCACAGCAGAAATCAGATAGTCGCCTCTTTGCAAAGGCCTTTGAAACCCCCAGACTGCATTATCATCTCTTTTACCAAAAACAGATGACTAGAGTCAATTTTGTTTACTTTTTAAAAATAAAGCAAAATAGGTCCCCTGGAAAGATGGTGGAGGAGTAGGGGACCCTATTTCAACTGGCTCCTGGAATTGAGCTGGATATCTACCAGACCACTCTGAACACCCACGAAATCAGCCTGAGATGTAAGAAGATCTGGATCTCTACAAACAGAATATCGCAGGTGGTTGGTTTTGAGGTACAACGCAGGGAGCTGTGATTCTGCGGGCAGATATCGGAAGATAAATGGCAGCGGGAGGGTGCCTGGCCATGGGGATCCTACACCGCCGGTGAGTGACAGCCTCGCACGCCGAGGACAAGGCACAGACTTGCAGACCGGTAGCGACGGGGAAAGGACTTTAGGGCAGCCCCTGGGAGCAGAAACCCGGAGCGGCGGGGTTGTGCATGCAAACTGGGAGCAGCTGGCAGTTTTAGAAGCACAAAGGGCAGAGACATGCTCCAACCTGGAGGCAGGACTGGAGCGCTACGGAGGGGTGCACAACCCAGGCCGCTACAGTTTATAGCAGCACGGACAGAAACGGAGACAGTGTGGCCTGGAGAGCTCACTGAAGAACAGACTGAGGTCTCACTGCTCTGAGGAAGAGGGTTGGAAATGGTCTCTTCTGCTCTGACTCATGGAAGAGACGCAGAAAGCCGCCAGGAAAGCTGCCAGAGAAAAAAAGCCCCAAAAACTGATTCCCACTGAGGGCATCCCCCGCCACAGGGGAGCTGGGCAACTCCACCCAAACAAGGTTGCCTGAGTAACAGTGCGGCAGGCCCCTCCCTCAGAAGACAGGCTGGGAAAACAAGAGGCTAGCAACCCTAAGGTTCCAAGAAAACAGGTGCATCTTGCTTGGGTTCTGGTCAATAATTTGGACTCGCTACATTCCCTCAAACACCCATCAACACAATGACTTGGAGGAAGAGCCCCCAAAACAGAAAAGACTCAGAGATTATGACTTATGCTGCAGATTTACAAATGGATGCAGATATAACCAAGATGTCGGAGATGGAATTCAGGCTAGCAATTGTGAAGACAATGGCTAGAATGGAGAAATCAATTAATGGCAACATAGAGTCTCTAAGGGCAGAAATGAAAGCTGAATTGGCAGAACTTAAAAATGCTATCAACGAGATCCAATCCAATCTAGATAATCTAACAGCTAGGGTAACTGAGGCAGAAGAATGAATAAGTGACCTGGAAGACAATGTAATAGATAAAAAGGGAAAAGAGGAGGCCAGGGAAAAACAACTCAGAATCCATGAAAATAGAACCAGACAAATAAGTGACACCATGAAGCTTTCCAATGTCAGAATAATTGGAAGCCAGGAGGGAGTGGAGAGAGAGAACTAGAAGATGTATTTGAGCAAATCGTAGCTGAGAACTTCCCTAATCTGGGGAATGAAACAAACATTCACTTCCTAGAGGCAGAGAGGACCCCTCCCAAGATCAAGGAAAACAGGCCAACATCCCAGCATGTATTAGTAAAACTTGCAAATCTTAGAACCAAGGAAACCATCTTAAGGGCAGTTAGGGGGAAGAGATTCCTTATGTACAGAGGGAGGAACATCAGAATAACATCAGACCTATCCACAGAGACCTGGCAAGCCAGAAAGGCATGACAAGACATATTCAGGGTACTAAGGAGAAGAACATGCAGCCAAGAATACTTTATCTGGCAAGGCTGTCATTTATTATTATTATTATTTTATTGTTATGTTAATCCCCATAAATTACATCATTAGTTTTAGATGTAGTGTTCCATGATTCATTGTTTGTGCATAACACCCAGTGCTCCATGCAGAACGTGCCCTCCTCAATACCCATCGCCAGGCTAACCCATCCTCCACCCCCTCCCCTCTAGAACCCTCAGTTTGTTTTTCAGAGTCCATCATCTCTCATGGTTCGTCTACCCCTCCGATTTCCCCCCCTTCATTCTTCCCCTCCTGCTATCTTCTTCTTCTTTTTTTTTTCTTAACATATATTGCATTATTTGTTTCAGAGGTACAGATCTGAGATTCAACAGTCTTGCACAATTCACAGCGCTTACTAGAGCACATACCCTCCCCAGTGTCTATCACCCAGTCACCCCACCCCTCCCACCCCACCCCGCACTCCAGCAACCCTCAGTTTGTTTCCTGAGATTAAGAATTCCTCATATCAGTGAGGTCAGATGATACATGTCTTTCTCTGTTTGACTTATTTCGCTCAGCATAATACCCTCCAGTTCCATCCACGTCGTTGCAAATGGCAAGATCTCATTCCTTTTGATGGCTGCATAATATTCCATTGTATATATATACCACCTCTTCTTTATCCATTCATCTGTCAATGGACATCTTGGCTCTTTCCACAGTTTGGCTATTGTGGACATTGCTGCTATAAACATCGGGGTGCACATACCCTTTCGGATCCTTACTTTTGTATCTTTGGGATAAATACCCAGTAGTGCAATTGCTGGATCATATGATAGCTCTATTTTCGACTTTTTGAGGAACCTCCATACTGTTTTCCAGAGTGGCTGCACCAGCTTGCATTCCCACCAACAGTGTAGGAGTGTTCCCCTTTCTCCACATCCCCGCCAACATCTGTCATTTCCTGACTTGTTAATTTTAGCCATTCTGACTGGTGTGAGGTGGTATCTCATTGAGGTTTTGATTTGGATTTCCCTGATGCCGAGCGATATTGAGCACTTTTTCATGTGTCTGTTGGCCATTTGGATGTCTTCTTTGCAGAAATGTCTGTTCATGTCTTCTGCCCATTTCTTGATTGGATTCTTTGTTCTTTGGGTGTTGAGTTTGAAAAGTTCTTTATAGATTTTGGATACTAGCCCTTTATCTGATATGTCATTTGCAAATATCTTCTCCCATTCTGTCGGTTGTCTTTTGGTTTTGTTGACTGTTTCTTTTGCTTTGCAAAAGCTTTTTATCTTGATGAAGTCCCAAGAGTTCATTTTTGCCCTTGCTTCCCTTGCCTTTGGCGATGTTTCTAGGAAGAAGTTGCTGCGGCTGAGGTCGAAGAGGTGGCTGCCTGTGTTCTCCTTTAGGATTTTGATGGACTCCTGTCTCAAACTGAGTTCTTTCAACCATTTGGAGTCTATTTTTGTGTGTGGTGTAAGGAAATGGTCCAGTTTCATTCTTCTGCATGTGGCTATCCAATTTTCCCAACACCATTTGTTGAAGAGACTGTCTTTTTTCCATTGGACATTCTTTCCTGCTTTGTCAAAGATTAGTTGACTGTAGAGTTGAGGGTCCATTTCTGGGCTCTCTATTCTGTTCCATTGATCTCTGTGTCTGTTTTTGTGCCAGTACCATGCAGTCTTGATGATGACAGCTTTGTAATAGAGCTGGAAGTCCGGAATTGTGATGCCGCCAGCTTTGCTTTTCTTTTTCAACATTCCTCTGGCTATGTGGGTCTTTTCTGGTTCCATACAAATTTTAGGATGATTTGTTCCATTTCTTTGAAAAAAGTGGATGGTATTTTGATGGGGATTGCATTGAATGTGTAGATTGTTCTAGGTAGCATTGACATCTTCACAATATTTGTTCTTCCAATCCATGAGCATGGAACGTTTTTCCATTTCTTTGTGTCTTCCTCAATTTCTTTCATGAGTATTTTATAGTTTTCTGAGTACAGATCCTTTGCCTCTTTGGTTAGATTTATTCCTAGGTATCTTATGGTTTTGGGTGCAATTGTAAATGGGATCAACTCCTTAATTTCTCTTTCTTCTGTCTTGTTGTTGGTATATAGGAATGCTACTGACTTCTGTGCATTGATTTTATATCCTGCCACTTGACTGAATTCCTGTATGAGTTCTAGCAGTTTTGGGGTGGAGTCTTTTCGGTTTTCCACATAAAGTATCATATCATCTGCAAAGAGTGAGAGTTTGACTACTTCTTTGCCGATTTGGATGCCTTTGATTTCTTTTTGTTGTCTGATTGCTGTGGCTAGGACTTCTAATACTATGTTGAATAGCAGTGGTGATAGTGGACATCCCTGCTGCGTTCCTGACCTTAGGGGCAAAGCTCCCAGTTTTTCCCCATTGAGAATGATATTAGCTGTAGGTTTTTCACAGATGGCTTTTATGATATTGAGGTATGTACCCTCTATCCCTACACTGTGAAGAGTTTTGATCAAGAAAGGATGCTGTAGGGGCACCTGGGTGGCTCAGTTGGTTAAGCGACTGCCTTCAGCTCAGGTCATGATCCTGGAGTCCCTGGATCGAGTCCCGCATCGGGCTCCCTGCTCGGCAGGGAGTCTGCTTCTCCTTCTGACTCTCCCCCTCTCATGTGCTCTGTCTCATTCTCTCTCTCTCAAATAAATAAATAAAATCTTTAAAAAAAGAAAGAAAGGATGCTGTACTTTGTCAAATGCTTTTTCTGCATCTATTGAGAGGATCATATGGTTCTTGTTCTTTCTTTTGTTAATGTATTGTATCATGTTGATTGATTTGCAGATGTTGAAACAACCTTGCAACCCAGGGATAAATCCCACTTGGTCATGGTGAATAATCCTTTTAATGTACTGTTGGATCCTATTGGCTAGTATTTTGGTGAGAATTTTTGCATCTATGTTCATCAGGGATATCGGTCTGTAATTCTCCTTTTGGATGGGGTCTTTGTCTGGTTTTGGGATCAAGGTAATGCTGGCCTCATAAAATGAGTTTGGAAGCTTTCCTTCCATTTCTATTTTTTGGAACAGTTTCAGAAGAATAGGTATTAATTCTTCTTGAAATGTTTGGTAGAATTCCCCTGGGAAGCCATCTGGCCCTGGGCTTTTGTTTTTTGGGAGATTTTTGATGACTGCTTCCATTTCCTTAGTGGTTATAGGTCTGTTCAGGTTTTCTATTTCATCCTGGTTCAGTTTTGGTAGTTGATACATCTCTAGGAATGCATCCATTTCTTCCAGGTTATCGAATTTGCTGGCATACAGTTGCTCATAATATGTTCTTATAATTGTTTGTATTTCTTTGGTGTTGCTTTGGGATGGAATGTTCTGAATATGTCTGTGAAGTCCATTTGGTCCAGTGTGTCATTTAAAGTCTTTATTTCCTTGTTGATCTTTTGCTTAGACGATCTGTCCATTTCAGTGAGGGGGTGTTAATGTCCCCCACTATTATTGTATTGTTGTCAATGTGTTTCTTTGCTTTTGTTATTAATTGCCTTATATAATTGGCTGCTCCCATGTTAGGGGCATAAATATTTATAATTGTTAGATTTTCTTGGATAGATCCTTTAAGTGTGATATAGTGTCCTTCCTCATCTCTTATTACAGTCTTTGGTTTAAAATCTAATTTGTCTGATATAAGGATTGCCACCTCAGCTTTCTTTTGGTGTCCATTAGCATGGTAAATGGTTTTCCACCCCCTCACTTTCAATCTGGGGGTGTCTTTGGGTCTAAAATGAGTCTCTTGCAGACAGCATATCGATGGGTCTTGTTTTTTTAATCCAGTCTGATAGCCTGTGTCTTTCCATTCCAGCATTTAGCCCATTTACATTCAGGGTAACTATTGAAAGATAGGAATTTAGTGCCATTGTATTGCCTGTAAGGTGACTGTTACTGTATATTGTCTGTGTTCCTTTCTGGTCTATGTTGCTTTTAGGCTCTCTCTTTACTTAGAGGACCCCTTTCAATATTTCTTGTAGGGCTGGTTTTGTGTTTGCAAATTCCTTTAGTTTTTGTTTGTCCTGGAAGCATTTTATCTCTCCTTCTCTTTTCAATGACAGCCTAGCTGGATAGAATATTCTTGACTGCATATTTTTCTCATTTAGTGCTCTGAATATATCCTGGCAGTCCTTTCTGGCCTGGGAGGTCTCTGTGGATAGGTCTGTTGCCAGTCTCATGTTTCTACCATTGTAGGTTACATATCTCTTCTCCTGAGCTGCTTTCAGGATTTTCTCTTCGTCTCTGAGACTTGTAAGTTTTACTATTAGAAGTCGGGGTGTTGACCTGTTTTTATTGATTTTGAGATGGGTTCTCTGTGCTTCCTGGATTTTGATGCCTGTTTCCTTCCCCATATTAGGGAAGTTCTCTGCTATAATTTGCTCCAGTATACCTTCTGCCCCTCTCTCTCTTTCTTCTTCTTCTGGGATCCCAAGTATTCTAATGTTGTTTCGTCTTATGGTATCGCTTATCACTTGAATTCTGCCCTCGTAATCCAGTAGTTGTTTATCTCTCTTTTTCTCAGCTTCTTTATTTTCCATCATTTGGTCTTCTATATCACTGATTCTCTCTTCTGCCTCATTTATCCTATCAGTTAGCGCCTCCATATTTGATTGCACCTCATTAATAGCCTTTTTGATTTCTACTTGGTTAGATTTTAGTTCTTTTACTTCTCCAGAAAGGGTTTCTCTAATAACTTCCATGCTTTTTTCAAGCCCAGGTAGTATCTTTAAAGTGATGATTCTGAACTCTAGATCTGACATTGTACTTATGTCCATATTGAGTAGGTCCCTGGCAGTCAGTACTACCTCTTGTTCTTTTTGTTGAGGTGATTTTTTCCATCTTGTCATTTTGCCCAGAGGAGAATAGATTAATGAGAGAACAAAATGCTAACAGGGTAACAACGTCCCCAGAAAATATACTCTAAACAAATCAGAAAAAACCTGAAGCAGTGGGAAAAGAAAGGAAAAGAGAGAAAAAAGAAAAAGAAAAAAAAAAGGGAAAGGAAAAGATAACGATAATAACAAACAAAAACAGAACCAAACAAAAAAAACCAGGATGTGATCAAATATGATTAGGCTGGTATATAGATCAGTGCCACACACTAGATTTTGGGTGTATTTGGTTTGTTAGAAGAAAGTGCCTCCTGAAATTTTAAAGAAAGAAAAAGTTATATATGTACAAAAATAAGGGTTGAATTGATGAAGGGATAGAATATGAGTGTAACGATGAAAATTATTAAAAATTTTATAAAAGGAATTGATAAGAAGTTGTTTGAAAAAAGAAAGAAGAGGATTTAAAAAAAAGAGAAAAAAAATGGAAGAGAATGTGATCAGGCAAGGGAGTAGAACAAAACCATACACTAGAGATTTAGGGTATATTTTGATCTGTTAGAAGAAACGTTCTCAAAATTTTAAAGAGAGAACAATTTATATATATATGCCAAAAATACGGGTAACTACTATGAAGGGATAGAATATGAATCTAAAAATGAAAAATAAAAATGTTTTTTTTTTAAAGGGATTGATAAGATGTTGGTTTAAAAAGGGAAAAAAGAAAAATTCCAAAAAAAAAAAAAAAGACAGTTAAAAAAAATTAACTTTGAAAGACTAAAAATCATGGTAAAAAAGCCATTAATTCTATGTACAGTATTCCCCTAGCGCTGGAGTTTTGCCGTTCTCATTGATTAGTAAACGTGGTCTTGGCTGGCTTTTCTCGCTGATCTTTGGGGGAGGGACCTGTTGCCATGGTTTTAAATGTCTTTGCCGGAGGCAGAATTGCCCCGCCCTTGCCCCTGTCCAGGCTAAGTAATCTGCTCGGGTTTGCTCTCTGGAGCTTTGGTTCCCTGCAAGCTTTCCATACAGCTTTGGATGCGGAGAGTGAAAATGGCGGCCTCCCGGTATTATGTGGAGCGAAATAAGTCAAACAGAGAAAGACATGTATCATATGATCTCACTGATATGAGGAATTCTTAATCACAGGAAACAAACTGAGGGTTTCTGGGGTGGGGGGTGGGGTGGGAGGGATGGGGTGACTGGGTGATAGACACTGGGGAGGGTATGTGCTCTGGTAAGTGCTGTGAATTGTGCAAGACTGTTTAATCTCAGATCTGTACCTCTGAAACAAATAATGCAATATATGTTAAGAAAAAAAAAAGAAGGAGAAGAAGTTAGCGGGAGGGGAAGAATGAAGCGGGGCAAATCGGAGGGGTAGACGAACCATGAAAGACGATGGACTCTGAAAAACAAACTGAGGGTTCTAGAGGGGAGGGGGGTGGGAGTATGGGTTAGCCTGGTGATGGGTATTGAGGAGGGCACATTCTGCATGGAGCACTGGGTGTTATGCACAAACAATGAATCATGGAACACTCCATCTAAAACTAATGATGTAACATTAACATAAGAATTAAAAAAATGAAAATGGCGGCCTCCCAATCTCCACCTCAGAGGAGCTGAGAACTCAGGGCCCCACTCCTCAGTGAGCCCCCAGAGAAAAGTCGCCAGTCACTCCTGTCTCCCCGGTCTCTGGCCACACTCCGTGCTCACCCGGCCTGTGACCGCACTTTTCTGTCTCTGGCACCCGACCCCGTGTGGAGTCTCCAAACCCAGCAGATCCCTGCGGTGTGCTCCTGCACCTCTCCTCCCGGGGGAAGAAGGTGAGTCTCCCTGGATCTGCCGCTTGTCAGGTCCCTGCTGGAGGAGCAGTGGCCCAACTGTGCCCCGGATCACGGTTTATGGCAACCCTGAGCTGAGAGCCCGCACCCCGGCTCCATCTCTGCAGCTGGCTTCCCCGCTCCAATACCTGGGAACTCTGCCGCACTCAGGCACCCCCGGTCTTTCTGTGACCCCGAGGGTCCTGAGACCACACTGTCCCACAAGGGTTCCACCCCCCGCTTAGCCACCAGAGTGATGTCCCTCAGAGGAGCCGACTTCTAAAATTTCCGGCTTTGTGCCCCGTGGCTCTATCACTTGCTGGAAGAGGCTGACGGAGTCCCCTCCCCCGCCGTCTATCCTCCTGAATATCGCCTCAGATTCACTTCTCCGCACGTCCTACCGTCCAGAAAGTGGTCGCTTTTCTGTTCAGCGAGTTGTTGCTCTTCTTTTCTTTGATCTCCTGTTGTGTTCGTAGGTGTTCAGAATGGTTTGATCCCTATCCAACTGAATTCCTGAGACCAGACGAAATCCAGGTCTCCTACTCCTCCGCCATTTTGCTCCACCCCAAGGCTGTCATTTAGAATGGACGGAGAGATGCAGAGCTTCCATGACTGGCAGAAACTGAAAGAATATGTGACCACTAAACCAGGCCTGCAAGAAATATTAAGGGGGGTTCTATAAAAGGAGAAAGACCCATGAGTGATATACAACAGGAATTTACGGGGATAATCTATAAAAACAATGTGTTCATAGGCAACATGATCATAATTAATTCATATCATTCAATAATCACTGTCAACGTGAATGGCCTAAGTGCTCCCATAAAATGGCACAGGGTTGCAGATTGGATAAAAAGACAGGACCCATCCATATGCTGTCTACAAGAGACTCATTTTGAACCTAAAGATACATCCAGACTGAAAGTGAAGGGATGGAGATCCATCTTCCATGCCAGCGGACCTCAAAAGAAAGCTGGGGTAGCAATTCTTATATCAGACAAATTAGATTTTAAACTAAAGTCTGTAATTAGACACACAGAAGGACACTATATCATTCTTAAAGGGTCTATCCAACAAGAAGATCTAACAACTGTAAATATCTATGCCCCCAACATGGGAGCAGCCATCTACATAAGCCAACTGTTAACCAAAATAAAGAGTCATATTGATAACAATACATTAATTGTAGGAGACCTCAATCCTCCACTCTCAGCAATGGACAGATCATCTAAGCAGAAAATCAACAAGGAAACAAGAGCTTTGAATGATACATTGGACCAGATGGACCTCATAGATATTTACAGAACATTCCACCCTCAAACAACAGAATACTCATTCTTCTCAAGTGCACACGGAACTTTCTCCAGATCACATACTGGGTCACAAATCAGGTCTCAACCGACACCAAAAGACTGAGATTATTCCCTGCATATTCTCAGACCACAATGCTTTAAAACTGCAACTCAATCACAAGAAAAAATTTGGCAGAAATTCAAACACATGGAAGCTAAAGACCACTCTGCTCAAGAACGTTTGGTCAACCAGGAAATCAAAGAAGAACTTAAACAATTCATGGTAACCAATGAGAATGAAAACACATCAGTCCAAAATCTATGGGATACTGCAAAAGCGGTCCTAAGGGGGAACTACATAGCCATCCAAGCCTCACTCAAATAGAAAAATCCCGAATTCACCAACTAACTTTACACCTTAAAGAACTAGAGAAAAGCAACAAACGATGCCTAAGCCACGTATTAGAAGAGAAATAATTAAAATTAGAGCCAAAATCAATGAATTAGATACCAGAAACACAGTAGATCAGATCAACGAAACTAAAAGTTGGTTCTCTGAAAGAATGAATAAGATTGATAAGCCACTGGCCAGAGTTATCCCAAAGAAAAGAGAAAGGACCCAAATTAATAAAATTATGAATGAAAGGGGAGTGATCACGACTAACACCAAGGAAATAGAAACAATTATTAGAAATTATTATCAACAACTATATGCCAATAAACTGAGCAATCTGGATGAAATGGAGGCCTTCCTGGAAACCTATAAGCTGCCAAGACTGAAAGAGGAAGAAATTGACAACTTGAATAGGCCAATAACCAGTAACGAGATTGAAGCACTGATCAAAAAACTCCCAAAAAAACAAGAGTCCAGGGCCTGATGGATGCCCTGGGGAATTCTACCAAACATTCAAAGAAGAAATAATACCTATTCTACTGAAGCTGTTTCAAAAAATAGAAATGGAAGGAAAACTTCCAAACTCATTCTTTGAGGCCAGCATTACCTTAATCCCCAAACCAGGCAAAGACCCCATCAAAAAGGAGAATTTCAGACCGATATCCCTGATAAATATGGATTCCAAAATCCTCAACAAAATCCTAGCTAATAAGATCCAACAATACATTAAAAGGATCATCCACCACGACCAAGTGGGATTTATCCCCAGGATGCAAGAGTGGTTCAACATTCGCAAATCAATCAATGTGATAGATCACATTAATAAGAGGATGGAGAAGAACCATATGGTCCTCTCAATTGATGCAGAAAAAGCATTTGACAAAATACAACATCCTTTCCCAATTAAAACTCTTCAGAGTATAGGGATAGAGAGAACATTCCTCAAGTTCATAAAATCCATCTATGCAAAACCCACAGCGAATATCATCCTCAATGGGGAAAAGCTGAGAGCCTTTCCCTTAAGATCAGGAACACGTCAAGGATGCCCACTCTTGCCACTATTGTTCAACATAGTACTAGAAGTCCTAGCAACAGCAATCAGACAACAAAAAGAAATAGACGGTGTTCAAATTGGCAAAGAAGAAGTCAGGCTCTCTCTTTTCACAGACGACATGATACTTTATGTGGAAAACCCAAAAGACCACCCCCAAATTACTAGAACTCATCCAGCAATTCGGTAATGTGGCAGGATACAAAATCAATGCACAGAAACCAGTTACTTTCTTATACACTAAGAATGCAACTGTAGACAGAGAAATTAGAGAACCGTTTCCATTTACAATAACACCAAAAACCATAAGATACCTCGGAATAAACCTAACCAAAGAGGTAAAGGATCTATACTCTAGGAACTACAAAACACTCATGAAAGAAATTGAAGAAGACACAAAAAGATGGAAAAATATTCCATGCTCATGGATCAGAAGAATAAACATTGTTAAAATGTCTATGCTACCCAGAGCAATCTATACCTTCAATGCCATCCCAATCAAAATTCCAATGACATTTTTCAAAGTGTTGGAACAAACAATCCTAAAATTTGTATGGAATCAGAAAAGACCCCGAATCGCCAAGGAGGTGTTGAAAAAGAAAAAACAAAGCTGGTGGCATCATGTTGCCCAATTTCAAGTTATATTACAAAGCTGTGATCACCAAGACAGCATGGTACTGGCACAAAAACAGACATATAGACCAATGGAACAGAATAGAGAACCCAGATATGGATCCTCCACTGTATAGTCAAATAATTTTTGACAAAGCAGGAAAAAACATGCAATGGAAAAAAGACAGTCTCTTCAATAAATGGTGCTGGGAAAATTGGACAGCCACATACAGAAGAATGAAACTCGACCATTCTCTAACACCATTCACAAAGATAAACTCTAAGTGGATGAAAGACCTCAATGTGAGACAGGAATCCATTAAAATCCTAGAGGAGAACATAGGCAGTAGCCTCTTTGACATCGCCCACAGCAACTTCTTTCAAGATACATCTCCAAAAGCTAGTGAAAAAAAGCAAAAATGAACTTTTGGGACTTCATCAAGATAAAAAGCTTCTGCACAGCAAAGGAAACAGTCAACAAAACAAAGAGGCAACCCACAGAATGGGAGAAGATATTTGCAAATGACACTACAGATAAAGGGCTGGCATCTAAGATCTATAAAGAACTTCTCAAACTCAACACCCAAAAAACAAATAATCAGGTCAAAAAGTGGGCAGAAGTTATGAAAAGACACTTCTCTGAAGAAGACATACAAATGGCTAACAGACACATGAAAAAATGTTCATCATCATTAGCCATCAGGGAAATCCAAATCAAAACTGCATTGAGATACCACCTTACACCAGTTAGAATGGCCAAAATGGACAGGGAAAGAAACAACAAATGTTGGAGAGGTTGTGGAGAAAGGGGAACCCTCTTACACTGTTGGTGGGAATGCAAGTTGGTACAGCCCCTTTGGATAACAGTGTGGAGGTTCCTCAAAAATTTAAAAATACAGCTACCCTATGACCCAGCAATTGCACTGCTGGGTATTTACCCCAAAGACACAGATGTAGTGAAAAGGAGGGCCATATGCACCCCAATGTTTATAGCAGCCATGTCTGCAATAGCCAAACTATGGAAAGAGCCGAGATGCCCTTCAACAGATGAATGGATAAAGAAGATGTGGTCCATACATACAAGGGAATATTACTCAGCCATCAGAAAGGATGAATACCCAACTTTTACATCAACATGGATGGGACTGGAGGAGATTATGCTAAGTGAAATAAGTCAAGCAGAGAAAGTCAATTATCATATGGTTTCACTTATTTGTGGAACATAAGGAATTGCATGGAGGACAGTAGGAGAAGGAAGGGAAAAATGAGGGGTTGGGAATTGGAGGGGGAGATGAACCATGAGACACTCTGGACTCTGAGAAAGAAACAGGATTTTAGAGGGGTATGGGGAGGGGGGATGGGTTAGCCCAGTGATGTGTATTAAGGAGGGCACGTACTGCATGGAGCACTGGGTGTTATACGAAAACAATGGATCATGGATCACCACATCAAAAACTAATGATGTATTGTATGGTGTTTAAATAAAAATAAAGCAAAATAAAAGCAAATGACTCAAAGACATCTCAGAAGTTCTCCAGATTAAGGGCTTGTATCAATTTCCTAAATAGCAAACACCATTTATTCTCTGTCGATCCTTCTTTCTTACCAAATTTAGAGGGATTTTATTCATTCCAAACCAAATGATTAATTAAAATGAGCCCTGGAGTCCTCCCTTTTTCTCTTCAGCTTCGGTGGTAATTAATCATGGCTCTTCCTGGCTTTTAATAGCATTCCAATTGTACCTTACTATATTATTTTGGTTGTCTCTTAGAAAAGCAACTGTGTCAGCCTACAACAATGCAGAGAATAGGTTCAGAAATGTAAATTAACCTTGATTCACCCCATTCCTGAAAGGGAGTTCCTGAGTCTTTCAGGAAAATGCTCCCTGTCACTTCATGTGAAGTTATCCATTAGGAACCAGGTGTCTGGAGTTTTTCACAGTGCTTTTAATAGGAGGCCAGATTATTTGGGCCAAGAGAAGCATGTTCTTGAACAATACTGGACATTTCCCTATTTAAATAGGATTAAAGTGTTTCAGATCAAGGGGCAAGAACATCAAAGAGGGAATATTGTAAGGGTTTTAAATTCTCTAATAATGATTTATGTTGAAAAATATCACACTTTTTAAGCCCTCTTTCAAAATAAGGAATTAAATTTCTTATTTGAGATGGTGATTTTGCCATTGTCAACTCCCTCGAAATTCTTATAAATACTTGGAGAGGAAAAAAAAGATATAGTTATTACACACAGACACACAAACACACACACACTGTAACAGGATATAGTTTCCCAGTGATTAGAAGGTCTGTGGTGACAAATAGAGGCTATGATTGGTCTCAAATACTGATACACGCTTGAAGGAGAATAAATTTTCTTTCCTAAAGAACTTGAAGGAAGCAACCTATTCCCCCTCCACTTTCTGAACAGAGACCCAAGGTCTGCAACAACAGAAAATGTTGAGGCCAACCCACTGTGTTGTCTAGAAGGTAAAAAGACAGGACGTGGAGGGGGCTGGTGGTGAAGTACTGAGTTTGGGATTTATAACCGTGGGGTATGGTAGAGACAGGAGGGGCCCTGGTGCAGGCAGGGAACCTTAGTACTCCCGTATTTCATCTCATCTGCATGGCAGAGAAGAGGAATAGAGCTAGGAAAAGGTGGCTCAACTCAATCCTGCCGCGTGTGGAGGGTATCTTAGGGTCACAAGATAGAGGCTAGTAGCCAGGCACTTTAATTTGTTCTCCAACTGTATACTTGAAGAGGGAATTCCACTCATTTCTGAGGATACATTTGCCAGCTGCTCTGTTTAATATGCCCGTCTACTATTTGCATGGTATAAAATGAATTGTAGGCTGGGCATCTGGGTGGCTCAGTCAGTTAAATGTCTGCCTTCGGTTCAGGTCATGATCCTGGGGTCCTGAGATTGAGCCCCACCTCGGGGCTCCCTGCTCAGTGGGAGCCTGTTTCTTCCTCTTTCTCTGCCACTCCTTCCTTCCTGTGCTCTCTCTTTCTCTCAAATAAATACAGAAAATCTTTAAAAAAATTAAATTAAATTAATTGTAGGCTTCCGGTTTGGTTGAGAAAAGCTCACTTTTCCTTTTGGTACACAAAGGGCTTTTCTCCTGTAAGTGGATTCCTTATAATCAGGGAAATGGGCTATCAAGCTACATTAAAGATTAAAAATCAGTAACAATGGCAATATAAAGCCACTTATAGTCTGATATAAGGCAAGCCTCCTTTATCCATGCTAAAACCTTTCTCCCCTTGTGTATCTCCCCTTCTCTTGTTTACTGGGATGTTTTCTAGTCTAACCAAGAGAACACTGCCTTTTCTTTTCTTCCCTAACTCTGTTATTTTTCTCCCCAGCTGGGAAGCTGACCACCAATAAGTTTAACAAATCCTCAGTTGTAGGATAGGTATAATAGTGGGACTATATTTACAGTTTGGTTTGGAGTATGGAATGTGATAATGCACACAAAACACTTACTACAATGCCCCACTCATAAAAACATAACATAAAAACCTAGAAAATGTCATGACCCAAATATCCTCATTTGGGAACAGGTAACACACATTGCTCTGCCAAAAGAGGCCTGGCCTAGAGTCAGTGAAAAACAGAAAAAACTGGGCCCCAAAACAACTCAGTAGCAGGGGCAGAACAAGTGTATCCAGGAGGTCTGGGGGTCACCTTGTGCACAGTTTGCAGGTGTTACATTTCACTACATTATATTCTTTTGGTCCAGCTATCAAGTATCCCTGCTCTCTTATTAAAGGAAATTGGGTTCCCTTCTCTCCTTCAGAAACCAAAGTAGAAACTAGTCCACAAGGTCCACAAGAACATTAGTAACTGATCACTAGGAGTTAGGAATGAATGCTCTAGCAATCTGTGCTAGAACATGCTGAGCAGTATCTTTCTTGACATTCTAACTGGGGGAATTTCTCAATCTGCTACTGTAGCAAATGGGTGCTTTGGTATGAGAATGTATAATCTTTATCTTACTATATCACTATAGAGTCATATCAAGGCCACACTACCTGCTCTCATAGATAACCCTCAAACTTCAATTTTTTTTAACACAATAGAAGGTGGTTTCTCACTTGCCTCAAGTCCAAATCAGGTGTTTCTAATCATAGGCAATTCCCTTCTAGTGGAGATTCAGGAGCCCAGCCTCCTTCCATCTCGAGCAAGTGGCTTCCATGAGGGTTTTCGTCAAGCCATTGCAGCCAGAAAGAGCAGGTAGCCTTTGATGGGCCAGGCTTCAGGTAACAGACATTACCTATGCTTACATTTCACTTGCTAGAACTTAGTCACTGGCTGCACCTAACAGGGTAGTCTGGGAAATGCAGCCCAGTCATGGGACCAGAGAGGGGATGCCTAGTCTAAAGAGATCTCTCCTCAATCTTGAATGAACATCCAGGACACACACACATACACACACACACACACTTCTGCAATGAAGATTATGGAAAATACTTTGAGTCAGGAAAATTCACAATACTTTAAGACTCTGTGGGACACCACACCTACAAAAATTATTTAATCCAAGAAACGGAAAAATATGGCACTTTCAAGGCCATAGGAAGGCGTGATCTCTTTGAAGCATCTGTGGAAACCCCAAGGAGAGACAGGTTGAGAATGAGGCTGTGCTGCAAACAGAGTCTCCTTAAGAAATGGTACCTCATAGAATATACTGCATATGGCTGTTTCACATAAATATGTATGATAAATATTTTCCTAAGCCATTCCATCCATTCTCACCGCTTTTGAAGGCTCACATTATACATCCAAATATTCATGATTGACACTTCTCCTAGGACACCTTCATTTTCTCCTTCTGCAGACATGTGGAGGTATGCTTTCTTATTTATTTTTTAAATAAACTTTAGAATTTAATATATACATGTATATTGGGAAAACCGAGATGGTATGATATTGAATCTTCCCATCCAGAAATATATTACTCAATGTATTCAGGCTTTATTTTAGGCCACTCAGTAACATTTTAAAGTTATTTTCAATTTCTGCACATTTACTTA
Source organism: Mirounga angustirostris (assembly GCF_029215605.1). NCBI lineage: Eukaryota > Metazoa > Chordata > Mammalia > Carnivora > Phocidae > Mirounga > Mirounga angustirostris. Next base: position 169,160,588 of record NW_026991710.1, read on the forward strand.
CTAATAGACCTAAGCAAGTCACTTAAGCTTCCAAAGTGTAAGTTTTCTTAACAGAATAAATAATAGTAGCTACCTTATCAGGAGAATATTGAGTATCAATATTTAATATCAATACTATATATAGTATATAGATAATATATATAAAAGCACTTATCATAGTGTCTGACATAGTAAAAACTATTCAATAAGTGGTAATAGTTATTATAATTATTGCTAGATTTATTATAACATATGTGCTAATTTATATCAATTTTATGACTAGCATCATTTCCCCATGTTTTCTAATTGGCTTTGTAGATATGTAAGAAATAGTGTTTTTTATATATCTACTAAATTCTTATTTACTAAATTCTGATTGTTTCTAATGGTTTTTCAGTAGATTATCTTGGTTTTTCATGTTTTTCATTATTACATTATTACTTTATTTCATTATGGTAATAAACATTTTGGATCTAATACCTAATGTTCATTTTAGTCCTTATATTATCATACGGGTTAAAACTTTAAAGACAAAGCAATGTGCCTGTCTTGTTCATAGGTTATAAAAGATGAAAAGCATAAGTATTTCTGTTAACATGGGGTGCATGATCTGCTTGAGTTACATAATATTTATACTGTTAAAAAAGTAAACTTTTACTCCTACTTTTTGGGGGGGATGCTGTTCTTTTATTTTAAAAAATTATGTAAAATCATGTTGCTTTTATCAAATATCTTACAGGTATAGGCCTGATATAATACTGTTTTGGATTAAATTAATACATGTTGTTGAACTATTTTTACATTACTAGGATAAATCTTACTTGGTTTTGAGATGTTCTTCAATAAATTTCTGGGCTTAATTTCATAATATTTATTAAGGATAACGATCTATATACATGAGTAGGGTTGATTTCTAATTTTTTTTTTAAGTTCAGTGTCAGATTTTGGCATTGAATTTGTTAAATTATTTGGGAATTCTACCTTTGTCTATGTTCTAAAATAGTTCATATAATATCTTTTTAAAAAGAGTTTGATGTAATTACCCATAAAACCAGTTGGAATTGGCACCTTTTCTGAAAGTAATTACTTGGCATACATTTTTTATTTCTTCTTAGCTTATTGTTTTATTTATATTTCCATCTTTGATCTTCAATCCATGTTTAAGTTATATTTTCCTAGAAAATCATCTACTTCACTAAGATTTTCTTATAAAAGAGATAAGTAGATATGCAGTGTATTTTTAATTAAAACACTTTCTTAGTTTGGACCCCAATTTCTCTATCTGTAAAATGAACAAATTGGATGGGACAAATTTCAGAGAACTTTTTAACTCTAACACTTTATAACTATAATTCTTTAAATCAAGTCAATTACTAATTTCAGTGGGGTTTCGGAGAAAAGTAACTTTCTTGTGATGTGTTCATCTATAACTTTGCATCTGGCACCATCTCCCTGGTTCTCACCATCTTCCTTGTGACATTATCCCAGTTGATCCCTTTTCATTCAGTGTCACCTCCTCAAAACTATGTTCAGTGTTAAGGGCAGGTTTAGCTTCCTAAAACTAGTTTGCATATAATCCCTATAGTGCACTGGTGATGTTTTCCTGTGACTATGCTCTAAGTCACACTTACAGTCTGTTTCATTACATTTGCACATGGCCTGAGAGTCTTATAGGATATGATGCTCTCTCTCCTCTCACACTTCACCTCCTACTTCCTCCTGTGCAGCTCACTCTGTTCGAGCCACTCTGGCTTCCTTGCTCTTCATCCAACAATGCAACTTTCTTTCTGCCTCAAAGGCTTTCACTTTAGCCTTTGTTCAAAATTCAGGGGCGCCTGGGTGGCTCAGTCTGTTAAGTGTCTGCCTTCGGCTCAGGTCATGATCCTGAGGTCCTGGGATTGAGCCCGCATCTGGCTCCCTGCTCAGGAGACCTCCCCCCACATACCGCGTTGGGCTCCCTCTGCCCCTCCCCCTGCTTGTGCCTCTCTCTCTCTCTCAAATAAATAAATAAAATCTTAAAAAAAAATTCACCTCCTCATAATATTTGTCCCTAGTCATCAATATATATGATATCAACTCTCATGACAATCTATCCTCTTACCTTGTTTTATTTGTCATGACCTGACAGTTTTATTAATTAATTTGTTTATTTAAATTTTACATATCTTCTCAACTAAAATGTGAGCTCTGTGAAAGCCAGCATATTACTCTGGGGTCTGCAGAAGATTGGTATAATAATATTCCCTGCAGTCTCCCTACTGCTACCACCAGTTTCTTCTTTCCAATTCATATGTACATCATCGTGGTGAAATTAATATTTCTAAAGCCAACTTGTGACCACATGACTATCTCACATTAAGTTGTGCAGTAAGTTGTTGCTTATTGCTCACAGAATTAAGACAAAATTCCCCACTATCTTAGCCTAGATTTTAGTCATTATCTCTCACCATTCCTCTACTATTTATTTCAACCAAATTAGACAGCAATGCACTAAAAAAATATGCCCTAATCCCCACTTCCATATTGCTGCACCTCCAAAATTTTACTCATCTTAGAAGTCTTACCTCACATCATTCCCTCTTCATGAAGAAATTTCCAATTCTCTTTGATTGAATGTGACTTTCCCCCTAATCTTTGAAGAAGTTGGCCTGTACCTCTTTCTTGTACTTACCTTGTCTTTTTTTCAGTCCTCCATTTCATTGCAAAGCTAAGACCATGTTTTTACCCATCTTCACATGATCCCAGCGAGCAGTGTGCCTGACATCCAGTTGACATTCATTTGTTGAATACCTGCTGATTGTAGACAGGCCGAATGACCTCTGGTCCAGAAACAAAATAACTACCTGAGGTAGAAACTATTATTAATTCCATTCTACATCTGCAGTTGGGTAACTTATCCAAGGTCACTGTGGTGGAACTAGGGCTCCAACTCAGTCATCCTCTCTCCAGGGCATACTGTATGGCAAGGACATTCACGAGGTACAAGATCTGAAAGACGATCATGGGAAGGCTTACTTGTAATGAAACCACAGTATCTGGGGAATATAACATCTGGTTATGTTGGGTGAATTTTAGGGTTTCTGTTATTCCTTGCTTGTGGCTGGCAGCAAGGGTTTATTTCTGACATATCTCTGTGTTGTTTTATCTTTTTGATGGAAATGATGTACTATCCAGATTTATAAGACTGTTGTGAAAAAAATGCATCCTATATTGCTACTCATTTGAGTCACCTGATAGTTTAAGCCAGTCAACATTGCTCATTCAAAACAATCAAAGGACTGGGAGCAATTAGTCAGGAGGCCTTGACAGCCAGAGAGTAAATTACATTTATAAGCATACTCTGGAGCCATCACAAAAAGCTCTTTAATGAGAACATGGGCTATTTGTTCTTGTCGATTAAACAATATCTATATGGAGGTTGGTTGTTCATTTGTACACCCCCCAGATTTTGTTTTTACAGGTCAGAGTGGAGACTGCTCACACATATCATTGTCTGGACCACTTGCAAGGGAAGATGAGCTGTATTGGTCAGGGTATCAACATTTCCTGGGCTTGGAATCCATACCAATCTTTTCAAGGCATTTTAGCATATTTTTATTGGCTATTTGGCCATATGGTATAATGGAAAAATGTTTTTTTTTTTTTAAGATTTGATTAGTTCATTTATTTATTTGAAAGAGAGAGAGCACAGTCCAGAGAGAGCACGAGTGGGGGTGGGGGGCAGAGGGAGAAGCAGACTCCCAGCCAAGCAGGGAACTGGACTTTGGGCTCCATCCCAGGACCCTGAGATCATGACCTGAGCTGGAGGCAGACACTTAATGGACTGAGCCACCCAGACGCCTCTAATGGAAAGTATGTTAAGCTTGACTTCAGGAGTCTACATCCTCTGACTACTTCATGATCTGGGCAGTCATTTTACCTCTCTGGTGTAAAAAAAGGGATGGCAGATTAAGGTTCCTCCCCACTTAAAAATTTGATTGTATGTTGGGCATATCTTGATGTGAAGATGCAAAACTCTATAGTTTATAAAAATCTAATATAATTTAGAGATAAATCTTTCTTACAGTTTCTTGTAAGAAAGTTTCCTTAGCTCCAGGAAAAGATATTAAAATATGTGACGGGTGCCTGGGTAGCTCAGTGGACTGAGCACCTGACTCTTGATTTCGGCTCAGGTCATGATCTCAGGGTCATGAGATTGAGCCCCATGTGGGGCTCTATGCTAAGTGTGGAGCCTGCTTATGATTCTCTCTCTCCCTCTGCCCCTCCTCCATGCCTATGTGCACTCTCTCACTCTAAAAAAAATTTTAAAAATTATAAAATATATGAAACAATGTCTTGGTACTTATACTAAGGAGAGGAACTAGATTAGATGTTATTGGTCAAAACCAAGCTCCAGAGTCCATGTAATGGGGTGAATTAAGGTAAGTCCCTGTGCTTCTGTTCCTTAGGTTATACTGTTCTACTAGGAACAAATATGTACAGTACCTCTGGATGTGGAGAAATAGAGTAATGTGGCTCCTCAGTTACCCTCAAGTATTCAGTCTTGCGGAGCAGATCATTAAAATGTATTCAATTGGGGGGTGCCTTGGTGGCTCAGTCGGGTAAGCATCTGCCTTTGGCTCAGGTCATGATCCTGGGGTCCTGGGATCGAGCCCCGTGTCGGGGTCCCTGCTCAGTGAGAGGCCTGCTTCTCCCTCTCCCACTCCCCCTGCTTGTGTTCCCTCTCTCACTGTGTCTCTCTCTATCAAATAAGTAAATAAAATCTTTAAAAAACAATGTGTCCAATTGGAACTAAAAGAAAATCCAATTTAAACTGCTATAAAAAGAGAGAAATTTATTTAAAATGTTGTATACCTCCTTCCCTATTTTAAAAAAATATATTTATACATTTATATGCATGTATATGTATGTATGCATATAGCATATCTGTATAAGATGTATAAATATGTAATTTATATGTTATATGATTTAATACATACATAGCATATAAAATGGCTTTCAACCTTTTTCCTCATTTAATATACTTGAAATTATAAGTTATAACACATTGATATATATATATCTAATGTTATAATATATATATATATATATCTCACATTACCCATTGTAGCATTATATATGTTTGATATGTGAAATGATTTCAGTCATTTTAACCATCATACAGTAGTCCATTTTAACTTGTCCCTGTACTTACGGACATTTAAATTGTCTAGTCATTTTCTTAAAGACAACACATCCAGTGAATTATTTGTGCATGAGGGCAAAGAGGCTTCCTAGTCCAGGCCACTTGTAGTACCAGAGTCTCTCTTGCTGGTTCTGCCTGGCCAGGTTTTTGTGTGAGCATGTTTTTATGTCTTTGGGGGAAATACACAGGAATGAAATTGTTGCTTGTGGTCTTTTTTTTTTTTTTAAGATTTTATTTATTTATTTGACAGAGAGAGAGAGAAAGCACAAGTAGGCAGAGTTGCAGGCAGAGGGAGAGGGAGAAGCAGGCTCCCCGCTGAGCAGGGCGCCTGGTGAGGGGCTCGATCCCAGGACCCTGGGATCATGACCTGAGCCGAAAGTAGCTACTTAACCAACTGAGCCACCCAGGTGCCCCGCTTGTGGTCTTTCTAATTGGGAGGATATATTGTGATTTTCTTTAAGGCCTCATATATAGAAATATGCAGTTGGACAGAAGGGTTCTCTCTCTTTTCAAATGATAAAATTTGATAAATTTCAATTATAAATACCTTGTGTCATTTAGATTTTTGATTCATACTTATTTTTATCTATTTCATCTGTTCTGGGTTGAAAAATGTGGATTAATAAGTCATAAAGGATTTTAATCTACATTTTTCAGCCCAGGACAGATAGTTTCTATATATTTTACAAAAACTTCACTATCATTAACTAATTTTTATCCTTCAAGAGCTCTTGTTCTATGTTTTTAAGTTAGTAGTTATTCATCACTGTCATATTTTTAGTGTTGATTATTCCTCTTATTATTATAATAAGTGCCTTTATTTGTTTTATTTAATGCCTTTACTCCTAAATTCCACATTTTCTAAAAGTATGAGCATATAACCTGTCTTAATTTTATTGCATTTCCCTGGTATGCCATTGTTGGTCCTTTTATATTTTTCCAATGCTCTACTTTACTCTTTTTTGGCTATCGCTGTGGGATACAGCATATATTTAGGTATTGGTTTGTGATCAAATCTGAGAGTTTTAAACTTTCAGTTGAGTGACCCTATCCCACTTGTGTATGTTAGTAAAATACATATGTGAACTTAATTGTGTTATATTTTAATTTATGCTTTTTATCTAATTTTCCTTTTTAAATAATATTTCACTGAAGGGTACAGATTTTCTTTGGTTAGTTATGTGTGTGTGGGTTCCCTAGGGTAATTGGGAAAGTTAGTTTTCTGGTATTTTTCACTGATTTATTTTTATTTTTTTATTGATATGTTAATCACCATACATTATATCTTTAGTTTTTGATGTAGTGTTCCATGATTCATTGTTTGTGCATAACACCCAGTGCTCCATGCAGAATATGCCCTCTTTAATACCCATCACCAGGCTAACCCATCCTCCAACACCCCTCCCCTCTAGAACCCTCAGTTTGTTTTTCAGAGTCCATCGTCTCTCATGGTTCGTCTCTCCCTCCGATTTCCTCCTTCATTCTTCCCCTCCTGCTATCTTCTTCTTTTTTTTTTTTTCTTAACATATATTGCATTATATGTTTCAGAGGTACAGATCTGAGATTCAACAGTCTTGCACAATTCACAGCGCTTACCATAGCACATAGCCTCCCCAGTGTCTATCACCCAGCCACCCCATCCCTCCCACCCCCCACCACTCCAGCAACCCTCAGTTTGTTTCCTGAGATTAAGAGTTCCTCATATCAGTGAGGTCAGATGATACATGTCTTTCTCTGTTTGACTTATTTTGCTCAGCATAATACCCTCCAGTTCTATCCACGTCGTTGCAAATGGCAAGATCTCATTCCTTTTGATGGCTGCATAATATTCCATTGTATATATATACCACCTCTTCTTTATCTATTCATCTGTCGATGGACATCTTGGCTCTTTCCACAGTTTGGCTATTGTGGACATTGCTGCTATAAACATCGGGGTGCACGGACCCCTTTGGATCCCTACATTTGTATCTTTGGGGTAAATACCCAGTAGGGCAATTGGTGGATCATATGGTAGCTCTATTTTTGACTTTTTGAGGAACCTCCATACTGTTTTCCAGAGTGGCTGCACCAGCTTGCATTCCCACCAACAGTGTAGGAGGGTTCCCCTTTCTCCGCATCCGTGCCAACATCTGTCATTTCCTGACTTGTTAATTTTAGCCATTCTGACTGGTGTGAGGTGGTATCTCATTGAGGTTTTGATTTGGATTTCCCTGATGTCGAAGGATTTTGAGCACTTTTTCATGTGTCTGTTGGCCATTTGGATGTCTTCTTTGGAAAAATGTCTGTTCATGTCTTCTGCCCATTTCTTGATTGGATTCTTTGTTCTTTGGGTGTTGAGTTTGATGAGTTCTTTATAGATTTTGGTTACTAGCCATTTATCTGATATGTCATTTGCAAATATCTTCTCCCATTCTGTCGGTTGTCTTTTGGTTTTGTCGACTGTTTCTTTTGCTTTGCAAAAGCTTTTTATCTTGATGAAGTCCCAATAGTTCATTTTTGCCCTTGCTTCCCTTGCCTTTGGCGATGTTTCTAGGAAAAAGTTGCTGCGGCCGAGGTCGAAGAGGTGGTTGCCTGTGTTCTCCTTTAGGATTTTGATGGACTCCTGTCTCACACTGAGTTCTTTCAACCATTTGGAGTCTATTTTTGTGTGTGGTGTAAGGAAATGGTCCAGTTTCATTCTTCTGCATGTGGCTATCCAATTTTCCCAAAACCATTTGTTGAAGAGACTGTCTTTTTTCCATTGGACATTCTTTCCTGCTTTGTCAAAGATGAGTTGACCATAGAGTTGAGGGTCCATTTCTGGGCTCTCTATTCTGTTCCATTGATCTATGTGTCTGTTTTTGTGCCAGTACCATGCAGTCTTGATGATGACAGCTTTGTAATAGAGCTGGAAGTCCGGAATTGTGATGCTGCCAGCTTTGCTTTTCTTTTTCAGCATTCCTCTGGCTATGCGGGGTCTTTTCTGGTTCCATACAAATTTTAGGATGATTTGTTCCATTTCTTTGAAAGAAGTGGATGGTATTTTGATGGGGATTGCATTGAATGTGTAGATTGCTCTAGGTAGCATTGACATCTTCACAATATTTGTTCTTCCAATCCATGAGCATGGAACGTTTTTCCATTTCTTTGTGTCTTCCTCAATTTCTTTCATGAGTATTGTATAGTTTTCTGAGTACAGATCCTTTGACTCTTTGGTTAGATTTATTCCTAGGTATCTTAAGGTTTTGCATGCAATTGTAAATGGGATTGATTCCTTAATTTCTCTTTCTTCTGTCTTATTGTTGGTATATAGGAATGCTACTGACTTCTGTGCATTGATTTTATATCCTGCCACTTGACGGAATTCCTGTATGAGTTCTAGCCGTTTTGGATTGGAGTCTTTTGGGTTTTCCACATAAAGTATCATATCATCTGCAAAGAGTGAGAGTTTGACTTCTTCTTTGCCGATTTGGATGCCTTTGATTTCTTTTTGTTGTCTGATTGCTGTGGCTAGGACTTCTAGTACTGTGTTGAATAGCAGTGGTGATAGTGGACATCCCTGCCGCATTCCTGACTTTAGGGGGAAAGCTCTCAGTTTTTCCCCGTTGAGAATAGGTTTTTCATATATGGCTTTTATGATATTGAGGTATGTACCCTCTATGCCTATACTCTGAAGAGTTTGATCAAGAAAGGATGCTGTACTTTGTCAAATGCTTTTTCTGCATCTATTGAGAGGATCATATGGTTCTTGTTCTTTCTTTTGTTAATGTATTGTGTCACATTGATTGATTTGTGGATGTTGAACCAACCTTGCAGCCCAGGGATAAATCCCACTTGGTCATGGTGAATAATCCTTTTAATGTACTGTTGGATCCTATTGGCAAGTATTTTGGTGAGAATTTTTGCATCTATGTTCATCAGGGATATTGGTCTGTAATTCTCCTTTTTGATGGGGTCTTTGTCTGGTTTTGGGATCAAGGTAATGCTGGCCTCATAAAATGAGTTTGGAAGTTCTCCTTCCGTTTCTATTTTTTGGAACAGTTTCAGAAGAATAGGTATTAATGCTTCTTTAAATGTTTAGTAGAATTCCCCTGGGAAGCCATCTTGCCCTGGGCTTTTGTTTCGTGGGAGATTTTTGATGGCTGCTTCAATTTCCTTAGTGGTTATAGGTCTGTTCAGGTTTTCTATTTCTTCGTGGTTCAGTTTTGGTAGTTGATACATCTCTAGGAATGCATCCATTTCTTCCAGGTTATTGAATTTGCTGGCATAGAGGTGCTCATACTATGTTCTTATAATTGTTTGTATTTCTTTGGTGTTGGTTGTGATCTCTCCTCTTTCATTCATGATTTTGTTGATTTGGGTCATTTCTCTTTTCTTTTTTTTTTTTAAGATTTTATTTATTTATTTGAGAGCGAGAATGAGAGAGAGAGAGAGAGCATGAGAGGGGGAGTGTCAGAGGGAGATGCAGACTCCCTGCCGAGCAGAGAGCCCGATGCGGGACTCGATCCCAGGACTCCAGGATCATGACCTGAGCTGAAGGCAGTCGCCCAACCAACTGAGCCACCCAGGCGCCCCTCTCTTTTCTTTTTTGATAAATCTGGCCAGGGGTTTATCAATCTTGTTAATTCTTTCAAAGAACCAGCTCCTAGTTTCGTTGATCTGGTCTACTGTTCTTTTGGTTTCTAGTTCATTGATTTGTGCTCTGATCTTTATTATTTCTCTTCTCCTGCAGGGTTTAGGCTTTATTTGCTGTTCTTTCTCCAGCTCCGTTAGGTGTAGGGTTAGGTTGTGTACTTGAGACCTTTCTTGTTTCTTGAGAAAGGCTTGTATTGCTATATACTTTCCTCTTAGGACTGCCTTTGCTGCCTCCCAAAGATTTTGAATAGTTGTGTTTTCATTTTCATTGGTTTCCATGAATTTTTTAAATTCTTCTTTAATTTCCTGGTTGACCCATTCATTCTTTAGTAGGATCCTCTTTAGCCTCCATGTATTTGAGTTCTTTCCGACTTTCCTCTTGTGATTGAGTTTTAGTTTCAAAGCATTGTGGTCTGAAAATAGGCAGGGAATGATCCCAATCTTTTGGTACCGGTTGAGACCTGATTTATGACCTAGGATGTGATCGATTTTGGGGAATGTTCCATGGGCACTAGAGAAGAATGTGTATTCTGTTGCTTTGGGATGGAATGTTCTGAATATGTCTGTGAAGTCCGTTTGGTCCAGTGTGTCGTTTAAAGTCTTTATTTCCTTGTTGATCTTTTGCTTAGATGATCTGTCCATTTAAGTGTGGGGGATGTTAATGTCCCCTACTATTATTGTATTGTTATCAATGTGTTTCTTTGCTTTTGCTATTAATTGGCTCATATAATTGGCTGCTCCCATGTTAGGGGCATAGATATTTGCATTTGTTAGATCTTTTTGCTGGATAGACCCTTTAAGTAGGATATAGTGTCCTTCCTCATCTCTTATAACAGTCTTTGGTTTAAAATCTAATTTGTCTGATATAAGGATTGCCACCCCAGCTTTCTTTTGGTGTCCATTAGCACGGTAAATGGTTTTCCACCCCCTCACTTTCAATCTGGAGGTGTCTTTGGGTCTAAAATGAGTCTCTTGCAGACAACATATGATGGGTCTTATTTTTTTATCCAATCTGATACCCTGTGTCTTTCCATTCGGGCATTTAGCCCATTTACATTCAGGGTAACTATTGAAAGATAGGAATTTAGTGCCATTGTAATGCCTGTAAGGTGACTGTTACCGTATATTGTCTGTGTTCCTTTCTGGTCTATTTTGCTTTTAGGATCTCTCTTTGTTTAGAGGCCCCCTTTCAATATTTCTTGTAGGGCTGGTTTTGTGTTTGCAAATTCCTTTAGTTTTTGTTTGTCCTGGAAGCTTTTTATCTCTCCTTCAATTTTCAATGACAGCCTAGCTGGATAGAATATTCTTGGCTGCATATTTTTCTCATTTAGTGCTCTGAATATATCCTGCCAGTCCTTTCTGGCCTGCCAGGTCTCTGTGGATAGGTCTGTTGCCAGTCTCATGTTTCTACCATTGTAGTTTACATATCTCTTCTCCTGAGCTGCTTTCAGGATTTTCTCTTTGTCTCTAAGACTTGTAAGTTTTACTATTAGATGTCGGGGTGTTGACCTATTTTTATTGATTTTGAGAGGGGTTCTCTGTGCTTCCTGGATTTTGATGCCTGTTTCCTTCCCCAAATTAGGGAGGTTCTCTGCTATAATTTGCTCCATTATACCTTCTGCCCTCTCTCTCTCTTTCTTCTTCTTCTGGGATCCCAATTATTCTAATGTTGTTTCATCTTGTGGTATCACTTATCTCTCAAATTCTGCCCTCGTGATCCAGTAGTTGTTTATCTCTCTTTTTCTCAGCTTCTTTATTTTCCATCATTTGGTCATCTATATCACTGATTCTCTCTTCTGCCTCATTTATCCTAGCAGTTAGCGCCTCCATATTTGATTGCACCTCATTAATAGCCTTTTTGATTTCTACTTGGTTAGATTTTAGTTCTTTTACTTCTCCAGAAAGGGTTTCTCTAATAACTTCCATGCTTTTTTCAAGCCCAGCTAGTATCTTTAAAGTGATGATTCTGAACTCTAGATCCAACATTGTACTAATGTCTGTATTGAGTAGGTCCCTGACAGTCGGTACTACCTCTTGTTCTTTTTGTTGAGGTGATTTTTTCCATCTTGTCATTTTGCCCAGAGGAGAATAGATTAATGAGAGAGCAAAATGCTAACAGGGTAACAACATCCCCGGAAAATATACTCTAAACAAATCAGAAAAGACCTGAAGCAGTGGGAAAAGAAAGGGAAAGAGAGAAAAAAGAAAAATAAAAAGAAAGAAAAAGAAAAAGATAAAGATAAAAACAAACAAAAGAGAACAAAACAAAACAATAAAAAGATTATGATCAAATATGATCAGGTTTGTACATAGATCAGTGCCACACACTAGATTTTGGGTGTATTTTGGTCTGTTAGAAGAAAGTGCCTCCCAAAATTTTAAAGAAAGAAAAACTTATATATGTACAAAAATAAGGGTTGATATGATGAAGGAATGGAATGAGTGTAAAGATGAAAATTATAAAAAATTTTCTAAAAGGAAGTGATAAGAAGTTGTTTGAAAAAAGAAAAAAGAAAAACAAAAGGGAGAGAATGTGATCAGGCAGGGGAGTAGAACAAAACCATACAGTAGAGATTTAGGGTATATTTTGATCTGTTAGAAGAAACTATCTCAAAATTTTAAAAAGGGAACAACTTATATATATATGCCAAAAATACAGGTTACTATTATGAAGGAATAGACTATGACTCTAAAAATGAAAAATAAAAATGTTTTTTAAAAAGGGGATTGATAATATGTTGGTTGAAAAAGGGAAAAAAGAAAAATTCCAAAAAAAAAAAAAAGACAGTTAAAAAAAAATTAACTTTGAAAGACTACAGAATCATGGTAAAAAACCCATGGATTCTATGTGCAGTATTCCTCTAGCGCTGGAGTTCTGCTGTTCTTATTGATCGGTAAACTTGGTCTTGGCTGGCTGTTCTCGCTGATCTTCTGGGGGAGGGGCCTGTTGCCGTGGTTCCCAGATGTCTTTGCCGGAGGTGGAATTGCCCTGCCCTTGTGGGGTCAGGGCTAAGTAATCCTCTGGGGTTTGCTCTTGGGAGCTTTTGTGTCCTGCAAGCTTTCCTCCAGCTTTGGAGGATGAGAGTGAAAATGGCCGCCTCCCAATCTCCGCCCCGGAGGAGCCGAGAACTTGGGGCCCCACTCTTCAGTGCGCCCCCAGAGAAAAGCAGTCTGTCACTCCTGTCTCCCCGGTCTCAGCCGCACTCCGCGCTCACCCGGCCTGTGTCCGAGCATTTCTATCTCTGGCACCCGATTCCGTGTGGAGTCTCCAAACCCAGCAGATCCCTGCAGTGTGCCTCCGCGCTGCTCCTCTCAGGGGAGGAAGGAGAGTCTCCCCGGATCTGCCGCTTGTTGGGTCCCTGCTGGAGGAGCAGTGGCCTGACTGTGCCCCAGATCATGGTTTATGGCAACCCCAAGCTGAGAGCCCGCACCTCGGCTCCATCTCTGCAGCCAGCTTCCCCGCTCCAAAACCTGGGAGCTCTGCCGCACTCAGGCACCCCCGGTCTTCCTGTGACCCGGAGGGTCCTGAGACCACACTGTTCCGGAGGGTTCCACCCCCCGCTTAGCCACCAGAGGGACGTCCCTCAGCGGAGCAGACTGCTAAAATTTCCGATTTTGTGCTCCGCGGCTCTATCACTTGCCAGAAGCGGCTGATGGAGGCCCCTCCCCCTCCATCTATCCTCCCAAATATTGCCTCGGATTCACTTCTCCGCACCTCCTACCTTCCAGAAAGTGGTCGCTTTTCTGTTCAGAGAGTTGTTGCTATTCTTTTCTTCGATCTCCTATTGAGTTTGTAGAGGTTCAGAATGGTTTGATCCCTATCCAGCTGAATTCCTGAGACCAGACTAAATCCAGGTCTCCTACTCCTCTGCCGTCTTGCTCCGCCCCCCAGTTTTCTGGTATTTTTATTTTAGTTCTCTTAATGTAAACTTTTAGAACATCCAGCAATTTCTTTATTGGTATCCCATTGGAAGCAAATATGAAATTAAAATACCTCCACCTGTGCTATTCTTTCCTTTCTTCCCTCCTCCACCTGATTTAAGTTCCTGTGTTAGTTTTTCTTAGTTTATTAATGATTAAATTTGTGTCTGTAAATACAATTTTGTAGCTATTACATTATTTATCAACTTTAATAGATTTTGATTGCTGTATTTATAATCTCTTCCATTTCTTGTCACTTCCCTTCCAAGTTACACTAGTTCTTATATTTTTATGTATTTATTGTATGTCATTTTTACATTCTCTTCTTTCTCCATTTCTCCCATTGCTATTTTAGCTGCATGTGTTTAGTGGTTATCACCAACCCTTTTGCAGAAGTTTCTGCATTCATGTCTTAGTTCACAAAAGTCAGTCCTCAAAAAATTTCATAAGGCTCAACCTTTTTTCTTTGAAGAGTTAGTAGGCATTGCTTCAATTTATGGTCTTGTGTATAGGTCTTATGATGATGTTTCCTATCACAGGTAACATAATCTTTTTGCCTGCAAACTCAAAATGTTCTTTGTTTAGCTCTGACATCAGAAACTTTATTAGCATGTGTCTTAATGATGATCATCCTGTATCTTCTTATCTTTAACACAATATTCCCTCTCTTTAGTCACATCTCCTCTTTGGAGGTAAGCTTGATGGTGGATGAGACTCCATCTGTTTTCCACACTGTTGTGTCCCCTGAATATAGAACTGCCTGGCATATAGAAGGTGTTCAATATCTGGAATTTTTTTCTATAATTGTAACTTTTAATCTTTTTTTTTTTTTTTCTGATCCACTATGCATTTATATTTGGAAGGGACACTAATTTTGCATATGTTTTATATCCTTCATCTTCCACATAAATTTTTCTCTCTAATCCTGTTCAATTCTGCCCATTTCAGTTTGTTCCTGTTGCTCAATTCTGTCCATCATTTATTCTGTTACATTTTCACAAATGTCTCTTCTCCAGCTTCCAAAGAGACCCTTATTTCCATGACAGTTTTATTTTTTTCTTCCCACTTCTTTTTTTAACTCCACTAGCTCAGTTTTTTTCTCCCAATATCCTTTTCCTGAAGTTTCTTTGAATGCTGGCATTTCTGCTTCAGCAGCTGTTTTTAAAAGTTGATAATTTCATCACTCTTGATTTAATGGTTATTACTTTAATGATTTTTATCTACTGTATGGCAACACTTTTAAGTGTGTACTTGTTATCAGACATTTATTCTTTCTCTTACTGTTGACCTTTTTAAAAGCTTCCTAGTTTCTACTTTTATTTTATTTTATAATTTTTTATTTAGCTTTTTAAATAATATTTTACTACATGTTATAGATTTGCTTTGTTTAATTGTTTGTTGGAATCATTTTATTAACTATTCTATGTTTGAATGAGCTATGTTCTATCTAGCTCAACTATTTCAGGTATGGAGGAGTTTGGCCACTATTTTGGAACAACAAGAATTTTCCTTGATTTCAAGCGAAGTCATTAATGAAAGGGTGTTATCTGTGAAATGTTTAATTTTGCTTCTCCCATCCAATAGAGATCAGAAGTGGCAATATTGCTTCAATTCATATTTCATTTTCTCCACCCTGGCTTACCTGCAAACTGTTTGCTATAAACTTAAGTTTGTTTGTATAGACCCCTGGAGAAATGATATGAATATGAGATTCAGAAGCTCCTACTTTTGAGCCTATTTTTCTCCCAAATGGGACTGTTGGGTTTGCTTCTTAACATATGCCATCAACTTTGGAATATTGAGCTCTGCAAACTTTTTTGGAGCTCTGCAGCCACAAGTGTCTGGATCTCTTCCCATACGTTCATGTGACACTGCCTTTATTGATATATGAAGATCAACTCATTTATAGCAAATATGGAGTTTCTGTTGTGTTTATCCTTTTGACTCGGGGACTGGTTCTGAGAAGAGGGAGGCAAAAGCCTTGTTATTCTGCCATCTTTACACCAGAAATCCATTGTACTACTATACCCTAAAAATAATGGCTGGTAGTGAAAGGTTTTATTGGTCCAAGGTCCTGGAGTCAGAGAGATTTGGAAGCCTCTACCTTCAACATCTGATCAACAAATTAACATCAAACACGTCTTTGTTGGGATTCAAGGCCTGTGACAATGGGAAGCATGGATGTATGCTGCCTCAGCTTTTCTAAGGAGAGCAATCAGTGTCCATATGAACCAAAGAGAATCTTTTCAGTTGGGATTTTGCTGTCCTGGACTGGGAGGAGCTGCCTATCTGACCTGGGCAATTAACTCAATAGAAAATTACTATCTTATGCCTAACTTTGTGTATTAGTCTCCTGAGGTTGCTGTAGCAAACCACCACAAACTTGGTAGCTTCAGACAACAGAGAATTATTGTCTCACAGTTCTTGAGGCCAAAAGTCTGCCATGAGTGTCACTGGGCCAAAACCTGAGTGTGGACAGGGCCGCACTCCGTGTGGAGACTCTGGAGGACAATCTGCTCTGTGCCTTCTCCAGCTGCTGGAGGCCAGCAGTGATTCACAGCAGCTTATGATTGCATCACTCCAATCCTTGCCTCCATCTTCACAGAGCCTTCCTTTCTGTATCAAATCTTCCCCTGTCTCTCTCTCATAAGGACACTGGAGATTACATTTAGGGTCTACACAGTTAATTCAGGGTGATCTCCAATTTCAAGATCCTTTGCAAATAAAGTAACATTTACCAGTTCCAGGAATGAGGACCTATCTCTGGGAGTCACTTTTAGCCTACCATACTATGAAAAACCCATTTCTAAAATCCCAGCAGTTAACACATCATCTACATCATTCTCACACACTCTCTAGACTGGCAGTCATTTGTCTATATCTATAAATGGCTCTCACACAGGTTCTCAACTAATAGCACTGCTGGTGTTAATAGAGACATATAGGATTAAATGAACTAAAATGGAAAAAGAAACTTTAGAAACAACAAACAATCTTTCTCCCGTGACCTTTATCCATTAAGATTTTGTTTTTATCCGAACTGGTCTACAGGATAGTAGAAACAAACATAAATGAGCTGATCCATCAAGAAGCATGTGTGTGGGATACTTGTTGAAAGTCATCTAAAGTCAATACCCCAAGTCTAAGAGACAAACCATTGTAACTAGCAGAAACAATTAGGCAGTTGAAAGGATTATTACTTACAGTAAGATAGTTCCCTGTCTTCTAAATGTTGTCAAAGTCTAAATTAAAGTATAGCAGAAAGTATATAGCACAATATAACTGGTCCATGACTCAGATGAATGAGACTTGAATATATTTTATACTGAAAATTATAACCAAAACAACAAATTAACTCATTGAACATGAACAAAATATAACTAAAAGGATGTTTTCCTTTTCTAAGGAGCCAAGCAGGAATGTAAGTGTATGGGAAGGTTGGGGGGGGGGCCCGTAGGATGAGAGGTAGTGGATATGAATTCTCATTAAATAGATGTATGACTTCACTTCTCTGGAAGTCCTTTTCATATCTAACTTGGTGTGGGTTTGGGGATAGGGAAATGAAGAGGCAGTTACAAGTATGATGTCCAGTAATTCTTCAAGTCCTAATAAAGTTGATGCTGTGATATCATGCCTTCCAATATAGCTTTCCCAAGAGCATAAATTTTGGGTTTCAGAATGTAAACATGGGTAGAATATTCCATTTGGGAATAATCAGAGAGAAGACAATTGGATTAATTACAGCTTTTATTTCTGCAGTTGGTTAAAGTGTGTTGTTAATTGAGGTCAATGATATGGGTTCAATTCCTCTAAGGGCCAGATGGCTTTGCTCAGTTTTGGGGCAAGAAGCTGCTACACTAGTCCTCCACCAGTCACCTCACTAATGTGTATCATTGGTCCTGGAGGACAAGGAAATAAATCAGAGTCCATGCCCTGCGAACAAACAGGTCAGCATCATTATAGAATGCAGCATTTACAGAATCTCAGAGTTGAATGGAATAGTGTGATCTTCCCGAGAAGAAAGGAGAAATTAGTATCACAATTATGCTATTTTGAAACCTAGTATTCTGTTTTTGTACTGGGAAAGAATACTTTCAGCTGTTAATTTTTGGCTTTCCTTTCTCTGAATAGAAAACTTCTTAGATTGGGAAACTCTATCACTTAGGGTTTCATGGAAAAGCAGAATCACTCTGTCTGATGTAGAATAGCATATTGATTATAAGCATTTGACCTCACGTGATTCTGAGAACTGGTGAAAGAGTCCATGCGAGGCAGTTACCTCTACGTCTGTGGCTGGTTCTGACCTCAGCAGGGCTGGCAGTTGGAAAGGAGAGATGGATGGAAAGTGGGGAGGGCAGGGTGAACAGGAACTCACAAGGTGAACTGCAACTCAGAGGACACACTGGAAGCCACATCTGCCCCTTACCACCACCTGGCCTTCAGCTTACTCGACGTGGATGAACTGCTGAGGAAGAAGCTGGTGTCCTTGTCCATAGAGCTCCACATAAGCCTGGTCAGGACTCAGAGAAATTGAAGGAGGTGGTCTGGCAGGAGCTAGAGGATCTGAGGGCTCAGCTACTGCCTCACCATAAGGTGAACCAGCAGCCCCTGTAGGCTGCACCAACATTGAATGTAAAATAGTTGTTGCTTCAAGCCTTCCTTCTTGTAAATTCATGCAAAATGTGACTTGTGACCCATGCTAACCTGAAAATATACAAAGACAAAGATTCTGGGAGACATAGGTCCGGCTTAGCTAAATTGACAGTGCAAATCTACCATAGATGAAAAGATTATCATTTAAAGACTCTTGTAAATAAAGTTTTATCAGTTCCATATATGTATGTATAAACATGCATTTACATCTGTATACACACACACACACACACACACACACACTACACAAGTCTCTTCTTTCAAAAGGAATGATTTTGTTATTTTTTCCCAAGTGTCTAGATGTTGAATCTCTCACCTGAGGCAGATGGGTGATTGGTGTCTTCCTTGGATTAATAGAAAGCAGAGATCAACAAACTGTAGATTGTGGGCCAAATTTGGGCCACTTCCTATATTTGTAAATATCATTTTCTTGGAAGTCAGGCACTTCCACTTATTATCTATGGTGCTTTCCCACTACAGCAGCAGAGCTGGGTAGTGACAACAGAGACAGTATGTCCTGCAAAGCCTCAAATATTGGCTATCTGTCTGTTTGCAGCAGAAGTGTGCTGACCCCTGGTGTAAAGTCCTACCTTAGGCTGTCCTCTTGATTGTGCAATTCTGCACCATCCTCAGACATCTTCCAACTCATGGTTCTGGTGATCAGAGGAAGGCAACAAAACAAAGCCCTCTTACTCCAAGTATCTCCCCCATTAAAGTGATTGTTCTGCCACAATTCTGAAAACTCATGTTAGCATTAAGGTAAGCTTCCAGGAAGCATCTTCTAAAACTGCCAATATACCACCTGGTTTTACACATTCACATTAAAAGTGATTAATGTGATTCCATTAAGCCAATTACTTAAGTTCATTTAACAAACACAGTCCTGGAGAAACAGAATGCAGAATGGGAAGTTGGTGTTGGAGGTTCAGGATTTTGAGCCAGTCAGTTTAAATCTCAGGGCTCTGTCTGGGTTGGACAGACCTCCCTGGGCCTTTAAAAAAGAGCTAAGGATACCTGTGCCTGGTGGCCAACTTATGAGAGGAGCAAAAACAGAATACAAGCTCTACTTTCCCATGTCGTAATTTTGCTAAGGATCACCTCTGTTAACAAGAGAGCCTGTTTTCTTTCCCAGGGTAGGCCAGCTACAAAAATCAATCCAGGAAGACTCAGAATTTTAAAAGAACACTTCTAGCTTAAATTAGAGCAGTTAGGTCAGAATGTCTGCATCCAGTTTACAGCTCTATGCCCGTGTATTTGACAGGTGATCCTTGACTCCATCAAGCCCATACTGTAACGGAGGCTCCAACGATGTTGGGTCTGGCTAGTTCAGCGAGGAAGTCAATGGCCACTCTTTTTTTCTTTTTCTTTCATGATAAAGCTCTGCCACAGGCATCTCCCTGGATTTCTCCTTTTCATCTCATATTATATATGCTGCATGGTTCCTTATTTAGATGCCTGAGTTGCTTTCTGCAAATGGAAAACTTTATTAATAAGACATAGGTAAAATCTCTGGAGTGTTTTCTCCTGGGAAGTGACTTTCAACTCACTATGAAGCTAACAACGTGGTAAATAAAGGTTATTCCTCAAGGTCTCATGGGCTAGAAAGTCGGCAGGAATGAGAGCAAAAGAAAGGTCTTGAGTTAACTATTACAGGGGCTGTTTAGTGTGGTTGTACAGCTTATTAAGTACACAAAGGCACTTTATAAGCAAGAATAACTGTTCTTTGGGGCTCAGTGTGTATTTTGAGGTTGCTATAATGATGCTGCTTACCCAAACTTTCCAAATCAGCCAGAACATTTTGACCTTAATCCTCACTCTCCCTGTTGATGTCCTATTTTTGAATGCTATGATTCCCAGTCCTAGAAACAAAAGTACAGTAAGAAAGTGCGCAAAGCTTAGGAGAGAATGCTCATAGCCTATAACAGTGGAAACTCGTGGTTTCCAAGGAAATGAAATCACTAAGCTTCCAAGAATGCAACATTTAATCCAAATAATCCAAAAGCAATCTACTTGGCAATCTAATTATATTTCTTTAGGAGGAAAGTGTGATAGTGTTTGTTTGCATTTAATTGCCTCACTTTAATACGTTTGTGTTGTACTCATTTCAGACTCCATTCCTCATCTAAAGGTCCCTTGTAATATTTGACTTAGCTTTCCAGACTAACCCAGAGGATTACACTTGGATTCATACATAATAGGACAAGGAAGATCTTATTTTGTGTATGTTAGGTCTGATGTCAGTTTCTAGAAACAATCACTTTTCTTAGACAGGTAGAAAGAAAAACTGTAGATTCAAATCAACTCATCTGTTTTGTTCTACTTATGCATTGAAGCATTGGCAACACAGAGAGAGAAAATTCTATGCTTCTTTTTCTCCCATTACATATTTAATGGTGAAGATGGAGGATACAAGAAAATGACTCATCTTCGGCCATATGTAATGAAGAAATACCTGTTTAATAATTAGATTCTGATGTGAGCCCCATCCCTTGATAGCAGTGACAATGCTGTTTATATTTAACTGGAAACATCGAATTTGCATGTCGTGCCTGAGTGTTTTCAGAGATCTCAGAGGAGCTAGGTGAAAGTTAAGGTCCAAATTACTTCTGACTATCAGGAAAGTCACACCACACTCTTGAATTCAAATAGTCTTGTTGGTATGTAGAAAGACAGGCATTGCTTTGAATCCCAGGAAGTGCTTTTCTTCTGTCTTGTGCTCTGGCAAGATGGAGTTTCAGTCCTCACTCCAGCTGTGATAACTTTTCACATACTTTTTTTTGGCCTGGAATGTCCTCCCTAGGACTACTCTTTGTTCTCCTTTCTCCAACACAGTGCTGCAGAAGACAGAGGGCAAGCTTCCCTCATTAATAAAATCCTACTTGATAAAATCTGGCTCACATATTATCTCCTCTCTGAAGTTGATCCCAATATCCTGACTCTGGGACCATCAACTAGTTTTAATATAATATAATAAATGCTACAATACAATACCCTTCAATATAGTGTCCAAGGTCATATTTCTCTTTGTATCTTCAGGTTCTAATCACAGTGTTGAACATACTGCAAATGCTCAAATATATTTGTTGAATGAATGGATATGAATATTGTGTTATGCAGTGAAAAACTATATTCTGCCACAATCAGGAAAAGAGAATGTTGCACAAGGTTTATTCATGCCTTTTTTTGATTCCACCCTTGAAAAAAAAAAGATGCATAATGATAGTTTCTCTGGACTCAACTAGGCATATTGATTAAATCTAGAGCTCCTGATAGTGAGTAGGATGTCTTGGGTGCACCAGGCCAAACCAATCTTTTTGTCAGAGGGCCCATATGGGTTGAAAATTTCTATTTGTTAGCTTTAAAATTTTTCCCTTTAAGTGAACCATCTTTATGCTCTGGTAAAAATATTAAGAAAGCAAGTGAATAAAAAAGGAAATACATTAATGAGTGAATAATACAAACAAAAAGAGAGTGTTAATTAAAATGCATAAAACTAAAAGTGGTAGTGGCTAAAGAGTATAAGGGAGTAATAAGAAATGCCAGCCCTTGCAAGGACAATTTAAACTTGGCTTTGCACTGTACCCTTGAGTCAGCCAATGAGCCTCTGCCAGAAGGAATAGAGTAATTCCAGGAAAAGGGCCTCTGTTTTTCTCTCCCTTCCTTCCACTCTTGGTAAAATTCTTGGCCCCCAGGTTCTGCCCATTTGAAAACCATGACTTGGGAATGGATATTGGAAATCTTAAAGAAGCTATTGTGAATATAGGGCAGAATTTTTCTACTTAACAGGATAAGAATCAATATATCAAACCAAAAGAAATTTTTTTAAGTAACTTACTATATTTTATTTTTTATTTTAATTTTTTTATTGTTATGTTAATCACCATACATTACATCATTAGTTTTTGATCAAGAGAAATTTTTGACAGTAATCATCCCTCAATGTCCAGCTGAGATAGAAGATATACTCATAGCACCACCACTTGAAAGATATTCCAGCAAGGGAATGATGGTTGAAATTGCAAAGATTTTAAGTTAGAGGGTGTTTTCCAAGATATGCTTTTATAATTATCAAACTTACATTCATTCATTCATTCATTCATTCATTCATGTAACAAATACTTACTGAATATCTATTAAATATTCCAGGAGTGGGAGATAGAGCAGTGAACAAAAATAGTCTCTGTTCTCACACAACTTACATTTTGATGGGCAGGGATAAATAGGCAATAGCCAAACAAAATTAGCTGATAGCATGTCAAATGGTAAGAAGTGGTATGAAGGAATATAAACAGAATAAGGGGATATGGAGTGTTAGGAGGATCAATTTAAATTGGCTGATCAGGAAGCATCTTACCAACAAGGTAACTAACATTTCTCATTTAGTGGTATAGAAAGAAGAGAAGGGATCTCAAAGCTGCATCCATAATATTCCAACATTGGGAGGTCATGAAGACAGGGAAGGATAAGCTGAGGAAAATGACAATGAGTGGCCAGTCAGGGAGGAATGCCTTAGAGGCACACGGAGTCCCAAGTAACTTGACTATATACCTGAAGGAGACTGATTTGTGGTGGCACAATGACTGGGTCTGCCATGTGACTATCCCAACAGAATGTCTATGTTCTAGCAGTGCTCTGGGGGTAATATTGATCTGGCCTATATTTTCTGGGCATTGGAATCTTGACTGCTATGTCAGTTTGGACTCAAGATTTTCTAGGTTCTTCTTAGCCATACCTGAATAAGGTCTTGAAATTTGGCAATTGAAAAAGGTAATTAAAGGAGTCATAATGTCAGAATTTAAAGCACAGAATAAACCATGTATAATTTTTAAAAAATAGTAATTTAAATACAGAGTGGCTTCTTCTGGTGTTAACTCCTATCTTCTTCCATCACCCAACAAAGTGAGAGTAGGGAAATTGTTCTATCAGGACTCTCATTTTGTTTGGTCATCATCCTCTGGCCTAGATTGCTGCTCTTTTTGTATATCTTCCATTTTCCCACAATGGCCTCTTCAAATTTACCAGGATCCAACATGCCACTCATGAGAAGGCATGTGGGTGGCACAGGCCAAGTCTTTCCTGCATGTGTCCCTGGAAGGCCAGTTCCAGAGGAAGTGCTATGAGTTGCTGGTCAAGAACTAAAATTCCTTGATGAGATTTGTGGTCAGCGATTCACAGCTGCTCACCATTTACTTCTTCTTGAACCTCCTTCAGATCACACAAGTTCTGCTTCTCTTGGAGTTGTCCTTGTGCTGGCTGGATGGGGTGTGATGGTGCAGTGACCACACTACCGAGGAGCAGGGGAGTGGGCAAATGGGGCAGGTCACCTAGAATTATGGCAGGCCCTTATGGACAGGAAACCACACACCAAGAAGGTGCAAGCTTCTTCCTAAATACCTCTGCCTGTTTAAGAGACCTTTAAGAAAGGAGGTTAATATGAAGTATTTGGGGTCTTCTGAAAAGTTTAGGCATAAGCTATATCTAGGCTGATATGGACATTTAAAACAATCATCTACTTTTCAACATTTAGTCATTTGTGTTATGTAGTCTTCACTAACTGTGTTTCTAAAGCTGTAGCTAAGTATGTTTTAATTAACTGTTAGATCCATGAAAATATGGGGACTTGGCAAGTCTCACTGTCCTTCACTCTGTGTTCTGCAAAGATGCCAGTCACAATTATTTGATGAGACCCAGGAATGGCATCATCTCCCCTACAGGGATTTTATATCATTCCCTGGATTATGTCCAAAAGAAAACACCTTTCAAGTTAAGTGTTAGAATTTTCCTTAGATAAAAATAAATATCTAAATAAAACAATTTAAAGGATCTGTCTACTCTTTCTGTAGCAGGCTGGGAGCTCTCAGTTTAAATCTCTCCTGCCCTCCCCACTCTAGTTTTGTATAAGTTTAAAAAATTTTTTAAAGTACATATGCTTTTGGCTTATTTAAATGATTCTCTGTTTAGGACTATCCACCATGTTCATTAGCTTATTAAATACTTCTTTTAAAATTTATATGGATAATGTATACAGAATAACCACAGAATCATAGAGCTTAAGAAATTAGTGCTCAAAATAATTCAGGAATATTGCTAGTCTCACAGCGTGGCAAGGGCGGGGCCTGGACAAGATCTTGGGCTTCACATACCTGTCTCACCACCTGTAGCAAACACTGTTGATCCTCTGTTCCATATCTCTGCCTGCATGAGGTTACTGGCAGCTGAGGGAGACAGTTCCCAGCACACAATGGCCTTCCAACTAGAGCACCTGGCCACTCTTCTCATGCTTTCTCTGGAATTATGGGAGCATGCTTAGCTCTACACAGGTTAATGCCCTTAGGCACAACCCTCCACAAATGAGTAATGTATAAATATGGTGGATGAAGGTTCCTACCTCCGTGACTTCTGGTGATATAATTCTGAGACATGCCCCCTATGGTTTCTCAGAGGATCGTTGTAGGACTGATTCCCAGTTTCCACAACACCCTCAATTGACTTTGATTTTATTCCATTACTCTGCATTACCCTCTCCTTTTTTTTTCACTGAGCTTTGTGGAATCACCTCCAAAATAACCTACTAGCAGCAACATCCTTGTTTCAGGCTCTATTTCTGGGCTGAACCAAACTAAAAGACTATCCTTGCCTAAACATAGTCTATCACTTGTGAGTCTGAGTCCAGTTTTCAGTTGGAGTCCCAACTAATGCAAGTTCCTGGATGTAAACTCAGCTACTTTGTGTTTCATGTCCTATAGCCTTCCAAATGGAATAACTGGTCTCTGCCTCAGGGCTTTTTCTCTCATTAGGGAATTCCCCTGCATTGACTGGGAGGAAACTACAATAGCACATCCCACTGTGGGTGACACAGTTCTAGGATCATATGAATGACTTATAGCCTCATCAGAGGGAAATTCAGTTGATGAAGACCTGCAAAGCCATATTCAATAGTGACGGATAAAAGGCTCATGGAGACAGATTTTTTTTTTTTCAACTCAAGAAGGTTCTCTTTCTTGGTAATAGAAACATAAAAGATTTTAGGCTGAAGGTGCATAATGTTATTTTATTTCATTGTTGATTTGCTCATCTTTTGTCTTGGTTCCAGTGATTAGAACAATACCTGGCACTCAGAAGGGTAGACTGACACTATATACCTCAGGCAGAACATTGGTGCCATTCACATGAAGACTGCCTGATGAATGAATAAGGTCTTGGTCAAGACCTTATTGACCAGTCATTTTGGCTTATTTAAATGATTCTCTGTTTAGGACTATCCACCATGTGCATTAGCTTATTAAACACTTGTAAAATTCTGACTGGTCAATTTCTGAAACCAGTGGTCCTTGTAAGGTTAACTCTCTGCTACTATTCACCTCTTGAACACACAAATGGTACCTTTTGCAGTGTTTATTCTCCTGGTTCACCCACCCATGTAACTTTTTTGGTGGAGCATACAGGTATTTTTGATTTAGGAAGGGGCCCCTAATGTGTAAAACTTGAGCCTCATGGACCCCTCCCTTTCATTATCAGGGGTCCTATCTACATCTTCCTCATGCCTTCACAAAACAAGCATTGATTCTTATACTCCTCCCCAACAGAAGGCATAATAACTTCACAGATAGCTACTAGTTCAATATAATAGAGTATAAACCTTTAGCTGTACAACCTGGAGGTCAGGTCCATGGACTAACTACTCTTCCAAAGTGGAGGAAAAAATTGTATTAATTTTCTATTGCTGTATAACAAATTACCACAAACTTTGTGACTCGAAACAACATTTATTATCTCACAGTGTCTGTAAGTCAGAAGTCCAGGCTTGGCTTAGCTGGATTTTCTGCTGAGCATCTCACATAGCTGAAATCAAGGTGTCAGCTAGGGCTGGGATCTCATCTTACAATTAGGGCTCTCTTCCAAACTTATTTAGGTTGTTGGTAGATTAGTTTCTTGTGGTTATAGGACTGAGGTCCCAGGATTTTACTGATTGTAAAGTGGGGGTTGCTGTCAGCTCCCAGAGGTTGCCCACTGTTCTCTGCCATGTGGCCCTGTCCACAACATAGCTGTTTGCTCCTTTGAAGTCAGCAGTGAATGTCTCTGCTGCTTCAGATCTCTGACTACCTCATTCTGAATTTTAGACACAGATTTAAAAGGCTCATATGATTGGGTCAGGCTCACCCAGATAATCTCCATTTCACTAATTAAAAGTCAATTGATTTGTGTTTTTAATTACATATTCAAAATCTCTTCTGTCATGTAAGGTGACATAATCAATGGAGTGAAATCCCATCATATTCACATATTCTGCCCACAGTCAAGGGGAGGGAAATATAAAGGCATGCATAATAGGAGCAGGAGTCTTAAGGGACATCTTAGAATTTGCTTACTATAGGAAAGTAGAGGCTTCTACTTTTTTTTTTTAAGACCCTGCACATGCACAGCCTTCTCTGGTATCAACAGCATTCATTAGAAAGTTACATTTTTTATGAAGAATGAACCTACATCGACACATTATAATCATCCAAAGTCCACAGTTTGTATATGAGGGTTCATTCTTAGTATTATACATTCTGTAAGTTTGGACAGGTATAATGCCATATACCTATCATTATTATGTCATAGAGAGTATTTAAAAATACTCTGTGTTCTGCCTATTCATCTCTTCTCTGCTCGCATCCTGCCTTGTTTTCTATTTTTTTCCACAGTTTTGTTGTAAAGGACTGGGGAAAGGGGATATCCTTGCTTTTATCTGATCTTAGTGGGAATCTTCAAGTTTCTCACATTAAGTATCATGTTAGCTAAAGGTTTTTTGTGGATTTTTTTAATCAAGTTGTGGTAGTTCCCCTTTGTTCCTAGTTTACTGAGAGTTTGTGGTTTTGTTTTTTTTTTTTTTTTTAATCATGAATGGGTGTTGGATTTTGCCAAATGCTTTTTTGGCATTTATTGATATAATGATGTGATTTTTCTGTTGATGTGATGGATTACATTAATTGATCATTGAATGTTGAACCAGCCTTGCACACCTAGAATAAAACTCCCTTGATTATGGTATAAAATTCTTTCTATGCTTTTGGACTTTGCTAATGTTTTGTTGAGGAGGTTTGCACTTATGTTCATGAGAGATATTGGTATGTAGTCTTCTTTCCTTGTAATGTCTTTGCCTGGTTTTGGTATTAGGGTAAACCTGGCCTTATATAATGAGTTGGGTAGTATTGCCTTTGCTTCTATCCCCTGAAAGAGATTGTAGAGGATGGCTTAATTTCTTCTTTAAATGTTTGATAGAATTCACCAGTGAACCCAGCAAGGTCTGGTGCTTTCTATTTCAGAAGAAATTATTGATTCAATAGATCTACCTATAGATCTATTCAAACAGTTCATTTTTCTTGTTGTGAATTTTAGCAGACTGTCTATTTCCAGGAATTAGTACACTCAATTTATGTTTCAGATTTGTGGGCATACATCATTATATTTCTTTTTATCTTTTAATGTCCAAAGAATCTGTAGTAATGTACCCTCTTTCATTTCTGATATTAATAATTTGTGTCCTTTCTCTTTTTCTCATAGTTGGCCTGGCTATTGGTGTATCAATTTTATTGATCATTTCAAAGACCAGCTTTTGGCTTCATTAATTTTCCCTGTTGATTTCCTGCTTTCAATTTCATTGATTGCTCTAATTATTCTTATTTCTTTTCTTCTGCTAACTTTGGATTTAATTTTTTACCTAGTTTCCTATGTGGAAACTATTAATTTTAAATCTTGTTTCTTTTCTAATTAATGCATTTAGTGCTATAAATTTCCCTCTAAGCACTGCTCTTGCAGCATACCACAAGTTTTGACGATTGGTTGATTGATTGATTTTTAAAGATTTAATTTATCTATTTGAGACAGAGAGAGAGCAGGAGCGGGGGGGGAGGGCTTTGGGAGAGGGACAAGCAGACTCCCCACTGAACAGGGAACCTGATGTGGAGCTCAATCCCAGGACCCCAAGATCATGACCTGAGCCACAGGTGGATACTTGACTGACTGAATCACCCAGGCACCCCAGATAATTTATGTTTTCATTTTCATTTGGTTCAAAATATTTTAAAATTTCTCTTGAGATTTCTTCTTTGACCCATGTTTTATTTAGAAGTGTGTTGTTTAAAATCTGTGTATTTTGAGATTTTCAACCTGTCTTTCTGTTACTGATTTTTGGTTTAATTTGATTTTAGTCTGAGAACAGACTTTGTATGATTTGTACTCTTTTAAATTTATTAAGGTGTCTTTTATGGCCCAGAATGTGATGTATCTTGGTGGATGTTTCATATGAGCTTGAGAAAAATGTGAATTCTGCTCTTGTTAGATCAAGTAGACTATATATATCCGTTATATCCCACTGATTGATAATGGTGAATTCAACTATGTCCTTACTGATTTTCTGCCCGCTGTATCTATTTCTGAGAAAGTGGTGTTGAAGTCTCTAACTCTGATAGTGGGTCCTTGCAGTTCATCAAATTTTGCTTTGTGTAGTTTGATATCTGGCATATATGTTAATAATTGTTAGGTCTCTTGAAGAATTGACCCCTTTATCATTATGTATGCCCTTCTTTATCCCTGATAACTTTCCTTAACTTAACATTTGCCCTGTCTGAAACTAATATAGCCACTCCTGCTTTCTTTTGATTAGTGTTAGCATGGTATATATTTCTCTATCCATTTACTTTTTTAAAAAATTTTATTATGTTATATTAATCACCATATAATACATCATTAGTTTTTGATGTAGTTCTATCCATTTCCTTTTAATCTATATGTGTCTTTATATTTAAAGTGGATTTCCTATAAACAACATATAGCTGAGTCAGGTTGAGCAAGATGGTGGAGGAGTAGGAGACCTAAATTTCTTCTGGTCCCAGGAATTCAGCTAGATAGTTATCAAACCATTCTGAATATCTACAAACTCAACAGGAGATCAAAGAAAAGAATAGCAGCAATTCTATGAACAGATAAGCGACCACTTTCTGGAAGGTAGGATGTGTGGAGAAGTGAATCAGAGGTGATATACAGGAAGATAGACCGTGGTGGGTAGGGAGCCTCCATCAGCTGGCTACTGGCAAGTGATAGAGTAACAGAGCACAAAGTCAGAACTTTTAGAAGTCTGCTCCACTGAGGGATGTTGCTCCAGTGGCTAAGCAGGGGGTGAAACCCCCACTGGGACAGTGTGGTCTCAGGACCCTCGGGGTCACAGAAAGACCAGGGGTGCCTGTGTGTGGCAGAGCTCCCAGGTATCAGAGTGGGGAAGCCAGCTGCAAAGACAGAGCCAAGGAGTGGGCTCTCAGCTCGGGGTTGCCATAAACCATGATCCGTGGCACAGTCGGGGCACTGCTCTTCAAGCAGGGGCCCAACAAGTGGCAGATCCAGGGAGACTCCCCTTTCTCCCCCAGGAGGAGCAGCGTGGGAGCCCGCTGCAGGAATCTGCTGTGTTTGGAGACTCCAAATGGGGTTGTGTGCCAGAGATAGAAACACTTGATTACAGGCCAGGTGAGCACGGAGTATGGCTGAAGACCCAGGAGACAGGAGTGATTGACTGCTTTTCTCTGAAGTCTCGCTGAAGAGTGGGGCTCCGAGCTCTTGGCTCCTCCAGGGCCAGAGATTGGGAGGCCACCATTTTCATTCTCTCATTCTCATCCTCTAAAGCTATACAGAAAGCATTCAGGGAACAAAAGCTACTGAGAGCAAACACGAGCAGATTACTTAGCCTAGTCCCTGGCAAGGGTGGTGCAATTTTGCCTCAGAAAAAGACATTTGAGAATCATGGCAACAGGCCCCTCCCCCAGAAGATCAGCGAGAACAGCCAGCCAAGACCAAGTTTACCGATCAATGAGAACTGCAAAACTCCAGCACTAGGGGAATATAGCACATAGAATTCATGGCTTATTTGAGCTACCATAGGACCCAGCAATTGCACTAGTGGGTATTTACCCCAAAGATACAAATGTAGTGATCCGAAGGGGTACGTGCACCCCAATGTTTATAGCAGCAATGTCCACAATAGCCAAACTATGGAAAGAGCCTAGATGTCCATCAACAGATGAATGGATAAATAAGATGTGGTATACACACACACACACACACACACACACGCACGCACACACACACAATGGAATATTATGCAGTCATCAAAAAAACACAAAATCTTGCCATTTGCAGTGACGTCGGTGGACCTAGAGGGTATTATGCTAAGTGAAATAAGTCAATCAGAGAAAGACAAGTATCATATGATCTCACTGATATGAGGAATTCTTAATCTCAGGAAACAAACTGAGGGTTGCTGGAGTGGTGGGGGATGGGAGGCATGGGGTGGCTGGGTGATGGACATTGGGGAGGGTATGTGCTATGGTGAGCACTGTGAATTGTATAAGACTGCTGAATCACAGACCTGTATCTCTGAAACAAATAATACATTATATGTTAAAAAAAAAAAAGAAGATAGTAGGAAGGGAAAAATGAAGGGGGGGATATCAGAGGGGGAGATGAACCATGAGAGACTCTGGACTCTGAGAAACAAACTGAGGGTTTTAGAGTGGAGGGGGGTAGGGAAATGGGTTAGCCCAGTGATGGGTATATAAAAGCATAGAAGATACTAGAAAATCCTTTTCTGGAGAAATAAAAGAACCAAAATCTAACCAAGTCAAAATCAAAAAGGCTATTAATGAGGTGCAATAAAAAATGGAGGCTCTAGGCTGTGGATTGTGTAAGACTGTTGAATCACAGACCTGTACCTCTGAAACAAATAATACATTATATGTTAAAAAAAAAAAAGAAGAAGAAGAAGAAGATAGCAGGAGGGGAAGAATGAAGGGGGGGATTGGAGGGGGAGATGAAGCATGAGAGACTATGGACTCTGAAAAACAAACTGAGGGTTCTAGAGGGGAGGGGAGTGGGGGGATGGATTAGCCTAGTGATAGGTATTAAAGAGGGGACGTTCTGCATGGAGCACTGGGTGTTATATGCAAACAATGAATCATGGAACACTACATCAAAAACTAATGATGTAATGTATGGTGATTAACATAACATAATAATAAAAAAAATGGAGGGTCTACCTGCTAGGATAAACGAGGCAGAAGAGAGAATCAGTGATATAGAAGACCAAATGATGGAGAATGAAGAAACTAAGAAAAAGAGAGATAAACAACTACTGGATCACAAGGGGAGAATTCAAGAAATAAGTGATACCATAAGATGAAACAATATTAGAATAATTGGTATCCCAGAAGAAGAAAGAGAGAGGGGGGCAGAAGGTATATTGGAGGAAATTATACAGAGAACTTCCCTAACTTGGGGAAGGAAAGAGGCATCAAAATCCAGGAGGCACAGAGAACCCCTCTCAAAATCAATAAAAATAGGTCAACACCCCGACATCTAATAGTAAGATGCACAAGTCTCAGAGACAAAGAGAAAATCCTGAAAGCAGCTTAGAACAAGAGATCTGTAACCTACAACAGTAGAAACATTAGATTGGCAGCAGACCTATCCACAGAGACCTGGCAGGCCAGAAAGGACTAGCATGATATTTTCAGGACACTAAACGAGAAAAATATGCAGCCAAGAATATTACATCCAGCTAGGCTGTGGCTGAAAATAGAAGGAGAGATAAAAACTTCCAGGACAAACAAAAACTAAAAGAATTTGCAAAAACCAAACCAGCCCTACAAGAAATATTGAAAGGGGTCTTCTAAGCAGAGAGAGACTAAAAGTAACATAGACCAGAAAGGAACAGGACAATATATAGTAACAGTCACCTTACAGGCAATACAATGGCACTAAATTCCTATCTTTCAATAGTTACCCTGAATGTAAATGGGCTAAATGCCCCAATCAAAAGATGCAGGGTATCAGATTGGATAAAAAAATAAGACCCATCAATATGCTGTCTGCAAGAGACTCATTTTAGACCCAAAGACACCTCTAGATTGAAAGTGAGGGGGTGGAAGTTCTGCGATTCAGCAGTCTCACACAATTCACAGTTCTCACCTGTACCTCTGAAACAAATAATACATTATATGTTACAAAAAAAGAAGAAGAGAGTAGGAAGGGTAAAATGAAGGGTGGGAAATCGAGGGGGAGATGAACCATGAGAGGCTATGGACTCTGAGAAACAAACTGAGGGTTCTAGAGGGGAGGGGGGGTGGGGGGATGGGCTAGCTTGGTGATGGGTATTAAAGAGGGCATGTACTGAATGGAGGACTGGGTGTTATACGCAAACAAGGAATCATGGAACACTACATCAAAAACTAATGATGTAATGTATGGTGATTAACATAACATAATAAAAAAAAAGAAAGTGAGGGGGTGGAAAACCATTTACCATGCTAAGGGACATCAAAAGAAAGCTGGGGTGGCAATCCTTATACCAGACAAATCAGATTTTAAGCTAAAGACTATAATAAGAGATGAAGAAGGACACTACATCATACTTAAAGGGTATATCCAACAAGAAAATGTAACAATTTTAAATATCTATGCCCCTAACATGGGAGCAGCCAGTTATATAAGCCAGTTAATAACAAAATCGAAGAAACACATCAACAATAATACAATAATAGTAGGGGACTTTAACATCCCCCCTCACTGAAATGGACAGATCATTTTAGCAAAAGATCAACAAGGAAATAAAGGCTTTAAATGACACACTGGACCAGATTGACTTCACAGTTATATTCAGAACATTCCATCCCAAAGCAACAGAATATATATTCTTCTCTAGTGCCCATCAAACATTCTCCAGAATAGATCAAATCCTGTGTCACAAATCAGGTCTCAACCAGTACCAAAAGATTGGGATCATTCCCTGCATATTTTTGGACCACAGTGCTTTATTTATTTATTTATTTATTTATTTTTTATTCTTATGTTAATCCCCATACATTACATCATTAGTTTTAGATGAAGTGTTCCCTGATTCATTGTTTGTGCATAACACCCAGTGCTCCATGCAGAATGTGCCCTCCTCAATACCCACCACCAGGCTAACCCATCCTCCCACCCCCCTCCCCTCTAGGACCACAGTGCTTTAAAACTGGAACTCAATCACAAGAGGAATGTTGTAAAGAACTCAAATACATGGAGGCTAAAGAGCATCCTACTGAAGAATGAATGGGTCAACCAGAAAATTAAAGAAGAATTAAAAAAAATTCATGGAAACCAATGAAAATGAAAACACAACTATTCAAAATCTTTGGGATGCAGCAAAGGCGGTCCTAAGAGGAAAGTATTTAGCAATACAAGCCTTTCTCAAGAAACAAGAAAGGATACACAACCTAACCCTACACCTAAAGGAGCTGGAGAAAGAACAGCAAATAAAGCCTAAACCCCGTAGGAGAAGAGAAATAAAGATCAGAGCAGAAATCAATGAAATAGAAACCCAAAGAACAGTAAAACAGATCAACAAAACTAGGAGTTGGTTCTTTGAAAGAATGATTCATAAACCCCTGGCGAGACTTATCAAAAAGAAAAGAGAAATGACACAAATAAAATCATGAATGAAAGAGGAGAGATCACAATCAACACCAAAGAAATACAAACAATTATAAGAACATATTATGAGCAACTATCCGCCAACAAATTAGACAATCTGGAAGAAATGTATGCATTCCTAGAGAAGTATAAGCTACCAAAACTGAACCAGGAAGAAATAGAAAACCTGAACAGACCCATAACCAGTGGAGAAACTGAAGGAGTCATCAAAAATCTCCCAACAAATAAGAGCCCAGGGCCAGATGGCTTCCCAGGGGAATTCTACCAAACATTTCAAGAAGAATTAATACCTATTCTTCTGAAACTGTTCCAAAAAAGAGAAATGGAAGGAAAACTTCCAAACTCTTTCTATGAGGCCACCATTACCTTGATCCCAAAACCAAAGACCCCATCCAAAAGGAGAATTACAGACCAATATCCCTGATGAACATGGATGCAAAAATTCTCACCAAAATACTAGCCAATAGGATCCAACAGTACATTTAAAGGATTTTTCACCATGACCAAGTGCGATTTATTCCTGGGCTGCAGGGTTGGTTCAACATCTGCAAATCAATCAATGTGATACAATACATTAATAAAAGGAAGAACAAGAACCATATGATACTCTCAATAGATGCAGAAAAAGCATTTGACAAAGTACAGCATCCTTTCTTGATTAAAATTCTTCAGTATATGGATGAGGGTACATGCCTTAATATCATAAAAGCCATCTATGAAAAACCCACAGTGAATATCATTCTCAATGGGGAAAAACTGAGAGCTTTTCTCCTAAAGTCAAGAACACGGAAGGGGTATCCACTATCACCACTGCTATTAACATAGTACTAGAAGTCCTAGCCTCAGCAATCAGACAACAAAAAGAAATAAAAGGCATCCAAATTGGCAAAGAAGTGAAACTCTCACTTTTTGCAGATGATATGATACTTTACGTGGAAAACCCAAAAGACTCCACTCCAAAACTGCTAGAACTCATACAGGAATTCAGTGAAGTGGCAGCATATAAAATCAATGCACAAAAATCATTTGTATTTCTATATACCAACAACAAGACAGAAGAAAGAGAAATTAAGGAGTTGATCCCATTTACAATTGCACCCAAAACCATAAGATACCTAGGAATAAATCTAACCAAGTAGGCAAAGAATCTGTACTCAGAAAACTATAGAATACTCATGAAAGAAATTGAGGAAGACACATGCTTCCATGTTCATGCTCATGGATTGGAAGAACAAATATTGTGAAAATATCTGTGCTACCTAGAGCAATCTACACATTTAATGCAATACCTATCAAAATGCCATCATTGTTTTTCAAAGAAATGGAACAAATAATTCTAAAATTTGTATGGAACCAGAAAAGTCCCCAAATAGCCAGAGAAATTTGAAAAGGAAAAGCAAAGCTGCTGGCATCACAATTCCGGACTTCAAGCTCTATTACAAAGCTGTCATCATCAAGACAGCATGGTGCTGGCACAAAAACAGATACATAGATCAATGGA
Organism: Mirounga angustirostris; assembly: GCF_029215605.1. Taxonomy (NCBI): domain Eukaryota; kingdom Metazoa; phylum Chordata; class Mammalia; order Carnivora; family Phocidae; genus Mirounga; species Mirounga angustirostris. Next base: position 169,195,945 of record NW_026991710.1, read on the forward strand.
ACAGAACAGAGAGCCCAGTAGTGGACTCTCAACTCAATGGTCAATTAATCTCTGACAAAGCAGGGAAGAGATAGTCTTTTCAACAAATGGTGATGGGAAAACTGGACAGCCACATGCAGAAGAATGAAACTGGACCATTTACTTACACCACACACAAAAATAGACTCAAAATGGTTGAAAGAGCTAAATGTAAGACAGGAGTCCATCAAAATCCTAGAGGAGAACACAGGCAGCAACCTCTTTGACCTCAGCCGCAATAACTTCTTCTTAGAAACATCGCCAAAGGTAAGGGAAGCAAGGGCAAAAATGAACTATTGGGACTTTATCAAGATAAAAAGCTTTTGCACAGCCAAGGAAACGGTCAACAAAACCAAAAGACAACCGACAGAATGGGAGAAGATATTTGCAAATGACATATCAGATAAAGGGCTAGTATCCAAAATCTATAAAGAACTCAACAAACTCAACACCGAAAGAACACAGAATCCAATCAAGAAATGGGCAGAAGACATGAACAGACATTTCTGCCAAGAAGACATCCAAGTGGCCAAGAGACACATGAAAAAGTGCTCAACATCACTAGGCATCAGGGAAATCCAAATCAAAACCTCAATGAGATACCACCTCACACCAGTCAGAATGGCTAAAATTAATGTCAGGAAATGACAGATGTTGATGAGGATGCGGAAAAAGGGGAACCCTCCTACACTGTTGGTAGGAATGCAAGCTGGTGCAGCCACTCTGCAAAACAGTATGGAGTGTCCTCAAAAAGTTGAAAATAGAGCTACCCCATGATCCAGCAATTGCACTACTGGGTATTTACCCCAAAGATACAAATGTAATGATCTGAAGGGGCACATGCACCCCAATGTATATAGCAGCAATATCCACAATAGCCAAACTATGGAAAGAGCCTAGATGTCCATCAACAGATGAATGGATAAAGAAGAAGTGGTATATATATATACAATGGAATATTATGCAGCCATCAAAAAATGAAATCTTGCCATTTGCAACGACGTGGATGGAACTAGTGGGTATTATGCCAAGTGAAATAAGTCAATCAGAGAAAGGCAATTATCATATGATTTCAGTAATATTAGGAATTTGAGAAACAAGACAGAGGATCATAGGGGAAAGTGGGAAAAATGAAACATGATGAAACCAGAGAGGGAAACAAACAATAAGAGACTCTTAATCTCAGGAAGCAAACTGTGGGTTGCTGAAGTCAAGGGGGCTGGGAGGGATAGGGTTGCTGGGTGATGGACACTGGGGAGGGTATGTGCTATGGTAAGTGCTATGAATTGTGTAAGACTGATGAATCACAGGCCTGTACCCCTGAAACAAATAATACATTATATGTTAATTTAAAAAAAAAGACATGGGGAAAAAAAAAAGTACATCAAAACCCAGTGAGTAAACCTAACGAAAGGTGTGCTGGAGCACTACATGTAAAACAGAAAACTTCACTGAGAGATGCAAAAGGCCTCAGTAATGGGGAGATAGAAATTTTGCATGGGTTGTAAGACTCATTATTAAGTCATTATTGTCATTTCTGCCCAGAATAATTATTTCTTTATAGTTAAAAAAAAAAAAAAATATATATATATATATATATATAGTTGAGTCAAATTTTTTGCTCCACTATGAAAATCCCTGTCCTTTAATTCGTGCATTTAGACAATTGACATTCAAGGTGATTATTTATATAGTTGGATTAAGAGCTGACATTCATTTAATTTTTATTTGAACTTACATATATATATATATTTGCTATTATTATTTTGAACAAACTGTATCTGTTAGATCAATTAAGAATAAGAAATATGAACATTTTAATTTTATATTCATGTTTTCCTTCTTCAACACTTTTCCTTTCTTTATGTAAATCTGGGTTTATGACCTATATTATTTTCCCTCTTTTTTTTTTTAAGATTTTATTTATTTATTTGAGACAGAGGGAATGAGATACAGAGAGCATGAGAGGGAGGAGGGTCAGAAGGAGAAGCAGACTCCCTGCCGAGCAGGGAGCCCGATGCGGGACTCGATCCCGGGACTCTAGGATCATGACCTGAGCCGAAGGCAGTCGCTCAACCAACTGAGCCACCCAGGCGCCCTATTTTCCCTCTTTTTAAAGAACTTCTTTTAACATTGTTTGTAAGGCAGGTCTACTGGTAACAAATTCTCTCAACTTTTGTTTGTCTGAGAAAATCTTTATTTCTCCTTCATTTTTAAAGAAGAATAATAATTACAGCTCGGGTTTTTCTACTCTGGCACTGGTTCCCATGGTCATTTCACTGGCGAATCTCTGTTTCATGAAGCCATGATTCCCTGTATTCACCTGTCTGTCTCTCCAATCTTGGGGGCAGTAGTTTGCTCTGTGTCCTCCCTTTTCTTAATGATCAAGAAGAGTTGGTTTTTTTTTGAGTTCTTCAGCTTCTTATTTGTTAGTATGGAGTGGTGATTTCCAAGCTCCTTATATTTGGAACCAAAAACCAGAAGTCCTTTTATTCCTTCTCAAAGCATCATTTTCTTATTAATGTGAAGAAACTTTTTTTTTTTTAATGTGAGTTGAACTTCTCTACTCTGCTCTATATGGAGTGTGTAACCACTCAGCAGGGAGACATAGGTCGGAAGCTTAGAACAATGAGGTCAGTGCAGTTCACTTGCTCCCAGACTGAGATTCTATGCTGCTGTGATCCTCTGAAGGCTCGGGAGCCTTTTGTCCTATAGTTTTGCTCAGATGTTCAACATGAGTTAATGAGAAGAAAGGCACAGAGAACATGAAGGGTCTTTTGATTTCTTCCATCTGTATAGGGATTTGCCAACTTGGATCCTTCCCCAAGGTTATAAAGTAAATTCTAGATGATCATTTTCCGTGTTAAAGGTTCAAGTCTATTTGTCCTGGGAATCTACCTCATTCATGGCATCTCTCTCTTATTTTGCCTGAATATTTGTAGAGAAGTTTTAGCATCAGGAAGTCCCGAACACTTGAGGAGACATCAAGCTGTCAGTCACAAGAAGCTCTAGAAAGCTTATCTGGAGTCACTTGATGAAGGTAGTGATGAGAGAATTACATGAGGGTAGTTGGACTAGAAAATTGCTTAACCCTCTGACATTATCTTTATGCCTTTCAAAAGAGCTGGTGAACTCACCTAGCATTTGTTCAGCTGATCTGTCCTGTCCAAAAATCACCATCTTCTCCACTTAGGGACAAAAGGCATCCCCCTTTATAGCTTTTTCTGACAATTTCCTGTCAGACATTTGCAAAGTTAGTCAGACACTCCTACAGGAGCCTTTGACAGAACAAGGGTGACATTTCAAAGAAAGAACAATGATAGGTTGCCTAACAGCATACTCCAGAAATAAGCACCTTTGAAAGGTACAGTGGAAATTTCCAAGCATCAGCCTGGTATTTCACCATGTAGTACTATCCATTGAGTCCTTTCATGTAGCTCAACATGAGTTAAATTATGTAGAAGTTGCAAATGCCAAATCACAGAAAGGTGAATTTAAAATTCCTATTTTACAGCTCCGAATTAGTGTGGACACATCCCATCAAGAAGGACATTTGTTTCACTTGAGTCCTTGGCACAAATATTGCTCTTTTATGAACAAATTGCAGCTGGAAAAATGATATTCCCCACAGGTAGAAGGAAGGTATTGCTTTTACATTCTCAATAACTAAATGAATATGTATTCTTGATAGCTGCTTTAGAAATGCCTTCCTTGCAGAGTGTTAGAAACTGTAGTTACCACTATTTGAAAGTAGGCCTTAAGTACTGAGAAATAGCTTGCCCTTTCCATAATACAGAATTGAGCAGGAAAGTAAGATGCTGTTAGTGGCTAGATTGCCAGCTTCACGGGTATGCAATAGTGTGATTGAATTCAATGAGGGCAGAGACAACTCTTTGGGCTGTTTTCTTCACACTAGAATAGAGTATAATTCTCATAGATGGACCCACATGATGTGGCATATCCATTCTGAAGGGTGTTGGTTGCAGGAGCATTGTAATAACCTACTTCCTGCCTGACTTGAACGCACACACATAGTGAACAGATCTTACCTTGTTCATTTCCTCTCAATGAAGCGTTGGAAGTCTTGGGTTTAATCCCAGGTTGAATCAAATACGTAATCTTTAGAAATTTTTCAACTTCCCTGGGATTCAGTTCTTTAACCAGCATGCTCTTTTACTACGATATCTGCCCTTCCCAGAGATAAGGCTAAAGGTCTGATAATTGCCCAAAAACCCTACAAGGTCAGGTCCCACCTTGTTCTTACTACATATATCTCCACCTACACTCTTTCTTGCTTCTTCTCTTCTGAACACATGTCTTCTTGCTGTTGTACATTCTCCCTACTAGGATTTTATTCTCGCTGTTCCTGGCAGGCTCATGTCCCAACCATTCATTCTCCAATGGCCCCTGCCCTTCACCCTACTTAAAATCACAGGTCTCTCTTTCCCTAGCAATCTCCCTCTGTATTCCTTGCTTACACATCTGACATACTATATTTTGTATATTTTTCTTATTTACCTATACACACACACACAAATACGAAAAAAAAAATCACAAACACAAAGATTTTTGTTTCATTATTCACTATTGTATCTATTGACACCCAGCAGATGTTCCATAAATATTTTTAATGAATATATAGTAAACATTTTTATGGGTTTTAGAGATTTCTTATTTAATTCTTACTCTACCAGGAAAATATCATTTTAATCCCCATTTTATGGATGATGAAAATGAGACTTAAAAGCATTCAGATATGTAGGGTCTAAGGCCCCACATGTAATCAGTTAAGGTATACCCTTGAGCCCCTTTTGATTTCAGATCCATTTTCTTTTTGTTACACTATCCTGCCTCTTTCTACCTCAAGAGGCTGCTGTGCATATTTAGTTTAAAATTATTTGAAGTCTTTAAAAACTGCAATGTCCCATTTTCAAGAAAAGCATACTAAACATTATATTTGTATCTGTTTTTTGATGAGAACACAAGCCAGTGCTCTTTTTTAGAATCCATTTTTTCCTCCACATTGGTTTTTGACAAGCATAAGCTCAAATGTATTCCCCATGTCCACTGACTGATTTGGAAGAACAAGTCCAAAGTGCTATGGAATGAGAGAAGGGAGAAGACCATGGTGGATGGGAAGAGAAGATGAGGAGCCATATGATAATAAAAGTGCTGTCTTCCTTTTTTTTTTCCTTCAAAAAGTGTCAGTTACCATCCTCAGTAGCTGCCATCATCTTAGTTCATCAGTCTCTGGGTTTGTTGCTTATCTCTGCTTGAGTCACAGTGAGGATAAGCATACACCATGGTCCCCAACATTGCCTGTGGGAGGAGCCAGGTTCCCCTCACCCTGCCCTTTAGCCTCAGTGTCTGAATTGGCTGCTCATGTCAGCTTGTGCCCTCCTCACAATTCCGTCTCATGTCAGCACCAGCTGTAATTCTGAGGAAATGCTTGCTACTTCTTGAGTGGAAAATACAGAAATGTTCAACAGTCAATCATTCAGTCTGTGGAGTATTCACTAATTATCTATGGGATAAGGGTGAGGGCCAGACACCATGCCAGTCACCTGGAGCTGCAAGTAAAATAGTACACCTTACCATTCAGGAGCAGAATATACTTGGACAATGATTTACCTTCTCACGTGAGAAGTGTTTTAATAGAGGGCAACTATGGTGGACAACACTCTTCCAGCTTCTGTGTATGAGCAGTCTGCCTCTGTTTCTAGCCCATGCCAACCTTGGACAAAGAACTTGTCACCTCTTCTTTGGTTTTTTCCCAAGGAAATTCACTCACACATCTGAGTAAGAAATGTTGACTTTATCAGGGATTTCACAGAGGAAGTGGATGAAGGGTCTACATTAGATAGCATTCAGCAGACCATGTGAAGACCCACCATAGTGAATATTGTTTCAAGAGTCTCTTTGGCCCTACCACTCCTGATGGGGTGGGGTTGGGGGTTCTCTCGCCTATAGACCCAAGACCCAAGCCTGGCTGACTCAAGTTTAGATGTTTAATACTACTTATGGAAATTATTATTTTTTTATTTTTAATGGGTAAATTATTATATCCTATTGTGATAAATACACATAACATATAACTTACAATTGTAACCACTTTGAGGTGTACCATTCAGTGGTACTAAGTACATTCATACTGTTATGCAGCCATCACCACCATCCATCTCCAGAACTCTTTCCATTTTGCAAAACTGAACTCTGCACCTATTAAGCTATGACTCTCAATAATGCCTCCTACCCCCAACTTCTAGCAACCACTACTCTATTTTCTTTCTTAGTTCTTTTTTAATCTTCCATTTTCCTCCACACTCCAGCCACAGGTAACCACTACTCTACTCTGTGTTGCTATGAATTCAGTTTTGTTTAATTCCACGTATATAAGTGAGATGCAATATTTGTCTTTCTGTGTCTGGTTTATTTCACTTTGCATAATGTCCTCCAGGTTTACCTATGTTGTCACAAATGTCGGGATTTTATTCATCTATTAATGGATACTTAGGTTGTTTCCATATATTGGCTATTGTAAATAATGTTACAATAAACATGGGAGTGAAGATATCTCTTTGAGGTAGTGATTTCCTTTCCTTTGGGTATTCATCCAGAAGTAAGGTTGTTGAATCATATGGTAGTTCTATTTTTAACTTTTTTGAACCTACATACTGTTTTCTATACTGGTTGATACAATTTACAATTGAATGAGTAAATTAATGATTGAAAAAATGATTAAAATATGAAAGTAATGGTTTAAGCAAATCAATTTTTCTAGATTTTTTTAACTATGACTCAAAAAAAGACACCAAAAGCTATAAGCAATCATTTTTAAATGATTGAAGGAATCTTATACTGAATTACTGAAAATCAAAAAACTAAGAATACTTTTGTAAAAAATCAATAAATAATTAACAGAGTTGGGGCACCTTAATCAGCTTTTGTAAATCTGGATTTTCTTGTATTGGGTTTATTCAAGTTAAATTAATACGCATATGATTCATGTTCTCACATCTCTCTTTTTATTTTTTATTTTTTTAGTTTGGAAGTTCAGGTTTACAAAGCAAGACCATATTTCCCTGTAAACATCCAGGAAGTGAAAGCTGCCAATATCTAACTGAAATATTCAGGGGGAAAAGAGCCAAAATGTCACATGGGTGAGAAATAACTTTCAATGTCCTATCAAAGGAGCACTTCAAGTTATGTATTGATCCCAACACAAGGAAAATATGCCTAGAAATTTAATTTGACATTTACAATCAATAGCATTCAGATGTCACTGGAGCAGAAGGTAGAAAAAAGATGACTTTAAAATTACAGTCATGAATTTATAATTACAATAATGAATAAAAGTAAATTTATTAAATTAGCATTTCCAGAGTCTAGAGAAAAATAGGCATGCCACAGCATATTGCTGAAGAAATGGAGAGGGAGGATCTTGGTTTTTCACTTCAGTACCTCATATATGCCTTCCTTCTATCCCATCATTTGGGTCTTCATGCTTCACTTTTTGAGGTGTGCCTACAATCTACTGCACACTAAGCTAGTGCAAAGATTGGGCCATTAAAGAACTTTCTATAAGCATGAAACTTTTTCTCTATTCACTATCTTATCATTGTCCAAAATTCCTAGAGAAAAAGAACTTTGTGTTCTGGTGGAGGAATGCTTTGGCGGAAAAATAAAAAGCATTGCACTTAGTAGGTGCATAAGGATCTATATTGAATCAGCCAGGAGTCATTGGCATCAGTAGTGTTTACATAAAAAGGTAATCCATATAGTCACAAGACACACAAACTGGAAATAACAAATAGAATTATGTTCTTAAAACAGAAAGACTGTGATTGCACAATTTATATTGTAATCATAATTCCTTTGTAGCTTCTCCCTCAACTTGGTGAGTTCTTCCTTTTCTCCCTGGCACTTTCTCTTCTATTTCTACACATTCCCTTGATGACTTATCCAGTCTCAGAGTGCTAAGTGCCTTCCCTTTGCTAATGTGCAAAGTTACATCTCTGGCCATGAACTCTCTCTTTAACTGTAACTATTTCTTTCCTCCTGGCTACCCAGTGCACATATTTTGATGTTTAATAGGCACCTCACACTTGACATGCCTCAAATCAAAGTTTGTGATTTCACCTGCTCCAAAGATGTTCCTCTCCCATTCTTTATCTCCACAAATGAGAACCTCATCCTTAAGACAGAACCATCTTTTGACTCCTCTATTTTATCATAACTCATATGCAATCTACCGTGAATCCTTGTCATCAAAATATATACATTTGAATCTAGCCAATTCTTACCAGTTCCTCCCTAGTCACCTGCTTGAAACTATCATCTTTCACTTGGATTTTTGCAATGGCTCTCTGACTGGTCTTCCTGTTTAAGAGCTGACCCTCACCTGTAGTCTGTTAACACAGTAAGCAGAGTTGTCCTTTCAGACCACACCCTCCTTACTCTGACCTCTGTGGTGTCCCCCATCTCACTCAGAGTAAAAGCCAGCTTTATACAGTAGCTCCCTGTGACTTCACTCATCTCACCTCCTTCAACTCTCCCCCCTTTCATTCCATTTTGGCCATCCTAATCTTCTCGATATTTCTTGAACATGCCAAGCATAGTCTCATCTTGAGATGTTTGATTGTGCTGTTTCCTCTGCCAGTGATGCTGTCCCTGTAGATAATGATTTGGCTTCGTTGCTCAGTTCCTTCAGCTTTTTGCTCACCTGGCACTTAATCAGGAACGCCTGGCCTGACAGCCCTACATGAAATGGCAGTTGCCCTCTCCCCACCCACCCCTGCTGCCTCTGCATTCCCATCCTCATTCTTTGCTGTTACCCCATAGTTTTGATCACCCTCTGGTCTACTCCTCATTGGCCTGTTTTATTTACTACTAATATCTTCCCACTGGAAATAAGTCCCACGAGGAAGGAAACATTTCTGCTGCTTGTTTTTGTAACTGTATTCTCAGTGTGTCAGACAATGTTTCAATAAACATTTTGGGTGAATTAAATGGATTATAGTTATCATTCATTCCAAAGCAAAGCTATATTTGCCATTTGGAGGAGTCCAGATCTCTGGATTATTCAGCAATGTCTTACACATGATTTTGATACTACAAGACAGTTATGCACTGGGTTCCACCTTTGGGTTTGCATTTGCTAATATGGTATGAAAGAATTAAACATTGTTTTGTAGTTGTTCTAGGACATGCTATTAAAGGATTATTGAGTGAGATAACATGTGTTTGTATATGGATAATTTGGCTCCTTAAATTCTCAGAGATCTCTTTTAGCCAAAGTGGTTAATTTTGGTAAAACAACACTAGATCTTAGATATTCTAGGAAATATATCCTCATCTAAAAAATGTTTTTCAGGTTTTAAAAGCTGCGCCTCTCTTGCTCCGCCCCACCCTGAACCCAGATCCGGCATGGAGGAGGCCGACCGAATCCTCATCCATTCCCTGCGCCAGGCTGGCACGGCAGTTCCTCCAGATGTGCAGATTCTGCGAGCCTTCACTACTGAGTTGGTTGTAGAAGCTGTGGTCCACTGCCTGCGTGTGCTCAATCTGCCATGGGCTCTGGCCTCAGCCCCCTGCTACCTCTGGCCCTGTCCAACTGCTTCCTGGCTCAGGCCTGCATGGACCTGGGCTAGTCATTGGAGCTTGGCTATCAGAACTTCCTCTACCCCAGTGAGCCTGATCTCCGGGACCTGCTTCTCTTCTTGGCTGAGCGTCTCCCCTCTGATGCCTCTAAGGATGGAGATCAGCTTGCAGGTGATTCAGCTATCCTTCTCCAGGCCATCAGGAGCCAAATCTGGGACCAGCTGGCCCTGCCACCCCTCCTTTGCACTCCCAAGCTACAGCACCTCCAGGACTCAGCCTCCCAGAAACCTTTCCATATCACCAGGCTTGTCATGCCTGAGTTGAGTTCCAGAAGGGAGCCCTGGGAGTTCCAGGCGAGTCCTCTGCTGCTACCAGCTCCCACCCAGGTGCCCCAGCCTGCTAGGAGGGTGGCCTCACTCTTTGAATGCCATACCATCCAGCTCTGCCAGCACACAGGCCGGAACTGCCCTGGGGATGAGGACTGGGTCCACTGGGCACCCTGCCATCCCACCCAGGAGGATACATGGGCTTAGCGGCAACAGATGCAGAAGCACCTGGCTGAGCATCTACGCCAGACCTGGGGCTGACTAGGGGCTCCCCGACAAGCCGGAGACCTGGGAGAGCTGCTGCAGGCCTGGGGTGCTGGGGCCAGGACTGGTGCTTCCAAGGCCTCCCACTTCACACACTCAGAGAAGTTCACCTTCCATCTGGAGCCTGAGGTCCAGGCAGCCCAAGTGTCTGATGTGCCGGCCACCTCCCAGCAGCCTGAATAGGACATGAAGGCAGCTCGGGAGGTGGAGTCTCTTCGGGAGCAGCTGGAGGGAGTGAACTACAACACTGAAGAGGTTGAAGTTAACATGAAGACCCTGAGAATCAGCCTTGTGCAGGTGGAGACCGAGCATTGGCAGAGCGAGCTCAGCATGTGGGAGCGTGAGCAGGCCCTGCGCTTGAAGAGCCATGCAGTGGAGCGGCTGCCTGGCGGGGCTGCCAACCTGGCCAAGCTGCAGCTCATGGTAGAGAGTAGGGCCCAGCGGGTCTTCCACTTGGCGGGTCAGTGGGAAAAGCACTGGGTCCCTCTCCTGGCTGAGTACTGCCACCTCCGAAAGCTCCAGGATTTCAGAAAGCTGGAATCTTCACGACGGCTGGCAGAGATCCACGAACTACACCAGAGCTGCCAAAGAGGCCCAAAGGAAGGAAGAGGTCTATAAACAGCTGCTGTCAGAGCTGGAGACCCTGGCTAGAGATGTGTCCCGGCTGGCCTATACCCAGTGCATCCTGGAGATTGTGGGCAACATCCGGAAGCAGAAAGAAGAGATCATTAAGATCTTATTGGACACAAACAAGCTTCAGAAGGAAATCAACTCCCTGTTTGGGAAGCTGGACCGGACGTATGCCGTGACTGATGAGCTCGTGTTCAAGGATGCCAAGAAGGATGATGCTGTTCGGAAGGCATACAAGTATCTAGCTGCCTTGCATGAGAACTGCAGCCAGCTCATCCAGACCATGGAGGATACAGGCACAATCATATGGGAAGTTAGAGACCTTGAGGAGCAGATCGAGACGGAGGTGGGGAAGAAGACCCTCAGCAAACTGGAGAAGATCTGTAAGGACTACCGAGCCCTTTGCCAGGAGAACACTGGCCTCCTGGGGTGGGTCCCAGAGGCCTGAGGAGCCCCCAGCACTGCTCTGCTCCTGGCCTTGGGCAGGGAGTTGGGATGTTGGGGGCGATGGCCAAACACTTGTCCTAGCCATTCGTTTTGTTGGCTGCGCAGCTCCTCCTATAGCCTTGGCCCCAGACCCCTGCCCACCTGACCCCAACCCTTATCTGGGGTCATTGTCTGGAGCGTTGGAACTTGGTTGCAGTTTATTAGAGAGGGCACTTGGATCCCAAATAAATGAAGAGCTCTGTCTGCAGTCAAATAAATGTTTTTCAGGGGCACCTCAGTGGCTCAGTCACTTAAACATCCAACTCTTGATCTCAGTTCAGGTCTTGATCTCAGGGTTGTGAGTTCAAGCCCCAGGTTGAGCTCCACACTGGGAATGGAGCCCACTTTAAAAAAAAAATGTTTTTCGGGCAGGTCTGCTGACATTGTTGGGAAAGTACCAGTAATAACTAGTAGCTATGCTTGGTATCTGCTTCCAGGAAAGCAGTAAGAGTAACAATCTGTGATGTCCTCTTGAGCTCAGCACGATACCCAGCACCATGCCAACACTGTTACTGACAGATAGGTTTAGATGAGGCGACATCTGTCCCTTCTGGTCATATGCCACTTTGATTCTGCTCCATCCAAGCTGCTAAAGGGATTGTGGACAATATTCTATCAGGTCTTCTTCAATGATGAATGAAAACACATAGAGACACATATATGAGGGACACACCTGTTTGCATGTATGGAATGAATTTTGGGACAGATTTCAACACTTCAATCCCACTAAGTATAAGTTATTTCAACATAGAAATATTTTTTTAATTCCAGGACAAAGGAGTATTCTTTGGCAAGGAAAATATAGAATGGGAGTCAGATTATTTTGAAAGAACATTCACTACATTAGAATTATAGAATCTTGTCCCTTACTTGGATGGCTTTATAGTTGGATTTCTTTTCCTATGTTTGTGTCAGTCAAAAACCTTCATTAGCACTCTGTTCCAGCTATAATGGACCAGGAAGATCTAGACATGTTCTGTACCCTCTTTACTGACATCACTGAAATCTTCTGTATACTTCTAAATACAAATCAAATCCTGCCTTTTTCATAAAGTTTTCTCTATTACCCTTAAATTAACATTAATCTTTTGCTCCTTTGAACTTTCATAACCACACACACACAAACACATACACACATATCCTTTCATACCTTTAAACTCATATCTGAATTTGCAAGACTGTGGACATTAGGGGCTACTCATTCTTTCAATTTCCCACTCTGTAGGTAAGTCAGTTCCCTGGTGTCTTTAAACAATGACTATCCGTCTCTGATTTAATCCCTTCTATCACAGTGGTGTTACCGCCTGCTCTTTTGGTGTGGATTTAGCTCACCACTGACAACAGCTTGGACCAGGCAAAATTTTCCTTATCCAGTATTTGAGCTATATGAAGTAGGCTTTTGTTTGGGATGATTTGTAAAAAAAAAAAAAAAAAATCCTGGCCTACCAATAAGACAGTGATGGCCCACAAAAGGATTTTTTCATTGAAACTTGAGGGAGAGTATGTACTATAATTACCAGGAGCTCCAGGGAAGAACTCGATGGTAGAGATGGTGTTTCAAGCGATTAAGGGATTTTTTTTTAAACCATCTTTTCTTTTTCAGGATTTGGAACAGCTTAACTGCCATAAACAGGTTTTCTGGAGAAGTTTCTTAGGAAATAGCTATTGGGTCTTAAGTCCCAAATGCTATCTTTTAGGTGGATGCCCTTGTTCTGTGTTTTGGTTGACCTGGGACACATGTTCTTCTAACATATACTGTACTTTGTTGTAATTGCTGTTCAAAGTGTATCTTCAATGCCAGACTGTGAATGCCTAGTAATCAAGGTTGTCTTGTCAATCACTCAATTCCCAGGGCCAGCAATTACTTGCAGAATGGATAAATAGCTGGCTGTGTGTGGTAACAGTGTGAAGTGGGTTAGCCAATACTTTGGGAATTGGTGTGTGTGTGGGGTTTTTTTTTTAATGGCTGATCACATGCCCCAGAGTAAAATTTTATCAGAATTAGCCTCCCTTCTTCTCTACAAGGTAGACATTTAAAATAGTACAATTTAAAAACTTGTTTTATGACATCAATGGATGTATTACACTGGACAAAATAGTTTATCTGAAATGCTATCTAGAACTAAAATTGTAGAGAATGGAGGCTTGGAAATAGGATGCAGTGAGCATTGTACAAGGGGGAAATTGCATAAACAATTAGACATTAATTACTTTCTTCTTAACACTCTCCTAAAAAATAAATAAGGGATACAAAAAAATAAATAAGGGATACAAAAAAATATATGTATAATACTGATGTAAGTCATGTGCTTGGAAAGCTCAACAATGCAACACAATAACGTAGTAAATCATTGATTGATAGATTGAATTGCTTGGAATAACAGCAAATAGGTAGGTGCTGATGAAATAAACACCTGGAATTATTGCTTGCTGTGGTGTGAATTGATTAAAGAAATATTGGTTGAAGACTCATTAGGATAGCCATAGTAACAAATGATTTACATCCATTAATTGATTTGATTTTCTCAGACATCTGATTAAGTATTTTTATTTTTCATTTTACAAATGGAGAAATTAAAGGTCAATTTTGTTGAGTACTCTTTTAGAGATTACGTAACCAATAATTGTCAGAGCTGAGTTTCAGTTCAGCTATAATTTTTCAAAAATCTAAGTGGTTTTAATCATATCATGATCGAAATAGAAGAAAGAAGAGCCAAAACTTGTACAAAGACCAAAAGGAAGGGCATGTTTGAGGAACAGAAAGATAATTTGGGGTAGCAAATAATGATGGGAGAGGGTGGCAATGGTTATTGAGGAAGGCTAAGGAAGTTTGGAGACATATGTGAAAGTCTCTATGTGAGATGCATTGGTTTATAAGCAGGGAAGGGATGCTCTTTGAATGGTTCTGTAGATGACTCTGGCTGCAATGTAGTTATCATGAGACCAGTGAGGAAGTGAAAGAAGCTGAAACGTTGGGCAGTGCTGGGTAAGCCCATCAAAATCACATCCAGATGAAGGCAGAGAGACTACATCAGTGACTTAAGGGATTCCTCTAGAAGAATCATAGATCTTGATAAACTATGTGTGATTTTAAGGTCTTTCTCAATTTAAAAATTATGACTTTGAGGAAGAGAGGATATTAAGAGGAATTGAATAATTCTGGATACAAATCAGTTTGAACAATAAGTTTTTCAAATCATAATTTATATCCTAATGGACATGTCTTGGCAAAGAAAAGAATGCTTTAAGAATCACCTGACCTAAGGGGCACCGGGTGGCTCAGTCAGCTAAATGGCCAGCTCTTGGTTTCAGCTCAGGTCATAATCTCAGGGTCATGGGATCCATCCACACAATGGGCTCCACACTCAGTGGGGAGCCTGCTTCCAGATTCTCTTTTCCTCTGCCCCTCCCCCTGCTCATGTGCTCTCTCTCTTTCAAATAATCTTAAAAAAAAAAACCCAAAAACAAAAAAAGAATCACCTGATCTGAGGTGCCTGGGTGGCTCAGTCAGTTAAGCTCCAGCTCTTGGTTTCATGATCTCAGGGTCTTGAGATCAAGGCCTACATCAGGCTCTGAGCTGAGCATGGAGCCTGCTTGGGATTCTCTCTATCCCACTGCTCCTCCCTTCTGCTTACTTATTCTCATTATCTTTCTCTCTCTCTCTAAAAAAAAAAAAAGAAGAAGAAGAAAAAAAAGAATCACCTGAACAATATAAGAACAAAGTCTTTTTGTTATACAGAGTATACAGGACAAATTAAAATTTTCCTTCCTTCTTTCCTACTCCCACCACAGAGATAAACAAGATTGATGATTGATGACTTATGTTTTTCATCTTCTAATTCCTTTTCTATGCAATTCTGTGCATATGTATATATATGAAATATATATATATAAATAAATATATATAAATATATAAATATACTTTTAATGATTGCAAAGCATCCCATAGGAAATACATATTATAACTCAGTTAACCTTTTCTTTTTTTTTTTTTTTTGATGGATAATTAGGTTATTTCCATTGTCTTGCTGTTACAAATAATGCTGCAATAAATATCATTGTGCCCTCATCTTTGTATTCGTGTATTGATAAATGCATACACAGACATTTTCTGATGAATTCCCACAAATGTATTTCTCAGATAAAAAGGTCTGTGTACTTTAAATTTTGACAGATATAGACCAGTTACCTTCCAAATTAACTTCAACTATTCATGTATTTAACCAATATATGAAAGTGCCTCTATCTTCCTTCTTTTCAACTTACTTCTTCATTGTCTTTTAAAATTTAAACATGCCAAAACCCATCAAATAAGTTGGGAATTAAAACATTGTGGATAGCAAACATAGCATTGACTGTGTGCTATATCCCTAGTCTAGCCTCCTGCCTTCTCTGATAGAGTTGATCAAATGTAAATTTTGTGTTAATTATTTCCTTGCCTTTCAATTTCCTGGACTTTTTATTTATTTTTTATTTTTTTGTTTTTATTTTTTAAAGATTTTATTTTATTTATTTGAGAGACAGAGAGATAGTAAGAGAGCATGAGCAGGGGAGAGAGGAAGAAGCAGGCTCCCCACTGAGCAAGGAGCCCAACTCGGGGTTCCATCCCAGGACCCTGGGATCATGACCTGAGCTGAAGGCAGATGCTTAACCAACTGAGCTACCCAGGCACCCCATTCCTGGCCTTTAGAGTGTGCTGCCTAATAGAGGGTGCTGTTTGTTTTTGGCTATAAGAAAACAGTGTCATACTACCTAGCTTTCTAAGGAAAAAAATTTTTTTTAAAGATTTTTAATTTATTTGACAGAGACAGCAAGAAAGTGAACACAAGCAGGGGAAGAGGGAGAGGGAGAAGCAGGCCTCCCGCCGAACAGGGAGCCCGATGTGGGGCTCGATTCCAGGACCCCAGGATCATGACCTGAGCCGAAGGCAGATCCTTAACGACTGAGCCACCCAGGCGCCCCAGAACTTTTTTTTTTAATTCAATTTTATTTTTAAGGTTTATCCAGGCAAATGGTTAAAGCATTTTCACAGCTGTATAACATTCCATGTATGAATATAGCAGAATTTATCTTTCATGGACTACTGAGTTGTTTCTGGTTTTCTGCTATTTGGAAAGTATTTTTATTGGCATTTGCAACATGTCTAATGGTCCATGACCTCTTGGTTATAGATACCAGAAAAGAATTACTATATCCAATGCATGCAAATGTGCATTGTTATAAGATAATGATGTTTTCCCTGAAAATTATTAGCCTATTTACTATCCTGCCAGGCAAGCTTTTGGGAGGATTTTTGCCCCTTTTGTCCTCTCTTTAGGAAACACCGTTACCCCAGACATATGGATAGTTCAGTCCTTTATCTCCATATAGGTCTTGTATCAAATGTCTCCTCGGTAAGGCTTCTCTGACCGTCCAATATATAATTATAACCCTATTCCCACTCTTGAACTTTGAACATCAAAGGTAGTTAACAAATATTAGTTGAAAGAATGGTTGAATCATTGAATAAAAAGATCCAGACATAATCCAAGGAAAAATATCTCATATGTAAAAATATACATGTTTCCATGTGAGTATATAATGTACAGGATTCCATGAACCTTGAGACAAAAAAATTAGGAAACATTGGTGCATGAAAAAAGGGGTATGTATATGTGCGTGCATGTGTGTGTATAACTGTATGAATATTTTTACACTTACATAAATTTATATAAATTTACATTTATAAAAAATAAAGATAGAGGAAATACACAACTTTTAAATATATACTGTCAGGTTGTAGTTATACTTTATGAATATAACTACCTGGACATCCACTTGACATATTCTTTGTGTTTATTCATTAAACAAAGATTTACTGAACACTTACTATGTGAAATACTTACAGAGAGATATTGTGCTGAAGAAGAATTATGAAGCACATGATTTATTTTTATTTCTATTTTTTTTTTGGCCAAAAATTATACCTTTTAGGGCGCCTGGGTGGCTCGGTTGGTTAAGTGACTGCCTTCGGCTCAGGTCATGATCCTGGAGTCCCAGGATCGAGTCCCGCATCAGGCTCCCTGCTCGGCAGGGAGTCTGCTTCTCCCTCTGCCCCTCCCCCCCTTTCATGTGCTCTCTCTCATTCTCTCTCTCTCAAATAAATAAATAAAATCTTTAAAAAAAAATTATACCTTTTAGGATAGAAAAGATAGCCACAGGGATAAATATGGAATACATTTTGATTTAGAAGTGCATTTGATAAGCATTGAAACTAAAAGAACATGGAAAAAATTAGCTATGTGATCTTAAATTCTATAATACTGGGATGCCTGGGTAACACCTCTTTTAGAAATTAGGAAATTAAAGAGGTAGAAAAAGCAGAGATTTTGAACACTAAGAAATATTAATGATCATCTACAATCAATGAAGAGAAACAGTATTTTTTAAGCACACACAAACATTGACTACCCCCCCCCAAAAAAAGTCCTGAATTAGGACACAAAGATAGTCTCAATAAATTTCAAATAATATAATATAAAAGTATTGTTCTTGTAAAATCCAATGTGTTTGGAAACTAAATAATTACTAAATAACTTTTGGGTTAAAAAGGAAGTAGTAAAGAAAATTAAGAAGTATGGAGAATGAATGATAATAAATATGTTAAAAGGCAAATTTGTGAGACAGCGAAAGCAGTGCTTAATGAGAAATGTGGAGCCATAAAAACATTTATCAAGAAAGAAGAAAGGTGAAGGTAAATGAACTGAGTACTCAATTCAGGAAGTTAGGGAAAAACAATCAAACTGAAAGGGGCAAGAAGAAACAAGAAACAAGAAAATAATAGAGGGGGCACCTGGGTGGCTCAGGTGGTTAAACATCTGACTCTTGATTTTGGCTCAGGTCATGATCTGAGGGTGGTGAAATTGAGCCCCAAGTTGGGCTCCGTGCTCAGGGCAAGTCTGCTTAAGACCCTCTCCCCTTCTCCCTCTGCCCTCCACCCCGCTCATGCTGTCTCCTCTCTCTCTCTCTAAAAAAAAAGAAAAGGAAGAAAGACAGAAAAGAATAGAGATGAGAAGATTCAGTGAAATTTAGACCATAAATAAATAAATAATAAATAAATTAACAAATGGAAAGCTGATTCTTCCAAAAGATTATTAAAACACTTCTGTGAGGACTGACCCTTCCCCCAAAAAAAATCCAGAGAGAGAGAATATGCAAATAAACACATAAACACAATGGAGAATGGAAAGGTAAAAGTAGCTACAGAATAAAAATTTATTTATTATTATTATTAAGATTTTTATTTATTTGAGAGTGAGAGACAGAGCATGAGCGGGGGGAAGGGTAGGGGAAGAGAGAGAAGCAGATTCCCCGCTGAGCGGGGAGCCTGACATGGGGCTCTATCCCAGGACCCTGGGATCATGACCTGAGCCCAAGGCAGATTCTTAACCAACTGAGCCACTCAGGCGCCCCCAGAATAAAAATTTAGAAGGAGTACATAACTATACAGATTTTTAAATGTGTTATGAATCATCATATGTAATGAATTTGAAATCCTGATGAAGTGGATAAATACCTTTAAAAATATAGAAAATTCAAAATAATAAAGGAACCAGAAAACTTATGTGAGGTTCATTCCCTAGAACACCCTTTGTATTTTCCTAGTATCTGGTTTACAACAGAGATTCTAATTCATTTGTTGAGTAAGATAATAAATGAGGGGGTAAATGAATGGTGCTCAGATGCGCCCTGTGACACTGAGTGACAGTCCAGGGGCCACGGCAAAGTCCTGTTTTGATGCTGAAATGCGCAGGATGGGAATTGGGATGGCTAGGATAGAAACGTTCTAAGCGGGAGGAGGAATGATGTGGGGAGCATGATGGCAGTAGCTCCAAGATTTAAGATTTTTTAAAAATAGTCTTTGAGAAGAGGAAAATGTTCACGCAAACAAAATATTTTGCCTTAATTTGGGGATAACCAAAGTAAGGTTTCCTTTTCGCCTTTTCATGCACTGCATCCTAAAGCCAATTTCCATGAAATTAGAACAGAATTACTGAGAGCAAGGCGGCTTCTTTGGGTAACACTGAAGAGCCTGAGGGAAATCTGAATAAATAAGAAACTGCAGATAAGGAAGGCTGTGTTTTTCTTCCCGTTGCTGAAGGACAATTGGCTCTGGATGTACGAGTGAGCTTGGAAACAGAGAGACACCGCTGTGGCCATATATTTCAGGAAATTTTTTAATAGGTTAAATATAATAAATTTCAGATCAAATTAAGGGAAAACAGCTTAGTGGCATGATAATGGAGTTAATGGCATTCTCAATTGGTGCCATTTCAAGGCATTTAACACAAGTTGGGAAATGGGGTGTACCCACTGGGTATAGTCCCTGTGCCTGTGGCCATTCCTGGGGTGCACAGCTGTCCCAGATCACTGAGAAGCTGCACGTGTGCCAGAAAAGCATGCTTTTATAAGGAAAATATAGATTCTTCTCATTCCAGGTGTTTGCATTCTAAAGCCTTTGCTTTCCTGTTAACATACTTAGTCAATGCACTAGGGAAGGTGAGACCTAATCACGTCTATGTTGGATTGACCTCTTGCTCCCACTGTTTCAATGCTAACTTTGTCCTCCCATCTCCTCCTTTCCTTCAACCAAAATGCTCTTCAAGGGGGCTATTTTCCTAATACTCCAGCTTCACAAAAGTTTTGGAATTCAATTCTGTTCTCTTTAGCATCTGCCCTTTCCCCCTGACTTCTCTCCATATATTAGAAGAAAAAATCTTTTTGGATTTCCTTAATATTTATAGCTTAAGAGGAGAGTTGTGTGAGGTTAAAGGTTCCAGGTTGGAAAAGAAAGCGTCTAAGATATCAAAGATGGTCTAATCCTTAATTCATAAAAGATAAATTGCTGCTTTATACTCTGTGCCTGGTCTCTCAGCCAGGACTGACTTTTTTGTTTTGTTTTGTTTTTTAGGAAAATTAGTGCCCTCAGTGGGCTGCTTGCTTTACTGAGTGTTCCTTCCTCTTGATCCCATAAAATGCTGAATCCTTTATGCCCCACCTGAACTCTATTCAGGCAAATCCTTAATTCACTCTGCTTTAGTTTTCCTACATGGGCCAATTTTTGGTACATTCTACTCTATGAAGGAAGGAATTTTTTATTTCTTCCTTAGATTTGCCCATTGTCTTCAGAACCTCTAATGTTGCTGACATTAGGTAAAACATTTAAAAATCTGTAGATATGATGAGTATTTGAAACAAACATAACAGATAAATGGTTATATATTTATAACCATTAAATAAAGCTCAATACATAAAAATTTCATGCAAATTGATAAGAACGTCACTAAGACCTAAAAGAGAAAATGTAATATACAGATGTACAAAATGCAAAAGAAATAATGCAGATATCTAAAATATTTATGACATTCTAGTAACCACAGAAATGCAAATGAAAATATTGAGATTAACCTTTTGCCTATAAACGAACAAAGAATAAAATAAATATTATTAATGTTGGAGGGTGCTATGAAATGGTTGCTTTTATAGACTATTTGAATATAAATTACACAAACATCTTAGGAAGCTACTTAGTAATGTTGGTAACATTAAAAATACTTACCCATTTTAAGTAGTTTTTCCCCTCCTAAGAGTTCATACTGAAGAAATAACCAGAAATGTTCAAAAAGACTAATGCATAATCATGTTTATTTATAAAAGAAAAATCCTTTTTCAAAAAGTAAATGTTGATAAACAATAGAATGGTTAAATTAATTAATGTCACTCCATAGAAAATGGAATATTATTCAACAATTGAAGATTTTGTTTATAAAGATCTTTAATTATGTGAGAAAGTTCTTATAATACTAAGTGAAAAATCTAGGTAGAATGACATTTAAAGTAAAATCTCAAATGTATCTGTTCTATGTGTCTGTGACTTCCATCTAATTTATATTTCCTCTAGGAAGCTTGTTCATTCTGTCTCTGCTTAAATATGGAGAGTTGATTTTTTCCTCTATCAAAAGAACAATTTTACATTAATCTTGCTTCCTAATTTCTCAAGTATGAACCCAAGGTCTTGGTGGTACAGGTTTTTAATACTAGGGCTTCAATATCAGTAAGTCATCATTCAGTCAGTCAACAAATGTTTATTGATCACAAGTAATGTGTGTCAAATTCAAATATTATTTAGGTGCTAGTGAAGAAGGGAGAGAGAAAGAGAGAAAATCTGCTTTAAGGAATATGCAGGTATCTGCTATGTGTATGAGGGGCGGGAGGCAAAACAAATAAAAGAATATTGAAAACCAAGAAGTCGTTGGAAGAAGATAGACTATAATAATAATAAGGTAGAGCACGGATGCGAGTGAGTGGTTTTACCTAGGTTGGCTGGGAGAGGCCTCTGAGCAGGTGATATTAGATTTGAAATCTGAGTAATGAGTAAAGGAAAGGAAAAATGCAAAGACGTTGGAATGGCATGTTAGAGGAACAGAAAGAAGATTAGTACAGTTAACTAGTGAAGGGGTAGTAGAGACAGATAGATGAGATTAGAGATCTGGACAAGGATAAATTCATTGACCATACTAAAAAGATTTGTTTGTTCATATTTTTTTATAATTAGAGGGTTAGTAGGAGTGAAGAGATATGATCAAAGTTATTCTTAAGTTTACACAAAGTAAGTTATTAAGATTATCCTGGGCATATTGTGGCAAATAGACCATGTGAGGGAAGAAGGAGACAGGGAGACCTGAAGACTATAGCAGTAGTTCATGCTAGAGATAAAAGTGTTCAAATTGAGACCATGTCATTGAAGATGGTGAAATAAAGTCATATTCAGACTATTTCAAAATCTACACTATGGGACTTGGGACTCACTGATGAATTAGATGTGAAAGATGATGAAAAGAAAGGAATCTAGACTTTTGGCCTGAGCAACTAGGTTGTTAATGCACTGTGTAGAGATGCAGTTAGGGTAGATTTGGGAATTTGGTAGAGTCCAATAAAGAGGGAGAAATTGATGTGGGAGAGAAGAGGGTGGTTCCAGAAATGAAGTCCTTTCTAGGATAGAAACCTCCTGTGAAGTCAGTTGTCTAAAATATTAGTATGTGTACTTCTTTCATGGAAATGGTGAAAAGATGAAATATCTAATTTCTCTATTAAGTCCATGGTGAGGTGATCAGTTGAGAGTATGGGGGATATGGAGAAGAAGGGGAAGATTTGGAAGAATAGTATGAAATAATCATCTGATAGTGTGGAAAATGAATTTAACCAGGAAGGTGATGTTTCAGAACTGTAGCCAGAAGCTTAAAGTAGGTCCTGTCACCATGGTTCTGTCATTTTATTTTTCTCTTGGGCAAAATTCAGTGGGCCATATGCAAATATGAAAGAAGCACATGTTTGGATTTAAATAAGGTTGAAGTTCTATGAGGTAAGTAGAATGGAGAAAAATGTGTCAGGAGGAAGGATTGGAGAGTTAGGGGTTTTACTTACTATGAATTCTACACTGGGTTAGGAAGAAAGGGAGGAAGATAAATTATTGGAAAGTTAAAGTGAGGAGGGATCAACAGACAGAAGACCTCACCAAGAGCATAAAATTGTTGGTGTAGGAGGACTAGAGGAAGTGAGTTGAAGGATAGGACATGATGGACTTTTAAACCAAGATTTTAATCATTGATGATCACTAGGATAAAATTTAACACTAGTGGGATCAAGAACCATGAGATCATCTACATATATTTTAAAGTCTCTGAGAATTAATACTGAAAGTATGGTTGATAGGGAGACAGTGAACAATATGCTGAAATTACAAATTAAGGAAGGGGAGTAACTAGGAGATCAGGCACTGAAAGCGAGAACAGTAATGGCAAAACCTGATGACATATACAATAAATGGGTTTTGAAGGAGAAAGTGGGAAAGGTAGTTTGGAAGTATCTATGAAAAACATGGGGAACTCCTACCCCAATCCTAGGCCATTTTTCCCAAGTTATGCCATTCTTGGGGCTGGGGGGTGAGGGGGAAGAAATCTATACTCAGGATGCTGCAGGTGAAATGATGTGGAGCAAGTCAGTTTCAGTTAGAGCAAAAAGTGAAAGGGACATTTAGAGAATGTATTTTGAGAATGTATGTGGGGTAGGGAGGCTTGAGGACAAACTCTAAATTCCAGAGGTGCAGTGGAAGAGCTTGGGAAAGCAATGAAGGATGAAAGGGTAGGGGCAATACAGAAAAGACTGACAGTGTACAAATGTGGGATCAGATGAGGAGGCTTGATTCCCACTGGTGCCTGAGATAAACAGGAATGTGATGCTGATGCCATTGGTCCTAGATGCCAAAGCCTTTAGCCTTGACTGTCAGACTGTTTCATTTGAGGACTCAGTAATTTCAGTATACACAAGTTTAAATTGAAATAACTTTCATCAGGAAATTCTTTTCCTACAATATCACTTGCTCTTCCATTGGCATGGTGTGAGGGAGTTAATGGGGCTGGCTGGGGCATCAGGAATGCCAAGGCAAGTCATCGTGAAGAAAACAAGGGACAGAATGGGTTATCACATTGGAATCTGAAAAAATCCAAATCAACAAGATTCAAAAACCAAACAAGAAGCAGGAATAGAAAAACCAGAGTGAGGTCCCTAATAATAATGACTGGTATTTATTGGAAAGTTACTATGGACAAGTATTTTACCAGTATGAATTCATTTACTCCTCACACAAGCTTCGAAGGTTGATATTTAACATTTTACAGATGAGAAAACGGAACTACGGAATGGTGAACATGGGTAAAAGGCACCCAACTAAGAAGTACCTGTCAGGAAGGGAACACAGAGTCTGGCTCTGAAGCCCAATGCCTGTACCTCCCTGCTGGGCTACAACTGAAGTTGTGTATGCCCAGGCACATGTCACCCAAGCCAGGGTCTGAGAAATCATCCCCAATTTCAAGTTTTCCCTTAACAAGATGGTCACCAAGTGCAATTGGTTCCGACCTTTAAATGCTCTTATTCTGCTCACTTTTGTTCCATGCCCACAGCTCCCGCCCTGCTCCAAGCCCCCTTTCACCAGGATTAGAGCAATTACTTCCTAAAAGGTTTCCCTGTGTCTTGCCTTGGCCTCTCCAACTTAAACTCCTTAGCGGAGCTGGAGAGATCTTTCAAAAGCAGAACTTTATTATATCACTTTTGGGCTTAAAACCTTACTATTGCTTTCCCTTGCCTTTGGCATAAAATCAACTCTACAGTGAAGTTTGAGAAGCATCCATGATTTCACCCCTGCTTACTTCTTCAGCTTTATTTTCTCCCTATCCTGTACTATATATGTCATCCATACTGGACTTGTTTCAGTTCTTCAAAGATGTGTGTTCCCCCACAATCTTTGCTTTTCATAAGATGGTTCCTCCGCCTTCAGTATGGTCTCTGCCCTTCTCTCCCTCCCTCATTTGTTAAAATGTTTTCAGTTTTCAGTAACTGAAAATCTAGCTAACGATGACCACAATGATGACCTATGTATAATATCCTAATAAGAATTCCTAATGTTTCCAGGATTCAAAGAACCAGCTTTTTTCTTCATTTTCATTCTGCTATTTTTAGAGTGCTGGCTTTTACCATTAAGCTTATCACTTCAGGGTCCAAGACGGTTGGATGTAGATTGTGTTGAAAATTATGATAAACCACCCAAATCCATTTTGATGAAAGCACCTGTTGACTCAGCCTTTGGAAGTGCTGTTAGCAGAACAGCTTTTAGCTGTCAGCTCCTTTGGGGATTTCTTTGGCTGCAGAAAGCCATAGTACACAAATTACAGACCTTCCTGGGATGGTCTAAATACAGTATACTTTATTGCATATAGTGTATGAAGACCTGGCTATCTTGTCCTAATGGGGAACAATTTTGAGAGCCTTTTCAGTTTCAACGTTTCTTTTTTTTTTTTTTTGCATTTTTTTAAATTCTTATTTTAATCCCCAAACATTACATCATTAGTTTTAAATGAAGTGTTCCATGATGCATTGTTTGTGCATAACACCCAGTGCTCCATGCAGAATGTGCCCTCCTCAATACCCACCACCAGGCTAACCCATCCTCCCACCCCCCTTCCCTCTAGAACCCTGTTTGTTTTTCAGAGTCCATCGTCTCTCATGGTTCGTCTACCCCTCCAATTTCCCGCGCTTCATTCTTCCCCTCCCGCTACCTTCTTCTTTTTTTTTTCTTAACATATATTGCATTATTTGTTTCAGAGGTACAGATCTGAGAGTCAATAGTCTTGCACAATTCACAGCGCTTACCAAAGCACATACCCTCCCCAGTGTCTATCACCCAGTCACCCCATCCCTCCC
The DNA here is from genome assembly GCF_029215605.1 of Mirounga angustirostris. Lineage (NCBI taxonomy): Eukaryota > Metazoa > Chordata > Mammalia > Carnivora > Phocidae > Mirounga > Mirounga angustirostris. The sequence continues at coordinate 169,221,564 of NW_026991710.1, forward strand.
ACTCCAACCCCCACTCCAGCAACCCTCAGTTTGTTTCCAGAGATTAAGAATTCCTCATATCAGTGAGGTCAGATGATACATGTCTTTCTCTGTTTGACTTATTTTGCTCAACATAATACCTTCCAGTTTCATCCACGTTGTTGCAAATGGCAAGATCTCATTCCTTTTGATGGCTGCATAATATTCCATTGTATATATATACCACCTCTTCTTTATCCATTCATCTGTCGATGGACATCTTGGCTCTTTCCACAGTTTGGCTATGGTGGACATCGCTGCTATAAACATCGGGGTGCACGTACCCCTTCTGATCCCTACTTTTGTATCTTTGGGGTAAATACCCAGTAGTGCAATTGCTGGATCATATGGTAGCTCTATTTTCAACTTTTTGAGGAACCTCCATACAGTTTTCCAGAGTGGTTGCACCAGCTTGCATTCCCACCAACAGTGTAGGAGGGTTCCCCTTTCTCCGCATCCCCGCCAACATCTGTCGTTTCCTGACTTGTTAATTTTAGCCATTCTGACTGGTGTGAGGTGGTATCTCATTGAGGTTTTGATTTGGATTTCCCTGATGCCGAGTGATATTGAGCACTTTTTCATGTGTCTGTTGGCCATTTGGATGTCTTCTTTGGAAAAATGTCTGTTCATGTCTTCTGCCCATTTCTTGATTGGATTCTTTGTTCTTTGGGTGTTGAGTTTGATGAGTTCTTTATAGATTTTGGATACTAGCCCTTTATCTGATATGTCATTTGCAAATATCTTCTCCCATTCTGTCGGTTGTCTTTTGGTTTTCTTGACTGTTTCCTTTGCTTTGCAAAAGCTTTTTATCTTGATGAAGTCCCAATAGTTCATTTTTGCCCTTGCTTCCCTTGCCTTTGGCAATGTTTCTAGGAAGAAGTTGCTGCGGCTGAGGTCGAAGAGGTGGCTGCCTGTGTTCTCCTTTAGGATTTTGATGGACTCCTGTCTCACATTGAGGTCTTTCAACCATTTGGAGTCTATTTTTGTGTGTGGTGTAAGGAAATGGTCCAGTTTAATTCTTCTGCATGTGGCTGGCCAATTTTCCCAAAACCATTTGTTGAAGAGACTGTCTTTGTTCCATTGGACATTCTTTCCTGCTTTGTCAAAGATGAGTTGACCATAGAGTTGAGGGTCCATTTCTGGGCTCTCTATTCTGTTCCATTGATCTATGTGTCTGTTTTTGTGCCAGTACCATGCTGTCTTGATGATGACAGCTTTGTAATAGAGCTGGAAGACCGGAATTGTGATGCCACTGGCTTTGCTTTTCTTTTTCAACATTCCTCTGGCTATGTGGGGTCTTTTCTGGTTCCATACAAATTTTAGGATGATTTGTTCCATTTCTTTGAAAAAAGTGGATGGTATTTTGATGGGGATTGCATTGAATGTGTAGATTGCTCTAGGTAGCATTGACATCTTCACAATATTTGTTCTTCCAATCCATGAGCATGGAATGTTTTTCCATTTCTTTGTGTCTTCCTCAATTTCTTTCATGAGTATTTTATAGTTTTCTGAGTACAGATCCTTTGTCTCTTTGGTAGATTTATTCCTAGGTATCTTATGGTTTTGGGTGCAATTGTAAATGGGATCGACTCCTTAATTTCTCTTTCTTCTGTCTTGTTGTTGCTGTATAGGAATGCCACTGACTTCTGTGCATTGATTTTATATCCTACCACTTGACTGAATTCCTGTATGAGTTCTAGCAGTTTTGGGGTGGAGTCTTTTGGGTTTTCCACATAAAGTATCATATCATCTACAAAGAGTGAGAGTTTGACTTCTTCTTTGCCAATTTGGATGCCTTTTATTTCTTTTTGTTGTCTGATTGCTGTGGCTAGGACTTCCAATACTATGTTGAATAGCAGTGGTGATAGTGGACATCCCTGCTGCGTTCCTGATCTTAGGGGGAAAGCTCTCAGTTTTTCCCCATTGAGAATGATATTTGCTGTAGGTTTTTCATAGATGGCTTTTATGATATTGAGGTATGTACCCACTATGCCTATACTCTGAAGAGTTTTGATCAAGAAAGGATACTGTACTTTGTCAAATGCTTTTCCTGCATCTACTGAGAGGATCATATGATTCTTGTTCTTTCTTTTGTTAATGTATTGTATTCATTGATTGATTTGTGGATGTTGAACCAACCTTGAAGCCCAGGGATAAATCCCACTTGGTCATGGTGAATAATCCTTTTAATGTACTGTTGGATCCTATTGGCTAGTATTTTGGTGAGAATTTTTACATTCATGTTCATCAGGAATATTGGTCTGTAATTCTCCTTTTTGATGGGGTCTTTGTCTGGTTTTGGGATCAAGGTAATGCTGGCCTCATAAAATGAGTTTGGAAGTTTTCCTTCCATTTCTATTTTTTGGCAGTTTCAGAAGAATAAGTATTAATTCTTCTTGAAATGTTTGGTAGAATTCCCCTGGGAAGCCATCTGGCCCTGGGCTTTTGTTTTTTGGGAGATTTTTGATGACTGCTTCCATTTCCTTAGTGGTTATAGGTCTGTTCAGGTTTTCTATTTCATCCTGGTTCAGTTTTCGTAGTTGATACATCTCTAGGAATGCCTCCATTTCTGCCAGGTTATCTAATTTGCTGGCATAGAGTTGCTCATAATATGTTCTTATAATTGTTTGTATTTCTTTGGTGTTGGTTTGTGATCTCTCCACTTTCATTCATGATTTTGTTGATTTGGGTCATTTCTCTTCTCTTTTTGATAAGTCTGGCCAGGGGTTTATCAATCTTGTTAATTCTTTCAAAGAACCAGCTCCTAGTTTCATTGATCTGTTCTACTGTTCTTTTAGTTTCTATTTCATTGATTTCTGCTCTGATCTTTATGATTTCTCTTCTCCTGCTGGGCTTAGGCTTTATTTGCTGTTCTTTCTCCAGCTCCTTTAGGTGGAGGGTTAGGTTGTGTACTTGAGACCTTTCTTGCTTCTTGAGAAAGGCTTGTATTGCTATATATTTTCCTCTTAGGACTGCCTTTGCTGCCTCCCAAAGATTTTGAATAGTTGTGTTTTCATTTTCATTGGTCCATGTATTTTTTTAATTCTTCTTTAATTTCCTGGTTGACCCATTCATTCTTCAGTAGGATGCTCTTTAGCCTCCATGTATTTGAGTTCTTTCCGACTTTCCTCTTGTGATTGAGTTCTAGTTTCAAAGCATTGTGGTCTGAAAATAGGCAGGGAATGATTCCAATCCTTTGGTACCAGTTGAGACCTGATTTATGACCTAGGATGTGATCTATTCTGGAGAATGTTCCATGGGCACTAGAGAAGAATGTGTATTCCGTTGCTTTGGGGTGGAATGTTCTGAATATGTCTGTGAAGTCCATTTGGTCCAGTGTGTCATTTAAAGTCTTTATTTCCTTGTTGATCTTTTGCTAAGACGATCTGTCTATTTCAGTGAGGGGGGTGTTAAAGTCCCCCACTATTATTGTATTGTTGTCAATGTGTTTCTTTGCTTTTGTTATTAATTGCCTTATATAATTGGCTGCTCCCATGTTAGGGGCATAGATATTTACAATTGTTAGATCTTCTTGGATAGATCCTTTAAGTAGGATATAGTGTCCTTCCTCATCTCTTATTACAGTCTTTGGTTTAAAATCTAATTTGTCTGATATAAGGATTGCCACCCCAGCTTTCTTTTGGTGACCATTAGCATGGTAAATGGTTTTCCACCCCCTCACTTTCAATCTGGGGGTGTCTTTGGGTCTAAAATGAGTCTCTTGCAGACAGCATATCGATGGGTCTTGTTTTTTAATCCAGTCTGATAGCCTGTGTCTTTTGACTGGGGCATTGAGCCCATTTACTTTCAAGGTAACTATTGAAAGATAGGAATTTAGTGCCATTGTATTGCCTATAAGGTGACTGTTAGCGTATATTGTCTGTGTTCCTTTCTGGTCTATGTTGCTTTTAGGCTCTCTCTTTGCTTAGAGGACTCCTTTCAAGATTTCCTGTAGGGCTGGTTTTGTGTTTGCAAATTCCTTTAGTTTTTGTTTGTCCTGGAAGCTTTTTATCTGTCCTTCAATTTTCAATGACAGTCTAGCTGGATAGAGTATTCTTGGCTGCATATTTTTCTCATTTAGTGCTCTGAAGATATCCTGCCAGTCCTTTCTGGCCTGCCAGGTCTCTGTGGATAGGTCTGTTGCCAATCTAATGTTTCTACCCTTGTAGGTTACATATCTCTTCTCCCGAGCTGCTTTCAGGATTTTCTCTTTGTCTATGAGACTCGTAAGTTTTACTATTAGATGTCGGGGTGTTGACCTGTTTTTATTGATTTTGAGAGGGGTTCTCTGTGCTTCCTGGATTTTCATGCCTGTTTCTTTCCCCAAATTAGGGAAGTTCTCTGCTATAATTTGCTCCATTATACCTTCTGCCCCTCTCTCTCTTTCTTCTTCTTCTGGGATCCCAATTATTCTAATGTTGTTTCATCTTATGGTATCGCTTATCTCTCGAATTCTGCCCTCGTGATCCAGTAGTTGTTTATCTCTTTTTCTCAGCTTCTTTATTTTCCATCATTTCATCTTCTATATTACTGATTCTCTCTTCTGCCTCATTTATTCTAGCAGTTAGCGCCCCCATTTTTGATTGCACCTCATTAATAGCCTTTTTGATTTCTCCTTGGTTGTATTTTAGTTCTTTTACTTCTCCAGAAAGGGTTTCTCTAATAACTTCCATATTTTTTTCAAGCCCAGCTAGTATCTTTAAAGTGATGATTCTGAACTCTAGATCTGACATCGTACTAATGTCCGTATTGAGTAGGTCCCTGGCAGTCGGTACTACCTCTTGTTCTTTTTGTTGAGGTGATTTTTTCCATCTTGTCATTTTGTCCAGAGGAGAATAGATTAATGAGAGAACAAAATGCTAGCAGAGTAACCACGTCCCCAGAAAATATACTCTAAACAAATCAGAAAAGACCTGAAGCAGTGGGAAAAGAAAGGGAAAGAGAGAAAAAAGAAAAAGAAAAAAAAAGAAAAAGATAAAGATAAAAAGAAAAAGAAAAACAAACAAAACAACAACAACAACAACTAAAAAACCAGAATGCGATCAAATATGATCAGGCTGGTATATAGATCAATGCTACACACTAGATTTGGGGTGTATTTTGGTCTTTTAGAAGAAAGTGCCTCCCAAAATTTTAAAGAAAGAAAAACTTATATATGTACAAAAATAAGGGTTGATATGATGAGGGGATGGAATATGACTGTAAAGATGGAAATTATAAATAATTTTATAAAAGGAATTGATAAGAAGTTGTTTGAAAAAAGGAAGAAGAGGATTTAAAAAAAGAAAAAAGATTAAAAAAAGGGAGAGGATGTGATCAGGCAGGGGAATAGAAAACACTGTATACTAGAGATTTAGGGTATATTTTAATCTGTTGGAAGGAACTATCTCAAAATTTTAAAGAGAGGACAACTTATATATGTAAGCCAAAAATACAGGTAACTACTATGAAGGGATAGAATATGACTCTAAAAATGAAAAACAAAAATGTTTTTTTTTTTAAAGGGATTGATAAGATGTTGGTTGAAAAAGGGAAAAAGAAAAATTCACAAAGAAAAAAAAAGAAAAAAGACAGTTAAAAAAAAGAAATTAACTTTGAAAGACTAAAGAATCATGGTAAAAAAGCCATCAATTCTATGTGCAGTATTGACCTAGCGCTGGAGTTCTGCCGTTCTCACTGATCGGTAAACTTGGTCTTGGCTGGCTGTTCACTGATCTTCTGGGAAGGGGCCTGTTGCCGTGGTTTCCAAATGTCTCTGCCGGAGGCGGAATTGCCCCGCCCTTGCCCCCTCCCGGCTAAGTCATCTGCTGGGTTTGCTCTCCGGGGCTTTTGTTCCCTGCGAGCTCTCCGTACAGCTTTGGAGGCGGAGAGTGAAAATGGCGGCCTCCCAATCTCTGCCCCGGAGGAGCCGAGAACTCAGGCCCCGCTCCTCAGTGAGCCCCCAGAGAAAAGCCGTCAGTCACTCCTGTCTCCCCGGTCTCCGGCCGCACTCCGTGCTCGCCCGGCCTGTGACCGCGCGCCTCTATCTCTGGCATCCGACCCCGGGTGGAGTCTCCAGACCCAGCAGATCCCTGCGGTGCACTCCCGCGCGGCTCCTCCCAGGGGAGGAAGGTGAGTCTCCCCGGATCTGCCGCTTGTTGGGTCCCTGCTGGAGGAGCAGGGGCCCGACTGTGCCGCGGATCATGGTTTATGGCCACCCCGAGCTGAGAGCCCGCGCCTGGGCTCCGCCTCTGCAGCCGGCTTCCCTGCTCATTACCTGGGAGCTCTGCCACACTCAGGCACCCCCGGTCTTTCTGTGACCCCGAGGGTCCTGAGACCACACTGTCCCGGAGGGTTCCACCCCCCGCTTAGCCACCAGAGTGACGTCCCTCGGCGGAGCAGACTTTTAAAAGTTCCGATTTTGTGCTCCCTGGTTCTATCACTTACAGAAGCGGCAGACGGAGGCCCCTCCCCCGCCGTCTATCCTCCCGAATATCGCCTCGGATTCACTTCTCCGCACGTCCTACCTTCCAGAAAGTGGTCGCTTTTCTGTTCAGAGAGTTGTTGCTCTTCTTTTCTTCGATCTCCTGTTGAGTTTGTAGGTGTTCAGAATGGTTTGATCCCTATCCAGCTGAATTCCTGAGAGGAGAGAAAATCCAGGTCTCCTACTCCTCCGCCATCTTGCTCCGCCGCCCCAGTTTCAACGTTTCTGGTTGCTAAGGTATTGTATTCAACTTCTCACTCTAACCAATCCAGCTTCTGTCCCTTTTCTTTTATAGGTGTGATCCCAAGTGCATTTGCAAACATCCTGCATGCTAAACTCTGAGAATATATTTTGAAATGGCAATAATTGTTATCAGATGGTCAAGGACAGTAGCCAATGAGATGGCATTTTTGAGCTGGGTCACTTGCTGCCAGGTAGCAAGGAGGATCCTCCTGATGGTGGTGAGTGGATCATAGATAGTTCCTGCAAAAACTGGAGACGCAAATGCTTCGACTTTCACCAGTGGTGAAGTGGGTTGGTCTATATCATAAGAAAATGCACTGGCTGGTATAATTTATCAAGTGTTTGAGAACTATGAAATAATAGCTATAAGAACAACAGAACTGAGTGGTTAAATTGAGCTCTGGAAAGAAGGTAATAAAAAGCTGAGAGCAATTAATAGCCAACTGAAAACTAAGGGTGAAAGCTAGGGTGCCTTGCTGGTAATATACAAAAAATATCTTATCTTCTCCAAAGGCAGTGCAGAGAAGGCTTGACCAGGCTCAGGACTCCAAAAGGGGCTGCAAAAGCTTAACTCTCAATCAAAGCAGCTCTCTTGAAGACTTTTCAAATTTATAGAACTCAATTATGAACTTTTTATCTCTTGTATGGGTCAGCAGCTTAAATCTCCTGCTCAGATTTTTCAGCTGCAAATCTATCACTTTCTTCTGGGCATCCTGTAATCTTCCCTGAACATGTGCAGTTTAAGGGTCACCCTAGTTTTCAAGAAGATCTGTAGCTAATGGGAGTACATGAGAGATTTTGTTCCCCTTTGATTTCCAGCCACCCCTTGCCAAAAAGACCAAGGTGTTCTGTTTGATGTCTAACTGTCCAGCATCATGTGCTCTCAGGGCAAAATCTGTAACATCGTGGGCCTCAGCCAGTGAGATTTCCTTCTTTCAGGAGTGAATCTTCTCAAATTTCTTCCTGCCTTTGACTTCTCCTCGCTGACTTTAAATAGTTGCTTTTTATATTTTATCCAGAGCTTACAACTGCTCTCTGTGGGAGGGTTTGTTTCATACAAGCTACTCCAGAATTACTAAATGGAGAACTTTCAACATTAGGGTTTTTTGAATAAGGAAAAAGTAGAGGACAGTTCCCACACCACCCACCCACCATCGAATAACACCACTTTGCCTTGCTAACTCCTTCTAAATTTTTATATTTTAGCTTAAACATCTCCATCTACATATGACCTGTCTTCCTTAACCTTCTAGAGAAAGTTAGGCTTACCCATCTCTGATATATGTTCTTGTAGGACCTGACGTACCCACTATCATAACACTCATGACAGTTTATTGAAATGACATGCTTAATGTCTGTTTCTCTAAATAAGCTATAAATTCTTCAAGGACAACAATTGTGCATCTTATATTAATTGCTGCATTACCAGGCCTATCACATGGTAGACAAATTAGAAATATAAACAAATAAAAAAGTGAATAAATGCAGATAGGAAAAGTCACATATTTGAAGATTGCAACATCACAAGAAGAGAAAAGGTTCTGAGAGCCGTAACTCTAAATGATATTGCCTCCACCAACTGAACGCTGCTCAGCGGCCAATTATTGAGCATCTGTCGCATCTTCTTACCCATAAAATCCTCACAGGGTCCCATGACAAAGTCCATCCGGGTTGAGAGCAGGGTTAAAAACATTCAGGGGCAGCAGGGGCCACTGATGATGGTGCCTGTGTTGGCTCTGAGAAATTTGGACCTTCCATTCTGCAAGACAAAAGCCAGACATGACTTGAGAAGAGAGAGTCCAAAGGCTTTCTGATCAACTATCCTCCTGTCCTGGCTGACAAGGCAACCCATTCAGCCTGCCATAGCCTTAAAACTCTAGATAGATTGTAGACTTTTCATGCTTCAAGTACTTCTGGCACATGCATTTTGGGTTTCAGTTCTTGTTCATCGAGTTGGGGGTTGGTAAATACATATGTTTTGCGTTACCTCTTAAAAGATTGAAAAATGAGTCTTGAGAAATCAGAAACATTTCCATCAGCACCTATAATCTATTAAGGCAATTAATCAAACATATACTTTGTCAACTTCCTCTTGTTCTGTTATGTTTTATGACTCTATTATTATTTCATCAACACAATAAAAAGGATCAATTTTCATTACATGGAAAATATTTGGGAGACAGAAAAAAAGTGACTTAGCTGCCAGTCTCTAGTTTGTGGCTCAAATCAATCATTGGGACAGACTGAATTATTTTTAACTGTAATGTATTCAATAGGCCTTGTTGGAAACATTTTATTGCATTATAGGATTTTCTACAGTATCAGAATAGAGATCATCACTTGGAATGAACCTGTCCCACAACCCGGTTGCTCTTGCAGAGGCTGTCTTCTCTAATAGGATATGAGCATTTGCAGGAATTGATTAAAATAGCAGTTACATCTTTACACACAAGCTTGTAAATGCCTTGAGATTGAAAGGCATAAATGTAAACCTGGAAGAATTTTTTTAAATCAGGAATTAATTAATTAATACTGGAGGATGCAAGGTTTCTCAGGAGGATCCTTAGGCACGAAGGGGTTCATTTGTTTCCAGAACTGAAGTCTCCTCAGACAAGTGGGTCATTTTTCTAAATCCAGTGTCATTCAGGGTGATCAGCAAAGTAGTCATAAACACTCATTAAATGACTACTGCTCAGTAGATGAACATGTACTTACTGAGCATCTATTATGGCATGAACAATAAATTAGGTACTGTGGGGCTAGAAAGATTTCGAAATTCTGGTCCTATTAACAGTGTACTTTAAACTAGTTGGGTGGATTCTTCTGGGAATAAACTGTAAGTTAAAGATTTAAGTCATTATATGAATACATCCAGCAGATTGATATGGACGTATGTTAGTAATCAAGTGCAGGAGCGGACAAATTGGAATCCAGTGTGGGCTTGAAGGATCCTGTAAATCCAGGAGGCAGGTTAAATGTGTCATACATGCCTAGGAGTTCAGAGGAAAACCATCAAGTGTTAATGAGGATCTTACAGAAATGTTTATAAATGGCTTCACACATTTTCTTTTCTCTGGTATGATTAAGTGTCAAACTTGAACATTCTACCAGGATAAACTTCAGTGAAAATCTTAGTTTCAGGACATCTGATGCTTCCTTTAAATTACCTCTCCAAAATGACTCTATTTCGTGCTGGAAAAGACTCTGAGACATCCATTAAGTCCCTGTGTGATCTTGGACCAATTATTTTATCTTTCTGTTTCAGTTTTCTCATCTTAATAAGGAAGCACAGAGCTAGATAATCTTTATGATCTCTTGTTATTCATGTGTGGTTTCATGAAGAATTCTTTCATTTTTTGGGGGGTAGAAAACAGGGATCAGAAAACCCAGCTGACCTTCTTGCTCCGATTTGTTGATCCATCTCTGCCTTCTCAGTCAGTGTCCTTGCCCTACTTTGCTTGGCACCGACAATTCCTCCATGCTGCCAAGAGAGGGTAAGCAGGCGAAGGAAAGTGGCCTATTCTGTTCTAGTTTGTTATTCAATTCTAAATTATTAATGCCATTCCTGTTCTTCTATCACCTTGAAGTTATTGGATGCCAAGGAGTATTAATAAAGGATAAGTTTCATGAGATCAACAGGAAAGATGCCAAAATATTGCCAATGGTTAGCCAAGCAGAAGGCTGGGGAAACAGGATTAGGAAAAATGAAGGAGTGACAGGAAACACAAGTTTAATCTAATGTCAGAATTCTGAAGTAGGTAAGGAAGAAGAGATATTGTAATTGGGAAGTCTCTATGCAGAATTAAGCCTATGATAAATTAATATCTTTGAGGGGCAATCAATAACAACAAGGTTTGCATTGAGCTGAAAATCTCATTAATAAATAGAAACGTTTGGGCTTGTTTGTTTTGTTTCCCTTAAAATTAACCCTCTGCAGAAAAGCAATTTGAAAGTCGTGGAAAACATGAATCATCTCTAATGAAGAACTATAAACTTGCCTTTAGACAGTCCAGGGCCTGCCTTTGGGATCTGAAATGTGAAGTGGGCACTGACCCAATGTAGAAAGATCTTTGAAATTAAAGACATGAGGCATTTCCCCCAAGAATGTTGTCCGTGGACAGCTGGCTACCACAATTGAGTCTAGCTATTTGATATGTGTTCTATTTAATATGTATTCTCACAAAATACATGTGATCAGGGCAACAGAGACTGGCACTGTGTCTACAAGGCGCCAAGCAAACAATTTTTTAAAGGCCATCCGTAGAAGGCCAATTATTATTTTTTTTATTTTTAAACGAAACTGATTACCAACTAAGCTGGATTTCACTGAAGTGTGGTAGGTGTGATGTGTATATAGCATAGCTTCTGCAAACACTTTTGAATTTCTGGAAATGGAATATTCTTTCACTCTAAAAGTTGTTAGTGATATCTATAGATTAATAAAGGCAAAATCTAACATTAATCAAACACAAACTCTGTGTCAGACACTGTGTTAAGTGCCCTCCATACAGTATTATAATAAATCCTTACAACTTGATCATAGAGTTATAATTATTATCTGCATTTCAGAACGAGAAATCTAAGTCTCAGAAAAGCTAAGTTACCTTGCTCAAGGTCATGCACTCACTAGGAGGGTGGATTCCATCTCTGCCTAACTACATACAGGACCTGGCCTGTTAAATTCCACCATATGTGCTGCACTGTGCATATTAATAACAATAACAGTTAACAGTGAAGTCTCACATATATTGTGTTAGTTAATCCTAATGAGCATCTGAAATGTACATTGTCATCCTCTCTAATACACAAAAGTTAGAACTGTGCCTTTGAAAGGGGAGAACACAAAGTCATGTGCTGGGGGAAGTGTGATAGGACAGGCCCACAGACCCACATCCTTCCCAGCAAGCTACCATATTTCGGAAGGCAGATCACAGGCTTACATTCTCTAGCAAGGAAGTGAGACACAGAACATTGGTGAACGGATGTGATACTGGGGTATGAATAGACCAATGGAATAGAATGTCCAAAAATAGACATTGGTACATGTGGAAATTTAGTATATGATAAATGTTGTCTCTCAAATCACTGGGGAAACAATAGATTTTTTTAAGAAGAAGTGCTGGGACAGCTACAACCACTGGGAAAAAGATAAAACTGGGCCCATACCTCGCACCATACACAAGAATAAACTTTAAATGCATCAGAGATCTCAACGTGAAAAACAAGACCAGGAAGTACTGAAGGAAAACATAGGTAATTTCCTCTTTAACTTCAGTGTAAGGAAAGGCTTTCTAAATAAGACTTAAAATTCAAAGACAAAGGGGTGCCTGGGTGGCTCAGTCAGTTAAGAGCCTGCCTTCCACTCGGGTCATGATCCCAGGGTCCTGCTCAGTGGGGAGCCTGCTTCTCCCTCTCCCTCTGCCTACCACTCCCCCTGCTTGTGCTCCCTCTCTCTCTCTCTAATAAAATTCAAAGATAAAAAAAGAAAACATTATAAATTTGATGACATAATATGATTAAAAAGCATGATTAAAAAAACCCAAAAAACAGCATCACAAAGTGAAAAGACCGCTGAGAATTGGGGGGAAAGTATTTGCAATGCACAAAGTACATCGATATCCTAACAATATGTAAAATCCTTAAAATTGAGAGAAAAGGGACCAAAGGTTCATATAAAAATGAGAAAATACATAAACGGACTATTCTCAATAGTGCTAAATAATGGCCCTTAAGTGTACAAATATATGTTTCATCTTATTTATAATTGTAGAAACACAAATCAAAATGACACCAAAATGCAGCTTGTCATCTATCAGATTGGCAAAACCTTTTCAAGTCTGACAATATATTCTGTTAGTGAGACTTTTGGGAATAAGCCCTCTTATACACTGCTGTGGAAAGGCAAAATAGAAGCCAATGTTATCCATCAGGGGAGGAATTTGGCCACATTTAACATAGTTATATATTCACCTACCTTTTGACCCAGTAACCCTGCTTCTAAGGAATTTATCCTGAAGACACACTTGGAGCAACATAAAAATACGTTCGTACAGGTTTATTCTATGGACTATATTCCTATATGCTAGTAATGAAAGTGTGAGCATTGAAATTAAAAAAAAAAATAGTGCCATTTGTAAACTCAAAAGGCAAATAAAATAAGCATGAATTTCACAAAGTTAAGTACAGAACTTGCATGCTGAAAAGTAACAACATGTTGATGAAAGAAATAAAAGATCTAAATATGGAGAGACATCCTGTGTTCACGGATTGGAAGACTCAACATAGAAAAGATGTCAATTCTCCCCGGATTGATATACAAGTTTACAATAATTCCTCTCAAAACACCAGTAATATATTTAGTAGAGATAAACAGGATTATTCTCAAATTTACATGGAGAGTCAAAGGAATTAGAATAGAGAGAACTAATTTGAAAGAGAATAAAGAAGGAGGATTTAGTCTAAGTGTATATAGTCACAGTAATTAGGACTGCAGATTTTGGTAAAAGGAGAGACACATACATACAATAACGGAATGAAGAACTCAGAAATAGCCCTGAACAAAAATGCCTAACTGAATTTTAAAAACAAAGATGCAAAAGCAATTCAACAAAGAAAAAAAGAGCTTTTTCAAACTGGTACTGAAGCAAGTGGGCATTTCTGCACCCCCGCCCACCAAAAAAAGAATGAACTTCATCGAAGTCTCACACCTGAGACAAAAATTAACCCGAAATAGATTATGGACTTGAGTGAAAAACATAAAACTCTAAAACTTTTGGGGAAAAAATAGAAAATCTTTAAGATCTAAGGCTAAGCAAAGAAGTCTTAGATTTGACACAAAAAGCATGATCCATAAAAGAAAAAGTGGGTAAATTGGGTTTCATCCAGATTAAAAACTTTTTCTCTGTAAAAGAGCCTGTGAAGAAGATGAAAATACAGATTACAATCTAGGATAACATATTTGCACACCGCAGTACCAGCAACAGACTAAAATATGTAAATCTAAAATATGTAAAGAACTTTCAAAACATAACAGAAAAACAATCTTATTAGAACATGGGCAAAAAGACATGAACAAACATTTCATCAAAGAGAATATATTCATGGCAAATAAGCGTAAGACAAGATATTAAACTTTATTAGCCATGAGCAAAATGCAAATTAAAACCACAGTCAGTTATCCCTATATACCTATCAGAATGGCTAAATTAGAAATAGCCACAATACCAAATGTTAGTAAATATGCAGAAAATTAGATCACTTATTCATGGCAGGTCAGAATATAAAATGGTATAGCCACTTTGGGAAACATTTTGGCAGTTTCTTAAAACAAAACTAAACATGCAACTACCACATCACCCAGCAATTGTGCTTGCGGGCATTCATCCCTGAAAACTTATGGTCGCATGAAAACCTGTACAGAAATGTTTATTATTATTAGTTTAAGCTTTGGGGAGAGGAGGGAAGATGAAAGGGATGATTACAGTGATTACTTTGGATTTGTCAGCACTGACTCTTCATTAGTGTGCAGAACAGGGGTGTCCCTGGTACCACAGGCAGCTTTACTCTTAATAGCCCCAAACTGAAGTAACCCAAATGTCCTTCAAGGATTGAATGGTTACCCTGTGATACACCCATACTATGAAGTACTACTCAGCAATAAAAGAAACAAACTATTGACACACACAACACCCTGGGTGAGTCTCCAGAGAACTACCTTGAATGGAAAAAAGCCAGTCCCAAAAGGTTATGTAATACACGATTCCATTTATAAAACATTCTTGAAATGGCAAAGTTATAAAAATGGAGAACATAGTAATGACTGCCATAGATTAGATGAGGGTGAGGGAGGAGGGAATTGTGTGTGGCTCTAAAAGGGCCAAAAGAGGGATGCTTGTGTTGATGGAAATATTCCGTTTCTTGCCCATCAGTGTCAATATCCTGGCGTGATATTGCACTATGATTTTGGAAGCTGCTAACTTGGGAGGGAACTAGTAAAGGGTATATGGAGATTATCTAAACTATTTTTTACCCAACTGCATGTGAATCTACACTTATCTCAAAATAAAAGCTTAATTAAAAAAAAAGTCACCTGTAAATATCATGTGCCTTGGGATAGGATAACACTACCAAGGACACAACTTCATTTCTGTGGTATTTCTGTCAATCTTGAGGCCAATCTCAAGGAAACACTTTACAAATAATCAGACACTACTTTGCAAAACATCAGAGTATCGAAGACAAAAGAAGAATGAGGATTGTTGCAGATTAAGGTAGACTAAGGACGACTATGTACAATGTGGGGTCCTGGATCTGATCCTGGATTGGAAAAAAAGGACATCACTGGGAAAATTGGTAAAATTTGCAAGTTTGTAGATTAGATACTATTGCTTCAGTGTTACCTTTCCTGATTTGGGTAATCACACTGTGATTTGCGGGAATCTGGGTGAAGATTGTACAGACATTTTAATACAATTTTTTTCCATTTTTTTGGAAGTCTGAAATTATTTTTTTTAAGATTATTTATTTAGTAGATAGAGAGAGAGAGAGAGCACACGCAGGGACAGTGGCAGGCAGAGGGAGAAGCAGACTCCCTGCTGAGCAAGCAGGCTGATATGGGGCTCCATCCCAGAACCCTGGGATCATGACCTGAGCCGAAGGCAGATGTTTTACTGTCTGAGCCACCCAGGCGTCCCGTGTTGGAAATTATTTTAAAAATAAGAGCATAAACAACTTTAAATATCTTTAAATTATAAATTGATATTCGATAAATAATGAGGAAAATAAAGACTTGTCATTTGTTTATTGCTTAATGAAACCTAACACCTAAAACCTTAAACACTACCCCCGCCCCCCCAGGATGGAGGCCAGGTACTGCTCACTCGCACAGACAGGGGGACTCATCTCCAAGAGTCCAAGTGGCACATTGCAGGGTGCTCATTTCAAAATAGGGAGTGGCAGATTTTTCTTTTCCATGATAAAGAATCATATGCTTCAGAAGAACTGAGTTATGCAGGCTCAGAAAATAGATTTTTAAGCCCGAGAATAATTCTAATTCTTATTCTCTCAAACCTATTTGAGTTCCTTTCTTTTCTTTCAAAGGAGAGCTTGCAGCCTGAGTGGGCTGCTGTTGTGACTCGCGCAGCAGTAGCTGTTTAATGCATCTCGGCCTGACAGTGGGAGAATCGGATCCCCTCCACCTGTCATCTCCATCCTTTGGATTCATTTATTTTTCTGCTCTGCCTCTCTGTTCTGGGGTAACAGCGGCGAAGGCAGCGTGGTCTCCAGCAGCAGTCAAAGCGGCATAAATATTAGTGATAATTGTATGGTACAGTAATTGCAAATAGCGGTGATTAATTCTTACAATAATAGCTGTCCTAAGAACAATTGATTTTCCTTCTAGTCGAGCCCAAGTTTCCCATGAGAAAGCTTTAAAATGGTTATTATTATTAGTTTAAGCTTTGGGGAGAGGAGGGAAGATGAAAAGGATGATTACAGTGATTACTTTGGATTTGTCAGCACTGACTCTTCATTAGTGTGCAGAACAGGGGCGTCCCCGGTACCGCAGGTTAGAAGTACCGCCCTGTGGCGCAATATCAACCTGACTCCAAAAGGAGGGAGAACCGGAACTCCCTGAATGTGCCTGTCACAGTCCCAGCCGAGAATTTCCCTGCAATGCCGATGACATAGCACAGGAAATGAAAAGGCAAATCCTTACCTCTTACCTCAAGAGAAGTGATAACTCTCTTGCAAGTCTTATCCAACACTGTGATTTATTTTTGATACCTTCCTGATATATCTAGCTAAGTATTACCATCTCCACTGAATGTACGCTAATGGAAATATGAGGCAGTAAATTGCTTCTTTCAGACCATTAAAGAAGTCAGTGATGATCCATGGCTCCTACTTTTAATGATCAAATTAAGAAGCTATACCCACATTTCAGGGCTAGTTTCCCTCACTGCCCGCTCTTCACCCTTCTTCTTCTTAGTGAAGCCCACATGTAAATGAACACCCGATAAATTTATCATCATGTGTTCACTATTTCACTAAATCCAATCATTCTATTAGTATGATAATTTAGAAATTTCTCTTAGTGATAAACATCACAGTTTTATTTTGGTTACTCTCTAACCGTGGGAAAAACAATTCCTAAATTTATCAACTAGGGTCCAGTCTTCTTATCTCTTGCCCAAATGAATCATTTGATTTTTGAGTGCTATATACTTGCATGCATAAATTGAATAGTAGCAATAAGGGTTTTAATGTTCACAATACATTTGACACTTACTGGCCCTATATCCACTTTCACCTACTTGTCCTTCCAAATAGTCATGTACTCAGAAACTGATTAGCAATTTCCTATTTTTCTCAGATTTTACTAGACTCTAAACCTCATGAAAGCAAGTACTCACCCCTATATCCTTGGCACATTCTTATGTCCTTAATACCTAGGGCAGTGTCTAATACAGCCCTGGCACATTGTAGGTGATCAAGAAATATATGCTGAATTGACAGATGGATGGATTGTGCACCTATTACATCCATTTATTTCATAAATACTGACTTTTTTGGTTGGGCACCATATTAATCCTTTCTGACCACATTCCTCCAGGAGACAGGGGTTTTGACTGAATCAGTTAGCTATTGCTACATAACAAATTACTCTGAAACTTAGCACTTTTTAATAATAGGTATTTATTATCTCACACGGTTTCTGAGGGTTAGGAATCTAGAAGGTCCAGGCTCATGGTTTCTTACTAAGTTTCAGTTAACCCATTGACCAAAACTATAGTCACCTCAAGGTGCAATTGGACCAGGGGAGTCTAATTCCAAGCTCACTCATGTGGCTGTTGGTAGATCTCAGTTCCTTGCTTGTGGTTGACCAGATACTTCCGCTCCTTGCCATGTGGACCTCTTGCTATGGTTGTTTACAACATAGCTCACAACATGTCTTCCCCAAAGCAAGTAATCTGAAAGAGAGAGAGAGAGACAAGATGAGTAATTCCATACAAAATGGAAAGAGCAAAATTTTATTAGCTAATCTTAGGATGACAAACTATCATTTATTGGTCACAAAAACCAATCCTGGTATGATCCCACACAAGAATGTAAATATCAGGAAGCAGGCATCATCAGGAGTCAACTTGGAGACTGGTTAGTAGAATCCAACATTTTACCTATAGCCTTCCATTCTAAGCATATTATATTATTAACTAATGAGTTAGTTTAGATGAGGAAGATGATTCTTTAAGTGAAAAAGACCAGAGCCATCTAGGATTTGAGAACCTCTGTAGTGGGAATTATGTTAATTTCATCTCACAAGATTTCAACACTAATCCTAAATGTGAAAACATTGAGGGTAAATTTGGGGGTGGGAGGCCAGGGTGGAAAAAGAAGAAAACCAACTGAGGGGGTTGGCAAATGTGTTTGCATAGACAACAATGGGTACTTCTTAATTTCCTAAATATTAACCTCTTTGAGCAGGGAAATCCCATATTTCCACCAAAAGTTGAAAGGCCCACCTTAGTAGTGTGAAACAGGTAGTGGGGATGGTTGATGGGTTAGTAGAATGACTGTATAATTTATTGTCCAAATGAAGACACTATTTAGAGCAAAAAGGAGTGCTATTAATAACTATGCCAAGGCAACAAGCATAAATTGAGATGGTCCAGGACAATCTTGGACACATGTTCACCCTGTAAATTAGAACCATATATTTTGGGCCATTTTTACTGTGAGGAGCCTGGAATAGTGATTCTGGCAAACAGTCCCTTGAAACTTACCTTTTGTGTTTTCCACATGAATATCTCGCCCAGAAAAGAAAAAAAAAAAAATAATAGAGACAGAAGCAGGCAGCACAGTGCACTATTTCTTGACAAAGGACAACCTCTTGGGGAAGGATTGATTTGTAAGGATGTTGTCTATGAATTCATGTCCCTCTCAAGGAAATTACCAGTCATTAGGGATTTGAGCAAATCTTTTACTGCAGTTTTCCTCATATCAGTTGCAAATAGAGAGTCTGTTTAATTTTGCAAAATTTCTTTTCATATGCATCTAATTAAAGTATCTGTTGAGTCCATCATGTTGTGTTCAAGTTAATTGAATAGAAAAAAATTTTAATGGTCCTCTATTAGATTTTCCTGGTTAATGTCACAGGCATCTATTGATTTTTTTTTAATTAGAGATTTTTGTTAATGGATTTGCACAAATTAAAATCTGTCTAATAACTAGTGTTCCTCTGGCAGTTCTCAGGACACTTGCTGGGATTTTGGCAAGCCCCCCCGATGAAATTTTGGGGAGTCTGCCTTTTCAATGACAGATTCTAAAGAATACTAAAATAAGCTTAGAATTCCTGCTGATAGACTTCGTTACTCCATGGTTCTTTTCCTCCTCTTAAAAATAAGATTTTTAGAGAGATTCTAAGGGAGACAAGTGTATAGATAGTAACACTCATTTGTACCTAAACAAAGACTATCAAGCCTAATGCACTAGATCCCACTGGAATTGCTGGAACTCTAGGTAGAAAGTTGTGCACCTGATTTTTGGGCTTGCCTCTAATGAGAGCAGAATCACTGAAGGGCCAGCTTGGATTTTTAGCAAGGCTATAAATATAAGAAACAATTGTATCCAGGGTGATTAAATTATAATGCACTCCTCCATTACCTCTTCTTTTGAATCCTCAAAACACAAATAAAAGAAGCCACAACAGTTGTCAGGAGGCTTTGGTTAATCTTAGATATTTACTCATGGTTTTGTTTTGTTTTGTTTTCTAGAAGTAACGTTTAGCCCTAGACTTGACACACCACAGTCCTGTTCTTGGTAGTTTAAGAGGATTTAAGGTCAGAAAGGGGTTGTACGATATCTTACTGTACCTTGTTTCTTTCTAGCAAATCACTTAAAATTCATTCTAGACTTGAGTCTGCTGTAAGACAAAGAGAAGCCTGAGCGAAGCTCAAGGATAAAATAAAGTGACTTCAAGGTCAGCATCTGGACTGGGAGAAAGACAAAGATGAGGTAACAGCAAAGGAAAAAGAAAGCCTTCACCTTCAGACTGGTGAGCTTTGGAGTTGTTTAGAGCATACCCATCCTCTTTTAAAAATGGAAGAAGAAACTGGAGGGTATTATGCTGAGCAAAATAAGTCAATCAGAGAAAGACATGTATCATATGATCTCACTGATATGAGGAATTCTTAATCTCAGGAAACAAACTGAGGGTTGCTGGAGTGGTGGGGGGTGGGAGGCATGGGGTAGCTGGGTGATAAACATTGGGGAGGGTATGTGCTATGGTGAGCGCTGTGAATTGTGTAAGACTGTTGAATCACAGACCTGTACCTCTGAAAAAATAATACATTATATGTTAAAAAAAAAAAAAGAAGAGAGCAGGAAGGGAAAAATGAAGGGGGTGGAAATCAGAGGGGGAGATGAACCATGAGAGACTGGACTCTGAGAAACAAACTGAGGGTTCTAGATGGGAGGAGGGTGGGGGGATGGGTTAACTGGGTGATGGGTATTAAAGAGGGCACGCACTGCATGGAGCACTGGGTGTTATATGCAAACAATGAATCATGGAACACTACATCAAAAACTAATGATGCAATGTATGGTGATTAACATAACATAATAAAATAAAATAAAATAAAATAAAATAAAATAAAATAAAATAAAATAAAATAAAATATAAAATAAAAAAGAAAGATCCGCTAATAAACCTCATCTTCACAGAATCAGATTACGGGAGAACTATCACTGGTTGCTCTTAACCAACGGTCCAGTTGACCTAGCAGGTGCCACATACTCAAGTCTATGCAGACTCAAACTAATCTCACTGCTGTTAATTCATTTCCTTTTATTCCTGTGAATAAAATCAGGAAGTCACCAAAGACAATAACAAAGCCCACTTGGCTTCACGTGTTGCCTAAAGATCCTTCCATTTATACTTTTAAGGTTCTGCAGCCCCATCTATTCACCCAAATCATGCCCATGCCAGGCCTCCATGAAAGCTCCCTGCACACTACCGCTAAAATTCATCTCGTCTTTCCTGTATCTGAATACTGCAGTGTATACAATATATAGGATAAACTTGAGTACTTAATCATATGCTGTTTTTCATTATCTTTTAGCGGTTCATATAAATCATAGGGAGGTAATATTTTGAAAATATATTTATGCAGTTTTATCTTATACTTCCTGATATTGACTTCCCCACCAACTCCCTCTCCTTCTAACATACCCCGCTTTCCTTCTTTCTTTCCAAAAACATATATTAGGAGTTTTTCAAGAGAAATTGATGTAACAGTCAACAATTTTTATCCTGCCTCCTATGTGTCAGTCACTATTCTAAGCACTTTCATGTGAAAGCTCATATAATGTGAACAACAACACCTCGTTTTACTGGTGAAGAAACTGAGGCCCAGAGACACTACAGAATTTATCAAAGGTCACAAATCTAGTAAGTGATGGAGCAGAAATCCAAATTCAGCATTGTTGCTTCTGAGTGTGTGCTCTTAACCATCCCACCAAACAAAGAGAAAGAGTTTAAGTTAAACTTCTGGTACCCAAATTGGATTTTGCAGCAAGCTGAAGGCCTGACATTCAGTTTTTGTTAATAGATGAGCGCCTAGGTGGCAGACCATGAACCAAGTCTAGATTAAAGGTGGCCTAAAACGGTCTGGTTCATGAAAAGAGGCAGCGCTGGGCTAAGACTTCAAGGCAGAGGCACCTGCTCATGCTGCGGGCCGGATAAAACCATTCACCCCTACCTGGGACCAGACCAGAAGACAGAACCACCGGGCCACTCCACACGGGCATCCAGGGATGGACGATCTAGAGCAGATCAGAGAACTCCTCTTCTTCTCCCAAACTTCCATAAAAATGCAGTAAGCTCCCTCTCACATCCAAATACCATTTTGCAGTAGTGAGGTGGGAGTAGGGGGCTAGGGTTTGTCACAGAACTCGGATGAATTAGAAAAAAATATTAAGGTTGTTTTCATTGTACATCTAAATTGTTCTCTGAACAAATTTGAAACCTCACTATTTGGTTACATGATTTGATATTTTCTCCTCTCCAAGCTAAGCCCCTTAAGATTAAGGAGTGGTGTATTCTTCTTCTGTACTTCCTGCTGGCTCAGCTCACAAGTGGGGGAAGTAGGTGCCCAGGATTATTTGTTGACACACTGCCCCAAGTCCTAGTGAAGGGAATGAATCTCTCTAGTACCTTTTCCCAGCCAATTAAAAGAAAGAAAATCACACACTTATGTGGTTCTGTTTGGAACAATTTTCTTTCCTCGCATCTAACAGTCTTGGTAAGTGTTGGTTTGGGAATCAAATTTGGCCTTGCTACAGCGTCCTCTGACTATGTTATAACCCAGGGAGCAGCTCCAAAACCAGACAGGCCAATTAGTGGTGCATCTAATTTTTGTAATTTCCAAAACACTCCACCACAATGAGGCTATTACAGGAAAATTAACCTCTAGCTGTTGAAATCACTCAGTGTGGAGTTTAGCCACGGCACGAAACAAGGCTGACTTACATAGAAAGGAAGCATGGAGCTTTTCTTTTCAAACAACTATGGGAAAAGTCAGCCAAAATATGGAAACCTTGTTATTCTACTGACTTTTACATTTTTTGGCAACCAGACAGCTGAGGGCAGACTTCAGTGAGAGAGGCAATAGAGTGGAATCAGTTTGGAAGGATAGGTTTTCACCCAATGGCCTTGGGTGAATGAGCATGAAGAACACAAACTAGAGAGTCAGAGAAAGGAAGAAAGCAAACCGCTTCCAAGACAATGTCTGGCACAAAGAGGACAAGAGTTGAATGCTTTAATGAATTAATGAAGATTTGAAGTGGATATGTGTCAGGTAACATAATTAGGTATATTCTCAAAAGAGTGGAGGGTGGAGAGATTTTTTTCAAAAAATCAAATCTGAAATAAATTCTGTTAGTGAACTATGCCAGGACCTGTTATTGTTGTGTTTTAATAAGGAAAAAAGTAGTTTTTGAGAAATCTAGGTTTGCAAATTTGTGACTTCCTTTTTTTTTTTTTTTTAAACACAGACCATTTTTGGTGACCTGACCTGATGTCTTCTCAGGAAGTAAAACCTAAAGAGGAGCTTCACACACTTCACACATCAGACCAATGCCGTAAAATCCCCTAACAACTCCTTCCTTGAGACATGTACGCAGCAAGCTTTTACCTCCCTTGCTATATCCTGAAATGAATCTGAGTTAGAGTTCTGAGAAGCTGCCTTGTCTACAAATGTAATCTGAAGTTCTGGGTATTTCTTCAACAAGCAAACCCAGTTAGAAATCACCTTTAGTTTAAAAGAATTTAGCAGGGAGCTCTACTCATCTACCAGGTTGGTGAAATGAAACCTCCAGCTACTTAGTATTAAAGGCACCGATAGGATGTTAAATTTCTTATTGGACCCGTCTGATCCTCTCTCCAGGTTGTAAGCTTATTGCTGCTTACACGGCCTGGCCAATGAGGCCTGGGAGCTAATCACTGTTTCTCTGGCAATATCCAATACCTAACTAGAATTTTTATAAAAGCAAGAATGAAAAGATGTCTGGGAGGATGAACACCTACCTCCCCAGCCCACAGCACAACTGTGTCAGTGCAGAGAATTCAGAGTTCCTCCCTGGGACTTGTCAGATAGGCATGGGAAGGAACAATGTTTCTTTCTTTCTTCCTTCCTGTCTTCCTTCCTTTCTTCCTTCCTGTCTTCCTTCCTGTCTTTCTTCCTTCCTTTCTTCCTTTCTTCCTTTCTTTCTCTTTCTTTCTTCCTTCCTTTCTTCCTTTCTTCCTTTCTTTCTCTTTCTTTCTTTCTTTCTTTCTTTCTTTCTTTCTTTCTTTCTTTCTTTCTTTCTTTCTTTCTTTCTTTCTTTCTTCTTTTTAAGATTTTATTTATTTACAGAGAGAGAGAGCACAAACAGGGGGAGCAGGAGAGGGAGAAGCAGGCTCCCCACTGAGCAGGGAGCCCAATGCGGGGCTTGATCCCTGGACCCTGGGATCATGATCTGAGCCAAAGGCAGACGCTTAACCAACTGAGTCACACAGATGCCCCAGGAACAATGTTTCTTATACTTCACTTCACATAAATCGCCTGAGGATTGTATGAGAAATGCAGATTCTGACTCAGGAGTTCTAAATGGGGCCAAGATTAAGCATTTCTAACTAGCTTAAAGGTAATGCTGGTGCTGCTGGCTTAGGGGCCACATTTTGAATGCAAGGCATGAGATAACATGGCATTTATTTGGAATCAAAAATAAAACTTGTAGAGTTCAGTCTCTGCTGTTTTTTGTTGTTGTTTTGTTTTGTTTTGTTTTTGGTCCTCATTACTATCTGTGTAAGTACATAAATACCAGTTTAAGAACTCTCAAGCTGCAAACAGTTGTGGTTATGTGGGGATGGAAGTAAAAACAGAACCATTTTTAGCGGGGGGAGATCAAATAAACATTATCCTTCACATGGGACCAAATGAGGCAGAATTCTGTGCTCCTGTTCAGGGCTACATCGACTGAAGGTTTGAAGTTCAGGGAAGTAGCTTAACCTTTACAAAAGCAAAGGGAAAATGCTGCCGAGATGGGTATTAATCAGAAGGCGACGGGAGTAATCCTAAATGGCTTCCCTTATAGCAATAATAAATAATCAGCAATTTTCACTTTGCCCCTATGTAAAGGCTCTCAAGCCACTTCGCATATTTAATGCCAGGAATTCTCACATTACTAAATAATAAAATGAAAGACAGATACTTCAGTGTGATGGAGACACAGGTACACCCTACATCTATGTTGTGAAATATGAACACGAATGTGCAAAAGGAGCAGCTCACCCAACAGAGTCAACAGCCAAGCTATGAATGAACAACAAAGGTCTGCATTTTACAGAGTCACTTTTACAGATGCTTTCGTGGGGCACCTGGGTGGCTCAGTCGGTTAAGTGCCCGCCTTCAGCTCAGGTCATGATCCCAGAGTCCTGGGATCAAACCCCGTGTTGGGCTCCCTGCTCAGTGGGGAGCCTGCTTCTCCCTCTGCCCCTCCACCCCACCCCCATCCCCGCTCATGCTCTCTCTTTCAAATAAATAAATAAAATCTTTAAAAAAGAGACCCTTTTGTGAAGCCATTATAGCATAAAAAATTCTCATGAAAATAACAAACCCAACAACGTATAAACTGGGGAGTAGATTGTCCTTTCCAAAGAAAGGACAGAACCAGGGAAAGTCCCAGAAGCATATATGCTGTGAGTTATAGAGTGTTATTTATACTCCCTGCCAATAATATTTTTAAAAGGCAAAAACATCTAAAGAAAAAACAGATTGAACTCAGGATTACACAGAAATATTATATATTGAGATTAGATGATCCAGCTGTATGTCTGCAAATTAACTTTAAATAAGAGACAATAAAACACCTAAAGCATGGTTAGGGCATGCATGAATCTTCGAAATCTACAGCTTGCATTAAAGACCATGTTTGAATCTAATGGAAATTAAATTAGTGTGATGGAGAGCAAACTTGTGAATATTTCAGAGTTTATTGAAAAAAAGAGAAATATGGAATCCTGATGATATAGAAGGAAGAGAATGAGTAATGATGTAACGTATATATATAATTGGTGTTTCTGAGAAAGAAGACAAATCAAACAGAAGCAATAATTTAAAATATGATAGAATCTTTCCTACATTGAATAAAGTCATGATTCTGTGGATTAAAATCATTCCTGAGTACATGTGACAGTGTAAGTAAAGACTAACTTCCACATTTCCACATTTAACCTGGTGAAATTTTTAACTTTGAAGCATAGAGATGATTATAAGTTCTAGTTATTTTTGTTGCAGAAAAAAAAAAAGCTCCTTCAAAACTGAAAATAATATTGTCATGCTCACAGATTATGTGGGTCGAGTATGTGGAAAGCACTCAGTGAGGACTAGTTGAAGACAAAATGCACCTGAAATGTAGATGTGATTTTGTTCAGGCTTTTGCAGTAGGGAATGATGTTCATTAATGAGGACCATCACAGAAAAAAGAAAGGGGCAGGTGGTCCTTTGTGGTTGGGTGTTTCCTGGCATACAAGGGTGGGAGGATTTCTCAGACTTCCCCACTTTCTGGGAACACAGGGCTCCAATAATGTTCAACAGTGTTAAAGGCTTATCTCTGTCCCACAGCATGGAGGAACTTAGCTGGGAATTTCTGATGGTTGGAGATGACCTGAAGGCTTCTTTATTCACACATCTGTTGTATTGGCCAGCATGTCCTGAGGGCTAAGATGGCAAACTGAAGTGTGGCCTCTCTGTGGAGCTTGGCTTTCTCACAGCATGGTGACCTCAGGGTGATTGGACTTGTTCTATAGTGGCTCAGGGCGACAGGAGTGCATTTGCCAAGCAAACCAGACAGAACGGCATTCCCTTCTGTGGCCCAGTCTTGGCCATCATACAGCAACACTCCCACCTTATTCTAGTGGTCCAGTCACAGGTCGCAGCCACAAGACCCCAGCTGAGAGGAAATAGATGCCCCATTCCAACTGCAAGAGTGTCGACGAATTTGTGGCCTTGTAAAAACATAGCCACAACCAACACTCTGACTATAAATGTTATATATTCTGCCACATGACTTATCCAATTGCAGCAGCCATGCAAGGTCTAGGATCTGATTATCCATATTGGGTCCAGGTGCATAGGACATTCTTCTGATGTGGGTCTTCCAGAATGGTTCCTTCCTTCTGGTGATCTGGGAGCACAGCAGACTAGTCACCTCTGTCATGCCCAACCAACAAACAATAGTGGAACAGGCATAAGATAATAGATAATAAGATGAGAGCTAGAAGGCATATTCCTGCTTAAAAACAGGGAAATGGGGTGCCTGGGTGGCTCAGTCGGTTAAGCATCTGCCTTCAGTTCAGGTCATGATCTCAGGGTCCTGGGATCAAGCCCCTCATCGGGCTCCTTCCTCAGCGGGGAGCCTGCTTCTCCCTCTTCCCCGCCCCCACTTTTGCTTGCTCTCTTTCTGTCTCACAAAAATAAATAAATAAAATCTTTAAAAAAACCCAGGGAAATGGAAGCCACACAGCAGTCACTGTGATTAGGGCTGTGTTCTATCCCTTGGGGGTTGTTTGTATCAGGGTTCTCTAGAGAGACAGAAAGAAGAGTATATATTTGTGTGTAGAGAATAACATGTGTGTATACATGTATATATATGAGTACATAAATAAATGTAAATTTTTAGGGAAAGATATATATATATATATATACACACACACACACACACACACACATGTATCTCTATCTCTATCTGTCCAGAGAGAAAGATTTGTTTTAAGGAATTGGTTCATGCAATCGTAGGGGCTATCGAGTCTGAAATCTGCAGGCAGCCTGCAGACCCGGGGAAGAGCTGATACTGTGGCTGGAGCCCGGACGCAGTCTGGAGGCAGAACGCCTTCTTTTTTGGAGGACTTCTGTCTTTTCTCCTAAGACCTTCAACTGATTGGATGAGGCCCATCCACATTATGGAGGGTCATCGACTTTACTCAAAGTCTGCTGATGTACATGTTAATCACATCTACAAAATACCTTCACAGCAACATTTAAATGGAAGTTTGACCCAAAACTAGACACCATGGCCCAGCCAAGTTGTTGACACATAAAATTAAAGCTCACATTTTTCTTCCCTGTTCTTGGCTCTACCCTCTAAGTCATTGCTCTTTTCCCAAGGAAAATTGTGTTTGCAAATGAATAGGGAGCTCAGGCCTGGAGCCCAAAGCCTCTGTATGTTGTAATGTTTGTACTGTCTCTGTGTCTTTGGGGTAAATAAAACATTTGCCTCTCCTTCTTCCTCCTCCTCATTGTATAAAAGCTAACTCTGAAAGATAACGCCCTGTGCTGTCCTAAGTATGATGCGTGAAGGAACTCACTTAATCCTCCCAGTAGCCCCGTCAGAGAGGCATTAACTTCTTCTCTTCCATTCAGGGCAGCAACTGAAGCAACTGGAGAGGGGTTTGCACAAAATCACACAGCCTTACTCAGCAGGGCTGGGACTCTAACCAAGTACTTTGTCCACACACTTACAGCTACTGCACAGTGTACGTCACATGTGAGTAAAAGCTTTTACTGGCCTGACTCACCTTCTCTCAACCAGCAGCGCCAGCATGCTAATATTTTCAACTAATTGACTAAAATGTAGTGAACATAGTAGAGGCAGTCATCTTGGTTATGAAAAACAGACATCTGTCAACTTTAGTTAGAGCTTTTGGAAATGGCCAGGAAGAGCAAGGCTGATGAACTAATAGATCATCTTTATCGTGTAAAGCTAGGGGGAGGGATGGTGCAGGGAATTCAGCCGCAAACAGCCTACTGACTAATTCTGTTGAGCCTGCTTGAGGAGCAGAGGAGAAGCTTCCCATTTTATGACTTCTCTCTGTTCTTTGAGGAGAGAAGAAAAGGTATGCTGGTAGAATATAGCAGTGGTCACATGTTCTTTAATTACTGTGCTTCTCACATCCAAATAATTGGCTGTTCTCCAGAATTTTCAATGAGTTGCCAAAGAAAAAAAGTCATATCGCAAGAGCTGGAAGAAGAAAGGAGCAGGACACGGTTGAAACAGGGCTTCTATTTTGGGATCTTGCTTTTTTTCGCCTCCTCTCCTCCCTTTGATTCTTCTGTTGTGTTTTTCCTATTCTCTTGAACTTTTGGGGGGCGGGGAAGGAAAAAAAGAAAAGAAACTTCGTATATACATTTTCCTCCCTTTCTTTTCCAATAAGTCAAGAAGTCAAGAAGAGGAGAAAAGTCACATCTAAGGAGTTTGAAGGAAGCAACCACTTTGCAGTGGAAAGGCGCAGAGGTCTCCAGGAGCTGTCCCAGATTCTAGAGGGCATTCTCTTTGCCCCCCACCCCGCTGCCCTGCCTGAAATTGGAGCAGATGCCTCTGCCGGCAAGCCATCTGTTTGGCCACGTGCAAGGGCATCCTACGGTTTTCGTGTGAGATCTCTTTGCCTAATTCAACAGTGTGGCAGATTGGGGATATGAAAATCTAGTGTTCGATAGGGATCTGCCTTCACTTATTGAACTCCTCCTTTTCCCGGAGTCTGTTTTTAAATAGAGTGAACACACTGTATGTGATTGCCTCGAACCCAAAATTCAGCCTCTGGAACAGGGGATGGTAGAAGCTGGAGAGCAAGAATGATGTGTTCGATCAGAGATGCCAGAAAGAGAGCATCACCTTTAACCAGTCACTCATTGGGGCCGGGGGCCAACAAAGCAATAATCCCTCCCAGAAGGTCCCTGGGAATATCCCTAATATCTTCCTCGTTCCTCAGCATTGCCCTTTTCTAGTCCCCTTAATTGAACTAGATATTGAACCAGAGACATTCACTGTGGACCTCTGCTGAAGCCCCTCAACTCAAAACATTTGGAATGAGTTGTCCAGGAACACTTGGCAAAGAGCAATTAAATGCCACCCTGCACGCTCATGCTTAATTATCTTGTTAGGGACACACTGTAGGTCATTGCATCTAAATGCAAATTTTTATATTTGAGATTTTTATTGTATTTGAGAAGTCAAACGATTGCTACTTTATATGGAAAGGGATTGCGGCTGATTAACTGTGGGACCCCAGGTGAGCAACAATGAGACAAATATTTCCTTGATTCCTTTAGAATAGACTCTTCCTCACCCCCATTATGTTTCCTTTCCTGAAATTTTATTTCTCCTCTTGGGCTGCTGGGTTCATTTTGCTGATGAGGAAGATGAGGATAAATAGCACTTTGAAGAGCAGATTACAATAAAGCACTAACATGGAGGTATGGGACAACTTGCCCAAAGACTGATGTTTGTTGCATCTGGGGGCTAACCATTCTATCAGTGATTTTCCAACTTTGGACAATATTTTTCAGCATTACACCTACACCCACTACATATATATAAAATCTCATGAACCTACACTTGATCTTATTATTATACTTTATTTTCTATTTTATTCTGCTCCATTCTATTTTTTTTTAAATCTTTAAATGCTGATTGCAACCCAGTTAAAAGATTTTACAACCCAATAAGGAATCTTGATCCTCAGTTTAAAAAAAAAGAAAGGGGGATAAATTGCATTAGATGTTGCTCCTGCTCGTAGTATTTCTAAGCTTTATTAAATCCCCAAATGAATGATGGAAAAGTGTTCCTAAACAATACCACCAGCCCAAAGTGCTAATTATAAAGGGCCAGCCTAGAATCAGATAAAGCAGCAGGACTGAGAGCAGCGACACGAGTGTGCAGTGGAATTTGCTGAAGATGGCGTGCTTGGCAGCAGAAAGTGTTCCCCAGCGTGTTGGCATTATGTTTAAAATGATGCCAGCTTCCAAGGGCATTTTAGGTTCACAAATGGAAATGCTGGTTGTGCTTAAATGGTTCTTGGGCACTGCTCCCTCTCTCCATCACCCCTGCTCAGACTGTTAGACCACCGGGGGTCTTATGAGGTAAGATGACCTCATGTCCGATGCCGGCCGTGCCTATCATTTCTCTCACTACCTTCCTGACTGAGTTTGTTGTCATTACCTTTCACGGCATTCTTTTATGGTTAACAGGTCTATTTTACAGATTCTGACTTGTCATTCAATTTGCATCCTTTGTCGTGAGTAGCCCTCAGTTAATCTAGAGCCCAAAACATTAACGCTAAACATTCCAACTTAACTAAGATGGAGTAGAAGGGAAATTATAAACTCCTGGAGAGAAGAGAGGGATGGGAGGGGGCAGAGGAAGAAAGAGTACAGAAAATATCGACTGAATGTCTTCTCTTTGAGACACAATGCAAAAGGCATAATGTTTTATTTAATAATAACAATCCCATTAAGATGATGGTAATTAATCCTATTTATTTGAAAATGATCTTCAGAAAGGTTGAGCTAAATTTTCCAATGTCACATAGCTAGTAAGTGATATGGATTAAAATATAGGTCTGAGCCTTATTCATGAAAGCCAAGACATGGAAACAACCTAAGTGTCCAGGAAGGCATGAATGGATCAAGAAGATGGGATCTATAGCTACATAGAAGTAGCATAGTGACGATGAAATATTTTGCAGCCCTGAAAATGAAGGAAATCTTGGCATTTAGGAAAACTTGAATGGACCTTGAGGGTATTATGTTAAGTGAAATAAGTCAGATGGAGAAAGACATGTACTGTATGATATCACTTATGTGTGGAATAGGAAAAGGACAAATTCAGAGAAACAGAGGGTAGAATGCTGGTTATTTGGGGTAGGGGCTGTGCAGAAAATGGAGAGATGTTGGTCAAAGGGTACAGACTCCCAACTATAAGATTACCAAGTTTGGGGATCTAATGCTCAGTATGGTGATTATAACTAATAATACTGCATCATACACTTAAATGTTGCTAAGAGAGGAGTTCTTAAATGTTCTCAGCACAAAAGAAATGGGAACTCTGTGTAAGATGGTGATGATAGCTAATACTATGCTGGTGATCATGTTGCAATTTGTAAATGTATCAAATTAACATGTTATGCACCTTAAACTTACACAATGTTAGTATCAGTTATACTCAATAAAGCTGGAAGACTAAATAGAAATAAAATCTCCCCCCTCACCCCAAATACAGGTCTGCCTGGGTCTTCAGAGAACATTCTTGCTAACATGCATAGGGACTATATCAATTGGAACTTTGACAAAGAAAATACACTCCTGATATTGTATCTCCACACTCAAAATTTCCCTACAAATCTGTAAACTCCAAGAAGACATTTGAGATAGAATAAAAGCTGAGCTTGCGATCATGAGATTAACTTTCTAGATCACTTGATGGGTCAAGCAAGATATTCTCCTTTGGGACTTGAGTGAGGAAGATAAAAGAAGCAGAGAGGAGGGAAGGAAAGTCAGGGATGGTGGGGGAGAAAGAGAGATTTAATTAGATACACCACTCCAGGAGGAAAAAAAATGTGGGATATATCAGTTCTCTCAGATAACAGAAGTTATCATGGAAAAGGTTTGATTCAAAACCAATTGTCAGCGTCCCCTTTCTTCCCTGTAATCACGATCCACTGTGCAGATTTGGACTTTGTTCCTGATTGCTTTAGACATGACCTCTTTTTAGAGCCCTAACCTTTGAAAACTTTCCATCAAATCAAGTTGATGTTTTTATGATTGTTACTTAATGTTTTTGTGTAAGGAAGTTACCTATTTATAATTGAAAACAAGGAGAGATAGTTTTATTGTGGTTTGGTAGATACTCCCTAGAAGAGGGGCCCTCTGCCAGGTGCTAATTAGATTCCTGTTATATTTTGGCTTCACGCTTCCCACACTAGGGTGAGGAAGAGCTGGGGGAGGGTGTGGAGGGATGGAAGATAATTGAACAAGATAAAAAGTGAATGCTCGTTAAATTCCAGAATACAGGAGGACTCATTTCATATGATAGGGCTGTAAATATGACTTTTAATGAAATTATGACACGGTTGCCAATAAAAGTCATTTATTCTGCAGTATTACAGTTAATTATACACAGCTGGAGCCATTTAGGGCCTGTCCCATGTTAGCTTTGCCTCCGCTGCCTATTAACCCCTTCAGCACAGATCAACCAGGAACCAGGCGGTTTTAAACCTAAAAAAAAAAAAATGTAAAAATAAATATCCCGCGAGACTCGGGCTAGTTATCATCCCACCCCTCAGCAGACCCTTGGGTGGGAGAGCACATCGGAGGAGGAGTGCAGATAGAGAAGGGAGAGAGAGAAAGGAAGAAGTATGCTTTTTTTGTTTGTTTCCTTTTTGCAAAGGCAATAAACAGTTTCCTTGATTTGTGGGAAAATGTATAGACATAACTTTTTTATTACTGGTTTTAGGGGCATTTTAAATGCAGTCCAAATGATAGCAGTGTAACAAAAATACTAGAATAAAACCATCATGAAAAAGTGAAACTGACATACTGTCCTTAACAGCCTAACTAACCCTGTTGACAAAGAGCCTGTCATGGCCGGAAGAGATTTCCATTTCTGAAAATCTTGCATTCTGAGACGGGTCAATAGTCATAGGAACCCACCGGATAATAGCAATCACAAATAACCAAGGTATCCCACTTGGTCATATTGGAACTGGAATGGCACATCCTAACAGCCCTGTTTCCCGGATGTGCCGTGAACAGAAAGATCCCATTTTTAATTTATTAAAACAATCTCAACAATAGATGTAGCTTCCTATCTTTAGTCTGGGAGCCCAGTTGTTGTGAAAACAAGGGCACTGCCTTGTGTCTTTATTATGTGGTGGAAGTTGGGGGACCTTACTCAGTGACAAAAATTGTTACAGGATTGTGGTTTCGATCGGTGTTAACAGTTTTCTATCCATGAGGACTTAGCTACTGGAGTCGTCAACATGCAGTGCTCAGCAAATGTATTTCACAGGTATCTTTGTTGGTCCCACTCCTCTTGGCTTCCACAATGAGTTGCCATGTACAGTAAACGGCAGATGCTTGCTGAGGCTATTTCTGGATTATTTCTGGTCCATAACCGTGTGGTTGTCTGGTTTATTACTGGTTCATGACTGATGTGAATTATTTCCGTCACTAGTTAATGACCATCTGGATTCTCTGCACCAGTGTTAAGTGCTAATAGATTGATTCTGTGTTGTATGTCTGTAGGATTTCATGAGATTTCCGTTGACACAAGCCTTCCCGTTTCTCGCAAAAGGTTCAAGGAGCAACTCTTTTATGAGTTCAGCCTTAACTTTGTGGTTGAGAAAATTGCCCCATGTCAAACTGTATACCATTGATCTTTTTTCCTGGGGAGAGGCGGAGTAGAGTAGCAGAGAAAGAATCCTCAAGTTGCTTGTCTATGTCTTCCCTAGAGGGGTTGCTTACATACAGTCCCCATTGTATTTGCTTTTGCGTGGTGCTGCCAGTTTTCTGTGTGTCTATAGTAGAAAAGCCTCTTTACAGAGGGAAGAGAATGATAATGAATGGTTTGTTTATAACTTTAGCCCCTTTCCACCTGTAGTCACATTACTTTAGGGGACATGCTTGTACATTCGTTGATCACAAGGATCTGTCTTATTTCCACACTGTATGACTATCCAGGACAAACGCTTGCATCTACCTTTAAAGGGTAGAAAGCATATGCAAATAATTTTTAAAAAACTGGAAGAGTATGGCATGGCTTGGACAGCAGAGTAGCTGGCACGGCTTATATATTAATTGTGTGGATGAACCTGAAGGAGGGAAGGAATGCAGATGCACGTGGAATTGACATGGCCTCTCTGGTACCTGCAGAGCTCTCATTAATGCACATCTGTCTGCCTGAGACGTTGAAGGTCGTCTCTATAATCTGGCCTTTTCTTGCTTCTTCCTCCGAACATATCATGAGTCATACCTTCTGAGGATAAACTCCAAAATCCCTACCTCGGTAACTTGGTCTCCAAACAAATATTCCTAGCTGGGGCTCAAACCCAGGCAAAAGGGCCTTTTCTGATAGAGAAGGAACACACCAAAAATTTCCCAACTTGTCCAAGGCTTTGATAAGATCCTTTGGATATATAATTTGAAATATTTTTAAGCATAGCTCTGATATTGGCTTTGTCTAACTCTGGAGGAGATGAACAAGTTAGAATATTTTAAATTTAAAGGAGAGAAGGAAGAAATTGAACTTTTAATGCTCTAAATGCACTGGCCTTTTAAGAAAAATCTTTCTCTACCAGCTCAGAAAAAGTCAAGCTGTGCTGGCAAT
The DNA here is from genome assembly GCF_029215605.1 of Mirounga angustirostris. NCBI lineage: Eukaryota > Metazoa > Chordata > Mammalia > Carnivora > Phocidae > Mirounga > Mirounga angustirostris. The sequence goes on from NW_026991710.1 coordinate 169,255,987, forward strand.
GGCAGATTAGTAGATAAGAAACAAAGAAATGCAAATGAATATCAACTGGCAACAAATAGTCATAAAAATGCACCAATAAAATCTTCTGATACCCTTTTGACACATGGTAAATAAATGACGAATTATTATAAGGTACTAGTTTATCTAATATGTATATTAATCAAGGTCAATCCCTCAATAAATTAGATGGGTTTGATAATTTTGTCTAAACGTTAGTAATGTGTCTTCTCAAATTTTATCACAATGAGGTACAAAATAATTTAATATTTATATAAGATTGGGTTACAAATATTAAATTTATATTTTATGAAAAGCCATTTTATTTTGTACTTTCTAAGTTTCAAAGGGTGCTTCAGGGTCAGAAAAATCATCCTTATTTCCACACACTATTTAAGGTTATGAGAATGGACACATATATATTTAACTAAGTGAATTATAAGAATGACTGTCTTTTTAAAGATTGGTTTTTGTGAACTTTGAACAATGCTACAAATCATCTGAGATTGTTTCCTCTACTTGCACTGAGCAAAAACTTAAATGTCATCTCTCCAATGAAATGTCCTTATCTATTTGCAGTTGACCCTTGAACGATGCAAGTTTGAACTGCACAGGTCCACTCATACACAGATTTTTTCAATAAATCCAGTACAGTACCATAAATGTGTTTTTTCTTCCTTATGATGTTCCTGATAGCATGTTCTTTTCTCTAGCTTACTTAATTGTATGAATACAGTATATAATACATGTAACATACAACCATTTGTAATGTAATCAACCATTTAGGTTATTGGTAAGGCTTCTGGTCAACAGCAGACTATTAGTAGTTAGATTTGGGGAAGTCAAAATTGATATGCAGATTTTCAACTGTGCAGGGGATTGGTACTCTTTGTTCAAGGGCTAACCATAAAATTTTTCTCTTTGTAAAGTTCCAATTAGGATGGCAAGTTCAATGTGGAGAAGCCATTCTCTGACTAGGTTAACATATATGTATGGTTTTATACATTTATATACATATACATTTATATATGGTTTTATATATTTAACATATATACATGGTTAACATATATATATAGTTTTTTCATATCTCTCTCTATATAGAAGCTAAAGTTAAATATTTTAAATTTAAGAAGTTTTATTTCTAGTTTTGAAATGCCCTTATCAGTTGGTGACAATTAGACACTGCTGTTGGATTGGAAAGACCTAGAGATCTGTCAATGCCATTGCTATCTGTGATGTGCTCTTCCCATCAGGATAAGCCCTGGGTAAGCCACTGTGAAACGGTCATGTGTTATCCTCCAGTAGGGGATGCTACTCTCTTCTTCATTTTGAGATTGTTGGTTCCTGCAATAAAGTAACGGAAGCTGTTTGGTCTGGGTATCAATAAGATGGTGCCTGGCTTTTCTGTCGTAGGTGCCTACGGGGTTCTACTACCAATTTCACATCAGAAATGGAATCTTGTGTGGGCGCCTGGGTGGCTCAGTCGGTGAAGCGTTGGCCTTTGGCTCGGGTCATGAGATTGAGCCCCATGTCGGGCTCCCAGCTCAGTGAGGAGCCTGCTTCTCCCTCTTCCACTCTCCCTGCTTGTGCTTGCACTCTCTCTTTCTCTCGCAAATAAATAAAATCTTAAAAAAAAAAAGAAATGGAATCATGTGGAAGAAACATCAAAACACTCATAGCTTTTGCAAATCTGTGTACTTGGTACTCTTGCCACTGCTGCTGGAGTGTCGGGGGATCCTCCTGATGCTGCAGGATTATTTGTGGGTACACGCTTTCTGCATGGTGCTGCCATTTCTCTTTTCAGGAGCTGCGGAGTCACTGAGCTTTCAGTTCCCAGGTGCAGGTGACACAGGATGAGAGGCTGCTTTAAGGAACAAAAAAGACATTTACTGAATCCTTTTGGCAAGATTCCCCAATTTTAGTATCATTTTTACCTATTTTTCCTTCAGCCCTTCCAATCTGATCAAAGAAGCTGCTGCTTGGGACAGCACCACCACATTTGGGGGTGGGGGGTAAACAGAAGATACAACGAAGAAGAGGAACAGTATGGAAGGAGAAAAACAAAAACAAAAACTCTGCCTGGAAGAAATATAAATCTGGTCTCAGCAATGCACTTCATTACAACCAGATGTATCGACTTGGGTGTCCTGTGAGAGCATGTCCCTCGCTAACTGACGGGGTGGCCATAGAAACAAGACATTGAGACTTACTGATGTGGGTGCCAGCAATCCTCTCAATAGTTGCCCCTCTGCAGTGACAGAGAACAGTGGTGACTTCGCCAGTAATCCAAGGACTTTCCAGGTCGTTCTGTGATAGAGTCCTGGCCTTCTCCCTGTGTCAGAAGAAATGGACATATACCTGGCTTTTCAACTTAGGAAAGGGATCATTTTTCGCAGAGCTGCACAGGGTGGAAAGCACAGACCTTACTATGTTACTCAACACACAGGAAGGAAAGGGGGCCTTCCTGCCTTCGACCCTGGGGAAGGGAATTCTGTGTGGGCATGTGTAACAAAAGCAGTCAGGGCTCTGACCAAAACCCCTCAGAGCCCCTTGCCATTTTTGTGCACACAGATTCTCAATGTGCTTTCTTTCACTCCCAAAAGATAGCAGGCATCTGCGTCTTTCTGTTGGAGAGGTGCCCAAGGCTGTCAAAACCCACATGTACTTCTGTGGAGCCAAAGAGCCTGGGAATACATGTTCCCTGGAAGGCTGCCCTTTGTCAATGACCCTATAACCTCTCCAGCTCCCATGTGCCTGATCAGGATAATTCTGAAGTGTGACCTATGTCCCCAGAACTTGCCGGCAAATGTGAGCCATGCTCAGTGTGAGACTGTGGTTGATATTTCTTGCTTGATTTGCTTCCTTCTCCTCCTGGTTCCCCATCTCCATTACCCTATCCCTTTTTCCTAGGAACATTTCTTAATAAATCCCTCTCCTGCTACGTCTTGCCTCTGGTCTACTTGTGGATAACCCATCCTAGGGCAACATGGCTCTCTCCCAGCTTTGCTTCTGTCTCCTCAGTGTGATAGCACCTCATTTCAAAGCCTCGTCTTCTAGTTCCACAGTCTAGTGACCACCTCCCCCTACACCAGGAAGAGGCTCCCTGTCATCTCTGACATCTTCAAAATCAGGCACCAGAGACTTCAGTTGGGTGCTCACAGAAGGTCTCCTCTGTCCATATCATGCCAGTTTCAGTTGATGCAGCATGGGTTCTGGACCCAGGGAAATAGGGTCTTCCAAGTCCTAGTCAGTCTCCCCACCTGCTAGAGTTGCAGTTCCGGAAAAGTAAACACACCTCAGGGAAGCAAGCCTTTCTTCCTCTTCCTTTTCTTCCTTTCCTCCCCCCTCACTCCCCCTCTTCCTTCTTCTTCATCTTCTTTTTTGTTAACCAACTGAGCATGGTCTAGTTTTATATGGGCAAAAGGTTCTTTTCTTAAACACATGTCTAACTTTGCTCCTGGGGAGAAATCACCAAAAAAATGATATATTTTAGACTTAAGTAATCCTAGAATAATTACCATAGCTTGGCTTGGCTTACATGAATCACCACTTGAACTGTGAATGTCTCTATCTTAACGGTGGTGCCAACTGCCTGTTACATTCTCTCTAATGTGCACAGCTATCTATAATAGAAGACTGGGGTATGTATGGAATCAACTCAACTTACCTTATGGATAAGAAGGAAATATGGACCACACAATCCATTTATGAGATGACTTGGAGTGATGTGAGTTTCTTCATGGTTAAAAAAAAAAAGTCTGTGATACCATATCACAAACATGAAGAACCTTACTATATGAATTGCTTAATAGTATACTGAAAGTATTATGAAGACACATATTAGATGGTACAGCATCCTAAGAGTTTAAAATTTTATTTTTAATCCTGAAATATCAGTATTCTAAGCAAGAGAGTAAGGTGGCCCTCAGTCTGAATACTGATTCTCATGGCATAAAAGCATAGATGTGGGTTAGCCAGTGTGAGAAATTGGGTTGAAGCTGTATTGACCCTAAGATTTAATCTAAAATGAATAGTTTTCTTGTTTAATCCTGTCTTTGATGGCAAGTTATTTTATTATCAAAAGCCCCCTCCCTATTTTCAATGTCATCCACAAATAATTCTTACTTAGACAATCAGATTAAAATTTTACTGTATTTTCCAAATTAGAATGTACCATCCGCCCTTAAAACCAGTAAGACAGGAATTGGTAGTGCTAGTATTTATTTCTCCTTAATCTTTACTACCACACCTGCAATTCTGGGAAGAGACTATTGATGGGCCTAACTCGTAAAAATTAATTTCTCAGCCTCCACCGAAGCTAGACATGGCCTAGGACACAGTTCTGGCTCAAGGGATGTAAGTAGAAGTCATTAGATGTGACTTCTAAGAAAGTTTGGAAGGGGAAGATCCCAACTGGCAAGGTGTCTTTTTGACCTTCCCCCTTCCTTTATTGTTGTCTGGAACACAGACGCAGGTTTAGAGAAACCACTGTGTAGCCATAAGAGGACCATGTGGTCAATAGGATTTCAGGGACCTCAGACCTAGTCATTATGATTTGTTGATCTAATACTTGCTAGCATACTCCTACCTGATTTCATGGGAAAAATAAAATTCCCAGTTTGTTTCAGCCCCTTTTCATTATTGTTTTGTGTTTGACTTTTGTTATTCACAACTGAACATAAATCTCTTGTTGATAACAGCCAGTAGATCTTTGTCCAAGTTTTGATCTGAGAACCAGAGTCTAAAATTTGTAGAGCTCTGATCTATCTCTATCTGGGTTTTAGATACACCATTGACTTCTCTGTGTCTTATTTTATGTTATAAAAAAGAGTGGACATGAACATCATCTCTGCTAAATTGAAAACAATACTATGTTACCTCTATCGTGGGACAGCAAAGCCTTGAAGCTTCTTTGGGAACCCCCTCCTTGCACCCATTAACAAACTGATTTCTATGTTTCTCTATTCTAGAGAATAGAAGTGTATTTATTCGCCATTATTTCTTTGTGTTAAAACAGCTTTGTTTGAACTGGGTTATGATGGGAAGGAAGGAAAGAGCCCAGTTAGGAACATAGAGGTGACGTAGGGGTCAGCAGAGGCGAGAATGCTTTAATCTAAGAAGTTTCATCCCACTACACATTGTTCTTCCATCCAAGATTTTCCTACATTTCTAATTTTTCCCCAAATGCCTGATGCCAAGGCATCCATTTATCAAGCCTATCCAATTTACCTTTCCTGTTTATTTTTGCATATGTCTGTGGACTTCACTGTTCACAATGATACCTTACGTCTGGCAGTTGGGTGACGCACCCCCAAGGATCAGACAAGGACACATCTTTCCAACAGTTGTTGATAATGAGGCCAATGGAAAGGCTAATTGTTTAAAGTTCTGTGAGTGTTCATCATGAAGCCGAGTTTGGGTAAGTTAGTCTGTGGATGCAGTGCTCTGCAGGAGAGCCCCATTCCTCAATGTGGGGAGTTTGCTATGCCGTCTGCTCTGAGGGGCTTGGATTAGTCTATCTGTTTCTGATTTTCAAAAACCTGAGGTGAAGAAAATAAATAACAGGAAAAACAAAAATGAAAAATGCCTCTGGTTCCTGAATTACAGTAAGTCTACAATTCAGGAACCCTGCCAGGTACGCCACACACAAAGAGAAGCATCCAGATTTTGCTTTTGAGCATTTTAAAATATTTAGACATATAGCCATATTATTATTAAAATACATTTACATTATTACATTAAAAAGTGGCATTTCCAATTATTTTGGCAAGGCAACAAAGGTAGCACTTAATTTATGAAGCTATATTCTCCTTTTTAAAGGTTATTCACAAGTTTTCAACTGAGGCCTCTTTGAGCCTCTGTTTTTCATAAGCAGAAAGATATGGCCAAGGAATCAGAGCTATTTGCCTAGAATGAGGTAATTACAGCCTCCAAATGTTTAGAGTTAACTGTAGAAGAGGGTTTATGCTTAGTGGCCTTGGCTCCAGCGGGTGAAATTAAGACCAATAGGTAGAAATTATGGGGAAGATTTCAGAATGGAGAGAACATTCTCATCAATGGTCTGTTAAGTTTTATGTGAACTACCTTGGACAATGGAGATCCATACGTGTCAGAGATTAAACCAGAAACAGAGCATCAGGAATCTGGGTTGCTGCACAGAGGATGGCTCAGTTGGGAAAAGGGGACCCCCATGGTTTCTGTTTTGTTCACTCCCTCTACATCCAACTCATTACAATTTGGTTTTTATGCTCAGACCTCTCTGAAACTAGTATCAGCCTATGGTTATGGATTATCAGGGGAGATGCTATCTTTTTTGATAGTTATTTTCCACCAAGAGCCTAGGCTAAGGCAGATTTTTTTTTTCTTCTCCTTTTCCTGGTGGGAAGATTTTGTTTTTAAGCCTACCCTTTCACTGGAGTCCTTAACCTTACTCACATCTGTCAAGTCTCCTTTTTCCATGTAAGATAACATAGTTACACATTCCTCAGATTAGAATATGGACATTTGAGGAGTGGGTGGGAACAACACTGTCTACCACAGATTCCTGGTAATACCGCTATGGGTGGTTATGTTTTTCTAGAACGATATGGGATTTCAGTACATTTTACAGTCCATAAGCCAATCAACCACAAAGTAGCTGTAATTCTTAGAACATTTTTACAGAAAGTGATCTTAGAGCACAGTGAGTTAATTTTCACTTTTTCTACAGTTCTTAGGATGTATGTATACACACACACACACACACACATATATATATATATTATATATATGTGTTTCTGGATCAATTTTCCTTTTATTGAAGCCATAAAACTACTACCTGGGTCAGTTTAAGACTCCATAATGAATATCCTACTTATAACTGCCTTGTCCAGGCAAATTTATGTGTCTGAATTTATTTCTCTTGCTATCTAGTTTACAGGCCCTCTAGTCTTAACTTTAAAAGAAGCTCTTTATTTTCTCTGTTATTTTAAAATTCTGATCTGCTCCCTGGGTGCCTGGGTGGCTCAGTTGGTTAAGCGACTGCCTTCGGCTCAGGTCATGATCCTGGAGTCCCAGGATCGAGTCCCGCATCGGGCTCCCTGCTCGGCAGGGAGTCTGCTTCTCCCTCTGACCCTCCCTCCCTCATGTGCTCTCTCTCTCTCTCTCTCTCTCTCAAATAAATAAATAAAATCTTTAAAAAAAAATTCTGATCTGCTCCAGAAGGAAGCAATGTTTTGACTAAAATTTATCTTCTGGTGATTTCTAAACTTGAGAAGATGTAGAATGTTATAGAAAGGACAACACCAGGCTGGGCATTACAGAGATGAGGTTTCAATTCCTCTCCTGTCACCAACTAGTTAGGGGACCTTGGGTTGGACATTTCACCTTATTGATTTCACCCTCTTGCTGGATGAAAAGAAAGAGTTGGAATAGACCACCTCCAAGTCACTTGTACTCTAGAAGGGGGACTCTGAGAATTCCAGAGCCACTATTTTTTGCTTCGGAGAAACAATCCTTTATTCTGGAGCACCTAAGAGGATCTATCCTCAGTCAGAGCTGAAATCCTCTCTGCTGCAACACACTGTTCTGTTGTGGCAAACATGTCCTTGCCATCCTTCTAAAATATAATTGGAAAAAGCCAAGGTTTTAAGTCTTTCATGACCAGTCTCTACCTACTTCCCCAGTTCATCTCCTCTGTCTCCCCAAACACACCTACTCTCCAGTCTCACTGAAATACTCAGAGGATTACGAGGTGCAGCGTCTCAGGCATTCTGGAGGACAATGGCAATGCCATCTGTGGGAAACCAATCTCGAATGGCTTCTTGAGCAGCCATAGTCAAGGAGGAAAGGCAGAGCAGAAAAAAATGGGTTCTCTGAAATTCTGGATGTGAGGGACTTTGTGGAAGTCAGAGGTTTCCCATTGCATGAGAACTAGATCAAGTTGAAATTTGAGTTTTTAATCATAGTAATATTCCTTTGGAATCCTGGGGAAATCTCAGATCACTTTAATAATAGAATGTGTACAAATGCAGGACGTAGCTCAAACTTGTATAAATTATACTGTATTACACCTCAAGCAATTTTGAATTTATCTTTGCCCTATTTCACCCTCCCTCAACTCTCTACCATAGACAGCTCAGATTCTTCCTTCCCAGAGAAGGAAGCAAAGGTACTTAGGCATAACAAGGGTTTAGAAATATACATAGGATAAGCCTTATTCATAGGATAGAATCACAAAACAAATTCAATTAGCCTTTTGATATCCATTTGAATTTAGTTAGGAGGGCAGCCCCCATGAAAATATGTGTAATGACATGACTTGCTTGTTGCACAGAAAATACAAAGTCTGTATGTGGAATTTAAGAAACTAAACAGATAAACATAGGGGAAGGGAAGGAAAAATAAAATAAGATGAAAATAGAGAGGGAGGTAAGCCAGAAGAGACTCTTAGCTGTAGGAAACAAACTGAGGGTTGCTGGAGGGGAGGTGGGTGAGGGAATGTGGTAACTGGGTGATGGACATTGGTGAGGGCACTTGATGAAATGAGCACTGGGTGTTATATGCAACTGATGAATCACTAAATTCTACCCCTGAAACTAATAATACACTATATGTTAACTAAACTGAGTTAAAATAAAAAAAAAATTTTTTTTTAAATACAAAGTCTGACACCCACATTCTCAAATCACAAAGTCACTCAGTCTAAAAGCTACGATTTTGGTTGTTTTGGAAACTAGGCCGTTTATTCCCATAGAATAATCAACCCATCCAAAGACAGGTCTTCTCCCCTCCTCCCCCACCTAGGGCCTATTTCAGGCAGAGAGTACGTAGCCAGGAAAAGGAGGTAAGTGTAGAGTCTCCCCTCTCTCTTTCCCTGCTGTTTTCCACTAGCACTGAGATGGAGGACAGGTGGAGAACCAGGACTGGATGTTTTTGACCTTAGGCAGGCACCACTGACAGCAAAGACTCGTATCAAGCTCTCTGAGACGTCTGGGCTGAATGAAGGCCTTCTCTGCTGATGGCAGTAAAGGGGAAGGACCTTCCTAACCCTAGAGATGGTGGAGGGGGATAAGTGGGCAACAATAAACCATCAGCTATCTCTACATACCCTCTTCCCCATGCCTCTCTTCTGCTGACCCTTTCTACACCACCACGCTGGTAAGGAATTTCAAACATTGAACTCTTCTCTGCCAGCTACAATCTTTCAGTTCTACGGGGGGGTGGGGGATTGGGGGGGTTTCTCTCCCAATTCGCTTTGATACCTCATATGCTTACCTAAGAGTCTCAAATGAAACATCTGCTTTAATAGTCTGTGGCTGAAAATCAGAAAGTTCGCAGAGAAGGAAGCAAAGGTACTTGCAGGTGCCAATCTACGGAAATACCAGGTCACTCAAGGATTGAAGTCCAGGCATCCTTTGAAGACTCTTTCTCAACCAAAAAGAATGCTCACCTCTGCTGTCTCCCAGTCCTCTCTTTGCTCCTTGTTTTCTGCTTATGCATCTAAATTGAATTTTAACTGAAGTGTTTTTGCTGCTCCACCCAACTGTATCTTTTTAATCCAAGAAAAAGTTTGGTCTGAGAACAACTGGACAAAAAGTCCCAAAGCACTCGTTACTGGGCAGGGCAGAGGACCCCTGAATGTTAAAGGCACAGGGCTTGACTATTCTGAACAACCTCGGGGATTTGCTGTTTCCTGGGAGCTTACTAACGTGGAGACTTTTATAGTGGCAATAAAAAGCCTGAAACTACCTCATAAGCCTCTCCATAAGACAGCAAGTCCCCTAGCACTTCTCCTAATTAACTTCTAACCTGCTGGCCATGGGGATTTTTTTCTCCTTTAACTGCTAATGAAGTCTAGAATCTCAAAGCCTCCCTTGATTTTTACTAGAGCCTTCTAGTCATTAATTATGAGCCCTGTGTTTTTCTTGCTCACTTGGACTTTATAAGGTGCACTATGGTGGGAACTTACCAACTTTTTTTTCCTATTTAGAGTCAACTCAATTTCTTTCCACATTCTTTGGCTTGCCTCTGCAGGATCAATAGACACTTAGAAACAACAACAACAACAATAAGAAATGAAAGTAGGTAAAGGGATTTGGAGGTGTGGGGCAAACCAAGGGAGAAATGTGAGGATGTAATCATACCTAATTTCCCAGAAAAATACTAGCCTTTCCCTTCTTCACTGAGTGAGAAATTGTTGGTCTGAGTCTGAAGAGAAAGCTCAATGAAATGAAAGCATCAGAATAACAATGTATTCACATTAGCAGAGGATAAAGAACCGATTTGAAATAAACATTTACTCCCATGTCCATTTATTTGACCAGCATGAATTAACCACCTTTATATGCCAGGCACTTTTCTAGATACTGGGGATGAAGAAATGAGCAAACCCTTCTGGAAGATCTGCTGTCAGCGGGGATCTCAAGCTCTCTTCCTGAAAGACCACATAGTGCTTCAGAGCTCACTTGCCCAGTGCTTAATCCAGCAGCATGGGTAAGGACACTATCTTCTTTGGCAAATACGAAGGAAAATACCTCACCACCACTGTATGTGTTCCATGGACATCCCTCTGCTTTAAAAGCATGTGGCTGCCATACTTCCCTACTGAAGAAGGTATTACAATAAGGGGACATAATGATAAACAACAAGATAAATTTGTTTCTAGTCTATAAATTTATCTTAATTTAAAAAATAAACTCCTGCGACAAAAATAAATTCAAATGACCACTTAGGAGTTTAGCATATAATTTGGAGATTCTTTCATCCGAGTTATGGGTCAGAAATGTCCAAGAAACTTTTCAAAAATAGAGAAGTCGAGGCAGGCCCTCCCTGGGAAGGTTCTGGAGCTGTAAGCCTGAGGTGAGGCTTACCTAATGAAGGGTTGCATTTTTAAGTTCTACAAATAATCCTGATGGGCTATCAAAGGCAAGAACCACTGAAAAATATTTATTTATGACCAAAAAAACAAGGTACTCTCTTATGAGATAATATTTTACTATCAGGAGGAAGTAGAAAAATGGTTGTTTAGGTTTTTGGTCCTCAATGAAGATCTTTCAGTGAATCCTGCACAGAAAAAATATTCATTGTTAGTTACAAGTTTTAGTTTTCTTCTCTGTGTCACTGTGTTGCAAAGGGAAGTGCTTCCCAATGTTGCCTGATTCTGAGAACCAGAGAAGCCATAAGCCAACCAAGCTTGAGTGCCTTTCAAATGACTCCTGCATTTCCCTTGACATTCTGAGACAGTAAAACAGAGCTACCCTCAGAACAGAGACTCAAAGAACAGCTCCATCATTTTTCCAATCTCTCTGACATCTTCCTGGTTGGCACATTTTACTTCTAATGTCCTTCGACATATCCAGAAGAAACTTGAGTAAAGCACACATACTACCCAGCATTTCCAGCTAGAATGATTGACCGATTTCCCTTTTTTTTCCCTCCCCAATTTACTTTTGATTGCTGTGGTTATTTTATATTTTTAGAATTTGGCTTTGTTCTGGGAATCAGAGAGCTTTACATTCTTAGATTGCTTATCTGAGATCAACCCCTCCATCTCGTCCTTCAATGAGGCCAGATGTTTTTTACTTTAATTCTCTTGGTATCTTTGGGTGAGATAAGCAAGCAGTCCAGGGACATGACATTTCCCTTTATGTATAAGACAGGGAAATGATTCATTAAAGTGTAATATTTTTTTACAAGGAGAAAAGAAATCTCTTCCCAACCAGATCACCACAAGGTATTTTTAGCCACAGTACATTAATTTAAGAATTCAGCTGGTTTGTTCTCACCTTCCTTTGAATGGTCTGGGGTGGATTTGTGGCTTTTTAAATTCAAAGCATAGTTTCCAAAAATTTAAAAGTATGACTCTCATATAAGTATAATATGGACCTGTTTCAAGGAGTTTATTCAACTCATTAATAAACAAGGAAACCAGTAAAAAGGTAAAGGCCAATTCAAAAAGCATTTTGAGGCTTTGCATTTTTATAGGCATTTTGAAACACTGATAGAACGAGAATGGTAGGTTGAATGCAAACCTGCGTGGTGTCCCACAGGCAACTGTACGCGAGGCTTATCTTTTCTACCTGAAACTATTTGCATTTCTATTGGACCAAAATCTGTAGTTTACACATATTTTACTAAGTCTTTATTCAGTAATAAACAGTGAGTCCCACCAAGTGCATTTCCCTAGAATAAATAATCCTTTGATGTATCTGTTAAACAGTGCCTCAGTTTAACATTGAAAGAACATGCTGCATACATTTTCCCCCCGATGCCCAGGCTTTAAAGAATTTTCCTTATAATCAAGTGGTAGTAACAATTGGACAAACATGGACTCGTGATGGTGACGAGTCCATGTGTCCTCCTTCCCAATGCCAATGCCATCCCTGTGTGCGTGCATACATGGGCACACATGCACGCATGAAACATGGCAAGTCTGTCATTGCATATGCAAGGTCACAGATTTTTAAAATCCTTTGAAAAAATGAATTTGCTTCTCGGAAAGTTTAAACATGCTTGTCCTTAGAGCCAGCCTTATTCATTTCCTTCCTCTACTATCCTCTCTGGCTCAGCCACCCATGTATATTTCCCGAAGAAGTAGCCACATGGTGATCAGATCAGCATTGCTCTTTGGGGCCATTCATGGAATGCACTTTACACAGGTGCTTAGAAATCTAGAAAATAAGGAATGGCTCTTCCCAGATGTATATCAAAGAGTGGGTTTCCTTTGAGAACTTTGCAGCTTGTTTGTTTTCAATATAAATTTAGATTTGTAAGTTCCTTTTTATTGCAGTTACATTCCCTGACAGGGTTTCTGGACCATAAAAGAGTAACCTAACTTTCGTATCTTCTATCATTTTATGGAAAGGAGTATTACAATTAACTCTTTCAGGGGCTCCTGGGTGGCTCAGTCAGTTAAGCGTCTCACTCTTGATTTTGGCTCAGGTCATGATCTCAGGGTCATGGAATTGAGTTCTGCATCAGTCTCTGCGCTCAGAGGGCTGTCTGCTTGTCTCCCTCTCCCTCTGCCCCGGCCCCCGCTCACACGTTCTCACTCTCTTTCTCTCTAAAATAAATAAACAAATCTTATTAAAAATTAACTCTTCCATTTGCATTTTTTTCCTTGTTTTCATCTTGAAAATTTCCTGATAGTCAGAGAGGTCCTTAAAGTCTCTCCTCTGATGCTGAGGACCACCGCGATCTCAGGATCGAGTAGACTAAGTGCAGGTGTTACTCAGTTTTGGAAACATTTTGAAGAGAGCTCATGGGCTTAGAGTCTTATTTTCTACTGCACAGTGTTCAGAATAAAGGGCCGAACCTTTTGGAACTGAGTCAGACCTGATCCTCACTACTGCCAGTCCGTGGTGGCATTGTAATTGTCTCCAATTTACTAACGAAGGCTAATTATCCAAATAATTCAACCTGACTATCTGCTCTTGACCACGGCAAATCCCCCTGCTGTTCCTCAAAGCTCTGTTTGTTCCCCATTTCTTCTCTTGTTTTAAACCCCTCACTGTTCTGAGTGCCTTTTATTTAAAAAGAAATTGGATACCTACTGCGTAAATTTCTGCAGGGAGTCCTTTAATGTAGACTGTTGCAATTTCCTCCAGGAATATGCTAATAACTACAATGGGGAGGGACCTGGACTTTGTTATCTACAGTGGAGGAATTATATGAGAAAAAGGGGCAAAAAAAATCTCAACTCTTTACACCACTGAAAAGAAAACAAAAAAGAACAAAATAATAAAGGAGAAAGGAAAACAAAGTTATTAAAGTGCAGGTTGGAAACAGACAGATGCTTAGAAGTAGCGACTGTGGCCACTGGTCTTTGTGCAGGCTCTCAGGAAAAGCCATGCATGAAGAGAGAATGGTGAACTTTGGTCCCATGGGGAAGCAGGCTGAGTTCTGGCCTCCGTAGTCATGGCAACCGAACATTCCCTCTTGCTCCTGGGGAGTAGCAATGGGACCTATTCAGTCCTCTGTCGCCTCTGCTAGCGATATAGGTGTCTGAATGGCAACTTCACACTCCCGAATTGCTGGTTAAAATTGGTTGAAGGAAGCTTTAGTTTTTTGTCTCTTGTTTTAGTTTTAAAGACAAGTTTTTGAACTCAGTTTCTAGTTGTGCCTCAGCAGAAAGTTTCTGGAAAATAAATATGGTTATCCTAGAACCCAACTTGTACTGAAGTGATGTTGCGTTCACACAGAGTTTGATCAAGAGTACAGCCCTATCCTAGGGTTATTTGTGAAGTAGGTTATTTAAGGTGACCTGGGGTCTTCTACTTTTATCACCAAGCAGCTTTCGGTGGTCACAGATCGAGTTGGTCTGACCCTGCACATGCAGAACTCCTAAGCTTGTTTCAACCAAGAGGAAGGGAAAAAAGGGATTCCCTGTTTAGAATTCCCATAGGAGTAATGATGCCAAAGAATTATTTCCGCATCCTGATGTAAAAATGGAAGCATTGGAAATGAGAAGGAATTTGCCTTTGATGGAACCAAAATCAAGTTCCGGCAGGATGCAACCAAGATCCTTAAATTCCTTGCTTGTTTTTATAGGTGAGGCTTCTGAAACTCTGGTTATGGTGATGGCTTTAAGGGTTTCTGTTTGGACAAAGGTGTTAAGAAAGTCAGAAAACTAGAAAAGATCATGAATTCATTATAATGAAAATAATAATAAAACCAATACCCAGCAGTGCTCTCTGGAGTTTTACAGAAGGGGAAGTTCTCAAAAGCAACTGAATAATGATAATAATGATAATATTATTAATAATAATAACTAAGTTTATCAAACTACGTATATACGTACCAAGCCCTTTATTTTAATTGTGTCTTTTATTTATTTCTACTTGACTGATGAAGAAAAATAGAGACTCCTCTGAAGTCACACGGTTTGTAGTTTAAACTTAGGCCACTTGACACTGGTGTTTGAATTCCTTACCACTCCACTGCCTTCTACTGTGCTTCCTCTACACGATCCTTTAAAGTCTACTTGCAAGATAGAATATACAAGATACTCTATGCAAGATCGAATAATTAAATGTTTACAAGTTATTTAAAAATCTACTAACTGGGGGCGCCTGGGTGTCTCAGTCAGTTGAGCATCCAACCCTTGGTTTTGGCTCAGGTCATGATCTAAGGGTCGTGAGATCAAGCCCCACACCTAGTTCTGTGTTCAGCAGAATCTGCTTAAGACTCTCTTTCCCTTTCTTTTTTTTTTTTTTAAAGATTTATTTATTTATTTATTAGAGAGAGAGAGCATGAGAGGGGGGAAGGGCAGAGGGAGAAGCAGACTCCCCACCGAGCAAGGAGCCCGATGTGGGACTCGATCCCGGGACTCCAGGATCATGACCTGAGCTGAAGGCAGTCGCTTAACCAACTGAGCCACCCAGGAGCCCTCTCTTTCCCTTTCTCTCTCTCAAATAAATAAATAATCTACTAACTCTAAGAAAAATCACTAACCACCCCCCCTCAGTTGCGGTCCTACTATGTGTCAGATACTCTACCGGTCACTGTGCACATATTATCTCCATTCCTCAGCACAGACTTATCAATGAAAGAAATACTATCCCCATCCTATATATGAAGAAATGAAGCCCAGAGATTGTTTAGTTATTTGCCCCGCATTACATTTCAGCCCCAGACTGAGCTGGAGAGAGAGCCCAAGTGTGCATGATTGTAGACCATCAGTCTTTTCAAGCTGTGTTTGAGGTGTAGCTTTTAGTTTTACCAAAAATGACGAGGGGTCAAATCTCTCTTTCTAGTCCTTGACCTTACTTTCTAAATTTGTTAATGAAACAGAAGTATTAGAAGTACTGTCTCCAGAAAAGGTGAAATAAAATATACAAATTACCCGAGGGGAGGAGAGAGGTCTCTCTTTCTAACCTAGGTTACCGTGACTCATGATTTACTTGATTTTCATTCTTTACTACTTGAATGAGTAAGAAATGAATGAATGGGTGAACAAATGAGACAACCTAACATCTACTGAACTTCTACTGGGCAGTAGGACCTGCCAAGGGTGATTTCATATTCTGATTTTATGTTCTTTCCACCAAAGTTCTGCATTTAAGTGGCTATTTTTATTACTGTTGTAGTTAAGGATGAGTGATTGGGGCTTAGAAGGGTTAAGTGAATTGCTCTGAGTTTCAGCTAGTGAATGAGACAGTAGGAAATAGAGCCCAGGGACCTTTCACCTCACTGTTGGGAGTTGCTCCATCCACATTCAAATTTCTCTTTAAAAACTCTTTAGAAGTGTTTATATACAAAAGAACAGTTTAGAAGTATCTGTGAGGAATACAGAATAACCATATAAGTAACACCCAAATACCCATGTCCCTGGTTCATAAATAAGATATTACCTTAAATTTTAAATTTCCTTGAGTGCTTCCACATCCCATCCCCATTCTATTTCAGAGGGTTTCTTGAGAGTTTCAGATTTGTTTATATTCCTAAAGAACACATTATTTAGGTGTGTGTGCTTTTGAACTTTAAATTAATTGAATCAAACTATATGTGTTTTTGTCTTACTTGATCCCTTTACTTGACATTTTTCCAGAGATTCATCCCTGGCATTGAATAAAGATGTATCTAATTTCTTTCTGCTGTTGTAGAATATTCCATTTTAAAACCTAACATAATTTGTTTTTTTCCATTCCACTTCTGATGAATATTTGTGTGTGTGTGTGTTTTCTGTTATTTCAGAGTGCTGACGAGAACATGTGATACGCATCTCCCAGAGTGTAACTGAGAGTGTCAGTCATAAGGTTTCCACATTTTTGGTTTTTAGCTAATACCATGTTGTTATCCCAAGATGATGGAGAAATTTCTAACATTGTACAATTGTGCAGCTTTCCCTACGTCCTCACCAATATTTGATATTGTGATACTTTAGATTTTTACTGGGTGGTTTGAAATGCTCTCTCACTTTGGAGTTTCAATTTTGATTTCCCTTATTACTGATAAGGGTGAGCACATTTTTATGGAGTTTTGTTGGCAATTCCTCTTTTTTTTTTTATTTATTTTTTATACTTATGTTAATCCCCATACATTACATCATTAGTTTTAGATGAAGTGTTCCATGATTCATTGTTTGTGCACAACACCCAGGGCTCCAGGCAGAATGTGCCCTCCTCAATATCCACCACCAGGCTAACCCATCCTCCCACCCCCCTCCCCTCTAGAACCCTGTTTGTTTTTCAGAGTCCATCGTCTCTCGTGGTTCGTCTACCCCTCCGATTTCACCCGCTTCATTCTTCCCCTCCCGCAACCTTCTTCTTCTTCTTCTTTTTTTTTTTTCTTAACATATATTGCATTATTTGTTTCAGAGGTACAGATCTGAGATTCAACAGTCTTGCACAATTCACAGCGCTTACCAGAGCACATACCCTCCCCAGTGTCTATCACCCAGTCACACCATCCCTCCCACCCCACCCCCCACTCCAACAACACTCAAGTTTGTTTCCTGTGATTAAGAATTCCTCATATCAGTGAGATCATATGATACATGTCTTTCTCTGTTTGACTTATTTCGCTCAGCATAATACCCTCCAGTTCCATCCACGTCGTTGCAACTGGCAAGATCTCATTCTTTTTGATGGCTGCATAATATTCCATTGTATATATATACCACCTCTTCTTTATCCATTCATCTGTCGATGGACATCTTGGCTCTTTCCACAGTTTGGCTATTGTGGACATTGCTGCTATAAACATCGGGGTGCACGTACCCCTTCGGATTCCTACTTTTGTATCTTTGGGGTAAATACCCAGTAGTGCAATTGCTGGATCATATGGTAGCTCTATTTTCAACTTTTTGAGGAACCTCCATACAGTTTTCCAGAGTGGCTGCACCAGCTTGCATTCCCACCAACAGTGTAGGAGGGTTCCCCTTTCTCCGCATCCCCACCAACATCTGTCGTTTCCTGACTTGTTAATTTTAGCCATTCTGACTGGTGTGAGGTGGTATCTCATTGAGGATTTGATTTGGATTTCCCTGATGCTGAGCGATATTGAGCACTTTTTCATGTGTCTGTTGGCCATTTGGATGTCTTCTTTGGAAAAATGTCTGTTCATGTCTTCTGCCCATTTCTTGATTGGATTCTTTGTTCTTTGGGTGTTGAGTTTGATGAGTTCTTTATAGATTTTGGATACTAGCCCTTTATCTGATATGTCATTTGCAAATATCTTCTCCCATTCTGTTGGTTGTTTTTTGGTTTTGTTGACTGTTTCCTTTGCTTTGCAAAAGCTTTTTATCTGGATGAAGTCCCAATAGTTCATTTTTGCCCTTGCTTCCCTTGCCTTTGGCGATGTTTCTAGGAAGAAGTTGCTTCGGCTAAGGTCAAAGAGGTTGCTGCCTGTGTTCTCCTTTAGGATTTTGATGGAGTCCTGTCTCACATTGAGGTCTTTCAACCATTTGGAGTCTATTTTTGTGTGTGGTGTAAGGAAATGGTCCAGTTTAATTCTTCTGCATGTGGCTATCCAATTTTCCCAACACCATTTGTTGAAGAGACTGTCTTTGTTCCATTGGATATTCTTTCCTGCTTTGTCGAAGATTAGTTGACCATAGAGTTGAGGGTCCATTTCTAGGCTCTCTATTCTGTTCCATTGATCTATGTGTCTGTTTTTGTGCCAATACCATGCTGTCTTGATGATGACAGCTTTGTAATAGAGCTGGAAGTCCGGAATTGTGATGCCACCGGCTTTGCTTTTCTTTTTCAACATTCCTCTGGCTATGCGGGGTCTTTTCTGGTTCCATACAAATTTTAGGATTATTTGTTCCATTTCTTTGAAAAAAGTGGATGGTATTTTGATGGGGATTGCATTGAATGTGTAGATTGCTCTAGGTAGCACTGACATCTTCACAATATTTGTTCTTCCAATCCATGAGCATGGAACGTTTTTCCATTTCTTTGTGTCTTCCTCAATTTCTTTCATGAGTATTTTAGAGTTTTCTGAGTACAGATCCTTTGTCTCTTTGGTTAGATTTATTCCTAGGTATCTTATGGTTTTGGGTACAATTGTAAATGGGATCGACTCCTTAATTTCTCTTTCTTCTGTCTTGTTGTTGGTGTATAGGAATGCCACTGACTTCTGTGCATTGATTTTATCTCCTGCCACTTGACTGAATTCCTGTATGAGTTCTAGCAGTCTTGGGGTGGAGTCTTTTGGTTTTCCACATAAAGTATCATATCATCTTGACTTCTTCTTTGCCAATTTGGATGCCTTTGATTTCTTTTTGTTGTCTGATTGCTGTGGCTAGGACTTCCAATACTATGTTGAATAGCAGTGGTGATAGTGGACATCCCTGCCGCGTTCCTGACCTTAGGGGGAAAGCTCTCAGTTTTTCCCCATTGAAAATAATATTTGTGTAGGTTTTTCAGAGATGGCTTTTATGATATTGAGGTATGTACCCTCTATCCCTATACTCTGAAGAGTTTTGATCAAGAAAGGATGCTGTACTTTGTCAAAAGCTTTTTCTGCATCTATTGAGAGGATCATATGATTCTTGTTCTTTCTTTTGTTAATGTATTGTATCACATTGATTGATTTGTGGATGTTGAACCAACCTTGCAGCCCAGGGATAAATCCCACTTGGTCATGGTGAATAATCCTTTTAATGTACTGTTGGATCCTATTGGCTAGTATTTTGGTGAGAATTTTTGCATCCATGTGCATCAGGGATATTGGTCTGTAATTCTCCTTTTGGATGGGGTCTTTGTCTGGTTTTGGGATCAAGGTAATGCTGGCCTCATAAAATGAGTTTGGAAGTTTTCCTTCCGTTTCTATTTTTTGGAACAGTTTCAGAAAAAAAGGTATTAATTCTTCTTGAAATGTTTGGTAGAATTCCCCTGGGAAGCCATCTGGCCCTGGGCTTTTGTTTTTTGGGAGATTTTTGATGACTGCTTCAATTTCCTTAGTGGTTACAGGTCTGTTCAGGTTTTCTATTTCATCCTGGTTCAGTTTTGGTAGTTGATACATCTCTAGGAATGCATCCATCTCTTCCAGGTTATCTAATTTGCTGCCATAGAGTTGCTCATAATATGTTCTTATAATTGTTTGTATTTCTTTGGTGTTCGTTGTAATCTCTCCTCTTTCATTCATGATTTTGTTGATTTGGGTCATTTCTCTTCTCTTTTTGATAAGTCTGGCCAGGGGTTTATCAATCTTGTTAATTCTTTCAAAGAACCAGCTCCTAGTTTCGTTGATCTGTTCTACTGTTCTTTTAGTTTCTATTTCATTGATTTCTGCTCTGATCTTTATGATTTCTCTTCTCCTGCTGGGTTTAGGCTTTATTTGCTGTTCTTTCTCCAGCTCCTTTAGGTGGAGGATCAGGTTGTGTACTTGAGACCTTTCTTGTTTCTTGAGAAAGGCTTGTATTGCTATATACTTTCCTCTTAGGACTGCCTTTGCTGCATCCCAAAGATTTTGAACAGTTGTGTTTTCATTTTCATTGGTTTCCATGTATTTTTTCAATACTTCTTTAATTTCCTGGTTGACCCATTCATTCTTCAGTAGGATGCTCTTTAGCCTCCATGTATTTGAGTTCTTTCCGACTTTCCTCTTGTGATTGAGTTCTAGATTCAAAGCATTGTGGTCTGAAAATAGGCAGGGAATGATCCCAATCTTTTGGTACCGGTTGAGACCTGATTTATGACCTAGGATGTGATCTATTCTGGAGAATGTTCCATGGGCACTAGAGAAGAATGTGTGTTCCGTTGCTTTGGGTGGAATGTTCTGAATATGTCTGTGAAGTCCATTTGGTCCAGTGTGTCATTTAAAGTCTTTATTTCCTTGTTGATCTTTTGCTTAGACGATCTGTCCATTTCAGTGAGGGGGATGTTAAAGTCCCCCACTATTATTGTATTGTTGTCGATGTGTTTCTTTGCTTTTGTTTTAATTGCCTTATATAATTGGCTGCTCCCATGTTAGGGGCATAGATATTTACAATTGTTAGATCTTCTTGTTGCATAGATCCTTTAAGTAGGATATAGTGTCCTTCCTCATCTCTTATTACAGTCTTTCGTTTAAAATCTAATTTGTCTGATATAAGGATTGCCACCCCAGCTTTCTTTTGGTGTCCATTAGCATGGTAAATGGTTTTCCACCTCCTCACTTTCAATCTGGGGCTGTCTTTGGATCTAAAATGAGTCTCTTGCAGACAGCATATCGATGGGTCTTGTTTTTTAATCCAGTCTGTTAGCCTGTGTCTTTTGATTGGGGCATTGAGCCCATTTATATTCAGGGTAACTATTGAAAGATAGGAATTTAGTGCCATTGTATTGCCTGTAAGGTGACTGTTACTGTATATTGTCTGTGTTCCTTTCTGGTCTATGTTGCTTTTAGGGTGTCTCTTTGCTTAGAGGACCCCTTTCAAGATTTCCTGTAGGGCTGGTTTTGTGTTTGCAAATTCCTTTAGTTTTTGTTTGTCCTGGAAGCTTTTTATCTCTCCTTCAATTTTCAATGACAGCCTAGCTGGATAGAGTGTTGTTGGCTGCATATTTTTCTCATTTAGTGCTCTGAATATATCCTGCCAGTCCTTTCTGGCCTGCCAGGTCTCTGTGGATCGGTCTGTTGCCAATCTAATGTTTCTAACCTTGTAGGTTACATATCTCTTCTCCCGAGCTGCTTTCAGGATTTTCTCTTTGTCTATGAGACCCGTAAGTTTTACTATTAGATGTCAGAGAGTTGACCTATTTTTATTGATTTTGAGAGGGGTTCTCTGTGCTTCCTGGATTTTCATGCCTGTTTCTTTCCCCAAATTAGGGAAGTTCTCTGCTATAATTTGCTCCATTATACCTTCTGCCCCTCTCTCTCTTTCTTCTTCTTCTGGGATCCCAATTATTCTAATGTTGTTTCGTCTTATGGTATCGCTTATCTCTCGAATTCTGCCCTCGTGATCCAGTAGTTGTTTATCTCTCTTTTTCTCAGCTTCTTTATTTTCCATCATTTCATCTTCTATATTACTGATTCTCTCTTCTGCCTCATTTATTCTAGCACTTAGCGCCCCCATTTTTGATTGCACCTCATTAATAGCCTTTTTGATTTCTACTTGGTTGGATTTTAGCTCTTTTACTTCTCCAGAAAGGGTTTCTCTAATAACTTCCATATTTTTTTTCAAGCCCAGCTAGTATCTTTAAAGTGATGATTCTGAACTCTAGATCTGACATCGTACTAATGTCCATATTGAGTAGGTCCCTGGTAGTCGGTACTACCTCTTGTTCTTTTTGTTGAGGTGATTTTTTCCGTCTTGTCATTTTGTGCAGAGAATAGATTAATGAGAGAACAAAATGCTAGCAGAGTAACCACGTCCCCAGAAAATATACTCTAAACAAATCAGAAAAGACCTGAAGCAGTGGGATAAGAAAGGGAAAGAGAGAAAAACTAAAAAGAAAAAAAAGAAAAAGATAAAGATAAAAACAAAAACAAACAAAATAAAAGAACAACAACAAAAGAAAAACCAGAATGTGATCAAATATGATCTATATGGTATATAGATCAGTGCCACACACTAGATTTGGGGTGTATTTTGGTCTTTTAGAAGAAAGTGCCTCCCAAAATTTTAAAGAAAGAAAAAGTTATATATGTACAAAAATAAGGGTTGATATGATGAAGGGATGGAATATGACTGTAAAAATGGAAATTATAAAAAATTTTATAAAAGGAATTGATAAGAAGTTGTTTGAAAAAAGAAAGATGATTTAAAAAAAGAAAAAAGAAAAAGAAAAAAAAAAGGGAGAGGATGTGATCAGGCAGGGGAATAGAAAACACCATATACTAGAGATTTAGGGTATATTTTAATCTGTTAGAAGAAACTATCTCTAAATTTTAAAGAGAGAACAACTTATATATATAAGCCAAAAATATGGGTAACTAATATGAAGGATAGAATATGACTCTAAAAATGAAAAATAAAAATGTTTTTTTTTAAAAAAAGGGATTGATAAGATGTTGGTTGAAAAAGGGAAAAAGAAAAATTCAAAAAGAAATAAAAAGACAAAAAGACAGTTAAAAAAAATTAACTTTAAAAGACTAAAGAATCATGGTAAAAAAGCCGTGAATTCTATGTGCAGTTGTCCCCTAGCGCTGGAGTTCTGCCGTTCTCATTGATCGGTAAACTTGGTCTTGGCTGGCTGTTCTCGCTGATCTTCTGGGGAGGGGCCTGTTGCCGTGGTTTCCAAATGTCTCTGCCGGAGGCGGAAGTGCCCCGCCCTTGCCCCCTCCCGGCTAAGTAATCTGCTCGGGTTTGCTCTCCGGGGCTTTTGTTCCCTGCGAGCTCTCCGTACAGCTTTGGAGGCGGAGAGTGAAAATGGCGGCCTCCCAATCTCTGCCCCGGAGGAGCCGAGAACTCAGGCCCCGCTCCTCAGTGAGACCCCAGAGAAAAGCTGTCAGTCACTCCCGTCTCCCCGCTCTCTGGCCGCACTCCGTACTCACCTGGCCTGTGACCGCGCGCCTCTATCTCTGGCACCCGACCCCGGGTGGAGTCTCCAAACCCAGCAGATCCCTGCGGTGCACTCCCGCGCGGCTCCTCCCGGGGGAGGAAGGTGAGTCTCCCCGGATCTGCCGCTTGTTGGGTCCCTGCTGGAGGAGCAGGGGCCCGACTGGGCCGCGGATCCTGGTCTATGGTGACCCCGAGCTGAGAGCCCGCGCCTGGGCTCCGCCTCTGCAGCCGGCTTCCCTGCTCCGTTACCTGGGAGCTCTGCCACACTCAGGCACCCCCGGTCTTTCTGTGACCCCGAGGGTCCTGAGACCACACTGTCCCGGAGGGTTCCACCCCCCGCTTAGCCACCAGAGTGACGTCCCTCGGCGGAGCAGACTTTTAAAAGTTCCGATTTTGTGCTCCGTGGTTCTATCACTTGCCAGAAGCGGCCGACGGAGGCCCCTCCCCCGCCGTCTATCCTCCCGAATATCGCCTCGGATTCACTTCTCCGCACGTCCTACCTTCCAGAAAGTGGTCGCTTTTCTGATGAGAGAGTTGTTGCTCTTCTTTTCTTCGATCTCCTGTTGAGTTTGTAGGTGTTCAGAATGGTTTGATCCCTATCCAGCTGAATTCCTGAGAGGAGACGAAATCCAGGTCTCCTACTCCTCCGCCATCTTGCTCCGCCCCCCGGCAATTCCTCTTCTATCAAGTACCTATTCATTTTTTTTTTTTAATTTTTGCCCACTTTTTCTATTGGGTAATTTGCCTTGTTCTTATCAATTTCTAGGCCCTTTTATACATTCTGGATATTAAGTACTGTCATTTAATCTATTGCAAATAACTTCTTCCAGCCTACATAGTGAATTCACTTATTTATGTGGATTTTTGATGAACATAAGTTCTTAATTTTAATATTTGCATAATTGTCAGTCTTTGCCTTTATGCTTTGTTCACAAAGGCAATCTTCCTTAATCCAAAGTAATGAGAAGATTTTGCCCAAAGTTTTACAGTTTTGTCTTTTACATTTTTGTATTTAACCCAGCTAGAGATGGTTTTTGCTTACGGTAATATGTAGGAGGCCAATTAATTCATATTTTTCTGTGTAGATAACCAGCTGTTTCAGACCAATTTTTTCTCCATCATTTTGTTTTTCTCATGGCTCTGCAATGTAAATTCTGTATTCTCCATATCTGTGTGGATGTGCTTCTGGGCTCTCCAGTCTGCTTTTCCAGGCCATTCATTTCTGTGATAGTATGAAACTGTCTTAATTTTTTTTACAGTTTATAGTAATATTTGATATCTGGTAGGCAAATTCAATTACTTTGCTCTTCTTGAGCAATGTCTTACTATTCTTATACTTTTGATCTTCTCCATAACTTTTAAAATCAGCTTGTCAAATCCCCCCCAAATCTGATGGTATTTTTGTCTAGAATTGAATCGCATCACTAGAGCAGTTTGGTGAGAATATATATCCTGAGGATATTGCCTTTTTCTTTTTAATTTGCAGACCATGCCTGCAGTATGGTTTTCTATTCATTTAAGTCCCTGAAATCATTTTCTTCAATATAATTTTCTCCACACAAATTTTATACATGCGTTGCTTGATTAATTCCTTGGTACTTCACTTTCTTTTTATTTGAAGCCAATATAAAAGCTATCTTTTAATAATCACCTTTTATAAGTTTTTTTGACCATCAAATTGCAACTGATTTTTTTTACATTTTTAAATAAGCTTTATGTTTTTGAAGACTTTTAGATTTATAAAAAATTGGAAAAATAATACAGAGAGTTCCTGTAAATCTTGCACTCAATTATTAATTTCTTACATTAGTATAATGCATTTCTTGTAATTAATGAACCAATATTGAAACATCATCATGTACATTCTTAATTCAAACTTCCATAGTTTTAGCCTCATATCCTTTGTCCGTTCCAGGATCTCACCAGGACACTACCTTACTTTTAATAACCATGGCTCAGGCTCCTATTGGCTCTGACAGTTTTGAAATTTCCTTAATTTGATGACCTTGACAATTTTGAAGAGTACTGGTCACATGTTTTGTAGAATCCTCTCTTGGTGTTTGTCTGATGTTTTTCTCATGATTATGGGTTTTGGGGAGGAAAATAATAGAAGTGAAGTGCCATTTTTATTTCATTTTATCAAGAGTGCATAGAATGGAAGTTGACTTTGATCACCTGGCTGAGGTAGTTTTTGTCAGATTTCACCACTGTAAAGGTATTCTTTTATAACCTCTTACCATATTGTACTCTTTAGAAGGAACTCACTATGCCCAGCCCAAACTGAAGGAGTGGTGAGTCACATTCCACCTTCTTGAGGATCGAATATCTGCATAAATTATTTGGAATTCTGCACAAGAGACTAACTCTTCTCCCTCGTTTATTTATTTACTAAATAATTTATTTACATCAGCATGAAGTCATGGATATTTAACTTATGTTCTGTTATAACCTGATACTACTTTATTTAGACTGTTGTTAAAATTGTTCCAGTTTGGTTCCCAGTTGCTCCATTGGGAGCTCTTTCAGTTGGCTACTGTGTCCCTTTGACATAAACCACCATTGTGACCTTTTTTTTTTTCCTCCTGAGCATTGCTTTTATAATGGATTTTAAAAATATATATTGATTTTACATCCAGCTACCTTGCTAAAATCTTTTAACAATTGAAATAATTTGCTTTTTTCCACAACCATGTTATCTGCAAAAAATGACAGCTTTTCATCCTTTCAAATTATTATAATTCTTATACCTTTTACTATTTCTTTGCTTTATTGCACTGAACTAAGACCTTTACTATGATCCTGAGCTGAAATCATAATAGTGGACAGAGTTGAATTGTTTTGGATAGTACAGGGAATAAGTTCAACATGTCACCATTGAGTAGCATGTTTGCTGTGATTTTTTTTTCAAAATATCTTATCGCAAGTTAAAGAAGTTTTCTTCCAGCCCCAGCTTGCTGCCTTAGTTGGTTTGCCCCAGAAACAGATTCTGAAACAATGATTTGAATGCAATAGCTTATTTGGAAGATGATCTCTGGACACCCCATAAAGGGAGTGCTCACTGAGTTAGACAAAGAAGGAAAGCAATAAAAGGTGCTTTAGAAAGCCAGCTACTACTGGGAGTCAGTACAAAACCCATTCCTTAGAGTTACCCACAGTGGGAAAGGAGGGAGCTGGGAGCTCTTGTTGAAGGCTGACAGGGAAGGAGTAGGGGGTGATTTCTCAGGCACCCTGGCCTGCATTATAGGTCACGAAGCAAGAATAAAGTCTTAGGGAGATGGTGCCAAGTAGAAGTCTGCCCTGGGTGTGCTGAAGTGAGGCCAAGGGCACATGGGCACCAATAGCATCTGATACACTTGCAAGGATGCTTGTAGATCATTGTCCTGGTACTGCTACAAACAGAGGTTGGCCTTGTCCAATATATTGTATCTATTGATGGTCCTTTGATTTTTCTGCTCTAATCTGTTATTATTACCACTCCTAAAATAGTTCTTACCTGATATTATATTATTAAGAATTGGCTTTAGAATGTTAAATGATCTTGTGTTCTTGGGATAAATCCAATCTGTCAATGTTTTCTTTAGAATTTTTGCATCTCTGTTCATGCGATGAGATTTGCCTATACATTTTCCTTTTTAATATTGCTTTTATCAGGTTTTGGTTTCAAGACTATGGCATATCTCATACTGTGAGTCGAGACTTGATGTATTATTCTTAGCTCATGCACTTTCCAGCACATTGGTGTTTGTCTTATATCCTAAGTATAAGATAGAGGCAGGTGGGATTGTGAGTTAACATGGTGTAGAGATATTGGCAACAGAAAACTGGGTAAAACTGGTGTCAACATAAGTGTGTCAGTCCCAACAGCATGGATATTTAGGAATAATAGGACAGATACAAATGCTAATTAAAAAAAAAAAGATCATTGTCGGAACTTAGTTTTTCTTCTTTCACATTTGCTTTTACTTTAGAGTACTCTCCCAAAAAATATACCTATATTATACCAATCGTCATTTTTCTAATTGTTGGGAGACAACAGTATTTCTCTACTTCCTCTGCTCCCCAACCAATACCCTCACTTGCCCTCTGTAATTACTACAGTATTTGTAAAGTTGTCTGGTGTTGAGCTGTGTTAGGCCACTGGACATATACCAGAAACCCTTAGAAGATGGTCAGGTCATCCTGAGGATTTACACCACATTCCCTGCTCAGGGGCTCTCCAACCAGCAATTTCATTAAGAATGCCTGATATGGCGCTCAGCATCAGGGAAATCCAAATCAAAACCTCAATGAGATACCACCTCACACCAGTCAGAATGGCTAAAATTAACAAGTCAGGAAATGACAGATGTTGGCGGGGATGCGGAGAAAGGGGAACCCTCCTACACTGTTGGTGGGAATGCAAGCTGGTGCAGCCACTCTGGAAAACTGTATGGAGGTTCCTCAAAAAGTCGAAAATAGAGCTACCATATGATCCAGCAATTGCACTACTGGGTATTTACCCCAAAGATACAAATGTAGGGATCCGAAGGGGTACGTGCACCCCGATGTTTATAGCAGCAATGTCCACAATAGCCAAACTGTGGAAAGAGCCAAGATGTCCATCGACAGATGAATGGATAAAGAAGAGGTGGTATATATATACAATGGAATATTATGCAGCCATCAAAAGGAATGAGATCTTGCCATTTGCAACAACGTGGATGGAACTGGAGGGTATTATGCTGAGCGAAATAAGTCAAACAGAGAAAGACATGTATCATATGATCTCACTGATATGAGGAATTCTTAATCTCAGGAAACAAACTGAGGGTTGCTGGAGTGGGAGGTGGGGTGGGAGGGATGGGGTGGCTGGGTGATAGACACTGGGGAGGGTATGTGCTCTGGTAAATGGTGTGAATTGTGCAAGACTGTTGAATCTCAGATCTGTACCTCTGAAACAAATAATGCAATATATGTTAAAAAAAAAAAAGTAGAAGGTAGCAGGAGGGGAAGAATGAAGGGGGTAAAATCGGAGGGGTAGATGAACCATGAGAGACGATGGACTCTGAAAAAAAAACTGAGGGTTCTAGAGGGGACGGGGGTGGGAGGATAGGTTAGCCTGGTGATGGGTATTAAAGAGGGCACGTACAGCATGGAACACTGGGTGTTATATGCAAACAATGAATCATGGAACACTACATCTAAATCTAATGATGTAATGTATGGGGATTAACATAACAATAAAAAAATTAAAAAAAAAAAGAATGCCTGATATGGTTTGAATTCTTTAAAACTGGTGCACAAGCTTCAAGGACAAGACTGTAAGTCAGCATGGGGAGGCACACATACAGCACACGTATCTGTTGTAGGACTTTGTAGTTGTAATTATCTCACTCAATTGATTTTTTTTTAAAGATTTTATTTATTCATTTGAGACACAGAGATACAGAGAGAGAGAGAGAGAGAAAGCATGAGCAGGGAGAGAGGCAGAGGGAGAGGGAGAAGCAGGCTCCTCGCTGAGCCAGGAGTCTGATATGGGGCTCGATCCCAGGACCCTGGGATCATGACCTGAGCTGATGGCAGACGCTTAACCATCTGAGCCACCCAGGCACCCCTCAATCTAATTTTTTTAAAGATTTTATTTATTTATTTGAGAGAGAGCACAAGCAGGGGGAGCAGCAGAGGGAGAGGGAGAAGCAGGCTCCCCACTGAGCAGGGAGCCCGACGCGGGGCTCGATCCCAGGACCCTGGGATCATGACCTGAGCCGAAGGCAGACACTTAACCGACCAAGCCACCCAGGCGCCCCTCAATTTAATTTTTTTTAATTAAAACTGTAAATGGGCTGTCTTATCCCATCTTTACCTACATACTAAACTCAAAGAGGACCTTGACAAAAATGAGTGTTTTTGAAATCAAATATACAGATTTTTTTTGCCACCAATTTCTCTCCTTAAGCACGTTGTGGACCTTAGACACACCCCTGGCCCCTGACCCAGACATTCACCTCAACCGTTGACCCTTCTCTCCTTCCTGGGGAGTCCTGCAGGCCCAGGTGCCCATGTGATTTGGCTTCAGGAGTGTTTCTCCTAATTTCCTCTCTTATATCCTTTTACCAAGTTGTAGGGTTAACTGCTTCTATGCCTCACCTACAAGCCAGCCTGGGCACGTTTGTGAAAATGCCAAAGCCTGAATTATTTTCCTTTTTGTTTGTTCTGTTCCTCCAGCCTCTTAATTTCTGTCTTTTCCACTTCCTGACGACCCTTTCCCAGTGCCTTTGGATTGAAAGCCCATTAACCCCCCATCAAAGTTTGCAGCCTTAAGGTATATTTTATAAACTACTACAGTTGACTCTTGAACAACACAGGTTTGAACTGCACACATCGACTTATATACAGATTTTTTTCAATAAATACAGGACAGGACTGTAAATGTATTCTTTTCTTCCTTATGATGTTCTTTTTTTTTTTTTTCTTATGTTAATCCCCATACATTACATCATTAGTTTTAGATGAAGTGTTCCATGATGCATTGTTTATGCATAATACCCAGTGCCCCATGCAGAATGTGCCCTGCTCAATACCCACCACCAGGCTAACCCATCCACCCACCCCCCACCCTCTAGAATCCTGTTTGTTTATCAGAGTCCATCATCTCTCATGGTTCGTCCACCCCTCCGATTTCCCCCGCTTCATTCTTCCCCTCCCGCTACCTTCTTCTTCTTATTTTTTTTCTTAACATATATTGCATTATTTGTTTCAGAGGTACAGATCTGAGATTCAACAGTCTTGCACAATTCCCACCATTTACCAGAGCACATACACTCCCCAGTGTCTATCACCCAGTCACCTCACCCCTCCCACCCCACCCCCCACTCCAGCAACTCTCAGTTTGTTTCCTGAGATTAAGAATTCCTCATATCAGTGAGATCATATGATACATGTCTATCTCTGTTTGACTTATTTCGCTCAGCACAATACCCTCCAGTTCCATCCACGTTGTTGCAAATGGCAAGATCTCATTCCTTTTGATGGCTGCATAATATTCCATTGTATATATATACCACCTCTTCTTTATCCATTCATCTGTCGATGGACATCTTGGCTCTTTCCACAGTTTGGCTATTGTGGACATTGCTGCTATAAACGTTGGGGTGCACGTACCCCTTCGGATCCCTACTTTTGTATCTTTGGGGTAAATACCCAGTAGTGCAATTGCTGGATCATATGGTAGCTCTATTTTTGACTTTTTGAGGAACCTCCATACAGTTTTCCAGAGTGGCTGCACCAGCTTGCATTCCCACCAACAGTGTAGGAGGGTTCCCCTTTCTCCGCATCCCCGCCAACATCTGTCGTTTCCTGACTTGTTAATTTTAGCCATTCTGACTGGTGTGAGGTGGTATCTCATTGAGGTTTTGATTTGGATTTCCCTGATGCCGAGCGATATTGAGCACTTTTTCATGTGTCTGTTGGCCATTTGGATGTCTTCTTTGGAAAAATGTCTGTTCATGTCTTCTGCCCATTTGTTGATTGGATTCTTTGTTCTTTGGGTGTTGAGTTTGATGAGTTCTTTATAGATTTTGGATACTAGCCCTTTATCTGATATGTCATTTGCAAATATCTTCTCCCATTCTGTCGGTTGTCTTTTGGTTTTGTTGACTGTTTCCTTTGCTTTGCAAAAGCTTTTTATCTTGATGAAGTCCCAAGAGTTCATTTTTGCCCTTGCTTCCCTTGCCTTTGGCGATGTTTCTAGGAAGAAGTTGCTTTGGCTGAGGTCAAAGAGATTGCTGCCTGTGTTCTCCTTTAGGATTTTGATAGAGTCCTGTCTCACATTGAGGTCTTTCAACCATTTGGAGTCCATTTTTGTGTGTGGTGTAAGGAAATGGTCTAGTTTCATTCTTCTGCATGTGGCTATCCAATTTTCCCAACACCATTTGTTGAAGAGACTGTCTTTGTTCCATTGGACATTCTTTCCTGCTTTGTCAAAGATGAGTTGACCATAGAGTTGAGGGTCAATTTCTGGGCTCTCTATTCTGTTCCATTGATCTATGTGTCTGTTTTTGTGCCAGTACCATGCTGTCTTGATGATGACAGCTTTGTAATAGAGCTGGAAGTCTGGAATTGTGATGCCGCCAGCTTTGCTTTTCTTTTTCAACATTCCACTGGCTATGCGGGGTCTTTTCTGGTTCCATACAAATTTTAGGATTTGTTCCATTTCTTTGAAAAAAGTGGATGGTATTTTGATGGCGATTGCATTGAATGTGTAGATTGCTCTAGGTAGCATTGACATCTTCACAATATTTGTTCTTCCAATCCATGAGCATGGAATGTTTTTCCAATTCTTTGTGTCTTCCTCAATTTCTTTCATAAGTATTTTAGAGTTTTCTGAGTACAGATCCTTTGTCTCTTTGGTTAGATTTATTCCTAGGTATCTTATGGTTTTGGGTACAATTGTAAATGGGATCGACTCCTTAATTTCTCTTTCTTCTGTCTTGTTGTTGCTGTATAGTAATGCCACTGATTTCTGTGCATTGATTTTATCTCCTGCCACTTGACTGAATTCCTGTATGAGTTCTAGCAGTTTTGGGGTGGAGTCTTTTGGGTGTTCCACATAAAGTATCATATCATCTGCAAAGAGTGAGAGTTTGACTTCTTCTTTGCCAATTTGGATGCCTTTGATTTCTTTTTGTTGTCTGATTGCTGTGGCTAGGACTTCCAATACTATGTTGAGTAGCAGTGGTGATAGTGGACATCCGTGCCGCATTCCTGACCTTAGGGGGAAAGCTCTCAGTTTTTCCTCATTGAGAATGATATTCGCTGTAGGTTTTTGAGGTATGTACCCTCTATGCCTATACTTTGAAGAGTTTTGATCAAGAAAGGATGCTGTACTTTGTCAAAAGCTTTTTCTGCATCTATTGAGAGGATCATTAGATTCTTGTTCTTTCTTTTGTTAATGTATTGTATCACATTGATTGATTTGCGGATGTTGAACCAACCTTGCAGCCCAGGGATAAATCCCACTTGGTCATGGTGAATAATCCTTTTAATGTACTGTTGGATCCTATTGGCTAGTATTTTGGTGAGAATTTTTGCATCCATGTGCATCAGGGATATTGGTCTGTAATTCTCCTTTTTGATGGGGTCTTTGTCTAGTTTTGGGATCAAGGTAATGCTGGCCTCATAAAATGACTTTGGAAATTTTCCTTCCATTTCTATTTTTTGGAACAGTTTCAGAAGCATAGGTATTAATTCTTCTTTAAATGTTTGGTAGAATTCCCCTGGGAAGCCATCTGGCCCTGGGCTTTTGTTTTTTGGGAGATTTTTGATGACTGCTTCCATTTCCTTAGTGGTTATAGGTCTGTTCAGGTTTTCTATTTCATCCTGGTTCAGTTTTGGTAGTTGATACATCTCTAGGAATGCATCCATTTCTTCCAGGTTATCTAATTTGCTGCCATAGAGTTGCTCATAATATGTTCTTATAATTGTTTGTATTTCTTTGGTGTTGGTTTTGATCTCTCCTCTTTCATTCATGATTTTGTTGATTTGGGTCATTTCTCTTCTCTTTTTGATAAGTCTGGCCAAGGGTTTATCAATCTTGTTAATTCTTTCAAAGAACCAGCTCCTAGTTTTGTTGATCTGTTCTACTGTTCTTTTAGTTTCTATTTCATTGATTTCTGCTCTGATCTTTATGATTTCTCTTCTCCTGCTGGGTTGAGGCTTTATTTGCTGTTCTTTCTCCAGCTCCATTAGGTGTAGGGTTAGGTTGTGTACTTGAGACCTTTCTTGTTTCCTGAGAAAGGCTTGTATTGCTATATACTTTCCTCTTAGGACTGCCTTTGCCGCATCCCAAAGATTTTGAACAGTTGTGTTTTCATTTTCATTGGTTTCCATGTATTTTTTTAATTCTTCTTTAATTTCCTGGTTGACCCATTCATTCTTCAGTAGGATGCTCTTTAGCCTCCATGTATTTGAGTTCTTTCCGACTTTCCTCTTGTGATTGAGTTCTAGTTTCAAAGCATTGTGGTCTGAAAATAGGCAGGAATGATCCCAATATTTTGGTCCCGGTTGAGACCTGATTTATGACCTAGGATGTGATCTATTCTGGAGAATGTACCATGGGCACTAGAGAAGAATGTGTATTCCGTTGCTTTGGGGTGGAATGTTCTGAATATGTCTGTGCAGTCCATTTGGTCCAGTGTGTCATTTAAAGTCTTTATTTCCTTGTTGATCTTTTGCTTAGATGATCTGTCCACTTCAGTGAGGGGGGTGTTAAAGTCCCCCACTATTATTGTTTTGTTGTCGATGTGTTTCTTTGCTTTTGTTATTAATTGCCTTATATAAATGGCTGCTCCTATGTTAGGGGCATAGATATTTACAATTGTTAGATCTTCTTGTTGGATAGATCCTTTAAGTAGGATATAGTGTCCTTCCTCATCTCTTATTACAGTCTTTGGTTTAAAATCTAATTTGTCTGACATAAGGATTGCCACCCCAGCTTTCTTTTGGTGTCCATTAGCATGGTAAATGGTTTTCCACCTCCTCACTTTCAATCTGGGGCTGTCTTTGGATCTAAAATGAGTCTCTTGCAGACAGCATATCGATGGGTCTTGTTTTTTAATCCAGTCTGATAGCCTGTGTCTTTTGATTGGGGCATTTAGCCCATTTACATTCAGGGTAACTATTGAAAAATAGGAATTTAGTGCCATTGTATTGCCTGTAAGCTGACTGTTACCGTATATTGTCTGTGTTCCTTTCTGGTCTATGTTGCTTTTAGGCTCTCTCTTTGCTTAGAGGACCCCTTTCAAGATTTCTTGTAGGGTGGTTTTGTGTTTGCAAATTCCTTTAGTTTTTGTTTGTCCTGGAAGCTTTTTATCTCTCCTTCTCTTTTCAGTGACAGCCTAGCTGGATAGAGTATTCTTGGCTGCATATTTTTCTCATTTAGTGCTCTGAATATATCCTGCCAGTCCTTTTTGGCCTGCCAGGTCTCTGTGGATAGATCTGTTGCCAATCTAATGTTTGTACCCTTGTAGGTTACATATCTCTTCTCCCGAGCTGCTTTCAGGATTTTCTCTTTGTTTATGAGACTCGTAAGTTTTACTATTAGATGTCAGGGTGTTGACCTATTTTTATTGATTTTGAGAGGGGTTCTCTGTGCTTCCTGGATTTTCATGCCTGTTTCCTTCCCCAAATTAGGGAATTTCTCTGCTATAATTTGCTCCATTATACCTTCTGCCCCTCTCTCTCTTTCTTGTTCTCCTGGGATCCCAATTATTCTAATGTTCTTTCGTCTTATGGTATTGCTTATCTCTCGAATTCTGCCCTCGTGATCCAGTAGTTGTTTATCTCTCTTTTTCTCAGCTTCTTTATTTTCCATCATTTCATCTTCTATATTACTGATTCTCTCTTCTGCCTCATTTATGCTAGCAGTTAGCGCCCCCATTTTTTATTGCACCTCATTAATAGCCTTTTTGATTTCTCCTTGGTTGTATTTTAGTTCTTTTACTTCTCCAGAAAGGGTTTCTCTAATAACTTCCATATTTTTTTCAAGCCCAGCTAGTATCTTTAAAGTGATGATTCTGAACTCTAGATCTGACATTGTACTAATGTCCGTATTGAGTAGGTCCCTGGCAGTCGGTACTACCTCTTGTTCTTTTTGTTGAGGTGATTTTTTTCTGTCTTGTCATTTTGTGCAGAGGAGAATAGATTAATGAGAGAACAAAATGCTAGCAGAGTAACAACGTCCCCAGAAAATATACTCTAAACAAATCTGAAAAGACCTGAAGCAGGGGGAAAAGAAAGGGAAAGAGAGAAAAAAGAGAAAGAAAAAAAAAGAAAAAGAAAAAGATAAAGATAAAAACAAAAACAAACAAAACAAAGCAACAACAACAACAACAAAAACAGAATGTGATCAAATATGATCAGGCTGGTATATAGATCAGTGCCACACACTAGATTTGGGGTGTATTTTGGTTTTTTAGAAGAAAGTGCCTCCCAAAATTTTAAAGAAAGAAAAAGTTATATATGTACAAAAATAAGGGTTGATATGATGAAGGGATGGAATATGACTGTAAAGATGGAAATTATAAAAAATTTTATGAAAGGAATTGATAAGAAGTTGTTTGAAAAAAGAAAGAAGAGGATTTAAGAAAAGAAAAAAGAAAAAAAAAGGGAGAGGATGTGATCAGGCAGGGGAATAGAAAACACTATATACTAGAGATTTAGGGTATATTTTAATCTGTTAGAAGAAACTATCTCAAAATTTTAAAGAGAGAACAACTTATATATATAAGCCAAAAATACGGGTAACTACTATGAAGGGATAGAATATGATTCTAAAAATGAAAAATAAAAATGTTTTTTTTTAAAAAAGGGATTGATAAGATGTTGGTTGAAAAAGGGAAAAAGAAAAATTCAAAAAGAAAAAAAAAGAAAAAAGTTAAAAAAGAAATTAACTTTGAAAGACTAAAGAATCATGGTAAAAAAGCCATGAATTCTATGTGCAGTATTGCCCTAGTGCTGGAGTTCTGCCGTTCTCATTGATCGGTAAACTTGGTCTTGGCTGGCTGTTCTCGCTGATCTTCTGGGGAGGGGCCTGTTGCCGTGGTTTCCAGATGTCTCTGCCGGAAGCGGAATTGCCCGCCCTTGCCCCCTCCCAGCTAAGTCATCTGCTGGGTTTGCTCTCCGGGGCTTTTGTTCCCTGCGAGCTTTCCTTACAGCTTTGGAGGTGGACAGTGAAAATGGCGGCCTCCCAATCTCTGCCCCGGAGGAGCCGAGAACTCGGGGCCCCGCTCCTCAGTGAGCCCCCAGAGAAAGGCCGTCAGTCACTCCCGTCTCCCCAGTCTCCGACCACACTCCGTGCTCACCCGGCCTGTGACCGCGCGTTTCTCTCTCCGCCACCCGACCCAGTTTGGAATCTCCAAACCCAGCAGATCCCTGCGGTGCACTCCCGCGCGGCTCCTCCCGGGGGAGGAAGGTGAGTCTCCCCGGATCTGCCGCTTGTTGGGTCCCTGCTGGAGGAGCAGGGGCCCGACTGTGCCGCGGATCACGGTTTATGGCCACCCCGAGCTGAGGGCTCGCGCCTGGGCTCCGCCTCTGCAGCCGGCTTCCCTGCTCCGATACCTGGGAGCTCTGCCACACTCAGGCACCCCCGGTCTTTCTGTGACCCTGAGGGTCCTGAGACCACACTGTCCCGGAGGGTTCCACCCCCCGCTTAGCCACCAGAGTGACGTCCCTCAGCGGAGCAGACTTTTAAAAGTTCCGATTTTGTGCTTCGTGGTCTATCACTTGCCAGAAGCGACCAACGGAGGCCCCCTCTCCCGCCGTCTATCCTCCCGAATATCGCCTCGGATTCACTTCTCCGTACGTCCTACCTTCCAAAAAGTGGTCGCTTTTCTGATGAGAGAGTTGTTGCTCTTCTTTTCTTCGATCTCCTGTTGGGTTTGTAGATGTTCAGAATGGTTTGATCCTTATCCAGCTGAATTCCTGAGAGACGAAATCCAGGTCTCCTACTCCTCCGCCATCTTGCTCCGCCTCCCCTCCTTATGATGTTCTTAATAATATATTCTTTTCTCTGGCTTACTTTATTGTAGGAATACAGCATATAATACATATGACATACAAAATACATATTAATCAACTGTTGATATTATCAGAAAGGCTTCTCGGTCAACAGTAGGCTATTAGTAGTTTGTTTTTAGGGGATCAAAGCTATATGTGGATTTTCAACTGTCAGTGCCCCTAAACTTCACATTGTTCAGGGGCCAAACCATAATTACTTCATTCCTATGTCATCCTTTCCCTGCATTTGAAATTCACTGAAAAGCAAAGTTGTAAGCTGAAGCTAGGCAGATATGCAATGTACTCCCTTTTGTGATGTACCGTTCTTAAGTACATTTCTTGTGGTTGTTTGAGGTTGCATCCTAAATTATTACCCTTTTGGCTCTACACCCAAAGCCTGCACGTGCTTACAATCCAAAACAGTCAGCTGGAGCCACAAACTTCACTAAGCATAGGTTCTACTTTAATGGCAGACTATCCTCTAATCACATCAACATTTCGTTATTTTGGACAATTGAAATTAAATTTAAAAACCAAGACCCAGACCAAAGAGAGAGAGAGAGAGGGAAAAAAGGTACAATATGGTTTAGGGCTAATAACAGAAGTAAGGGGACTATTTTACCTGACAGTCTTATTGACATGATCAGGCACAGAGAGAGGATTTCAAATATTGGTGGACACAAGAGTCTACTCAAGAGCTTGTTTAAAAAGTTAATTTCTTCTCATCTCCCCCACCCCCTTTAAAATTCAGCAGTTCTTTGTTGGGTCTTCGTTACCTGTGTTTTCTTTTTTTTTATTATTTAAAAAAAAAATTTTATTATTATGTTGATCACCATACATTACATCATTAGTTTTTTTTTTTTTAAAGATTTTATTTATTTATTTGAGAGAGAGAGTGAGAGAGAGAAAGAGCACAAGAGGGAGGAGAGGGAGAAGCAGACTCCCTGCTGAGCATGTAGCCCCATGCGGGACTCGATCCCGGGACTCCAGGATCATGACCTGAGCCGAAGGCAGTCGCTTAACCAACTGAGCCACCCAGGCGCCCCACATCATTAGTTTTTGATGTAGTGTTCCATGATTCATTATTTGCGTATAACACCCAGTGCTCCATGCAGAATGTGCCCTCTTTAATACCCATCACCAGGCTGTGTTTTTGGTAAGTGCTCTGGGTGACTGTGAGGCAGGTGGTCCCCTGGGCAGACTTTAAGAACCCCCTGCTGGCGGGTGAGAAAATGAGCAAGAAAGAGGCTCTCAAAGAATTGTGTGATGATTTGTGAGCACTGTGACTTATAGGGAGCAGGACTTTTATTCTGATTTTTTTCTGCTTCTAACTGTTCTAGGCTGTGCAGCATAGCAGAAATGGGCATCACTCCCCTCAGAATGCCCTGGCAACAGCCTCGTACCCCGCTGTAGAGATGTGAGTGAGCTTGAAGAAGTTAGCCAGATTTCACTGTGTCGTTGCTCTGTTTCAACCCAGACTGGACTATGGCAGTCCACGTCTGATGTTGGTCACTTGGAGTCAGTGCAGACTCCACAAGGGAAGGGCTCGGACAAGACCGTCCTCACCTTAGATGTCAGCTACAAGTGGAGCCCCCAGGCCCACCTATACTCTGGCTGACTGGGTATAAATTCAGGGCTACCTACAACCACCTCATGTTTGATAATTCTCTAGAATGACTCACAAAACTCTCAGGAAGTGCTCTACTTACTATTACAGGTTTTTTTTTTGTTTGTTTGTTTGTTTGTTTTTTATAAAGGATACACATAGGGTGAAGTCTGGGATGGTCAGGGAATCAGACCTTCTGTGATATTATGATTTATAATAATATATATTTGACTTTTTCCCTCTTTGTGGCACAGACCTCCTAAAACCTTTGGAATCACCTGTTACAAGAGTGATAAAGGTATCTTATGTCAGTAGAGTGAATTTGGAAAGCACCTAGGTAACGGAATCTGGTAGCTAGGGGAACCAATGGTGTGAGCACAGGGTTGTAATTTTAAGGCCCACCCCCTGACTTCTAAGGAGGAAAGAGGCACTGGAGGTTCAACTGATTGCCAATAGTCCATGATTTAATCAATCATGACTATGTAATGAAGCCTCCATAAAAACTCTAAGGGAAGGGGTTTGGAGAGCTTTCAGTTGGTGAACCTGTGGAGATTAGGGGAGAGTGGTACCCCCTGGCAGTATAGAGGAGCTCTGGATTCCCTCCCACATGCCCTGTGCATTTCTTCCATCTGGCCGTTCCTGAATTTTATCCTTTTACAATAACCCAGCAATCTAGTTAAATAATTTTCTTGATTTTTATGAGCCACGTCTAGCAAATTAATCAAACTCAACTCGGGGGTCATGGGAACCTCTGACTTAGAGCCAGTCCATCAGAAGCACAAATAACCTAGACTTGCTTGTGATTGATCTCTGAAGGGAGTGCAGACTTTTTGGACTGAGTCCTTAACCTCTGGAGTCTGACGTTACTTCCAGGTAAATAGTGTCAGAATTGAATTGAGCTGTAGGACATCCAGCTGGTGTAAGAGAATTGCTTGGTGTGGGACCCCCCCCACACACCGGCACACACCCTGGAACTGGAATTGGAATCATTACCTTCCATGTGCTCTCCCTGTGGAATTGGGGTATATTACCCTCCTAAGGCATCAGCATGTTCACCAATCAAGAAGCTCCTCTGAGGGCGCCTGGGTGGCTCAGTTGGTTAAGCGACTGCCTTCGGCTCAGGTCATGATCCTGGAGTCCCTGGATCGAGTCCCACATCGGGCTCCCTGCTCAGCAGGGAGCCTGCTTCTGCCTCTGACCCTCCCCCCTCTCATGTGCTCTCTCTTTCTCATTCTCTCTGTCTCAAATAAATAAATAAAATCTTAAAAAAAAAAAAAGAAGCTC
This sequence comes from Mirounga angustirostris, assembly GCF_029215605.1. Classification (NCBI taxonomy): domain Eukaryota; kingdom Metazoa; phylum Chordata; class Mammalia; order Carnivora; family Phocidae; genus Mirounga; species Mirounga angustirostris. The sequence continues at coordinate 169,295,817 of NW_026991710.1, forward strand.
CTCTGAGTTCTGGTGTCCAGAGATTTTATTGGGGTTCATTAAGTCATTGATTATGTGATTGATTTCTAACCCCCTTTCCTCCCTAGAGGTAGGGCTGGCCGGAAGTTCCAATCCCCTAATCACAAAGCCCCTCTTGAAGCTATCTAGGGGCCCACCAGGAGTCACCATTGGCCTAAGAAAGATGCTCCAGTCATTCTAGAAATTGCAAGGGTTTTTTCCAGGGTCTGAGGACAGAGGACAGATATATTATTATATCACAGTTGTGAAAGGCATAGATGTGTTTAAGTGTGTGTGCATGTGAACCTCAATGAGCACTACCCATCCTGTTGGAGTCTGGAAACAGAAAAACAAGACTGGGGGTGCCTGGCTCGCTCAGTCATTAAGTGACTGCCTTCAGCTCAGGCCATGATCCTGTGGTCCTGGGATGGAGCCCAACGTCAGGCTCCCTGCTCAGTGGGGAGCCTGTTTCTCTCTTTGCCTGCCACTGCCCCTGCTTGTGCTCTCTCTCTCTGTCAAATAAATAAATAAAATCTTAAAAAAAAAAGAAAAGGGAAAAAGAAAAACAAGACTGATAGTGAGGAGGTCAGAGAGTCCTCTTGGATGCAATGCACCCAAGGTATAAAGTTTGAGACCTCCCTGGCAAGCATTTCAACATAGAAACTTTCACCCTGAAAAAGGTTTATAGCAAACACCCTCCTCCTCCTGATTCCCATTTCCTTCTTCTTTTCCTTTTTTTCTGGTGTTTTTTTTTTTTTTTTTTTTTCTTTTTCTTCAATACCCTAATTGGTTGGAACAGACTGAAAAACTGTATGAGCCCATTAGGACCTTAATTACCTGTTAAAGATGAGAGCATCCAGTGAGGGACAACAGCACTTAATCCTTTGAGGGAAACTAATTTCTCTTTTGAATCCATGCCCGAATAGGTTGGGTGAGGACGTCAAACCCAGACTCAGACATGAGCAATACTAATGCCTTCAGGATGAGTTAGGACACAAAGAGGTTGCCCAGTGAAGGAATGAGAAGTTCAAGTCCAGTTCAGTGCTTTTCTTTCCTCCTGAGCTGAAGCCTGTGGACTACGAATTTTGAGAATAAAAAGAACTATATAAATGCAGAGAAACATTATCATAATTACTTTTGGCATAGAAATATTTTTAGCTAATGTTATTTTAGTAAGAGCTGCTGTCAAGGGGGAGAAGGCAAATCATTTAAAGCAAAAGTTTGTTCTGATGTTCTCTGAATTAATGTCCCCCCGCCTGTTCTGCTGGCTATTTCAAAGCCTGTGAAGCAGCCTAATAGGGTAGCATGCCTGTTACTCAGTCCCAGACATCACATTGGGCAACTTTCTATGCCAGACATAGCACTTAATATTGCAGGGAAAGGGGGGAAGGTGATGGAACAGTCTGTCCTCGGGGAGCTTACAGCTTAGGGGTGTAGAGAGCCAGACATCTGGACAACAAAAATACTAGGCAGAATGACATCTGGGTGCAAGCATGTTATGTGGGTGCAAAAAGCAGGGCTTAGATAATTGCAAGGACAGATGCAGAAACAGTCCTTCCTGGGAAGGTGGCATTTGAGCAGGTGTTAAAAAAGGCTGTATAGAATCATATGGGGTTACAGAGGAAAAGGCATTCCAGGCCAAGGAGAGAGCCTGAACAAAGGTGGGGAGTTCTGAAAATGCCTATGATAAAACATGTAAATATGGAGTTTTGCCATATAAACCTGATAAAATTATATACTTTAAAAAATTCTGCAGAGGCATTTTCCAGGTTGGAAACACTTTCTTTTCACCCCTCCTCTTTTTTTTTTTTTTTTTTCCAATAACAGTGGTTCTCAAAATGTGTTATTTAGTCCATCAGCATCAGTATCAACTGGGAACAGTCTAGAAATGTACATTCTCAGACCCCTTTCAGGGTGACTGTGCTAGAATCTCTGTGGTGGGTTCCAACAAACTGTTCTGCCAGGTTCTCCAGGTGATTCGGATGCATGTTAAGGTCTGAGAACACATGACACAACTCAGTGATTGTTCTCCTTCTTTTTGGTCAATTCTCCTTTCCCTGATGGCTAGTCATGTTTTTCCCTTCTCTTCTTAAGTTTCCTATCTAATTCCATCGTTCTTTCTTTGGGCAGGTAACTTCCTGCACAGAGGGGAACAAATGTGACCAAGAAGGAAAACTTCCAGCTTTTCTCACAATCATCTCAGGGGCCCTTCTTCTCCTTCCCCTCCTGTGTCCCAGCAAGAGATGCCCGTTTCTCATAGTCCAATGGCTCCTTCCATTGTGTCTTCCACAAAGGCTCCCAGGTTTTGCTCTGCCACTCATCCTCTCTCCTAGGCATCTCCCATTTCTCCTTCCTTACTGGCCCAATTCTCACTGCTTATGAATGTGGACAATCTCCAAAGAAAATAATGATAGTAATAATAATAACTACTTAACAACTACAAAAATCTTCTCTCGATTCTATCTTCCTTAAAAAGTATCACTCTCTCTTCAGCTTTTGATTGTCAAACTCCTTGAACTCAGGAAAATAAAGTTGATACCAAAATTCAGTGATAAATATTTGGCTCTAATTCTATTTGCAATTTCTATAGTTTTTGATTGTTTTGAATGTTTCCTGCACTTAAGTTTGGTCCTTTGTTGGTCTCTGGACTCTTACCAATTCCTGATTCTCCTTTGCTTCTGCTGTTTATTATCCTACACTTCTGGTCCTTGCTACTCTGTTCCTTAATCTCTGTTCCACCTGTTTTAAATGGTTCCCTGACCGATACTGGTAACTTACATGGGGTCAACTACTGACTGTATCTTGTTTACTATTAAATCTATGGTTAGGGATGCCTGGGTGGCTCATTGGTTAAATGTATGCCTTCAGCTCAGGTCATGATCCCAGGGTCCTAGGATTGAGTCCCTCATCCAGCTCCTTGCTTAGCAGGGAGGCTGTTACTCCTTCAGCCTCTCGCTCCCCCTGCTTGGTCTCTCTCTCTCTCTCTCTCTCCAACAAATAAATAAATCTATGGTTAAATTTCTGACAGCCATTCTGAAGTGAAACCCTAATTTTAACTGTCAATTGGACATTTGCACATCAAAACTGGACTCTTCATTCCCCTGAATTATTTTCTTAAATCTTAATTCATGGAAACTAATTAATATATCAGGTCAAAAACATGGGAGTAATCCCAATCCTTTTATTTATTCAAAAACCCACACTTATTTTGTTTCCAAAGCCCATAAATTCAACCTTGGAAATGGTTATAAATTGTGTCTTATTTGGTTGTATATCTGGTAGCATAATATCATGCTGAATAACCCTCCTGCTAAAACAAAAACAAAAATAAAAACAACTCTCCTCCTATAAAAGTACTAGAATACACACACTACCACCACCACCAACATGATCAAAATCCAGAAAAAACAGGGACTCCAAATATTGAATTTAACAAATACAGTATATAGGGGCACCTGGGTGATTCACTCAGTTAAGCATCTGACTCTTGATTTTGGCTCAGGTCATGATTTCAGGGTTGTGACTGCAACAAGCTCTGCACTGGGTGGGGATTCTGCTTGAGATTCTCTTTACCCCTTCCTCTGCCCCTCCCCCCACTATGCTCTCTATCTCTCAAATAAATAAATAAATCTTAAAAATATAAATAATAAATTATATAAAATAAGTGTATTTTACATATTTAAAGACATAAATGAGTAGATTAAAAATATGAATAAAAAGCAGTAGACTGTAAAATTACCAAGTAGATTTCAAAAAGAACCAAATAGAACTTTACAATGTAAATATATAATTGAAATTAAAACCTCAATAAAAAGGGTTAAACAGGAAATTAGACACTGCTAGAGAGAGAATTAGGGATTTGGAGAATAGTTCTGAAGAAATTCTTAAGACTGAAACTCAGAAAAAAAGAATATATAAAAAAGAGATTAAGAGATGTGAAAGATATAGAGAAGTCTGTTATATGTCTAATTGAACTCCAGAAGGAGGAGAGAGAAATAATGGGGGACCAAGAAAGAAAGTCTGGAGTATTTGAAATTGATTAAAACTTCCAATCCTCAGTTTCAGAGAACTTAAAGATCATAAGGAGTAGAAACAAGAGACCTTTACCTAAATATCATGAAACCCTAAACAGAAAGAATAGTCAGAAGGGAAAAATAAATGACCTCCAGAGGAAGAATTAGAATGACTTATGATTCTCAAGTTCAAAGTCAAGAATCAAATGTAAATTGACCTCTTTCCCCACTCCTCTGGCTTCCTTTATGCCTCCATAATTTCTCACCTGATTTATATTGTACATACCTCCAGTCTCCTATTCTCCCTCTTCACATTGCATTCTACCTTACTGCCAATTATATCATCCCCATATTGCTAAAAGAATCCATTAAAATTTAATCATTCCACTCTGTTCCTTAAGATTTCTGTTGGTTTCCTATTGCAAACACAATTAGTTGCAAATTGTTTATTTCGGGATTCAAGACCATTTCCTGGCCATTTCAGCAGACATTTTTCATTTATAGTTTTTTCCAGTTCCCCTGAGTTCCTGCCTCACTGAACTTCTCACCAGATCCTGAATTCAAAAGCTCCTTAATGCCTTTGAAAATGCTGTCCTTTCTCTAAGGTCTGACCACTACATCCTCTAAGGCCACTTCTCTTTCCTTGCCTATTAGCATCTGTATTAGTCTCTGAGGGCTGCCAAAACAGAACAGCATAGTTTGAGGGGCTCAAACAACAGAAATTACTTTTCTTACAGTTCTAGAGGCTGGAAGACCAAGATCAGGTGCCAGCAGCACTGGTTTCTCAGATGTCTCTCCTGGGTTTGTAGATGACTCCCTTTTTGCTGTGTCCATACATGTTTTTTCCTCTGTGCATGTGTCCTCATGGTGTTTCTTTCTCTTCTTATAAGGACATCCGTCTTATTAGATTATAGTTTCATCTTATGAATTCATTTAATTTTAATTACCTCCTTAAAGGCCCTAACTCCAGAGATTGGGGGAGACACCAGTCAGTCCATAATGAAGGAGTGCAAAATGTATGACCCCAATATATGCCACTTTGGCATGTGGATTGTTTTGAGTTAAAGACAGTCAAGACCCAACAGTCTTAAGAAAAACTTTTATCTCTCCCTTAACTACTTAAAAATGATTTAGATAGGGAGCCAGGCCCAGAAAGAGAGCTATGGCCAGAGATAACTTTTTATTGGAAGGCCTTTCTATATGGTAGGCAAATATCTAATTACCACATATCTGCTTCTTCTTATTGCCCTGTGAATTACCTCCTCCCCTTTGAAGCCCCAGGCCCCTATCCAGTTCCTTAGCTCAGGATGGCATGTAAGCCTCAATTGCCCAACTTGTTCTTTGGTCTCATATTTTTTATGGGTCTCCTATATGTACATAATTAAACTTGTTTTTCTCCTACTGATCTGTCTTATATCAATTTGATTAATAGACCAACCAAAAAAATTTTTCCTCCCCTACAGTAACAACCTCCCCTTATCTTTGAAGATCCAATCTCTTTGAATTATCCTCTGAATCTTTTCCTGAAGATCGTCAGCACTGCTCTATCCTGCCCAGTAGGTATTTTTCATAAAAGGGTGACTGTAACCATAACTGTGAGTGATAGTATACATATGTAGAACTCAAGAACTGTGAGCCCTTTGAGGTCAGGGACCACATTCCTTTCTAATTTGAATCCACAGAATCTAGAACGCCTGTTTTATAAAATTACTCAATAAAAGTGAAAGTAGCAGATAAAAAAATCAAGAGCCTAAAGTATGGATTCGATCTATTGTGGTATTGTTTATAGTTTAAAGGAGTACTCTCCTTTAGGCAAAACAACTCTATCAATATATGCTACCTTCTGAGAAAGTGATTAAAATTTACCATCCATGTATGCACACCTCCCAAATCTCTGGTTCCCATGGTAACTGGACAAGCTTCACATTAGGTATGTAGACACTGTTCCAGAGAGGGGGTGGGGAGGTGGTGAGTAGAAATAACTATTGTAGGCAGCAAATTCTTTGTTCCCTGTTCCTCATGCATAATGCATGCAGATTATGAAAGATTTCGCCCCTCAGGATGAAGCACCTATAGCTACAGTTACGCTGGTTGATTTTTAGGATGTGCTTGCCTCTAATATACCCGACCTAGTCTTCCATAGTGGCTTTTCTTCTTGCACCTGTGCTCCCTTACTTTTTTTTGCTGTTGGTAGGACTGCAGATCAAAATGAGGGAAAATTGTAGTGGGCGGGGGGGGTGGTGGGGTGGTGGGAGGGGTCCACTGGTATTTTATTTCTTCAGGAGATTCTACATAGTAGATGCAAGTTAGCTTTTGGAGCAGTCAGTTTTGGAAAGTGGGTTCCATTGCAAGAGATTCTTTTGTATGGAGAGAGGTGGGGAAGGCTACCTGTAACTAACAAAGATCCTTCTCATTTTCATTGTCACTTACGACAAATATGAAATTCAAAGACATCCACAACAGCCTGTTTTAAAATACAGGTTTTATTATTATTCAGAGATGGTGAGGCCAACAGATCAGCAGAGGATTGCCACTGAAAAGATCATTTGTTATTCACAGTTCCTAACAGCCTCCTCACCCCATAAGGGGGCCACACAGGAAAGTACCAGGTTCTGTAAGGAGGCAATGAGGGGAAAATGTGAGCAAGAGTCTTTACTGTCATTTCTGTGGGAAGAAACGGGTCTGATAGGGCTTAGATTTGGATAATTTCAGCAGGCTCTGTCTGGGCCATAGGAGATTGGGTGTCTCTTCGCTGGCCCTGGGGGATGAAGGCAGGTGGACAGTGGCCCTGACAGTGAAAGTCTGATAGAGGAAGTCATTGGGGGTGTGAACTTTGGGTTGGTTAATTTGCATAGGAAAGGTGGGCTCACAGCCAAGTCAGTTACTATCTCCAGGAACTGGCTAGCCCTGGAAGGGACAGACCCTCCAGGGTCAGCAAGGTCCTGAATGTCAAAGCAGCAGAATACAAAGACGTGTGTAATACACGACCCTTGGCACTCAAACCCAAACAAACTTAGGAAGTTTTCAATCTTTGTCAGAGATAAAATGAAAGATAAAAGAAATTGGCAGAACAGGGTGGACAAAAAAAGAAATAACTCTTCAAAAAAAGTTGCGTTTCTGTCTTCCAAAAGGGTTAGTCAAACAAGTCAGTGGGGAGATGGACAACTCCATGGATAGATCTGCCACAGGCAGCAACAGCACCCCCACCCATTAACCCAGCTGATGCTGTCAGTCAAGATGTCATCTTCTGTGGGGGATCTCTTTTAATTTTATGAGAAAACAGTTGCTATAATATCTTGCAGGTTTTGATTCCTCTGAACATAAAGATTAGAAAACGCTGGTTTTTTTCCTATTAAAAAAGAAACTGAAACACCAAAACTTAATGTCCTGGTAGGAGTTTAGTACAATAATAAATGAGTAGATAAAGCTCACCTCAGAACATCACTTGACTTGATAAGGGTAATTTGCACGTTTCCATTCCATGCCGTCCTTTCTGGGCTGGCATATTTCTTCTCTGCTGTCTGTCCCTTTGACACCCTGCAAAGCAGCTGCTTATCTGATTCTTTCTGCACACTCGTTGCTGCTGAGAAAACACATCGCACAGCCTGCCTTGCATGTGTTGCCTTGAATTATCTCTCCGTTTTACCACTTGCTGGAAAAACTGCATCTCAGCAGTGCCCCAGTTCCCCTGGGAAAGACATCCATCAACACAGACCTGTTTTTCCCCTTAGGTACCTGTCCATTTTGCTGCCTCTTATTAAGCCTCACAGGTTCCTATTCATCAAAATCATGCCAAGGAAGCCTTGAATTCTTTCTGAGGTGCATATTCAGCAGAACGCCAAGGAAGAGCAGAGACACACAGAAAGCACTGAAAGAATGTGCAAATTAGGCTACCTATTTTCATTCAAAAGACCCAAAGATACAAAGCCATGGAGTTTTAAATAAAACCCATTTCTGACTCATTAGGAGCACCATGCCTACCCTTCTGTTATGAACTATCCAAAGAAGTAGGGAAGTTAGTGGTAGAAAAACAAAGTCAGGAATATCCTAAGAGTTGTAGTTCAGTAGGGAAGGATGCATGGACTTTTGTTTATCTACCTTTCTACATACCTACCTATCTCCATAGAATACCTAACACATTTGAAATAAATGTGAATGGGAAAATGTCACTTGTCATGTTAAAAAATATTAGAAGGAAAGGATACCACGATGGGAACTGTGACCTGACTGCACCTTTGAAATCACTTTGAATTGGATTGTATGTCCAATGTAATAGATTACCTAGGAATTGAACTGTAATTAGATTTAGGAAGATGTTAATGATTCTACTATGTTTAGGAGAAATAATCACCTGGCAGTGAGGACATGTCTTGCAGCTCCATAGTGGCTGGAGGCGGATGTCGTCACTGATGGGAAGCCAGAAGACAGGATGCTTCTCCTAAGGGGAAAGGATAAATATACTTGAACTGCTAAAGAAAAAAAGGCACGGAGCCACATTCTAGGAGCTGTTCTCGTGGATGTGTGTTCAACTCTTCTCAGGATATGCTGGCCTTGATTGGAGGCTCAACTGATGAGGGGGAAGCAGACAGCTGTGTGCCAGGACAGGTAAGCATAATTCCTATGGTTGTCAGGTGCAAAGTCTCTAAAGTCCCTGGGCTTAGTGGTTGACATAAAGAATGGTTTTTGTCGGGGCACCTGGGTGGCTCAGTCATTAAGTGTCTGCCTTCGGCTCAGGTCATGATCCCGGGGTCCTGGGATCGAGCCCTACATCGGGCTCGCCCCTGCCTGATGCTCCCCCTACTTGTGCTCTCTCTCTCTCTGTCGGATTAAAAAAAAAAAACAAGTAAAAAAAAAAAGAATGGTTTTTGTCTAATGTGGAAGAGTGGCATCAGACTACAGGACAGAAGAAAACAAAGGAACAGAGAAAAGAAGAAAGTTCCAAGAGGAAGAAGAGGTGGATATCATTTTGGCTCTCTCTTTGGGCAAAGTTTGAAGATTGCTTTCTATCCCTAATACTCTCTTTGTCCACCGAATGTTATCTAATAAATGAGGAGACAAGCATTGGCAATGATGCCAAGGATGCCTTTTGAGGGACCAAGCAAGAGAAGCATAGAAAATGCAGCTGGAGTCCATGTTATTCGTCACTAGTTCTCGAAGGAGATCAGCTGGCTCAAAAGAAAAGCAAATCTATGAGGTTTTTCCCCTCCCATTTTGACATAACCTGGTTTTTCTAGAATTTGTTTTTTTGGCTGTGGTTTTGAGATGATACACTCTCCATCATGTTCTCTTTTTTTTAAGATTTTATTTACTTAGAGAGAGAGAAGGAGCGAGCGGAGGGGCAGAGGGAGAGGGAGAAGCAGACTCCCTGCTGAGCAGGGAGCCAGATGTGGGGTTCTATCTATCATAAACAACATTGGATATTGACCATACATGGAACTAGCTCCAGCTCCCAGAGAATCACTGAAGGGGGAGGGGAGGCTCTGCCTGGGTCCACCTGATTTTCATCAGTTCTGCCATGGGCTATGCTTTCTGGAAATATATATATGCTGTAATTATTTAGGTTACTCAGAAGTGAATATAGTATTCGCAAATAAAGAGCCTATGAGATGAGATTTGAGATTCTAAAATGAAGTCAAAAAGGAAGGAATTGGAAGAGATTGTTTCATTGATTACATTCATATAGGTTTAAAGGATTTATGTTCAAATGTGTACCTGTATCATCCCTACCCAGAACATAGTCTGTGCTCCCAAGATTATCTGGCTCAGTTGTAAAGATATTTGTGCATTTAAAATTCTTACACTTGTTTTTTTTTTTTAAAGATTTTATTTATATATTTGCGAGAGAGAGAATGAGAGACAGAGAGCACGAGAGGGAGGAGGGTCAGAGGGAGAAACAGACTCCCCACTGAACAGGGAGCCCGATGCGGGACTCGATCCCGGGACTCCAGGATCATGACCTGAGCCGAAGGCAGTCGCTTAACCGACTGAGCCACCCAGGCGCCCTCTTACACTTGTTTTATATTGCACTAGGTAACAATGGGTGAGAAAAAAAGGCAAAAACATTGGCAAAAAGATCCCAAAGACCTGAAAAATGGTCTCTGGGCATAAACATCCTTTCATTTCCTTCAATTTATGCTAGTGAAAAGTTACCTTAGAAGAGTGGCACCTGAGGGAGCCTTGGGTGTCTGAGGATCTCTGACTCAATTCAGGTGTACATTCAAATCTCCCCTCACCCTTCTCCTCATGAACATCCCCCAATGAGCAACAAACATCTTGTAATCTGTGCCTTTCTAAACAAGGCAAATAAGGACATAAGCTTAGCTCACTCTTTGAGCAAAGTTTGCAGATTGCTTTCTATACCTGCTACCCTCTTTGGTGATAGAATTTTACTGGGATAAACAAGGCAGAATTCTTCTGTACTCCAGGTAAAAACAAAGTTTTCTGTCAGAACTGCAGATTATTCTGCTGTCAGGCATTTTCTGTCCTCCCGTCAAATGGCCTCTCACTCTGGGCAGTGTGTCCTACGGTCAGCCGAGTCACTCAAGTGTCCTAGAAGCCGGCAGCCAGGCAGCTGCAGGACCCGACCTTCTCAGGCCTCCTGTGTTCTCACCTCTTCCACGAGGAGCTTCTGAATGATCCCGATGCTTCCCACCAGCTCAAAAATTGTAGTCCTGTGTTTCTGTCGTTTAATTGCAAAAGTTTTTCACGTTGGCTGTTCTCTCAGAGAAATGTCAGAAATTCAGGACTCACAATACAACAATTACTTTTTAGATGGAGTCACTTTCAGGAAACGGATTATGATAGTGATTTGCCATTTTAGTCCGCGGACTTTCAGAGGAGTGCCTGAGAAAAACCTATTTTTTTATTTTTAAGATTTTATTTATTTATTTGAGAGAGAGCACAAGCAGGGGGAAGGGCAGAGGCAGAGGGAAAGGCAGACTCCCAGCTGAGCAGGGAGCCTGAGGCCAGGCTCGATCCCAGGACCCTGGGATCATGCCCTGAGCTGAAGGCAGATGCTTAACCAACTGAGCCACCCAGAGAAAAATTTTGCTCCCAGCATTTTCAACCATGTTTTTTTGGAGAGACGCAAGGTCTTTTGCAAAAAAATTTTTAGAAAGATTGCTCAAAGCTTGTTCATGGAACTTTATTATTATTTTTCCCGTAGAACCTTATTTTAAGACTTTTGAGGCTGTAGGTCATTGGAAGGAGACCCAAGGTTTTCTTATTTTACTTGAATGTGTGGCTGTGGCGAATGTGTGTGTCTGAATGTGAGTGTGTTCAATCCACTTGCAGATGGAATCATTTAAGACACTCTCTGCTTATCTAAGTGATAATCTATGGGATTTTCAAAGCTTGGAAAGCAAGGAGTAGCTTTTAAATAGGTGTTTTGTAAAAAGTTGATCCAGGCATAAACACAAAAGGTTTTATTCAAACCCTGCCAGTTGCATTCCAGCAAGCTCCTGCGCACATTCATATACACACATGCGGCCTCCAGAGGGAACCCTGCTTCCAATGGTCAGAATTAATTTCAAGAATGCTGATTTTTAATTTGTCATTCAGTATGCAGCCCAGCTATGGCTTAAATAGCTGGGCAGGAGGGACGCACCACCATCCCAGCCCCTGCTGGTCAGTAACACAGTAGAAGCAAAGGGAAAAATGAGTCCAAAAGAAAGAGAAGGAGCAGCAGGGGTTCTGGATTTCCAATACGCTCAGGTTCCAAGATCCTGTGTTTTGATACAGAGCCTTAGGAGACTAATAGACGCTGTATTTTCAATCTGATTTGTGACATATTTCCGTTCTTTGTCTTTGTTCTTTGTCTTGTGTTTTGGTTTTTCATCATAGACATTTTTGCTCTTGTCTGAGAAAATTATGGCATAAAACTTTTAGGAACTTAACATTGAAGCTTGAGCTGAGTGAAGGGCAGAAATTTAGCAGGCAACCCACCAGTCTGAGAGTACTGTTTTGACTTACAAAAATAAAATAAGATAGGGAAACATCTGGAGAGAGAAAATGTTGTTTTCTCCTGAACTACCTGATATCACCTTCCAAATTATAATCCTTTTATTTGAAAATGGATTTTTTTAATCAGCGCTTGTTTATATCAAATTATACCTGCATGTAGTTCAAAGCTCCAAATTATTTCTTTCTACAGGGCTTCTTACAAAAAACAGCATTCTGACCTTCTCCCTTTTTGAATTCCCCAAAAGCAACACTTTTAAACTCTTCAACTGATGTTCTATGAATTTACCTATATATCTCTAAATAACATGCATTTATTTTTGCTTAATTTTTCAGTTTTAGATATCATCAGTCAACTCCCTCCTATGAGAGGTTAGCTGTCTTTGACCACTGCTTCACCCCAAGTACAGACATACATTATAGTCCTCCTATTCACACGATCTCCCAATATACTTGTATTATGATTTTGGTTACAGTATTCTGTGTTTATATTATGACCAAGCAACACACTCCACAGCTAAACCATGATTGCTTTTATTTTCCTGTACACCATGTTTTCCTTCCCTGGAGTTAATAATTATTTTCCTTTTTTTTTTTCCTTTGCTGATTTGTCTGTTCTGTGTGGTGTGTGTGTGTGTGTGTGTGTGTGTGTTTTAATTAAGAATAAATCTTGAGGGGCGCCTGTGTGGCTTAGTCAGTTGGGCATCAGACTCTTGATTTCAGTTCAGGTCATGATCTCAAGGTCACGGGATTGAGCCCCACATCAGGCTCCATGCTCAGCTTGGAGTCTGCTTGTCCTTCTCCCTCCTCCCATCCTCCCACCCCCACTTGTGCTCTCTCTCCCTCATAAATAAATAAATAAATAAATAATAAAATATTTTTTTTGAAAAAGACCCTTGAGCCTCTCATTCAGTGGTAAATCTCTACCCAACATGTTTAACACATTAAGTGTTCTATCAATTTCATATTTTTGAAGAAATCTTTCCTGGAGTTTTCTTATTTGCTCTTATGTGATTGGTATACAGTTATCACCTTGCCATCCTTCTTCATTATTACCCTGGTAGTTTCCTTTGCTCCTCTTCATACTGGATTTCCCATTTTCCTGAATCCCATGCATTCTTCCTCTTCTGATTATTTGTTTAATTTGCTTAATGAGATATATTTTTTCTATATCTTCTCAAGAAAGAGTGCATGAGAGGTAAATTTTCAAGACAATATTTATGCCTGCCTAAAAAATGGCTTTATTCTATTCTCATGTTTAGTTGCTAGCTTAGCTAAGTATAACATTTTAGATTGAGAATCATTTGATAGTGTGGGAATTAATATTTTTTTAAAAGCACAACAATACCCAGATGTAATAGTCAGCTTGTGCTAAGCCCTGCTGCAGTAACAAACCACCCTCAAAATCTCATTCATTTTACAGCAACAATAGTTTATTTCTCACTCACGTTTTATACTGTCAGCAATGAGTCATCTGTAATTGGGATTCATGTGCCTTCTCACTTCAAGATCCAGGAAGAAGTAGCAGTTCCTGTCTGAGCCTCACCATTTTTGTGGCAAGGAAAAAAGTAACGAGGTTGGGGGTATCATATGATTCTTGAAGCTTTTGCTCAAATGTCATTGACCAAAGAATGCCCAGGTCAAGCATGGCAATGGAGTGGGAAACTGCATTTCTAACACAGGAAGATAATACAAGTTATCCATCAACTGGAGGGAATTTATTATCCTCTTACGGGAAGGGGAATAAATAATTAGGAAAAATATTACAAGTACACAGATAAAGTTAATGGTAGGGACTTTTATATTTGTCATGGAGGACTTTTTATAGCCTGTTTTTTTAAGAGTTTTTTTTTTTTTTAAGAGCTTTTTAGAGAGCAGTAAAATGGGTGAGTAGTACCTCATATTTAACTTTCTCCATTTATTCACCTATGTGTTATTCTTACACTGCTATGAGTATGGTGAGAAGAACATGATGTTTGCTATCACTAAATCATAGAGGTATATTTTCATATTTAGAATGAACTATTGGGACCATTTTGTACAAACCATTGATTAGGTACAAATTAGTAGATTGAAAATCCTGGCTTTGTTTCAATTCCCCAAATTACATGTTGGAGTTTAGATTACTCATACACAAAACAGGGATATTGAATCAATTGATTCACCAGGCTATTTTGAGAATTAAATTAAAGACCATAATATATTCAAAGAAACATAGCCAAGTTTCCAACTTATATTAGGTATCTCTGCATATTAGTTAAATGTGAATTTCTCTAGATTATGAATCAATAGAAGCTCAACATTATAGGCAGAATATGAACTAAGTATACATTAGCCCTAAACCTCACTTAGTAGAGACAATATTTATTATCATTATCGGTAGGCTAAGATAATGCATTTTTACTTACAGTCAGCATGCTCACTGTTAATCCACATAAGCATAGATTTGCAGAAATAAATGCTGAATCAAAGGTTGACTTAAAATAAAGCCAATGAATGCTTTTCAACTTCTGCTTCTGGTTGCTATTTACGGGTACATGTTTTTCATACCAATTGTTTATAAACATTTGGCACATGAGCCTGTACATATGTTCAGGGCTGTCATCATTGAGCAGATTGTGAAATTTCCCACTATCTCATGACAGCCCATTCTGGCTTCCAGGCAATTGTGTTTAGTCCTAGTGGGCAGCCTGAGGAAGCTCCTAGGGCTATGGAGGCAATGTTGACTTAAGTCAATCTGAGATGCAAGATGGTAATTTCCAAACTGGTCCCATCACATTATGTAAAGTTAGATATTATTTTTGAAAGCTGTAGAAGTCAGATGAACTTTACTACTTTTGTGGAGACTTTTCTTCCAACAACTTTAATTTTAGAAAACTCAAGTTTTGACCTCCGCATGTACTTTGGGGTTATTGGAAAAGAAGACCCTAGCTTAGAGCATATTGCTATCTTGGTAATATCAAAGGTAAATCATGTCTGATAGAACACTAATGGCTATTGCTGCCCCTCAGTTCTTTCCCCAAGAGCACTCTATTTCCTGGGTGGGAATGATGAAGCTGTTACTTATAGTTTATAATCTCCATAAGGCACTGTCAACAGATATAAAAGCTCTATTCCTTGATACATAGGTACCTCTCTCATCCTCTCTCTCTTTCTCCCTTCCTCTCTCCCCCCACCTTCTCTCTCTGTCACTTTCTTTTCCTGAAGGAATTTGTATTTGTCTCTATCTTCTCTTCTGACATTTGTCCCTATGTTTGAAATGACAGTAAATAATGCAGAACTTAACAGCCGCATAAACACCACATTCAAGTCAGGATCAAAAATCCCTTACCCTCAACATTTTTCTTTCTAATAGAAACCTAGACTTATAGTTCTTGGGGGAAAATTACATTGCTGAAACCTAAAAATATATTAGCTCTTGATAAACAACTCTCCAAAGCCTTGGATGTTTATTAATACTTAATCTAAAATGCTGAAGATGAATATGTGTGAATGGAAGGGTGCTAAACTGGTCCTCAAGGACGGTGGATTTTAGTTTTTGTTTAACTTCCTAGGGCTGCCATAACAAATGACCAGAAACTGGGCAACTTTAAACAATAGAAATATTATCTTTCACACTTCTGGAGGCTACAAGTACACAATCAAGGTGCTGATAGGGCTCCACGCACTCCAGAGGCTCTAGGAAAGAATCCTTCCTTGGCTGTTCCAGCTTTCTGAGGCTCTTGGTGTTCCTTGGCTTGTGGCCACATCTCTCTCACTTCATCTTCACATTGCCTCCTCCTCTCTCTCTCAAAATTCCCTCTGCCTCTCTTTTTATGAAGATATGTGTGATTGCATGTAGGGCCCACCCAGATCATCCAGATAGCTGCTTCTCTCAAGATCAGTCACTTAATCACATCTTTTGCCAAATAAGATGCCATGACAGGTTCCAGTGATTTGGCATGGATGTCTTCTGACAGGCCATTGTTCAGCTGACCACAGTTCTTATTCTAAGTGCTCATGGATATAAAGTCAAAGGAAATTTTTCTTTTGGTGGAGAGGCTAAAGCTCTGGAAAACTCTTCCCAATGGGCTTACAACATCCTCTGTTAGGAGGGAGATGTCCTCCACTCAAGTGCAGTCTGACATCGTTAGTCTTCACTCTTCCCTTGGCTCCCCTGACTCCTTCACACTTGTTTTCTAACATGGACCATATGTATTTTCCAGAGGCAATGTCTCCTTTTTCACATTCAATGGTAAGTCAGTTTATCAATGGCCTTTGTTCTCAACACCTGCAGAGAGTTGAGGCCATCCCAGATTTAAGGTATCACGTACAATTTGACCTGTTTTGGTGGATTATAGTCCCTCCTGGGATCTGCCAGGAATGATTCCCTTCTATATTTGGTTGCTGAGGGCTTTTCTGACTCCCTTCAGGGCTTAGAGACTTTTATGTAAATGGTCTTGGTCTTTAGGGATGTTCCCTGCAATCTGATTTTGTCTTCTGGGCTCCATTTTTCAAAGGTGAGCAAGGAAGGCGAATGCCCATTAGTAGGTATGAGAGGAAGTAGAGAAGAAAAGGGTGATACTTGTCTCTCTTTCCCACCACAATGGTAGGAACAAACAATGAGAACAATTGGAATGTGAATTGTTTGTGCCCTGACCCCATTGCCAGGAATCAGCCTGACAGGGATTTAAATGAAATGACTACAATAAAGGCATAATCTCTGGTTGATTTGCTCTGAAATGGAGTAGAGTGAAAATCAAGTACAGAGCATAGTTTAATGCTCAGGTGGGTAGCTACATGTATCAACTACTCTGTCCACCTTCTGTCCCTGTTTTTCACGACTTTGTTGCAGGGAACTTATAGAGTATATAGGGATGGATTATCTTATATCCTGGAAAGATAATTCAAATTTCATGCCTTATATCCATTTTGTGCCTAACATTTTTTTTTTACCAGCAACCACCCTCCCCCTCTACATCACAAGGCAAAGAAAACACTGGGTTGCTCATAGCTGATATATTCAAAGTCTGCCTATAAAGGCTTATTTCCAGGAAAATCCACACACACACACACACTATATATATATATGAAAGACAAAGTACCCCAAGTGAGGATACCAGTTTCTTAGGGCTGCCATAATAAATTACCACAAACTAGGTTACTTAACAACAGAAATGTTTTCTCTCACATTTCTGAAGTCAAGAAGTCTGAAATCAAGATGTTGGCAGGGCCATGCTCCCTCTGGAGGTTCTAGGAGAGAATCTTTTCTTGCTTCTTCCAGCTTCTAGTGGCTCCTGGTGTCCCCTGGCTACGGCAGCATCTCTCCAACCTGCCTCCCTCTTCCCATGGCTTTCTTCTCTGTGTCTGTGTCTTGTGTCCTTTATATTGCTTATAAGGTTACTGGATTTGAGAACTACTCTGATCCAAGATGATCTCATCTCAAGATTTTTAACTTGTTTATATCTGCAAAGACCCTTTTTCCAAATGAGATCCCACTAACAGGTTCCAGATAGACCTATCTTTTGGGAGGTCACCAGTCAACCCACTACAATGAGTATATGTTTGACTTTGATTTCTCATGGGTCACAATTGTTTTCTCTATATTCTTGCTTTGTGCTCTTAAACCCCAGGCATAAGATTATTAAAGGAATGACTTGAGAAAGTTATCATCCAAGAAGGAAGTATGTTTCTTTTTCACAGTGTGCTGTTGTGAGTTGGATTCAATCATGTAGATGACTAGACAAGACAATATAAAAACATGATAATTTGAAAACTGGATACCCTTTATTCCATTTGGATTTTAATGTTGAAGTTTCAACATTTTATATTTCTCCAGCCCCATAACCCATCCTTGTCCCATGGGCGTTCTCCTCTGATGTCAAAGAGAGAGAGAATATTTTCTTGTCAAAGGTATAGCTCTTATGTGGGTTTGATTTTGTTAATGTGAACACAGTTTGGTGAGAACAGTCTTTCCATCTATAATGCATTATTAGACTTATAGGTGATGCTTCCCCACACACCTTCTTTTAACCTCCAAATTGCATGGAACTCTTGTTTCTAGCACTACAAATAAATCTTTTGCCTAGCTTGCACTTTAGATAATATGTAAATTCCCTGAATCTCCTACTAGCCAACCCACTGAGTGGCCATAGGTTTACTCTGCATGATCTGTTTCTACATTTTGTTCCTTTTAAAAAAATCACACTTCAATAAAATCTCTGTGAAAGAGTGTAGGTGGTGGATTTATAATTGTTTTGGTTGTGTAAATAAATTCCCCTTTGAAAAATGCCAGCTGCTCTTCTAAGAAATGAATGACCTTGTTTGACCATCAGCTTTGAGATCATTAAGAAATAGGACAGTCTCTTATCCCAAAGACAAAATTATCATTCCCTTCTTAAGACTTGTCAGGCCCAGTGGATCCTTTCCTATCATATATTTCAGGGGTTCAGTTTGTCTTCACATAGGACACTTGGGCACTGCATCTCAAATTTTAGTGCATAAGAATCAACAGGGGATCTTGTTAAAATGCAGATTCTGATTGAGTGAGTCTGACATGAGGTCTGAGATTTTGCATTTCTAACAAGCTCCCAAGGAGATGCCCAAGGTACTGGTCTGTGCACCACACTTTGACTAGCAAGATTTTAGGATACATCACATCGTAAAAGCAATAAAAATATGGCATTGAGGGAAAATGCACTTTGTTTGGGAAATAATCGATTTACTTTGTCTCTAGAATCTTGGGAAATGAACATTGGTCTTATGGTTTGCTTGTGGAACCTGAACCCTGTAATTATGGAGATTCTTTTTACCATGTAAACTCTTACTTTTGCCTACTCTGCATCCATATTTCCTTTGAGGAACTTCTTTTGCTCTATTTCATGCATTCCTGGAGAGAGAAAGATAATTCTGTTTGATTTCCCGATTACCATTAGCACAGTTTTTTTATTTTGTTTTGTTTTTTGGGTTTTTGTTGTTGTTGTTTTTGTTTTTACTGCAGGAGTAGTATATGCCCTAGGGATGGATATACACTCCTCTCTGGATAAATATATGGATTTTCAAGAGGAAACCCCTTTTCTGATGAGAATATTAAGCTGGAGGAATGTGATTCTGGAACTGTTTGTAAAAAAAGAAGAAAACATACAGAAGTAAATACAACCAACAATATTGTTTTTATCCTTGGATCACCCATGACTAAAGGCAGCTCTTTTTATTATATAAGCTTATAAATTTCCTAAGATATGTTCAGTTGTGCTTCTTTCTGCTTGTAACTGAAAGTATTTTGACTCCTACATTTGCATGGATTTAGGTCGATTAGTCCACTGAATAGCTGTGTCTTTACTTGGGTTCTCCAGAAAGCCAAGCCTGAGGCAAAGCTTTTGTGCTATAACTTTATTGGGAAACTCAATCCAGGGAAGGAGGATTGAGAGAAAAGGAAGGTGAGGTAGGGAAGGAGAATCAATGGGAAGGTGTGTTATTGAGCTGACCACTGCTTCGTACCAAGCCCATCTGATTATAGAATCCTCTGCTGAGAAGCTATATGAACTCCATGTCTCAGGAAAGTCTACTTGGTGGGGAAGATGGCAGAATTTATCCCCCAGAAGTTTGCCCCATGGTCTTTTAATTCCTCTATGCTTCCAGGTTGTGTATATGTGGACACTTAGTCCCTTGGTATTTTAAGTCATGGCAACAGTAGAGCCTCAAGGTAGGAGGTGAACAGGGGCGCCTGGCATGAGGAGAAGCCTTTTCAGATTGTCCCTACATGATGTTGGCTGGTCACAGTAGTGGTATCCGTAGTAGAACAAGTGTCAAATTTCCTGGAGATGGGTGAGGCCAAGAAGATGTGAGCTGGTGCATTGAAATTCATATGCTCTATTCTGCATCATAGCGGTTATAGTCTCTGCTTGTCCTGGCAATCTTGCCTAGACAATATTGTATGC
The DNA here is from genome assembly GCF_029215605.1 of Mirounga angustirostris. Taxonomy (NCBI): domain Eukaryota; kingdom Metazoa; phylum Chordata; class Mammalia; order Carnivora; family Phocidae; genus Mirounga; species Mirounga angustirostris. The sequence goes on from NW_026991710.1 coordinate 169,315,705, forward strand.
AGTGTTGAAGGCTTAGAGGTGGGGAGTGCCCTGGTGATACCAGGTGATACCTGGTGATTCCAGGGCTGCTATAGCAAAGTACCACAGTCTCGGTGGCTTCAAATAGCACTTATTTTCACATTTCTAGAAGTCTGAAACCAAGGTGTCATGGGGCTGTGCACCTTCCAAAGCCTTTAGGACCAAATTCTTCCTTGCCTCTTCCAGCTTCTGATGGATCCTGACTTCCTCAGCTCCCTCTGCCTCTGCCTCCGTCTTCACACAGCCCTCTTCTGTGTCTGTGCCCCTCCTTATAAGGACACAAGCCTAAACCGACTCTAGATCTATTGTGATGTCATTTTGAAATCCTTAACTATTTACATCTGCAAAGACCCTGTCTCCAAATAATGTCACATTCTGAAGTTCTAGGTGGACATGAAATTTGGGGGGACACTATTCAACCAACTACACCAGCGTAACCATGCAAGGACAGAGAGCAGCTTGGCTTGCAGATTATGTGCAATCTTACTGACCTCATCATGGAGGAATGACATATTTGTGTATGGTGACTTCAACACAGAAGTATGTTTTTATGAATAGCCCTTCCTCAGGATTTGATATAGCCCAAGTCTCTCACCGCATTTCAGTATAATTTTGATTCCTTCCAGGCTCATTGTTCACATATTAAAATAGCAACCCTTATCCTAGAATAAGCAGTGGGGGGGTGGGGACATTAATTTAGAAAGCAAATATATTTTAATGTGTCCTAAGGGTGCTCATTCAGTAATTTCCTCTCTTTTTGGGGGGGGGGCTTGTTCTGTTATGAGATGTAAAGTACCAACCAATGCCCAAATTCAATGGGTATTTGAAAATCTCAGTTGAAATCAGCAGGTCCTCCATCTACAGAATCCAGGGGCTGGAGGTACCATGAGGATTATACCTATTTTCACTAAAGTCTGCATCACCTGTTCACTAGAAATAAGGTAAACATCAGGATTACATCGATTGAATAAAGCAAATATGGACAACATAAAAATCTCAAGGCTAATAATATCCTAAACCAACAAAAAAAGAACTGTCCAGAAATACAAAAATACAGACAGGATAATTCCTAAGATGCAGATCAAATTGATAAGGCAAGGTTTGAGATAGTCAATGTTGACCTTTTTCCCCAGGACTAGCCTTTCAATGTTATAATATGTGGGTGTTAAGTTTTAAATTCCTGATGAGTGACTAAATAAATGAATATGTATCTTATTTAGGCCCTATTATTACATACTCCAACGTTGCCTAGTTATGCCTGAAATTCCCTTAACTAGAGTGTTAGTCACTCCTCCTTCATTTAGGGATCAGGCTGAAAATTCACCGGGAAGATGCCATGATAGCTTAAATTCACAAAGATGCAAATGGCACATCCAAGTCTTTTCTGAAAGTATGTGTTAATTGTAGGGTGGAGTAGAGGCCCAGGAGGGACCGGACCGTGAGAAAGCACAGAAAGCAGAGATTACTTCAAGCTACATGTTTATACTGTAGAATTTCCATCTAAGACCTAGGTTCAAACATGCCCACCCTTCAAGAACGGAGTTGGAGTTTAACTTTTTACCTCTGAATAACTTGTAACCTAACAACCCAGAAGTAGTAGGAGGAAGTAGAATTCTTGGGACTAACTATGAACCAAAGCTCAGTGATTGAGTATCAAAAAAGGTGAGATACTAGTGCTCATTTATTGTTAAGTCCCCACAGCATACAAATCACAAATTACAATATTACTGTCTAAACTCTTTTTGAATACATTCTATTGCCACCATTGCCTACATACGCTCTGTGTTGGTTTGATGGTTTCTCCTTAAAAGAGGCCAGAAGAGTCAGCATGAATGTGACACTCAGGCCAGAGGTATCTGATACAGTTTTTTAGTTTGATGACTTTTGTCTGAGAGACTAAACATACTCAGACATTGTTGGTCAGAAAAGGCATTTATTTTAGTGAGGTCAGTGGTGAAAGGGGAGAGGAGCAAGAGGAAATCAGGGTTAGGGAAATCTCACTTATCTGGAAAGTCTGATCGTATATCTTCTTTAATTGGTATTACTATTGGATATCATATTGATAGAGTATACAATGTCAGGGTCAGTTGAGTTCCAGTAATTTATATCTCCTAGAGAACATTAAGAGGTTTCTTTAAGTCAAACTTACCAAAATGTCCCCCACCAGCCTCATGGCAGACCCCACCTCTTCCCCTCTTAGAGGTCTCTGAGAGTTCCCGAACACAGGGTTGTTATTGCACTAATGCATGTCCCCCTGTGTGCATGCTGGTCACCTCCACAGACCCACTCCTCCTGACCTTCGGTGACCTCTGCTGCACTTGTTCTCCCAGCTCCCGCTGCTTAGAGTACTCCAACATTTCACCTGTATTCAAATCACCAGGACATTTCTTGAATGGCATCTCCTTTTTCTTTGTCTTCATCCCTCTCTCAATCTTCTTTTGGGAAATAAGAGAAATACATTATTATACATGCAAACTTTTAGAGCTGAAATTTGATCACAAACTTTGGCATATACGTATCAAGAGAAGGCATTGTTTAATATGTAAAATCCTTGTCCCTTCCTCCGGACATTCTGATTCCTTTGGTCTAGTGCCAGAATCTCCATAGATCATCTGATTTAGAAATACGCTGTTTTGTTCAACTTTGAGAGGCGTTAATTTGTTTACGCCTCATTCTTCTTCTCCACCTTCAGTCAATGGCCTCTTCTCTGCCAATTTCCTCAAGGAGGTGTATGTCAGGGTGGAAAGCTGAAAAGGGTTACTTTCCTACTGATCTATGTTTCCAAATGTCTTCTTTCCTAGACTTGAGGGATTTGGAATTAACACCCTAGTTTGGGTCACATGCTAGATATCAGGTGACATCCAAGGGAAGATTGACGGCAGGAATGGAAGCCTCTAAGTTGATGGACACATATTCCCAAGTCCGCTGGTGTGGGGAGAAACCAGCAGAGTCACCAGATCTGGAGGGCCCAGGTGTGCTGGGATGACTATTTCCATACAACCTGCATGAACAGTGGCCAAACACCAGCCGCCCCTGTATGGCACTGCCCTGGTACTTCCCAAGCCCTTAGTGTACTATGGCACAAATGAGGGTCTTGCATTATCACCCCCAGAAATGATAATAATTAACGATAACATCACACTTTTGTGTCCCGAGCATGGTTCTCAAAGCTTTAGATAAAGTAACTCGTTTATTCCTTGCAACGACCCTGTGAGGAATGTATCATTAGCTTTATTTTACAGATGAGGAAACCAAGGCACAGAGGAATTAAATACCATGTTTTAAGTCACATAGCAAATAGCCAAGCTAAGATTCGAACACAGAGGATATGGGAACCTGTCTTAGTCTGCTCGGTTTGCTATAACAAAATGCCATAATTGGGTGGCTGAAGCACAGGTATTCCTCACAGTTCTGGAGGCGGGACGTCCAAGCTCAAAATGCCATCTGATTCAGTTCCTGGGGAGAACTCTCTTCGTGGAGGGCAGATAGCAGTCTTCTCCCTGTGCCCCCACAAGGCAGAACGAGTGAGCCCTGATGCCTCTTCCTATTCTTACGAAACCCTTCAAATGGCCCCACCCTGAGAACCTCATCCAACCCTAATTACCTCTCCAAAGCCTCATCTCCTAATATTGTCACTTTAGGGAGTAGGGCTTCAATATATGACTTTGGAGGGGGAAGCCGGTGGCACCAACCTTAAGTCCATAATAGAACTAGAGCCCATGATCTGAGTTAAAAGACTGCAGTTTAAAACAAATCTATATAACTCTGCAACACCTGAGTTTGCGGCCTGAGACTCCGACTCCTTCAACTAGAAAGCACAGTGCAGACACGGTGCCAAGGGAGTGGCACCCTGCAATGGGCCTCGGATAAACTGCACGCACCTTACAAATTGAATAGTCGGTGCTGTCATCCACGGGCTGAGAAGCAATTGCTCCAGGGAAGTTTCCTTTTTGGACTTGGACTCCATTCGATCCACCACTAGCTCCCATTTAATTGCCACTGAGTAGAATGCACAGGGAATGGCAGACTGCCTAGAAACTACGTATGCCCTGTTAAGAAATGTGAAGGTGAAGGGTTGAGGTGGGGACAAGAACACAAAATGAAGAAGCTGGAAAAAGAAGAGAATGTCCCCGAGCTCCAGCACTAGAAACAGAGAGCCCGTGTGGGGGGTTAAGGGAGCACTCTTACCCTCAAATGGGTTTTAAGCCAAACGAAGCTGAATGCACCACTTTAATCTCCGGTGTTGCTTATTAAGAAACATTCTTCCTACCTCTGCATCGCAGCAAGCGCTTCTCCCCACACCTGTTCTCCCGCCAGAGCCCAGAGCTGTCTAACAGGAGAAAACCGAGATCAAAACTGGTAGTCAGAGGAAAGTAAATGAAGCCCAGCAGCAGGAAAGCGGGTGGGGACATGAAGATCCAGCGTGGAGCAGGCTGAGCCCCTGGTTGCCCTCTCTCCCTCACTATGGGGTCTGCACAGGGGAATGAGAACACCGGATAGCAAGCAGATCCCTGCTACTTAGGAAATCCTTTCCCTTAAACATAGAAATGAGTTAGAGTAGGTTCAAGGTAATCCCAGTAAGAAGGCATCTCTCACTTGTGTTCCTCCAAAACAGGGACAAAAGCATTAATTTGTGATTATTCAGTACCTTTCACCCTTATCTTTACAGGATACCTGAACCCCATCCCTAGACCACATCTTGAGCCAAGGGAAGTCTGTCATTGATGACTTGCCCCTGTCCCCTGCCCCTTCAGGTTCCATAAGATTCTCTCTGACTCCACTGATTGATTCTTTGCTTCACAATGAAAGTATATAATTTGGAGAAAGAGTAAGGACAGAAACGTGGATTTTGTGGGGCGCCTGGATGGCTCAGTCGTTAAGTGTCTGCCTTCGGCTCAGGTCATGATCCCAGGGTCCTGGGATCGAGCCCTGCATTAGGCTCCCTGCTCAGCGGAAAGCCTGCTTCTCCCTCTCCCACTCCCCCTGCTTGTGTTCCCTCTCTTGCTGTGTCTCTGTCAAATAAATAAATAAAATCTTAAAAAAAAAATAGAAACATGGATTTTGTTTGGAAACTCCTTGGATTTAGTTTGGAAACAACAAAGCACTACAACTTGGAAAATTGTTTCTGAAGCAAAGGAAAAGAAAGAGATGTGAATGGGAGAAAGTCGGATAGTAATAGAACCTGTCTGGTTGAGGATGTCATGAGGAATTTGGGGATTTGAAGAGTAGAAGGGGATGTCGCCTGCCACTTACGTGAGATATTCAGATAAGAAGTGGTCGAGCGGGGAAAGAATATTTTCAGTACCAGTGTTTTATGAATGAGATCCTCCTTCAGAGCTTTCAGAAAGATTTTATTATAGATTTAATCGGCTTTTCAAATAATTCTTTCAACACCCAGCTGTCAGGATGCGACCCTGTCTGGAAGCTCCTTAAAGCGATAGGGGCCTAGCCTGAGTTTACACTGAGGTTACATCCCAGTGAGGGAGAAAGGTGAAGTTAACCCTACCTAGGGTCTGAAGCTGTGCATAAGCATTGGTCTCTTTTTCCCATGCAGCTGTCCAGAGCTGGTCTGGTACCCCCTGGGGCACGCATCACACCAACAATGACCTCCAGCTGGTGTGTCCTGGCTGCAAGCCTTATGATTGAGCAGGAGGCCAGGAGGGGGAATCCAGCTGCCCCTCCTCCCCAGGTCCTCCCCACTGGGTGCCTTGTTCCCGTCTTCCCACGGAAGGAGTAAGACCAAGTTCCTCCAGTGAAGCCTCCATCCCCCAGCTCCCTGAGAATTATGAATCCGCTTGGCGCAGGGGCTACAGGGAGAGGCCTGTTGTTCACAACAACATCCTGGATAGCTGGCTTTTGTTTTAATGGCAACTTTTTCATCCTCAATCCGGAAGTCTGTCATAACAAGGTCCTATAAGTTATGGCCAGCACTCCCATTTTACCACCTCCAGCCTTTGAGCTGGGATCCGGGGCCCATCAATCTTGTCAGGCCTGTCTCCTCACTTGGGGCTCAGCTGCCTGGTCCTGCTCCTCCACCTCCTGCATGCCTTCCGCCTGCCCAACTCTGAGCTCTTGGCCAGGATGGAGTTTAATCAGACCCTGTGGGGGTCATGAAGATGAATGGGATTTGGGACTGAGGGTTAACGGAGTGGCGGGAGGAAGGAGAAGAAACAGGTCAGCAGAAGTTAGGGCTCAGAGGAGCTAAATATTTCAGAACCTGGAATTGGCTAGAGAGAATTACCGGGGAGAGAGACAGAGACAGAGAGGAAGGGAGGGAGAACTTTTTACTGATAGATACACAGACCTCAGCAGGTTCCAGGAGTTCAAAGGATATGATATATTCATTATTGATTTTCGTCCATGTTTGATTAGAACTGGAAATGCAGAAAGGAGGGAGTGAGGACCTCTAAGCCCTGGGCATACTTTGATGTTTGCAATAAATCAGGATCTTAATACTTTTTTTAAAAAAGGGGGTTATATATCTAATACTTTTCTCCTATATCAACTTAGGAGGCATTCTTCATCTTTTTCTCACTGTGAAAAATGAGTACCAGAGTCAAGAACACATGAAGTCCTCCCTGATTCAAAACACAATAAATAAGTATATTAGTAAATAATATATAATGATAAATAAATAGTCACTTCCAGTGGAGGACATTTACTATTTGAAATTGCCCCTGGAGGTCCTTGTGGCCTAGCTTCTCTTCCTGGGGTCCACGGAGACAGAAGACTTGACACCTTCCTTCCACCTTGGTCTCGTTTTCCAGCCCCTACAGGATCTCTTCTCCACCTTGACATCCCTGAGTCTCTACCACAAAGGAGGGAGAGAGTGAGATAGCAGGGAAGCCAAGGGAGCAGCTTCCTCTGATCCTGTGAGGGCTCTGAAAGTTTATATGAACCAGCAGCCAAAGTTGAACTGAGAGGGCAGGAGACAGCAAACTGGGAGGGCAGGAGACAGCAAAATGTGGGAAGTGGGATTAGAAGCTATTGGTGTTCCTTTCCCGCAGGTTGGTGTTCCTTTCCCACACCAGACATCCGAGTGAGCACCACACGCCCATGGCCTTCATGTCTGCTTGCCACCATTAGCTCTCATGAATTTGCTCCCTCTTGGGTTCTTCCTCTTTCTAGCAGGATTCTAGAACCTTTCCCTGACCAGAGGCCAAGGTCATTTCCTTAAAGCTCCCTATTTTTTTCCACTTCACTCTTGCCTCCTTTCCAGATGCTCACACTCCCCCAGTTGAATCTCCCTGTCTCCTTTTCCTCCTTTTATTTACTCACGTGACTTTTACAAAAGCTCAGTCTGCGAATCTCTAATACTTCCTTAACACCTCTCTCAATTCTACACACCCCACCCCCAAGAACCTCCCCTCCCTTGTGACTCAATTATCACCAATATTCAGATGATTTGTACAGTCCCTTCTTGGCCCTATCTGATCACCTAGGCTCGGGTGCTGCCTTTCTACCTCTTCCCTGGGTTTCGGCACTTACCTATCCCGTGATCAATACAACTCAGCACACTTCTGTTAACATCAACACCGTTTCTTCAGCTCAAAGTCTCAGCTATATCTTTGATTCTTCTCTCACTTATATCTTTACTTTCCCACTGATCACCGTGTTCTGTGAACCCTCTACACAATGTCTAGGATCCCTTTCTTCCTTTCTGTTCCCACCGCTGCCAGCCCTAGATACTCTTAACCCCTCCGCCTCTTGCTTAGAGATACATCTGTATAGTCCTGATTGCCTGGCTATTTATCTAAACTCTGGTTCCTGCCTCTTTCAGTACACTCTGACAGGTGTCATACCCATGTGGCTTTCTTCCCTTCCCCCTCCCCCAACTCTCAGAATGAAAAGCCCTCTTGTTTATAGGAAATCCCGAAATAATGGGAAGCAGAGCTTCCCCTTTCACTATAGTTACCGAAAGGAAGTGAGTACATATATCACCTTTCTGGTCCCTTAGAAGCGAGGTGTGTGACCTGAGCCTGGCCAAATGTGTATTGTCCCAGCAGGAAATCAGAATCTTGAAGGAGCAGCACAAAGACACAGGGAGCGCTGACAATAATTTGCGGCAGCAGAAACTGAGTTCAGCAGCGTGGCCACGAATGATCAGCGGTGGAGGGGCCAGTGCGGAGTGGGGACGACCCCGTGCCTGGCTCCCCAGTGCTTCCCGGCCAGGATGACCTAGGACGGGATCTTGGCTGTCTTTAGATGCCTAGCCTGGCCAGAATCCTGCCCCTTTTCCAATTGAGTTTTACATGCTTCCCAACAATTCTGTGAGCGTCCCAATGGCCTTTCAGCAAGTTCCAGTTTTGTTTAAGTTATCCAGATGTAGGAACCATGTTCTCTAGGTTTCTTTATTTGATGTTCAGAAATGCTGGGGCCTTGCTGACCCCAGAGGGACTGAGCCTCCCAGGGCTAGTCAATTCCTATACATGAAGGACTCATTTGCCTTTCCTATGCAAACCAACCAATTCAGAGGTCACAGCTCCAGCCACCTCCTTTATAGGCCCTTATATTCCCCTGTCCTAATCACCCCAAGACCATGTGTCAGACTATAGGGACAGTCCCGATGTCCCAGAGCCCACTGAAGTTGTTTAAACTAGCCAAGCCAAAGCCTCGCTCGTTCCTTCTCATGGAAACCACAATAAAGGCTCTTGTCCATTTTTTCTCTTCACATCCTCTGCCTCCTGACCAAACTTCATGCTTCCCCCCAGTGGCTCTGTGTCGCACTGTGTGCCTCCTGTTTTTAGGGATCTGTGAACATTAAAAACCTCTTCCTTTCTGATAATCATTTTCATGTCTGTGTGTTTTACTTTATCTGATTAAAACAAATCCCAGCACCCTTAAGATCCCAGGTTTCATTCTGACATTTGCAGCCAAGAACCCCAACTGGTATAATTCTTGTTTTATCAGAGTTTGGTGGGGGTGGGGGTGATCAGGAAAAGGAAAACACTAAAACTAACTTCAGGAGGGTTTGACTGAAAAACAGCAAAAGGTAGTCTCATAGATATCCAAGATTGGGGGAAAAAGAAAAAAAAAATCACATGAGAGTTGGACTAGGAAAGCTAGGATCCAAGTCACTCTCCACCATCCCTCAGCCTTAAGATGTCTTCTCTTCTCTGCTCCTCCCCATCAATCTGCTGGTTTATCACTTTTTTCTCTGATTACAGGCTTTCTTTGATTAATTACCAGCATGTACATGGCCCCAAATGGCTGCTCTAAACTGACTCGATTTGATCTTTCAGTTTACTCACCACAATGTAACTCAGTGCTCAGGAAACCACAGCCCATGGGCCAAATCCTGCCTGACATCTGTTTATGTAAATAAAGTTTTATTGTTACCCAGCCATTTCCATTCATTTATGTATTACCCACGGCTGCATGTGTGCTGCCATGACAGAAAGGAGTTGTTGTGAGGGAGAGCAAATGACTGGCAAAAGCAAAATATTTCCTATCTGGTCCTTTACAGAAAAACTTTGCTGACCACTCACTAACTGATTCAGTCTCTCTGACACCCAGCTTCTAAATGCAGGTGAAACAGTAGATAGATTCAGCTCTGGTTAGATTTCTACCCCTAGTCCAGTCACCTAAGACAGAGTGGATGCGATAAAGTGTCATCCTTTGGAATATCTTGCTAAGTTTGTGGTGAAGGGACAGGTGTTTAAGAAAAAAGGAAGTTGAAGAGAAAAGAGTGAATTGATCATCACTGTTATGTTAAGAGTAAACCCATTACTTTTATCTTTATCACACTGTCCAGGAACACAAGACAGCTCCCCATTTCTCGCTCAGACAAAAACTAAATATGGCTGCATAGCTTTTGAAAGGATCCCTCCCCATTATCTGTCTGATCTCATATGAAAGTGTTAGCTCCTTTGCCTTCTGTCCATCATAAATCAAAGACAGACATCAGACATTTGGGGCTCAGCATCAGTAATGATGGGTAGAGGAGAAGATGGGCTAGTCAGGTTGCAGACTGGAGAATGGGCTCTCCCAGAAAGCAACTGAATGGTCTAATGCTCAAAGATGTATAGAGAGCCATGTCTGATTTGGGCAGGAGTTAATATATGAAAAAGTCCAAGAAAAATCAGTATAGACTATTAAAGAGAAAATCCAAGTATCATCTGCTCTCTCCTGAAATGATCTAAATCCCTGAATTCACAGGGACCAGAGCATATATGCAAATAGGATCCTACCCCTCACAAGAGAGGGCCAGCCATGGCTCTGCAGCCAGGCACACTCAGATTCATGGAGAGTCCAGTGGGAAACTAGAATCCTGGAGAGAAACTATGGTGAAAACAGCTAAATTTGTAGAACAGAAAAGTGAGGGGAGTTTTTAAAAACTAGTATTGGGTCAGCAAGCCTGTACCCAGTAATTACTCCGGTTATCTGGATCCCTGGTTGGAAGGGAGCAGGGCTAATTCCCAGCTCAGCCAGCCAGTTGAACTGAGGCTTCACACATAGCCCCAGCTGGGCTCTCCTGTGAAATGGAACATTGCTGAAACTGCAGATGGCAGGAATCAATGGCTCTATCTGAGATGGGCTGGAAAAGGTAAAGTATTATATTATTTACTTATTTTCTACCATTCCACAGTATGAGCTTTCTGATACACACTGACTAGTTCCTTTCTTACTAATATAAGTCATCATGTTCATGCCAACGTAAGAAGCTCTACTCACCCCAAATTCACTCACCTATAATGCCTGCTCCTTCATTGTCACCACAACACAACAAACCTTGAGAATCCACTATGTGTAGGATATTATTCAAAAGGTTAGAGAACTATATGCTAACTATACTGGAATTAAAAAAAATGAAAACAACAACAACAAACAAAAGAAACACAAAAGGCTAGGGAACACAGAAGGATGAGATGTAAGGTATGAGTTAAGAAATGTCCCAAAGTGACCACATTTTTTCATAATATAGAGTCTTGCTAATACAAAACATCTTATCTGAAGGCTTTTAGAAATGCAAATTATCCAGTCGTTATTTGCATTAAGGTTGTTCCTTTCATAAGTAATGGATACCCAAATCAAATTGACTTAAGCAAAATAAAATAAAAGAAATGTAACTATGAATATGAATATCAATAATAATAATAATAAAGAAGTGACCAATTTAAATGAGCAAGAACAGTCCAAGGATGAAGCTCAGAAATGAGCTGCTTTCAGGCATGGCTGTTCTCAAGGGCTTAGATAATAATCGTGTTTTATTCTTTCTCTTTCTCTCTTTCTCTGTTTCCAACTCTTGACTCTACTTCCGTTATGTTGACTTTCCTCTTAAGCAGGTTCCTCTTGACTTGTCGTAAAGATGATTACAGACAACTCCAGGCCTGTATCTCTCTGTCCTTGCAATCCTAGGCCCAGCTAAGGTCATGTTCCCAACTCTGAGTCAACTATGAGACAACATGTAGTTTTGCAACATGAAGTTTAGCATGCCCTGTAACTTTGGTTTAAGGGTAGGGGTTAGGCATCGAGTGACATCATCTCTTCAAATACAAGGAGACTCTAGATACCTCATAGACCCAATTTATATTCCTAACAAAGGACTCAGAACTAGACACCAGCCATTAGGACTTTTTAAGGGCTTTTCACAATTCCAAAAACTCATAATATCCCATATTCGATAATATGTTCCAACATGGTTCTCAGTGACAGTAAGGTCCTTAAAACAAAATGAGCTGTTTTCTAGTCTTTTGGAAAAGCATGAAAGGAGGCTCAGGTATAAGGCATAGAGGTACAAGCAGAAATATGGGACTCTCAGAGAGGGTACACAAGCATAGATAGACCAGAGTGGTCTTAACAATAATGGAGTCATTGATCTCAAGTCACAGGATCCAACCATTAGCGTGGGGTGATACCATATTTCTCACTAGTAAGTGATAAACCTCTGAGCTGTGGGTACCCATCAGAGGTGTCCATCCAGGGTTGTGCTGACTGGGACTAAGTGAATAACTGGGCATTGGATGATGATTATCTCCTAACAGATTAACAGCTTTTGGAGGAAAGAATCCATGGCTAATTCATGTTTCTTCTTTCCTGAAACACTCCCTTACTCAAAGTAGGCAGATTCATCTATTGAATCAACACATAAATAAAAGATTTGACTTTATGTTCCTTCTGATAATCATTTGCTCCTTCAAAAGTTCTTCTTCAGCAAATCCATATTGCTACACACCTCAGTCATTTCCTTAGGAAATCATTTGCTGCCTTGCTTCCTACCTTCTGCTGAGTCTTCTTGGCTCCATATTACACGCTTTATTTTTCTTCTTCCAGGTTTCCATACGGATGTCAGATTCAGTATGCTGAGAGAGAGCAGCACCATGATGTGGGCAAAAGGGGGAGCGTTCTGGTCAGAAGAGTCCTGCTCAAGAGGTTTCATCTTGTAAACAGACTATAGGGGCTTGCCCAGGCACAGCCACCCTGCACGTCGAGGCACAGAATCTACACAGGGTTGCAAGGTCAGACTATGTTCAGCCTTCTATCATCCAATCTTATAGAAAAGACATAGAGTGAACAGAACTGAGACTAAGGTCTGCACATTGGAAAGGGGGAATGACTTTAACTACTCCATGACTTGTATTGGTGGTAGTCATCAATTCCTCAGTGATGACTGTACAGTACATCAAGTTTAAAAAAAAGGCTTCTTATTGACTAATTATTTAACATATGTGTGCTTTGAATCCAAGACAGAATTATGAACTATCCAAGGTCAGACTCATGTGTTGAGATCCCCAAGCCCCTACACACACAGGCCGTCCCCTTCCTTTCCCCGGTTCTTGGCATCAAACAGGGTGTTGAATGATTGGCAAAATGAATAATTGACATGCTTTCCTCTGGGCAGATTCCATTCAGGTATCCAGCATGGCATTGGCAACAGGCCTGCTTGAGAGGACGTTCTGGTTCTGTTTTTGTTCTAATTATGTAACCTAAGCAAATTGCTTAATAATCAGTATTGTTTTCTCGTCTGTAAAAGGGGGAAATAAATGCTATTCGAGGTTTATTATGAAGATTAAAGAAAGACATGCTATATGTCAACTGACGCCATGATGTATCACTCCTCAGCATCGTTCCTGGCTCAGAGAAAATGGTTTCTTCTCAGCCATTATTATTTACTTGGCATTTTGGCATTATTTGGAACTGTTTAATTTTGGCAATAATCAGCGCCTTTCCAATGTATGGGTTATGAATCAAAAAATCTATTTAGCATTTAGAGGAAAAAGAGTGATCTATATTATTCCGATTTCACAGGTTTCCAACTTTTGTAATTTCTGGAGATCTGGGAAACAGGAAGGCAGTCTCAAACGAGGTGTTGGCTCCTCCCTCTTGAAAGTAATTCTGAAGTGTTTATTCTTTTTCCTCTTCTGTTTTGAAATTGTTCTGTTGTTTGCTACATGCCTCTGCAAGAATTGTTTCAGCTTTAGTTGGATTTACAATTACTTCTTTTTTGATAAAATAACATTACTGGTGGCAGAAGCAAAGCTTTTTATTTGTGTTCCTTCACAAATATGTTCCCATCCCACGTCTCAAAGGCCATTTACATCAATTAAGACACAGTGAAAGTAAAAATAACGTGCTGCTAACAGTCCTCATCACCCCACGCTGTGCTCTGCGTCGTTATGTATGAAGCGCTCTGTCTTCCTCCCCGCCTGTGATGTCACCGTCACCCGGCAATCCATCTGAAATATTGCGTTTTATTGAGCCATTCACCCAGTATGCATAGTATTATGAATCAAGGTTATTTCTCATAGACTTTTGCTTTTTAGTAGTAGTCACAACTGTGATTAAGAAAAAAAAATGGCTGATTTATTCTTAGTTTTTGTTCTTCATTCCCTTTGGAGTAAATTCAACAGAAAAGTGGGAGGAGTACAAAACCCACAAATCCCTGCATAGTGAAAGTCATCAAAGCATGATGCTATCTCTAGGGAGCATCAATTTCTCTAAAGGGAATGTTCTGCTCCATGTAATCTATCACCACACCTGGGCAGACTGTAGTCCTGGGTACCAAGCAGGCAGAATCTATCTGATGGCGTGTATGTGCCTGGGCCCAGAAACCTCTAAAAACAAACCAACTACCAACTTGTCCCAGGGTCTTAAATTCCAATTCTTGGCTGATCTTTTCCGTTAAACCATGTGACTGCATCTGTTGAAATATAAAAAGTCATCGTCAAATCAAACCTCCTATAGAAAGATTCCCTAACTCTGCTTAGAATCATTAGGTGGGCCTCCCATGTGCACCCCTGAGCCCACAGGCTTCCCCCTAGGAGAACACAATTGTCACCATTACCTGGCCCCCATTAGAAAGAAATTTTGAATTGGTGGAGATTTTATTTTATTAATTATGCTCTGCCAATGTAGCACATAGTGGTTACTCCAGAAGAGTTGAATCACTCAGAATCTAGGTGTCCAGGTAACACTTTTTTTTTTTATGATTTATTTATTTATTTATTTGACAGAGAGAGAGAGCATAAGTAGGCAGAGTGGCAGGCAGAGGGCAGAGGGAGAAGCAGGCTCCCCACTGAGCAGAGAGCCTGATGCCGGGCTTGGTCCCAGGACCCTGGGATCATGACCTGAACTGAAGGCAGACGCTTAACTGATAGAGCCACTCAGGCGCCCCTAGGTAACATTTTCTTGAATACATAAATGAAAACAACTCTAAGAACCCACTTACCAGCCATTTCCTGTGACTTCCCATTCCCAATAATTCTAAGGAGCTTCAAAGTCATTTAAAAGCCCTTTTTGTTGCTTATCTGCTGCCTTCCCATGACAACTCCCTTTGAAAAATCAGCCAATCATACTTTAACTTAAGTCAGTCCATCGTGCTATACTAGTCTGTTGATATGTATTCCACTCCTTTGAAATCAGTGGTGCCCAATACATTTGAGGGAAACGTAACATTTACCATTTCCCCACTAACAGTGGCTCATGATGTGGTGATTCTTGAAAAGTGTAGAGGGAGGAGGAAGGAGATACAATGTCTGGCATTCTTATCAGAATCTCTGGGAAGTCTATGTATTTTGAAATTTTGATTTGCTCTACATAGATTTATGTACTTGAGAATCCAACGGAGACTTTCCCTCCATCTCCTGGTTTTTGATGCTTCTGGCACATAATAGAGGTGCTATATGAGTTAGGTAACCACATTGTCATTCCCGAAGGCCAGAAGAGAAGTGGTCAGGAGAAGCATGGGTCTACATTTATTGAAGAGAAGAAAGAGAACTAAGGTAGACGCATCCTAGCGGACAGAGAGGTGACTCAGAGCAGTGTGGTTTTAGCACAAGAGAACCTGTGGCCTGAGATGACACTGAAACCAGGAATCTGGGTTGAATGAAAAAACATGAAGTACTATTCTTCCATATTTGACATTTGCTCGGTTTCAACATTCCATGTGTTTCTACTATTTTTTGTTTGTTTGTTTGTTTGTTTTTTCTTTTCTCCCAGGCCCATTGGGCTACACCTGGTACTTCCACCTAGCACTTCTTCCCAAAACAACCCATGCGTAACTTAGAGCAGCGCTCATGCTGTTATTTCAGTTAAGGACTTGGCGGTAAATGTAGGAACACGGGGTATGTCCTTCTACCCTCTAAACACATTCAACCCTCTTCCATGCCAGCTGTCTTCCTCTCTCGGCCCTGGGCTTCCTTCTAAGTGCAATCCTGTCTATACCTCCTATCTTCCCAGAGTTCTTGAGAGAATGGTTGAATTTATTGTCTTTACCAACTTACTAGTGTCTCAACCCATCAAACTCTGGGTTTTGCCCCCACCGTGAGGCTAATCGTGGTTTGCCGATGATCTTAAGGGGAACCCTTATCCTCTAGGGTCAGCTTTACTTTCTCTTCCTTCCTGTTTGTGACACCACTTCTCGGATTCACTCTTGCCTTTCCAGGCACTACTCAGTCTCATGAGGTGAGTCTTCTTACTCTCCCAGAGCATTAAATGCCCATCTTGCCTGCAGGTCTACCCTTGAAACTCCCTGCTCTCGACGCCTGATCTCCCTGGGTAATTTTTTTGGCCAAACCTCACACTTCAGCGTTTCCCACAGCTGTGCTCTCTCTCCTACCTTCACTCCAGAGTTCCGGATCTCAGTGGATCCCTGCTCATTTACTTCACAGCCTCAGGATGGCATGCAGAGATAATCCATTACCAAAGGGATCCCTTCCTCCTGGAGATCGATCACAAAAGTTCTGAGAGTCAAAAGTATGATTCAGAGTTCTGTTCTCTTTCCACCAGGTGGCCTTCCTTAGGATACAGAAACCCCCTCAGGTGGGCAACTGGAAGTCCACTGCCCTGCTTTCCCTCATTTTCTCTGTCTTTGCCCTCACCCAGCTCCCCGCTATGTAGCTAGCATCATTGTAGTCAGCCAGAGACACCCGTTCATGGTTGCATTGCAGAGACAGCCAGTGGATCTTAACTCTTCAGAACGGAGCACCAACCAAATAAATATATATCCCATTTGATAATGTGTATCACTTTTCACAGTACGATTTCAATGAATTTTTATGTTAAAATGCCCCTTGTCCAACACGGGGAGGATTAAAAAATGAAATAATGTACAGTTCTTGACACTGTAATGTATAATTTCCTAGCACAGTTCCTGATGCAGAGAAAATGTTTAAAAATGATTCACTATTTTAATTAACTCCACATTCTGACATTTTTGGAGCTATTTAAGTTTAGCAGTGATCAGTGTCTTTTCATTGTCTGAGCTTTGAAATTGAAAGACCAATCCAGCATGCATTGGTATTTATTGGGAAATGGAGAGGATACCCAGTCCCACTGCACGCATTTCCAGCCACTGACAGAGTGCTTACCCCCCGGCTGTGCTACAAGAGCTCAATCTCAGCATATACAACCCAGAATGATTGTACTTTTTCCCTGATTCGGTCACTGCCATGACCCAGACTAGAGGTCATCTTTAATGCTGTCTCTTCTCCATCATCCCCACATCTAGTTAGTGACCAGCTCATTTGTGTGTCCAAACCACAGTTCAGATCATATCTCTCCCACTATCATTGTCTTAATTCTGCCCTCCAAAAGTAGCCGAGATTAGCTGCTCAGCACAGATTCCGAATTCAACAATTGCTAGTTTTAAGTGTTTTATGTTCAATATTGAACCTATTCTTCACAAACAAGCTATGAAGTACGTATCCTCACCCCCATGTTTCAAATGAGCAACCCGAGGCTAAGGGGGTCACCCAACTAGGAGGTGGTAAACCACAACTTGAACCTAGGCCTGCCCTGATTTCAGAGCTTGACCTTCATCAATTCAATATCACCCATCCTCTGCTGCCACTGTGCCTCCTGATTTTTCTTTCTCTTCCCCACCTGTTCTCTGGATGAATGCCTATGTAGTCTTCAAAGGAGAACTAAAATAGTTACTACATGTGAGACTCTTTCTTTGTCACCTTCTCTTGCCCCCTGCCATGGAGCTTTCTCTGTTTTCTCGCAGCGCTTCACACCTACATATGGTAAAACTTGTATTATATATTATTCTAATTTTGGCCAGTGGCTATTCTGGAATACTATCCATGTTGTTTTCACCCTTGTTTTCCATTATGTGCCTTGTTCTCCTGCTTTCAGTCAGTGAGGGTAACCTTCACTCAGTGCCTCCAGGGTGGGCTGACCAACAGAATATGTAGGAAGAAATAAATCAATGTCGGGCTTTTGAATTTTAAAAAACCTAGCTCTCGGGTGCCTGGGTGGCTCAGTCGTTAAGCGTCTGCCTTCGGCTCAGGTCATGACCCCGGGGTCCCGGGATCGAGTCCCACATCGGGCTCCCTGCTCGGCAGGAAGCCTGCTTCTCCCTCTCCCACTCCCTCTGCTTGTGTTCCTGCTCTCGCTATCTCTCTCTGTCAAATAAATAAAATCTTTAAAAAAAATAAAAAATAAAAAACCCAGCTCTCCAGAGGAAAAGACACAGCATTTGGACATAGAGTTGGGAAATCATGTGAGGAGCAATAACTAAGTTCTCCTCCCCTCAACTAGGCAAACATTCCCTAGTTGGAGATGAAGAAGGTCTCCAAGAGGATGATAGATTGACTTATGAATTCTGGATAAAGGAGGTTAGGAGATGGTTCTCTTCCCCACAGCCAGATGGAACCCTGGGACTGAACTGTAGGATCCTCATTATAGAGAGCAAGTGACCTTTATTCAGTCAACTCTACTTATTGAGTGCCTACCTTGTGTCAGGCACTATTCTAGGTGCTGGGCCTACAGCAATATATAAAAGAAGGAAAATTCTGCTTAAGTTCAGGAGCCTTAAATAGCTTCACTGAGTGTTCCCTGTGTTCAGTCTTGGGACAGGAATGGCAGAATGATCCCAGTGAGGGTCATAGGAAGAGCTGATAATGGGCTGGACCTTAAAAACCTTTGTACTTGGAACAGCAGTGAGCTCCACAAATGGTGGAAGACCAGACCAGTAAAAGAACATCTCAGGAGATGGCAGTGTGCCTAGATAAGGAGCCAGAGGGGATGGTCAACCCTGTACACTACAGCGTATGTGAGCCACTCCTCCGCCTTCCTCTGCCCACTCACTTCACCCCCAAAACCAGATTGCCAGAGACCCCTAGATTAACTGACATTAAGTTTCTCCTATCTCGATGGAATGGGGGCTCAACTATTAGTTAAACTGAATTACAGGAAAGTAAAGAAAGTGTATTTCCCCATCTCCTAAATTAGCGGCCTGAGATTTTTACCTGCTATAGGCTTTGTTGTTGTTGTTGTTGTTGTTTTGTTTTTTGCCACAAGACCATGAATTCTCAGAGAGCACTTGACTGATCAGGGCAACTATGATTGGTAGACATGTGAGTTATTGCACACATTCATTCATTTTTCACATTTATTGAGTTCTTGAGCACTGGATCAGGGGCTTAGTATACAGCAGAGAAAAGACAAGTTCCCAGCACTGAGAGAACCAAAACCTCAGCCATGGGTCATGTTTAAGTAGATGCCTGGTCAAGGCAGGATGTATGAAAACAAGATGATCTTCACCATCCTTTTCTCAGAGGGTAATAACTTTCTTGGTTGATTTTTGGTTTTTGGGTTTGTTCACATATTTCTAAGCTATAAATTCTCTGGGAACTCTAAGATTTTCTATCAACCTCCCTTACCCCCATATCACAAGCATCTCCTGAACATCAAATTTTCTGGGCTTTGTTGTCTTTTTTAAACTAATGCTGGGATATTTATGCCAGCACTGCTTACCTTTTATACACAAGTCCTCATTTAGAGTCTTAAACTTGGAAAGGAGGAGAATCATTAGCAGCTGCACCTAGCTAGACATTGAGTTGGTCTGAATAACTTAAGAGCTACCATAAACACTTCTAAAAGGCTGCTAATCCTTGAAGTTAATTGTCAGAGAAGAACATCAGTGTCCTAGGAATCAGGTCCTATAAACTCAGAGATATGCAGTGGATTTTTAAAAATACATTTTCACTTGATTTAAATAGTTTGCTTTTTAATGTTGCTTTCTCTATAAGGAGCTCAAACATTCTGCCAGCAAAGTAAACAGGAACACAGAGCCAACTAGTGTGGAAGACAGCTCCTTGGAGTATTTAATTAAAGCAAAGCAAATAAAAATACTCCCAAAACTCTTCCTTCCAAAAAAAAAAAATCTATGTTTGGCTCTTCTGCTGCTTCTCACTCCTGCTACACTTGTCACCTTCCGCCAGATTACTGGAACAACATGCCAACGGCTTCCTAAGTCTCTAATCCAAGACTGTTGGAAGGGTCTACCTTACAGGTCTATCTCTTTCAAATAGGGTGGCCATACACATTGGCTGGCACTGAACTGTCCTGCTTTATGCCTGTTTTCCCATTTTCTCTCCAAGCTGGCTTAGTTTGGAGAATAACCTGTATTGTGTAGATCATTCCTCAATATTCCAGTGTGGCTCATGACATCAAGATCTCCTAGCCCACAGGCGTCTTCTCATTCTTCCACTCCTCTGTGGGGCTCAGGCTGTATCCCATCCCTGTTCCTACACCCATTTTTCAAGATTCAACTCATGTTTCACCTCCTCTGAAAGGCCTTCATCAGCACTCCTGGCCGCGCTGAGCTCTTCTGTCTATGAAGCTTTATAACCTCTCAATACCATTCATTTTGACACTTCATCATTTACTACTTTGCATTCTTAATTAGCAAGAATGATGATGGAAGCAAATCTTTCATGTTATACATTTTCTAGGATAGCACAAGTATTTTTCTTTCAACATTTTATTTTGGAAATTCATGCACGAATGAAAAGTTCAATGAATTGTACAATAAAAATATGTATATGCTTCACCTGGAGGCAGTAATTGTTAATATTTTGTCACATTTGATTTCTCTCTCTCTCTCTCTCATTTTCTCACTGCTCTTGTCTCTGTCTCTGAGTGTAGCTGTGTGTATTTTTTTGCAGACCCACTTTTTAAAAAAGTTTTATCTATTTATTTGTCAGAGAAAGAGAGAACAGAAGCAGAGGGGAGCAGCAGAATGAGAAGCAGGCTCCCCACTGACTTGGGGCTTGATCCCAGGACTCTGGGATCATGACCTGAGCCAAAGCCAGATACTTAACTGACTGAGCCACCCAGGTGCCCCTTGCAGACCCATTTTTAAAAAGGCTACAAGCCTCATGATACTTTACCCTTGAAGACACCAGAGTGTATGTCCTAGAATAAGGATATTTTCCAACATAATCACAATATTAGCACACCTAATAAAACTAACAATCATTCTACAATATCTTCAAATGTACGTATTCAATTTTACCTAATTGTGCTTAAAATAGCCTTTATAGGTATATTTGTTTCCTAGCGCTGCTATAACAAATTACCACGAACTTAGTGGCCTAAAAACACAAATTCATTATCCTACAATCTGAAGGTCAGAAGTCCAAGATAGATTTCACTAGGTTAAAATTGAGATGTCAGCAGGGCCGTGCTCCTTTCTGGAGATTCTAGGGTAGTATCCATTATCTGGTCTTTTAGAGGTGCTTCTAGAGGTACCCACATTCGTTGGCTTGTGACCTCTTCCATCTTCAAAGAAAGCAATGACCAGTAGATCCTTTCTCACATGACATAGTGTTGACACTAACTCTTCTGCTTTCTTCTTCCATAATTAAAGAACCTGGGGATTAGGTGGACATCTTTGCATGGGGGTGGTCCTCATTCTGCCTACCACAGTCTGTCCACTGCCCTCAAAAGATTCACATCTGTCCTACATGCAAAATACACTTACCCCACCCTAGTATTCCCCAAAGTCTCAACCTATTAAGCATCAATTCAAAATTCAAAATTTTATCAGCTCAAAAGCTCCCAACCTCATCATCTAAATTGGATGTGGATGAGGCTCTGGCTATGAGCAACCTAAGGTAAAATTCCTCCCCATCTGTAGACCTATGATATTCAAGATACCTCTTCTCTTCTCCCCCAATTCAACAGTGGGTCAGGCATAGAATAGCAGTTACAGACATTTCCATTCAGAAAGGGATACAATGGGGGGTGCCTGGGTGGCTCAGTCAGTTGAGTGTCCGACTTGATTTTGGCTCTGGTCATCATCTCAGGGTTCTGAGATTGAGCCCCATGTTGGGCTCCTTGCTGAGTGTGGAGCCTGCTTGGGATTTTCTCTCTCTCCCTTTGCCCTCCCCCCACCCTGCTGTCATGTGCTCATGCTCTTTCTCAAAAAGAAAAAAAAGAAAAGAAAAAGATACAACAGAAGGAAAAAAAACCATGTCTCCAGTGCCAAGCACTTTCAAGATCCATTCAGGCAAACTTCATTCGGTTTCAAGGCCTGGAATCAATCTGCTGCAGCTCATGGCTCTGCCCTTTAAGATTGTGGCTGTGCCCTCTGAGTCATCCTCCCTTTCCACGAAAGGTAGCCCATGTTCACAGCTGAGTGATTTTATCAGCCTCCTTTTATGCCTATAGAGTTTTGAAGGTCTGCAGCCTTCTTTCATTTAATAGTCTCTCCTTCCTTTCATTCCAAGCAGGCAATGTTTCTGTTGGTATAAACTTCTCAAGAACTTTGTGGCAGGGGGAGGTCTCTGGTGTATATCACAGAGATTGACTCCATTAGATAAGAGGCTCCTCCCATCTCCTCCTAGATTCTGCTGAGAGGGCTGAGGGGATCCATTTGTCACATACCCTAATTTCTTCAGTTAGTTCTCAGTGACTGTACAATATGACCTTGCAATCTTTCAAGGCACTAGTCAAAGGTTGTCTAGTCACACCCTTGGTTTTCTTTCTAGAATATACTTTCTCGATTGTGAATCTCCTAATTTCAGCATTTTGCGTAAACTGGGCAGATTGAGAATTTCCTAAATTATCAAGCCTTGTTTCCTTTTTACTGAAGAGTTCTTCCTGCAATCTATCTCTTTTCTCTCACATTTTATTATAAGCATCAACAAGAAACCCAACTGCACCTTCCATGTGTTGTTTGGAAAGCTCCTCATCTAAATGTACATTTCCATAATTTACAATTTCTGCCTTCTACATAACTGCAGGGCACAATTCTGCAAAACTTTCTGCCACCATATAACAAGAATCTTCTTTCCTCCGGTGTCCAGTAGCGAGTTCTTCGCTTCGTTCTGAACCCTCACTGACAGAGACAGTGTCTTTACTGTCCAGCTTTCTTTTTTTTTTTTTTTAAAGATTTTATTTATTTATTTGAGAGAGAGAGACACAGCAAGAGCAGGAACACAAGCAGGGGGAGTGGGAAAGGGAGAAGCAGGCTTCCCGCGGAGCAGGGAGCCGGATGCGGGACTCGATGCCAGGACCCTGGGACCATGACCTGAGCCAAAGGCAGACGCTTAACGACTGAGCCACCCAGGCGCCCAACTATCCAGCTTTCTACCACTGGTTTATTCAAGACTATCTAGGCTTTCTCTCTCGTGCTCCTTAGAATTCTTCCAGCTTCTTCCAGTGCCCAATTCCAAAGCCATTTCTACACTTTTAGGTATTTGGCGAAGAAGTACTCCACTTCTGATACCAAAATTTCTATCAGTTTCTTATTGCTGCTATAACAAATTACTACAAATTTAGTGGCTTAAAGCAACTCCATCTGTTATCTTATAGTTCTGGAGTTCAGAAGTTTGAAATGGTTCCCACTGGGCTAAAATCAAAGTATCCTCTAGGCTGTGTTCCTTTACGAAATCTTTACAGGAGAATCCGTTTTCATTGTTTTTCCGGTTCCTTGACACTGTCCACATTTTTTAGCTCATGGCCCTTTCCATTATCAAGGCCAGTAATGACCCCTGAGTTTTACATCAATAATGGATTATAACAGGATCTGACACTCCCTTTTCTGTCTCCTTCTTCCACTTATAAAGATCCTTATGAATATATTTGGACCTACTTGGATAATCTGGTATAATCTCTTTATTTTAATGATAATTTATTAACAGCCTTAATTCCTGCTTCCTTGTAATATAATATATTCACAGTTCTGGGGATGAGGGCATCAGCAACTTTGAGGGGTCATTATGCTCCTGCCACAATATTTTTCACCCCATTCTGATTTCCAATAAAGGTTTGCATATTATATTTGATAATGATATCTCTTTATTTTCTTTTGATACAGAACAGTCCTGTCACCTACCCTCTTTCAACAAATACACTTTTTTTTTTTAAAGATAGTGAGTTTTATGAAGAGACCAGACTAGGTGTCTGTAGAGATCCTATATTCTACCTTTGCATTATGTTTTTCCATTTTCAGATTTAGGTTAAATATTTTTGACAATAACACATTGTTCGATATGTTATGTATATTGTATTGTATCATATCACCACTATTAGTAATGCTAAGTGTGATTACTTGGTCCCAGTGGACCACCATCACTCTACCAGAAAGGTATAGTTTTCCTCAAGTTATCCAAAGGAATAAGTTGGAGAGTGACATCTTGAGATTGCTTAAATATCTGCTTTCTCCACCATATAGTCCACAATGGTGGTAACTTTTATTAATGATCCTTCACAAATCAGTGTATTATGTTTTGAGTTGTAGATGATTTCCTAATTCTATCACTCCTTCTGTCAATATAATCTGGGATTTTTCTATAAAGGTTTACTCCTTTTTTTTTCTTTTCAAATATTATTATATTCTTGAGTATTTAATGATGATGTTGATGAAATGTGTTATAATCCATTAATGCCAGTGGTTTTTGTTCTTGTTTTTGTTTTTTTTGGTGCTGTTGCTTATTTGTTTTGTTTTGCTTAATTCTCAAGTTATCCCCTATACAACCAATGTGAGCCCCCTCAGCTCAGCTCCTGTGTTTTCTTGACATATTTCAATAGGCTTTGGGTACCTCCTTGCCGTCTGGCACAACAAGATGTCCAGAGATTCTCCCAAAATTTTATCCAGAGTCAGTTATTTCTCCAAGAAGGCCTGAATCATTGTAAATGAAATTGGTATTTGGAAACAGAGACCTGATCACTAAAGATACTCACTGTAATTGTAGAAGTCACTCAAATATTTTTAACTCTCTTACTGTTGCTAGCTCAGTTCTGGTCTGGAACTTGGTTGATGAATGGATGATGAATCATTGAACAATTGACAATATTATTAATCTTATTACTAAATAAGCTAGGGCAGGCACACCACCATGCTTTGAAGATGTAAATTACTGGGGTGCCTGGGTGGCTCAGTTGTTAAGCATCTGCCTTCAGCTCAGGTCATGATCCCAGGGTCCTGGGATCGAGCCCCGCATTGAGCCCCGCATTAGGCTCCCTGCTCAGTGGGGAGCTTGCTTCTCCCTCTCCCACTCCCCCTGCTTTTGTTCCCCTCTCACTGTGTCTCTCTCTGTCAAATAAATAAATAAATAAATCTTAAAAAAATGTAAATTACTATTCAAATAGTAGGTGTTTTTGACAAAGATTTTTAAAGTTAAGGTCTTGTGGAGAAAGTTGATAAAGCGAGGGAGAGGAAGAATAAAGAAAAAAACCATTAAATAAAAATTATTAAGGACACAGAAAGAGAGAGAGCAAATATTTTTGTAGCTTTGTGAGGTCAAAGAGACTCGGTTTTGACTATGGATTCTAAGTCTGGCTGTGAAAGAATTGGAATTATTCTGGAAATGTATTCTGTGTTAACCTTTTCACAAAACACCTGAGTCCATTGCCTTCTGAGCTGAGTTAGGGGTTGGTAAGGCAAGAAGGAAAACAGCTAGAATCCAGGTACTGTGAGGGTGAGTGCTCATAAGCTTAGGCAATGAAAAGGCTACCAGAGTGAGCCTGAAGGAACATGCAAATATCAGCTCTACATCATCCTGAGGTTTCCTTACATTCTATCGTTTGAGCTGCAGTTTTCCTATCCTGTTCATGTCTGAGCAATGACTCCTTGTTAGAAATGCCATCTTGAGGGGCACCTGGGTGGCTCAGTCAGTTAAGCATCCAGCTCTTGGTTTTAGCTCAGGTCATGATCTCAGGGTCCTGGGATTGAGCCCTGTGACGGTCTCTGCACTGAGCACCTGAGCATTGGAGTCTGCTTGTCCCTTTTCCTCTGCTCCTCCCCACCTCTTCCCTGAGTGCTCTCTTTCTAAAAAAAAAGAAAGAAAGAAAGAAAGAAAGAAAGAAAGAAAGAAAGAAAGAAAGAAAGAAAGAAAGAAAGAAGGAAAGAAATCACTAATGCTTTGCTTCTCAGTACATGAGGGTGCTCCTGGAAACTACTGTCATTAGGGGAAGTGTGAAGCCGAGAGTCAATTTACAGAAAATGGAAGAAATTGTCCAATCAACTAAGATTTATTGGGTGTATAGCCCCATACTAAGGAGCATTGGTTTTCTCTCTCTCTCCTCAAATATAATTACTAAGGAATGTTATTATAATTCACTTTTAAAGAGAACTTGTTCATACCAATGTTGATAAAAATAAAATAGAACTACCCAAACAAGCAAACAAAAAAAACCCACGTATATTTAAGTTGACTCTGGGTTCAATAAATTGATTTATGTTTTTTATAGCACCCTAAATATCAGAGGGAAATTTCAATTAGGTAAAATTAAATGTTATAAAGGAAATTCGGACTGTGGCCAGGGCAAAATAGAGAATGTATTGGTACAATATGTGTTTCAGAAAAACATCAGGTTTAGGGAAAGACTGTGCATTTAATACCCTGCCGACTTCCCACAGCCAGGGGAATTCATAGATCTATTAAGTAAAGAGCTTCCAAATAACATGACCTATGTTTTA
Source organism: Mirounga angustirostris (assembly GCF_029215605.1). Lineage (NCBI taxonomy): Eukaryota > Metazoa > Chordata > Mammalia > Carnivora > Phocidae > Mirounga > Mirounga angustirostris. Next base: position 169,341,878 of record NW_026991710.1, read on the forward strand.
TTTATTTTTGTATTTCCATTTTCCTTCACAAGGGTTAGCACCCAGAAGACATTTAATTACTGTTTTTGAATGAATAAATGAATGTATAAATGTATTAGATAAAGGCATTGATTATATAAAAATCTTTTTCCAAACTCAACTAATTATGTTAGAATCCATATTGTACATTAGCTATGATAGAAAACCATTTTTAATTGTTCAGGCTTTTATCTTCTTTTTAAAGCAGAACAAAGCATGTCTTCATTTCAATAATTAATTTCACCAATATAATAACTCACCTGCTTCAGTGAGTTTGGTGACACAGGAACAACCTGGCTTAGACTTTGTGGAGTGAAAAAGTATACAACTTTCCACTGAAAGAAACTTCAAATACATTGACTATGTCCTGGGGGAAAGAAAACCTTTCTAATAGAAAACACTAAAAACACGGTGCTTAATTATTGAATAACTGGGTACTTTGTTTTGATGGTTAAATCTATACCTAAACTGTGTGAACATATGGCAGTCTCTTAATACAAAGTTCCCCAGAATAGCTGGAGAACTAGGATGATCCCTAATTAAGTGGCAGTCTTAGAGACTAAGCCTTAATTAGTTAAATGCTTCAGTAAGCTCCGCATAGCATGGGCATTTCCAATGCCGTTCTCTGGTGCTATCTCAACACTCTCAGGGACCTAGATGTTGTGGTCATCTGTAATTAAGAGCAACATCTCCTTCTGATGCTATACTGCCATGTTGCAAAGAGAGCTAGTGAGTGCAATGAACTTGAACTCTGAATGGGCCAGTTGGGGCCACACCTGTTAAAACACGGACACGGGTGCATGGTTAATGTGTACATTGTTGATGCGTGGGTTTCTGTTTAGTTCTCATGTGTGTGCATGTGAATAAGGTGAAGTAATTAAGTACACAAGAGGAAGTGGCATTGTTAGAATGGCAAGAGGAAGGGCACTTGGGTGGCTCAGTTGGTTAAGCGTCTGCCTTCAGCTCAGGTCATGGTCCCAGGGTCCTAGGATCAAGCCCTGCATGGAGCCTGCTTCTCCCTTTCCTTCTGCCCCTGCCCCGCCCCAGCTCTGCTCTCTCTCTCTCTCTCACTCACTCTCACTCTCTCAAAAGAATAAATAAAACCTTAAAAAAAAAAAAAAGAATGGTAGGAGGATGTGGCTTGTCCAAGCTGACAGGGAGAGGTCAGTGATTGTAGGGCTGTGGGTGTAGGATTTCCCTTCCTCCAACGGGCTGTTGATTTGGCTACAACTGCAAAGGTTTTCACATTCTGTTGGTCATTGTATTTACATTGGACCGTTAATTCTAGAATTATTTATACATTACGATAAAGGGTGCTCCTGTCTGTGGGCAGAGCAAGCAATACTCAAATGATAGGTGCCAGTCCTTCAGATCTGTCACGAGGGATGGGCAGGAGGTGGCCACAGAGCAAACCCGAAGATGGCAATGTGGGCCACGTTAGTATTTCTAAACATGACTGACCTTTTCAGTTTTCATTTCCTACAAATGGGAAACAATATGCCAATGACAGGCTGACTGATGTTTCTCTGAGTGCTCCAGATAGCATTTGCATCTTTCAGGAGAGTAGTCTGCAAATCTGGCAAATACTGGCATCAGGTTTAGCCCAATGGAGGGAGAATGTTTTTATTTATTTTAAGGCCTGAAGCAGAGCCAGCAAGAGTTGTGATTAAATTAAAACATTTTTTTTTAAGTAAAAAGAAACAGCATTTGTGGAAGAATGCATTATAGACTCATCCCTGGTACGGATGGAGAGGGCATGCAGAGAATCCCAGAGTTTCATTGGTTTGTGCCGTTTCTTCTAGTGTGCTAGAATCATGGCAAGGCATTGCAATTTTCTTCCCTGGGTTTTACCCTCTGGGAGCTCATTTCAAGCCCCCAGCCTTGGACTTTAGGGACACAAAAACATAATTACCAAAAGCAAAGAAATCTCCAGTCCAACTGCCTTGTACTTATGTTTCACTTGGTTTTAGAAACTTGCTCTTTCTTTTGGGCCTTGTGCCCCGGGTGAATTTAGCCAGGCTGGACAGTCACGTGTTATTAAGTATGTGGGAATTTACTCAGGAGCTATATTTCATTCTTAGAAAAACCATGCTTGGGGCGCCTGGGTGGCTCAGTTGGTTAAGCGACTGCTTTCGGCTCAGGTCATGATCCTGGAGTCCCGGGATCGAGTCCCGCATAGGGCTCCCTGTTTAGCGGGGAGTCTGCTTCTCCCTCTCACCCTCCCCCATCTCATGCTCTCTTTCTCTATCTCATTCTCTCTCAAATAAATAAATAAAATCTTAAAAAAAAAAAAAAAAGAAAAAAGAAAAACCATGCTTATGCCTTTAATTCCATTTCTACTTCATGTTATTCTCAGGAAGATAATGTGAAATACAAAGATGGGGGTTTGCATATATGGTATAAGTAGTTCCTTCTCATCCTTCCGCCTCCTCTTAATTCATCACTGTCCTTTCCGTAACTATTTATTGTACTTCGTTTATTTTCCTATGGCCTATATCCACAAGTACAGTGAAAGTGCCATAAGGTAAAGTTTGAAAGAGCCTACAAGACGGCACCTGATGAGTCTTGCCTCCTGGTATTCCCACCCTGTGTCGTTCCCTTCCACGTTGTACCAGGGCTGGTCTCTGCGGCCAAGAGAACACAGAACTGATGGTATGTAATGTCGTTTCTTATACCAGGTTATGAAAGACTAGCTTGTCACTCAGCCTTGCCCTTTTCTTCCCTCCTGTACTGAGCAGCCCCATGGAGAAGCCCACCCCTGTGGCAAGGGTTGAGGCCATCTGCCATCAGCCACGTGGCTGTGCTGGAAGCCAACCCTCCAACCCTCCAGGTGACTGCAGCCCTGGCCAGCAGCTCGATGTTGCTTCATGAGAGGCCCTGAATCAGAATGGCTCAGGTAAGCTGCTCCTGGATTCCTTACTCAGAAACTGAGATAATAAATGTCTGTTTGTTTGCCTTGTTTTGTCTTTTTAAAGATTTGTTTATTTATTTGAGAGAGAGAGAGAGAAAGCCCCAGGGGAGTGGGTGGGCAGAAGGAGATGGAGAGAGAGTCTTAAGCAGACTCCCCACTGAGCGTGGAGCCCTGGGGCTCAATCTCAGGATCCTGAGATCAGGACCTGAGAGGAAACCAAGAGTCAGACTTTCAACCGACTGCACCACCCAGGCACCCCATAAATGTTTGTCTTAATTGCTAAGTTTGGGGGTAATTTGATCCAAACAATAGATAACTAATGCAAGAAAGATCAGTGTTTGATTGCATGCTCCAACTCCCAGCACAACATGGCACATAGATCTCAATGAACTGACTGAATAAATACTTGTTGAATAAACAGAGGAATCTAGACAGCTATCAACTTTGCCCAAGCACATTCTATAAGGAATGTTTTGTATTTGTTCAAGTATAACTAGCAACCACTTTACTAAAGTTGTTGGTCAAGAAATCCATTTATAAATAAATTGGGGAGAGCCCTTTACCTGAAGACCTAAGAGAAGTTTGAAATTTTATCGTCCCTGAGGCTGTACCACAGTGTGAATATACATTGTATGAAGCAGTTGACATAAACACAGATATTTATAGGGACTCCTGGGTGGCTCAGTTTGTTAAGCATCTGCCTTTGGCTCAGGTCATGATCCCCGGGTCCTGGAATCGAGCCCCACGTCAGGCTCCCCGCTCAGTGTGGAGTCTGCTTCTCCCTCTCCCTCTGCCCCTCCCCCGTTCGTGCTCTGTCTCTCTCTCACTCGCACATGCTCTCTCTCAAATAAATAAATAGAGTATTCTTAAAAAAACCCCACAGATATTTATAAAATGAAGTATAAAAAGCCTTAAGGTATGATTTTATGTTACCTTCCAATTCCTTCTCCTTGGATAGTGAGGCAGATATGATGAAAGGAAGTGTCCTTCCTGACTGGTTCTCTCTTAGTGGTCTGGAGTCTGGTTTTGTTCTAGTTTGGGATCATGTACTGAGCCTCCCATTGCCTGTGTTTCCATCCCATGCAGACTCTATGGGAATGCATGCTTCCCTGTTCTTACAAGTCACAAAAACATTCTCAGACCGTCTAAATTCTATTGTTCAAATTTAATAAAGAAAACCATTAATAGTTTGTAAGTTTACTTTCTTTCACAGCTTGTCTGAACAATGCTTATTTAGCCATTCCCTACACGTGGCTTCTCTCCTCTCTCTCTTCTGTCTTTCTGTCTGTCTGTCTCTCTTTCTCTGACTTTACTACTCTGTCTTTGCCTGTGCTCCTCTAGAGTGGGGGCAGTATTTTGGTGATCCCTGTTTTTTGGCAGTGAGGGAAGAATCTCCAGCCTGAACAGAATCTAGAAAATGCTCCTTAGTGTGTGAAAAATTGTTTATCGATTATTTATGTCATAATCCACTATTCAAAAGCCCATAGATGTAGAACTTGTTTGTGAAGCCTTTGTAGTAGCCCCTACTTCACAGTCTCGTTAAAGCAGCCATATGAAGGGGAAGTGGACAATGTGCGCAGATAACAAAGTTGACCCGGTCTTCTGGCTTATCACAAAATAAAGAAGACAAAGGCAATGAAGTTTAATGTTAGCTAAAGAGGCAGGGACACCAAGGGAATTGTGAATATGGCACAATTTCACAATCAATTTATTTTTCAGTTTGGAAAACACTAGACATTTCTCTCTTTCTTGCAAGGCATCTGGAATTTTTAATATTCCTGTCCACTGATTAAAAATTGCCATGGTCATATCTAGCTTTGATTATCTAACCATATTTCTAACCACAGTCTTAAATCTCTTCTACTTGGAATAATTCTCATTCTGTCTTAACACCCAGCAAAATATCTTATATTTAGACATTTCGTAAATATTTTAAAACTTTAATTGAATCATAACTCTACCCAGCTATGGCTGTTCAATTTATAAATATTCTCCCTTTCTCTTGACTGCAACCCCCCCCACATGCATATAAGCCATCCCCATCTTCACCATGTTACCGTTTCCTTAACCAATGGAATGTTCCCAAGATCTACTGATCAATCTGGCACACCATTCAAAATATACTTGCAGACTTTTTTCAACTTTCATCAGCTACAGTGATTGCCTCCTCCATTATGTACCAGTCTGTAGGTAAATTTAAGTATGTGTGCACACCATCTCTTCATTATTTGTTTCCTAAGTGATTCTAAATCATTAAGTTCTTTTTGTGTCTCTTTAACATTCTTTACAGTGCATGTGATCCAAAGCTAGGCATGACATTTCAATGAATACTGTCATATATCGAATACACTTAATATGAACCTCAGGAAAAGAGAGCCAGGCAAAAGGAGAAATCGTATTTTCACAGAAATCGTAAAGAGTTGCAGTATGTAGCTAACACGTGTAGGGAACCCAATAAAGGTGTGTTGCCTGTTAATCCCTGAACGTCATACCTTGCCTTCTGAGGCTTTGCTTCCCACATTTTTCATAAGACATGGGGACTGAGCTTGTCTTCCTTCCCTTTAAAAAGAAGCCCTGCCTACTCTTACTTCTCTAGATTCCTCCCCGAAAAGCTAAATTTGAAAAATGTTTCCTCTTGGCTGTCTCCTCAATATATCATATATTGACCTTTTTATTGAAAATTTTATCTCTCTTCTTTAAAGGCAGATAAAGAAGACTGTAATAAACATACTATCTATAGCGAGAATTTTTTTTAATCTCACAAATGTCTCAGGTCCTTTGTTCATGATCTATTGTTCCCGATTTTCCAGTTTAGGTGGCATCTGGAAGTCACATGCATCCCTGTACTTCTAAGGGAAGAACTCCTCAAAGCATTTTCTCCCTAACCTCTATCTCAAACATCTTCTGAAGGCTTTAACTCTCTAGATTTTCAAACACTTTCCTACACAAAAGCCCCTTTTCCTAGTGGATAGAGCTAAAAGTGTGGATAGTATGCCCCTTCAAAACTGCTTGTCTTTAGTAGGTAGTCTGGGCACTTGAGAATGTCCTGATAAGTAGATCCTGACTTTGTTAATGTCCTTGCTGATAGAGGAATGCTTGCTTTATTGTGCACAGCTCCTGCAAGCTTCATAACCCTCAGCCCCTGACCTACCAACTCTCAACCAAAGATTCATTTCTTCTCTGAGTCATGTGGTACATTACTTAAATCACTCTTGATGTCAGCATGATCAAATTCATGTTTCCTTATCCTTTTATTGCATTTGCCCTGCCAACCCCACTCTGGGACCAACCTATCCATCTACCTTCTCTGTTCTATACATATGGGCTGTGATTCAGGAAGAAAGAAATAACACTCTGGTACAGATTTGAGTCTCTATATTTTATGATCTAACCTATGGCTCCACCCTCAGCCAGGCTCTCAGACATACTTGAAAATCTTATTACGTATCTTTGAGTCTCCCATTTCTTTTCTTTTTTTTTTTTTTAAAGATTTTTATTTATATGTTTGAGAGAGAGAAAGAAAGAGTCCAAGCAGGGGGAGGGGCAGAGGGAGAAGGAGAAGCAGACTCCCTGCTGAGCAGGGAGGCCGACGCGGGGCTCGATCCCAGGACCCTGGAATCATGACCCCAGCCGAAGGCAGACGCTCAACCGACTGAGCCACCCAGGTGCCCCAAATCTCCCATTTCTTACAAGGGTTACTCAAAACCATTTTGTATTTCACCAAATTTGTCTCTTTTCCTTCCAATCCTACCTCTCCAACAGTTTAGATGTTTTTCTAAGGAATAAGTACAAAATTGTATGTAAATAACTTAGCATGATGCTGAACACAGAGCAAAGATTTAATAAATGTAAACCATGACTATTACTAAATAATCAGAAAGTGCAGAAAGTAGGAAATGAAATCACACGGACATCCATCCCCTCAAGTTATGTACTGCTCGGCAGTTTCCATTTTCACAGACACAATAATGTAGATGAATGTTATTTCCTCAAAAACATAAATATTAATTTCTCAATTGCTTATCTAAAGTGAAACAGAAAGTTTACTAAAAACGTTAAGTGGCAGTGTTACTAATATGTTTTAATTTCATGTTTCTCTATGGGGTTAAGCTTTATACTTGTTGGTAAAACTTAATAAAATATTGTAAAAATCAAAGCCACAAAAAGATGCTATTTTCCCAACTTTCTGTTATAAAAGAATGTAAATGTGGAAAAAAGTTGAACGGATAGTCCAATAAACACCCACGTACTTGCCAAGTAGACTCAAAAAATATTAATATTTTACACTACAGTACAGTACTTTGTGTTTGTGTGTTTGCGGGAGGTTTTGAAGTCATTTGCAGTATGACACCTCTAAATATTTCAACATGCAACTCCTAAAAATGTGTTTTTACACATAATCATTATTCCATTATCACACCAAAGAAAATTAATAATTCCCTTATATCAGCTAATAGATAGTCTTTATTCAATTTTCCCAAACATGTCTTCTATAGCTGTTTCTGTTTCTTTGTTTGAACAAGATCCAGTCAAGGTCTCTGTATTGGATTTTTGTTGCTGTATCTCTTTGGTCACTTTTCTTTCCAAAATAGGCCTCCCACTTTTTCCCTCCTAACGTTGACTTTTTTAAGAGAATAGGTTAGTTGACTTATAAAAGGCATCACATTCTTTTTTGGTCTAATTGTTTACTGATAGTGGTATTTAACCTGTTTATCCAATCCCTTAATACCTTATACGTTGGAAGTTAGTACTGAAAGCTTAGATTCAAGTTAACCCTTTTTTTTGGTCAAGAATCCTTCACAGGTAAGGCTGTGTACTTCATATTATACTACATTATAAGGCACATAGTATCAAGTTGTCCAACTATTTATAATGCTCAGTTATGGTGATGAAATTCAGGTCTTTTTATCATGAGGTCAATTTTTATTCATTTTCATTTAGCAAATAATCTATGGGGTAATACTTTTGTATATTGGTAACATGCAGGGTGTTTTCCAACAATCTTTGAATCCAAAATTTCAGCATTCTTGCTTGAATCAATTATTTCATTGCAGGCTACAAATTAGTGATTTTATTCCTATTCTTATTCATTCTACATTTGTGGTCTAGCATTCTTCTATCTAAAACAGCTTTTCTCCCACCAACTGGATATTTCCTAAACAGACAGGCTCTATGCTTAATTCTTTCTTTTATTGCCAAATTTAAAAATAAGTTTGTGCTGTGATAATTATATCTGCTGGTGGTATAGAAGTTTGTTTGGCATACTTATTTTTGCTCCTCTCCCTTTCCTAAAATATCACTACTAATTCATTTATTTATTTCATTTAATGTTTTACAATTAGTTACAGTCCAAGAACTGACCAATGAGAGTTTATCCACACTGGATCCTATGCTGTTTGAACATGTTCCCCTTAGTCTTTGAGAACTTTGTTGCTTTCTGGCCCAGTATGTTGTTCCTTGTCCTTTCTCTGTCCCAGACCTGAAATCAATCAATGGAGAAGTGAAACATCAACTGATAATATGGGAGAAAATATTTGAAAATTATATATCTGATAGGGGACCACTATCCAGAATATATGAAGAGCACTTACAACTCAATGATAAAGGAAAAAAATAACTCACTTAAAACTTGAAAGAGGATTTAAATAAATATATCTACAAAGAAGATATAGGGATTGAGGAAAAGCAGTCAATCTAAATATGAAGTTAGCTGGGTTTGTTTTATGTTTTTATTTTAGTTTTTGGTAGATGCCCTTTATCACGTAGAGGAACTTCCTTCTATATGTACTTGGTTGAGTGTTTTTATCATTTAAAAGGGTTGGATTTGTCAAATTTTTTTCTGTCTCTATTAATTACATGATTTTTGTTCTTTATTTTTTTAATTTGGTGTATTACGTTGCTTGATTTTCAGATGTTGAACTAACCTTTTATTTCTGGGATAAATCCTATTTGTTCATGGTATATAATCTTTTTTATATATTGCTAGATTCAGTTTGCTCCTATTTTGTTAAGGATTTTTGCTCTTTCTTTACAACGGATATTGATCTATATTTTGTTTTGTTTTTCTTGTGATGTCTTTTGGTATTAGGTTAATCCTGGCCCCTTAGAATGAGCTAAGAAGTATTCTCCACTCTTTTATTTTTGGAAAGGTTTGTGAAACATTGGTATTAATTCTTCTTTGGACATTATGTAGAATTAATTACTGAAGTCATTTGGACCTGTCTCTTTTGCCGATTTTTAAAAATTAATCCTTCAATCCCTTTATTCATTATAGGTCTAGTCAATTTTTTTTTATTTCTTCTTGAGTCAATTTTTGTACTTTGTGTCTTCCTAGAAATTAGTCCATTAAAATGGGGGTCAATTTAGCTAAGAAATTGTCAATTTTATTGATCTTATTAAAGAATTAACTTTTGGTTTTGTTGATTTTCTCTATGGTTTTTCTAATCACTGTTTCATTTATTTCACTCTAATTTTTCATATTTCCTTCTTTCTGATTGCTTTAATTTAATTTTATCTCCTTTAATTCCTTAAGGTAGAAGATTAGGTTATTGATTAGAGTTTTTTTTTCTTTTTTAATGTAGGTGTTCATAATTATAAATTTCTCTCTGAACACTACTTTATCTACTTTCCATATGTTTTTGAATGCTGTGTTTTCATTTGTAATTTTCTCAAAGTATTTTTTAATTCCCTTGCAATTTCTTCTTTGATCCATTAGTTATTTAAGAATGTGTGCTGTTGTTGATTTCTAATTTAATTCTATTGTGTTTGGTTACTATGGTGTGAATGTTTGTCCCCCTAAAATTAATGTTGAGATCCTAATGCCCAATGTAATGGTATCAGTATATTGGGCTTTGGGAGGTGCTTACATCATGAGAATGGAGCCCTCAAGAATGAGATTAGTGTCTTATAAAAGAAGCTCCAGAGATCCCTACCCTCCTTCACCATATGAGGATAGAGAGAAGACACCAGTTGTGAACCAGGAAGAGGGCCCTCACCAAACGTAACCATGCTGGCACTTTGATCTTAGACTTCTCAGCCTCCAGAACTGTGAGAAAAAAATTCCTATTATTTATAAGCCATCCAGTCTGTGGCATTTTGTTATGGCAGCCCAAATGGACTAAGATGTTGGTTAATATTCTTTGTATGATTTCCCTTCTTTAAGTTTATTGAGATTGTTTATAGTTAAGCATATATGGTCTACGCTAGAAAAAGTTCTATATGTGCATGGAAGAATGTTTTCTGCTATTGTTGGGTTGAATATTCTGTAGATATCTGTTAGATCTAGTTGGCTTATAGTGTTCTTCAAGACTTCCTTTTTGAAAACATTTGGCAAGCTGAACACTTTTTGAAGTCTACTCCACCTGTAGTGTGTAGCCTCTGGGTCTCTGCACAGTTTTTTTCTTGTTCTTATCCTTAGCCTGACTACTTAGCAGTCACCTTTGGGTCAGCATAAGCTACTTATTGGTCAAAGATGTGCTTAAGTCCCCTTGGCCAGTTAAACTTTTACCCTTGACCATAGGATTTATGTATAGTATGGAGGTAGCTATCATAGTCCAAGGAATTTACACATCTGGCCAGGCATCAGTAACACATTTTCCTTCCAATCTTTCAAAAAAGGGTTCAGTCTGATACAGTACTCCAGACTGAAAAGGACATATGTAATTTTCTTTTTTTAATGTGGCTCAATAAGCATCACCCCTTGATCAGAGTAACTTATTGTTCAACTAGTGTTTTGGTCAGAGTTTGTGCTATTGGTGGGAGTGCAAACTGGTGAGCCACTGTGGAAAACAGTTTGGAGGTTCCTTAAAAAATTTTTAAAAATTGCCATATAATCCTATAATTTCAGTTACTGGATATTTACCCAAGTAATATGAAAACACTAATTCAAAAAGATATATACGCCCCTATGTTTATTGCAGCATTATTTGTAATAGCCAAATTATGGGACCAGCCCAAGTGTCCATCAATAGATGAATGGACACACACACACACATACACCCACACACACACATACACACACATATATGGATATATAGATAGATAGATAGATATAGATAGATATAGACATAATGGGATATTACTCAGCCATAAAAATGAATGAAATCTTGCCATTCACAATAACAGATGAATCTAAAGAGTATAATGCTAAGTGAAATAAGTCAGACAGAGAAAGACAAATAACAAATGACTTCATTCATATGTGGAATTTAAGAAGCAAAACAAACAAAGAAAAAAAGAGACAAACTGAAAAACAGACACTTAACTATAGAGAACAAAGTGGTGGTTACCAGAGGGAAGGTAGGTGGGGGGATGGATGAAATAGGTGATGGGGATTATGAGTACAATTGCCATGATGAGCACTAGGAATGTATGGAAGTGTTGAATCACTATATTGTACACCTGAAACTAACATAACACTGTATGTTAACTATATTGGAATTTAATAATAATAATAATTAATAATAATAAAAGAAATTGTGGTATATATACACAATAGGATATTTTTTAAAAGGAGATCCTGCCACTCACAACAACATGCATAAGCCTGAAGGATATTATGCTAAGTAAAATAAGCCATCTGTTATTTATTTATTATTATTTTTTCCATTCTCCAACTTTATTCATGAACATGGTATCTATAAGAATCTGGGAGAAGGGCCTGGGGGTCAGCAGGCTGAGACAGCTGTTCAGGCTCCCCTGGTCCCTTCCCTTGGGGGTGGGAGGGACAGACCACAGAGATGTGTCAGCCCTATCAATCCACAATCCCAAGCTTCCCAAAAAAGGACAGAAAGAAAAAGTTGCATGATCTCTTTTACATATTTAATCTAAAACACTCAAATATATAGAAGCAAGAGTAGGAGTGTGGTTACCAGGGATGGGGAGGTGGGGAAAATGGGGAGATATTGGTCAAAAGGGTACAAAATTTCAGTTGTGTAGGATGAATAAGTTCTAAGAGATCTATAGCACATAATGGAGCTATAGTTAACAATACTATATTTTGTACTAGAAATTTGCTAAGAGAGTAGATCTCAGGTGCTCTCATTAAAAAAAAAAAGTAACTATGTGATGATATGAGTATGTTAATTAGCTTGGCTATAGTAATCATTTCACTATGTATATGCATGTCAAAATATCACATTGTGCATCTTAAATATATCCACTTTTGATTTTTAAAAAATCCCACAAGAGTCTTTGCATTCCAGAATAAAAGTCTCAGTGTCATTACAATAATAACAATAATAGTAACAATAATGGTAACAAAATAATAGCTGTAAATCATGATGTTCTCACCATATGCCAATCTCATTTGATACTTGAAACTACTCTATACAGTTGGTAATATTACTCTCTTATTCTTGATGAGGAAATTCAATCTCAAAGAAATTAAGAAATTTACCCGGAGGTGTGCCTAGGTGGTGCAGCTGGTTAAGCAACCAACTCTTGGTTTTGGCTCAGGATGTGATCTCAGGGTTGTGAGATTGAGCCCCACGTTGGACTCCGCCTTCAGTGCAGAGTCTGCTTGAGATTCTCTCTCCCTTTCCCTCTGCCCCTCTCACTTATATCCTATCTTTAGCTCTCTCTAAAATAAATAAATAAATCTTAAAAAAAAAAAAAACCTTAACCAAAGTCGTTAAGCTACTAAGAACCACATTGAGATATTAGCTTCAAATCCACTTCAACTTCTTTCTAAACTCTGTTTTCTTTCAGTGACCCTCCAATTATCCATGTGTATGTTTGCCCTGTTTACCATCCCTGAGGTGTGTAGTCATCATATTTGCAGGAGCTCAAAGCATGTGACTTGCACAGAGTAGATCTCAATAAAATCTGTATCATTGAATTTGCCTATCTGAGCATGAAGAAGGTTGGTGCAAAGATCAGAAGGCTTTGGCTAACTTATTTGCAATGTTGCTAATTCCAAATGTGTCCTTGGACAAGTCTTTTTTACATTCTGCACCTCTATTTCATTTATTATTAGATGAATAATGAATATTCTTATCTCACTAGAATACAAATGAATAAATGAAGTAATGTGGCCTTGGAATGGCCATTGGCTCTCTGGCCGGAGACTGTGGAGAAAATGTCAATTAAATCATTTTATTTTTCCTTTTCCTCCATTGGAAGGTGTTTTGGGGATAAGTGTGTTGGCTGATATTTTAAACATATTTAAAAATGGCTCCAATAATATAAGTAAAGCAACTTAAGCATCTGGAAAGAAAAGTGCTATGTCCACCTGGGGGTGATAATGATGCTCATAGTGATGAGGAAGAATTTTGATAACAATAAATCTGAGTGAATTTCACTCAACCTGCTTGCAGAAAATAGCAGCTCAAGGACATAAAATTCCCCCAAAGGTTAGTTTTAGTGTCTAATTTTGCAAGTAGATTGTTCATGGCTTTCTTGATCCCATATTCTAGACAAAATGTACATGTGCTAATACCATGTCTTGCTCCTTGATCCAGAAAAATATTCATGCCAACTGTGAGGATAAGAAGAAATTTAAATTAGTTCTTATGAAAGCATGTTCAGTTTCAGAAAAACCGCATCTTCCCAGTGCACATATATGCACTTTGTTTTTCCCAGCAGAATGTGAATACGGTAGCTTTAATACATTAAATAAAGTCACACTGTGGGGTTTTTTTTCTTTTACAGTCACGCTTGATTGCATTCCACCTAAATAAGTACAATCCAGGCAGATGCTATAAAACCAAAATCCTGCAGTGTAGTAGATTTTTATTCATGAGCATAAAAGTAGCTGTTGGAACTAGAGTCTTTGAGTATCTTATGATAAAGACATGAAGCAAAAGTAAGGATGGTCAAGAGCAGGGTTATAGAAGTCTGATATTATGGAAGCCTTGGGAAAGGGCAATCAGTGTGCTGACCCAAAGCTGCAGGCAGCACCACAGAAGGAATGAGGCCTCATCTTCTGCCATTTTGTCTTGACGTATTATAGGAAGTATTTGCTAAGGAGACTTATCTACCAATACTGAAGTTTGCTAGCCTTTCCACGGGACCTGACCCTCTTCAATATCTATGAGTAGAAGTCTCTATCATCACAAAATTGTCCATGAGTTGTGAGATGCCCAGTTCACTGAAATGCAAAGTAACACCACCTTCTTGAAAGAGTTTCCTTATCTCTGAAGGAAGGAAGCTGAGAGTGGAATCTCCCTCCTTGACAGAGTTTTGGTCTGATGTACCTACAAATGGGTACAATGCATGTAGTTTTCTGCTAACTTTTTGCTGGGGCCAGGGTGGGAAATGTGATGGGAGTAATAGGTGTGATATCATTGTTAGACTTTACCTATAAAATCTATAATCCGACACAGCCTTTTTTGAACTCAGATGAAATGTGCTCATCTTTTAGGAATTTGAAAGTCCAAGTAGGACCTAAAAACAACTCTGGGAAGGTCTTCACTTCTCCCTATGGTCTATGGCATCAGTCTATGTGCATGGAGAAGGTGTGTGGTTTGCCCTAATGGTGACTAACAAGACCTTTTCCCCACTCAAAGCCCAATGTTTTCCTTCATTTGGTCAGAGGGAAGCAAAAATCTCCCCAGTGGTCTCCAAACCTTTTTGATAATGTTCCGCACCAATAAGATATTTGAACCAGATAGCCCTAATTGCTGTATGACTATTTTAAGTTGTATACACTTACTACTATATTATTAGGATGTACATTATCGAATCTGAAAATATAATATTTAAAGGACGAAGTCAAATGAAAAAATATGTTTTAAATAATTTTGTTTAATAATTTAATTAATAGGACAAAAACTATGGTGTTCTTGTGAATATGCTATCAGTGATTTTTATAAACTGGCAGAAATGTGATTGAATGGAGTCGCTATGACTAAATCATCTTTGTCTTTAATTTTTAATATAGGTGATAAAAAGCTCATTCTAACGTTAAAAGTGCCAACTCTTGGCTTTTTCCATCTCATGTTTTCTCTGTCTGTAATTTGCAGGAATTTCACTAAACCACTTGTGATGACTGGTTTAGTGAAATCTGGGAAATGCAATCAATAAATCAACTTACCCACATGTGCGTAAATTGTGCTAACTCCAACAGCACAGAACAAATGGCCTAGTGTGATTGCAGCCCTCAATTTCACCACATTCTCTTACTTAACCCGTGGACTCCTGGTCCCTAACTGAGACATGAGAGGAGGCACAGATACCATCTCATAAATTAAATATTTTGAAGATTAATTCTGTTCCTATGTGTAGGTGAAAATACATATAAATAGAAGTTTTAATATTTTATTCCAGCCTCCCATATGATCCTCATATGCACCTAGCATTTCCACACACCACTTCGGAGGCCCTTATATAACTTATTTAACAGAGGACAACAAGTCGATCTGATTTCTCAATTTTTGACTCTGTTGATAAAAGCAGATAAGAATGATGATTTGGGGTGAGGGGATGGGGCAGTGTAGTGAAGGAGATGGGAGAGCTTCAGCTACCTCCTAGAGGTAACAGACAGGATAAACTGTTTTCTCAACAGCTGGGGCATAATGCCCTCTTCCCTCTACAGCCACCATGCTTTAAAAAGAAACAACTAAGCCATGTAATGCCTTTCATGTTTCCTCCCTTTAAAAAAAGAAAAGAAAAAGGAAAAGAAAGAAACAAACAAACTTTGAATGAGCCTCATCAGTGAAGAAAGGTCAAGTGAAACCACTATGGCACATTGTGTTCTAGGGAGTCTTTTTTCCCCTCCACACTGAGTGGGATAAAGGACCCAGTCTTGACTGCCACGTAGTGGCTTCTTAATTGAGTCTTCCATCTTCACGGGACCAGATGAGAGAGTCGCTTAAAAGGGGCTAAATTCAAAACCACGCGCGGTTTCAGAACAAATTGTCCAAGCCACCTAAAAGTGGAGTTCTTTAAAATCCTGCTGCTGCTTTGGCCACACGGGCTCTTTCTGGCTCCAGCCAAAGAACTGCTGTGTTTAAAGTACAGATCCCTGTAATGAAGTGACATTTGACTGTTCACAGTGAATTGATAGTCTCTCAAATGAGAGGACTATTCACAGTTGCATTTTTCTCAACTCTGTTTTAGTGAGGAAACAGCCTGTGATGCATCCAGAAGCCTCCTGTCTACCTGTGGGAATCAGGAGATGAGGCTGAGCAGAGGCTGGTGGTCCATTATAGGATGCTGGCAGGGGCCTGATCCTGGAAGGCAATTTGGGGCAAGTGTTACAGGAGTGCCGGCTAATAAAGGAAATGTGTGGAGAACTTGGACCTGTTGTTAAGTTTGAAGTTGGATGAACAAGGGGCTTTACTGAGACAGCCAAGGATCAGGGAGACCTGGGGTTGTCAGAGTACCCACAGCAAAGAGAGATGGTAATATTTAGGGACAGAAGCTGAAAATCCAGAACAGGATGACCTCTTACAGTCAAGGCTCTTTATTTTGAGATAAAGTCATATTAAATTTACATCTGGAAACATGAAATAATGAAGCTGAGGAACAATAAAACTAAACATAATAGCTTCACCAAGTGCTTGGGCTAACATATTTACGCTAAGAGATTATTGGGTGATACAAATAACTGTAGTAGAAACTTAGGTAAGTAGTAAAATGGAAAGTTAAAATCCATACACCAATTACCATGTGAGGCAGAAGGGCTATTTGGCAAGCATAAAAGATCACTGATACAGTACTCATAAAGCAGTCCTGCATTTCTGGCTTTATCAGGAACTAATTGAGTGACCTCAGGCAAATTTGGGCCTTGTTTTACTCATCAGTAATATGAGAGAGTCTGTAATGTTATATCTTTCTTTATTATCATAAAAGTAGTACAGAAATATGGCAAAAGGAGCAACAGTGTAGAAAGATTTAAAAAAACCTTCCTACCCTCCCTTTCTCTGCCACATGAACCCTCAGTCCATTTTCTCAGAGAAAACCATTATTGATACTTTCTTTGAAGTCTGAGACAACATTTATGAAAATACACATATGCAAATGCTTTAAAAGCAAGTGAAATTTTAATACACATACTGCTCAGAACTTATCTTATTTACATTAAAATATATGTTATAGGCTGAATTGTATCTCCTCAAAATTCATGTGTTGTTGCCCTAACCCCCGCTACTTCAGAATGTGACTATATCTGGAGATAGAATCTTTAAAGAGATGATTAGAGCAAAATGAAGTCGTCTGGGTGAGCCCTAATCCAATGTGACCAGTGGCCTTTTCAGAAAAAGAGATTAGGACACAGACAAGCACAGATGGAACACCATATGAGACACTGGAATAAGACAGCTATGTATAAGCCAAAGATAAAAAGCCCTCAGAAGAACCAATCCTACCAACACCTTGATCTTGAACTTCTAGCCTCCAGAATTGTGAGAAAATTAATTTCTGTAGTTTAAGTCACCCAGTCTGTAGTGCTTTATTATGGCAGTCCTAACGAACTAACACAATACATCATATATATCTTTACATATGAACACATACAGAACTACCTTGCATTATAATAGTTCTGTAGTATTTATTCTATTTTATAGATATGATACAAGTGATTTTACAATTATTGGAAATATAGGTTGTAATTTGCCTCCTCTTTAGTGACCAGAGGTCAAGTACATCCTTTCTGGGAGAAAAAAACAGTACCCAGAGCCACCACACTTTTTTATACACAATGGGTATGGGCATACCTCATGTTATTGCACTTTGCTCTATCATACTTCTCAGATACTGTGTTTTTTACAAATTGATGGTTTGTGGCAAGTCTATCCATGCCATTTTTCTAACAACATTTGCTCACTTCATATCCCTGTGTTACATTTTGGTAATTCTTGCAAGCTTTTTCATTATTTGTTGTTTTGTTGTTATGGTGATCTATGACCAGTGATATTTGCTGATACTATTGCAATTGTTTTGGGGCACCATGAACCATGCCCAATAAGATGGTGAACTTAATTGATTTATGTCGTGTGTTTTCTGATGGCTCCACTAACCAGCCATTTCCCCATCTCTTTCCCTCTCCTCAGGCCTCCCTATTCCTTGAGATACAATAATATTGAAGTTAGACCAAATAATAACCCTACAATGGCCTCTATGTGTTCAAGGGAAAGGCAAAGTTGCATGTTTCTCACTTTAAATAAAAAACTAGAAATGACTATGCTTAGTGAGGAAAGCATGTCAAAAGCTGAGACAGGCTGAAAACTAGACCTCTTGCACCAGTTAGCCATTGCAAATGCTGAGGGAAAGTTCTTGGAGGAAATTAAAAGCCCTACTTCAGTGAACACACAAATGATAAGAAAATATAACAGCCTTATTGCTGTATGGAGAAAGTTTGAGTGGTCTGGATAGAGATCAAACCAGCCACAACATTCTCTTAAGCCAAAGCTTAATCCAGAGCAAGGCCCTAACTGTCTTTAATATTATGGAGGTTGAGAGAGCTGAGGAAGCTATGGGAGAAAAGTTAGAAGGTGGCAGAGATTGGTTCATGAGGTTGAAGGAAAGATGCCATCTCCATAACACAAAGGGCAGGGTGAAGCAGCAAGTGCTGATGTAGAAGCAGCAGCAAGTTCTCCAGATCTAGCTCAGATCATTAGTAAAAGTGGCTGCACTAAATAATAACTATACAGTGTAGATGAAACAGTCTTCTTCTGGAAGAAGATACTGTCTAAGACTTTCTTGGCTAGGGAAGAGAAGTCAATGCCTGCCTTCAAAGCTTCAAAGGACAGCTGACTCTCTTATTAGGGGCTAATGCAGCTGGTGACTCAGTTGAAGACAATGCTCACTTGACATTCCCCAAATCCTAGGGCCCTTACAAATCATGCTAAATCTACTGCCTGTGTTTTGTCAATGGAACAACAAAGCCTGGATGATGGTACATCTGTCAAAATATAGTTTATTGCATATTTTAAATCCACTCTTGAGAACTACTGCTCAGGAAAAAAAAAGATTTCTTTCAAATATTTATGATCACCGACAGGGCTTCTGGCCACCCAAGAGTTCTGATGGGGGTGTATCATAAGATTAATATTGTTTTCATGCCTGCTAACACACATCCATTCTGCAGCCCATGGATCAAGAAGTGATTTTGACTTTCATGTCTTATTATTTAAGAAATACATTTCATAAGCCTATAGGTGCCACAGATAATAATTCCCCTGATGGACCTTGGCAGTGTAAATTGAAGACCTTCTGGACAGGATTCACCATTCTAGATGCTACTAAGACATCTGTGATTTATGGGAAGAGGTCAAAATGTCAACATTAACAAGCATTTGGAAGAAGTTGATTCCAACCATCTCGAACCCCTCAAAGCCATTTAGACTTTGAGTTCAAACTTAGGTGGAACAAGTAACTGCAGATGTGGTGGAAATTACAAGAGAACTAGAATTAGAAGTGGAACCTGAAGATGTGGCTGAATTGCTGCAATCTCATGATCAAATTTTAACATGCAAGGAGTTGCTTCTTATGGATGAGCAAAGAAAGTGGTTTCTTGAGATGGAATCTATTGGTGAAGATGCTGTGAAGATTGTTGGCATGACAACAAAGATTTAGGATATTACATAAACATAAGGGGCTTAAAGGGCAAACAGGGCTTAAGAGGATTGACTCCAATTTTGAAAGAAGTTCTACTGTGGGTAAAATGCTACCAAATAGTATGGAATGCTACAGGGAAATTGTTTGTGAAAGGAAGAGTCAATCAATGAGGGAAACTATATTGTTTTCTTATTTTAAGAAATTACACAGTCACCCGAGCCTTCAGCAACCACCATCCTGATCAGTCAGCAGCCACCAACATTGAGGCAAGACCCTCCATCAGCAAAAGTATTACAACTCACTAAATCTCCAGTACTGGTTAGCATTTTTTAGCAATAAAGTATTTTTAAATAAAGGTATGTACATTGTTTTTGTTAGACTTGTTATTGTACATTTAATAGAATACAGTACTATGTACATGATTTTTTTTTTTATAACACTGGCTAGAATGTATTGAATGTCTGCATGTGTATGTATATGCAGCTGGGTGGTTTTCCCCCATATATTCTCTTTGCTTTCTTTTTTTTTTTTAATTTAAATTCAATTAGCCAACATATAGTACATCATAATCTTCAGATGTAGTGTTCAAAAATTTATCAGTTGCTTATAACACCCAGTGCTCATCACATCATGTGCCCTCCTTAATGCCCATCACCCAATTATCCCATTCCCCCACCAACCTCCCTCCAGCAATCCTCAGTTTGTTTCCTAGAGTTAAGAGTCTCTCATGGTTTGTCTCGCTCTCTGATGACTTCTCATTCAGTTTTCCTGCCCTTCCCCTATGATCCTCTCTGCTGTTTCTTATATTCCACATGAGTGAAACCATATGATAATTGTCTTTCTCTGATTGACTTATTTCGCTCAGCACAATACCCTCCAGTTCTATCCACATCAGTATAAATGGTAAGTATTCATCCTTTTTTTTTTTTTTTTTTTCTGATGGCTAAGTAATATTCCACATCTTCTTTATCCATTCATCTGTCGATAGACATCTCAGCTCTTCCCATAGTTTGGCTATTGTGGACATTGCTGCTAAGAACATTGGGGTGCAGGTGTCCTTTCAGATCACTACATTTGTATCTTTGGGGTAAATACCTAGTAGTGCAATTGCCAAGTCTTGGGGTAGCTTTATTTTTAACTTCTTGAGGAACCTCCATACTGTTTTCCAGAGTAGCTGCACCAGCTTGCATTCCCACCAACAGTGTAGGAAGGTTCCCCTTTCTCCACATCCTCACCAACTTCTATCATTTCCTGACTTGTTAATTTTAACCATTCTGACTGGTGTGAGGTGGTATCTCATTGTGGTTTTGATTTGTATTTCCCTGATGCCGAGTGACATGGAGCATTTTTTCATGTGTCTGTTGGCCATTTGTATGTGTACATTATTTTTATATGCACTGAGAAACCAAAAAATTTGACCTACTTTAGTGTGATATTCACTTTATTGTGGTGATCTGGAACTGAACCCACAATATCTCTGAGCTATGTCTGTATTGAATAAAATGTTAACAGGCAATACAGAAGACTGGACCAAATGCCTAAAAACCAAGATTTCTATTTCTACTTATGAAGGAGTAACTTCTATAACATAATCTTTACTGTTTTAAACGATTTGAAAATTAAAGAACAAGGAGAAACAACTTTTCAGACACTGAACAACAGCAGCAAAGGCCTATAATTTTAAAAATAATGGAAACAAATAAAATAAGTGTTACAGTTGACCTGTCTTTTTTCCTGAGGCCTACAACCTCTGATTTGTGGTAAAGAGCGGGGAACTCAAACAGAGCTCAAGGGTGTTCCTGAAGAGAAGAGACAGATAATGAATTCAGGGAGAATGAAGGGGATAGAATTTGCAGTCCAGGGTGCCAGACAGGAGGGAACTAAGTAGTGAAAGAGCTCTAGAAATACGTAAGAGACCTCTTTAGTCTTTTGTTGAACACCAATCTCTTCTTTTCTAGGGGAAATTTCATGAAACCAGGCAAATAACAGCATCAGGGTAAGTGAATTACTGGGGAACTATAAGCAAAAAAAAAAAAAAAAAAAAAAAACCCTCCAAAAAAACAAAAAACAAAAACAAAACAAAACAAAAAAACAAACCAAAACAAAACAATCTCCAGGGCTCATGCAGACCTGGGAATCTTCTGAACTACTACCAGCCGGAATGAAGAGCTCTTGTTGGGAATGTGAGGCTCTCAGTGAAGACTTTAGAAGAGTAACACATAACTGGCAAGAATGAATTAACTCTTGAGGAAAGGCTACTCTAAAATTTCCCTAAAATATTAAAACCAAGTCTTAAAAAGATCAAGCTGTTTTCTAAGTAACTTAATTGCTTTCTGATTGGGTTCTATCACTCCTTAAGAATATAAGAAAATCCAGGACTCATCAATGTAATATTCAAAATATCTATCATTGAATAAAAAAATTAATAAGTGTGTGAAGTAATAGATAAAATTGATCCATTAATAAGAGAAAATTAGTAAACAGAAGAAACACAGAAATGAAAGAGAAGATAAAATTAGTAAATATTGGGTCTTCCAAGAGGATGCTAAGATGGGATTAAAGGTGAAAAGATTCTGTCAAATTTTGTACCTGTAAAAGGAAATAAGAAGTGAGCTGAAGAAGGCTGGGAAAGCAATCAGACTAGAATTCAAGTGTGACATTAAGTGAAGGTAAGAGGAAGAGAAGGTTGAATGGAAAACTCCTAGACTGTCATGCAGTCTGAGATGTTTTGGTAAAATCACTGTTCTATCTTTGAGTCAAAGTCACCTAACTAAAACATGCTTTGTCTCCCAGGAATGAACCTGTCTTAGTAACTCAGCCACACTGAGTCATCAGCAGGGAGCAACCTATGAGAGACATGGCTTTGGTGTAAATCTGGTGATGGTTTCAAAGTGCAGCAATTTCGGCCCTTAGTCAATTATTCCCTACATAGTGAAATGTCTCTGAGGCACAGTCTCATGACTGTGCCAGCAGACAAGTACTTTAAAAGAGCTATTGTAAAAATACAACTCCTAAAGATGAATAATTCAATATAGAAATATTTTTAGGGGTGCCTGGATGGCTCAGTCAGTTAAGGATCTGCCTTCAGCTCAGGTTGTGATCCCAGAGTGCTGGGATCGAGCCGGGTTCCCTATTAAGCAGAGAGTCTGTTTATCCCTCTCCCTTTGCCCCTCCCCCCTGCTCATGCACAATCTCTCTCAAATAAATAAAAAATGTCATATTCAGGGGCGGAGCAACATGGCGGAGGAGTAGGAGACCTGGATTTCGTCTCCTCTCAGGAATTCAGCTGGATAGGGATCAAACCATTCTGAACACCTACAAACTCAACAGGAGATCGAAGAAAAGAAGAGCAACAACTCTCTCATCAGAAAAGCGACCACTTTCTGGAAGGTAGGATGTGTGGAGAAGTGAATCCGCGGCGATATTCAGGAGGATAGACGGCGGGGGAGGGGCCTCCGTCGGCCGCTTCTGGCAAGTGATAGAGCCGCGGAGCACAAAATCAGAACTTTTAAAAGTCTGCTCCGCTGAGGGACGTCACTCTGGTGGCTAAGCGGGGGGTGGAACCCTCCGGGACAGGGTGGTCTCAGGACCCTCGGGGTCACAGAAAGACTGGGGGTGCCTGAGTGTGGCAGAGCTCCCAGGTATTGGAGCAGGGAAGCCGGCTGCAGAGGCGGAGCCCAGGCGCGGGCTCTCAGCTCGGGGTGGCCATAAACCGGGATCCGCGGCACAGTCGGGCCCCTGCTCCTCCAGCAGGGACCCAACAAGCAGCAGATCCGGGGAGACTCCCCTTCCTCCCCTGGGAGGAGCCTCACGAGAGTGCACCGCAGGGATCTGCTGGGTTTGGAGACTCCACCCGGGGTCGGGTGCCAGAGATAGGAACGCGCGGTCACAGGCCGGGTGAGCACGGAGTGCGGCCGGGGACCGGGGAGGCGGGAGTGACTGACGGCTTTTCTCTGGGGGCTCACTGAGGAGCGGGGCCCCGAGTTCTCGGCTCCTCTGGGGCGGAGATTGGGAGGCCACATTTTCACTCTCTGCCTCCAAAGCTGTACGGAAAGCTCGCAAGGAACAAAAGCCCGGGAGAGCAAACCCGAGCAGATTACTTAGCCGGGAGGGGGCAAGGGCGGGGCAATTCTGCCTCCGGCAGAGACATTTGGAAACCATGGCAACAGGCCCCTCCCCAGAAGATCAGTGAACAGCCAGCCAAGACCAAGTTTACCGATCAATGAGAACGGCAGAACTCCAGCGCTAGGAGAATACTGCACATAGAATTCATGGCTTTTTTACCATGATTCTTTAGTCTTTCAAAGTTAATTTTTTTTTAATTGTCTTTTTTCTTTTTTTTTCTTTTTGAATTTTTTTCCCTTTTTCAACCAACATTTTATCAATCCCTATTTAAAAAAAAAAAATTATTTTTCATTTTTAGAGTCATATTCTATCCCTTCATAGTAGTTACCCGTATTTTTGGCTTATATATATAAGTTGTTCTCTCTTTAAAATTTTGAGATAGTTTCTTCTAACAGATAAAAATATACCCTAAATCTCTAGTATATGGTGTTTTCTATTCCCCTGCCTGATCACATTCTCTCCCTTTTTTTTTCTTTTTTTCTTTTTTTAAATCGTCTTCTTTCTTTTTTCAAACAACTTCTTACCAATTCCTTTTATAAAATTTTTTATAATTTCCATCTTTACAGTCATATTCCATCCCTTCATCATATCAACCCTTATTTTTGTACATATATAAGTTTTTCTTTCTTTAAAATTTTGGGAGGCACTTTCTTCTAAAAGACCAAAATACACCCAAAATCTAGTGTGTGGCACTGATCTATATACCAGCCTGATCATATTTGATCACATTCTGTTTTTTTTGTTGTTGTTGTTATTTTGTTTTGTTTGTTTTTGTTTTTATCTTTATCTTTTTCTTTTTCTTTTTTTTCTTTTTCTTTTTTCTCTCTTTCCCTTTCTTTTCCCACTGCTTCAGGTCTTTTCTGATTTGTTTAGAGTATATTATCTGGGGACATGGTTACTCTGCTAGCATTTTGTTCTCTCATTAATCTATTCTCCTCTGCACAAAATGGCAAGACGGAAAAAATCACCTCAAAAAAAAAGAACAAGAGGTAGTACCAACTGCCAGGGACCTACTCAATATGGACATTAGTACAATGTCAGATCTAGAGTTCAGAATCATCACTTTAAAGATACTAGCTGGGCTTGAAAAAAATATGGAAGTTATTAGAGAAACCCTTTCTGGAGAAGTAAAAGAGCTAAAATCCAACCAAGTAGAAATCAAAAAGGCTATTAATGAGGTGCAATCAAAAATGGGGGTGCTAACTGCTAGAATAAATGAGGCAGAAGAGAGAATCAGTAATATAGAAGATGAAATGATGGAAAATAAAGAAGCTGAGAAAAAGAGAGATAAACAAATACTGGATCACGAGGGCAGAATTCGAGAGATAAGCGATGCCATAAGACGAAACAACATTAGAATAATTGGGATCCCAGAAGAAGAAGACAGAGAGAGAGGGGCAGAAGGTATAATGGAGCAAATTATAGCAGAGAACTTCCCTAATTTGGGAAAGGAAACAGGCATGAAAATCCAGGAAGCACAGAGAACCCCTCTCAAAATCAATAAAAATAGGTCAACACCCCGACATCTAATAGTAAAACTTACGAGTCTCGTAGACAAAGAGAAAATCCTGAAAGCAGCTCAGGAGAAGAGATATGTAACCTACAAGGGTACAAATATTAGACTGGCAACAGACCTATCCACAGAGACCTGGCAGGCCAGAAAGGACTGGCAGGATATATTCAGAGCAGTAAATGAGAAAAATATGCAGCCAAGAATACTCTATCCAGCTAGGCTGTCATTGAAAATTGAAGGAGAGATAAAAAGCTTCCAGGACAAACAAAAACTAAAGGAATTTGCAAACACAAAACCACCCTACAGGAAATCTTGAAAGGGGTTCTCTAAGCAAAGAGAGAGCCTAAAAGCAACATAGACCAGAAAGGAACACAGACAAAATACAGTAACAGTCACCTTACAGGCAATATAATGGCACTAAATTCCTATCTTTCAATAGTTACCCTGAATGTAAATGGGCTAAATGCCCCAATCAAAAGACACAGGCTATCAGACTGGATTAAAAAACAAGACCCATCGATATGCTGTCTGCAAGAGACTCATTTTAGACCCAAAGACACCCCCAGATTGAAAGTGAGGGGGTGGAAAACCATTTACCATGCTAATGGACACCAAAAGAAAGCTGGGGTGGCAATCCTTACATCAGACAAATTAGATTTTAAACCAAAGACTGTAATAAGAGATGAGGAAGGACATTATATCCTACTTAAAGGGTCTATCCAACAAGAAGATCTAACAATTGTAAATATCTATGCCCCTAACATGGGAGCAGCCAATTCTACAAGGCAATTAATAACAAAAGCAAAGAAACACATCAACAAGAATACAATATTAGTGGGGGACTTTAACACCCCCCTCACTGAAATGGACAGATCATCTGAGCAAAAGATTAACAAGGAAATAAAGACTTTAAATGACACACTGGACCTAATGGACTGCACAGACATATTCAGAACATTCCACCCCAAAGCAACGGAATACACATTCTTCTCTAGTGCCCATGGTACATTCTCCAGAATAGATCACATCCTAGGTCATAAATCAGGTCTCAACTGGTACCAAAAGATTGGTATCATTCCCTGCCTATTTTCAGACCACAATGCTTTGAAACTAGAACTCAATCACAAGAGGAAATTCGGAAAGAACTCAAATACATGGAGGCTAAAGAGCATCCTACTGAAGAATGAATGGGTCAACCAGGAAATTAAAGAAGAATTAAAAAAATACATGGAAACCAATGAAAATGAAAACACAACTGTTCCAAATCTTTGGGATGCAGCAAAGGCAGTCCTAAGAGGAAAATATATAGCAATACAAGCCTTTCTCAAGAAACAAGAAAGGTCTCAAGTACACAACCTAACCCTCCACCTAAAGGAGCTGGAGAAAGAACAGGAAATAAAGCCTAAATCCAGCAGGAGAAGAGAAATCATAAAGATCAGAGCAGAAATCAATGAAATAGAAACTAAAAGAACAGTAGAACAGATCAACGAAACTAGGAGCTGGTTCTTTGAAAGAATTAACAAGATTGATAAACCCCTGGCCAGACTTATCAAAAAGAGAAGAGAAATGACCCAAATCAACAAAATCATGAACGAAAGAGGAGAGATCACAACCAACACCAAGGAAATACAAACAATTATAAGAACATATTATGAGCAACTCTATGCCAGCAAATTAGATAACCTGGAAGAAATGGATGCATTCCTAGAGATGTATCAACTACCAAAACTGAACCAGGATGAAATAGAAAACCTGAACAGACCTATAACCACTAAGGAAATTGAAGCAGTCATTAAAAATCTGCCAAAAAACAAAACCCAGGGCCAGATGGCTTCCCAGGGGAATTCTACCAAACATTTCAAGAAGAATTAATACCTATGCTTCTGAAACTGTTCCAAAAAATAGTAATGGAAGGAAAACTTCCAAACTCATTTTATGAGGCCACCATTACCTTGATCCCAAAACCAGACAAAGACCCCATCAAAAAGGAGAATTACAGACCAATATCCCTGATGAACATGGATGCAAAAATTCTCACCAAAATACTAGCCAATAGGATCCAACAGTACATTAAAAGGATTCTTCACCACGACCAAGTGGGATTTATCCCTGGGCTGCAAGGTTGGTTCAACATCCGCAAATCAATCAACATGATACAATACATCAACAAAGGAAAGAACAAGAATCACATGATCCTCTCAATAGATGCAGAAAAAGCATTTGACAAAGTACAGCATCCTTTCTTGATCAAAACTCTTCAGAGTATAGGGATAGAGGGTACATACCTCAATATCATAAAAGCCATCTATGAAAAACCTACAGCGAATATCATTCTCAATGGGGAAAAACTGAGAGCTTTCCCCCTAAAGTGAGGAACACAGCAGGGATGTCCACTATCACCACTGCTATTCAACATAGTATTGGAAGTCCTAGCCACAGCAATCAGACAACAAAAAGAAATCAAAGGCATCCAAATTGGCAAAGAAGAAGTCAAACTCTCACTCTTTGCAGATAATATGATACTTTATGTGGAAAACCCAAAAGACTCCACCCCAAAACTGCTAGAACTCATACAGGAATTCAGTCAAGTGGCAGGATATAAAATCAATGCACAGAAGTCAGTGGCATTCCTATACACCAACAACAAGACAGAAGAAAGAGAAATTAAGGAGTCGATCCCATTTACAATTGCACCCAAAACCATAAGATACCTAGGAATAAATCTAACCAAAGAGACAAAGGATCTGTACTCAGAAAACTATAAAATACTCATGAAAGAAATTGAGGAAGACACAAAGAAATGGAAAAACGTGCCATGCTCATGGATTGGAAGAACAAATATTGTGAAGATGTCAATGCTACCTAGAGCAATCTACACATTCAATGCAATCCCCATCAAAATACCATCCACTTTTTTCAAAGAAATGGAACAAATCATCCTAAAATTTGTATGGAACTAGAAAAGACCCCGCATAGCCAGAGGAATGTTGAAAAAGAAAAGCAAAGCTGGCGGCATCACAATTCCGGACTTCCAGCTCTATTACAAAGCTGTCATCATCAAGACAGCATGGTACTGGCACAAAAACAGACACAGAGATCAATGGAACAGAACAGAGAGCCCAGAAATGGACCCTCAACTCTATGGTCAACTAATCTTTGACAAAGCAGGAAAGAATGTCCAATGGAACAAAGACAGTCTCTTCAACAAATGGTGTTGGGAAAATTGGATAGCCACATGCAGAAGAATGAAACTGAACCATTTCCTTATACCACACACAAAAATAGACTCCAAATGGTTGAAAGACCTCAATGTGAGACAGGAGTCCATCCAAATCCTAAAGGAGAACACAGGCACCAACCTCTTTGACCTCAGCCGAAGCAGCTTCTTCCTAGAAACATCGCCAAAGGCAAGGGAAGCAAGGGCAAAAATGAACTATTGGGACTTCATCAAGATAAAAAGCTTTTGCAAAGCGAAGGAAACAGTCAACAAAACCAAAAGACAACCGACAGAATGGGAGAAGATATTTGCAAATGACATATCAGATAAAGGGCTAGTATCCAAAATCTATAAAGAACTCATCAAACTCAACACCCAAAGAACAAAGAATCCAATCGAAAAATGGGCAGAAGACATGAACAGACATTTTTCCAAAGAAGACATCCAAATGGCCAACAGACACATGAAAAAGTGCTCAATATCGCTCGGCATCAGGGAAATCCAAATCAAAACCTCAATGAGATACCACCTCACCCAGTCAGAATGGGTAAAATTAACAAGTCAGGAAACGACAGATGTTGGCGGGGATGCGGAGAAAGGGGAACCCTCCTACACTGTTGGTGGGAATGCAAGCTGGTGCAGCCACTCTGGAAAACTGTATGGAGGTTCCTCAAAAAGTTGAAAATAGAGCTACCATATTATCCAGCATTTGCACTACTGGGTATTTACCCCAAAGATACAAAAGTAGGGATCCGAAGGGGTACATGCACCCCGATGTTTATAGCAGCAATGTCCACAATAGCCAAACTGTGGAAAGAGCCAAGATGTCCATCGACAGATGAATGAATAAAGAAGAGGTGGTATATATATACAATGGAATATTATGCAGCCATCAAAAGGAATGATATCTTGCCATTGCAACGACGTGGATGGAACTGGAGGGTATTATGTTAAGTGAAATAAGTCAAACAGAGAAAGACATATATCATATGATCTCACTGATATGAGGAATTCTTAATTGCAGGAAATAAACTGAGGGTTGCTGGAGTGTGGGGTGGGGTGGGAGGGGTGAGGTGACTGGGTGATAGACACTGGGGAGGGTATGTGCTCTGGTAAGCGCTGTGAATTGTGCAAGACTGTTGAATCTCAGATCTGTACCTCTGAAACAAATAATGCAATATATGTTAAGAAAAAAAAAAAAAGAAGAAGAAGAAGGTAGCCGGAGTGGAAGAATGAAGTGGGGGAAATCGGAGGAGTAGACGAACCATGAGAGATGATGGACTCTGAAAAACAAACTGAGGTTTCTAGAGGGGAGGGGGTTGGAAGGATGGGTTAGCCTGGTGGTGGGTATTGAGGAGGGCACATTCTGCATGGAGCACTGGGTGTTATGCACAAACAATGAATCATGGAACACTTTATCTAAAACTAATGATGTAATGTATGGGGATTAACATAAGAATAAAAAAAATGTCATATTCAAATTACTGAAACCAAGAAATAAGGAGAAAATCTTAAAATCAGCCAGAGAAAAGTATTTATTACCCATAGTGAAATAATGACTGATGACTTGACAGAATTGTGCAAACCAGAAAGCAATGAAATGACTTCTTTAAAGTACTGAAATAAAATACTCTTAATGTAGAATTCTACACCTAGTAAAAATATGTTTCAAAAATGCAGGTGAAGGTAAGATTTTCACAGACAAAGCTGATTATCCATATCACACTACACTACAGATCTTCTATATTTGCCGTGGAACCTTGGATTCACACCTAAATTGGAACTATTGACATTAAAACAAGATAATTCCTTGTGGAGGGGAATTCCATGCTCACCATAGCCTATCTTCAGCATTTTGGGCCTATACCCACTAACTGCCAGTAGCAAAACCCCTCCCTCCATCAGAACAGCTGTGACTACCAAACATGTCTATAGATATTGCCAAACCTCCTGGAAGGCAAAATTATATCTACTCCCCCACTAAGAACCACTAATCTACACAAATTAATAGAAAGTATCAAAAGTGGTAATTATGAGGAAAAAATACAATTTTGCTTTCATTTTAAAATTCCATTAAAAGCTAATTGACGTTTAAAGTAAAAATTTAATAATGTATTATAGGATTTTTAGCATATGTAAATGTAAAATGTTTGACAATAGTATAAAAGACAGGAGGAATGGAAGTGTATTCTTGTAAGTTTCTTACATTGTATTTGAAGTGGCATATTATTTGAGACTCTGACATGTTAAAGATGTATTTTGTAAAACCTAGAGCAAATACTAAAATATTTTTGAAGTATAAATAGTATATTAATAGTATTGATATAAGCCATAGCTGAAACCAATAGATAATAGAAACAAGCCCACAAGTGATCCATGTATTGTATTTATTAAACATGAGTTTTAAAATAGCAGTTATATATATGTTCAAGAAAATAGTTTACAAGATGAAACACAAGAGAACCTAAAACTGACATATGATAACTAAAATTAAAAATGCATACTGGAAAAGAACATGAAATAAAACACGAGTCAACGTAAAATAACCAAAATTAAGCATGAAAATAAAAAAATATGTAAAATATAGAATTAGCGTGAAAGACATATGGGACATACACATAATATATATGTAAGTGAAATTACAGAAGGGAAGGATAAAGGATAGAATGGATCAAATATGAAATGAGATAGTGATCAAGAACTTTCAAAATCTGACAAAGACATTACACAATAAATACAAGAAATTTAATGAATATCAAGAAGATACATTTGTAAATTTATATGTATATTAGAAAATTCCTATGAAATGAAAACTTACCGAGTATTACAGAAAAACAATGTGAAAATCTGAATTATCTGAAGTCTATGAAAAATTGCAATTTCCCACATAGAAAACACCAGGTCTAGACTGCTTTAGTACTGAATACTTACCAATGTTTGAAATAGTATAAAAAAATAAGCTACCTAGAAATAAATATAATTGGAAATATGCCAGATTCCTGAACATAAACATAAAAAAATATAATTGAAAGAAATTTTAAGACATAAATAAATGGAGGAACATACCATGTTCATGGATAAGAAGACTCAATATGATGAAGATCTGAATTCACCCCAGTTTGACCTATAGATTCAATACAATTGCATCAACATCCTGGTATGATTTTTAGTGGGAATTAATATACTAATTTTAAAATGTATATGGAAATACAATGGTCCAGAAATATCTAAAACAATTTTAAAGAAGACCAAAGTTTGAAGATTTCCTTAATCTGATTTAAATCATTCATTTAAAAAGCATGTTTAATTATGAAATATTGAAAACTTTCTATTGAGGCAAGATATGAAACAAGAAGACATGCTATCACCATTTCTATTCAATATTATCCTGGAAGTCCTTGCCAAAGCAAAAAGGTAAGAAAAGTATGGTGTGATATTGATACAATTTTAGTTAAACAGATTAAGGAAATAGAATGAAAGCCTAGAATAAACCTGTATATACATTGTCACTTAATTTGTGACAATTTGACATGAAGTGTGATGGACAAAGAATGATCTTATCAATAAAGATATTAATTAATTAGATAATCATGGAAATAATCCTGACATTTAACTCCCATTCAAGTTAGATTATAGATCTAGTTGTAAAAGGTAAAATAATAAACCTTCTACAAAATAACAAAGAACATTACCCTCGTGGCTTTGGGGTAGGGAAAAGCTTTTGAATAGGACATAACAGAACTGGACATAAAGCACAAATTTGAGAATTTAACTTTATTAAAATTAAGAAGTCTTGTTCATCAAAAGAAAGACCACAAAGAAAGTAAAAAGAGAAGTCTCGAGTAAGAGAATTCAGTATAGACACACTCACAAACACACTGACACATAATAAAACCAGGACTTATATAATATCAAATTTATTAAATTTACTCTTTATGGTGCTTAGGTTGTATATCCTAAGATTAAAAAGACATTTCTTAATGTCTTGAACATTATCAGCAAAATGATTCATGTTTATGTAACTACCTTTTTGTATAAAGAATGAATTACATATCTAGGTTTATTTTTCCCTACTGCTAAACTGTTGTTCCAACACTATGTTTTTTTTTTTTTACAATCCCATCTCTTTTTATTACTATTTTGAAATATCACTGTTACCATATACTCTCTTCCCCTATGTATTAGAGATTCTTTATGAGCTTTATTCTTGGTAATTATATGTCTTTTCATTTACTGTTCTACCACTTTATAAGCCCCAAGTCACACTGAAATAATCCAGTTACATTTCAGCTCTGATTTGTATGTTCTACATTAGAATATGCTTCTATACTTGCTTATTAGTGGGAGATTTTGTGACTCATGGATTTGTAGACAAACCTTCATAAATAGTAAAATACTTTTGAGATTTTGCTCAAAACTTATCTTCCCCATAAAATGAGTTTTAAAAATTTTCCAAACATATACCCTAATCTCTCTATTAATAATCTGATCTCAAGGATCCCCAAGACTTGCTCAGCCATTTTTTAGTTCAGGTACATATATAGATGAATGAATAACTTTTTAGATATAATGATATGCAGCATGCATTCAATCAATGCTTAACTCTTAACAGTGGAAATGGGGAGTGAGGTCGGGGTGTAGGATGCTTTTCATTGCACTCAGTAGAAAAATATATAACAAAACATTTCAGTAAAGCTCACCTGACTTCCTATTGAATCACAGAATGAACAAACATAAATCAGGGCTGACAAGGTTGAGTCTCCTCAGTTTTGAAAATAATAATATATCATCCTCTAACAATATAACATCCATCTTCCCCCATATTCACTCTTGTCTTGTTGGCAAAAGGTCCCTCTCTTCGAAAACAAACCTTCATTATACCAAATGAATGTAATTCTTATGCCAGAAAAAGAGTATCAGATTCATACTAAAAGGAAGATTGTTTCATACAAGAACTTGCCAGAAAAAGACTTAGAGATGAATTATGTTGAAGCTCCCTGTGCTCCTATAATGAAAATTCTAGTATGTAGCCAGATGTTTTATTGGGGAAGGGAATCAAGAGAAACATAGATTGTCCTGCCACTCATCTGAATACTGAAGCTGAAATTAGAGTGATTCACAAATGCACATAATTGCTGGAATATTTATCTTTTTCAAAAAAAAAAAGGGGGGGGAGAAAAGAACCTCCCCCTCCCTCCTCCCTCTCCATTTTCCTTTTCCCTCTGTAAAATAAAAACCAGACCTTTGATGTGAGAATTTGGGAGACCTTGTCCCTGTGTCAGAAACAACTAATGCTACTATTGTATTTGCAGCCTGAGGGAAAGCCTGGATCTGATAATTGTATGTACTCCTGAATAATGCAAAGGCAAACTTCCTGACCTCTTGAGGGTTTCTTGCAGCAAAAAATGAACACAAGGAGAAGCTAAGGTAGAGCTAACCAAAGGCCAATTAGCATCTTTCAATAGCCACATAACATATGTTCTTTTATTATTCATTTATTCATTCAGTAGATATTTATTGATTTTGTCCATTATGCCAGGTACTGTTCCAAGTGCTGGGAATGCAGCAATAAACAAAATACATAAATTTATTTTCCTATTGGAGCTTATATATAAGATGGGGGTTGGAGAAGGCAAGAAATTAGCAATTAATTAAATAAACATTTAATATTTAGATGGTAATAAACATTAAGAAGCAAATGAAGCAGTTAAGGGAAGTGCCTAGGGGAAAGGCTTCCTATTTTATATAATGTGGACAATAAAAACTCTTTCTAATAAGGTGGCATTGGAGGATGTGAGAGATGAGCCTGGATGGTTTTTAAAATATGCCAGCAACAACAAAATATGCCAACAAATTATTTGATACTCTTTCCTTAAGCAGGTAGAGCTGAATTTCCCTCTTCTTCAGCATAGGCTGGACTCAGTGATTCACAAAACACAACCTGCCATGAACAGCCCCTGTCAAGTGGCCTGTGTGGGGAGGTACTGAAGTCTCCTGACAACAAGATCTGGAAGCAGACCCTTCAGTCCTAGCCACATCTTCAGCATCTACAACCCTGGCCAACAGCCTGACTGCAATCTCACAAAAGATCCTGAGAGAGAACCCACTCCCGGATTCCTGATCTTCAGAAACTGTGTGAGATAACAAATGTTGATTGTTCTAGGCTGCTAAATTGTGGGCTAATAGACAACTAATTCATGAGCCATGGGGTTGTCTGGAGTAAGAGCAATCCAGAAAGAAGAGTTGCAAGTACAAAGATCTCAGGGAGGGAGCCCAAGTGTTTGAGTAGAGCCGACACAAGAGTAAATTGAGGGAAAGTACAAGGGGGTGGTGCCTGAAAGGTAACAGTGGATTAGAACACTCCAGAGTCTTAAGAGCCATTGTGAATTTAAAAAGGAAGTAAGCTGGCAAGATTGAAGGTAGTGGTCAGAGAATCGATGACTGAAACTGAAATTATGGAGGGATACAGTTATTGGCTGGAGACAAAATTATTAGTGAAAAGGTAAAAAGGTTGAAGAAAAAAATATCAAGTTTTAGGGTCTTCTTATGAAGATGTCAGTTTGTTTCTCCCCTACGTATCTGCTTACTGTGTACTATCAGGCAAAATGCTCAATGGGTCATCTCAATTTGAACACCATCAGTACGAGCAAAACAACCCAAAACGTATTATTTTATTGCAAAACAGACAGAACCTGGATTTCAAAGATGATTGAAATTTAGCAAGCTTTCTAATTCATAGAGAAGTAAATTGCAAAATCACTCCTAAATTAATACCTCCAGCTCCCTATCACTCTCATCTGTTTTATTCCATGTAAATTGATTTTATTATCATTTCTCTGTTCCAAACAGATTTATCAAATTTAAACTCTCAAAATTTGGTAATTTCTCATTCAAGTGTCTTTGTACATATTTCTCATTGAAAGTGTGGCTAATTTTGTTAGGTGTAAACTGGAATTTATTGCTTCAAGTGCTATTTGAGTAAAACATTGAATCCCTCAGCCTACAGGAGGGGTCCTCTTCCCCTTCTCTTCCTTCTGGGCTGAATTTAGTACAAACAGAATTAGTGCAGTTATAATGGCAAAATACTCAATTTTGAATAAAGAAAGTAATAAACAATGGTCACAAGCTAGAAAAACTGACTTCAGAAGGAATTTGTATGTATTAAGATAAGGCAGTAATAAATAGATTTTTTTCTATCACATCAGTCTTCTTTTCAATGAAGCATGTTTTCTATTTTCTAAGATCATTCTTGTCTATTGATTAATTAACTACAGCCATGCAGCCAAATGCTAGATAGCAAATATGGATTTGACTATCTCACAGCATCAATATTATTTTATAGAGATATCATGAGCAAGTAATGTCAGGCTGTGAAAAACATTTAATACAATTTAATTTTATTAAGCTGTAGAGCTTGTCAGACATTTGGAAGTTATTTTGTAATCATTTTATTTTCAATCTTTTGACATTTTGAAAACCTTGATTAGAATTATTTTCTTCATGGGCAGTTATTTCTTCCTCTTTGTCCTCCAGCACTCAGTGAAGCATAGGATGTAAAGTCATTTAAATCTTTGCGTTTTAGAGACTCTCTAATTAAAAATTGTGGGTTTAAAGTTTTTCTTAAAAGTAGGACTAATTAAGAGAATGTCAATAATTTTTTTGTAAATAACTGTTTTCGGCAGATGGCCAAGAGCAATTACAAAATAAAATCTCACAGTACTTAATTACCTGTGAATATAAAATTGGGTGGAAAAAATATGTTATTCAAACTGGTGTGTGCGTAAGTGTATAGTGTGTGTCTTATAGGAAGAAATGTTGGGGAAAAATAGCTGTATTTTCTTGTTTGTTTTTTAAGATTTATTTATTTATTTTAGAGAGAGAAAGAGAGCCTGTGCACAGGGTGAGGGAGGGGTAGAGGGAGAGGGAGAAAGAATCTCGGGCAGACTCCCTAGAGAAAGAGAGCCTGTGCACAGGGTGAGGGAGGGGTAGAGGGAGAGGGAGAAAGAATCTCAGGCAGACTCCCTGCTGAGCATGGAGCCTGATGTGGGGCTCCATCTCACAACCCTGAGATTATGACCTGAGCCGAAATCAAGAGTCAGGTGCTCAACCGACTGAGCCACCCAGGCACTTTTCTTAAAGATAAAACTTGTCACAGAAGGAATATTAGTAATGTAGCTGGAAACATTCAAAGTTCATATTCTTCTACTCGACACCATTTGATCTAAATAAGTCAATGTGTACTGCATAGCAAATTAAGCAAATGGCAGAGAGTAATTTTCTCTGAAGTAGGGAACTATTAACAAACAGAATATGCCATCAGCATTAAGTTTCCAGAAACATTGTTAAGTAATTTATAGGTTAGCCAATGATTACATTTTTCTTTCTCATTTGTACTCAAGAGGATAATTTTTAATTAAAATAATACACAGAGGCCAATTTAGCTTGACACACAGTAGATGAAAATGAAAGTTTGCTAGGTTGTTTATGTTTGTTCAGCTTGGCTGGATTGTTTGCCCCCTCTCTCTCACTTTTCACGAAATTGCAACTACTAAAGATTTACTGTGTTTACAGTGTGAAGTGTGAAGGAGAAAAAATGGAAGTTGTTTTTATTTTTGTTTTGTTTTGTTTACCTGAGCTTTTATACCCCTGAGGAATTTTACTGTATTCACATAAATTGACATAAGAGCTGGAAATCCTTCTGCTTGTGCCTAAAACCAACTTGGGTGTTTTCTCTGGAAAACAAAACCAAATGCTCCCTTTGTCTTACAAACTGTGAAGTTCTGTTCCTATCAAATGCTTATTTATTCATCAAATGTTTACTAAAATCTTGCCAAATATAAGCCAAGCAAGGACCCTACACAGCCCTGAGGTGGGACAATGTCTATTCTTATATGTCTCTTTTGATTACTATAGAAACTGAGAGGCAGATGGGGCAGGGAAGTATTAGCTCATTTTATGGGTGTGGAGATGAGGCAGGTAGACAGAGAATAAAGTGGGAGATGGAGCCAGAACTTCAACCTAGGTCTTCTAGGTTTATAGTTCAAGCTCTTCATCATTCCACAAGGAGATAAGAAATACTTGATCATGAAAAACAGATTCATCAATCCAAATCTCTTAGACAGTTTTTTTATTTGCATGTTTGCCTTTTTTTCCCTCTAGAGCTGTTATTTTTTAACTTTTTCTAGTTCCCCATGACAGCACCTACAGAAAAGTAGCACTAACTTTTCTTAATAGTACACAGTATAGTCCCTCCCTTGCTACACAGAACTCCTAACACTCCTTTTTCCATCACCTTTATTTTCTCATGCATGATATGCTTCTTGATTTGAAGAAACTATATTTTTTTTCTTCAACGAGAAGATAGATTAATGCTCATTATTCCTTTGCACCAGTGTTTTCTAAACCATGTTCTATGGACATCAATGTTCTTCTACAAAAATAGATTCATTGATAAAGTATGGCTGAATAATATTTGGTTAAACACATTTCATCAGATTCTTTTATTATAAGGCTTCTCAGTAGCCTCCCTCTGTTAATATGCATAAGTCTCTCCAAGAGGGGAAAAGTGCATGAAGAATTTCCCCAATTTTTTGTCACTAAAACACTTTTTCTGGAAGAATATGAATCAACATTGTATAAGACGTTAGCTTCCAAAGAATACAGTTTGGGAGATGCTATCCTGAACCCAAGAGTCCTTGCCATAGCAGTACTGGACAACTGTCTTTTACACATATCATGCCTTTTACAATAGAGACATTAAGCTGGGTTTCAGAATCTAGCAGTATGACAGACTAGGTTTTCTAAACAAACTGTCTACTTAAAAGAACTAAATGTATGGATAAATTAAGTTTAAAATATATTATTGAGTTGTCACGAAATAAGAAATCCACAGAACTCTAGGAGGTAAGCCAATGCCATCATGGGTTTTGACATGAATATTTCTAGCAACCCTCTAGAGATCTTAAGGCTTCTTTTGATGACTTCATTGCTTCCAATGAAGGTAGGGAATTCAATAGAAAATTCATGAATAAAGCTGGGAAAGCAAAGAGTTCTACCCTTAATAAAAGAAAAATAAACCCCTCATGAGGAAGGAGACAGCAAGACAAGTTGCCCATTTGGATCCTGGCAGTGGATAGAGAGATAAAAAATATGCCCTGAGAATTCATATTTATATGCTAAGCCTCCTGTCAATACCAAAGAAAAATAGAAAATCCTGAAAAATGGCTAGAGGAAATAGACTAATTATCAATAAATAACTGACAATTAACCTGATGGCCGAAAGTCTGCTGAAAACGGAGTATCTTCAGTGTCCTGAGACAAATGAAAGTTAATGTATAATCTTAACCAAGTAAAACATCTTTCAAGAGGAAGTATGAAATAATAATTAATGAAAAAAGTTACCAAAGTTACATTTTGTAAAGAAAAGTTAAATGATGTATGTTAAATAAATGAACCCAGATGGAAGGTCTATATGGAATAAGATGTGGTTAGCAAAGATAATGATAAATATTTAAACACACTCAACATATATGGTTTGTATTATAATAATAATGCCTACTTCATGTGTAATGGGGAAGAAGTTATAAATAAAAGACTGGAAAACATAATCTGATACATTAAATATGAACATTAAAATAGGGCTAATGTTAAAGAATTGATAAAAAAAATGCCTAGAAGTAGAGAAACAGTGAATGAGATGAAGAAAAGAAATGCAAAAGGCAAGGAAAGAGGGAAAGAAATATAAAAAACAAGATGCAAATGAAATTGCTTACTATGATGAGTAGAAATAAATCCAAATATATCTATGGATTACAGTGTTAATGCCCATCTGTTTAGGACCCCTGGAGACCCACCTATAGCCAAGAAGGTTGCATTTATTGGCTGTCAGAAGGAAGAGAGAATACTGCAGAATAATACAGGTTATGCAAGGAGGGTTTAGAAGAAAGTTATAATAAGATTCTGTCATGTTGAGTGATTGCGGAAGAATTGGGATTTCATTTGCTCTGAACTGAATGTTGTTAGGAAGTAGGGAAAATCTTAATTTTATCTAAGAGGCAGGAGAAATGAAGTGGGGGCTAAATCTGTAATTAGTATGGAAGCAGCAGTTACTAGCATTAATCAGACAAGGGAATTATTTGGTCCTTATTTTAGTTTGGACAATATTTTTATTTTGCTAAGAATGATTATTGGAAAGTTCTTATTTGTGTTTTTCGCCGTCATGATCACAGACCGTGTGAGAACATCATAACCCAGCTGTGAGTGCCAGATGAACTCCTAGAAATACCAAGAGCTATCTCTTATTGCCAGGCCTTCCTGTGGATATAAATGACTGCTTTTCTCATTTTTTCAACAGTAACTGTAAATGGACTAAATTTACCAGGTAAAAGACAAAGATTAAGCTAGCTTAAAGTATTCCAATTTGATGTTGTTTATAGGAGAATTAAAACCTAGAGACACAGATGATTGAAAGTCAAATGATGAAAAATAAATACCAAGCAAATACTAGCCAGAAAAAAAGACTGTGAAATTATATTAATATTTGATGAAATAGACTTCAAGCCCCAAACCATTACATCATTACTATAAAAAAGCAACACACAATATAATAATAAAGGGTCAGTTCATCACAAGAACGTCATTGTTCTAAATACTTATTTATCAAATATTATAGCTTCATGTAAGACAAAAATTGACAAAGAAAAATATAAAAATCCACAATCATGGGAAATTTTAAAATAGTGTTTCATTATGGAAATTTTCAAATATTTGCCAAACTGAACAGAATAGGGGGTGGTTCAGTCAGTTGAGCATCCAACTCTTGGTTTTGGCTTAGATCGTGATCTCAGGGTCATGGACTGAGTCCCTTGTCAGGCTCTGTGCTCAGTGGGGAGTTTGCTTGAGATTCTCTCTCTCCTTCTTCCTCTGCCTCTCCTTCCATGCTCTCTCTCTCTCTCTCTCTCAAATAAATAAATAAAATCTTAAAAAAAAAAAAAACCCGAACAGAATAGTATTATAAACTACTTTGTGCCCATCCCCTGGCTTTCTGTTGAAGTTTATAGCTTATTTGTATATCTTTTTTGGAGAAATATGTGTTTATATCCTTTGTCACTTATCTAGTTTGTTTTTTATGGTCTCCACAATACTCATTTCCCCCATTGCATTGCTTAAATAGAATTCACTTTATCCAAGGGGATTAGCAGAAGCCAATTAGGGTAATCCTATCCCTCTTGTGGCAATAATTGATTTCAGGTAACACAGACCTAGACCAGTCAATCCTTGTAGAGATCATTGATTCATGGGTGCTTCAGTCAATGCAAAGCTCAGGACTTATTTTTGTGATGATATGTGAATAGGAGTCATCTAATCCCAGAAACTTCTGGCAATCATTTGAATCCATAAAGAAAACCAATCTGCGGGCTGGGAATCATCAGAAATGAGGAAGAACAGTAGCCAGAGCCTTGGCTAGTAAAAAGAATTGAAGGCCAATTTATGTTGAACTTCTCATTGTTTAAGCCAGTTT
Organism: Mirounga angustirostris; assembly: GCF_029215605.1. NCBI lineage: Eukaryota > Metazoa > Chordata > Mammalia > Carnivora > Phocidae > Mirounga > Mirounga angustirostris. The sequence goes on from NW_026991710.1 coordinate 169,382,682, forward strand.
GGGTCAGTTGTTTTGCTTGTGATAATAAAAATTACAAAATACATGGGTTTTCTTTTCCTGCTAGATTTAAAGTTTTTTTAAAAGTTTGTTTTGTTTTTGTAAATTAGTCTTAATGCCTTAATGCTAATCCTGTTATATATGTGAAAATGTGTTTTTAAAGTTTACCATTTACCATAAACCCTTAACGAAGTTTATGAAAACTTTCTATTTTCCCTACACATAGAGGATCAGATCCATGATTTGTTGGGCAAAATTATGCAATTTCCAAAGTCCTCTTTAAAAATAAAATACAATTATAAAAACAATTTTAAATATGAAAGTAAATATTTTGAATGAAAAAAGAAATCGCAATGAACCACAAATATAAAAGAGATGGTAAATATCATAAATGTCACAAATCCTTGATGATTTTGTTACATATCAAAGATTTTATAACATTTTCTACAGAGAGGATAGAAAGTTAATTTCATCTTATCTATAGTTTGGTTGATAAAATTTTTCATTTTATTATTGAAAATTAATATGCAAAGGGACACCTGGGTGGCTTAGTCCATAAGCGTCTGCCTTTGGTTCAGGTCATGATCCCAGGGTCCTGGGATCCAGCTCTGCATCTGGCTCCTTGCCCAGCAGGGAGCCTGCTTCTCCCTCTGCCTGCAGCTCCCCCCCTGCTTGTGCTATCTCTCTTTCTGTCAAATAAATAAATAAAATCTTAAAAAAAAAAAAAAAGAAAATTGAGATGCATAAAGCCTGAGACTTTGCTCACAAATAAACTATTTGGAGTAGTTAAAAATTGGGGCACTATAAGCACCAAAATTCTGATAAATTTTACTTAACTGAATTCCCAAGGGAAAGTTTTTAAAAATGTGTGGTGTGTTTATAATCATAACACTGCATTAATAAGAATATTTCTGACAGAAAGGAACTTCCATTTTGAAAACCAAATCCTATATAAATTTTGTGTCTGTCTGGTATGTGGAAGAATTTTTTTACAGGCTGGCTCCTGGCTCTTTAATCTCAATAATGTTTTCTTTCCATGCACAGAAGTAAGTTATTGCAAGTCACCTAAATATATTCAATTAAATCTAAATTCAATATAAATATCCTCCATTCAAATCTTTTTTAGCCAACTCCAAAGTGACCCTGGCTAATACACTGCCTCCTGACATGGAAGCAAATGTAACAGCAAAAGTCCCAGCATAAGGGAGAAGGTGATAGAAATGAGGGGTTGGCAAATTTTTTCTGAAAAGAATTAGATACTAAATGCTTTAGGGCTTGACAACCATAAGGTATCTTTCCAGCTTTTCAACTCTGTCATTGTAGCCCAAAGCATCCACAGGCAATAGGAAATGGGATGAGTGTGGTTGTGTTCTAATAAAACTTTATTTACAAAAAACGGACAGTGGACTGGATTTGCCCATCACCGGTCTAAACTAATTGAAGTGAAAATATCATTCCAGTGTACATTTAACAAAAATATATGACCATTTGAGCATATTTAAGACCATCTGTGGATGCCTGGGTGGTTCAATTGGTTAAGCATTTGTCTTCTGCTCAGGTCATGATCCCAGGGTCCTGAGATCAAGCCCCAAGTCAGGCTCCTTGCTCAGCAGGGAGTCGGCTTCTCCCTCTGCCTGCCGCTGCTGCAGCTTGTTTTCTTTCTCTTTCTCTCTGTCTCCCTGACAAATAAATAAATAAAATCTTAAAAAAAAAGACCACCTGTGACCTCTAGGGAGTGCAAGTCAGCATATTATTAAAGCTTAATAATCATTAATGTCAAAGGATATCTTCCTTTGATCATAAATATTTATGTTTCTTATCCTTTATGATTTTTGATTTCTATGACTCTTTAAAGTATTTCCTATGCAGAACCTAAGAGAGTTTCCTATCTTTTCTTCCAAAACCTTAGAATTGTCTTCTTTTTATGTTTATGCCCTTAATCTCCATGGAATTTACTGCTTTGAGTGGTGTGATCTGGGAATCTATTTTTTCTCTAACATTTTCAATTTTCCCAGAAAAATGTATTGAACAGTGTATCTCCCCATTGATTTGAAATGCTGTTTCTATCATAATATTGAATATTGAACTATGATTTTGTAGGGGCTCAGGGCAAGCTGCTGCATGATGGGCCATTTTGGCATAAAGATTATTTTGAGTTAAAAATAATTAAAACCGAGGCCTGTTTCTCCCTCTCCCACTCCCCCTGCTTGTATTCCCTCTCTCACTGTCTCTCTCTCTCTCTCTGTGTCAAATGAATAAATAAAATCTTTAAAAAATAAATCAATAATAATAATAATAATAATTAAAACATAAAAAAATAATTAAAACCTTATAGATACAGGAAAAGCTCTCTGCCTCCCCTATAAGTGCCTATATTCACACTGGAAAGGAGAGTGTAACAGAAAGAGAGCTATTAATCTGCATAACAGGGCAACATTGTTTTTCCAACATTGTCTCTCACCTCATTGCTAATGGCCTTTCTCCCCTTTGTATCCTCAGCCCCCCCCCCCCACCTCCTTAGCTCCTATAAGCTTCAGGTTGCTTCATAGTCTTTGGAATTTCATATCTGTGCGGATCCTCCATACATACACTATTAAATTGGATTTTCTCCCACTAATCTTTCTCAAGGCAATTCGATTCTAAATGCAGATAGAAAGACAATAGAGCAGAGGAAGGTCTTCCTCCCTGACAATCTTTTTTCTTTTTATTAAGATCTCTTAATTCTTTCAGTAAATTTTCTCCATAATGAATAAAGGCCTAATACATTTATGTTGAATTAATTTCAAGATACTCTAGCTTCAATGAATAGAATCCTTTCTTCCTTGTTACAATTTTGAATTAGTTGTTGCAGGAGTATATAAAGCTATTGGCTTCTGTATGTATGTTGATTATGTATCAGGCCACATCTTAGCGATAATATTTGTCAGTTCATTCTCTTGAAGTTTCAAGGTAGATGATTATGTTGTCTGTAATAAATATTAACCCACTTCAGCCTACATTTTCATTTTCTTATTTGTTGTAGTATCCAGGTTATGCTAGCTTATAAAATGAGTTGGGGATAATCCATCTTTTTGTTTTCTGGAATAATTGTAAAACTTGGAATTATCTGTTCCTCTATTCTTTGAAGTTATTATACAGGATACATCTATAAATTATGAATGTCTGGTGCCTTTTGAGGGGTAGATCTTTCAGCACCACTTATATTTATCTTAAAGACATGATCCAAGAATAAAACGATTGAGTACAGCAATAATTAGTAGTATAGTCTCATATTTTTATGTATCTGTTGTCTCTCCTTATAGCCACATCTCCATTCTTGCTATTGTTTACTTATATTCTTTTTGTCTTCCTTGGGAATGCTTGCCAAGAATTTATTAGTCTTTTTTTAAATATATATATATATATATGTATATATATACTTATAGATATTTATATCTGTTTCTACTGATATATTTGCTTAATTTGGGGTTTTTCAATTTTCATCTTTATTTGGGTTTATTTTAAAATTAAAAGATGATTATTTATTCACCCCTTTCATTAGAGAAATTTAATGATATACATTTCCTTCTGAGTATTGCTTTGTTTTCATTCTACAAATTTTATGTCCCTTGCCCAATTTTAAAAAAGATTTTATTTATTTGTTCGAGAGAGCGAGAAAGCACAGGCACCGGGGGGGAGGGGCAGGCAGAGGGAGAGGGAGAAGCAGATTCCCTGCTGAGCAGGGAGCCTGATGCAGGGCTTGATCCCAGGACCCTGGGATCATGACCTGTGCCTAAGGCAGACACTTAACTGACTGAGCCACCCAGGCTCCTCTCCCTTGCATACTTTTAACTATTTGTTAATTTCCATTTTCCACTTACTATTCAATTCTTGAATTATATAAAATAGGATTCTAAGATATTTTAAAATATGGAATTTTAAAGCTATCTTTTGTGGATATTTCTAATTATATTTCATTAGACATCTCTGATGTTTGGTCTATATGATACCAATATTTGTTGAGACTTCCTTTCTTCCTAATATTTGCTCAGGTTTTTCAAGTATGCAAATATTCAAAACACCAAAAGATGGTGGAGCCTTTCTCAGCCTGATTCCCTGAGTATTGACTATGTGGCAGATATTGACTGCCTCCCCTGCTGAGCAACTGGTGCATACAGCATGAGTGAGAAATAACCTTTCTTTGGCTTAAACCCTGAGGTTTGGGGATAATTTGTTAGCATAATGCACCATCAATCAACTTGGGCCAATTTCTGCTGTCATAACAAATAACCCCCAAATTGTGGTTGCTTATAGCAACAATGGGTTACTTTGCTCATGTGATATGACAGGTGGACCTGGCTTTGGATTTCCATCTAGGACCCAGGATGAAGGAGCAGTCCCTCTGAGACATTGTTGATGCTATGGCTGGCAGAGGGGAAAACAGATGTGGTAGCACATCTGATGCCTCTTAAAGCTTGTGCCCAGAAGTAGCACAAGTCTCTTACACGGACATTGCTTTGGCCAGAGTATATCATATAGCCAAGCTTGGTATCAATGAGGTAGAAAGGATTACACTTTCATTAGAATTGGCCTAATAGAGAAGAGCTAGGGAAGGCAGCACACATTTTAACAATAATAAATTCTAACATATGCATAGTCACCTAGTCTTTCTCATCCAATATACCTCATTTTCTATTTTTGTTTGATATGTCAGTTCTTGAGAGTAGTCGATTACAGTCTTAACAATTTGTTGGTGGGACTATTTCATCTTGTCCTTTTATTACTTTGTCTTTATACAGTTCACAGCAATGCTGCAAAAAGCATACTTGTTTCATGACTATTATCTTTTAATTGTGTTTATGTTTAGGAAATATCTTTGTCTCTTTTTAAGGTTTTCACCTTAAATTTTAGATTCTTTGGTAATATTATTAAGCACAGGCTTTTTATTATTTTCACCAGAATATATTATAAAGAAATTGAAGGCAAGATTCTGAAGCTGGAATTTGTCTTTGTCTTTGTTTAAAACTTGGCTGCGCTACTCACTACCTGTGTGGACTTGAGCAAGGTAACTAACCTCTCTGGGCCACAATTCCCTTCTGTGTAAAATAAAAATAAAAATAAATCTATTTCCTGGTATTGTTGTGAGGACTAGTATTATGTCTGGCATGAATCTATAGAAGTATTTACATAGTTTATCATATTTTTTATTATTTATTGTATTTTATTGAAAATAAACAATGACAGGATTTGGTTTGCTTTTTTCCATTAGTCTGACAATTTTAGTGTATTAATTTAGTCTAGTTATAGTTATTGTGATTACTTATATTTTTGGACTATTTCTTGTTTTCTTTTCTTAGCCTATATTTACCATGTTTTTTTCTTTTTTTCTCCATTCTGTCTTTTGTTGAGTATTCAGTTTCTTTTATTCCATTATTTTTTCTACACTGGCTTAAAAGTTATTTTGTTTCTAGTCTTCTAAAAAGTATTTTTAATATAACACAATTATTTACATTGACATCTTTCTAGTAACATCTTTCCATCAATATCTCTAAATTTCCAACTCTAGTCGCTACCTCACCTCCAATGTTGATGCAATTTATAGTCTTTGCTCTAGATTGTTAGTAAAATATCTCTTAAAACAAATAACATTTTATAAGACTGTAACATTTATGTATCTATTTTCTTGCTATCACTATTTTCAAGTCATCCTATCTACTTGGATTTTTTTTTTTTTTTTGAGAGTATGCTACTCTCAACTTTTTAACTGAAACTATACTAAACACACCCACATGCTTATTAGTCACCAATTCTTCTCCAATCCAGTTCTACCTCGATTCAATCTCAGGTCTTTCTCATAATTCATTTGCTCTGAGAGTCCCCTTCTATTTTTTTTTTCCCGTTAAAACATTGAATTTTTTGTTTTTTAACATATAATGTATTATTTGTTTCAGAGGTACAGGTCTGTGATTCAACAGTCTTGCACAATTCACAGCGCTCACCATAGCACATACCCTCCCCAATATCTATCACACAGCCACCCCATCTCTCTCATCCCCCACCACTCCAGCAACCCTCAGTTTGTTTCCTGAGATTAGGAATTCCTCATATCAGTGAGATCATATGATACATATCTTTCTCTGATTGACTTATTTCCTCAGCATAAGACCCTCCAGTTCCATCCACATCATTGCAAATGGCAAGATTTCATTCCTTTTGATGGCTGCATAATATTCCATTATATATATATATACCACCTCTTCTTTACCCATTCATCTGTCGATGGACATCTTGGCTCTTTCCATAGTTTAGCTACTGTGGACATTGCTGCTATAAACATCGGGGTGCACGTACCTCTTCAAATCCCTACATTTCTAACCTTGGGGTAAATACCCAGTAGTGTGATTGCAGGGTCCTATGGTAGCTCTATTTTCAACATTTTGAGGAACCTCCATATTGTTTTCCAGAGTGGCTGTACCAGCTTGCATTCCCACCAACAGTGTAGGAGGGTTCCCCTTTCTCCGCATCCCCGCCAACATCTGTCGTTTCCTGACTTGTTAATTTTAGCCATTCTGACTGGTGTGAGGTGGTATCTCATTGAGGTTTTGATTTGGATTTCCCCGATGCTGAGCGATATTGAGCACTCTTTCATGTGGCTGTTGGCCATTTGGATGTCTTCTTTGGAAAAATGTCTGTTCATGTCTTCTGCCCGTTTCTTGATTGGATTCTTTGTTCTTTGGGTATTGAGGTTGATGAGTTCTTTATAGATTTTGGATACTAGCCCTTTATCTGATATGTCATTTGCAAATATCTTCTCCCATTCTGTTGGTTGTCTTTTGGTTTTGTTGACTGTTTCTTTTGCTGTGCAAAAGCTTTTTATCTTGATGAAGTCCCAATAGTTCATTTTTTGCCCTTGCTTCCCTTGCCTTTGGCGATGTTTCTAGGAAGAAGCTGCTGTGGCTGAAGTCAAAGAGGTTGGTGCCTGTGTTCTCCTCTAGGATTTTGATGGATTCCTGTCTCACATTGAGGTCTTTCAACCATTTGGAGTCTATTTTTGTGTGTGGTGTAAGGAAATGGTCCAGTTTCATACTTCTGCATGTGGCTGGCCAATTTTCCCAACACCAAAAAGAGACCATCTTTTTCCCATTGGACATTCTTTCCTGCTTTGTTGAAGATGAGTTGACCATAGAGTTGAGGGTCCATTTCTGGGCTCTCTATTCTGTTCCATTGATCTATGTGTCTGTTTTTTTGCCAGTACCACACTGTCTTGATGATGACAGCTTTGTAATAGAGCTGGAAATCCGGAATTGTGATGCCGCCAGCTTTGCTTTTCTTTTTCAACATTCCTCTGGCTATGCGGGGTCTTTTCTGGTTCCATACAAATTTTAGAATGATTTGTTCCATTTCTTTGAAAAAAGTGGATGGTATTTTGATGGGGATTGCATTGAATGTGTAGATTGCTCTAGGTAGCATTGACATCTTCACAATATTTGTTCTTCCAATCCATGAGCATGGAACGTTTTTCCATTTCTTTGTGGCTTCCTCAATTTCTTTCATGAGTATTTTATAGTTTTCTGAGTACAGATTCTTTGCCTCTGGTTAGATTTATTCCTAGGTATCTTATGGTTTTGGGTGCAGTTATAAATGGGATCGACTCCTTAATTTCTCTTTCTTCCGTCTTGTTGTTGGTGTATAGGAATGCCACTGATTTCTGTGCATTGATTTTATATCCTGACACTTTACTGAATTCCTCTATGAGTTCTAGCAGTTTTGGGGTGGAGTCTTTGGGGTTTTCCACATAAAGTATCATATCATCTGCAAAGAGTGAGAGTTTGACTTCTTCTTTGCCGATTTGGATGCCTTTGATTTCTTTTTGTTTTCTGATTGCTGTGGCTAGGACTTCTAGTACTATGTTAGTAACAGTGGTGATAGTGGACATCCCTGCAGCGTTCCTGACCTTAGGGGGAAAGCTCTCAGTTTTTCCTCATTGAGAATGATAATCGCTGTGGGTTTTTCATAGATGGCTTTTATGATATTGAGGTTTGTATGCTCTATGCCTATACTCTAAAGAGTTTTGATGAAGAAAGGATGCTGTACTTTGTCAAATGCTTTTTCTGCATCTATTGAGAGGATCATATGATTCTTGTTCTTTCTTTTATTAAAATATTGTATCACATTGATTGATTTGTGGGTGTTGAACCAACCTTGCAGCCCAGGGATAAACCCCACTTGGTCGTGGTGAATAATCCTCTTAATGTACTGTTGGATCCTAATGGCTAGTATTTTGGTGAGAATTTTTGCATCCATGTTCATCAAGGATATTGGTCTGTAATTCTCCTTTTTGATGGGGTCTTTGTCTGGGTTTAGGATCAAGGTAATGCTGGCCTCATAAAACGAGTTTGGAAGTTTTCTTTCCATTTCTATTTTTTGGAACAGTTTCAGAAAAATAGGTATTAATTCTTCTTGAAATGTTTGGTAGAATTCCCCTGGGAAGCCATCTGGCCCTGGGCTTTTGTTTTTTGGGAGATTTTTGATGACTGCTTCAATTTCCTTAGTGGTTATAGGTCTGTTCAGGTTTTCTATTTCATCCTGGTTCAGTTTTGGTAGTGGATTCATCTCTAGGAATGCATCCATTTCTTCTAGGTTATCTAATTTGCTGGCATAGAGTTGCTCATAATATGTTCTTATAATTGTTGTATTTCTTTGGTGTTGGTTGTGATCTCTCCTCTTTCATTCATGATTTTGTTGATTTGGGTCATTTCTCTTTTCTTTTTGATAAGTCTGTCCAGAGGTTTATCAGTCTTGTTAATTCTTTCAAAGATCCAGCTCCTAGTTTCGTTGATCTGTTCTGCTGTTCTTTTGGTTTCTATTTCATTGATTTCTGCTCTGATCTTTATGATTTCTCTTCTCCTGCTGGGTTTAGGCTTTATTTGCTGTTCTTTCTCCAGCTCTTTTCGCTGTAGGGTTAGGTTGTGTACTTGAGACCTTTCTTGTTTCTTGAGAAAGGCTTGTACTGCTATATACTTTCCTCTTAGGACCGCCTTTGCTGCATCCCAAAGATTTGGAACAGTTGTGTTTTCATTTGCATTGGGTTCCATGAATTTTTTAAATTCTTCTTTAATTTCCTGGTTGACCCATTCATTCTTTAGTAGATTGCTCTTTAGCCTCCATGCATTTGAGTTCTTTCTGACTTTCCTCTTGTGATTGAGTTCTAGTTTCAAAGCATTATGGCCTGAAAATAGGCAGGGAATGATCCCAATCTTTTGGTACCGGTTGAGACCTGATTTATGACCTAGGATGTGATCTATTCTGGAGAATGTTCCATGGGCACTAGAGAAGAATGTGTATTCTGTTGCTTTGGGATGGAATGTTCTGAATATATATGTGCAGTCCATTTGGTCCAGTGTGTCATTTAAAGTCTTTATTTCCTTGTTGATCTTTTGCTTAGATGATCAGTCCATTTCAGTGAGGGGGGTGTTAAAGTCCCCTACTATTATTGTATTGTTGTCAATGTGTTTCTTTGCTTTTGTTATTAATTGGCTGCTCCCATGTTAGGGGCATAGATATTTACAATTGTTAGATCTTCTTGTCGGATTGACCCTTTAAGTACGATATAGTGTCCTTCCTCATCTCTTTGGTTTAAAATCTAATTTGTCTGATATAAGGATTGCCACCGCAGCTTTCTTTTGGTGTCCATTAGCATGGTAAATTGTTTTCCACCCCCTCATTTTCAATCTGGAGGTGTCTTTGGGTCTTAAATGAGTCTCTTGCAGACAACATATCGATGGGTCTTATTTTTTTACCCAATCTGATACCTTTTGATTGGGGCATTTAGCCCATTTACATTCAGGGTAACTACTGCAAGACAGGAATTTAGTGCCATTATATTGCCTATAAGGTGACTGTTACTGTATATTGTCTGTGTTCCTTTCTGGTCTATGTTACTTTTAGGCTCTCTCTTTGCTTAGAGGACCCCTTTCAATATTTCTTGTAGGGCTGGTTTTGTGTTTGCAAATTCCCTTAGTTTTTGTTTGTCCTGGAAGCTTTTTATCTCTCCTTCTATTTTGAATGACAGCCTAGCTGGATATAGTATTCTTGGCTGCATATTTTTCTCATTTAGTGCTCTGAATGTATCCTGCCAGTCCTTTCTGGCCTGCCAGGTCTCTGTGGATAGGTCTGTTGCCAATCTAATGTTTCTACCATTGTAGGTTACAGACCTCTTGTCCCTAGATGCTTTCAGGATTTTCTCTTTGTCTCTAAGACTCGGAATTTTACTATTAGATGTCGGGGTGTTGACCTACTTTTATTGATTTTGTGGTGGATTCTCAGTGCTTCCTGGATTTAGATGCCTGTTTCCTTCCCCAAATTAGGGAAGTTCTCTGCTATAATTGCTCCAATATACCTTCTGCCCCCCTCTCTCTTTCTTCTTCTTCTGGGATCCTTATTATCCTAATGTTGTTTCATCTTATGGTATCGCTTATCTCTCAAATTCTGTCCTTGTGATGCAGTAGTTGTTTATCTCTTTTTCTCAGCTTCTTTATTTTCCATCATTTGGTATTCTATATCACTAATTCTCTCTTCTGCCTCATTTATCCTAGCAGTTAGAGCCTCCATTTTTGATTGCACCTCATTAATAGCCTTTTTGATTTCAACTTGGTTAGATTTTAGTTCTTTTATTTCTCCAGAAAGAAAATAAAAGAAATTTCTCTTTTATTTCTCTAATATCATCCATGCTTTTTTCAAGTCCAGCTAGTATCTTTAAAATCATCATTCTGAACTCTAGTTCTGACATCTTACTAATGTCCATATTGATTAGGTCCCTGTCAGTTGCAACTGTCTCTTGTTCTTTTTTTTGAGGTGTTTTTTTTTTTTTTTTGTCTTGTCATTTTGTCCAGAGGAGAATAGATGAATGAGAGAACAAAATGCTAACAGGGTAACAATGACCCCAGAAAAATATACACTAAACAAATCAGGAGAGACCTGAAACCAAGGGAAAAGAAGGGGAAAGAAAGAAAAAAAAGAAAAAAAAAAGAAAAAGATAAAAAAAACAGAATATGATCAAATATGATCAGGCTGGTGCATAGATCAGTGCCACACACTAGATTTTGGGCGTATTTTGGTCTGTTAGAAGAAAGTGCCTCCCAAAATTTTAAAGAAAGAAAAACTTACATACGTACAAAAATAAGGGTTAATACAATGAAGGGATGGAATATGACTATAAAGATGAAAATTATAAAAGATTTTATAAAAGGAAATGATAAGATAATAAGTTGGTTGAAAAAAGAAAAAAGAGGAATTAAAAAAAAAAAGGGAGAGAATGTGATCAGGGAGGAGACTAGAACAAAACCATACACTAGAGATTTAGGGTATATTTTAGTCTGTTAGCAGAAACTGTATCCCAAAATTTTAAAGAAAGAACAACTTACATATATACCAAAAATAAGGTTAACTACTATGAAGGGATAGAATATGACTCTTAAAATGAAAAATAAAAAAGATTTTTTTAAAAAAGGGATTGATAAGATGTTGGTTGAAAAAGGGAAAAAGAAAAAAATAAAAAAAAAAAAAACAGTTAAAAAAATTAACTTTGAAAGACTAAAGAATCATGGTAAAAAAGCCATGGATTCTATGTGCATTATTCCCCTAGCGCTGGAGTTCTGCCATTCTCATTAATTGGTAAACTTGGTCTTGGCTGGCTGTTCTTGCTGATCTCCTGGGGGAGGGGTCTGTTGCCCTGGTTCCCAAAGGTCTTTGTCAGAGGCGGAATCGCCCTGCCCTTGCTGGTCAGGTCTAAGTAATCTGCTCCAGTTTGCTCTTGGGAGCTTTTGTTCCCTGCAAGCTTTCTGTACAGCTTTGGAGGGTGAGAGTGAAAATGGTGGTCTCCCAATCTCCACCCCGGAGGAGCCGAGAACTCGGGGCCCCGCTCCTCAATGCACCTCCAGTGAAAAGCAGTCAATCACTCCTGTCTCCCTGGTCTCTGGCTGCACTCCGTGCTCACCCGGCCTGTGACTGAGTGTTTCTATCTCTGGCACTCGACCCCGTGTGCAGTCTCCCAAACCCAGCAGATCCCTGAGGTGCACTCCCACACTGCTCCTCCCAGGGGAGAAAGGGGAGTCTCCTCGGATCTGCCGCTTCTTGGGTCCCTGCTGGAGGAGCAGTGGCCTGACTGTGCTGCGGATCACTGTTTATGACAACCCGGAGCCTAGAGCCCACTCCTCCACTCCGTCTCTGCAGCCAGCTTCCCCACTCCAATACCTGGGGGCTCTGCCACACTCAGGCACCCCTGGTCTTTCTGTGACCCCGAGGGTCCTTAGACCACACTGTCCCGCGAGGGTTCCAGCCCCTGCTTAGCTCCTGGAGCGACCTCCCTCAGCGGAGCCGACTTCTAAAAGTTCCAATTTTGTGCTCCGGGCTCTATCACTTGCCAGAAGCAGATGACGGAGGCCCCTCCCCCGCCGTCTATCTTCCCGAATATCGCCTCAGATTCACTTCTCCGCACATCCTACCTTCCAGAAAGTGGTCGCTTTTCTGTTCAGAGAGTTGTTGCTCCTCTTTTCTTTGATCTCCTGTTGAGTTCGTATGTGTTCAGAATGGTTTGATCCCTATCTAGCTGTATTCCTGGGACCAGATGAAATTTAGGTCTCCTACTCCTCTGCCATCTTGCTCCACCCCCAAGTCCCCTTCTATTTTTGAGAATGAATATGTATTCACCTAAACAGTTTTAACCATCATTTAAATGTTCAATAAGAGGGGACAACTCTCCTATGTTTTCCATTTGCTCCATTTATTTCCATTTTCCATTTATGTACGCCATTTTGAAATCACAACTATATCTGACTATGTTAAGAGAATATGGTGACAAATGATGAATGGATTTGAAGGCTACTGATCATTAACTGGGAAACATTAATTATAACTACATTTATTGTAATTCATGACCTACCAAATCTATTTCAAATGTTTTACTATTGTGTTTTCTTCTTTTTCTTTTTCTTTTTTAAGATTTTTTTTGAATGGCATGGAGGGGCAGAGGGAGAGGGAGAAGCAGACTCCCTGCTGAGTGGGGAGCCCCAAGAGGGGCTCAATCCCAGGACACTGGGATCATGACCTGAGCTGAAAACAGAGGCTTAACTGACTGAGCCACCCAGGCACCCCCTACTATTGCGTTTTCTGAATGCTAGTAGTACCATCAGGTTAGGTGCCTAAACTCCTACATTTTATGAATCTTTAACAATTTACCAAGTATAGAAATGATGGCAATTAAATTTATCTATTCATTGATTTAAGATTTTGTTTATTTGAGAGAGAGAGAGAGCATGAGCAGTGGGAGGGGCAGAGGGAGCGGGAGAAGCAGACTCCCTGCTGAGCAGAGAGCCCAATGCAGGGATTGATCCCAGGATGATGGGATCATGACCTGAGCAAAAGGCATATGCTTAACTGACCTAGCCACCCTAACAATTAAATTTATTTCAATTTCTTCTTACAAATACCATAATATTCATTTCTTTTCCTTATCACAAATAATCTAGGAAGATGTGAAGCCATTTAGAAACAAAAGAAACATTAGTTATGATAAATTCAAGTGCTGGTGGAATGGTATGTAAGCAAAACACTTCTCATCTATCCTCCTTGTCCTTCCCTAATCTCAAAGAAATTTACTGCTGGCCAGAATCACCTTTCTCAGGTGCAGATCCTATTATACCAAACACTCATTGGTTCTCACATGCATTCTGGATTTATGTCACATAACTCAAAACAACAATCAATATTATGGCTCCAACTTATCTTTCCAGTTGATATTCAAACAAACATATATGAACACTTCCCTGATATTGTCCACACATGCCTGTGTTCATGTCTTAGCTAATGCTATTAAGAATTCCAGGCATGGGTTTTTTTAACATTTCTGGTAGTTAAAATCCTAGAAATGATTTTAAACCCCATTATAAAAAGACATACCCAGTGAAGACTTTTGGATTTCTTCAACAGTTTACAAATTCTCAGGTTTTTCAATTCCAAGAGGATCTTGTTTCTTTGATGATATGTATTCCATTTAATGATATAGATTTGTGTGATTATATTTTCTATACTTTTTTTTTAAGATTTTATTTATTTATTTGACAGAGACAGAGACAGCGAGAGCAGGAACACAAGCAGGGGGAGTGGGAGAGGGAGAAGCAGGCCTCCCGCCGAGCCAGGAGCCCGATGCGGGACTCGATCCCAGGACCCTGGGATCATGACCTGAGCTGAAGGCAGTCGCTTAACCAACTGAGCCACCCAGGTGCCCCTATATTTTCTATACTTCTATATTATATTTTCTATACTTCACCCACACACATACCACCTTCCCATTACACATTTCTTAGAAACTTAGAGAATGCCTAACTCAGCTTCAGTAGATCTTCCTTTAATAAAACTTTTGGTGCACTTACAAATTAAATTGTATTGGATCATATTTCTTACTTGTACCTCTACTGGATCCATCTACAAATTCGTCTACTGGATTAGATATAACTGGCAGATCATCACTTCTTTTAATTTTAAATAATCGAGAAAAAATAATAAAACATGGATTTTAATAGTTCTAGCCCATGCTAGGCTAACTTTAGCCAAATTTCCCACAGATGCCTCTATTGGGATTTGAGTGACCATCTTAATGAATAATGACCTCAAGATCAACCCCCTGAAATTAACCTCCACGTAAAAATGTATAATGAATATAAAGCATCAGAGGAATCTCATTGCAAGAACTTATCATTATTTTTATTTTTATTTTTTTAAAAGGTTTTATTTATTATTTGACAGAGAGAGAATGAGAGAGAGAGAGCACATGAGAGGGGGGAGGGTCAGAGGGAGAAGCAGACTCCCTGCCGAGCAGGGAGCCCAGTGCGGGACTCGATCCAGGGACTCCAGGATCATGACCTGAGCCAAAGGCAGTCGCTTAACCAACTGAGCCACCCAGGCGCCCGGGAAGAACTTATCATTATTGATGAAAGGAGAAAAGGTGCTGGGAGGAAGGTCCCACAGAAATGCTTTAATTTGTTGATGAGTGCTTAATACAATTTATAATCTCTGACCATTTGGTAAAACCCATTTATTTTGCTGATTAGCCATTTCAGTGAGTATTTAGGGAAAAGAAATTCTCCATTTAATTCTAAAGTTATATTCAAATTCAAGCTTGATTTTTCAAGATGATTCTAAGCTAGGCTGTTAAGCCTTGCCCTCTTGCTGTTTGTGATGTCTCAGTCCCCCTGTGGGAGGTCCAGATGAGAAGATAACTAATTTACACCTGGGCAGAACAACATAGATAGAGAATGTTATATCCAGGAGAAATTTAGAGGGGGAGTAATCATATTCTCTGAGCTTTGTTTTTGTCATTTCTAAAATGAGGAATTTAAAATATAAAAATCATGAGAAGCATGTATTATGAAACTTTGAGATCCAAAGCGAAATTTCCAACAAGTGACCTATCTTTGGTGAATTGCAAAACAAACAAATCTTCATCAAAAATAATCCTACAACCTGGACTTCCCCAGGGTCTTACAAGATGTCATGTATTTCAATGGCTCTAGCCTGTGCTTGCCAATGAGGGACATCCAGCCCTCTTCCAAATTTCATTCAGTTATTTCTGGAGGTTCTTTAGAATACATCACAGGAGCTCTTAAACTGTCCTTTCCATGGTGTTGATCCTGCCTGGCTCCGGGATCTCTTGTTGAGGTCTTCTCCATTGGAGCCTCTTAAGGGCACCTCTCACTCCCACGGCATTCATTGTCCACCAGCACCAGGACTATGCTATATCAGCCTGAAGGGTGCTGTCTCCCAAGCTCATAAATCCGAAATTATTTGAAGTGCTACCTGGACTCCTCAAAGCACTGCAGTGATACTCTATGCCAAAAGAAGTATAAAGCATCTCCTCTTCTACACTGTCAACATGTCTCATTAAGAATAAAGCAGTACTATTTATCAGCAGTAGCAGAATAACCAACAAGTGATAAATTAAATAATGTTGATATTTAATACATTCAGTAGCAGGAAGTCTGGCTCCTCCCATTCTTTAACTCTTCTTTAGCCAGTAAGCAGTGTTTCCTCTTTTGGTCACAAAATAGCTGCAGGAGCACAAGCTTCATATTATAACATAACATCTATCAGGAATAATCACAAACAATATTAAAGTGAGCAAAAAAGAGTACTGAATGTCCTATTCCTGCACTCTTCTTAATTATATTCTTAATACATCTCAGGGAGAAAGAAAGAATGACAGGGCTGGTCATTCCTCAGACACATTTCTCTTTTTATGAAGTAAATGTTGACTGCAATTACCTCAAAATGTTATCCCTAACTTTAAGAGAGAGTGCAAAAGTATCTGGTATTCTCAAATTCTATGGTTGGAAGCTAACAAGCAAAATGGCGGATGAGTGTGGCTTGTGCTTGCTCAGCTCACTTAGTTTCTTAGAAGAGCTCATTGAGTGTCTGCCTGGGATCTTTTTCCAGAAGTCACAGACCATGTCTTTGGAGCTTAATATCTTAGGAAAAATGTCTTAGAACTCATGCTTTTCTATAAATACTCTTTCCTCTTAGATATGTGTGCATTCCCCTGATCTTCTTCCTGAACCTCACCCTATAAATAGGCTCCTGGTAAATTAGCCACCTTAATTTATCATGAGTATCTGGTCTTGCCTGAAAAGTGGTAATGAATACAACTTGAACTCAAGGTTGGAGTCCTGAATCCCCAGTAAGAAGAGAGCAACATCTTCCACCTGGACACAACTTGATTATTTGTCAAGAATATTAGCTTAAGAGGAATAACCTGGAATTTGTGTCCAATTCTAATAGATTATCAATGACTAGCATGAAAAGAAAAATGCTGGGCGGGGGTTGGGAGGGGGAAACTAAAACACCTGGTTTTTAGTGGCAAATTTGCTTGACTCGAATTTAACCTCTATGGGTCTCAGATTGCTCATCTGTAAAATAAGTATCGAATTACGTAAAAACCGTGAACTTAAAGCTCAACATGACATAATTCTCTAGAAAATTAATTCATCCCTGGACCATACATCCTTTAAAACAGAGTGGAATAAGGATCACCATTGAGCTAAACAAGAGATGTGGAGAAGCTGCCAAACATAAGGTTATTATATTTTTCTTGGCAAATGTTCCACAATCTACCAAAACTAAAATTATGATATATCAAGGCATAATAGAGAGAACACTGATCAAGGTCTTTGCCACTAACTAGATATATAACATTAGTAAGTTACTTGTCTTATCTGAGCCTCCAGTTCAGAGGGGTTAGACTTAATGCCTAAGGTTTCTGCTAGCTCTAAAATATTATGATATAGGATGTACTTCTTTATTACTCTCATGCCTCCACTTGACTCTCAACAAGGACTTAATGTTCAAAATAACTCTTTTCTCCATTGCAATTTAAAGAGGTAAACAAAGTTTGTGACAATAAAATGAAAGCAAAGAAGACCAAAAAACACAAAATTCAATGTACTATATTTGCTTTTATCAAAAAAGTGTCTTCTTGAAGATATAATTGATCACAACACTCTACATTACCAGGTCACTATTTCTTACGGATCACCTCAAGCAGTTACCAAATGATTTTTTAAAATAAATGAAATAAAATGTTAATATTTTGGAGCTAAAATTATGTATAATATTTTTGTACATAAAAAATACACATTAAACAAAGAAATAGATGTAACTGTAATGTTGATAGAATAAAGCCAAACCTCAAAGAAGACATGTATGCTTTCATTTACATAATGTTCCAAACCAGACAAAAGTAATTTCTGATACTAGAAGTCAGAAGAGTGGTAACTGATGGGGTGTAAGAGCAGAGGTATTTGTGATGCTGGAGATTTTATACTTTTTTGATCAGGATGCTGGTTATACAATTATCCTCATTTCATGGAAATAACAGAAAGCTGTGCACCCGGGATTTTGTGGGTGTTTATTATACTTCAATAAAAAATATATATGGCTAGGGATTTAGGTAACTTTATTTAAGATACACAAAATGAACAAGAGTATTCATTTTTATCATTTTAATCATTTAATCATAAATTGCTTGATCATCATTTATCATTAACCCAGAGGGGATAGGTGATTAATTCACCAATAATTTTTTCTTAAAAAATACTGGGATATAATTGTATCTCTTTTGATGGAAATACTAGTCAAGTGTGAAACTGTGATTTGACAAATGACAAATCATGAAAGTCTGTATCTGAGGACAGAAAATCACCATCTACGTCACTGTAGGCGTTGGCCACTAAATCATATCCTGGGGCCAATCAAATACACACTGTGAAACATGCAAAGAGTAAATCTCATCTTTCTTCTCTAATAAAAGTTATTTCCTATGAAACAGATGCTCAAAATATGTTTTGTAAGCAATAATAAAAAAATACTGGGATAAATGACATGAAGTATTTAAAGCAGTTGTCTGAGTGATGGGATTGTGGGTGGTTTTCATTTTGTTCTTTATAATTTTCTACATTTTCCAACTTTCCCATCTTGAACATGTATTAATTCTATACTAGTAAAAAATGTTATGCCAAAGAAAATAAATGAACAAAGAATAATGGTAAGAGGAGAGGTTTTCTTTTATTAGAAAGTCTCTACATATGATGGACCCATGGTAGGTAGTTATAATGTAGGAAAGATGTTAGGGTTCAAAGCCAAGAGCCAAGAAAGAATTCTTGAGACATCTTTGGTGCAAAAAGGTGGTTTTATTAAGGGACAGGATCCATGGGCAGAAAGAGCTGGGCGATTATATATTTAAGTTGATAGGGAGGAGGTTAGGGATAGCGTAAGTCTCTAAGGAATTTGGAAGCAAGGTTTTCAGGATCTTGAGGGGGCTGGCTATTGTTGGGGAAAAGTCATTTATTACTGTCTAATAAAACCTGAGTCAATGAGACCCTTCAGATGTATATCAGTGGGTCATATGCTTGGGAGGTGATTGTTAACATGTATCCTGGGGATAGAGATAAAGGAAGTTTCCAAAGAAATTTTATGTTAAAGTAGACTTACAGGATTCTGGGGGTCAGCTAAGATTGCCTTTTGCCCTTAGCAAAGTATCAATATGGAGGCAGCTGAGTTCCTAGAGGAATGGCACTGTGCCAGTTTCAAGGACTTGTCAGTGGGCTGTAAGTAGTAAGGAAATTTAATTTTTCTTTTGCCTTTTTCTCCCACATCAGCTACTGAGACCAATTTATTTATCGAGGTGAAAATTACATACTGTTGATGTTGTCTTTTCTATTTGTAGTTCTGGAATATTAACAGAAAATTTGGCACCAAAATGTAAGTGACACGATGTCATTTTTGGTGCTCACTATTTTTGTTCAACCTCAGAGAGTCACACAAAGAACCTTTGAGGATTCATAGAAACTATTTACCAATCGGATGCACTAGTGAAGAATCCACATTCTTGGTCTAGTTGGAACAACTCACTCATTCCGATGGCACCTAATAATCCTTTCCTTCTCTGTGTCGTGCTGGCTCGCTAGAGAATTGGGGATGCTTTATTCTCATGTCAGTTTAGAGGAGTCTCAAATGTTAATAACATATAGAATTAAATTGAGCCACCTGTGGTTGGTGTTTACCATTTTACCAAGTGGACTATTCAAATATTTAACATAGATGGAACATATAAATTATTTATGAAAAATTATGGATTATTAGTGTTACCCTTTTGCATTCCTCTCCCTTCCTCCAACTTTTCTCCTTTCTTCCATTCCTTCCCTCTGCTACCTCCCACCCCAGCTCCTCCCACCCATCAAGGTCTGTATGTTACTTGTAGATTACAAGTTTGTGATATATCAGCTCCTTGGTCAACATGAACAAGAGTCAAGAGTAGTAGCTAATGTTATTCCCCAGGAAAGTTTGTGCTGGAAACAAACCACAAGTAAAAGTACTAATTCGAATAATTATGGCCATTATGATTATAATGTCACAGCATGGTCTTGCAGTGTTCTAAGTATCCAGAGCTGTCACATTTGCAAATAGCATAATTACACATATTAAGATTCAGAATTCTTTTACTCACTATGGAAAATAGGCCATTTCTTTATACTCTGCAAATAAGCACATCCATACACATCCAGAATATTATGGTATCAAAGAAGCCTGACAAATATACAAAGTGAAAGAATGTAGGCAAGAAAAGAAGAGTGAAATTTTTATTAAAAAAAAAATAAAAATTCACTTAAGATCTCAAGAAAGTATCCATCTGTGTACAGACTGGGTTACTTTTCTTATGTCAAGAAAATTATAGTAGTGAAAAGGATTATGATAATGCAAGTAGGCACTCTTCTGATTATTTGCAAATACCAAGGTCTTTAACTCCCTTAAGAGCCTTATGCATTAGCTACTATTGTTTCTCTGGTACTGTAGGTGAAAATACTGAAGTACACAGAGATTCAGTAATTTGCCCAAGGTCACACATAGTTAGTGGAAGAGCTGAGATTCAAATTCAGGCAGTCTGGCTCCCAAGCCTGTGTTCTTAGCTATCAGTCCACAAGTCATACATTAGCAATCTGTATGTATGTCAACCCATTCAAACTCTGAAGTAAGTAAGAGTCCTTACCATCGTATTCAAAGAAATGTATTCATCACTGTTCCTCTATTGTTTCAATCTTGGAAGGTTTCCCTGTTTATGTTTATGACACCCAAATAGCTCATACAGACAGGGTTGACATTATATAACTATGAGGTAGATGTCGATGTGCCAATAGTAACATTTTCTTCACAAATGAAAGTTCACAAAGTACCTTTTAGGTTAGGAAGCAAGGAGTGTCTGAAGAGCTCCAGTTTTAAGTTGTGAGTGAATGAAGAATTCGAGTAGCTCCGAGCCATGTCTCTTGGTGGTTGTTCACTAACAGTTTGAGCAGCAATAGTTCAAATTAAATCTTCTTTCCTGATTGGTGCTAGATGTTTGAGTTTACCTGTTCTGATCTTTCTTGACAACTGGTTATTTAAAACATGAACATGGAACTGCTTTAGGAGAAAAGAAAAGTGATACCATGAAAATACTTTAGAACCAGTGCTTCTTCAATTTAAATGTGCCTGTGAATTTTCTAGTGGTCTTGTTAACACGCAGAGATTCTGATTTAGTAGGTATGGCAGATTGCAGATATAATCACAATTCTCCATTTCTCCTTGGGTCTGTGTGCTTTGTAATGTGACTTTGAAGCCCCTCCCAGCAAAGGATAGACTCTATTTTCCTTCTACTTGAATCTAGATTGGACTGTGACTTGCTTTCACTGATAGAGTGTGGGAGAAGTTATATTATGCCAGTTCCATGCCTGGGCCATTTCCTTTCTTGGACCCTTACCACTAGCCTGGAACAAACCCAAGCTGGCCAACTGGAAAATAAGAGACCACATGGAAGGAAACCCAGGTACCCCAGATGAGAGCCAACCAACATTTAGTGGCAGAGGTATCTGGCTCACCTCTAGCTTACTGTAGTAGATGAATGAGGGAACCCAGCCAAGACCAGAAGAATCTCCCAGCCAACATATATACTCATGAACAATTATAGATGATTGCTGTTTTAAGGCACTGGGTCTTGTGGTAGTTTGTTATGCAGTGATAGTAAACTGATGGAACAGGTCCACGATGGAGCCTGATAAGCCACACTTCTAACAAAATCCCTGGTGACACTGATGCTGCTGATGATTTGTGGACCCCATTGAGCAGCAGGGATTTGGGATGGAGCAGAAAGTTATATGTGCCAAATCTGGCCTCTAGTCTAGGCTAAGAATGTTCTTTACAACCTAAAAGGATTGTGGAGAAGAAGAAGAAGGACATGGAGGGGGAAAGAGGAGGAAGAGGTGGAGGGAGAAGGAGAAACAAGAAGAGAAGAGGAAGTGATAGAGTATGTGACCTCAAGGCCTAAAATATTTACTCTCTGGCACTATAGAGAAAAAGTTCACCCAATGGTGTCCTAGGATATACTAAGAATCCTCTACAAGGTAAGATACGAATTGACTTTTTAATCTTTAGATGAACTCTGGTTTGGACATGCAAATTTTATGCCCTAACTTCTAAATACAATAGATGTTCAATACCTATCTGAAGTGCTGATGGATAAAAGAATGAATAGATGCAGCAGGTTTCCTGGACACTGACATTCTGGGCAGCCATCCTTATCACCACCCTCCCATAATAATGATAGAAAAATGGAGCAAATATCTACCTGGAACAATAGGTGACACAGGTTCTCCTTCAATAATGCCTCCATGCTAACGCTCCAATCTCCCTTTATGTCCTGCATGATAGGCATCAGACAGAATAGATCCCTAGGTCTTCGCTAAAGTGGACCTCCTAATAGATTTTAACATGTCCTTGAAAGTCTCTGGTAATCCCACTCTCACACTAAAAAGTGTGGCTAGGCTGTTAGAGTGCCAGCAGAGGTGATGTCCGGGTCTAAACTCAAGGCAGAAGTGAGGTGAGGGAGAGGGAGAGAATTCCAGTTCTACCTAGAGAAAGTGGTGAAGAGAACGAGGTGGTGCTGGTGAATTTCATATTTTATTGAAATATATATAAATATGTATGTGTGGACACACAGACACTGGCATTGCAGGATAGTTTTGTAGAAATCATACCATACCTCACTCTCCTCGAGGTATGCAAGCCTAAATTTGGTATTGGTAACAGCCTTAAGTTCTCTGTCATTTCAATTTCCTCTGCATAATCATGTCAGATAGAAACGATACAATTACATGGATGTGTTAGGTCTGGGAGCCTGTAACTCTGACTTGACATTTAGAGAATGTTCTCATAAAAACTAAGGGACTAAAATTATGACCGTGGAAGGAGGGAAGGATGGGTTTTGGAGGAGGAGCTCTTTCTCCTAGAAGAGTTTCTGACCCAGAATATATTCAATCAATGCCCAGGACTCTCACTGCATGACTGTTCCACTTTCTCAGCTGCCTTCTCTTAAGCCTGACACCATTTGGCTACGTTGAATTCTGCCTAAGCCTTGAGAAATCACATTTTTTTTTAAAGATTTTATTTTATTTTATTTATTTTATTTTATTTTTTTAAAGATTTTATTTATTTATTTGACAGAGAGAGACACAGCGAATGAGGGAACACAAGCAGGGGGAGTGGGAGAGGGAGAAGCAGGCTCCCCGCAGAGCAGGGAGCCTGATGTGGGGCTCGATCCCAGGACCCTGGGATCATGACCTGAGCCGAAGGCAGACGCTTAACGACTGAGCCACCCAGGCGCCCCGTTTTTTTAAAGATTTTATTCACTTATTTATTTGAGGGTGGTAGGGAAAGGAGCAGAGGGAGAGGGACAAGCAGGCTCCACCCTGAGTGTGGAGCCTGACTGGGGGCTCCATCGCAGGACCCTGAGATCATGACTGGAGCCGAAATGGAGTCAGACACTTAACCGACTGAGCCAACCAGGCGCCCTGAGAAACTGCATTTTTTAATTGTATTATTGGCCATTTATTTATTTGACCTTGGAGAGTCCCTCATTCCTGGTTTGAATCTTGACTGTTGTGGGTGTCATCAGCCCTGAATGGGAATGTGCCCACGACTGTGGAGGCCGGGTGCTGACATCAGCCACTTACTGCATCTTCAGCTGGTGAACGTGTAACAACTGCCCTCTCTTGCCTGCAGTTCTCCTTATTAAAACAAATGCATCAAAATGCTAGTCGAAACCATAGCTAAATTCACCTGTTTAATTGGTGTGGATGTTCTGTGACTCAGTAATACCACTACATTTGAAAAAAAAAAAAAATAAGGAAACTCCAGTAGTTCTTTTTGTGGAGAAATATTACCTTGTTCAGGAAAAGTACCCGGCATGATATTCATTAGCAGGCATGTGTGTCTGGGCAGTAGGAATGAGGAAAAGTGGTCAGGAGGAAGGGCTCTCTGGTTCCCATGGAAACAAACCTAACAACCTGCCCGGGTTATTTGGTTCTATAATTTTAAGGAATTTCATTCTTAAGTGGGCTCCAAAATTCCATGGGAGGGAGGTTTAGAACTAATTTATGAACATTATGGGCTTTTCTATTTCTCCAAAGATCAAAGCTAGCTGGGCAGAGCAGAAATAAAGATTAAGTATTTGGTGAAGCACTGGGGCTAAAGTATGAATCTATCATTCCTTTGGGAGCGAAAATTTCTTATTGTATAAAAAGCCAGAGTGAAGATAGGAGTGAGACACTGAACTTTAAAAATCCTATAGCAGCTCACTTTTCCACATTCCTCTTCTGGTTCCCTTCACTCCACTTCCCTCCCAACCTTACAAAGAGTTAACTAGCATCATTGATGTTGATAGCGTTATGATTGAGCTGAAAATTTTCACTGGTTATTGTCTCTGGCCATTTCCCTCCAATCGAGTAAATCTTGTGCCATTCTTTTATTTTTTTCAAAATTTTGCTTTATCATCATTATTTGTTTATTTATTTATTTACTTATTTTAGAGGAGGTGGATGGGGGAGGGACAGAGGGAGAGAGAATCTTAAGCAGACTCCATGCCCAGCACAAAGCCCCATGCGGGGCTCAATCCATGACCCTGAGATCATGACCCGAGCCAAAAATCAAGAGTCTGACGCTCAACCGACTGAGCCACCCAGGTACTCCCATCATCATCATCATATATTTAATGCATGAACCTTGCAAAATTATCCAACTACCACAGAACTATAATAAGCAACTACCATTCTCCCTCCTTCTCTCACTGTCCCTATCCTTAGACTCAGCCATTTTCAGCAGCTTACATTTTCAGCAGTATCCTTCCAAACCCTTTATTCATTTGGCCCCATGCACATATGCGACCTACACACACACACACACGCAGATATTTCCACAGGCGAACACACATGCCTGCACACACACAGAGTAGAGTGGACATGCTTAAGACACCATTGGGATCCTCTGCAATTTACTTCTTTAATTCAACAATAAATTGGAAATCTCTTCCCAGGTCCACACAAACAGAAATTTCACAAAGGTTGCATGCACATTGTAAAATAACTGCAAAAAGTAATTAAAAGCATAGAATGAGAAGTCAATATATCCATTCATACCTCTAACCTTAATTCCACTCTCCAACTTCTAATGTCAATCTTTATATATTATAAATACACACCCATTATATATATATATATATATATATATATATATATATATATGTAATCCACTTTTGCCATCTGGCCTATGGATTTTTGTGAGTTCTAGAGTTATTTCTTTATTTGGGGGGCTTTTAAAAATTTACAATCTGTTCAGTGAATGTAATCATATCTGTAAGTATAAACATATACTACTAACCAGGTAGCATGATTGAACTAACAGAAAATTACATGTAATCTTTTGTCATTCAACTTTACTAATCAAAGGAGAATCTTTCAAGTGTTAAAGACCAAATGTATTCTCTTTCAATTTCAGTTGAAGTCCATTCATTTATATGGGTACAGGCAGCATGTAGAGTGGTTAAGAATATAGCTCTGGAGCTGGGCAGCCCTTGTCTCTGGCACTTACTAGCTCAGAGGACTTGAAGTAGTCACTTAAGCTCTCCATGCCATAAACAGTGAGAACAGCAGTACCTATCTTGTTGATTGATTTTGAGATTAAATGAATTTATACAGTCAAAGCATTAGTGTTTATAGGGGTTTACTACCGTGATTAATCACTGCTTCTGGACCACAATTACTTGCCAATGCTTCTCCTATCCTGTGTCACCTACCTTCTTGAATTCGTTGGACTTTATAGCTTGTTTCCAACATTTTTGCTATTATAAATAAAGCATTTTTGTAAAATTTTGAGGGAAAAACAATTTTGCTTTCAGAGTAGATTAATATTTTGGCTGGATAGAGAATTTTATTTTTTAATTTTTTTAATATTTTATTTATTTGTCAGAGAGAGAGAGAGAGAGTGAGCACAAGCAGGGGGAGTGGCAGGCAGAGGCAGAGGGAGAAGCAGGCTCCCCACTGAGCAGGGAGCCCAATGCGGGACTTGATTCCAAGACCCTGAGATTATGACCCAAGCTGAAGGCAGACGCTTCACTGACTGAACCACTCTGGTGTCCCAACTGGATAGAGAATTTTAGAATCAAATTCTTTTTTTACTCCAAACTTTGAAGACTTTATTCCATTTATTTCCTCACATTGAGTGCTCTGAGGAAAAGTATAATGCAGTCCAGTTCCCTTTCCTTTCTAAATAATTTCTTTTAAATGCATTTCCCCCTGGATAATTGGTATTTTCAAATAGTTTTAGTTGTGAATATTAATTTTTTAAATTAGTTTTGTGATATGGATTCACAAGCAAATCAGGAATTTTTTTTTTCCACATTGGTTAATTTTATATTGGATGATGAAAATCTGGGAAGGAGAATTTTTTTATGAGTTCAATATTCAGAAAATTTTGTAATTTTGTATTTAATTAGATGGTTATAATATTTTTTGAAACAATTTCAGGATTATTCAGAAATTATTGCAAATATATTATAAAAGAATGCTTCCCTTATAATTTTTTTTTTTAAATCAGTTTCATTTAGTAATTCCTGTTTGACCAGAACTTGGATTCAAGTTTTCATTTCATGAAGTCCTCTGCGTTATGAAACCCTGGAAACCCGGCTCAGCTCATGGTATGGGCTGAGAAGTGTCTGCTCACAGTGATGAGACCACGTACACTGGGGATCCTGACCCCAAGAGTCTACTTCATGCAGGATTATTATTCAGGAGAACATGGGTCAGTCCTTTGTGGAGGATACGATTTTTCTGATGTTGCTTCCAAGAGATTCAGTTTCTGAAAAAGAGCTGGCACCAGCTGCTGATAATAAGGCTGAAAAATTCTGGTTAATTTATTGTAGTAACCAATAATATGGAAATAAGAGAGAAGGGACTCCCCTCCTAGAGTATAACAACTATTTCAACATTATTTACTACAATGTGTTTATCCCAATAGTAAAAACTTATCATGGACAGTAATGGCATCGATGAACTCCTAGTCCCTCCCATCGAACCTGATGTCCATCCCCACCAGAACACTGGTGTAGAATTCCTACAAAAAAAAAGGACATTCTTCATAACCATAGTGCAACCACCAAGATAGGCAGTTAGCATTAATACACTACTATCAACTAATCTTCAGAATGCATTCAAGTTTTGCCAAAAGAAAGGATTAAGTTTAAAATTGTATATCTGTCCTATTACTGATGATGTTAACTTTGAGTACGTGGTAAAGGCATTTTCTGCCAGACTTCTCCACTACATTTTTCAAATAATAGGTATTTTCGGAGGAGGTACTTTGAAAATATATAAATATTCTGCTCTTCATAAACTTTCATTTAAACAATTTATCATGAATTCATGCTTTCCTATTTTAATCAAGGTGTCATCTACTATGATTTTTATTTGTTTTGATGCTTCAACTGTTCTCACTTGACCAATGAGAGCCTCTTTGAGGTGATTTCTCTACCCTATTGGCATGTCCTAGTCATTTTTTTGGGGGGGAGCACTATTGTACTTTCTGGCACAAGATGTTTCAAGCTTATATGTTTCCTGTATAAACCCCAGAATTAGCCAATTTTCCAGGGAACACTAGTTCTATTCATCGGAGAATAGCACTTAAATAACACCACCTCGGTGCAAAGTGTGCTTATTGCTTTGTACAGTTACATGGATATTCATATATATTAGAAGTGTGCATATATGGTGTATACATACCTGTTTTCATCTATATTTATGACTTTACCTGTATATGCATTGATACCATGAATTCATACCCAACCTCTAATTTCTACTTAATATCACAGGTTTATTCCAGTTTTTTTTTTTTTTTTTTTCCCCTTTCCAGACTAGTAACTCCTTTCTTCCAGTATATGAAACCTGGCTCTCATTATCCTTAATGTGTTTGATGTACCTCCTTATGCATAAACACTCTCTGGTGGCCACAGCAACCTTCCCTGATTCCAAGATGACCTCTTCACTCCTCCTGAGCTCTGACACCTCTTGCAGGCCACTGTCCAGGTGGTATATCATCCAGGAATCCTTCCCATGCTGTTTAGTCTCCAGCACCCTCCCTGTTTGGCACCACCCACTCCCCATGTGAGCTCGCTCCTACCTCTCTCATCTGACACACAGTCCCTCCAGATCACCTCCCACCCCATGATCCCACAGTCCACTCACCCTTCCTTGTAGAGCCTCCATCCCCCTTGGCCATCACCTTCCTCACCTCCTCATTTTCCTTGGGCTCCAGACATCCCATACTCTCTGTCCCTTCTGGGGGGTTATTCTTACCCTGTTCAGGGTTCTACAACTTGTGCTTGGCTATCTTTTAGAACAGACACCCTCCCCTCCACACACAGACTCTGACACCCCCCTGGTCCATCACGGCTCCTGGCTCCCTGACTCAGAGTAAACAGCTTGAAGAGGGAATGGTGTACAGAGAGGAGGCATGGTAGGTGGAATAATGGTCCCTCAAAGATGTCCACGTCCTAATCCCTGGAATGTGTGAGCTTGTTTCCACACCTCCCAAAAGAGACTTTACAGATGTGATTAAGATGAAGGGCCTTGAGATGAGAGAGTGGCTTGGATTATCTGTGGGTCCAATCTAATCACAGGAGTACTTAAAATCAGAGAACCTTTCTCAGCTGAGATCAGAGCCCCCAAAACTGTAACTAAAGAAGAACAGGTAGAGAGATGCAACATTGCTGGTTTAGAAGCGGGAAGAAAGGACCACAAGCCAAGGAATGTGGATAGCCTCTAGAAGGTAGAAAAGGCAAGGAAACAGATTCTGCTCTAAGTCTTCAAAAAGGAATGCAAAACACAGTCCTGCCAACACCTGCAAGAACAGTGTTGGACTTCTACCCTTCAGAACACGAAGATTATCAATTCAGGTTGTTTTATGCCACTAAGTTTTTGTTAATTAATTACAGTAGCAATCAGAAACTAATACAGAAGGGGAAGAGAAGAGAGGGGACAGAAAGAACTAAATCTACTTCTTTTATTGTGGTAATTACATAGAACATAAAATTTCCCATTTTAACTATTCTTTTTTTAAAGATTTATTTATTATTTACTTGAGAGAGAGAGAGAAAGTGCATATGTGAGCAGCGGGAGGGGCAGAGGGAGAGGGAGAGAGAGAATTCTCAAGCAGACTCCCTGCTGAATGCGGAGCCTGATACAGGGCTTGATCTCATCACCCTGAGATCATGACCTGAGCCAAAATCAAAAATCGGTCACTCCACTGTCTGAGCCACCCAGGTGCCCCCCATTTTAACTATTCTTAAGTGTGTAGTTCAGTGGCATTAAGTACATTGATACTGTTGTGCAATCTTTTTTTTTTTTTAATTGTATTATGTTATGTTAGTCACCATACATTACATCATTAGTTTTCGGTGTAGTGATCCATGATTCATTGTTGGCGTATAACACCCAATGCTCCACTTAATACGTGCCCTCTTTAATACCCATCACCAGGCTAACCCATCCCCCCACCCCCCTCCCCTCTAGAACTCTCATTTTGTTTCTCAGAGTCCACAGTCTCTCATGGTTCGTCTCGCAATCTTCATTACTACTCCTCTCTAAGATGTTTTCATCATCTCAAACTGAAACTCTGTACCCATTAAACAAAAACTCCCCATTCCTTCATCCCTCCAGCCCCTGGCAACTATTCTATTTTCTGTCTCTATGAATTGGATTACTTTAGGAAACTCACATTAGTGGAATCTTACAGTATCTGTCCTGTTGTGTGTAGCTTATTGTACTTTACATGATGTTTTCTAGGTCCATCCACATAATAGCATATAATGCAATTTTGTTCCTTTTTTGGCTGAATAGTATTCTATTGTATGCATAGACCACATTTTGTTTTTCCATTCATCTGTTAATGGACATTTTGGTTATTTTCATCTTTTATTCACATTATTGTGAACAGTACTGATATGGGCATGGTTTACAAATATCTATTCGAGTCTCTGCTTTCACTTATTTTGGGTATGTACCCACAAGTGAAATTACTGGATCATATGGTAATTCTATTTTTATTTTTTTGAGGAAACACCATCGTGTTTTCCCAGCAGCTGCACCATACATTTACTTTTTATTCTATCCAGTAAATTGTAGATGAGTAAATAAAGCAAAGCCTAGATGGTTTATAGTAAAAACTAGCCACCATCTGAGCCATGTTTTCATCACCTTTTGGTAAGTTTCTTCCTGGAATTTGATTATATATTCCTAAATACTATGCTTATGCCGCAATTTCTTGGTGTTTTAGGTTTATATTATTATTCATTGAGTTCCTTGTATGGAAAATAGGAAATTTTGCTCTTACAATTTCCCCAAACAGTACACATGCATAAACACAATGTTCTGATGCTTCCTGTGTAGATTTATCACCAATTCCTGTTAACTCTAAATTCAGTATTTTTATTAATATAGACTATATCAATATTATCCACAGCTAAGCTAAACAGTATTATACGATGATATTTCCCTTATTGTAGAACTTCCTCTCCTCCACCCCATTCAATCCTTCACTCATCCTTTGGCTTGCTTAGTTATGCACATACCTACCTCCAGTTCAATCCTTGAAACTTTGTAAACTTTTGGAAATTTAGGCAAACACACCAAGAATGTCCACTATTTTTTTTTTTTAAGATTTTATTTATTTATTTGACAGAGAGAGACACAGCGAGAGAGGGAACACAAGCAGAGGGAATGGGAGAGGGAGAAGCAGGCTTCCTGCAGAGCAGAGAGCCCGATGCGGGGCTCGATCCCAGGACCCTGGGATCATGACCTGAGCCGAAGGCAGACGCTTAATGACTGAGCCACCCAGGCGCCCCAAATGTCCACTATTTTCATTGCCCACCCCTACCCATCACTCCCTCACCCTCATAGGGTTATCCCTGTTCATCTGATCCACCTGGACATGCATTCCACAGCGACTGGATAGCTAGTACCCTGGGATCCCCTTGTACTAGTTTTCCAGGAAATCCTTCTTTCTCCACTTGATTGGCATTTCTCTTTCCTTGATTGGCTTCATCTTTCTTGGTTTACTTTTCTGTTATAGCCTAGAAAAATCTCCAGTAGTTCCTATAGAATGATACATGAGAGGTTGATTTTTTTTTTTTGACAACTTAAATATTTTAAAATGTCTTTATTTTCCCACCACATTTAAATTACCTTTTCTTTTCTTTTCTTTTTGGACTAGGTATCATTCCCCTGAGAATTTCAAAGACACTTCTTCACTGTCTTCCAGCTTGTAATGTTGCTTGTGGGAGGGCAAATGCTATTCAGATTCTGGCTTTTCTCTTTTTAAATAATAACTATTTATTCTGTGTGTGTGTGTGTGTGTGAATGTTTGTGTGCTTGTGTGTGTGTGTGTGTGTATGTGTTTGTACTATTTTTTGTGGGCTTTTCAGTTCTGAGGTACATTCTTGGATTTTTTTCTTTGACAACTTCCCCTCTTCATTTCCTCTCTTCTCTGTATCTGAAACTCTTACTATGTGATTGTAGACTTCCTGGATTAAAACTCTAATTTTCTTTATGTCTGGGAGATTTTAAGAGCTTCACTTTTCAATGGTTCTAGTGCACTTGTCATGTCTGCTATTGTAATTTTAATTTCAAGAGTTTTTTAAAAAAATTTTAAAACACATGACAGTTTTTTTTGTTTCACGAATGCATTTCCTCTCCAAAATTTTACAGGATATTAGTGGTTTTTGTTTGTATTTATTACTATGGCTACTAATAGTGGTGGTGGTAATATCACTTTCTCTTGTTCCCTGCAATACCCCCACCATGACATGAAGTTTCCGCATTATCTTATATACCATGTCAGTCACTGCTCAGCTCACAGCTTCTCATATTTTTTCTTTGGCCCCTTCTCCCTGTGCTTTTCAACCTTTTACTGTCATTTTAGAGGGTTTTAGGAGGAAGTAGAGATCAGAATATGCTTTCAATTCTCCATTTTTAACTTGAAGACAGAAAAAATGGTACCTTGTAATTTTACTCCTGAAATGTATAGGGCTCTCTGTCCATCTTGAGGTTATGAGAATTCACTGGTATGTGTCTACTCATAAATGAGTTTCATTACATTTGGTGGGGGTGGGGGGCTGGCCAGGAAGGGACTCTATTCTGAATTTTGTTTTTTTCTTCAGTTCAGAAAAAAAGTTCCTGCATTTCTCCATTTTCATTATTTTTTCTTCTTTCCATTGTGTCTATTCTCTCCTAGATTTCTCATTAGATGAATGATTAACATCATTTCTGTAATAATTTCTTTTTTTTCCTAACCCTGAAAGTTTCCCTGAATTTATCTTTCATATCATTAACTTGATCTTTAATTATGTCCATTTTATTATGGATAGATATTTGTATTTCTTATTTGAACTTTGGACTTACATTAAATTCCTGTTAACAAAAGAAACACATTCTCATTGTGAAGAAATTGGAGAACGTACTGAAAATAATTTTAATTAATGAAAGCACTCATGCATTTTATTTATTTTATATTTTTACAAAATGGAAATACACAAGCTAGTCTCTTTAACCTTATTTTTCACTTAGCTATGTAACATTGTCATTCTTCCTCATAAATAAATGCATTGTTACTTACATTGCAATTTTTAATAGCTATGTATTGTATTTTTGCTTAAATGCACCCTAATGTATTTTTCCTTTCCTATTAACAAGCATTAAGATTGCTTTAATTTTCTCTTTATCGCTAATATGTGATAATGCATATACTCATAAATAACTTTTCAGTGCTTCCCAAATGCTTTCCTTAAAATCTTTTGATATATATTGCTAGATCACCCTCCAGAAAGGTTAGACCAATTTACATTCTTATCTACAGTGCCTTCTCCTCCATATCCTTTTTGATTTCTCCAGTCAGTTGAGGTGAGGGGCATGAGCAATTCATTCTTGTTTCAATTTGAATTTTTTAACTATGAGCATTAGCATTCTTTTCAAATATTTATAAGTCATTTATATTGCTTCTGTTGTGAATTACCTCTCCATGCTCTTCATGTTATTTGCTCCTTTTTCATCCAATTTTCTTAATTAAATTCTTCAATTACTAAACCTAGACATTTTCTTTGCCACTGATGAAACAATGCATATGCAAATATGTATAAATTATAGAGTTCTTCCTTTCTCCTTTCATCTACACATTCCTCTCCCAAACGAGGGTGTTACCTTCCACAGCCTCCTTCCTATGGTGTACCCAGCAAGTTTGCGGAGAGGTGTTTGTTCTCACCAAACATGACTCTTCAACTTGCTTCATTTTCAGTTAGGAAAAAACAAGCAAACAGAGCAGTCTAAAGTAGTAAAATAATAAATAATAAAATATAAAATAAAAAAATATAAAATAAAAAAATAAAATAAAATAATAAAATAATAGATACCATCTAAACATTACCTCCCATCATTTACAAATATTAACATTTGGTTTGTTTTCCTGTTTTAAAGAAACAATGTTGAAGATACAGCTGGTATCTGAGTTAGTCCCATTACCTAGCTGCTGTCATGGCTCTGGTGTGAATGCTTCCTGTGTAAGTTCTTACACTTTACATATATGTCGAGAGCAAATAAAAAATACACATAAAACCTCTCCTACATATGTATGTATCTACAAAAGTACACTGGGTTGTTTGGGTTTTTTTTAAAAACACATTATTTGCCAGATTGTATTTTTATTCAACATTATTATTTTTGAGATCTGTACAGACACACAGACAAACCCACACTCACACTCGTACTCACTTTAACTTGCCTTTATGGCTCCAGATAGTATTTGATTATGCAAATAAAACAAAATGTATTTATTCAACTATTGGTGGTAATTTAGAGTGCTAGATGTCACTATTATTAACAAACCAGTAGTGAGAATCTTTGTACGTCTTTCCATACATACATGAAAACACTTTATAGAGTATGTTACTAGAGGTGAAATGCTGAGCCATAGCATGTGGGCATCTATTATTTTACCAGATAATGACAAATTAACCTCATAAGCAGGTCCTTTCTTTTTTCTAACTAGATCCAAATATTGTCAAATCTTGGCATTGTCATTGTTAATTTTTATTAGCTGAGCATAAAGTAATAATGATAATATTTATTTGCTTTGTCTAATTAAAACATTGAATAGTTTTCATGTTTGCTCCACCTTGCTTTTATCACTTAACATTATAAAACAATAATAACTAAGCACATGCTAATTTAAATAGCTATTAAAAGATTTATTTAATAGAGTTTGGACTGATTGAAACATCCATCCTCAAAGATAATTTCTTCTGCATCCTTGTCAAAACTTGGTATTAAATCTCCTCTTAATAATTGCCAATTTGATGACTGAAACTTTAGTGGGCATTTTTTAATATGCATATTAATAAGCTGAGCACATTTTCATAAATTTCCTAGCTATTTCAATTCTATCTTCTGTGAATTGCCTAAATTGTGTTATTTTTCTGACTTTCTATGGGCTGTTTGCCTCTCTGATAAAATTATAGGAGTTCCTTTTATTATTATTAATTCTTAGTCACTTAATGTAATGAAAATTGTTCATGTTATCTTCTGTTTATTCTGAATATGTATCCTTCCCATTCCAAAAACATGATGGACATTAAATATGTCTATATTTTTTGTTTATAATGGCTGCGTCTTCTATGTTGCATAGAAATGTGTTTTCCACCCAAGATTATTCATATAGAATTTTTCTTTAACAGATACACCTTATTTAAAATTAACAATAACTGATAGAGCTAGAATTTGTCTTATTATGATAGAAGGTAGAGGCTTAGATTTTTTTTCTTCCATATGGCTAGATGGTTATTACAATACTATTTATTAAATAGATACATAATTTCCATTATTTTCACATTTCATGGAAATGTCACTTTTAACACAAGTTAAGTTCCCACATATGTACACACACAAACACTTTATACATATATAATATATATAGTATGTATAATATAAACATAAATAAATATGTAATAATATATTGTATATATAATGGAATATTAGTCATAAAAAAGAATCAGATCTTGCCATTTGCAACAACATGGATAGACCTAGAGGGTATAATTCTAAGTGAAATAAGTCAGAAGGAGAAAGACAAATATCATATGACATGATTTCACTCATATGTGGAATTTAGGACACAAAACAAACGAACAAGGAAAGAAAAAAAGAGACAAAGAAATGGACTCAAATATAGGGAGCAAACTGGTGGTTGCCAGAGGGGATTGGGAGGATGGGTGAAATAGGCAATGAGGATTAAATGAAACAAGATGAAACCAGAGAGAGAGACAAACCATTAGAGATTCTTAATCTCAGGAAACAAACTGAGGGTTGCTGAAGTGGAGGGGGTGGGAGGGATGAGGTGGCTGGATGATGGACACTGGAGAGGGTATGTGCTATGGTGAGTGTTGTGCATTGTGTAAGACTGATGAATCACAGACCTGTACCTCTGAAACAAATAATACATTATATGTTAATTTAAAAAAAAGTGCACTTACGGTGATGAGCCCTGAGTAACGTATAGAATTTTGAATCATTATAGTGTATACCTTAAACTAATATAACACTGTATGTTAATTATACTTCAATAAAATAACTAATAAATTAAGATAGTCCTTGCTCCAGAGGCAATAAGCACCCTGTACTACAAGGCTGGGCATAGCTATCGTGTCTTTTTCTGTCTCTACATTTCCAGTGTGAGATTTGGAATCAGCTCCACTTTCCTTCCAGGCTCATTGCCTTCACCAGGGGCCTGTCACAAGGATAGATGATGGTTTTTTTAGAAAGGAAGATAAAAGCAGCAACAAAGATGACTGGGGGTACAGAGGTGGTGGGGTCTCACCCTCCTAGAAGATTGAATATAATTCTGTAGTGTATTTGTTACAGAACCTGGACTGGATCGCCCAATGGAAGAACCAAGAGGCACCTGGAGATCTTGGAGGTTAGGAGGTTTATTTAATGCTGGCAGGCTCAGAGGAGAGTGATCTCCAAAGGTCTGAGCCCCGAGCACAAACAAAGGGGGTAATTTATACACTTCTACTTCCGCATACTGGGCACTCTAGGCACGTGCGCGAAGCAGGGCAGGGAGAGGAACCCAGATTGGTGTGCGCAGGAAGCAGAGCAGAGAGAAGAACCCGGAAGAGGCCCAGGGCAAGGATTGGGATTCTCTCACTGGCTCGGTCGGCCATCTTAGGACACAGATTTCCCTCATCATTCCCCCCTTTGATGCCCCTTTAAACACCTAGTTTAGAGGGCATCATTTTCATCTTCTAAGGGGCGATAGTGAGTAAGGAGCAACTAGAGTCTGATTTTAGCAATTTGAGTAGTGATAAACCTAGTAAGGGCATTAAGAATACAAGGACCAAATGCTACTATGAGGAGAAGCGATAGGAGGGGTCTGAGAAGTGGGGTGAACCAAGTGAACCATTGTGAGAGGGATCCCACCAAGTTGTTCACTGGAGTACTTCCCACCGGTGATGTACTTGTTCCTGTAATGGGGCCAGAGTTTCTTAGACCACCCCTGACTCATTAACATAGAAACAACATTCCTCCTGTAAGAAGAGGCAGAGCCTCCCTTGTGCGGCCGTGAGCAAGTCGAGCCCACGCCTGTTTTGGAGGACCACTGAGGCCTGTGAATCGAGTTGGTGCTGCAGGGCCAGGGCCGGCTGAGTGAGGGTGGAAAAACCTGCCGTGAGTTGTTGAATTAACCCCTGGTACTGAACCTGAGACATCTGGATGCCAGTGGCGCCAAGGGCAACACTTGACATGGCCAACAGGCTCACAATTAGAGGGATGGCCATGGGGGAACATCGAGGGTGGCTCAGAGGTCTCCATATGAGTGGGACATTGCTCCTGGGGAGCACTGAAAGATCAGGTAAGAGACTGACAGGTGTGCATGATTGATTGTGCGGGGTGATGCAGATGTATACACCTTGATCACAAGCCAGAAAAGTGTTGTTAGGCACACAGACCCGACTGTGGCCCGTGATGGGAGAGGAAGAGTTGCCATACAGTGGTACTGGAGCCAGAAAGGGATAATCTGAGGTCCCTGGTGCCGAGGTGGGAGGTGACATGGTAGATTGGTTGAGGATGACACCTAGGTATTGGATGGGACCGGGATTTATACAGATCCAGCAGTCAGACACTAGGGGTGGATTTGAGTGGTTAAGCACTTGGTGGGAGGCATTAATCATACCTAACAGTTGCGCTATAGATGCTTGCTACGTGTGGATGTGGGCCTCAGGGATGTGCCAGGGCGAGTTATTTTCTGTCTGACTCTGGGGATCACCTGTAAGGCTTGGAGTGAACAGGGACTTAATCATAAATTTGGCCATGGGGTCGGTCCCCATAGGGTAATATTGACCCAACAGGAGAACGATTCCTGTAGCCCATGGTGTGGCATTGGGTTCTAAGACTGAGAGGGTGAGCAGTATACTGTGATTGTTAGGGCAAGAGGGTGGGGTGGCATTGCATGACAAGGAAATCTGGATGTCACTGCTCTGTTTGAGGTGCTACCTGGTGGACCATTGTTCCATTTCCGGCCAAGTTGCCACCCATGACTCCCATCCCCAGGCTTGAGAGCAGAACTGAGGGCAGGTGTTTGGCTATTGAGGGGTCGGGCCCCCACACATGTAGATATCTACCAGCCAGTAACCTGAGTGGAGGCCATGGTAGGAACACCATCTATGAGGCTCCCAGGAGATATTAAGAATGGAGGTTAACCTTTTGTATGTGCCCATCCCAGGTGGAAGAAGTCAGTGGGGGCACCGGTGCGGGATTGAGGGGGATAAGCTGTGAAGTCCATTTGCCAGCGATGGTGATATGAGAGTTTGCCCCCCTTGCCGGGCGGGGCAAACTAGAGACATGAGGAGGAACAGCACACCAGTTAGCAGAAGACCAGGACTGATTGGGGCCAGGAAAACCATGGTGACATGCACTCAGGAGTAGACAGCAGAGGGCCAGTAAAAGTGGGGTCTATGACCTTAGGTAGAAGGAGCCATCGTGGCTAACCTGTCAGCAGATGAAACCTGTGGACAAGTAAGTGCAGTAAAACATCCTAGGGACACCCAATAAGCAATGGCAATAGCAAGCCTCTAGGGGAAAGTCCAGTCAGGAGGGGCAACAGTGTAGAGCTGGTTTCCCAAGATGAGGGAAATCACGCCGATGAGAGCCAGGGACCACGGTGAGCAAGTGTCCATCAGTCAGTGGGGTCTCATCGAAGGTGTAGCTGGAGTGGATTCATGAAGTCTGGCTGGACTCTCCACTGGCACGGCTCCTCGTCCGAATGATGAGCTTTCTTCACTCTGGAGTGGTGGTCCCACGGGGTGACACCTGAGACCTTGAGGGCAGTAGGGGTGGTTAGAACAACAGTGGGCCCTGTCCACTGTGGTTTGAGGGGTTCTTTCTTCCAATCTTTGACCCAAACTGAGTCCCCTATCTGGAAGGAGTGTACCTGAGACCCTAAGGAGATGGGGGCCCTCTCAATGGTGTACTTTTGTAATTTATTTAGGGTGGCCCCCAGGGCCTGAAGCTGCTTCTTTATCCCTTTATCTTCAATCTGATATAAGTTTCCTGGAAGGCTTCCCAAGCATGGGGGAGGCTGTCCATATATTAATTCAAGTGGGGAGAAACCTGATGTCCCGGGTGTGCAGCAAGCATGCAGGAGAGCTGGGGTAGCAGATCTGGCCATGGGAGGTTAGTCTCCTGACAAAACTTTGCTAAGGTTCCCTTGAGGGTGTGATTCATTGGCTCTACTTTCCCTGAACTTTGGGGCTGGTAAGCGGTTGGAGTCTCCAGGTGATGTTGAGAGATCTGGTCAAGACCTGTACAATGTCTGTCACAAATGCGGGTCCATTGTCACTATGGATTGTTAATGGCAGGCAGAACTGGGGCACGATCTCCCACAAGAGGACTTTAGCTACTTCCTGGCTATTCTCCATCCTGGTCGGGAAGGCTTCGACCCACCTGGAGTATGTGCATACTGTTACTAGGAGATATCTGAACCCCCTGCTTGGCGGCACATCTGTGAAGTCTACCTCTAGATCTCCAAAGGGGGCTGCTCCTGTCCTCTGGACACCTGGTGGGGGCCGTGGTGCAGACTGAGCATTATTTTTAGCACATGTCATGCATTGTTCACTCGTTGCTTGGCATGGTGCTGGCAGCTGACTGATGTAGTAGTGCTTCTTGAGAAGGGCTCTAATGCAGCTTGTCCCAGGAGTGAGTTGGTGGTGTTCCTTGACTAGATGCCCTCTGGTTGCTGTTGGAACGAAGATGCACCCATCTGGCATCATCCACCATCCCTTTTCATTCAGGGTGGCTCCCCCAGCCATGGCCCATTCTTTTTCCCTTTTAGTGTAACTGGGCGGAGGGACTTCTTACGGGGGTGTTAGGATCATGGTGAGGGAAGGGGCTCTGTCCATGTCCTCACTGGCTGTGGTCTTGGCTGCCTCATCTGCCAGACGATTCCCCTGTGCTATGGGGTCATCTCCTTCCTGGTGTCCCTTACATTGTAGGATTGCTACTTCCTTTGGAAGCCAGACAGCTTCAAGGAGTCTCAGTATCTCCTCCTTGTTCTTGATAGCTTTTCCTGCTGTGGTTAGGAGGCCCCTTTCCTTGTAGATGGCTCTGTGGATATGTACAGTAGCAAAGGTGTACTGAGAGTCAGTATAGATGTTGATTCGCTTGCCTTCACTGAGGGTGAGGACTTGGACTCAGGCATATAATTCAGCCCGTTGAGCTGACCATCCAGCTGGTAATGCCTTAGCTTCTAGGACTTCAGTGGTTGTGGTTATTGCATAAGCCACTTTCTGGGTACCCTCTTGTAGGTAACTGCTGCCATCGCTGAACAGCATGAGCTCTGGATTCTTTATGGCTCGATCCCACAGATCTGGACGGCTCATGTAGACTTCATCAGTCACCTCGGAGCAGTCATGGTCTGGTTCCCCCTCTTCCGTGGGGAGAAAGGTTGCTGGATTTAATGTCCTTACTGTTTCGAGGGTGACCTGTGGGTTTTCACAGAAGAGCCCTTGGTATTGTGCTAGCCGGGAGTTGGAAAGGAAGCGGTGCCCCTGTGCATTCATGAGGGACACAACTGCATGAGGGACCTTGACATTAAGTTCTTGCCCCAGGGTAAGTTTGTCCACCTCCTTGATGAGTAGGACTGTGGCTGCCAGCGTCCTGAGGCGTGGTGGCCATCCTGCTGCCACGGGGTCCAGCTTCTTTGACAGGTAAACAACTGGCCATTGCCAGGGTCCAACAGTCTGGGTGAGTACCCCGAGTGCTACTTTTTCCTTTTCATGCACAAAGAGATTGAAGGGTTTTTCTACATCTGGTAGGCCCAGGGCTGGAGCCTGCCCAAGGGTAGTCTTTATCTCTGTGAAAGCGGCTTCTGCTTTCTCAGTCCAGGTAGGGGGTTCTCGATCGGGTCCCCCTAAGAGATCATAGAGGGGTCTTGCTATTGCCGAGAATGCACGTATCCAGATGTGGCAGAATCCTGCAGCCCCCAGGAATTCTCATAGGCCCCTTTTTGTCTGGGGCTGTGGCAGAGAGATGATGACTCTTTTCCTCTCCGGCCCTAGTTCTCTTTT
Source organism: Mirounga angustirostris (assembly GCF_029215605.1). Lineage (NCBI taxonomy): Eukaryota > Metazoa > Chordata > Mammalia > Carnivora > Phocidae > Mirounga > Mirounga angustirostris. Next base: position 169,423,225 of record NW_026991710.1, read on the forward strand.
CCCTTGGGTGAGGAGGAAACCGAGGTATCGGACCTGTTGTTGGCAGATTTGTACCTTCTTCCATGAGGCTCAGTATCCCGAGTCTGACAGGAGCTGTAGGAGGGCCTTTGTGCCTTTTGTGCAGTCTTCTTGTGTGTCACTGGTGAGGAGGAGGTCATCCACATACTGGAGGAGGGTGCATCGTGTGGCCTCTCTTAGGAAACTGGTGAGGTCTGAAGCCAGCGCTTCCCCAAAGAGGGTTGGTGAGTTTTTAAACCCCGGTGGGAGGCACGTCTAAGTCAGTGCATCTGGCGGCCTGTATCAGGTTCAGACCCCTCAAAGGCAAACTGTGGCTGGCTCTGGGGAGATAAGCGGAGGCAGAAGAAGGCATCCTTCAAATCTAGGCAAGTGAACCATCTTGCTGATCCTGGGATTTGGCCGAGGAGGGTGTATGGATTCGGGACCACTGGATGCAGAGAGATAGTCACCTTGCTGATGGCCTGCGAGTCCTGAACTGCTTGGTATCCCCCTCCTGGCTTCTTGACTGACAGGAGTGGGGTGTTCCAGGCCGACTAGCACTGGACGAGACTACCTGCTTCTTTGAGTTTGGCCAGATGTTCTTAGATGCCTATCTTAGCTTCTTGTGGAAGGGGGTATTGCCTTTGCCTCTGAGGTTGGGCTCCTGAGATCAGTTCACCAATGATAGGGGCCCGATTCTGGGCTAGTCCAGGTGGGTTGTCTTCAGCCTATACTGAAGGGAAGGAGAGTCTGAACTCTGGCGGGCTGCTTGGTTGGACCTGGGCACAGAATAGCCTTCATTCTTCTCCCCTCAGCATGGTAATTGCTAGTACCAGAGACCCTGTCTCTTCTTGCCTTGGGTTCAGTCAGAGGCTAGTGTGTCTGGTGGGCTCAAAGGTTATCTGAGCCCTAAGCTTGGAGAGTATATCTTGGCCCAGGAGAGGGATGGGGCAATCAGGCAGATAAAAGAATTCATGTCAGACCTGTGGCCCCCAAGTTCACACTGGCGAGCCTGTCAAAAGGGCTGTTGTATCACCCATGTGCCAGTGGCCCCAAGGATGGTCGCAGTCCTTTTGCTGAAATGGGCCACTGGGGAGGTGACAACAGAGTGCTCGGTCCCCAGTATCAACCATAAAAGTCACTGGTTGGTCCCCCACCTTCATTCTGACTGTGAGCTCATGGGGTCCAAGGAGGAAAGAGCCTGGTCCCCCTGTCTGAGTCCATTCCCGCAAGGCCTATGAGGTCCTCCTCTCAGGGTTCTTCCTTGTAGCGGCTGGGCTTCTGAGCCTTTCCCCAGTTGGGACATTCATTTTTCCAATGCTGTTTCTCCTTACAGTAGGCACATTGATCCCTTGCCAAGGGGGTTCTGGGTGTCCCCCTTTCGGTGGTCAGGGTCTCCCCACCTTTGTGTTGTCCTTTTCTTTCAGGGCAGCGGCAAGGAGGCTGACTTTCTTTTTCATCTTTTTGTCGGCTTCCCATTTGGCTGTGACCTCCCTGTTCATGTAGACCTTATTGGCAATCTCTGTTAGTTTGGTAATGTTCATCCCGGTGAAAGCCTCTAGTTTCTGAAGTTTTTTTCTGATGTCTGGGGTGGCCTGAGCCATGGAGGAGGTGGTTACCATCTGTTGGCTTTCCTGTGCCTCAGGGTCAAATGGAGTGTATATCCTGTAGGCTTCACATATTCTTTCATAGTAGTCCCCGGGGGACCTCCCTGATTGTTGAGTGACCGAGGATACCTTAGTCATGTTCATGGGTTTCTTAGCTCCTGCCCAGATTCCCCAGAGGAGGGCCTCTTGGTACCAACAGATATGCACTTGTCCCTCGGTTGTGGTGAAGTCCCATGCTGGGCGCTCTTCGGGTGCAGTTTTATTAGCCCAGGCAGCAGGGTTCATGACTCCCACTGGTACGTGCTCTTCCAGGTACTGCTGTGCAGCTTTCATTATTCTCCTCCTTTCCTCTGTGTTAAACAGAGTGTGGAGTAAACTGTTGGCAGTCTTCCCAGGTTGGCCGATGAGTCTGGAAGAGGGATTCTATGAAGCCTACCACAGCCTGTGGTTTCTCAGAGTAGAATGGGGTGTTATGTTTTCAGTTGAGGAAGTTGGTGGTGGAGAAGGGCTGATAATACATCATAAAACGGCCAGGTTGCACCGTCCCATCTTCATCATGCGTCTCGGGTTCCTGCATCTCTTGTACGGGCATTTGGAGGGCACTTGCTCCTGGCCTGGGGCACAATCTGGCTGCTAGTCCTTGAGAAAGTGGATCCTTTGGGTCTGGGGGCGCCGGTGGATCCTCTGGGCCTGGGGGCGCTGGTGAAACCTTTGGCGGCGGCGTGTCTGGAGCTGAAGGGACAGGTGTAGGTGGTCTTGGGGGTACACATGGTGGGGGCAGGGTTGGTTTATCCTCGGGATCTCTGGCTAGGATTTGTGGAGACTGGGGCTTTTGCTGATTTTCTTTAGGTCGCTTAGATGAGGCAATTAAGACCCTGGCCTGTCCCTGCCTATTGCAAGCGAATTGCACCCAGGGGGGAAGGGTCTCAGCAATTTCTAGCCAGGAGTCAATGTACGGAAACTGGTCAGGGTGTCCTGGTTCTCCTGTTAAGACTCGCCATACTTGATGAATTGTTGGGACATCCAATGTCCCTTCTGAAGGCCACCAGACATCAAAGGTGAGCCATTCCAATTCACATAGGGTTCTCAACTTGCCAGGGTTCATCCTGACTCCATAGTCTCCCAAAAACCCCTTCTTGAAATTTTTGATTATGGTCTCTAGAACCATAGGTTTACTCTGCCCTGACCCCATGGTGATGTCCCCATGTGCAGTGGCGCAGAGACAGACAAAGGGAGGGTGCCTCCTGAGATGAGGAGACCAATCAGATGCCCGTCTGGCTGTGTCCCAGAGGAGCTTAGGTGAGGCTTAGCCATAGCGGTCTCAGCGTTGTGACTTATGATCGGAAACTATTCCAATGCCGCCAGACTCTATGCCGTTTACCATGGAATTGCAGACGGGCCCACTCAGACTCCATAGGCTTCTGGGGACCTTAAGGGTGCCTGCCCGTGGAGTCACAGAATTAGTCCACTTGAGCAAGCCAGGTCGGACTGCACATTCACTCACACATTCACAGTCCAGAAGTTATTACATTTCCTCCCTGGGAATCCCTACCTGTGAGACCTCTAAGAGGTCTCTGGGAGGTGATCAGGCTCCCCTTCCACCCTGACGGGTGGGCCTATCTGGGTCCTGGGGCCCCAGGCCTTACTGTAATCCGACGTCGGGACCAGATCCTCACCTGCCAAGTCTCCTCAAGTCCGACGGAAACAGCGGAGCAGGGCCGGCCTGAGGCAACCAGGGTGGGAGACTGCTGAAAATTAGGCAGGGCACACCTTCTCTGTTACGATCTCTCATTCCGTCACCGCCCCGCCATTGCCCCCAAACTGGTGGCAACAATGGGCCAGCGCAGTTGGGTTTCCTGGTCAGGGAACCAAATGTTATGAAACCTGGACTTGATCGCCCAAGGGAAGAACCAAGCAGCATTCTGAGATCTTGGAGGATAGGAGGTTTATTAATGCCAACAGGCTCAGAGGAGAGTGATCTCCAAAGGTCTGAGCCCTGAGCACAAACAAAGGGGGTAATCTATACACTTCTACTTCCGCATACTTGGCACTTTTGGTGCATGTGCAAAGCAGGGCAGGGAGAAGGACCCCGATTGGCGCGCGCAGGAAGCAGAACAGAGAGAAGAACCCAGAAGAGCCCTGGGACAGGGGCTGGGACTCCCTTGCCGGCTCAGTTGGCCATCTTAGGATACAGATTTCCCATATCATATTCACCTTATTTTCTCTTTTACTTTGTATAGGATAACTCAAGATGTTGAAGATTTGAGTTTTCCCTGTCCTTTTTCCCCATCATTGATCTGATATTTTAGAATAAGATTTTTTAATTTTTTACCAAACCAGTCCAAGTCATTATATATAGCTATTTTTTTCCCCAAAATTCAAAGCCCAGTTATTTTACCCAAGTTAGAAACTACTGACTGGCTTTCCTCCATCATCTGCCTCCTCTTTGCTTATATATATATGTGTGTGTGTGTGTGTGTGTGTGTGTGTGTGTGTGTGTATAAGATTATAATCTTAAGAGTTTTGTTACAAGGATTTGACCTTACATGAATTATGGGAGCCAATTAAGCAGTCTCTGTAAGGTTGCTGTCTTTGTGGCTGATGCTGGAGCTTGAAGTCCATGGGACAGTTGAATATAAAGATCAGGAGCAAGCTGGAAACCACAAGCATAAGCTGGAGCCTATAAGAAAGAACTGAAACCTGAGTCCGTTTCTGTTTCCTTTGTGGTGAATAGCCTGTGGAAGCCAGAGCTCTTCATCAGGGAGCTACAAATCTCTCAAGAATCACTCCTGTGGCTCACTCTAACAAGAAACATATAGTGAAGAGAATTTGGGGAAGTGTAGTTCAGCCTAGCCAAGCTGACAAATCACAAGGCCACCACAAATCAAGACAGATGAAGTCACACTGCCATTTGAATCAGAAATCCTTTTCATTCCCTCTGCAAAGATCCAGGATATATGTTAGATTGGGGAAAAGATTTTAATCAAATATATATATATGTCTGTTTCTTAGGTGAAGTTCTCTCAAAAGCAGACCCTGAATGAATGAAGTAAAGATTCATTTGCAAGTAATTTATTAAAGAATTGCTGCGGGGCGCCTCAGTGGCTCAGTCATTAATCGTCTGCCTTTGGCTCAGGTCATGATCCCAGGGTCCTGGGATCGAGCCCTGCATCGGGCTCCCTGCTCCGCGGGAAGCCTGCTTCTCCCTCTCCCACTCCCCCTGCTTGTGTTCCCTCTCTCGCTGTCTCTCTCTCTGTCAAATAAATAAAATAAAATCTTTAAAAAAAATCTTTGAAAAATGTTAAAGAATTGCTGCTAGGAGAAAAAAAAAAAAAAAAACATGACTAGAGTGAGGAGAGGGTTCAGGAACTGAAGAGGGCAAGCCGGAGTGCAGTCTAATTGGTCGGCGGTGTGGGTGGCCTCTGAAGCGTAAGGTTACACCCTGGAATTATTTGTCCTGGCTAGAGGCAAAGGTTTTGGCCTTTCACACACACTATGGAACAGGGAAGGGACACATCCTCACAACTTCTTCTTTATCTCCACTCATGTACAGCACCTAGGTATCTCATTGAGCAATCATCAGCACAGTAAACAGAACCTGGGAGATGGGGTCTACAGAGCCCGTAAAATGATCCAGGAGTATCTGGGCTGGACACAATGCGACAGATTCTATTTCATGTAAATTACCACTCTCTTATTTGACTTCAAAGCCAACATCCTATTTACTCTCTACAGTTCCTGGCTAGAAGTTTAAGTTAATGAATGCAAGAAAATCTAAAACCTTTCACTTCAACAAGACCAGCACTTTATAAAAAAAGACAATTACCCACATAGTCACAGACACGTGATAACAGACTTCCTTGAATACTTTAGTGTTTAATAAATACTCTGCTTGCTTTCCTACTTTTTAAAAAAAATATCAATTTCATGGAGGCATAAAATACTCTGAGCAGTTTTTATTAATATTGTGTCATGATTCATGCCCTATAGAGTGCTAGTCCCTTTAGTTGTCCATGGCAAATTAATTTATGATGAAGTAGTGAGAAAATGCTCCTGCCTTAGATAATAGTCTATTTTAGATCACGTAACCAGTGCTGAGTTATAAAAGATTCTTATGTAATGTTGCAGAAGACTAAACATACCTAAACTTTGACCAGGTTTTAAAATTTCCAATCACTAAGATGAAACAGGGGAGGAATCTAGAAAATACCTCAGGGTTGCAAAAGAAGCAACAAAGCACCTGTGGTATATTTTCCAGGAAACTAAAAAAGTCATAAGATCCTTGAAATTAGGTCCTAGAAAATGTACCAAGCTTAGCCCTCAGCAAAATTCATCCAAAAAAATGGTTTGCAAATGAAAAAAGAATTGGGTGTTTATCATATTGACTTCTAAGGAATCAGTTTTATGATACTAACACCATCTTTTCTACAAGAATGATCATCTAGCAGAGTTGGGCTCAAAGCCTGCAAATGTTTTACACTAAAAAGCATTAAATCCATGGGGGTGCTGAGGGTTAGGGGATAGACATGGCTTCTGCAGGCAGGGCCATCCTTTGTGTAGGAAGAGTGGAAGTCTGGGAGAGGGATGAATTTTCACACCATGAGCTTGCTCAGCGTCTAAAATTCCCACCACTGAGGTTATCCACATGGGCTTACATCCTACCTCTTTCACCTACCTAATTTAGTCTCTTTTAGCCTCCATATTTTTATCTTAACACCAGTGTAATAATATATCCTCTCAAGATCGTTGTAAAAATTAAATAAGATAATATGCAAAATGTTTAACATAGTGTCATGTTGAGTGCATACTGTGCCCTAAAGAATAATATACAATTTCGCCTGTCATTGGTTCTCACCCGCCCCTTCACAAACATCACTGGCTTCTGCTGCCAAGGGTAGCAGCTTTTCCAGCATTTCTAGGTTTCAGGTGGGCTCTCCAGACTGAGCTGGCCTGAGCTCATCTCTGGAGAATGAAGCATGTCATAGATAAGTGACATGATGTCTATCTAGACAGACCTGCGGATTAGAAATGGACAGTTGGAAAGACATTTTTAAGTCCGAATTTCATTGGAGGGAGAGTGGGAAAGATGAAAGGAGAGAACTCCTTTTACAACATTTTACTATGTGTTGGGCACCACAGCCGGCACTTTACACGTCATTGGATTTGATATTCATCACAACCTTGCAGTATAGGTATTATTACCTTCCTCTTACAGGTCAAAAATTAAGGCTCTGAGTTTATAAACTTATAGGTGGCAGATCCAGAAAAATAACTATGAAAATGTACACCAGCAAAACCAATGCAAATACAAAGCACAGTTTTCCAAAGAAAGCATTCAGAGATGCCCAGCGAATGTTGCTGTGACTTTCTTTGTATAAGCAATTCTGTATCCTTAGGAGTTTACAGAAAAAGTAACATAACATTGTTGCCAGATTCCTGAGTTGCAGGAGTTTGACAGGACAGGATGGTAAATTCTATGCTGCGGTAAAGGGAGCTCTGCACTTGCTTAGAAAGTTGCATTTGTAACCTTGCCCCTGGTGATGCTGATAGGAGCACCATCTTGAGGAGAGTGCTTGTTACGGATACTCTACTGAGCATTCCGGTTGCAGCAAGCCACTGCCGATAACAACTAATTATATTGTTCATGATGGCTGGGGGCGGTGGGGGTGGGGGGGAGCTAAACATCCATTCCCTGGGACAGAGGATACTCCACTCCGAGCAAGTCTTATATTGGGCTGCAGCAAGAGGAAACATCAGGAAGAAAGTACAATTTCATATACTGAACCTTCTTTAATCCTATCCTAAGAAGGGTTGAATGCATTTCCTAAGAAAGCTATGTAGCACTCGAAGGTCTGATGAGCTCTGCTTGAAAAGTCCATTGGAAATGATACTGGGAGAATAAAATTGGGCTTCCCAACTGCTGAGGGACCTGATGTTTTCCTAGCTGTATGGAGTCTGATGCATGAGAAATGAGGTGACCACAGGAGAACTACCCTGTAGGAATTTGGTGATGCTGGATGTCATTGCTTCGGGGGAACAATCATCACTGCAGACAGAAAAGCTACTGCTTCTGTTGCCACTGGCTTTTCTGTACATCAGAAAATCTTCTGAGCAACCCACTCATGAACGCATTAAACATAGTTTAGATTCACTTATTTATTCAATTATAATTGATCAAGCATTTTTTTTTCCTCATTGGCACTGTGCTACCTAGGAGCTGGACCTACCTTCAAATAGCTGGTAGTCAAAAGAGGGTAAGATGACAAAGGTAAACTGTTATATAAACTTCTATAAATCTTATGATAAAATAAGCAGGGGCTATGAGAACAAATATCAATCTAGTGTTAAGAAAAATTATTTAAAACTTAGACATAAGACAAAAAGATGAGTGGTTTGCTCCCCTGGGATGTTTCAGTGCCTCTCTGGAATGCAGCTGAACAAGGATTATATGTGATTTTCTTTGGAGATGTACCTTTGTTTGACTTTCCTATTTTCTACTGGGGGCTCAAACTCTATGAAGTTACATGTGAACTTGTAGGTTTCCGTGTGGAAGAGATGGTAACCCTGAAGTTTGATGGCTCCATGGGACCCTAACCAAGTTTGTCTCTAGCTCAGCAAAGTTATTTCAAGATGAGCTTTTCTTGGTGGACTACAAATACTTTCTTGAAATGCTCTTCGAACTACCTTTGCTACTTCCCAGTTTCCTCATTAGTGAAGAAATTGAATAAAATCTTTAATGCATGCTCAGTCTATATTGGTATGAAAGTCATGCTTTTTAACATTTGAAAACTATTCAACAGCAATAGGAAACACTTCTGGGAGGATGGGAGTATTAGTCAACTCAGGCTGCTCTAACAAAACACCAGACTGGGGCTTAAACGGTAAGCATTCTGTTTATCATAGTTCTGCGGACTAGGAATTCCCAGATCAAGGTGCCAGCATATTTGGTTTCTAGTGATGGCTCCCTTCCGGGCTTGCCAATGGTCATCTTCTCATGGTCTGGTATCCTCACAGTGCAGAGACAGAGAGCTCTGATTTGTCTTCGTATAAAGGCACTAGTCCCATCATAGGGACCCTACCCTCATGACTTCATGTAAACCCAATTGCCTCCCGAAGGCCATACCTCCAAATATCATCATATTGGGGGTTAAGGCTCCAACATGTAAATTTGGGGAGGCTCACAAACATTTGGCGCATAACAATGGGATTGGGATTGATCAGACAAGGTTTACAGGATACAGTTCCGGAGGATGGAGCAGCTGATAAAAATGACCTGGTATAGGGATGGCAGAATGCAGTTGAAAGAGCTTTGGAGTCAGGCAGATGTGAATTTGAATCCTGCCTTCAGTACTTACTAGCTGTTAATTCAGCTGCTCAGTGCTTTAATTTCCTCATTAGTTACATAGAGCTGATACTAGTGACAATATCAGGGGGGATTTGTGATTATTATAAAATAACATTGAAATACTTAGCACAGTACCCGGTACTCAATGCTAAGTGCTTACTTCCCTTCCTGGTCATTAATTGCTACTACTTTGGGAATTCCCAAAGAAAATCAAATCTGGAAGCTTAATTCCACACTCTCAGTTCCTAGATCTCTCATCCCTCACATTCTAGATGGTAAGATTTGATAATCTCTTCTTTACAAATTATATACAATTTTCCATCAAAACACTTTAGAGGTATAGCAGCCCAGGAACTTGAAGCTTAAGGCAGCTATAGAGATCCTGAACTTCATCTCCGGTTTCTATGTTCAGGAAATGGTGAGGCCTCAGGAAAAGGAGTACATGAATAGATTTCTATCTCATTAGCGCAAGCTTGATTCAGTATTTGTGACAATTCTGATAAAGATCAGCATCATGTTTACCTTTGCTCAGCAAAACGTACTTCAAAGATTAACAATGAGGTGGAAATTTGAGGAAGAATTTTTAATATATTTGAGAAATTAAGCACTATTTATGCACCTACCTTAATTGAATTTAAAATATACACCAAATTATATGTAAAAACAAGATGTTCTTATCTAGTCTTTAAAGCTGGTTCCCAAGGGCTATTTACTAAGCTATACTTCATCACTTTCAAGTACATGAAGTCAGATAAGTAAACTCAGTGTAAATGAATATTGCTAAAAGTAGTCTATAGTTTAGATTTTTTTACTAATTTAAATCAAATTCCCCTATTAGTCCAAATTGGCTTTCGGAGTAAGTACAGTTTTACGCCATCTTACAACACACATTAACACCCACTCCATGGCACAGTCTGAGGATAAATAAGTAATTTATTTACAATTACAATATGCAGAACTGATGTTTTGAGAGTCTTTAAGGGAATGTGGTAGGGACACAAGATTATTGCAGGTGGCTTTAATAAATCTGCTTTTGAAAATCCAGTTCTCTTGAGCTCCTTTTACTTTCTCCTTCCCCCACACATCTTTACATCTCCTCCTAGAGGCAATAATCGCCCCACTCATTATCACCCCTAATTGCTCAGCCTTATTGCCTCCTAAAATATGCTTCCAGATGCCACCATTAGTGATGCTGCCTTGGTGGAGGGAGATTTCTTGTTCTCTAGTTTTTGGCATAAATACTAAAAATAACTAAAATTTATGAAGATTGAGAACATGGTAGGCACTGTTTTGAGACTGATGTGAATTAACTAATTTAATCCTCTCAACCCCATGCAGTTATCATTATTATTATGTAAGTTTTACAGATACAGCAAAAGAGCATTTACAGAAGTCACTAAGGGTCACGCTGATGGTAAAGATGGAATCAGGGTTTGTACTCAGGACGTCTAGCTTAAGAGGCTGCGTATTTACCTATACCCTCATTTTTCTTCCTCACCTTGAACACCTGTTTCCCAAATAGTACTCTGTGGTAACCAGCTATAACTATGATACTTTTCTTTAGAAACGGGACTCTGATGGTTAATTTTATGTGTCAACCTGACTAGGCCACAAGGTACCCAGATATTTGGTTAACCACTATTCCGGGTGTGCCTTTGAGGGTGTTTCTGGACAAATTAAAATTTGGATTGGTAGACTGAGTAAAGCAGATTACTCTCTCCAGTGTGGGTTGGCTTTGTCCTATCCGTTGAAGGCCTGAATAGAGCAAAAGGCTGAGTAAGAGAGAATCTTCTGTCTCTGCCTGATGGTCTTTGAGCTGGGACACTGGGCTTTTTCTGCCTTTGGACTCGAACTTGAACTTTCACCACTGGCCTTCCTGGTCATCAGGCCTTCAAACTGCAGATCTTGGTGGACATTTCAGCCTCTATAATCACATGGGCCATGAGCCAATTCCTTCCTTCTCTCTCTCTCTTTCTGTCTCTCATCTATTTCCTTAATCTACATCTATACCTTTATATATCTCTGTATCTATCCTATCGGTTCTCTTTCTTGGTGAACCCTCACTAATATAGGGACACAGGACACATGAGATTTCCCCTAACCAGTTACATATTTTCCCCAGTATTCTGCATTAGCATACGAAATACCTTACCAAGATATTGGGTATGTTCATAAGTATAAAAAACTTGTGAATTACTCCTATTTATTTTTATTACAAAATGACTACAAGATGCAATATCTCTCTGTGTAAGTATCTGTGGCAATTTTGTATATTTACTCATTTTATTAAATGTGTAATAGTGAAGAGAATGGAACTGAGATCTTAGAATTAGAAAACTGTTTCTGTGACAGACGTATCAGCTAAGTCTACCAACTGAGTTAAGGATATAAGTACAGTATAAATACCCATTACATATGGCCCTACTATTAATAGAGTAACTGGCCACATTTCACTTCCCCCCAACTGCTGTGAGATCATTTTTAGGTCTTACATAAAATCAACTCATATTTTTGTTTGTCTCTTATCCCCAACTTTTCATGTGTACATATATGAGTATGAATGTATGAGTGTATGTGAATGTTTATTACACAAGGCTTAGTATCTTTTAAAAAAGTTTTCCAGGCTTAAGCATGTCTTGTTATATGGTATTAAGCTGCATAATAGATAATATAGTAAAGTAGAAACAACATGGACATTAGAACCTGCCAGAGATGGGTTTGAGCCTTAGTTCTGCTACTGATCAGCTATGGGACCTCAGCTTGGCTATTTAAACTTTATTAATAATCAGGGCAATGAAAATGTCATAATAAGAAACCATGTTTTGTTTACCAGACTGACAAGAAATTTTGAATTTAGCAACACCTGTTACTGGAAAAGTTGTAAAACAATAAAAAATAAAACGAGACTGTAGACTGTTTGTAAGACAACAATTTGAGCCAAAAATTTTACTGCTAGATATATTGCTGCAATAGTATCCTGCACTTGGGTACCAGAAGACATCCTAGCAGCCTTATTTGTAACAGCAAAAAATTAGAGACAGACCAAGTGTTCATAAGCAAGAAGATGGACTAGTAAATTGTTCCATATCCAAAGATATTAGCCAGTACACATGTAGAGAGCTAGAGACACGCACATAAGCATGTATGAATCTCTATAGTTAAATCCTGAGAATAAAAAGATGAGTGAAAAAAGCAAGTCCCAGAATAATACATGCATTTTAGTATTATTTATATAAAGTTTAAACACTTGCAAAACTAAAAGATGTACCATTTGAGGATGCGTTCATGCATAGTTTGTATACTTATATATAATATATTTGATATATAATTCTATACATTATACATGGTAATTATATATTTTATGCATAATATATATTTTCTGTATATAAAATTTGTATGTTATACATGGTGAAAATGTAGGGTTAAGTAGTTACATCTGGGAGTGGGAAGTGAAAGGCTTTGGTGTTGTTGGTAAGATTTAATTTTTAGTCTAGGTGTTACATTGGTTTTCATTATTTATGTCGTAATATGTTTACATTTTTTTATGTACATGGACATTTATTATTTTTTTTGTGAAAATGGGGTTGATAAAATAAAAATTATATCTTTAAGTCAATCAATTTCTTATTACAAGTTTACTTTCAGCTCCAGCATTGCATGGTGCCATGAACTCAATTTTCAAGACCTTTTGGAGAATCTCTGTTCTTCATTTCTCAGCAATATATTTTTTTTTTTTTTGTGAAAGCGTTTCAAGTGTTAGGGGAGGTTGTGAGAACTGACATCCAACTTGGAAGGATATCCCAACAACAAAATTTGTATTTCTTTCTGTTCTGTAATCTGTGAAACATTAGTTAGGCTCAGTGATCATGAAAGAGATTTTTTTAGCAAGGATAGAATTCTAGATAAGTTCTCTTATATTGTAGAGGTAGGAAACTATTTTATGTAGGGCCACTGATAAAGAATAAAAGGCAATATGAATGGACCGCTCAATTTCTACCACGTACATTGACCATTATTATGAAATATTAATTTAATGTAACTAATTTAATTAATTTAAAAATGCAAAATAAAGGTTTATTAAATAAATGCCTTAAAATATACTTCTAGACTGTGGCTGGTAAAGTATGAGAGACAAAAGAGGAGGAAAGAAGGGGTAATTGGGACAAAATGAATTGGGAAAGAGAAGAAAATAGTCTGCACAGGAAGATGTTAAATGTGAAAACAGTGTTGGAAAGACAAAGGAAGATGCAGGATATGTACCGAGGACACATTCACAAACACAGATACAATATATAATCATGAAATAATTTACCCATCTCCTAGTTTATTCAGGTCTACTTTGAACATTCTGAAAAGTTGTTACAATGAAACCAAAAAAAAAAAAAACTTCCTTGGAAATATCAAGTACCACCCCAGCTAACACCTCTGGCCCCCCCATCCCCCTCACAGTTATGCACCGTTCGGAATGCTCCGGCTTCCTTTTAAAGGTGATAGAAGTAACCGAGGTTCACATTCCTAATAGTATTTATTCATGCTCATGGAATGCTCTTGAAAGTTTGTCTTTTTTTGTTTGTTTGTTTCTATATTTAAATAAAAAGATCCCCCACCCCTCCCCGTGTGATCTGTAGGGTTTCATGAATATTAATCTTGGATTGGCTGTTGTTGCCGTATTCAGCCTTTTGTAGACTTGTAAAGAGAAATAAAAATGTAATTAATCTCTTCATCGATCGCAAGATTTGAAACTAAGCAAGTAAACCAAACCAGCTGGCCTTTGAGGAGCAGCCAACTGTCGTGCAGAGAACACTTGGGGGTGGGGGCCGGCTTCTGTTCTTAAGAACCCTTAGCATGTGACAAATATGCTTCTTTTAGCACATTGGAAATGGATCTGCAAATGAGTAAAATGCGAACAAATCAGTCTCCTTTTTCCATAGAGTTTGCAGCCGGTGAGCTGACGGTGTCAGCCGCTGATTATTCCAGAGGAGGGGAGAGAGAGAGATTCTAGTGCACAACCGTCGTGTTCTATCATGACGTTATCATCAAGCCCAGCAGGACTTGTATTGTTTGGATAAAGCTCAGTGTTACACTGTGCAACCTAATGAAACCTAGGGTCCAACTCAATGACTTTTACTCCCAATTGCTCTTTGTTTAATATAAAAACTCAGCCACCAGAATATGGCTTTGCAGTTTGTGACTTTTCTGGACCTTTAAATTAATCACATTTTGCAAACTCCATGCATGTAGCAAAGAACGTGAGGCCAGGCACCAGGCTTAGAGACGGTCCCTTTCTCTCTCCTAAAAGGAGGCAGCAGTGGGTCTGGAGGGGTAGAGGGAGGGCTCCAGGGCCTATTTGAGGGCAGAGCTGGACTGGAGACCCACGTAACCCAGTTCCGGTCCAGTAGCCACACTACAGGATCCGCTGGGAACTATTTCTCCTCTTTTGTCTGTAAAGTGCCCTTGTTTCAAATTCAACAGCTGAAAAAGGCACAGTGGACTCAAACTGGGGCTGAGAGGGAAAAGCAGGGAAGCTGTGCTTTTGGCTCCATTAAAATAGATTCTGGAAGGCCCCTCCAGCACCTCTAAAGGCAAAGAACATTCAGCTGGAGTCCCAGGGGTGCATCTTTACTCATTAGCATGCTGCTTCCTCCTCAAAGTAAATGTTAAGTGTTTGAACTTCATATATCACTTCTAAGCCAAACCCATTATGCCGCACTTCAGGGAAAAAGGAGGTACACCCTCCGATTCAGGAGGTGGAAAGGGAGCAAACCATCCGACTTTCAAAAATAAGTTAACAAGAGAATAACGTAAGGTGTCTTTCAGGGAGCTAGTCACCCGAACTGGGGATGGGTGGAACTGAATGTCACCCACACAGGTAAACACATTTTGAGCACATGTTTTATGTCTGGCCCTTGTTTATCTGCCAGAAACATCAAGGCAGAAAAAGCTACAACCTCCACTTTGAAGGGACTTCTAGTCCAACGGGAATAAAAGAGTCCTACGATTACCTCACTATATAATAAGGTAAGTAAAGTGATAGAGGTGTGAGGCGAGCACAAAGCAGATGCACATAGTGGCCTAGGGTTTAGGAAAGGTCTCTTGAAGGAAATCTTGTCTAAGTTGGGTCTTGCAAGACAATAGCCAGGTAAAGAGAGGTCACAAAGGCATTCCACAGGGAGGGGAGAGCATAAGCAACGACACAGAGTGGTGAACTATGATGGAGAGTCAGAACTTTGAGGAATTTTGCAAGACTCACTTGTCAAGTATGAGACCTGTGGTTCTAAAGAACAGGGCTGGGCTGAGAAACCTCCTGGGGGCCAAGCCCCGGGTCTAGATGTTATGTTGAAGGAGGCAGGGTGGCATCCTTGGGATCCAAATAGAAAAAGGGCCAGCTTAAGTTAGAGAGCACGTAGAACATTCTGCCACATGAAACAGAGCTCTTATCTAAGAGAGGGCAAAAAGGTAGGGAGGAGCATTTGAATCTTGTTGCAACCACCTGTGTCAAAGCTGATGCCCACCCCCAGAGCGAGGGCCATAGAGGTCAAGATGGATGCGAGGTGGGGAGGGCAAAATGGTGAGATTTGGGGACGAACTGGAACAGAGGGGTAAGAGGCCAAGAAGAAGTTGAGATGATTTTAATTATTTCAGGACAGATTCTCTGTTTGCCATTTTTGGGAAGAGGGTGAACATGCCTCCATTTTACAAAAGGGGCTGCATTCAATTAAGCAAAATCACAAATGTATGGTTGCTATTAGAGGGAAGTTCAAGGTGTAGGAAGCGAGTGTGCACAAACAAGCGCGTGGTATCAGCTCAAGCCATTGTGCTCTGTGCTCTACTTCACGGAGCTGGGCTGCTCCCCCCCAACCCACCCCGCACTTCTCCTTTGTCATCTGGATCCCTCTAGGGAGGACGAGAGAGAAATAAAAGGCAGATAGAGAGAGGAACCAGAGCCTGGCCCCTTCCTGATTTGCTTGCTGTCTCTGTCCGCAAGAATAGGCTCACTTCAGCACGGGCCCTTCACTCTAGCGGTGGTGTCGGCTCCCATCTCCAGCTTTTTTCTTGGCACATCCAAAAGCTTGATTGTAGCTCCTGAAAGGCATAAGTACCGACCAGACAGCACTTTCTCCTCAGAGGGCTGAGTCCCAGCTCTGCCTGGAGGCTGCAGCATTTTAACAAGCCCACAGAGGCCCCTCCTCGGTGGCTGGACTCCTGCTCTGCAGGTCTCCTCCGAGCTTGTAAGTTCCAGAACCCCTAGCTTGTCTCTGTGACCCAGCCTCGAGGTGTACTTGCCTCTTGCAGGTGCCCTCTCTGTTTTTACTCACTGTTCGCTTTTTTGTTTCCAGTCCAGTTTAGCCAATTCCTTATATTAAATTCTCTTTACTGTGATACTTAGTGTACTTTCTACTTTCCTGACTGGACCCTGACTCATTCAGGCTTGAGTTGAAGGGTTTCTCATTTTTTGCAGATAAAGTTAGGTAAATCCAGCAAGTTACTCATTTTATGTCTGAAACTCAAGGAAAAGAACATAGGAGAGTCTATGGTATTAATTCAAAATTCTCATTTCATTCGTGGTAGTTAAAATGTTAGAGAATATATAAGATTACTCAAAATTCCAAGAAAGGAAATACTCTCCCTCCTGGATATTATGGTACCACTAAGCATTCCCCAGAATCAAATACTTCTGAGGATCATGACTTTGTGTGTGTGTGTGTGTTCCATTCATGCCTTGCACTATGTTTGGCACAAAGTAAGAGCTTAATATTTGTTGAGTGAATGGAGGAAAGAAAAGAGAAAAAAAGAAGAAAGCTGAATGAGAAAATCTTCAGGTTGAAGGGTATGGTAGAGGCTACAGTATCTATTCTCCCTATATTATTAAGTAGAGGAATCATGATTTTATCTGAGTTATTAATCAGTCTATTTCCCAGATCCCTGCAGCTAATATGGTCACATGACTAAATTATGACAAATGACAGAAATTTTCATCAGGACCTCCAGGACCAATTCCTAAAGGAAACTGATCCCACTAGGGCTACACTTTCTTTTTTCCTTTTCTCCTTCCTGATTTCTGCTGTCTGGATGTTGCAAGGACAAGAGATCCAGCAATCATAATGCACCAGGAGGTGACTTTGAAGATCAGAAAGAGAGGACTCTGTGTTTCTCTCGGCTGAAGCTTGCTGGTTACCTGTCTCTGGACTTCTTTAAATGAAAGAAATAAACTTCTCTCTTGTTTCACCAATGCTTTTATTGTATATAGTTCAATATAATACAAAGTGATATAAATGGGTCTTTAAAGACCTGTAAGACGTATTTGTGGTTCCTGTTTGACCTTTCCTCCCATTGGTCACCTCATATATGCTGACAGGAATTCTTCCTGAGGAACTTTCTCTGGTTTGGGATAGTTCTGACTATTATGATTTCATTGAATGAGAGAAGAGATTTCTGCTTGTTGCACCTGGAACTACTTTATTGAGTGTCATCAAAAATATCCATTTATGGGGCGCTTGGGTGACTCAGTCAGTTAAGTGTCCAACTCTTGGTTTCAGCTCAGGTCATGATCTCATGGGTCCGTCGTGGGATGGAGCCCTGAGCTGAGCCTCGCATTGGGCTCCATGCTCTGTGGGGAGTCTGCTTGAGATTGTCTCCCTCTGCCCCTCACCCACCTCTCACTCAAATAAATAAGTAAATAAAAATATCCATTCCTTCTTCACTAGAAAAGTATTTGGATTTCCAAGGACAGTTATAATGCCCTGCCTGGTTCTTCCTTCTGTTTTGCAATTAGATGTGGTATAAAATTCCCATCTTTACTTAGTTTCTAGGTGATAGCCAAATGTAGATACCCCTACGTATTGTTTCCCAATCGTTTTTATTATTGTTTTGTTTTGTTTTATAAGACTCTTACTACTATGGATCCTGTGACTATAGAAGTGTTAGTAAAATCTTACAAATAGTGTTATTGCCAGCAAGTGCCCTTCTAGCTCCAATGGAGAGCCTTGGGGGGACAGTGCAAGGGAGAAAGAAGGAACCCCCTGGACACTGCATTTTTCCTGGTAACCATTCTCAATAAGGATATCTACAGGTATCAATGAAAGGTTTAAAATGTTTCAAGCCATGTTGTGTATTGCTATAAGTCAGCATCTTCATCTGTAAGGAGAAACCTTAATAGTATCACTTTCCCAGAGTAACTGTGAGGGTGAAATGTAAATTCCATGTACATACCTCTGTAAAGACTTAGAAGGGCTGAGACTCGGTCTCATCAAAGTTTCAGCAAGACAGTCTAGTTGTTACTCCAAAAATGTGTTCTATTTTTATTCCTACTTGCTGGTGGAATTTGATACATTGGCTACGATCATGTCCTATGCGGTTCTGGGAATCTTGACAGACTGTCAGATTTGCTGCCTCAATTTGAGAATAGAAAATGTTTCTCTCTTCCTGGGATGGTTTTCTCCTTTCCTTCTCAGTAAAGTCCTACTAATACATTAAGACTCAGCCTAAGCGTCACACATTTCTTGTTGACTGTCCCTTCCCCTGAAATAGCAAACTCCTCAAGGGAAGGGGCCTTTCTATTCATTTTTAACCACCTTAAGTGGTTAATATCATATCATTAATAGCATAGCTGGCATTCTATGGGTGACGGCCACAGGTTTGTTGAATGATAGTGAATCACTGAGGCATGAAAATAATAGATGCTGAAAAATAGCTACTTTATATCTTTTCCTTCTTCTTTTTTTTTTTTTTAAGGACCAGATTACTTGTATATTTAATTTCAGACAGGATAACTCTCTTTTCAAAATAATTAATGTTTTTTTATCTCTTACTATGTACCAAACTCTGTGCTAAGTGTTTGAGATACATTATTTCATTTAAATCTTCACAAAAATCCAGTGCAGTGGATTTGAGCCTCATTTGACAAAAGGGGATCCTAACTTCTTTAAGTTTACATGGCTACTGAGTCATGGAATGAGTTCTCTCTCATCCCAAATCTATACTTTAAATCAGGATGCCACACAAGTACTTTTTGAAACTTAATTTTGAGTTAGACAAGTCACCTGGGGATGTTGTTAAATGCAGGTCCTGATTCAGTGGCTCTGAGATGGGCCTGAGAGTCTGCATTTCTGACATGCTCCCAGGCACAACTGACTCTGTGCACAGACACAATAGAGTAGCCTGGATCTACTCACTGCCTTCCCTCCAGATGTGTCTCAGCTCCTCTGGTTTATAGTCCTGACACACTCCATCCATGGGTTGCTGTCCAGCTCAGCAGGAGGCACATGGGAGATTCCCTTTTCTGCAGTCCCCACTTCACTCGTTTCAAGCCTGATATCCATCTCATCTTCTCCATCACCTTCTGTCTTTCATCTGCCTTATCTATGCGTGTTCTGACTCTTGACCCCACTGTCCAATTTCTCAGTCATCATCCTCTTCAACATCCAGTGTTCACCCTGCCTGTGATTCACAGATCACTTTTGAACATTAGCCGAGAGACCTTCTTTAGCTCATGGCCTTTTTGAAATTAGAGTTGCAAGGACATATCTTCAGCAACATGGAAGATTTAAGCTCACATAGACCCCCTTCGAGCTCCAAACACATAGTAATCCTGGATGAAAGAAAATCAGAAATATATATAGCCAGGTTTGAAAGATGGTAAAATGACTTTCCAGTAATAGAGAATTTGTAACCAATGCAGTTATTGTACAAGCTACTCAGTGGTAGTCCAGAAGGTAATAGATCTAGATATAGGTGTGCGCACTTCAGCGGGGTTATGGTTCAACGTCCATCCAGGCACAGAAGCTGTGACCTTGAAGACTGCATGAGACAGACAGAACTAAGAACAATGTACCCAGAGAAATCTCTGGAAGACTTCTCTTCCAGGAACAGGGAATTAAAAAAACACCCACTACCATGGACAGCAGCAAGAAAACATCCTCCTCCAGGGTCTTTCAGAGGTAAGAAAAATCTCTTGTGAAAATCAAAACCCCAAGACTTCACCATGGACAGATGTGAAACCTTAATGGACACCGTGTATACTACAGGTATCCCATTTGGATGAATTAACATAGCAACTGAATTCAGAATAGCAAATGACCTGAGACCTCCAGGAAAAGCATATACCATACTCTTCTACTTATAAATTTCTAAATGACATTGTCCACAGATAGCTTGCAACTCACACCACACACACATACATACAAACCAACCTACAAACTCCCACTGAAAGTGAGCTCGTAGTAAAGCATTGCAAAATCAAGACTCCACCATGGACAGATGTGACACATACCTCATGTAATGCAAGTTTCCCAGGATGTAAACTAACATATAAACTGAACTGAAAGTAATCTTACCCAGAGCCCAAAGTTGAAGCTCAGGCCATGGCGCTTTATTCAGAAACTGTAACAACCTATGTTGCAGAGACATTTTGTGTGCACACGTGCTGTGCACAAGCACATACATACACACACACACCACGAATGAGCAAAAAGACTTCCATTGAAAATGAACTTGCAATGAGACATTACAAATCTCAAGACTTACATGAGACATATGGTGAATTAATATATGAACTGAACTCAGGGAATTGATTTCCCCAGTGCTCAGCAGGAGAAGCTCATGATATAGCATTCTATTTGGAAAGTTCCCAAACTCATAGTGCACAAATCTCCCATAGAAAAATCAACTTCCACTGATTATAAGTTCAGAATAAGATAGGGTAAATCCTTTAGGAGAAGTTCTACCTTGTATGTGACTGGACACACTAAAACTACAAAGTATAATAGAACAACCTAAAAGAGACTATAAGTTTATTTAAAAGTATTAAGGAACAAAAAGAAAAAGTAAAAATTACAATGAGAGAAAGGACACCATGAAAAATAGATAAGAAGACTTTCAAAAGATGCAAATCAAACTAATGATGAAAAGTACAATCATTAAAAGTAGTAAGTTGATGGATGAAAAAGGAGATTTGATAGAGAATTAGTTAACCCAAAAGGAAAAAAAAGTAAGGAATTACTGATAACTCAGCCCAGAGGAAGAAATTAATGAAAAAATGAAAACAAGGCTAAGAGACATTAAAGATAGTATGGAAATTTTAACACATGCATCTTTAAATTTCAGAATTTTTTTAAAAAGGAAAAATGACAGAAGGGCAATACTGAAAAGATTATTGAAATTTTTTGAGAATGGAAGGCACACATGGGTTCTGAGATTGAAGAAGCCTGCCATATTCTGAGTTTCTAACCAAAACTGTCTGTAGAACAACAAAGAATGATGATGGCCGTAAAAGCAACCATAAGGAGAAGGCTGATTATGTACAAGAGAAAAGTAAATTTGAATGGCAGCCAACCTCTTTGCTATGTTGAAAGGAATAATCATCTATCTAGAGTTCTATATCCAGCTGAACTACCATTTAATAAAGGCAAATTGCAAATTGCTTTTTTCTAATAAAGCAAAGATTTTCAGTAAAACAAAGAATTTCAATAAAACAAAGAATTTTCTTCTATAGACTTCTACTGAATGATCTTTTAAAGGCTGTGCTCAATAAGAAGAAAACTATACATTATATGTTAAAAAAAAAAAGAAGATAGTAGGAAGGGAAAAATGAAGGGGGGGAAATCAGAGGGGGAGATGAACCAAGAGAAACTACGGACTCTGAGAAACAAACTGAGGGTTCTAGAGGGGAGGGGGGTGAGGGGATGGGTTAGCCTGGTGATGGGGATTAAAGAGGGCATGTACTGAATGGAGCACTGGGTGTTATATGCAAACAATGAATCATGGAACACTACATCAAAAACTAATGACGTAATGTATGGTGATTAACACAACATAATAAAAAAAAAAAAAAAAAAAAGAAGTCAATGAGAAAAAAAAAAAGAAGAAAATTAAACCCAGAAGTAAAGATTAGCTCTCACCAATAGAAGCAGGCAAACTGATAAACTTGCTAAACATGAGGAAGTAGGTAAATACTCATTAATTGTAAAGAAAAATTAAAATAATAATATAATTTGAAGAATGATTTTGGGATTTGACTGTAAGGAAAATTAAAACACTAGGTAATAGCATGGAATTTGAAATGGCATCATTGGAATTAAGGTTTATCTATTTCCCTTTGTGGTTCAGGTGGAATACAGAGACCATAGCTAAATGTATATGCTCCCAAGTCAAATGTGCATTTTAGGGTTAGGAGAAGAGAGAATTTCCAATCCAGAGAAAGGAGGTGTAGGTATATTACTTTTCTATGGATGCTGTAATCAATGACCAAAAAGGACAGCTTAAAACAATGGAAATATTCTCTCACAGTTCTGGAGGCCAGATGTTTAACATGTTTCACTGGGTTAAATTAGTTTCCCAGGCCCAAAGGCTTCTGGAGGTTCCAGGCGAGAATCTGTTGCTTGCCTTTTCTTATTTCTGGTGACTGCGGCCATTCCTTAGCTTATGGTTACATCACTCCAATTTCTGCCTCTCTCTCCACATCATCTTCTCCTGTGTGTGTCTGTCTAATCTCCCTTGGCTTCTCTCTTTTAAGGCTACTTGTGATAGAATTTAGGACCTACGCAGATCATCCAAGATGATCTCCTCACCTCAAGATCCTTCACTTCACTTCATCACATCCGCAAAGACCCTTTTTCCAAAGGAGATGATATTTACAGGTTCCAGGGATTAGTATATGCATATATCTTTGGAACCACTGTTCATCCCACTAAAACAAGAATCACAAAAACACAGTCTATCCGAACACAACAGAGACAGAAATAATGAGAATAATATGGCCAATAATATGACCATTTTCTATCCACTTTGGCTGTCATTGACTGTTTCATTTCCTCAACTTATCCTTTTACTCTGAACCTAAATTGGAGTAATGGAAAGCATTAGGAGAAGAGTCATCAAACCGTGGCCCATGGACCAGATCCAGCTCCCCATCCATTTTTGTAAATAAAGCTTTATTGTGGGGCACCTTGGTGGCCCAGTCAGTTAAGGGTCTGCCTTAGGCTCAGGTCATGATCCAAGGGTCCTGGGATCGAGCCCCATGTCTGGCTCCATGCTCACCAGGGAGTCTGCCTTTCCCTCTGCCTGCGGCTCCCCCTGCTTATGTCTCTCTCTCTCTCAAATAAATAAATAAATAAAATCTTTTAAAAAATAAAGTTTTATTGAAACACAGTCATGTAAATTCTTTACTTATTATCTCTGGCTGCCTTTGTGCTATAATAGCAGGGTTGAGGAATTGTAACAGAGGCCATAAGGCCTGCAAAGCCAAAAGTATATACTCTCTGGCCCTTTCCAGAAAAGTATGCCAAATCTTGAATTAAATGATCCACTCAAAGTGGAAATAGGAAGGAAGAGAATTAGATGAATTAATTGACTGTGTGTGTGTGTGTGTGTGCATATGAGATGCATGTTTTGAGTTAAGATTGTCATTATTAGTCTGACACCTTCAATGGAATTAAAGTTCTCTCAGAGAACTGACAAGTAAAGGAAAAAAGTTTCGCTTCCTTGGATTTGGAAATTTGGATTCAGGATTTTCTTCAACTCTGCAGAATATTCTTAGAAGGAAGATTTGCAATTAGATGCTAAGCACATTGGACTAGAGGGATAAGGAGCTGTAAATACTGCCAAAAATTTTATGAAAAGTGTATGCAGCCTGTATTTTACTCCTAATGGGATGCACATTTTGGCCTCATTTTTACTTCTATTGTAAGCTGCCTCAAATCATTTTGGTGGAAGTAGATGTGGTATAAATAAATAACCATACATGGACAGCATGGAAGAAAGAAAAAATGTAGAGCAGAAAAAATAAATCTCATAAGTAGCTGTATTTTAAGTGGAAAGTCAGGCTTTGCATTAGGTAGTATTTATAAGATATTTTGTGGAGTGCCTTAAAATGCCATGGAAATGTCAATGATGGTCACAGCTCTTGAAAACAATAGTGTCAGAATAGCTAACTTCGTTATTGCACTGCTTGGCTTTCACTTCTTCATAAGAAACAGAATACCTGTTCCCCAAGGCTCTATGTCAAGTTCAGAGATCACATGCTCGCCCACTCAGGGGGCCACTGACAGCTTTCACTGACATGCTCCCCTAACAGAAGGAGTGAGTTCACTTGGACTCTGAATCTACAAGCATGGCTAAATATTTAGGGATCTGATGTTTTAGGTTTCTTTTTTCTCTTTCTGCCAATTTTAGAAAAGGAACGATAGATATTTCTGTTTTATGAAAAAGCCTCCACATTATTTACACTGATATTGTCTGAGCTGCCTAGAAAGTAAGCTGGAAGAATTACCACTCTCTATGGTTTGAGACAGACTTTTTCTTAAAGAGAACTGACAAGAATAACAGGATCATTCCTCACCATCCTTCGTTCATTATGCTTAGCCTTGCATCTCTTCTCTGCCTATCTTGCAAGATTTTCAGCAGAGGAGAGAAGCGTCCCAAGATGTGGATGGAGGAACAGGGGAGAGTCCACTCTGGACTCCCCAAAGAACATCAGGAAGCATACTGATGAAGCAAACCTAAGTTCATTTGGCCCACTGCAGGTAGGGGGGATACGATCCTGGTAGGAACTTTCTGGTGTCTCAAAAGCAGGAGTTAGGGGAGGATATTTAAAGGGTTTTGTTATTTGGGCAGATCTTTCAAGGCAGAGAGCTGATTAGGTTCAAATAAGGTTTTTTGGCCTGATATTTTAAAATTGGTGGACTCCATGAGGTGATGGTCTTAAAGTCTTGATAAGGTCTAAAATCTTGATAAGGAAATTTTTTGTTTGCCAAGTGAGCTATTTGCCCAAGGGAACAATGTGTTTATCCTGATAGGAGAACTATTTACCCAGATGAGCAAACTGTTTGTTCCCATAAATTGATTTGCAGAAATTCCCTGAAGCAAACAGTGAAATTTTTTATGGCTTTACAGCCTTATCTTTCTGGGCGAGAATTAAGTCAGGTTGACAAAAGTGGCTTGCTGAGTTCTGCAGTTATCTGGATTCAGGACAGCCTCCATTCTTAAAGGTTTTACCCTAAAACATGATACAGATTTATAGGCTAAGGTCATTCTCATTTCTCCACTCTTGGGAGCTGAAACTTGTTTCTTATATATCTCCAAATATATTTTCCTGAACAAAAGTGTCTAAAACTTACCATTGTTTGGGGAACGTTGTTAGCCTCTGCTCATCTGGTCACATTCAGGTATCTGGCTGCTAGCTTACTGTCTACCCTCGCTCAGCCTTCAGTGGAACTGAGGTTCTCATAAAGAATTGATAATAGAAGGAAAAATATTTGGGCTCCTTGGAATGGGAAATATGGACTCAGGATTTCTTTCGACTCTGCATTCAGCTTTCTTAAATGCAAGAATCGGTCAGATGCCAAGCACAGTGGACTAGAGAGAGAAGCGGCAGTAAAAGTTGACAAAGGCATGCCTACCAAGCTGTATCCTTTACCCATCTCCTACACCAGGTGCTCCATTTCAAGAAATGGGAGAACAAAGCAGAAACTTGGACAGATGACTATGACTGTTTGTTGGTTTGTTAGAAAGAGAGTGCATACGTGTGAGCGGGGGAAAGGGAGAGGAGCAGAAGGAGAGGTAGAAAGAGAATCTTAAACAGGCTCCATGCTCAGCAAAGAGCCCAAAGTGGGGCTCAATCTCACTACCCTGAGATCATGACCTGATCAGAAGTCAAGAGTCGAAAGCTTAACCGACTGAACCACTCAGGCACCCCCAGATGACCATGTTTTTAGAACCTGATTCTGTACATGGAAGCCTGATATTTTGTGTGGCTTTATTGTGGCCCCTCTGTAAGCACAGGGTCATCTATGTAATGCAAGAGTTCGTCCTAAAATATTATCAAATCCATCAGAAACAAAGCCCTTTACCCGACCAGAATTTTCATGCAGCCACCGCCCAGAGACTTCAAACCGTAAGATCAGACTCTTTGCTATCAATGACAGTCAAAATTAGGCCTCAGTTTGCCAGGGTTATTTGTTCTGTGATTAAAAATGATGGTGCCCTTTCTTACCTCCCTCATTCTCCTGGAGACCATCGATTTCTTTGTTCTTTATGTGTTGCTATAGATCCTGAATTTTTTCTTTATCATCCTTCACTAAAGTCTTAACATGGCTCTTGGGCCTGGGTCCATAATAACTCTCAGCAGCTAGCTACGGGGAAGACTACCATGTCCCGTGTGTATATTCCATGGAGACTGTCTTAATGTTTGAGGTCAAATTAGTCCATCTGAACTAAAAGAAAAGTTGACCAGAAAGCTGCCCTTCTGCTTCCCATTCCACCAGTCTGCTTTGAACCTTATTTTCCATCCAATTAAGCTTCTTTTCTTGACTCCTCTCTTTCCTGAGTCTGGTTAGGACTGGGTTTTATTTTTTTATGTTTTGTATTTTTGTGATTTCAGAATGTGAGTAGAGACTCTGACCTGGCACATAATCAGAGACCACTTCTAGCAATTGTCACCAAGATCTATGTCCTATGGTCATGCAAAGAAGACTGCACCCAGCACCTCCTAGAGACCCCCGGGTATTAAATCCTGGTGCTTGCCCTCCCATTGTAAAAACTGTTCTTGAAGGCTTCTTGCCCAAATACTCCCTCTTCATGTCCTTTCACCCACGATGTGGCTCATCAGACTTTCATTTGGGACTCACATTTCTCAGGGGAAGGTGGGAGCCCCAGAGCTTGTTCAGACTGCTGGGAACTTATGGGGCTGTTCCTGCTGCTAACCCCACCTGGAGCTGCCTTGTTCTCTTGCAAGCTTGATTCTGGCACCCCCTCCTTCCACCCTCATTGTCTTCCCTCTGCCTTTCCTATGGATTCTCCTTTTCAAAAAAAGTTAGCCAGAGCCTGTTCCTCTTGCCTGCAAAGAAAGTACCTTTCCAACTTTTGTTGCCTTCAAAAATTGAGGTCAACCTCTTGATTTTAGCCTGGAATGCCATGTCCTGCACTGGCTAATTGCAACAGAACACGCGCATCCTCCATCAGTTACAGCAAGTTCCCTACATAAAGCTCTATGAAAACAGGTACACTTAGAGGAAAAAATATTTTCTCCTAAATTGAATACTACATCTGGCTATATCAGGGACAAATTACTTCCTCCTCTCATATGATAAAGCCAAGTCGACAAAGAGACCATTTCAAAAAGCAATGAGTCACTATCAATTTTGGCTCAAAGTTAGCCATTCAGAAACCTAGCTGTGTGTTTTATGTTCCTAGCTCTGTGTGTGTGTGTGTGTGTGTGTGAGAGAGAGAGAGACAGAGAGAGAGAAAGACAGACAGAGAGAGAGAGAGACAGAGAGAGAGAGAGAGAGAGTGCTCGCGCACACACACATGGACAGACAGACAGATATCCGAAATGGAAACACAGAGCTCCGCTGAACAAACCAGCAGTGTTTGATTCATCACACTTTTCCCAAGGGAGTGCTGCTTCCTTGTACTTTCATTTGCATCTAAACTGGTCTTAAAATCTCCTGTCTTCCTTATCTAGTCATTCTTTGGTAGTAACAATCACATGACAATCCAAATGGCACTGAGGTTAAGATTTCCTGAAGGCCTCATATCTTGCAATTCTCCACGTACAGGGCAATGGTCTTTGCGTCCAGGGCAAGTCTATTTGTGTCCAGAGGCCTTATCTACACTCACCTTCCTCCTAGATTTTTAATCAAACGAAATCCTGTTAATGTGATTCGCAGAGGCTATTTTAAAGAGAGAAATCCTGGAAGATTAACCATGGATGGGGTTCTCATTTGCCCTTTGTCATAATGATGGTTTTGATAAAGATTAGACGTGGACTAGTGATTAATGAATACTATTTATATGCAGCATTACAATATACATGATATAAACACACACACATGTAAGTACACTAAACATCTAGCTCTCATTTTATGGCTCCCAGCATCCTTGAGATGGGTGTTCATATTGTTGACATTAGTAACCCCAATTTAGAAGTAAATAAACCCGGTGTCCCCAGACTTCAAGTGACTTGCTTCGGTCACAAGTTAGCACGTGAATCTCACGACTGAAGGATGTCTATGTACCAGCAACATCAGCATAGCCTGGGAGAATGTTAGAAGTGCAGACTCCCTGGCACCACCCAGAGCTGCTGACCCGAAGTCTATAACTTCTCAAGACCCCAGATGATTCTTTTGCACACCAGAGTTTAAGGAGCACTGCTCTGGATCAGATCTCTATTATGGGTCATGGAAGCTTTAGTGCTTTTATCACTGGCTACCACCTTCTTCCTCAAAGCTTTTCTCCAGGATCATGTCCTAGGAGTCTGGCGATTAAGGTAAGGGGTCCCAAAGTCTGGGACCTCCGCGTCTCCTCGGCTTTTTCTTAGTCTGAGAAGTTGTTCATTGTCACTGTTGGAAAACAATAGTAAGCAGAGCTACAAGAGGACAGAAAGCAGAAGAGAAAAACAAAGTGTGCTCAGTAGATTATTTCCTGTTCCATCTGATTTAAAGAGCTGCTCCACAAAGCACAAACCATTAGGACTAAATTTTGAGGAGACTGGGGAGAGCCACAAATGGAGTCATTTTGCTGTCTGTTGTTAATGTAATCTACCAGGTAGACAGACATGATTTTGTTTCATTTGTCTCAGGGCTGTAGTACACTCTTTCTGTTGTGGCATTTTCACAATGAAAAATGGCATGATTTAAGAATGTGCAAAATTATATGTCTCACCAGGAGATCTAGGTTGGCAGGACCATATATTTAGGCCAGGCCTGTACGAAGATGTAAAGCAGCCAAGACCACTGCCCCAGAGCCCCAGAGGCTGAATTCTGTCCTGCCAGCCCTGCTCAGCCACCTGTTCCCACTGAACATTAGAAGGTTTACCTGTTATCCCAAAGCCAAGGAAAACACAAACCAGGATGCTGTGTCAGTTTCTCTGGTTCTGATCATGCTTAGGATTTGAAATTAACCAATGTCTGATCCATGATTTGATTGGTGAAACTCAGAGGGCTGCAATCATTTTAAGGTTTGAAAATCTACCTGCCCCTCTCTGGAAAACAGTATGGAGATTCCTCAAAAAGTTGAAAATAGAGCTACCCTATGACCCAGGAATTGCACTACTGGGTATTTACCCCAAAGACACAAATGTAGTGATCCGAAGGGGTATGTGCACCCCAATGTTTATAGCAGCAATGTCCACAATAGCCAAACTGTGGAAAGAGCCAAGATGTCCATGGACAGATGAATGGATAAAGAAGATGTGGTATATATATACAATGGAATATTATGCAGTCATCAAAAAAACTGAAATCTTTCCATTTGCGATGACATGGATGGAACTATAGGGTATTATGCTGAGCGAAATAAGTCAATCAGAGAAAGACATGTATCATATGACCTCACTGATATGAGGAATTCTTAATCTCAGGAAACAAACTGATGGTTGCTGGAGTGGTGGGGGGTGGGAAGGATGGGGTGGCTGGGTGATAGACATTGGGGAGGGTATGTGCTATGGTGAGCTCTGTGAAGTGTGCAAGACTGTTGAATCATAGATCTATACCTCTAAAGCAAATAATACATTATATGTTAAAAAAAATAATAAGAAGAAGAAGATAGCAGGAGGGAAGAATGAAGCAGGGGGAATTGGAGGGGGAGACGAACCATGAGAGATGATGGACTCTGAAAAACAAACTGAGGGTTTTAGAGGGGAGGGGGGTGGGAGGATGGGTTAGCCTGGTGATGGGTATTAAGGAAGGCATGTATTGAATGGAGCACTGGGTGTTATACGCAAACAATGAATCATGGAACACTACATCAAAAACTAATGATGTAATGTATGGTGACTAACATAACATAATAAAAGAAAAGAAAAGAAAAGAAAGAAAATCTACCTCCCCCTACTCAAACCCAGCAATATTTGCACACTAAGTCCTCCAGGTTTCCAAAATTTTACTCTATTTCCAGACATTTCATTCTTCCAATAGCTTTTCCTTGCCTGGTGCATATTTTTTTATTTCAAACCAAAAGATGCTTTTGTGTGTGGCTGTTTTTGTTTTATTCTGAAAAGTTAAAAGGCACAGTGCTCAAAGAGGATGTGAAGAAGCTGAATGGCTGGAAACTGGGTCAAGGCATCTGTTTCCTTAGGAGAAAGCCTCAAACCTATTTCCCAAATGGAAAGAAAATCTGGTTAACAAATACAGAGATTTCCAAAATTCTTCCTATAGGTTTTTCTATAAGCTTTACCTTATTGGACATATAAAAATGATGTTGGGGAGGGCACATATGGTTCTGACCATAATATCCAGTGAAAATATAGATCCAGCAAGCTAGAGGCCAGAAGAGGAAGACTTCACCACTGGACGGGATCATTAAGTCAAACACCTTCAAACTGGGGGGAAGATCTTTTTATTTTATTTTTTTTTTAGCTTTTAATTTGAATACAGTTGATGTACAATGTTACATTAGTTTTAGGTGTGCAACATGGTGATTCGACAAGTCTATACATTGTACTCTGCTCACCACAGCATAGTCACCATCTGTCACCACACAACAGTATTCCAGTACCAGTGACTACATTCCCCATACTGGTCCTTTTGTCCCTGTGACCTACTCATTGCAAAACTGGAAGCCTGTACCTCCCACTCCCCTTCACCCATTTTGCTCATCCCCCCACCCCCTTCCCTCTGGCAACTACCCATTTATTCTCTGTATTTTAATTGGTCTGATTCTGCTTTTTGTTTGCTTGTTTATTCATTTGTTTTGATTTTTTTAGATTCATTTTTGCCAGCTTGTTCTCCCGTGTCCATTTGTAGAGTGTCACATTGTTGACTGTGGGGTCCTCTGTCAGCCAACCTATATACACTGAGCAGCTCCAATGCGCTAGAGACTCTGCTGGCCACTAGGTGAAGAGAAAGCAAGGCAGACAAGGCTCCTGCTCTCTCGACTCTTGCATTCCAGTGTTGTTAGTTATCACGATGGCAGAGGAGGTGAGTGACCTGCAAGAACAATACCAGTGATGTTTTCATACAGAGAGGGATGCGAGTTACGTGAATTTTGGTGAATATACTTATGGAAGCTGGTTAAGCAGTGGGTCTCCCTGATTGCAAGGTGCCAGCATATATCATAATGTCCAAGAGTGTTAAGCCGGATAGCCTTGGTCTTCATTTTTCCCTTAGGGATCACGTGGATGTCACAACTACTGAAGAAACCTCAGTCCCAGACACAGATTTCCTCAGGTTATTAAAGCTGAGGTTCTTGGAAACAAAACATAAAGGAGTGCTGAATGACCCGTCTCTGGAGCTCATGTTTTGCCCACCAAATTGATTCTCCCCAGGTATCCACTTTAAGCGGAATGGATTCTCACATTTACTCTGCCTTCCATGGAATAAGCTGTACTAGCAGGCAACCTCAATGGCTGTCATCTGTCAGCAGTTACTATGTACCATTAAAGCTAAAGGGAATGTTAATGAAAAATATTACAGCACGCTTTGTAAAAATCACAAGCCATTTTAATATTACCCCCTGCCAAGCCGAATGTAGTGGTTTGCCTAACCACAAAATTTCACCTCTCACATCTTCTCCCCTACTCTCCTTTCCCGATACCCAGCACCCAGCCAACTGGCAATAAGAAAGGCCATATTTAATTACTTAATGCAGAATTCAGTCACATTTTACCAGAGGTTATTCTGCAAGAGCCTTTTGTGTTTAGTCTTTCCGTGTGCTGAAAAGAGTGTGTTTTGAAGGTTGCAGACCATTCTCCCTGAGTCGATAGCTTTATGCGGACTCAGAAGCCTCATTGCGCTGTCTCACGAAGCTGTAGGAAAGCCAAAACAATGCTCTTCAATAAATAGGCTTTGTCTGCTGTGCTGGCAGCAACTGCTTCAGAAAGAGTGCACAGGCAATGTGCTAGTGTGTAATCCCCGTAGGCATGCAGCACTCCTGTGCACAGCTTCCAAATCTGTCATCTTTCTATTCTGCTCTGGCCAAATTCCTATTCTCCTTGGCTTGGGACATAAGACATAAGCTTCTTTTCCAGTCTCTGGGGCCCATGATCATTCTAGCCCTGAGAATATTCACTTTCAAGAGGAGGCATGCTGTGGGACTATCTCCCCGTGGTATAAGAAGTGAATTGCATCTCAGTGCCCATAAGGCATGTGCTAGTCAGCAGTTCTAAATGCAAAAAATAAAGGATCTTGGCTCAACCTGTAATCAATAAAGTAGACTCGGATTTTTCTGAGCTCTTTGTCATCTTAGTGTCCCCACTGTGACTGTCTTCAGAAGGATCTGAACCATCACGATATTGAGGAGAGCTAGAAACCCATTGGGGTTCATTGGCCTTCGTGGGTACACACAGTTAGTGTCCAAGCTGGGATCAGAGTGCATGCTTCCTGTTCTCCATTTGGCCAACCTCACTTGAGTTGTTTGGAAGGCTTTGGAGAGGAGGAAACCTTTGAGCTAGGTCCTGAGGGTAAATATCTATATGTTAAGGAAAAAAATCTGAGAAAAAATACAACCATGCACACGAAGGCAGACATGTGCCAAACGATGGCTTTCCAAGAACCTCAAGGAACCTAGGAGGGTAAATAAAACATGGAATGACTGAAAGGGGGTGTCCATTACAGAGCCTGCAGAAATCCTTGGCACCAGAGATGGAGGGACCGATAGGCACCACTAAGGAGTCTCTATCTCAAGAGTAATAGGGAGTTACTAACTGACATGATTAGATTTCAGTTTAGATAGATCATTACACAGTTTTGCTCACACAAAAACTATTGTCCTGGATATTGGAAACAAAAAATATCAAATGCAGAGAGCAGTTCTAGACATACACTAAGGTGGTAAGAGAAGAATTTGCTGAAGAAATTCAGAAACAGCACTTACCAGGCTAGATGGAAAGATAAGAGATACAAGAGCAATTCTTTAGAAATGTGGATTCAGATGGTGCCATAGTATTGGGCATTTATAATAAGCATTGAAATAATGTCTAGGAGGGCGCAAGTTTGAAGAACAGTTGAACAGATTTTTCTGGAGAAGAGGAATTCGTTTGGGTTTTGATGGATGAGAGGTAAGAATTGAAGGGGAAAATAAGTATTAAAAACAACTAATTGTGGGATATATAGAACTAAATTATTTGGTGAAAAGGACAAGCGATGCAGATGTTAGTGAGAAATGACTATGGGGAAAACTCTGGGTGGGGAGAAATAGTTGACCAGGACCCTGGATGCCAGATTGATGGCATCACAGCTTTAGGGAGTTACCCCCTGTCAATGTTCAAGGTCAAGGCTCAAGGAGCCCAGCTAGTATCATCAGATGGCTTGAGCAAAGATATTTTGTCACAGCCAGTTATATGTCACAAGCAACTGAAACTGATATTGGCTGATTTGATCAAGAAAGGATTATTTTGAAAGCCTATCAGGTATCTCACAGATTTGCTCAGAATTCTGAAGCAATAGGTACTGAAAATGAATAGGAATAAAGTGAGAATATTTGGCCGTACCATAGCCAAGGTAACTGCAGACACAGTCCCCTGGGGAGATGCCCCCTCCATTGCTGAGCACAAGCTGTGGCTCATGCCCCCAGGGTTGTGGTCACCAGAGCCTGATGACATCACTGTGGCTGCTGCCAGGAAGGATACATCCCGCCCCGGATCCTGTTTCAAAACCAGACCTGGTGAGACCACTATGCCGAGCCAAGGTCACAGAGTCAAACATGGAAAGGGATTCAGACATGAGGCAACACCAAAAGAAGTTATATCCGCCACAATTTTTTGTTGTGATTTGTGTTGCT
The DNA here is from genome assembly GCF_029215605.1 of Mirounga angustirostris. Taxonomy (NCBI): domain Eukaryota; kingdom Metazoa; phylum Chordata; class Mammalia; order Carnivora; family Phocidae; genus Mirounga; species Mirounga angustirostris. The sequence continues at coordinate 169,456,885 of NW_026991710.1, forward strand.
GTTGGGGCACACCTTCTTGCATTTTTCCTATTGATTTCTCGGGAACTACTGATAAGGTCTCTGGAAATGTTCTAAGTTCCTTTTAAGTCATCTCCAAGAAAACTTTACCCCAGTCTCTATAGCAATGTTGAAACACCACCTGAGCCCCCCGAGATTCTCATTTCTCCTTGACTGGAACACCTACAGATGGGAGGAGTCCAGAGTTCTTCTTTCAAGTGTTTGTTTTTAACTGAGATGATAAAATTCATGCAACATAAGAATCACCTTTTTATTTTAGTCATTTTTGCTCTATAATTCAGTGGTTTTTAATATATTCACAGTGTTAATAGAACCATCACCACCATCTTATTCCAGAATATTTTCAGGATGCCAAAAAGAAACTATACACGTTATCCAGTTGCTCTCTATTCTCCTTCTGTCAGAGCCCTGACAACCACTAACCTAATTCGTCTCTATGGATTGCCTATTCTGGATATTTCATATGAATGGTATTATTAGGTATTTGTTAGTCAAGGGCCGGTCCTGAAGACAGGCTTTTCTTGGAAATGTACAGCGTTTGAACCATAGGCAGGTAAATTAACCCTTTCTTCCATGCCCGGTCACCCTCCAAGCCCTTGGCATAGGCTGTCTTACAGCAAAACTGTCATATCTTTCTGGGCATCTGTATTTGATATAGTATTTATATATCAGATACAGCAATAGTAGCAGTGTGAATATGCGTTACATTTGGAGGAGTCATCATGGAGTAGTGATAGACTTAAGAAGACAACTAATCCATCCTCTAAAGCCATTACATACATTTTCGTATCTTTATCCTATTGATCACTCATTTTTTCCTTAATTTATCTTACCTTGTGGTAAACTCTGTGCAGAACTATCCAGAATAGCAGTTGGTTGGTGGTTAGCTAAATCCCAGTCTTCCCCAGGCCATCCATTTTCCATTAGCACTATATCCTGAGGAGGTTTTACCTCAAACTCTCAATATACTTGATCATCATTATCGGTGTCATTACATGACTTATATGCACAGGTCATGCATCTTACCAAAAATGCCAATGTGACATCATATGACAATATGGCTATGATACAATTCTGTTTTAATACAGAACAAATCATTAGGAATTATGAAGGTATTTGACATCTCTTCCCAACAGAATCAGCCTTTGCCCAATGTACCAGATATTATTGTGGATAAACATTGTTACAATTGGCACATAATTCACATAATTCAGTGCCAAGTCAGTTGGGGACAAAGCCAGTCACCCTGTCTGGATTCCCAGGCTTGTGCTATTATATAACAGGGCTCAGTTCCTTCCTAGGGGCAGGACACAAGTGTTACTTCGGGCTGTAATTGTACCACAGTGTATGTCTTATTCTGAGGTACGGTTGGTATGAGTGTAGTCATAGTACATCAGTGTAAATTGCAAATGCCCTCAGAGGTTTTCCATAAGTATGAAGGTCCCCTTCCACAGTTTGGCTATTGTGGACATTGCTGCTATAAACATCGGGGTGCACATACCCCTTCAGATCCCTACATTTGTATCTTTGGGGTAAATACCCAGTAGTGCAATTGCTGGACGTATGGTAGCTCTATTTTCAACTTTTTGAGGAACCTCCATACTGTTTTCCAGAGTGGCTGCACCAGCTTGCATTCCCACCAACAGTGTAGGAGGGTTCTCCTTTCTCCACATCCTCGCCAACATCTGTTGTTTCCTGATTTGTTAATTTTAGCCATTCTGACTGGTGTGAGGTGGTATCTCATTGAGGTTTTGATTTGGATTTCCCTGATGCCGAGTGATATTGAGCATTTTTTCATGTGTCTGTTGGCCATTTGGATGTCTTCTTTGGAAAAATGTCTGTTCATGTCTTCTGCCCATTTCTTGATTGGATCATTTGTTCTTTGGGTGTTGAGTTTAAGAAGTTCTTTATAGATTTTGGATACTAGCCCTTTATCTGATATGTCATTTGCAAATATCTTCTCCCATTCTGTCGGCTGTCTTTTGTTTTGAGCCAAGATGTCCAATGACAGATGAATGGATAAAGAAGATGTAGTATATATACAATGGAATATTATGCAGCCATCAAAAGGAATGAAATCTTGCCATTTGCAACGATGTGGATGGAATTGGAGGGTCTTATGCTGAGCGAAATAAGTCAATCAGAGAAAGACATGTATCATATGACCTCACTGATATGAGGAATTCTTAATCTCAGGAAACAGACTGAGGGTTGCTGGAGTGGTGGGGGGTGGGAGGGTTGGGGTGGCTGGGTGATAGACATTGGGGAGGGTATGTTCTATGGTGAGCTCTGTGAATCGTGCAAGACTGTTGAATCACAGATCTGTACTTCTGAAACAAATAATATAATATATGTTTAAAAAAAAAAGAAGAAGAAGATAGCAGGAGGGGAAGAGTGAAGCCGGGGAAATCGGAGGGGGAGACGAACCATGAGAGACGATGGACTCTGAAAAACAAACTGAGGGTTCTAGAGGGGAGGGAGGTGGGGGCATGGGTTAACCTGGTGATGGGTATTAAAGAGGGCACATTCTGCATGGCAGCACTGGGTGTTATGCACAAACAATGAATCATGGAACACTACATCAAAAACTAATGATGTAATGTATGGTGACTAACATAACAATAAAAAATTAAAAAAACAGGGCGCCTGGGTGGCTCAGTCGTTAAGCGTCTGCCTTCGGCTCAGGTCATGATCCCAGGGTCCTGGGGTCGGGCCCCGCATCGGGCTCTTTGTTCAGCAGGGAGCCTGCTTCTCCCTCTCCCACTCTGCCTGCTTGTGCTGTCTCTCTCTGTCAAATAAATAAATAAAATAAAATCTTTAAAAAAAAAAATTAAAAAACAAACAAACAAACATGGGGGAAAAAAAAGTATGAAGATCCCCAAGAGTCCTATAGTCAGGCCCCCTGGGTCTTAGCAGCCAAGTAGAGGAGGCATGGCCTCATGGCTCCCTCAGTCTCCATCTTTATTAACATAGTCAAGAGGTGCTATTGAGTTGGGATACAATCCCTTTCCCAACACTGAGGCCTAAGAGTATGTAACATTAGTCCTTGAATCTGTCAGACCCACTTCACTAAAGCCGCATGGGATTTCCAGACTTATTCCCATTCTTTGCCTCCTCCTAGAAAAGAATTTCCTCTAACCAGTCAATAAATCTTTGTCTCTGAACTGCACTCCTCATTAAAAGCAAATTTAGCTTGTCTCAGGTGCCTGGGTGGCTCAGTTGGTTAAGCGACTGCCTTCGGCTCAGGTCATGATCCAGGGTCCTGGGATCGAGTCCCACATCGGGCTCCCAGCTCAGTGGGGAGCCTGCTTCTCCCTCTGACCCTCTCCTCTCTCATGCTGTTTCTCTCTCGCTCGCTCTCTAATAAATAAATAAATAAATAAAATCTTTAAAAAAAAAATTTAGCTTGTCTCATGATGCTTAGATTGGCACCTAAATCTCTTAAGCTCTTCTCTGTCTTGTGGTCCAATGTCATTTAATCTGTCACTGATGCTGTTGCCATTATGTACTAATGAAGCACAGTTAGGATACATGTTCTATACCCCTAAATGCTGAGTTTCTCACCCTAGGTTTAGATGGGGGGTAGTCACACCTCAATGAAATTTAGTCTGAGTATGCCATGAGGCCCCCTAGAGCCTTTCTCATCCCAGTTCAGGGAGGCTTACCTCGGGAATTCATACCTACCAGGTGAAGCCTGCTGCTTTATTTCCATCAGGAACCCATTATTCCTTTCTCTTCTGGCTAATAGCTTTTCATTTACAGAAACAAAGGTGCTATATATTTGTTAACAGCATGGCCATACATGCAGCTGCTATATTGTTTTCCATTATAAGCGGGGACTTTTCTAAGTATTTGATCATCAAGGTTTATATTTAAAAATTATCAGTCTGACAGGAGTTGTACACCGCACAGTCTGATGGCCAGTGGGGAGTAGTTCCTGGAAATTCCTTCCCAAATGATGCCCTTTGTAGTATATGTAACCTGAAAAATGAGTCCAAAGATACTGGCACTTTGCCAGCATTCTATGCAGTCATTAACAATAGGTCCAATGCATCATCATGTCAAATAACCCAGGTATCTCCCAAAGCGATGCCACACAGGTTTGCAGGCTTCCGTTCAACCTTGTCAGTTCCCAGAAGCAGGAATATCCTGGAAAATGTATGGCTTCACCTTTTTGAGCTTCTTAAATGTGCTAAGAGACAGTATCATTCCTTTATTCTGAGCCTCTCTTTAGGCACCGAGGTAATATAGCATTTCCCTCTTTGTGTAAGCCATCTATTCATTCCTCTACCCTCTGCTATTATTTCTCCTTCTCTTTCTCCAGTTATCATTGTTTTTAATCTAAACTTCCCCACTTTTTTGAAAGGAATACATGTTCAGTTGCTGTGTTGGTCCACATTGCTGGCAGTGATGGGAGACTAGCAGCCTCCTCCTCACCCACTCCCAGTACATAAGGCAGGGTTACATATGTCCAGAACGAGTGAGCACTCTCAGACATTAGAATAAATTTGCATTCACCATCAATGCCAATGTTGCCAGATGGCACAATTAATACCAACAGGCCCCTTGGGAATTTTGGCATAAAGGTTTAAAAGTATGCTTACACTTTCTTGCTTAGGAATCATCCCTGTTTTGGGCACCTGTGGTTGTGGCCCTGATCCTAGGACCACCATAACAGGTAGGTAAAAAGAAATTTGAGGTGATTTGGGGAAAAACCATACATCTGCACTGCATCTTCTCCCAATCTTCTTCTCCACATTAACCAGAAAAGTAGGGGAATCAGTTGAGTAGAAAACTTTTCTCCGCATGCTCATGTTGAGAGTGAGCCCACACTCATGAAAACATGTAAACCAGAACCTCGTTCTTTTATCGCCTCTCATTTTTAGCAAAAATGTTTCAATTACCCATTACAATTCTCTATAAAACCACTTACTCTGAGGATGACATGCAACATAATGTGTAAATATGATACGTTATCCTATTTGGCCATTTTTGAACACCAGGGGCTATAAAACTTGTGTTTCTTGGTTTGAAGAAATGTAACTTGGCAGTCTAAATTGGTACAGTACCTTCAGTTCCAGGTTTTTTGTTTTTGTTTTTTTTTTAGCATTTTGAGCATTTGTGTTATGGACTGAATTATATCCCCACCCAAGTTCATATGTTGAATTCCTAATCCCCCAACTATATTTCGAGAAAGGACCTTTGAGGGGATAATTAAAGCTAAATGAGGTTATATGGGGTTCTAATCTGATGGGACTGGTGTCCTTATAAGAAAAGAAACAAAAGATCTCTCTCTCTCTCTCTCTCTCTCTGCATGCACAAAGAGAAAAAGCCATGTGAGGACACAACAAGAAGGCAGGTTTCTGCAAGCCAGAAAGAAAACTTTCACCAGAAACCAACCCTGCTGGCACCTTGAACTTATACTTCCAGCTTCCAGAATGGTGACAAAACTGGATGTTGTTAAAGCTACCCAGTCTGAGGTATTTTGTTATGTCAGCCCCAGCTGACTAATACAATTTGCATCTATCACTGGGTATGCAAAATCTAGTCCAGAACAAATGTCTATTTACTGTCGGGATCCATTTCTAAACTACTAGTGTTGTCCGTATTGCTCCAGTGACATCTATGTGCCAGCCATGTGTAGGGCCTCTGCCCTGGGGAATCTGCCCCACAGTCGCCTTCAATTTCTGTCTTTCTTGTTAGTATTTGGGCCTTACTTAGAAGGTGCAGGAGGCGTATATCAATGATCAGCCCATCTCAATATTGCTGAAGCTCCTCCATTTCCACTCATTCCATGGACCCATGTGACCACCTTAAGTGAGTGCAGCAGGATATCAATTTACTGGTTCCAGTATCCTTCCAATCCTGGAAGGGGATCCTTCTGATGGGCATCCACAGGTTCTGCTCTAATGTGTCTCTCAAATTCCCAAAGTGGTTCACATCAGGCCTGTGACCATATAGGCACACCCATCTGCTTGACCATATGGCCAGATCATTGGCCATTACTAGTAAGTCTGTATGCACGCAAACATTAGGACTTTTATTGTTCAATTCTCCCATCACTGCAAGGAAAACAACATGCCATCCAGACCATTGAGTTGGTTTGTTCTTGCCTTCCTCAATCAGAATTTTTCTATCATCCAGTTGTAGTGTGGTAGTCTTTTGAATAGGATGCTGTCCATAACCAAGTAGTTTTTTATTGGTCAATTAAGAGTTGTTAATAGGGCACAGCCCATGTGATAATAGGATCTGGAAGCTCCTCAGGTGATTCCAAAGTCAATCCTAGAGGAAAAAAAAGCTGCCTACTCATGAATACTCCTGGGTACCACCTCGCAATCTTTCAGTTGCATATTCCTATATAAACCATTTACATTTTATTATGCAACTCTTCTTGGCACTGCTTTCCTTATTAGAGCATTTTTTGGACATTACCCAAGACATTATGGGTATTTTAGATTTCAAGATTATTTTATGGCCTTCAGTCATCTGGGCAGTTTCAATTAAGGCCCGATAATGAACCACTGTCTCTCAAACAGCATGTACCCTACTGTCACATGTGAAAATTTCCTTGTCCAAAATCCTAGTGGTCACTGCTGGGCAGCACTCATAGACTTTTGCCATAAGCTCTGGTCAGCATAAGTGCAAGTCGAAGAATCTTCCAAACTAATTTGAGTGTGGATAATAAGGGCCCAAAGGAATTCATTGAACCACCACTCTTTGCAGTTCTGATATAGCCTGCTGTTATTCCATTCCCCATTCAAATCATGGTCTCCTTTCACGTAGTTTTATGGATAGGAGGCTGCAAATTCCCACATGTCCTCTCCAGTCCAAACAACCCAACCAGGACTGTGCTTCTTGCTTAGTTCCAGGGGTAGACAATGACAGCAGTTTATTTCTGGTTGCCTGTGGAATTCCTGTCATGGATGTCTTCTGCCCAGGTTATTCTAATAATTACACCATTTAAACAGGCCCTTGCTTCTTTGCTAAGTTTTCAACTGGCCTCTGTAAGTCATGTGTGCCATCACTTGATTCAAGTCAGTTTTCACTTGTTCTTCTGTTTTCGATAGTATGATATCATCAAAATATAGTGTTCTCTCACAGTGGGGACCTGGAGTAAATTCCTTCTAAATCAAATTTTTTACATTCATTCTAAACCAAATGATGATAGAAGTTGGTGAATTCAAATAGTCCTCTAGTAATATAACAAACTGTAAATCAAGAGCCTTTCCCCATGAAAGCAAACTATAGTTGGCTCTTTTCCAGGATCAGGATTGAGAAAATAGCATTTGAGGGCACCTGGGTGGCTCAGTCGTTAAGCGTCTGCCTTCAGCTCAGGTCATGATCCCAGGGTCCTGGGATCGAGCCCCACATCGGGCTCTCTGCTCGGCCGGGAGCCTGCTTCTCCCTCTCCCACTCCCCCTGCTTGTGTTCCTGCTCTCGCTCTCTCTCTCTCTCTGTCAAATAAATAAAATAAAATCTTTTAAAAAAAAGAGAAAATAGCATTTGTAAGAGTGAGTACAGTCTCTTAGATTTTGGTGGGGTTTGTGCTGTTGAAATCATCTCATGGGCTGCCGATGCTCTAGGCAGTATGACTTTATTCAAGCCTTGGTAAGTCTCCATGAGCCACCTGCCTTTTCCATGGGCCACACAGTGCAGTTGTACTGAAGATGGGCTGGTACTGGCACTCCAATTTCTAACATGTCATTAATTAAAGTGGTAATCCCTTTTGCCCACAAGTCATGCAATACTGTTTCAAATTAACAACCAAGTGGACTCAGGCAATTCTATGGCTTCCCATTTAGTATGTCAAATTAATACTGGCCAAAGTATTACAATACCAAGTAGCGGAGGTGTTCACCACTCAGATATAATATCCATCCAATAATACATTCAGATAAATGAGACACATTTACTTCATATAAATTCTGTTCAAATATTCCAGTTTTCATCCAAACTTTTACCTAAATCCCATCAACCTTTGTCTCCCTATAACCTCTCAATCTAATTGTAGTCCACATTAAGACTTCGCCAATGGCCTGGAGTTTTGTCAAGGAGACCCAGAAAGCTTTCTTCTCTACCCCGTTGGCCACTTTATCTGTACATGTGCATGTGACTTTGGGTCCCCAGCGAGGAGTTGCACCAGTAGACTTTAGTTCCTTCATCAGTCTCTGTCCTGATTAATTTGCCAGACCATTGACATAGAGGTTAGGTTTGTCATTGTCATTTTGTCATCCAACTTTTTACCTTCCCCCCCATATAGGATAAATAGAGTAGATTTAATTAGGGATCTTCAGTTTTAGGAGACCATCAGGGGCTCCCATCAGCTCACCCAACCTCTGACAGTGTTACGTTAAGACCTTTTCATTGACTACACTGATATCTACATATGTATACCATTCCTTAATTACAATTTAAAGTCTTTTCATTGCACTGCCCAAGTCCTTTGATACCACTTTGTTTTTCCCCATTCTCTTGTGAACTACTCTAATTTTTATAACCTCTGTAATACCCATAAGGAGAAGCTGAGAGAAAACTGATAGGGCTTCTGGGGTCATTGATTGATTTTTCAGCATAAAGGTACAATGAGATACCCACGCAAAAGGGGTCCCTTAATGACAGCATTTACAATAACCTTTGTAAGAGGCATATTAGGTGGATGAACATTCCAATCCAGCATGACTTGTATATGCCAAATATCAGCCACTTCATTTGGGAAGTTCCTCCTGACATTAAAAGAACAAAGGACTAGTGCCCTTCTCAGGGTAAACAAACTGCATCAGCTTTGATCCAGTCCACCAAGCTAGCTGTCACTTAAGGAACATCAGTTGTATGTTTGGATCACGATGATCCATAGTAAGCTGCAGTACTTGCATTAATTAATCCAAAAATACTTCTCCATTCTGCTGCATTGAAAACCATGAAGACTCCTCCTAAGTGAGTCACTCTTATAATCCATTTGCATAATCCTCAGAAGCTGGTAATAGCAATCCACAAAATAAGACAACTCCATCACACTATACCCCTTGGTTTGAGTGTTCTTGTGGTCCCACCACCGAGACTACATTTTGGTGTTCAGATTATAGAAGTGCTGTCTGTTGTTCCAGCCTAATTTTTCTCTTTGGTAGTAGCCCTGAGGCTAGTGGTCACAGCTTAGACTGGCTACAGTCTGAGGCTGACACACACTGTGCCAGGATCTGCCCCAACACTCTTCCTTACTTTAATTTTAACTATTACAGATAAAAATAAGACATTGTATATTGAGCATGATTTTCATTATTTTGCATTCCCTTATATATCTAGTGTACAATTTCTTGGGGTTGTGTCTATCATTTTAAATCTCATTGGTAATTTTTACTAATGTAGCTGATTGCTGTGTAGCTGCTGTCTTACCATGGGTAACTCAGTGGCCATCAGACATAAAAGTGGGTCGTCTCTCATCCCATCATTTTTTCATTTTTCCAAACAGTACTTTTCCCATGTTTTAGTAAGTCAGAGTCATGCTACTGAATCCCACTTGTGATACCAACTGTGCTATAGAAACTAAGACCACCCTCACGTTCAGTAATTTGCTAGAAGGACTCACAAGACTCAGAGCTGTTATACTCACTGTTTGAGTTTATTATAAGAGAAAAGTCTAAGAGAAACCTGGCAAAAGATTCCAGGTGTCTTCTTGCAGTGGTCACACAGACATGCTTAATCTTCCCAGCAATGATGTGAAGTGTTACCAACATGTGAGAAGTGTTGTCAACCAGTAAACCTCACTTGAGCAGTGATGCCCAGTGTATATACTGGGGGTCAGTTAGGTTGGCATACATCCACCTTCCATGACTGAACTTAGCTATTCAGATTCCAGACCCCTAAGCCAAAATAGGCATTCATCAGAAATCACATTTGGCAGCATGAACTATCTGATCACATGGATACCATGTATCCCAAGGCCTCAGGCATACAAAAAACAAGCATTCACCATAAATCACATTTGTTAGTATAAACTATCTCACCAAACTGGTACAACATAGCCCAAAGCCTCAGACATTCAAACACATTCTTATCAGGCAGAATATTCCAAGGGCTAAAGCTTGTCTCCTAGGAGTCAACTAAGGTTTAGTCCTAAAGACAGACCTTTTTTTGGGAATGTGCAGGGAATGGCCCATGTTGATAGCCTTTTACTACACACCTTCAATTCCTAGTTTTTGGACAATTTTCTTTTCTTTTTTTTTTTTTATAATGAAAGGGTGTTGGGTTTTGTGAAATGTTTTTCTGCACCAATGAAAGGATAATGTGCTTCCCCTCCCCATTATATTAATAGGATGGATTACAGTCATTGATTTTCATATGTTGAGATATCTTACATTCCTGAGATAAATCCCATTTGTCATGGTGTATTTATTTTAATATGATGCTGGACTTGGTTTTCTAGTATTTTGTTGAAGTTTTTGGATGTATATTTATCAGGCATATAGGTCTGTAGTTTTCTTATGATGTTAGTGTATGGCTTTAGTATCAGGTTCATACTGGTCTCATAGAAAGAGTTAGGAAGTATTCCCTCCTCTTCTATTTTTTTGGAAGAATTTGAGAAATACTGGTATTAATTCTTTTTAAAGATTTGGTAGAATTTACCAGTAAGCCATCTGGCCCTAGGATTTTCTTTGTGACATTTTTTGATCATCGAATCAATCTTTTTCCTTGTTATAAGTTTATTCTTGTTTTCTGTTTCTTCTTGAGTCAATTTTGGTTGTTTGTGCTTTTCTAGGACTTCACTTTTTTTCTTTCTTTTTTGGATACAATTGTTCAAGTATTCTCTTAAAATTATTTTTATTTATGTAAGATCATTCATAATATCCCCGCTTTTATTCCTGATTTTAGTAATTTGAGTCTTCTTTTTTCCTTGGTCATTGTACTTAGAGTTTTGTCAATTTTGTTGATCTCAAAAAAACCCCACAACTTTTATTTTATTTATTCTTCTTAGTTTTTCTGCTCTCTATTTCAGTTACTTCCATTCTAATCTTTATTATTCTTTTCTTTCTCTTTGCTTTGGTAAATAAATTTCTTCTTTTTCTAATTTCAGAAGGTGAAACTTTAGATTCTTAATCTGTAGTCTTTTTCTTTTTAAATGTAGGTGTTTATAGCTATAAATTTCCCCCTAAGAACTGATTTTTCTACATTCCCTAAGTTTTGGTATGTGATATTTTTGTTTTCATTTATTTTAGAGTATTTTCTAATTTATCTTGTCATTTCTTCTTTGATTCACTGGTTATTTAAAATTGAATTGCTTAATTTCCATATACTCATGAATTTTCCAGATTTCTTTTGGCTATGGATTTCTAATTTCATCCTACTGGGATCAGAGAGGATACATTGCATGATTTAATCTTTTCAAATTTATTGAGACTTGTTTTATGATGTAGTCTATAGTTTATCCTGGGAAATGCTCTATATGTACTCAAGAAGAATATGTATCTTCTATTGTTGAGGGAAGTATTCTACAACTACATCTATTAGATCTAGCTGGTTTATAGTATTATTCTAGTCTTCAGTTTCCTTGCTTATCTTCTGTCTAGTTGTTCTGTTCATTATTGAAAGTGGGGTATTGAAATTTCCGCCTGTTGTTGTTAAACTACTTATTTCTCCCCTCAATTGTGTTATTTGATTCACATATTTTTGGGCTTTGTTGTTAGGTACATATACATTTAAAATTGTTATATCTTCATATAACTTCTTTATTAATATCTTCTTTTTTGGCCTTTTAATCATTATATATATAAAGCCATCAATATAGATTTATACTTGTTGTTTCATGCAGTTGTCTTTTAAATCATATACACATAAAAGGAATTATATCCCCAAAACATATTAATTCTAACTTTTATTTTTGCCTATGTTGTTACTTTCCTGTTGTTCTTTCTTTCTTTGTATGAATTAAAGTTACTGTCTAGTGTTCTTTCATTTCAGTTTGAAGTATTTTCTTTTGTATCTCTTGTAGAACAAGTCTACTAGAAATAAATTGTTAGTTTGTTTTTATCTGCAAGTATTTTAATTTTCCTTCTTGTTTGCAGAATATCTTTGCTAGATATAGAGTGCTGGGAGATGAGCTCAGGGTAAAATAAAATGCCACAAAGCTCTCTTACAGTGATTCAGCTATTTTTTCTTGATTAAGGATTTCTCTTGTTTCAAAATTTTGGCTAGTTTCCGTAGTTCAAAAAAAGTTGATTATGGCAGCTTTGCCAATATATTTGTTGCTTTTGTGGAGGGAGAGATTTTTAGAGTTTCTTATTCTACCATTTTTGCTGATATCATTCTTTTTTTCTGCTCTGAGAGACATTTCTCCAAAGGGTGAATGATTCTTTTAATTTCATTTGAAAACTTACCTTCCACCTGGGTTATGGAAGATAATCAGGACTGAGCTAAGTGGAGTTTGGCCAACTCAGGGCTTGTAGGGTATAGAAGGGTGCTAAAACATAATATGCAGCTGGCAAATCTGATCTGTTGACAGAGCCCAAGCCAGGTAAAGGCAGTGAGTTCAGCAGCCCACACAGAATAGTGTCAGAGGTCATACTGAACTTGGATATGGTTCATCTAAATATGGGGTCCAGTAATTGCAATATAAAGGGCATGCCAAGGCAGTGGAAAATTCCAGACGGTGGATAATAAGATTGATCTGGGTTACTTGGAAGTCATATGCAGGCAACTAAATAATGATATCAGAAGCTGACAGGATATGAGGCAAACTAAGATTTAGAGTGAGAAATAGGTCCACTTAAAAGTTTAAGATGAGGCCATGAAAAAAAAGAAGAGTAGTAATAATTTAGTTAATTCATCTACTTTTCAATCATTTTATTAATCAATTATCAATTAATTGAATAAAATCTATTTACGAAGCCTAAGCTACATCCTGCTCTAGGTATTATGGATATTATACTAAACACAGTAACCATAACCATATATTAATGATGCTTTCCGTCTGGTGGGGAAAGCATGTTTTAAACAAAGAAACATAAAATATAAAATTATAAATTGTAATAAATATAAAAGAATAAGTTACTATGAGAAAGAACCATAGGTGGGCCAAATTTGGCTTAGGAGTGGAAAATGCTTAAGGAAGAAGAAACTAATACTTAAAAAATGAAGAAAGTTTCACCTGGCAAAAAAGCAGAACATTCCAATCAGAAGGAATAGTATGCACTATTCTTATGTAGTTGCTGCTGCTGGGTGTGGGGGTATGCTTGATGGTTTATTAGATTGGGAAGAAAATGTAGCTGAGTTCTTGTCTTAGCTAAGTAAATCCTGTTAGCAAGTAATTATTTCAGCTAAGTAAATCATGTCAGTAAGTAAATAGGAGTCAAATTTGGGTAAATAATTAATATTGGGTATTAGGAAAGATATGTCATGACCCAAAGTCTTATGAATATTTAGGGATGAGTCTTAATACCTACAATTTGAAATCTCCTCAATGGCAAAGCCAATGCCAGTTTTAGTGTCCTTACCCTCATTTAAGAGCCCTGTGGTTCATTCCTGCCAATTCCATCAACCGTTCTTCTTAGGGACCATTCAAAGCCATTTTCACTCATCCCATTGTCTATATTGACTCTTCTTTCATGACTCTTAACAAATGTGTCGTGTATTTTCATCAAGAAAAAAAAAAAAAAGAAGAAAACTTGATCCACCTGGCATGAACCATCTCAAACACATACAAACTCCTTTTACAAACTAACATCACATTTCTTAACATTTTTCCTCTTTCTTCAAGATTCAAAGTATAAAGTAGGTCTCTTTCAATTCAGGACTACCTCTTCCATCATACTTTTAATGACATCCCCTTTCCTTACCTACAGTATGATAAAATCAGTTAACCCCTCATCTTTCACATGTAATACTCTCTTTTTTAACTCTAAATCTTTCCTTTCAACCTGAGAAGTTATCATCAAACTTTTATATTTAAAAAGAGTTCTGTCTCATCCTACCAACTGCCCTGTCTTTTTTCTTTCCTTCCTAATCAAATTTCAGTGATGTATTCTGATTATAAAAATATATAAATCTATGTTTAGTGTACACTACATAAAAAGACAAAAAAGATCACAAAGAAAAAAACTAAAATTACCCACAAGTTCTTTCTCCATTTATACTTTTATTCAAGGTTTTCTGAAATAGTAGACACTTGCTGTCATATCTGTGTTTCCAAAACAATATCTTAGTTATCATTTGGTGAACATCTACTAGGTGTCCAGTCTATGTAGAATCAGGGTGAAATATTTTTCTTGTTTTCTAATCTTCTTCTGGTCTTTCTGCATCTTGAAATTGACTTCTATGGCTAGACTCACCTCAGTGTCCATTCTAAGGGGCCCAGCATGGTTCAAGGGAAAAAGAATAACTTTGAGGAGATCTAGTTAGTGGTATAGGCAGCAATAAAGTTCTAATGACTACCCATGGAAGGCTTTGACCTAAATTATGACATTTACAGGGGTTGACCTTGATCACCTTCCTTTACCTTTTGATGTGTCTCCACCATTGCAGCCCCAGCCCCTCCCCAGAATCTGGATTTTCAGGCAGTGCAGATTCCATCTCCCCCAGCTGAGAGTATGACCCTGCTAACTGTGGTATAGGATTTTCTTTACCTCCTGAGTTCAGTCAACATATGCCTGTCCTCTAATTCAGTTCCTCAGCACTCTAAATGAACTTAGGAACATTTACCAAAAATAAAGAGAAAATACAGTGAATGTTTCTTACAGTATTTAATTTGATGCCTTCATCAGCTACCATAATAATCTAGCTCGATAATTTGTTCATGTCTTTGGAAGTTCACCTCCCCCCCCACACACACAAATTCTAATGAAGGAAAATTCTATCTGGAAATTTCTTATCAATGACATTCTTATAAGATGGGTTTCTGTCATAGGTCTTGAGGCAACTAATTAATAATTAAGAAGAAATGAAACATTTTAAAATCTGCTCTTAACTATCACTCTATTGCCAAGAACAGCATTTCATGTGGACTGAGAATGTTTGGACAGGCTCAGCAAGGGTTTGTGAGTGGGTACAATCAATCCCAGATCCATCCCATCACCTGAATGTAGCTCTGATTGCCATATCTACGAAACTTCTGCTGTCTCCTCACTTAATTAGGGCAGCAGTGGGTGGACAGGAATGTAGGCACTTCAGGAATGCCCATCCTTCTAAAGACAGTTCATCCTACTCCCTTTCCAGGAGTCAGTGGATAAGCCATTTCTGTCAACAAAATAAGCCAAGTCCAGGTAGCCAATCCAAAGAAAGGGATGTCTTTCAGATGAATGATGGATCCATAAGTTGAAAAAAAAAAAAAAATCCAGGGCAAGTGACTCTTAGAGTAGGGATTACTGCCAGCAAATTTTGTACCAGGCAGCAGGAACTCAGCCACTATGTTGTGGTCTGGACCAGATTCTAGGTGTAAAAGGTGACTGATAAGGATATTGTAGGTCCTCAGTCTAAAGGCAGCTGAGGCGGTAAGAAAATCAGAAGTGTGTGCCATGGAGAGATAGATGTGTTCAAAATGCCCATACAATCAAACCCAATTAAATCAGAAATATTTACTGGGCCTATAGGGTAGGAGAAATAGACTGGGGGTAAAAGAAGGATATTATGGAGTCTTTATCCTTTAGATGATATTAGTCAATTTAGAAGGGCAAGATATAAAGAGCCAAAAATGTTAAATAACAATGTGAAAATCTCATTCATTAAGGCAAAGTGCTAAGATATGTTAAAAACTAGGACATGGTTAAATGGTTTGGTTTTGAATCAAAATGAATTTTCAGACTGAACCTTTAATTTCTTTGTAAAAATTATTACTAATATTAACTAGGAGAAATGATAAATTGATTATGAAAGTGCTTTTGGTTCATGCTACTGGGTAACATGCCATGCATTTAAAATCAGATCTTGGAATGCCTGCAACAACCCTTCCTAATTCCTCCTTCTTGGAATTACTTTTATTCAGAGTTTTTCTGAAATAGGTCACAGTGAGAACTTCTTATCTATCTGACCATTTCCCAGGGCTGGCTACAGACAGGTGGCACCTGGGCTTTGACAGCCTGGCTTAGCAAGGATGTTTCCTGCCAAGCTTACTGCAAGGCTCACTTTGGTTGTGTCTCCATGACAACACCCCAGTCTGGGGGATACTCCATCAATTACCCAGTTGCTATATTTCCATAATGCTCAGTGCCTTATGTGAATAGCTTTCCCACTTGTTTGATTGCAATGACCTTATATAAGCTTACACATAGTCCTTATTTTTGTGGTAAATGGGTTTGTACCATATCATGCCCATAGAATAGTTTTGTTCACCAGTGAACTAGTTCTATTAGCTGTGAACATACCACTTCTGTGGGAATTAAATAGCCACTGTTCTTTTTTATTTTAGAGAGAGAGAGAACATGTGTGTGTGCACATGGGCAGGAGTTGGCGGGGGATAGGGGAGGAGGCAGAGAGAGAGGGAGAGAAAATCCCAAGCAGGGCCACACAGGAGCCCCAAATGGCCACTGTTCTGATGGACAGCTTAGCAAGTAGGGTTTTTCTTCTTCTTTACTTTCATTCTTCCTTCCTTTTCTCAAGTTTCTAAAAAGAAATTGAGCTAATGGCCATGTAACTACTTATTAACGTGTCAAGTTCTCAGCTATACAACTAAACTGTAGTAAACACACATGGGCAATGCATATGGAGGAAGCACCTAATTTCCTTCCCATTTTCTTCTCCATATATACCTATGATAAAATATCCTGTTTTGTGAATATTGCATTTTAATGAATTTTAATATGCAGAATCCTTTTTGAGAGTTTTTTAAATCATTCTTTTAATTACTGAGATCAGCTTGAAGCAAAGGACTTGAAAAGCTTTGCCAAAGAGGAAAAAATAGTGTTCTAGAAAAAGTCAAAGTAAAGTGTTTTGACTTTATTTTTCTTCTGTTAAACTCACGGCAGTATTATGCTAGCAATTACCATCTTTCAAGTCAAAACTTTAAGAATCACTAAATATCAGCTAATCAATGGCATTGTGCAATTCATTAAGAAAGATTTAAAACCCAAGTGCAAGAGGAAAAAAATTTCAAGTGGTTCTGATAAGCTCCCAAAGATCAGTTCTTATTTGAAAAATTTGATGGAATCAGAGTAGAATGGAATGTCGTCATTAACCAGGGCCATTTCTTCACCTAAATCATTTTTCCAATATTGAACTTGAATAAAACTAATTCAGTTTGAAGAGGTCACTTTCTGATCTCTCCAATGAGACATTTTACAGGTCTGCATGAAACTCTCTTTCTTAGAATCAAAAATAGGGAGGTTTAAATTCCCAAATACTAAATTTAGGGTCAGAAAACACATTTTTTTAAACAACACTTATTGGGGCACCTGGGTGGTGCAGTCGGTTAAGTGCCCGACTCTTGATTTAGGCTCAAGTCATGATCTCATGAGATTGAGCCCTACTTCGAGCCCCTTGTTGGGCTCCATGTTGGGTGTGGAGAGTCTCTCTCCCTCTCCCTCTGCCCTTCCCCTCACTCCCTCTCTAAAATAAAAATAAATAAAAACAAAATAAAATAATAAAATAAACATTTGTCATCATGTTAGAATGGACAGGCAATGGGGCTCTTGCTTCATTACAGTGCTGTCTTCATTGACATGCATGCCTTTATGTAAGAACATGTTTAAAATGGGACCAGTTAACTCACCAGGAAATTTTTGTCAATCAATCCTAATAGAGAACATTTCCCTGAAGATGTACTATTCACTTTGTCCTTGAAGCAAGAAAACAAATGAGAATCCAGAGATGCATAATTGATTGTTTTATTATTAAGTTTGAGGAAAAAAACTGTGAGTCATGCTCTCACAATGTTTATGTAATTTTCTGACTTCATGATAGTTTCCCTGAAAGGCAAATGCTCAGGATAATAGATCATCAGCCCTCTCTTGTTTTGTATGATTGTGACTAACTTCTACCCCCTTCTCCTCCACTGCCCTAAGTTGTGAATTTGGAAGTTATTTTGAGTATTGCCTCAATCAAAGTGATCAGTATGTGCTGTCTTTAAGTGGTTTTCATAATTTAACAATTATTTTTTTAATTAAGTTAACAATTAGCATTCAGAGACTTATCCAAACTCTGCCATACACTAGCCATGTGACCTTATAAAATCACCCATCTTCCCTGGGCTTCATTAATGCTCATCTACAATATTAGGTGGGTGACCATGACAATAATGCAGGAGCAATGTACCTCAAGGAATGACTCCCAAAAGGCAATTTGAAAATACAAATGGTGGTAACATAGGGCAGAGTTGTGGGAAAATCTGAGATTAGGTGGGAAAAGATCAACACCGGGATAAGGGGAAATCCAGAGGCTTTTGGAACAGACAAAAGTGTTAGGACTTTGCAGATCCCTTTGTGTGTAGTTTCAAACCCTGTGAGTTCCAAGTATGGAGATCCAAGTGTGTAGTAGCTCTGTGAACAAAATCCTAAACAAGCCCTGAGTCAGGATCCAAGTAACTATGAAAAGTCCAGGAAAGGTCAGGGACTAAGAGGTGGTTTATACAGCAAGGACATTGCTGCTTTAGATATCACTCTGGCCTTTACCTACAGGATAGAAAGGAGGGGGGAATTTGGAAGGAGAATGGGAAACCACTCTAGAACTGATCTGGGGGCCACCCTGAGGCACCGAACTCAGTTCTATGCCTCAGTGCACAAAACATCACAGGGAGGGGGCTGTGGTTTATGTTCACCAAGAACCCTGATATAGAAAGCACTGGGGTTGGTGGCAGTGGGTGGGAATCAGAATTTAGGAGATCAGGAAGCAGAAACTGGGCTCTTGGGTGAGATTTAATAAATGGGAGAGGTCCCTGTGAGTGACTGGGCAGGCATTTAGTCATCCAGATGAGGATGGCCTAGAAACGGAAATTAAAGACAAACATCAAAGTTTGGATGTCCAGTATAGTGAGGCAGTCATCTCAGTTTTGCAAACATTTGCTGCCTGAAGATCTGTTTGGTGCCAGGCACTGTGAACACAGAAATAAAGACAGGGACAGTATTTTTAGGCTCAAAATCCAGTCCGATTGAGAATTCGCCAACATGTACAGAGCAGAATTAGGGCTAAGAGTGCCTGGCTATGCTGCCCTCTCTACCTGATGCTGAACCCCAAGTGTGAAATAATATACCATTTTATCCAGGACTGAATGCAGGCAGGAGAAAAAAATGGAGAGAGAAACTGTTATTATGGTCACCAAAGTTTGCATTTCCGTAACTCAAGAAGTATATGAATCAATTGTACCATGAAGCAATTTCTTGTTGCTTCCTTGGCATTCATTCCTACTTCCAACTTTCCCAAACCTCTTCCTTTTTTTTTTTTTACTGTTGTTGTTGCTGTTGTTGGTCCACATGATCACAAGGAATCCAGCTCTCCTGCCAGTTCCATGGGTAAGGGTAAAACCCATAACCTAGGCTAAGCCATTCATGAACTCTACCCACTTGGTCATAGTGACTAGTTCAGGTGGGCAAGTGATCTAAGCTGGTCTAGTTAATGTGAACTGGAGGATTTCACTGAGAATGCTGAGATGAAAAATTCTTTTCCTCCTGAATGTCAACGAGAAGGCAAGCAACTGCAGAGGTGCTGGCAGCCACCTTGGGAGCACAAGGAGAGTGCCAATGTGAAAACAGAACTGACTCCCAGGGAGAAAAGTTGAAAACTGGAAAGGAGGAAAACCATGTGGTGTCCAGACCATCCCTGGGAAGGCCAGCTGGTGAGCCTCTGCTGGCTCCACCCCCACACTTTTTTTTTTCTTTTTCCTTAAGCAAATTTGGATTGAACTTTCTTTTATTTGAAACCAATCACATTTTTTTAAAGATTTTATTTATTTATTTGAGAGAGAGAATGAGATAGAGAGAGCATGAGAGGGGGGAGGGTCAGAGGGAGAAGCAGACTCCCCGCCGAGCAGGGAGCCCCATGCGGGACTCGATCCAGGGACTCCAGGATCATGACCTGAGCCGAAGGCAGTCGCTTAACCAACTGAGCCACCCAGGCGCCCACCAATCACATTTTAAAAAAATGTTTTATTTATTTATTCATGAGAGTCAGAGAGACAGAGAGGCAGAGGCAGAGGGAGAAGCAGGCTCCCCACATAGCAGGGAGCCCGATGCGGAACTCGATCCCAGGGCCCTGGGATCATGACCTGAGCCGAAGGCAGACGCTTAACCATCTGAAACACCCAGGCACCCCCAATGACATTTTTTTAAAGATTTTATTTATTTACTTATTTGAGAGAGAGCATGAGAGGGTATAGAGTCAGAGGGAAAAGCAGAGTCCCCACTGAGCAGGGAGCCTGATGCGGGAATCAATCCTAGGATTCCAGCGTCATGACCTGAGTTGAAAGCAGTCGCTTAACTGACTGAACCACCCAGGCACCCGAAACCAAAGACATTTTTAATGATGAAACATCTATTCTCTTTAACCTGAGCACCAGGCTCCCTGGTCTGCCATTAACTTGCTGCAACACTTGTGATTTCTCTGTGGGACATGGTTTCCTTATATCTAATACAAGGGGATTGGACTAATATCTATTTATCATCATTTTCACATCTAAAGATCAATGGTATTCATCAACATGGTCCCAGACTCATATCAAAGTCTAACTAGTTCTAGATCCTACTCTGAGAGTAAGATTGGGTGGGAGAGAGAAGTGACCCCTAAAAGCCAAGGGAAAGTGACATGGAATGAAGAGTGTCCAGGATACGCTTTACTGGCTTTATTTAGCATTTCAGCCAAGTTGTGACCCCTGGGTGCTTCTTACCTTCTGCTTAGGAAATACCTCAATAATGAATAAAAATATGTCCATGGTGATGTGGAATTGATTATCTAAAGGTATGAGGACAGCATTCATGGAGACAATCTGACTGAGCTATAGAACAAAGAGAAAATCTCTGGTAGAAGAGTTAAAGCAAATTTGGACATTAAGGAGCACCAAAATAAAGGCAAACCTCTTCAAAAATTGGGATGGTTTCTTCTACTTCTCCATGGTGTCCTGTAGAACTAGCCTAGCATTGTGCCCGTGCATGTTAAGATCTATTCCTGTCTTGTCTCCTTTCCCTAGCTACTCCATCCAGCAGCATTCCTGGAAATATTGAAAATCCAGGACTGA
Organism: Mirounga angustirostris; assembly: GCF_029215605.1. Taxonomy (NCBI): domain Eukaryota; kingdom Metazoa; phylum Chordata; class Mammalia; order Carnivora; family Phocidae; genus Mirounga; species Mirounga angustirostris. The sequence goes on from NW_026991710.1 coordinate 169,478,045, forward strand.
TAATCTAGTTGCATTGTTATCTCAATGGGAATTTGTAACATAACAAAAAGGCATGTAATTAAAATTACATTTGCATTTTACATAATGCCAAAATGTGCCATTGTCTAAAATCACATCTTTGGATGGCACCTCCTCCACATGAATAAAGTTTTCATACTTGTTCTGGGGTCATCATCTCCCATAATCTGAGTGAACCCTAATAACTGCAGCCCTTCCCCAAACCACAAGCAAGTGTCATCTATGCCACCATCTTTCCTGTTCCCTGAGTTATCTTTGTCTTCTGCATTGCACTCCTATACTGCTCTATAGGGGGGAAACTATAATTGCTTCTCCTCTGCATTATCACCTTCTGCCCACAGTCATCATAGTTTGCTCTTCCTGCAACTCTCCCTGGACTTGCCAGAGAATTACTATTAATTCCCATTGGGCATCTTTTCCTCAGTGGTCCTTTAGTTCCTATAGACCTAGATCATTTCCTTATATTTAACCAGCCCCTCCCATGGTTAAATGACAGCACTGTTATTCTTTGATGTCAATTTAAAAGACACTTGTTTGTTATATAATCAGATTTTTACTCCAAGAACTAACAATCTCAATGTGTTGGTGTTACAGATAACTAAAATCATAATCATAAGTTGCTTTGTATTTAATTTGTATAAGCCTGATATATTTGATTTAAGTTCAGCATGGCTTTTGTCCCTTAATCTATTTTTGGAATATAAATACCTTGATAACATGGCAAGTATATAGACACATAGCTTTATGAACGATAGTGGAAGCTTGGTAGATGACCAATTCCGTTACAATGATGAATAACTAAACTTCGAACTTCAAATAGCAATCATCATTCATTCACTTGGACACACATTTTTTGAGCACCTGGTATGTGCTAAGTACAGGGCTGAGTCCTATGCCCAGAACAGTGACAAAAAAGCTTTGGTCCTTCTCTTCCAGAAGTTTATACAACAGATCTGACAGTCTTCTAGCAACTTACAATATGAAAAAAAACTAACAAGTTTCTGGCTGAATAGAATAAAGACCATGGCAGAGATTTAAGCAGTGTGCTTTGGGTACACAGAGAAAGGGGTGGTTAATTCTTTGGGGAGAGATTGGTGCAGCTTCCCAGGGGTATTGGAGAATAATTTGTAGAAAGGACAGAGCAGGCCAAGCAACCAAATGAACACAAGCTGTCCCCTAGAAATCCTTACTTGCACATTGTTGTTTGTGTCTATGCTAATGGTAATAACAACCTGTCAGAACAATGAACTCTAAGTACACACAATTTTGTTTCATCTTAGGACCTACCCCATCATTGAGACGGCACAGATCATGGCAAGAGAATGAAACTGCGCATAAAAATTTATGGCATCTCATCAGTGTTTAAGTTTCAACATGTCAGGTAAATTGTTTTTAATGCATATGAATGGGAATTTCTTGGAGCTATGAATTGGATTGCATACCGCCACCCTCGTCAAGTCAATAACATGCCTTTATAGAGCTTCACATGGTATGCAGCCTGCCTACCTCAACAAACTCACCTTCAGCCACTTCCCCCATACAAATGTTATTTTCAGATTTACAAGCCTCCATGCTCTTCACCTTCATGCTCTGGTTTTTCCTGACTCAGTCTTTGTCTGTGCTGTTCCCTCTTGCAGGAATACACGCTTCTCTTCCTCTACCCTCTGCAGGGCTAACTGCTATTCGTCAGAGCTCAAGAATCATCCCTTTGGGAAACTTACAATGATACCCCCTTCTGGAATAAGCACACTAAGAGACATCTGCCCAGGGTATTAGGGTACTAGAGGGTAGAGTAGCTTTTGTAACAATTTATTGGTATTTATCTCCCACTAGGCCATGCAATTCTTGGAGATTAGACATGTCTGTTATTTTTATTTATTTGTATTTGTCTATTAGTATTCACCAATAGCAAGCACATGGCATATTTTGCCCTCCTTCTCTCTTTCCTCACACACAACAAACAGCAAAAGCCCACCACCACCTAATTTCCTTTTATGCTTTTTCTCAAAAGCATTCTCATCCCAATTCTCCAGGCAGATCCTGCCAGTCACTCAGAGTTGGCACACAAACCCATGCAGTATTCTTGCCTTTACTAGGCTTGAAATCCTCATATGAATAATTAATCTATCGAAGATTGCCTCCTATTTTCCTAATATCATACCTGGAGCTCGTGTAAAAGGTGCTTACTTTGTTCAAGCCACCCTGCTTGGCTATTTATATATATTACCTGCTGTAATTCTCACGACAGTGTATTTGTGCTCATAATTAATTATTTTCCACATATGAGAAAACAGACGCACAGGAGTTCAGACACTGGTCTAAGGCCATGCTTTAAGCCTAGATTATAAACCACAGCTACAAAGCTTCTGTTATGCAAGAGGAATTGATCCTAGAGGGCTCTTGTACCGCGTAGCACCTCTAGATGATACTGCTGTCTTGTACACTTAAAATTTGCTACGAGGGCAGATCTTATGTTAAGTGTTCTTCTCACACATACACAAATAATAATAAAACAATAAATAAATAAAGAGGGCAGGAGAAAACTTCTGAGGGTGAAGAATATATTATTATGCCATAGACTGTGGCAGTAGTTTCAAGGACATACTTATTTCCAAAGCATCAAGCTGCAGACATCGAACTGTTATGGCTTCTTGTGTATCAAGCATACCTCAATAAAGTGCATTAAAAAATAAATAAACCACAGCTGTTTGACTTCCAAGTCTAGGTTTTTTCCACTGCCTGCAGGAAACATGGATTTGTTCTGTTGTTTGCTGCAAAGCCATCGCTTTAGCTACACATACTCAAAGAGCTCGGACGCAGGCATCTACAATGGCTGCCTTCTCTCTCTTCACTGGCTGATCCTCTGCCCCCATGCTACACTAAAGAGACAGGTAGATCTGTTGGGTGTCAGTAAGGTGGGGAGGATGGCGGAGCTGGCCACAAAGAGAACGTGGATGCAAGTTGACTGAATACAAATTCTCGGATCTTCATAACTCTTTGTGGAATTGGTGTTTTCCTCACTTTTCCCAATCATGTTTTCTGCCCTGTTCCTTCTAATTGCCCTGTGGAAGTCTGAAATGGCAGCTGCTTTTCTCACTACATACTCTCTCTTCCTCGGCCACACACACAGACCTATTTGTTATTTCTGGGTTGCTCTTGAGTTCTGGACTCTTGTTGATGGTTGATTTTTTTTTTTTTTCCATCTTGGAAAAAGGAGCTGCAAGGCATTGCCTTTCAAAGACAAAGAAAAAAAAAATGGTGCTAGGGAGAGGGGAAAACCACACACATCTGAAGGATTCCATGGACTTTGTAAATAGATCTGTTTCCAAAAGCTTTCATTTAATCCAATCAAATTTGGACTCGACTTAATCCAATCCAATCCAAATTAATCCAAACCAGCTTGAGAGGTACCTCTCTGCCTATAAAAGAATTTAGCTAAAACTTTCCATCAGAAACACACCATTTTGAAACTTAACATGGACATGTCTTTAGATTTAGTCCCCGGGAGTGGAAAAGTATCATGACAAGTGGCAAATGTGTCTATTTTCTAGTTGCTGTTTCCTCTTTTCTTCTCAGCGCATGATCTCCTCTGTAGAGCTTGGGCTTTGAACAGACTTCAGTTCTGAATCATCTTGGTCACTTATTTCATTTTTTCAAATCTGAGATTATATGAATGTCCACAACTCCCCCAGTTTAAATCTCTGCCAAAAATAACTTCTGGAGAATTAACTGTGAAGTGAGGAACCAAAGCTCGGAGTGCAGATATGCAAAACTCTGTTCCCTCCCTCCCTTTCCCCACTGAAATTGCTGATTGTCATCTGGGAGAGTCCAGCTTCCTTTTAAAGTCAACCCTGTTCATAGCAGCAATGTCCACAATAGCCAAACTGTGGAAAGAGCCGAGATGCCCTTCAACAGATGAATGGATAAAGACGATGTGGTCCATATATACAATGGAATATTACTCAGCCATCAGAAAGGATAAATACCCAACTTTTACATCAACATAGATGGGACTGGAAGAGATTATGCTAAGTGAAATAAGTCAAGCAGAGAAAGTCAATTATCATATGGTTTCACTCATTTGTGGAACATAAGGAATAGCATGGAGGACATTAGGAGAAGGAAGGGAAAAATGAAGGGAGGGAAATCGGAGGGAAAGATGAACCATGAGAGACTATGGACTCTGAGAAACAAACAGGGTTTTAGAGGGGAGGAGAGAGGGGGGTTGTTTAGCCCAGTGATGGGTATTAAGGAGGGCATGTACTGCATGGAGCACTGGGTGTTATACGAAAACAATGGATCGTGGATCACCACATCAAAAACTAATGATGTATTGTGTGGTGACTAATATAACATAATAAAATAAAAAAAAAAACTAATGATGTATTGATAAGAGAAATTCTTAATCTCAGGAAACAAACTGAAGGTTGCTGGAGTGGTGGGGAGTGGCAGGGATGGGATGGCTGTGTGATAGACAATGGGGAGGTTATGTGCTATGGTGAGAGCTGTGAATTGTGTAAGACTGTTGAATCACAGACCTGTATCTCTGAAACAAATAATACATTATATGTTAAAAAAAAAAAAAAAAGATAGTAGTAAGGTAAAAACGAAGGGGGAAACCGGAGCGGGGGAGGAACCATGAGAGACTATGGACTCTGAGGATTCTAGAGGGGAGGGGGGTGGGGGTATGAGTTAGCCTTGTGATGGGTATTAAAGAGGGCACATATTGAATGGAGCACTGGGTATTATATGTAAACAATGAATCATGGAACACTACATCAAAAACTAAGGATGCAATGTATGGTGATTAACATAACATAAAAAAAGAAAAACTAATGATGTATTGTATGGTGACTAACATAATAAAATAAAGTTAAAAAAAAATAAAGTCAACCCTGATTAAACTGAATCACTTATGGGGGCACCTGAGTGGCTCAGTTGGTTACGCATCTGCATTCAGCTCAGGTCATGATCACGGGGTTCTGGGGTTGAGCCCCCCATTGGGCTCCCTGCTCAGTGGAGAGTCTGCTTTTTCCTCTCCCTCTGCTGCTGCTACCACTTGTGTTCTCTCGCTTTTTCTCTCTCTCTCAAATAAATAAATAAAATCTTTAAAAATCACTTATGAACTTATGCCTTGCTGCAAAAAATCAGGAAAACTCATTCTCTTCTCTTCAATTAATCCAGATGACTAAAAACCACTGAAATCGCCTAACTTGCTTTTTAAAGAAGTATCTTTCATGCCCTGGAGTTCAAGCTGCTCCAATGTGAAAGTAACATATTACCTTCTATCCTAAATAATGCTGAGTTCTATGCTATTTACCCTGAGGAGTCAATAATTTTTGAACGAATTAATAAGTCTGGACATGTATGGGACTAACTTTGAACATGTCCAAAAGGTTAACTCACTTTTAACTAGAGCATAAGTTGAAACAATGAAGTGCTAGTTTGCATCCTTCCGTTTGTCCCTCCTGGAACCCAGGCTACTCACTGTTTTATCCACTCATGCTTTGGCCGTAGAGGAGAAGTGCAAGAGTGCGTGGAATGAGCAGCGTAAGAACACTGTCACTCCCGGGAAAGAAGTGGTCCTCAAGACCTTTCTGATGGATAGTGTATCTCCTGCATTGTCTGAACATCTATGAAGAAAGCAGGAGCAACATGCAAGAGTTTTGTTTTTTTTCCAGTTATTCCTCTGGATATATTCAAGGCCATTGTAGAAATTTTCATCCTACCTTTCTTCAGGAAGCACATACTGGAAGGACATTCTAGAGTATTACACTAGAGGTTAGGGGATGGCATTGGAGTTAAAATAATTTTATATTTTTGCCTAAGGGAGAGAACATAAGCAGGTGCAAAATAATTATTCCTTACTTTGCATTATGCCTTATTGCTGAGTAAAAACTTATATGCACATAAATTATTGTATTTATTTTCATAATTCTTGAGGTGAGGGGACAGGCATTTTAGAGATGAAGGCAATATAGCTAGGAATTTATAGGAATTACCTGTGGTAAATTGCCTCATTGGCAGAATTCCTCACCCCTCCCTGCATCAATCCCTTTTGCCAAGTGACTTTAAGTTCCTCCCACAAAAGGAGTGGAGAATATTTGCCACCCCTTGACTCTGACTTTGCCTCTATACCTTGCATTGGCAAACAGAACAAGAGGGAAGCAGTGGTGTGCCAATTCTGAGTGTCAGCCCTCCACCAACAACATGAGAAGAACATGTCCAGGAGAGCATGTGGGTCCCAGGAGAAGGATGAGAGGAACGTGGAGCAGAGTCACCCTGGGTATGCTCAAGGTAGATCAGTTGGCCAACAGATAAATAAATGATTGGTGTTTTAAGCCACTGACTTGTAGTTGTGTTTAGGTAGTAATAGCATGCACATTGTCAAAGCTACACAGCTAGTTAGGCGAAGAGTCAGAGATCAGTCATTACTTTTGACTCCAAAACCACTGACATTCCATTATGCCAGATGCCTACTGAACATATCATCTTGAGTCTAGACAGCTTCTCAGTTTTGAGGCTAAGAAACTTTCTTCTAGTAACCTCTACCTTACAAGCTAGTCCAACATACCTGTCATTATACCCTAACCTACTTCTCTGCTATAGATACACAGCTGTCCTTCCACCAGCTCTTCTTACGTGTTTTCTTTCTTTCTCCATGTACTCAGTCCTATGGTCACTACCCCTTCTCTGCTCAACCAGATCTGCTTAGTTATCACTGCACTTCCCGTCCATCTATTCATGAGCTCTCCCCTATTCACCTATTCTCTGCTTACCTGGCACTTAGCATTTATTTGTGGTGTCAACTCCACACAATTATACCTCTAATCCCTGCTCTTGATGACTATACGCCTTGTCTCCATAGCTCAATATAAGCTCCCCACAGGGCCCAAGACCTCTGTTTCCCTGGTGTACCTATAATACAGAGATGAGTGATTAAATAAATAATAATTAAACTCCTAGTGTATAAACTATAAGGAGGCTAAATTAGTGCAGCATCTTTTTTACTGCTTGCATAATTGCTCCACATCTCCAGACTGCTAAAAAGCAAATACAAGCATTCTGCAGCATTACCTTGATCTCTTCGTATCTGAAATACTATCGGAAAAAAAGAAGTATGCCTTACCCAGAGAGACGAATACTTCCACTCTCCACCAGGTGTCTCCTCAGGTTCAGCCATTTTCAGCAGCATTCCTGTAAAAGATGAGGATGTGGCTAGGTCTAACAAGCAAGCACAGGGCAGAGGAAGGCCACCTACTGCAAAGGACTGCGGGGCTGGTTACGTAGCAGAACAAAGCAGGCAGAGATACAACTTCAAAAAGTTGCTTCCCTGTGTGTGTGCACGATGCAGGCACAATAATTATTTCAAAGAACAGACCTTCTGAAAATATAGCTCATGGATCATTACTTATAAAAGAGTACCAGCTCTTCTTTTAAAATGCAATTTCCACCTCAGGGAAAAACTTAGTTTCCATGCATATCACACTCATTATCATTGGTACATAGGTGGCTTATTAGCAGACTTTGGTATTCTTAAAGATCCTTCCTGTTGGAACTTTTGCATTTGAAAGAAAACTAAATCAGCAAGAAGAACTCAGCATTTGCTCTGCTGTTCTTCCCAGCTTTCTACTGGCTGCACTTGGAGTTGTAGGCCTACGTGAGCCTGGCCCCAAACCGTCAACCTGAAGAAAGACCATCGTAACCACACGTAAGTACCTTGTGGGTCCAACAGACTGAAGGGTGTGCCAAGATGCTTCCAGGGCCAGATCATTAGAGCGAGGTAGTCAGCAAAATAGGAGGTGAATCTGCTAGCTTGTGTACAAAAGACACAGGCTTTCAGTTATAAAACTTCTGTAACAACTAGGCCCTTCTGACAAGAAGCTTTTCTTTTGCATATAGCATGTGTGGCTTGTCACTATTTTTTTTTCAGGGTTTGCCCTGGGTATTTATTTTAACACTGATTCCTTAGATGTGTGTGTGTGCGTGTGTGTGCGTGTGTGTGTTGTAAGGGTTGTACCTGCTCACGACTATGAGCTTGATCTCTGGAAGAAATCAAGTACTGCTTTGTCCAACACCTTTTATGGCTGTTCTTACCTGATCAGAGGGAAGACGGAAGCATTGTTTACCACTGATTAGCTAACTCCTGTTCCCACAGAAACCCATGGGATCATATCAGTTCACATTCATGTTCTGCCTATGACCCAAAATCAGGGAGATTAGATCAGAATGAGGATGGAGAAGAAGCATGGTGGATGCATGGTATCATGGGCTAAATTTTGCTTCCAACAAAAAAACATATGCTGAAGTCATAAGCCCAGTATCTCAGAACGTCACCTTATTTAGACATGAGGAGTTTCTACAGAGGTAATGAAGTTAAAGTCATTAGTGTGGTCCTAATCCACTATAACAGATGTCCTTATAAATAGAGGAAATGGGGACATGGACATAGACACAGGGGAATGCCACATGAAGGCAGAGATTATGGCAATGCATCGACAAACCAAGGTATTCCAAAGACTGCTAGTAGAGCACCTGAAGCTAGGAGGGAGGCAGGAAACAGATTCTCCCTCACAGCCTTCGGAAAGAGCCAATCTCGCTGACACCTTATCCCAGACTTCTGGCTTCCAGAGCTGGGAGAGAATAAATTTCTGTTGTTTAAGGCATCCAGTTTGTGGTATTTTGTTCCAACAATCCTAGGAAACAAATACAGATAGAGGAAAAGAGATTCTGTGCTTCTGACCTGATTGATAGAAGTGGCTTAAACCTTGCTGAGAACTTTTATTTAACTCCGGGTGGGGTGGGGTGCAAGGAGGTGAGCCAGGAAAGGCATTCCTGGTTAAGAGCTGTACTGTCCTATTAATATGGATTAATTAAGTAGGTGTTTGGACTCCACCAAAATCAGGATAACCTTCATTCTCTCATAGAGTACATATAATACAATTTTCAGTAACTTACCAGTTATGTATTGGATCAGCTTTCTGTGAGACATTCAGTTCTGAACATAAATGTTGACACTTCCTAATTTTATTAGATAATAGTCAAATCCATCATGATCCTTGGCATATCTTGTGTTTTAGCAATTGGTCACTAGCTGGTCTCGGCCCCATCGAGTCATTAAATCCCAAGGAAATGTTTTGGCTAGGGTTGTCATTTTTATTTTAAGCAAAAAATCCTCAAAAGCTCATGGTGAAATAATAACCTCTGGTGTCAATTTTTGTCCTGCCTTTTGTCTTATACAATGTTTAGATATGAGGACAATATTAAGTAGCTGTGGAGAATTATAATCAAATAGACATCATCGCAAAGTTCTCTTTCACTCATGATATTTCCCTCAGCTCTGAAGCAGGCCTGGCATGTGATCCTGGGTTATAATAAGGACCTGAATACCAGCACTCCCATCTTTTATTACGGATTTTTAGCTCTACTGCCAAGGTCTATCTTGAATGCACCCACATTTTTATTCCAGTAAGATACAGAGTGAAATATGGGTATAGACACACAGTAACCGTGTAGACTACTTGTGGGTCTGGCCTTAAAACTATATAATCCGGCCAGAGAGGTTTAAATGTTGATGGCTGTGTGAGTAAACAACTCAATATGTTCAAGAACATCTAGAAAGAAGTACTTACTATCAATTAACCAGCTCTCCTTCATAGGCGGGAATACTTCGCAATGCACACAGCACCACTTGGGTCTTCATTCTTAATGAAATTAATTTAATTCAACATCTGTTATGTACCTGCCATGCCCAGAATGCTGCACTGGGGTTTATGTAATATTTCTCATATTTTCTTTATTTTCTTTTCTTGCTTTCAAGAGAAAGAGTATGGCCAGATTGCCTCCCCAGTTAGACTTCTTTCTTGTTTTTTAAAAAAATGGCTTGAAAATTAATAGAGGAAACCAAATTTCCTTTTGATGAATGCATTGGTAAATGTCTTTTTCCTGGAACCTGGGGCCCAGGAATTTGGAGCTGGTAACTACTGTTAATGTATGAGAATTTTAGGCTCCAGGTTGCTGTACCAGAGCCAAGTGACTGACACCCTTGATTATGACACTCTCTGAAGAAGAGTTTTGTCTGACAACACAAGAAGGCACACAGCTGGAAACTGAGCTGTGATCAAAATAGAAGGTGGGCCCCCTGAGAGACTCCCTGGTGGCAAGGAGAGAGTATCTTGGTCACCTTTATTTCCCAGCAACTGAATAATGCCTGGCCCCAAATGAAACATCCTCAACGTTTCCTGAATGAGTAACAGTAGAATTTGTCAGAAACAGTAGAAAAGCCCATGGCTGGACTTTTCAACCTTGGGCTGCATACTCACATCTGGATATTGTTATTTTCCATCCTTAGAATCTATTGTCTGTATTACTCTTTTTCACTCAATGATAGAGAAGTTGTTAAATCAACAAGCCTCAAATCCTGAATTGCTTTATACTTGGTGCTACTTGTTTATCCCATGCTGGCATGGAGGAGCATGGGTGCTGGTATTATATTTGAGGGTGCTAGAGTGTTACTCTGGACAGTAGGGGAACCTGTCTGAAAAAGTCCTACAGAGACTGGCAGTTCCCTGTTCTCCTACCCCTACCCACACATCTCTCCCCAGAGAGAGATGTAAAAGGGTTCTCACATTATTGTGGTCCAGCTCAGGGCGAGTTGGGGTGCCAATGAGTCATGGGCCAAGCCCTGAGGACTATAGCACACACTTGGGATAGAAAGAAATCATCCCAGGGATGGACTGTGCACATAGAGAAAAAAATCAGACTTTAGCTTTCAGCATTGCCTGGATCTGTGTAATAGCCATTAGAAATGGCAGTAGCTATAGATTATAGAAATAGTTGATATAGTGTGAATTTCAAGCAACAGCAGAGACAGAATTCCCTAAAAATGGTCAAGAAGCCTCAATACAAGGAAATGATTCTTTCAGCGCAGGCAAGTTCAGGGCGCAAGGAGGATGAGCAGAAAGGTCAATACCAGAACTATTAAAGCAAAGGGTCCAAATAGTCCCAGAACATAAATAACACCCACTTCACTTCTCTCTCTTAGTGAGGCAGGATTTGATACTAACATGGGGACCACAAGCATACCATTTGCAGTTGTGAATCCGAAGGTATTCTTCAGTTTATTTTATAGTTGACCTAACAGGTCACTCCGCAGTATGGATCCGTACTCAAGCAACCCTTGCGTGCCTGTTATTATACCCCAAATAAAAGACCCTCCCCAATTAGTGTACATTGTTTCTCTCTTCTTGGTGGCCTCCAATTGACAATTGCAGTCAGGGCTTCAGTCTCTAGGTGGCTAAACAGGTAAAAAACAAAACAAATAAATAAACAAACAAAAACCAAACACACACACAGCCCACTTGGAGAATCCTGGCTTACTACAGGTGTGTACTTCTCGCTATATTGCCTCGCAAATTCTAATGCTAGCTGTGCCTTAATCGCCATTTGGAAGGCTAGCAATGCAAAACACAGAAAAACAGCATTTGCTTATGAAAACAAATTCCGGTTTTGAAGCTCTAGGTAACAGAACTAGCCACATAGTTAGTGGTAAAAGCAAGTTATTTTCTTTTAAGTTGTGACAAATACTAAATGTATACTTTTTAGTTATCCTTCCCCTGGGAAAACCACGGCCATGGGCTTCCTGCTGACAAAACTTATCACTAATTCATTTGCCTCCTTGAACAGTAAAAAACATTTTCCATAAATGAAAGTGAATTTGCTACATTATAACTCAGTCACCAAGAGGAGCATTTTCCTTCTGCATCCGTTGGAAAATATTTACATTTTTCCCCATTCTTTGCTGTGTAAGAATCTGTGTGCTTTCATAGTTCCGTTTTTAACCCTGAAAAAGTGGTTCCATTCTTGAAATCCAGGGGCTTCATGTAACAAAGCTTCCCTTATCTTTGTAAAGTTGGCCTAAGTTTCATACGTCTGAGAAGGCACGGATGCTGAAGTTATTAAGTTTGTCCAAGTAAATAAATCAGAGAGAATCAGGAGCCAGCTGGTAATCAAACTGACCTCCAGACTTCCTGGGAAGTCTTCCCTTCATTTATTTATTTAATTTTTCTCATTTGTAAGTACTCATAACCTAGAGTGGATGCATTTGGGCTGAGGATATATTAGAAAATAAAATAAACGAAAAATTTGTTTGTAATAGCTAGGACACGAATGGGGCAACAGTTTTTAAAACATGTTGCATTCATAACAATTATTTAATTAATTTATTTTTAAAAATATTTTATTTATTTATTTATTTGAGAAAGAGGGGGGAGCAGTGAGGGACAGAGGGAGAAGCAGACTCTCCGCCGAGTAGGGTGCCCGATGCGGGGCTTGATCCCATCTGAGCTGAAGGCAGATGCTTAACCGACTGAGTCACCCAGGTGCCCCAACAATTTTTTAATTTAGAGGACTAAAATCAGTTGTTATGTAACTGAGTACCAGTTGATTGTTGAAAGATTATGTTGAGGCTATGGGTAACTAAATCTAGTTGTTATACTACTTTGTCGGAATTACACAAGTATCAAATGTGTAATTAGGATGGAAAACTGAAGGTCTTTGTGCTGCAGTGATTTATAATGGTGATGTGACTCTAGTACCAAAGAAAGCCCCATGCAAAAGAGCGAGCACAAAACCCACCACACAACAAAATGTATTGTGGTGCAGTAACAAAAGAGCGGTGTCTATGCAGTCAAATTCATTTCAAATGTTATAGAGCACTCCTCAGGATGTCCAGGCTCAGCCCCAGAGATATTCAGGTCCCCAGAAAGAACTCTGTGATAGGTGAAAACAATAGTCTCCAAATTTTGCTGCACACTAGAATCCCCTAAGCAGCGTTTATGCTGACACCCAGGTCATACCCCATCTTAAGTCAGAATGTTCGAGGGTGGAAGTCAGACTTCAGATTTCAGTATTTTTTTAAAGATCTCCAAGTGATTCCACTGTGCGGTAAAGTTTGAGAATCAGTAAGTTACAGAAAATAAAGGTTAAAAGATCAAAATGTCTCCAAAGGTTCAAGCAAATAGTAGTCACATTTTGACAGAATGAACGTTAAGCACAGGCTCTCTTCCATTCTGTATCTGAAATCTTTGGGGTTGGATGTGTTTTAATATTCAGAATGTTCCATATTTTAGAACTTATATTGTAATATATTTACATCATGTAGCTCCTTGATCAGGCTATGGGGATAGAGAACTCTGGAGCCACAAAACTAATATGTCTATAGGAAATCATTCACGCTGAGGAAATTGAAACTAGAGATACAATCACATCCGCTTAAGTCAGGTTTCGCCACCAAATGAATTTACCCATACTTATAAATCCACTTTTGATTTTCAGAGCTTCTGGAATTTCATAATTGTTGTTAAGGGCATGTGGACCAATACTGACTCAAACTTTGAGCAAGCCAAATCAAGACCTAAACCAACAGACTCCACTCACAGTAATCAATAGCAGAGGCACCAGTGAGGTTGACAGTGATGACAGTGAGTAGACCACCCTGTCATCTCAGCCTAAATCTGGTCCCCTTACCTCTAAGAACAATTCTCATACATAAGCTGATAACTTGTCTAAAAGCTGAATTCCTTGTTGTATATGTTTCTACATACGTATATACATACATATATACATCATGTCTGCATGTGTATTTGAAATGCCAACCCATTGGAACATATACCTTAAAGAATCAACCAGACACATTCTTAGAGTAATCAATAACCATAGATTCCCTGGCGTGCACATCTCAAGGCTGTCAAACACAAACTTCACAACCACTGGCACTACCCTGTAATTTCGTATCTGTAAACCACAGCTGTGGTTCAACAGCTTATGGAGTCTAACAGCCAATCTCATCACATCTAGAAGAGAGCATGCTGAGTTATTTATTGGAAACGGTCTATTGGCTTTCTGTCCTGGGGTGGCATTGCTCACTGATATTAATCAGATGAAGAGGAAACATATGGATTTTTACTGGGGAAAGATGTGTATAGTCAATGAGAACGGGACCAACCCAAAGATGAAAGCTTTTAGTCTAAAGGCACCTACAGAAAATATAACTTCGCAGGAGAGAGTAGAAAGTCAAAGCTGGTTATACAGCTCTGATGTTATTTAGCTAGTGGAGGACACCACATATTTAGGCTCTAGAGGAATCTGATAGAATAGTTAGAGGAGATCTAAGAACTACATAAAGCTAGAAGAATCATCTTTGTGGACTAAGTTCCTAAGACTTCCTTCAGGGATGCATTGAGAAATAATTAGCTTCACCTGATGCCCTGGGTGTCCCTCCGACTCTGCCCGAGCCCCCCATCTCCTTGCTCCCAGTGGCACCAAACCCAAGAATCAGAGGGTAAAGCAGGCCTCTCTTGCTAGCATTGTTTTAAAGGTAGCCAACTACAGGATTTATCACACTAAGAGAACCACCAAGGGTAAGAACTACCAACTCCATTTGAAAACCACACTTCGGTCTTCAGAAATGTTCAAATGACCTTTCCCTCCTTGCTAGTCACCTGCCTCTAATTGCCCATAGCATTCAGTACAAATGTCAAATACAAAAGAATAGTACGAAAGAAGAACTTTTGGAATCCTCTCCCCCACCTCTCTCTCAGGAAATGAACCTAGTTGACTGAATGAAATGAGCCTTTGATATGTGAATCCCCTCAGCTTCCTCCCCAACACCTACAAGTTGACGAGCACCCACTCCCACTTTCCCATTTCCTTGCTCCTCTCTCCAAGATTGTCCTACTTTTTCTCCAGTCCAGGCACCTCTCATCTGTCTCTTCTGCATCGCCCTCCCAGATAGAGCTCTCCTTTGTGAACATGCTCGCACCTTTCCCACTCAAAAACCCAGCAAAAAGGGGACATGACCTTGAGTTTGCCATAGCCTCACTTTTTTCGCTTTTAGTGTGTAGCTTCTGAGAAGGGGTGAATGGGACATGAGAAAATAGAAACACTTGCCTTGCCTCCTCCTCCCACTTGTACACCGAAATTGTAGTTTCCAGGGTCAATTATCCTAGCAGCTAAATTCAGTGGACATCTTTCAGTCCTGCCATGCCTCACCTCTTCACAGCATCTTTAATTCTTCCTGAGCTGGAACTGGCCTTTTGTGACACCCACTCCTTCTGACTTTTTCTCAGGCATCTGGGTAAGCCCTTCGCTCTCTGTTTTCTTAATGAGCCCTTCTCCCACCTGCCAGTTAAATGATTGTGATCCCATGGTTCTGTCAGTGATTTCAACAGCATCCTTAACATTGCCCAAACCTATCCTGTTCTCTCCTACACCACTGATATTAATTTAATTTAAAACTTCATCATTTCTCTTCTGAATTTCAGCAACAGCCTCCTGACTGCCTCTCCCACCATTCTCCTGGTTTTGCTTCACCTGCCATCAATTTGATGGCAAATATATGGCACATCATCTGCATTTCTCCATACTGTGCCCTTGACAACCACAGTCATTTTTAACAATGGAGAAAAATATTTCTTTTGGAAGCTGAATCTGACTCATATATCCATTAAATCCACAATATACCTCACCTTTCATAGATATTGAGTGGTGAAGTCAGATGAATTTTTTTTGGAATTGAAGTGGTGGACAGGAGCCATGCCTTTTGGAAGTTGTGCCTGGAATAACAGCCATCCCTGAATATGCAAGTATGGCCTTTTCCCAGCTGAGCCTGAACATAGGATGCCACAGCATCCTTCTCAACACAGTGTCAATTAATGGGGGTTGAATGCTGGTTGAAAACTATTTGCCATTCTTGCCTCGAATGTTCCCCACTCTGCTTCAGGGTGGTCCTTCTAAAACAAACAAATGAAAATATGAAATGCTGTCACCACCCTGTTCAAAGTGTTGTAATTGTCCACCTTTGCCTATAGGATACAGTCCGTGGTTTTATTCTGACACAGAAGTTTTCACAGGGTCTGGTCCTGCCTATTTTATCAATCTGCCCCCCAGCACTCTCAGTCTTTAACGAACTCCTTACTATTACCAAGAGCTTCAGGGCTTGTTTCTGTAAGATGTTTAATAGTTGCACCTGGTGACTATGGTTAACAATACTGTATTTGTACTTGTGTTGTACACAAGTACGAATGTACTTGTAAGTTGCTAAGATAGTAGATCTGAAATGTTCTCACCACCATGGGTCTCACAACAACCCAAAAGTAATTATGTGAGCTGAGGGGTGTGTAAACTAACCTTGTTGTGGTAGTCATTTTGCAATATATTTGAGTATCAAATCATTCCCTTGCATACATACCTTAAACTTACACCATGTTGTATGTTGATTTTACCTCAGTAAAGCTTGGAGGCAAAAGAGCATTCACCTATAAGGGTAGATGAAGTCAACAAAGAAATGAGCATTTAAATAGGGGACAGGATGACTCAAAAAAAGAAAAAAAAAAAACCTGTGGCAGAAACCTACATTATAGGAATTAAAGAGAGGAGGAAGGTCAGAGAAAGAATGGGACAGGAAAAAAGAATTGTAAGAAAACTTCGTAGAGAAAAATGTCCCAGAAATCAATGGGAGAGCAAAAGAAAAAACTACATGTGTGTTTGTTTTGTGTCTACTTGCCATGAAAGTGAAGGGGAGCTGTGGTGACTGAGGGAGGAAGTAGATCTGAGGCCAGGAAGGTGATCAGTAATTGCAAATATCACAGATGGAAGGAAGGAAGTGAGGATCAGTAGAAGCTATTCAATGTGGTGACTACACGGACATAGCTTGAAATAGGTGTTTCAACTGAATAGTGGGAGAAAATCGGATTGCAAAGCACTATAGACTGAGTCAGTAGTGAGGAAGTGAAACAAAGTGAAGGAAACATGGCCTCTTTCCCCATTGGTCCATGAGCTTTTGGGAGGCAGAGACTAGCATCTAGTACAGGTCTCATGCATAGCATTCTTGGATAAATATGATTTATAAAATATCCAGCTTTGGGGAGCAGAGCAAGATGGCGGAGGAGTAGGAGACCTGCATTTCGTCTCCTCTCAGGAATTCAGCTGGATAGGGATCAAACCATTCTGAACACCTACAAACCCAACAGGAGATCGAAGAAAGGAATAGCAACAACTCTCTGAACAGAAAAGCGACCACTTTCTGGAAGGTAGGACGTGCGGAGAAGTGAATCCGAGGCGATATTCGGGAGGATAGACGGCGGGGAGGGGCCTCCGTCCGCCGCTTCTGGCAAGTGATAGAACCACAGAGCACAAATCGGAACTTTTAAAAGTCTGCTCCACTGAGGGACGTCACTCCGGTGGCTAAGCGGGGGGTGGAACCCTCCGGGACAGTGTGGTCTCAGGACCCTCGGGGTCACAGAAAGACCGGGGGTGCCTGAGTGTGGCAGAGCTCCCAGGTAACGGAGCAGGGAAGCCGGCTGCAGGGGCGGAGCCCAGGCGCGGGCTCTCAGCTCGGGGTGGCCATAAACCATGATCCGCGGCACAGTCGGGCCCCTGCTCCTCCAGCAGGGACCCAACAAGCGGCAGATCCGGGGAGACTCACCCTCCTCCCCCGGGAGGAGCCGCGCGGGAGCGCACCGCAGGGATCTGCTGGGTTTGGAGACTCCACCCGGGGTCGGGTGCCAGAGATAGGAACGCGCAGTCACAGGCTGGGTGAGCATGGAGTGGGGCCGGAGACCCGGGAGACGGGAGGGACTGACGGCTTTTCTCTGGGGGCTCACTGAGGAGCGGGGCCCCGAGTTCTCGGCTCCTCCGGGACGGAGATTGGGAGGCCGCCATTTTCACTCTCCGCCTCCAAAGCTGTAGGGAAAGCTCGCATGGAACAAAAGCCCCGGAGAGCAAACCCGAGCAGATGACTTAGCCGGGAGGGGGCAAGGGCGGGGCAATTCTGCCTCCGGCAGAGACATTTGGAAACCACGGCAACAGGCCCCTCCCCCAGAAGATCAGTGAGAACAGCCAGCCAAGACCAAGTTTACCGATAAATGAGAACGGCAGAACTCCAGCGCTACGGGAATACTGCACATAGAATTCATAACTTTTTTACCATGATCCTTTAGTCTTTCAAAGTTAATTTTTTTTAACTGGTTTTTTTTTTTTTTGAATTTTTCTTTTTCCCTTTTTCAACCAACATCTTATCAATCCCTTGTTTTAAAAAAACATTTTTATTTTTCATTTTTAGAGTCATATTCTATCCCTTCATAGTAGTTACCCGTATTTTTGGCATATATATATAAGTTGTTCTCTCTTTAAAATTTTGAGATTGTTTCTTCTAACAGATCAAAATATACCCTAAATCTCTAGTGTATGGTTTTTTTCTACTCCCCTGCCTGATCACATTCTCTCCCTTTTGTTTTTCTTTTTTCTTTTTTTAAATCCTCCTCTTTCTTTTTTCAAACAACTTCTTATCAATTCCTTTTATAAAATTTTTTATAATTTCCATCTTTACAGTCATATTCCATCCCTTCATCATATCAACCCTTATTTTTGTACATATATAAGTTTTTCTTTCTTTAAAATTTTGGGAGGCACTTTCTCCTAAAAGACCAAAATACACCCAAAATCTAGTGTGTGGCACTGATCTATATACCACCTGATCATATTTGATCACATTCTGTTTTTTTTTGTTGTTGTTTTGTTTTGTTTGTTTTTGTTTGATTTTATCTTTATCTTTTTCTTTTTTTTCTTTTTCTTTTTTCTCTCTTTCCATTTCTTTTCCCACTGCTTCAGGTCTTTTCTGATTTGTTTAGAGTATATTTTCTGGGGATGTGGTTACTCTGCTAGCATTTTGTTCTCTCATTAATCTATTCTCCTCTGCACAAAATGACAAGATGGAAAAAATCACCTCAACAGAAAGAACAAGAGGTAGTACTGACTGCCAGGGACCTACTCAATATGGACATTAGTACGATGTCAGATCTAGAGTTCAGAATCATCACTTTAAAGATACTAGCTGGGCTTGAAAAAAATATGGAAGTTATTAGAGAAACCCTTTCTGGTGAAGTAAAAGAACTAGAATCCAACCAAGTAGAAATCAAAAAGGCTATTAATGAGGTGCAATCAAAAATGGGGGCGCTAACTGCTAGGATAAATGAGGCAGAAGAGAGAATCAGTAATAGAGAAGACCAAATGATGGAAAATAAAGAAGCTGAGAAAAAGAGAGATAAACAACTACTGGATCACGAGGGCAGAATTCGAGAGATAAGTGATACCATAAGACGAAACAACATTAGAATAATTGGGATCCCAGAAGAAGAAGACAGAGAGAGAGGGGCAGAAGGTATAATGGAGCAAATTATAGCAGAGAACTTCGTAATTTGGGGAAGGAAACAGGCATGAAAATCCAGGAAGCACAGAGAACCCCTCTCAAAATCAATAAAAATAGGTCAACACCCCGACATCTAATAGTAAAACTTATGAGTCTCATAGACAAAACTTATGAGAGCAGCTCGGGAGAAGAGATATGTAACCTACAAGGGTAGAAACATTAGATTGGCAACAGACCTATCCACAGAGACCTGGCAGGCCAGAAAGGACTGGCAGGATATATTCAGAGCACTAAATGAGAAAAATATGCAGCCAAGAATACTCTATCCAGCTAGGCTGTCATTGAAAATTGAAGGAGAGATAAAAAGCTTCCAGGACAAACAAAAACTAAAGGAATTTGCAAACACAAAACCAGCCCTACAAGAAATCTTGAAAGGGGTCCTCTAAGCAAAGAGAGACCCTAAAAGCAACATAGACCAGAAAGGAACACAGACAATATACGGTAACAGTCACCTTACAGGCAATACAATGGCACTAAATTCCTATTTTTCAATAGTTACCCTGAATGTAAACAGGCTAAATGCCCCAATCAAAAGACACAGGCTATCAGACTGGATTAAAAAACAAGACCCATCGATATGCTGCCTGCAAGAGACTCATTTTAGACCCAAAGACACCCCCAGATTGAAAGTGAGGGGGTGGAAAACCATTTACCATGCTAATGGTCACCAAAAGAAAGCTGGGGTGGCAATCCTTATATCAGACAAATTAGATTTTAAACCAAAGACTGTAATAAGAGATGAGGAAGGACATTATATCCTACTTAAAGGGTCTATCCAACAAGAAGATCTAACAATTGTAAATATCTATGCCCCTAACATGGGAGCAGCCAATTATATAAGGCAATTAATAACAAAAGCAAAGAAACACATCGGCAACAATACAATAATAGTGGGGGACTTTAACACCCCCCTCACTGAAATGGACAGATCGTCTAAGCAAAAGATGAACAAGGAAATAAAGACTTTAAATGACACACTGGACCAAATGGACTTCACAGACATATTCAGAACATTCCATCCCAAAGCAACAGAATACACATTCTTCTCTAGTGCCCATGGAACATTCTCCAGAATAGATCACATCCTAGGTCATAAATCAGATCTCAACTGGTACCAAAAGACTGGGATCATTCCCTGCCTATTTTCAGACCACAATGCTTTGAAACTAGAACTCAATCACAAGAGGAAAGTTGGAAAGAACTCAAATACATGGAGGCTAAAGAGGATCCTACTGAAGAATGAATGGGTCAACCAGGAAATTAAAGAAGAATTAAAAAAAATACATGGAAACCAATGAAAATGAAAACACAACTGTTCCAAATCTTTGGGATGCAGCCAAGGCAGTCCTAAGAGGAAAGTATATAGCAATACAAGCCTTTCTCAAGAAACAAGAAAGGTCTCAAGTACACAACCTAACCCTCCACCTAAAGGAGCTGGAGAAAGAACAGCAAATCAAGCCTAAACCCAGCAGGAGAAGAGAAATAATCAAGATCAGATCAGAAATCAATGAAATAGAAAACGAAAGAACAGTAGAACAGATCAATGAAACTAGGAGCTGGTTCTTTGAAAGAATTAACAAGATTGATAAACCCCTGGCCAGACTTATCAAAAAGAAAAGAGAAATGACCCAAATCAACAAAATCATGAACGAAAGAGTAGAGATCACAACCAACACCAAAGAAATACAAACAATTATAAGAACATATTATGAGCAACTCTATGCCAGCAAATTAAATAACCTGGAAGAAATGGATGCATTCCTAGAGATGTATCAACTACCAAAACTGAACCAGGAAGAAATAGAAAACCTGAACAAACCTATAACCACTAAGGAAATTGAAGCAGTCATCAAAAATCTCCCCAAAAAACAAAAGCCCAGGGCCAGATGGCTTCCCAGGGGAATTCTAACAAACATTTCAAGAAGAATTAATACCTATTCTTCTGAAACTGTTCCACAAAATAGAAATGGAAGGAAAACTTCCAAACTCATTTTATGAGGCCAGCATTACCTTGATCCCAAAACCAGACAAAGACCCTATCAAAAAGGAGAATTACAGACCAATATCCCTGATGAACATGGATGCAAAATTCTCACCAAAATATTAGCCAATAGGATCCAACAGTACATTAAAAGGATTATTCACCACAACCAATTGGGATTTTTCCCTGGGCTGCAAGGTTGGTACAACATCCGCAAATCAATCAATGTGATACAATACATTAACAAAAGAAAGAACAAGAATCATATGATCCTCTCAATAGATGCAGAAAAAGCATTTGACAACGTACAGCATCCTTTCTTCATCAAAACTCTTCAGAGTATAGGCATAGAGGGTACATACCTCAAGAATATAAAAGCCATCTATGAAAAACCTACAGCGAATATCATTCTCAATGGGGAAAAACTGAGAGCTTTCCCCCTAAGGTCAGGAACGCGGCAGGGATGTCCACTATCACCACGGCTATTCAACATAGTATTGGAAGTCCTAGCCACAGCAATCAGACAACAAAAAGAAATCAAAGGCATCCAAATTGGCAAAGAAGAAGTCAAACTCTCACTCTTTGCAGATGATTTGATACTTTATGTGGAAAACCGAAAAGACTCCACCCCAAAACTGCTAGAACTCATACAGGAATTCAGTCAAGTGGCAGGATATAAAATCAATGCACAGAAATCAGTGGCATTCCTAAACACCAACAAGAAGACAGAAGAAAGAGAAATTAAGGAGTCGATCCCATTTACAATTGCACCCAAAACCATAAGATACCTAGGAATATATCTAACCAAAGAGACAAAGGATCTGTACTCAGAAAACTATAAAATACTTATGAAAGAAATTGAGGAAGACACAAAGAAATGGAAAAACATTCCATGCTCATGGATTGGAAGAACAGATATTGTGAAGATGTCAATGCTATCTAGAGCAATCTACACATTCAATGCAATCCCCATCAAAATACCATCCACTTTTTTCAAAGAAATGGAACAAATCATCCTAAAATTTGTATGGAACCAGGAAAGACCGCAAATAGCCAGAGGCATGTTAAAAAAGAAAAGCAAAGCTGGCGGCATCACAATTCCGGACTTCAAGCTCTATTACAAAGCTGTCATCATCAAGACAGTATGGTACTGGCACGAAAACAGACACATAGATCAATGGAACACAATAGAGAGCCCAGAAATGGACCCTCAACTCTATGGTCAACTCATCTTTGACAAAGCAGGAAAGAATGTCCAATGGAAAAAAGACAGTCTCTTCAGCAAATGGTGTTGGGAAAATTGGCCAGCCACATGCAGAAGAATGAAACTGGACCATTTCCTTACACCACACACAAAAATAGACTCCAAATGGTTGAAAGACCTCAATGTGAGACAGGAGTCCATCAGCATCCTAAAGGAGAACACAGGCAGCAACCTCTTTGACCTCAGCCGAAGCAACTTCTTCCTAGAAACATCGCCAAAGGCAAGGGAAGCAAGGGCAAAAATGAACTATTGGGACTTCATCAAGATAAAAAGCTTTTGCAAAGCAAAGGAAACAGTCAACAAAACCAAAAGAAAACCGAAAGAATGAGAGAAGAGATTTGCAAATGACATATCAGATAAAGGGCTAGTATCCAAAATCTATAAAGAACTCATCAAACTCAACACCCAAAGAACAAAGAATCCAATCAAGAAATGGGCAGAAGACATGAACAGACATTTTTCCAAAGAAGACATCCAAATGGCCAACAGACACATGAAAAAGTGCTCAATATCGCTCAGCATCAGGGAAATCCAAATCAAAACCTCAATGAGATACCACCTCACACCAGTCAGAATGGCTAAAATTAACAAGTCAGGAAACGACAGATGTTGGCGGGGATGCGGAGAAAGGGGAACCCTCCTACATTGTTGGGAATGCAAGCTGGTGCAGCCACTCTGGAAAACAGTATGGAGGTTCCTCAAAATGTTGAAAATAGAGCTACCATATGATCCAGCAATTGCACTACTGGGTATTTACCCCAAAGACACAAATGTAGGGATCTGAAAGGGTACGTGCACCCCGATGTTTATAGCAGCAAAGTCCACAATAGCCAAACTGTGGAAAGAGCCAAGATGTCCATCGACAGATGAATGGATAAAGAAGAGGTGGTATATATACACAATGGAATATTATGCAGCCATCAAAAGGAATGAGATCTTGCCATTTGCAACAATGTGGATGGAACTGGAGGGTATTATGTTGGGCGAAATAAGTCAAAAAGAGAAAGACATGTATCATATGACCTCACTGATATGAGGAATTCTTAATCGCAGGAAACAAACTGAGGGTTGCTGGAGTGGGGGGGTGGGGTGGGAGGGATGGGATGACTGGGTGATAGACACTGGGGAGGGTATGTGCTCTGGTAAGCACTGTTAATTGTGCAAGACTGTTGAATCTCAGATCTGTACCTCTGAAACAAATAATGCAATATATATTAAGAAAAAAAAAGAAGAAGGTAGCAGGAGGGGAAGAATGAAGGGGGGGAAATCGGAGAGGGAGACGAACCATGAGAGACGATGGACTCTGAAAAACAAACTGAGGGTTCTGGGGGTAGGGGGGTGGGAGGATGGGTTGGCCTGGTGGTGGGTATTGAGGAGGGCACGTTCTGCATGAAGCACTGGGTGTTATGCACAAACAATGAATCATGGAACACTCCATCTAAAACTAATGATGTAATGTATGGGGATTAACATAAGAATAAAAAAAAAAAAGGGCTCAGTATGGTCACATAAAAAAAAAAAAGAAAAAAAAAATATCCAGCTTTGTAAAGCCTTCAAGCCATAACCTGATCATTGCAATGAAGCTGAAAGCACAAGAGTGCCTTTGACTGACCTTTATTAAAGCTTGCCATGGGGACCAGGTGGACATCCTTTGCTCCAATGGATGGTCAGATTTTATATCAAAGCAATCAGACTTCAGAGTCAATGGTCTTTCACTTGAAAGCAATTAAATACATTTGAATGATCTAAGAACAGACCATATAACCTCTATTGAAGGATTATGTGAATGAGAGAACATTTAATCTAATTTTCCTCCCCATTTTTCTGGTTTTTCCCTTTGTGCTACTCTATAAACAATATGGAGCTTATCTCCTGACCTTCATCCCTCTAAAAGCTGATCTACGCTGTCTTCACAATTTCAATTATACTATGTCTTAATTTATTCTTTCCTTTTTTGTTCCCACTGTGCTACGTCATTCAGAACCTCTTTACTTTTCACCTCAGTTGATTTAATAGCCTTTTTGAGGCTAACAGTGTCTTAATTTTTTTTTATTTCCACATAGATTCTTTTCTTGCTAAAAAGCAAACAAAATAAATAATTTCACAAATTCTTTTAAATTGTTCTCTATGACCTTCCTAAAAAACTTACCCTAATTTTTAAGACTTGTTCATCTAGTGCTTATTTTAAATTTTATCTCCAATTACTTCTCTATATACTTTACCCCACCAGACCAATTCGTCCCATTCCTAACAGGGCCTTCTGCTGTCTGACTTATCACATAGTTTTCTCTCCTTTCCTTCCTTTAGGGGGTCTGTCCAAATTCTTTGTATTTATATTATGGGTAGAGCTATCCATTCCATGGAGTCATTCTCAGTCTTCCCCGACTAGAACTTATTTTCTTCATCTGTGAATGTCCACAGTCCTCCATGCCTTTTTGATGAGATGTATCACATTCTGCCTGTGTTATAGTCGTTTGCAGATGTCTCAATTCCCCCACCAGATCTTCACCCAGTTCTTAGCCTTGCGCCATCTGCACTGTAATTACTCAATAAATATCGAATGAATGAAAGAAGAGGTGAAAATAAAAATGCACAAATAAACTGGAATTAAAAATCAATCTTTGGAGACTTGCAAAGCAGCCTTTTTCTTTGAAACCGCTGGACTTCTAAATTGGCTAAATTAGATAAACAAAATAGCATAGTGTGTCTTAAATTTTGCATTTAGTATTAGATCCAGCTGGATAGCCAAGTCTCCTCTTCATATTTGACTAAACTGATATAGCAAGCAACTGTACCAACTAACAAAAATAAAGGACTGGAAAGTCTGAGGCCAAGCTAATCTTTACTACACAGATTTATGGTTTAAATGTTTGTTTCTATATGGAGACCAGAGAATTAACTACCCGAGGTTATCAGTGTCTCAACAGGCATTCATAATGCAAATCTTTTAAAAGCAAGTTCTATAAATAGCTGCATTTATTCTTAAAATATTTTTCCATAAAAGACCTAAATATATCCTTCCACCAAGCCCTTAAAAATATATATTAGAAGTAACACTGGGAGTAGAAAGCTGGATGGAGCCAGCCTGGATTACCACCAGGTCAATCAATTAGTTGGAACATGATGTTAATGAGGTTGGGGTTACATATTCAATCCCCACATTAACCAGTTAGCTGGACTCCATTCAAGTTCCAAAGTCTAAACTTCAGTCCCCAGTCAAATGAGAGAATGAAACAGGATCAGCACAAATGTATCCTTATTCTTAGAAAACAAAGCAAGATACTTCCCTTATGTAAAGAGGGTCAGGATGGCCATCCGGTTCTAAAAGATACAACTCATTAAATTGGGGGCAGGTTTGAAGATAGAGGAGTGGAGAAATCTTGGGGAGGAAAAAAGGACTTTGCTGCAGGTGAACAGGGAGCTGCATACCTGTGTCCCCAGTGAAAGTTCAGAAGTTGAAGAATTGGGATGGGATGATTCAAAGTAGCTTAGGAGAAGTAACAAAGTATTTTGAGGAAGATCCATGGAACATCCAATGGGGTGGAAAACTAGAGGAGAATTTTGTAAATCCTGTTCTGGCTCCTTTCTCAATTTTATGTATCACTGCCTGCTTGTTATAGTAGCTTATTGCATTTTTGAGGGCGTAAAAGGAATAGAAACATTATCAAAGGGCTCAAGATAGTTCTGCTACTGAGCAACAGCTGAGTGCCAAACATCATTACTTGTAGAATACATTGAAACACGCATTTCCCTTTTTTCCTTTTTTTTTTTTTTTTTTTTTTTCAAATTTACCAGGGATTTTCTTTCCAAAGCAAATGATGTAGGTGCTAGTTAAAAGTAAACAATTAGAGATTGGAAGCTGGACAAGCAATCAGAAATTGACACTGGAATGTGAACTTTCCCCAAGCAAGCAACCATGTTTGTCTATAAAACTGCTTCAAGTGAGAAAAAGAAAGGACATTGATCAAAGCAAAGAAATGCACTGTGAGATGTTCATGTCTCCTCTGGTGTGCAGCACATATCAAAGTAACTAATGTTTCCAAATTACTTTATCCTGGGTGTGTATCCACTTCCTATCTCTCCCTGCACCATATTTGTTTATAATGACATATTGATTTCAAGTCCAGCTTGAAACGGAATGGAAGCCGCCCCTCCACCAGAGAAGGGGGCATTTCTCCTGAATCAGCTCGCCTTGCTCACATTCTCAATGTACCATCTGTCTCCTGGGTGATTGGTCCTTGGACCACGTGAAGAAATGAGGTTGAGGAAGAGGGGCTGGGGGAGGGACAAGAAAGGAAATGGGGCCTTTCTCATTTCAGAGGTGAATTGAGTTCCAGGTCTGGGTTAGGAGTTGTCTATCAAAATCTGTCCAAAGCCTTCCCAAAGTCAAACACATTAAATCTAACAACCTTGGCAACTCAGGATACACATTTTAAACCGCAGAGCTCAGCTCAAGCTTTCTGTCAGCATTGGCAGTCGCTGCCAGAATTATGATCCTGTCATGAGTTACACAGCTGCTTGTGAAGGAGACTGACCAAGCAAACAGAAGACCTCAGAGAGTTTCCATTCTAATTTCAGAAAACCTCCCTGATTGTGAATAACTGGGAGGAGATGAAGTACACCACAAAATATGGCGGCAATGAATCCTGTGAAATTGCACAGACAATATTAGATATATGGAGGCCAAAATAAAATGCATACATAAAGCAAGCCAAAATTATAGATGTTTCTAAAGCAAATACAGTTTTATAACTTTCAGCTGCATACAGTAACTTTGATAGAAGGGTGTTTCCAGTTAGAGGGATGACTGGATCTGCTGTAATGAACAGATAAAATGAATTTGTCTCTATAGCTTTCAGTTTTCATAGAAATACAATAGCAGGTCTTTAAAAATGCATTTTGATCTGAAGTAAGGGAAGGAGCTAATAACCATGGATTTATTACTAAATGTTGAGACCTGTGTTGGATAATTTATATATGTTACCTCTTTAATGAAACTCAGTTTAACTTCATTTAATTAAATTTAAATTTAATTTAATTCTAAAGAGTATTTAATATCTCCTTTTTACAGATGAGAAGACTGAGGTTTAGGAAGGTTAAGTAAAATGCCCAAGTTTATACAACTAGTAAGCTAGAGAACTCCAATTGAAATTCAGTTTTGAGCTGCTGAGTCCCATGGAGCAGATTACATGTGCCAAAGAACACATTTGTTTTGTTAAATAACAAAAATTCAATGGAGCTAATTTTAAAGATCTAATTGGCTTTATTGAATCATTCATGAATCGAACAGCATCCCATCCAAGTAGAAGGAGCTCTGCTAAGCTGCAGAGATCAAGAGGTTTCTAAAGGTGGAAAGGAAGCAGAGAAGGGAAATTATTGGCAAAGAATGCCTTGTTTCAGGCAAGGTCACCCTCCTAAGGGGTGTGGAAGGGCCTATCCGGCAGATTACCTCACTAGTGCTGACCAGGTAAATCCGAGTTGATGGGTTAAAGATTACATTCCTGGGGAGCTGAAAACTCCAGTCAGGTCAGGCATTAAGTTTTGATTTGCTGAGGTTGGGTTTAGAGCAAGTGACTCCACAGAGGGCCTGCTGTCTCCTTTTTAACAGTTTCTGTTATTAAAACACACCACAGGAGATGCAACTAAAAGATAGACTTCCTTATTAGCAAGTACGTGAAATTATATGGCTCATGGTCCATGTACAGATCATGTATACAAATGTTTTCCAGAAGTAAATTTGGGAAGTCTTAAGCTTATTCTATTTATGCTATCGATCCTTAAAAATCTTAAGAAATATTTTTAGAATTCCTCTTTGGACTTTAGAGCCTGTATGAAACTATATTTAGGACCTTAATGAGCTCCTTCTAAGTCCCAATCACTAAGATGGGAGAAAATAAAAATAGGTGAAAACTCCATAATTCAAGTCCTGCTCCCTGGTAATTTAAAATCTTGTTGGGGGCGCCTGGGTGGCTCATTGGTTAGGCGACTGCCTTCCACTTAGGTCATGATCCTGGAGTCCTGGGATAGAGTCCCCGGACTGAGTACCGCATCAGGCTCCCCGTTCAGCAGGGAGTCTGCTTCTCCCTCTGACCCTCTCCCCTCTCACTCTCTCTCACTCTCTCGCTCTCTCAAATAAATAAATAAAATCTTAAAAAAAAAAGTCTGGTTGGGGGAATGGGATATTTACACATCTGCTTCAATACAAGGCAGTCTAGCAGTGCACAAGCCCCCATGAGTGGCAATTTTCTACACATTGCATGTGAGAGAATTGACAGCTACTCTATAATTAAATTTGGCTGACTGAAGAATTTCAACTTTAATTTATTCTAATTTTTTTCCCTTGAAAACATATTCCAATGATGCACAGAACAAATCTCTTACCTGTATCTGGAAGAATAGGTATCAATCTACAAGTGGAAGGAGTCAAGGAAAGCTGATCTTTTCTCTCAATCCCATAATGAACAGACATTGTGTGTGTGTGTGTGTGTGTGTTAAAAAAGCAAAAACAATAAACTCCACACAAACTGATGACAATGAAGGGATTTAATGGGATTAATGGATCATCCTGTTTTACCTACGACATCCTGGCTAAAATAAGGAGTTTCATTATGTCATGGTAAATCTGACCAAAAATGGATTGAACTCCCACCTTATTTATCAAATTTGGATTTCATCTGTTTAGGAGGTGTTTTCTTTTTTTTTTTTTTTTCAGAAATGAGCAAAATCATCCAGAGCTATCATAATTGATAATTTTCAAAATATCCTTTTAGAAGCTCTGATGATAGTTTTTTTTTTTAAAAAAAAGGAGTACAAAACATGTGCTTATCCAGTAACACATTTGGGGTTTGTTTGGTTTGGTTTGTTTTGTTTGTTCTTCAATAACACATTTTGGATGAATGACCAAGTGGCTTCTGAGGTGGCCCTGGGAAAGAAACAACATGTTTCTGTCAGTATATCAGACATGACAGGAAGTCCGGCCCTCACTCTGAAACAGCAAAATCTTCCCGTCGTTGCCGGTCAAACTAAGGAGATTTTATTTTTGCCATTAAGTAAAATCTTCCGTCAGGGTTTTCTTTACTATGTGATGAGCGTAAGATTTGCTTTAGTTCAGAGACCTTGTAATTTGCCCTTTGTATTACCTACAGTGCCCTTCGAGCAATTGTTGGCTCAATATTTCCCTTTGCTTTAGTTAACCCAGTTCCATAAATGTATGTATGCTTATGGCCAAGAAAATAGGGACATTTAGTAATTATCTGGTTGCCAGTTGATGCAGAAATCCATTGCAAATAATTAATAATTCAGGCACAAAAGTGGAGTTCTGGGCCTGAACGGTTCAATTAGGCTATCATAAGCTATGTATAACCATGAGATTTTCTTTTTTGTTTAGTGCTGTAAATCAGCGGCAAAATGAAAAGTGTTCCTAGGTATAGTGTAGATAAAAAGAAGGACACAAAAAGCAATTTTGCTTCTGCGTTTTCCCTCTCAAGGCTTTAAAAATTCTCATTATTAATCTGCTGTGGGAAATTTTCTATCTGTGCTTCTTCCCAGTTATCTTGCAAGCAGGTATTCCAGGAGATTTGCTCTTTCTAAATCTAACCTTTCGATAGATAAATATTGTAGAGGCTGGGAAATCAACAACCCCCCCCAAAAAAACCAACCCCATACCACGTGTATTCCCCCACTAGTCACCAGAAAACAAATATTGCTAGCGTATTACATGATGGACGGAAACGGTTCAGGCCCTTGCTCTGTAGGTTGTCGGGCCATCCATGCACACAATGCCCAGGGCAAGGAGAAAAAGCAACATTTTATTGCTGATTTCTATGGTGCATTGTTGTAAAGATTTGCACATATAGCTCAAGAATGCCAAGTTCTTTGCTGGGCCCAGAGAGGAAGGAAAGGTAACTTGTGGTGGGGTGGGAAGAATTGTTGGAAAAATAATGTAGCATCAGTGTTTCTACCTCTCTGGCCATTAACTCAGATAAGAACTAAACTGAATATGAATTAAATCCCTTCTCCATGTCTTTCCTTATCTTCCATACCCAACCCTCCTTCATCATAAAGCTCCTAGTTGCACGCTCGCTCCCTCTGCTTTTCCTCCTTTGCCCGAATCCTTCGTCCTCACAGCCTTCTTATGGATGTTGGGGCCACAGGTATGGACAGGAAGCAGGTGAGGCTCTCACCTTCCTTTCCTTTCTCTGGGCAGCCTGTTGGCTGAAGAAGGTGATGCTACTCTCATAGGTCTAACTGGTGAGGAGGAGAGGCATTCCCCTGGTAGAGGAGAAACAAGGAGAGATATGCACTTTACTAAGCTCCAAACTAAAACTTATTTTGTATAGTCATGGATTTGTAGTAATTTGACAATTTTTTACACTATTACTATAATTATTTTATTTATTTATTTAAAGATTTTATTTACTTATTTTAGAGAGAAAGAGGGTGTGTGCTCACACTCACACTAGTGGGGGAGGGGCACAGGGAAAGGGAGAGAGAATCTGGAGGAGACTCCACCCTGAGCATGGAGCCTGACATGGGACTCAATCCCACAATCCTGAGATCATGACCTGAGCTGAAACCAAGAGTCAGATGCTTAATCAACTGAGCCACCCAGGTGCCCCTAAAATTACTATAATTATTTTACTAAAAACTTTTAAGAAGTTAGTCATGATCTCCAACTGATTACCCCATATGACATGAATTCATTCACACACACACACACACACACACACACCCCAGAATAAGGCAAAGAATTGAGTCTCTTGATTCTGGTTAATAGATCTGAATATTGTTCAAGTAGTGCATGCTATTCAGATGAATGAAAAAAAGTAGGCCATTTTCCTGAGGGTAAGTTCTTCTTGAAATTTTGGCTTATTGGATTGTGGGATGTTCCCATTATCTTCTAGTGTCCACAGAGTTGTATAACAAAGGATCATCTTGACCAACTTCTCATCTGATGTGTAAGTTTTCCTTCACAATATATTCCAGTTTCTGGTTGAAGTATCTAAAGGAATTTGGAACCTACTGCCTTTCATTGCATCTTGGGTGACTGCAAACACTGCAATCCCCTTCCTTCTAGGGACATGGAATCTCTCACCTGTAAGTTCCATACTTTGGTCCCATATTAGTCTTTGCCACCATGTAGTTTGATTCTTCCACAAGGGAAAATTTTGGTGAATGTTATAGATGGAAAAGTTATCACTTATTTATATAATTCAGAAGAAAGAAATATTAAAAAGCAACCCACTCACAGCTTTATTTGTGTTTTTGTGCTATTATATTCTGAAGTAATTTTCTGTTACAGATATATAGCAAGGCCACACACATGGGTATAGAATAGGGTTTTCCCAGAAGAAAGTGGATAGTCAGACTGTCAACATTCCTGAAATGAATCAGAGCTTGGAAAAAAGATTTATGACACAGAAGAGAAGGAGAAAACTTTATTTTCTCTAGCCCTGACCCCATTGAGACTAGTCTGCTAGAAATATAGAGAAGCTTAAGTGCACTTCTAGGTAGTGGGGAGCTCTGCAACAAAGCACCCTTCTAGTTTGGTAAGGAGGTTGCCCTGTAGCCATCTAGAGAAGCCCTCTATTACAGACTCAAAAGGATGGGCTTCTGAGTCCTGAGAACAGCCACTCCTCGTAGATGGTTGAAACATTTTCCTACATGAGAATCTTCTTTAATCTTTAAATGTCCTTACTCTCTCGAAAAATATACAATCTGGGCTTAGCTAGGCTGAAAATTGGACTCCCAAGGCCAGTATATTAAAGGCAGAAACCTTTAAAGCAGTGGTTCTTAGCCAACACAAGCATTCTCATCCCTCCAGGATGAGGGGAAGCATTTGGTAATGTGTGAAGACATTATTTTACAATCAGGGTGCTATTAGATCCAGTGGGTAAAGGTTGGTGATGATGCTAAACATACTGTGATGCACAAGGAAGTCCCTCAAAACAAAACATTTGCTGGTCGCAAATGTCATTAGATGCAAGGCTCTGAAACCCTGCTCCAAGGTTATGCCTGCCGCCTCAGACCTGTAGAAGGTGCAGATCATGGCCCATGTGTGAAAGCCAGACTGACCACCTGGAGCCAAGAAAAGGGAGTGGCGGAGGTGATGACAAGGACCATATCAGAAGCATATGTGTGACACTCACTGTGGACACAGTGGGATCTCCTGTAGTGGAGGGGAAACCTGAAAGGGAGACTGAGGTATTTCTATCATTCTGGTGACCCTGAGAAACATTAGGTTTCACCAGTTAGCTCTCCAGACAGTAGATCCATCCTTGATTGCTCTGAGGCAGGCAGTCTTGATTTGGTTGTCATTGCCTTAGACCTTGATCTGCTGCAGCTTTTAAGACAAAAAGTAAGTACCTCGTTCTTTGGAGCCTAGCTGTTGTCTTTGAGCTAAGCGTGTGAAATACCAGAACTTTCCCCATGCTTTAGCATATGGTCTTACGGTCTCTAACAGGAGAATGTTCAACCTTCCCTTCCTCAGCCTTATCTGGGTATTAGTTTAACATTTGTTGAGATTTTTAATCCTCTCATCTGAATTATCTGATTCTTGGGCTGATTTTTAACTTCCGTTTTGCTGAGTCTTTGATTCCAACTCAGTATATATGTCTATATATTTTCTGTTATCTTTGCACAAGAGATATTTGCTTAGATAAAATCACAATGACAATAGCTTTCTTTAGTGTTCTAAGATTGATTAGGAAGTATTACTGCACTACTTAGCACGTTTGCGTCATTTGTGCATATTGCATTATAGTTGCTGATTTCTTTGTTCACAGAGCTATGCCCATTGCAAACCAAAATGTAATAAATATCATTATGACATGTATTGTGTTTAGGATCTATTTTTGCTGACACAAAGTGTCAAAAACCATTTGCTTTATCTCTAAAACAGATGCCTTTTCTATAATCATATAAGTTTTAATTTCTAAGTATGCCATCCTTTGTAATTTTCAGTGTTCTTGAATAACTACCCCACTTAATTTGAACAGTCAACTGGTGTTCTTTATAACAATGATTATGGTTACATAATCATTGTTATTTATTTTTTGAAATCCCTGGAGTTCCAGAACTTTATTTATCATTCACCAGAACGGCCTATCCACTACACACCTGGGATTTAGAGGAAGGAGGTTTTAGATATAAATGGTGTTTTGGACTGTATATTATTTGAATTTGGGGAAATTACAATCTAGGTTGAAACCGAACTCAGATTCCTCATTTCCTCATATCCATGATTGCTGTGTAATTATCTTTCTGCAACTTTTTGGGATAAGATCCACCTGTGATTCAGTTTTTCCAATCATGACCTCTGAAAAATCTTCCTGAAAAAGAGAGAGAATGACATGTTGAGTGTGTATATCCTTCTCAAGCTTTACAAAATCGTCCTAAGGACTCTTTAATTAGCGGTCAGTAACCCATGAACCTCCCCCTCCTTCTAGTCTGGCCTGTTGACTTGGTCAGCTCAGAGCTCTATGATGAAATTTGAAACAGAAGAAACAAAGACAATACGGAAAAGTGGTTTATTAGGGATGTATTATATTCCATGCTAATGTCAATATAAATGCAAAATAAAAAGCCTTGGAAACACTTCATTGTTCTTCAGAATTTCATTAATCCAGGCACAAATAACAGAGGGCTGGTCCATCTCCCCGCCCCACCTCCTTCCCCCCACCTTCAGTCATTGTTCAATTTTAAATA
The DNA here is from genome assembly GCF_029215605.1 of Mirounga angustirostris. Classification (NCBI taxonomy): domain Eukaryota; kingdom Metazoa; phylum Chordata; class Mammalia; order Carnivora; family Phocidae; genus Mirounga; species Mirounga angustirostris. The sequence continues at coordinate 169,512,281 of NW_026991710.1, forward strand.
GTTTTAATGGCCCTGGAAGTATTCATGAATTCTGCTTGCTTCACTCTCCTAATCATGTTGTCGGCTTAAAATTCACATTTAATTAACCTCTTCACCCAAGGCATAAATCAATAATAAAGCTCCAAATGCTTACCATACCAATAGTGATTTCCATTTGGAGGGAAACTGTTGAAAATTAGACATTAGAATGCCTGAAGAAAAGCAGAGAACCAGTGGTGTGGAGCTAAAAAGAGTGAACATGTGAACTGTGATAATGAAAACCCTGGGTTTGAGAGGGAATATCCATTTATTCTGATTTCAGGGAAAAAAAGGTGTTTAGGTTGGGTTCCAAAAATAATGTTTTGTCTAGAAACATTAGAGACAATCTCACATACTGACAGAGGAGTGAAGTAGCACACAAATTCTTAGGACAGAAAATGATAAATGAAGAGGTGTTGCTTAAGGAAAGGAGCAAAGCCTTGACAAACACAACTCAAAATCTGGCACCTACATTTTAGCTATGTGAACTTCATAGTATATTTGCACATCTCTATGCGTCAGTTTCCTTGTGAAATGGAAATATTGGCATCTACCTTATTGAATTATCCTAAGCATTAAGCCTAAATATATTAAACAGATGGAGGACAGATTCCACATATGTGTATAATGGTGAGTATGCACATAACACACACACACACACACACACACACACACTACAATATCAGAGAGAGCCTGACCCTCTAATCACTAATGATTATTGATTGACACAAAGGAGCACTGGAACCTGAACCAAGACAACCAGTTTTCTTTGCTGGAATTTTTAACTGAGAAGAGTTAGTTTCAGCCTCTCTCCACTAAGGATGCTATTAAATGCAAGGCAAGGAGCCATGTTTCCTGATGAAGAGAAAGTGGTATATAGAAGGTTAGATCAAAAACAGGCATGTACTGGAGCACCTGGGTGGCTCAGTCATAAGCCTTCAGCTCAGGTCATGATCCTGGGATCAGCCCCGCATCAGGCTCCCTGCTCAGCGGGAAGCCTGCTTCCCCCTCTCCTACCCCCCTGCTTGTGTTCCTGCTCTCACTCTCTCTCTCTCTGTCAAATAAATAAATAAAATCTTAAAAAAACAAAACAAAACAGGCACATACTACTGTTGCAGAGGGGGACATGGAGAATAGAGCACGTAAAATGGTAAACTTTGCTTTCTGGATCACTCTGGGGTGACTGGAAAAATACTACATTAGCCTACTGTTGTAGACCATGATTTTCTTCATCCAGGGACATTTAATACCAATGACGCACTTAGAGGTGTTAAAGCAGACTTATAAAATTGGGTTCTAAGCAGGACAATATAAAATTACATGATGATGATCATAACTCCTTTGATCTGGACACATATTTCTATGAAGGCCTTTTTTTGAACACCACATTAAAAAATAATCTCCTTGATAAATCACCCTGCACAGAACTTTTCTAAAATTATTAAAAGCTCTGAGATAGTTTTACATAAACTGCTATTAAACCAGACCTCCCATGTCTCACCCTCTCTTCCATTTGCACTAAACAACTGATTTAATTGAGCCTAAATGCTGGAGTTGATATTAACCAGTAAAATTTTGACTTCCCATTTTTATTATAATAGGATATCATTGAACACTTATTCTATTGTTCAACTTCTTAGCTATTCCCCTCAAATTTATGTAATTTGCACATTAAATGACCATGATCTTTTGTGTATTTCACTATTTAAAAAGTTATCAAGACTAAGAATGATTTCAGACTTGAGTAACTAATAGGGACCAGATTTATCCTCACGTCCTCACACCTTAAACAACTAGAAAGCTGGGGAAAAAATGTGTGAAGGAATGGTTGTCAGGCCTTGAAGAATACTCAGTTCAGAACTGTGGTTTCTGAGAGAAGAGAAACAAATGGGATAAGCTCTAAGATCACTCCCAATTTACTGCCTAGACTAAGTTTTGAGGTTGCAACATAAGGAAGGGATACCTGGTTGCAGCCTAATGACCCTCTTGAGTTGAAGAGATTGAGATCAGCATTGAAAAGCAAAAGAGGCCTAGAATGTGTGAAACACATTTGCAGAGAGGAGGGACTGAGATGTGCATAGGTAAGAAGTTCCCTCCCATCTTTGGCATATACGGGCAGTAACTATACAAGGTCATGGAAAGAACCATGGAAAGCAGTAAGACAAATAATTCTCAAGCTCACATAAGACTGAGAATCTTTTATAATCCAACCAGACAGATGAAATGATTTCTTAACACACAGGGCTTCAGTTAATGTCCTGAGAGGATATCACCTTAGAGATGGAACTAAATTAGCCTAAGACTAAAGACTAAACTGGACCCACTCTAACAAACCTTAAAAACAGAGCTTGAAATGATCAAACTGACACCATTACCTTAACTGCATGCCTGGAAAAAGTACAGTACCATTTAAAGGAATAAAACAAAATCCAGAACTCAAAAATATACAACTCACAATGACTGACTATTTAGGTTCCACATCCAGTTCCAACAAAGGAGTCTCCAGGTAGCACCTGGACATCCTAAAATTCAGCTCAATTCTGATACCATCTACCCTGAGATAGCATCAGATTCCACAGGGTAAGAGCTCAGTCTCAAAAACTGCCCTCCACTTCTGATGTCAATCACAAGTCCAGGTTGTTACCCGTGCTTCTGACCAACTGGCTATAAATCAGAGGTCCCCATAACCCCCCCTCTTGGGCTCAATTAATTTGCTAGAGCCACTCACGAAATTCAGGAAACCTGTTTACTCCATAGAGTACAGGTTTATTACAAAGAATATTATAGGACACAAATCAACAGCCAAATGAGAAGACACACAGATCGAGCTTCTGTCCTTGTGGAGCTTGGGGCCCACCTTGGCAGCACATGAATATATTCTGGTTCCCTGACCTGGAAGTTGTCTGAACACACTGCCCCCCCTTCCTTTTTTTTAAAATGGAGGCTTTATTCCATAAGCATGATTGATTAAATCATTAACCACTGATGGTTGATTTAACCTCTAGCCCATTTGCTCTCCCTGAAAATCAGGGGGTGGGGCTAAAAGTTCCAACCCTCTATTCATGGTTGATTTCCCTGGCAACCAGCCCCCATCCTTAGGTGATTTCAAAAGTCACTTTGTTAACATAAACCCAGTTATGATGGAAAGGAGCTTATTACAAATAACACCTATTTCAACTTTATGGCTCTGAAATGATTTCAGGAAGTGAAGACAAGAGATTAAATTTGTAACAAAAAAGATTCTCCCATTGCTTTTATTGCTTAAGAAATTCCAAAGGTTTGGGAGTTGTGAACCAGGAACTGTGAATGAAGACCAGACATATATATTTCTTATAAATCATCTGAATAACCAAATACATATTTCTTATAAATCATAATATTGCATTGATAGCTGATTGAAAATTACCAGGTGTTCCAGCAAGTAGGAAAATAAGATACAGCAGAAAAATCAATCTATATAAACTGACTCAGAAATGACAATGATGATAAATTTACTAGATACAGATATTAAAACAGCAATCCTAAATATGCTCAATATGCTCAAGAATGGAACATGTGGATATGACTGGGAGAGACATAAATGACACAAAAAAGACCCAAATGAAACTTCTGGAGATGAGAAATACACTATTTGTAATGAAAAACACTGGGTAGGATTAATAGTAGATCATATACTTGATGTCTTTAAGGCCAGATTAGATAATAAAAAGAACAGATGGGTAAACCCAAAGACACAGAAATAAAAATTGTACAAAACAGAGCATCAAGAAAAAAGAAAAGAACAATAAACAATAAAAGGCATCACACTGGGTGTTATATGAAAACAATGAATCGTGGATCACTACATCAAAAACCAATGATGTGTTGTATGGTGACTAACATAACATAATAAAATAAAATAAAATTTAAAAAAAAGCATCAATGACTTGTAGGACAATACCACACAATCTAACATATATGTAATGTGATTTCCAGAAAGGGGGAAGTAAAAACATTTGCAGATATGAATGTTGAAAATACCCCAAATTTGAATTAAAAAAAAAAGACAACTGTAAACTCATAGATCCAAGGAGATTTACAAATTCCTTGAGGAATAAACATAAAAAACAAAACAAAACAAAAAGCCCCACCATAATCAAATTGTGGAAAACCAGTGATAAAGAGATAAATATTAAAAAAGAGGAGAAAAGATATATACAAAGTTTAAAAAGCAAGAATGATGACATACTGCTCATAAGAAACTATGCAAACCAGAGACAATGGAGGAACATTTTTAAACACTTAAAAAAAAAAACAACAAAAACCTGTCAACCTAGAGTTTTTTTATCCAGTGAAAATATTTTTCAAAAATGAAAATGAAATACTTTCAGACGAATAAAAGTTGAGAAAAGCCATTCCCAGGAGACTTGCTCTACATGAAATGTTAAAGAAAGTTTTTCAGGCAGAATCACATACACAAAGCAATGAATAACGCTGGTAACAGAAATGAGCTGAGTAAATATATTTTTTTCTCATTGTAAAATCTCTTTAAAAGATAATTATCTGCTTAGGGCAAACATAATAAAAATAAGCTGGGTTTATAACCACGTAGAAGTAAAATGCTTGACAAGGACAAAGTATAGAAGAAAAGAATATACTTTTCAAAGTTCTTACATTGTAAAGTTCTACAATATTATTTGAAAGTAGGCTGTGTTTGGAGGAAAGATATTACCTCTACCAACTTAGTCCAGTGGCTGGGGACCTACAAATTAACTGACAGTTGACAGGTTTAATAGGAGAAAATACAAGGTTCACTTACATCTACATGTGGGAACATTGGGATGAAGGTGGGGTTTATATGCCACTCTAATAGGGAAAAGGAAAGGGGGAGAAAGGAATTCTATGGGAAAACAAGTGGGATTTTAGGAAAGACGAATAGAAGGTAGGGCAGTTTGTGATAACGTTTGTTTATGCAACTTATCCCGGTGTAACTGCTGAATCTCCTACCTGGCTGCAAAACTCCCTTGGAGAAGGGATTTATAACAACTCGACTCTCTGAAGGCTCTGATTTTATTCAAAGAAGGGAAGTCTGAAAAGACTACTTTTGCGTTTGCTATCTTTCAGGTGTGATAAGTTAAAACTATAAATCGTGAATCATAAATCAACAATGAAAAAAACCAAAATAGTGTATCTAGTAAGTCAATAGTGGAAATAAAATAAAACCACACAAAACACTCAACTGTTCCAGTAGAAGGCAGAACCAAAGGAAAAGAGAACAAAGGCCAACTGGACAAATAGAAAACAAGTAGCAATATGGTAGATATGACAAAACATGAATCATAGAAAATTATAAATTAGACTCATAAAAATAAAAAAAATCACTTGAAAGATATGGTTGAAAGAATTAAAAGGCAAACCACAGACTAGAATAAAATATTTATAGAACATATATGATAAAGTATTTATATCCAAAACACACAGACCTTTTACAACCCAATAATAATAAGACCAACAACCCCAGTTTTAAAATGGGCTAAAGATTTGAATAGATCGATTAGCAATGAAGATACACAAGTGACAAAAAGCACAAAAAGAGTTCATCTTCACTCCTCATTAGGAAAATGAAAGTTAACTCCAAAATGTAAAACAATGAAAGTGAAACCAAGAGGTACTACTATACATTGTTTAGAATGACTAAATACCAATGAGGTATAAGGAACAACTCAAATTCTCACATGTTGCTAATGGGAATGCAAACTATCAGAGCCATTTTGGAAAAGTTTGGGGGTTTCTTATAAATTTAAACATACTCATTCAACACAACAATCACACTCCCATGAAATTAATCCAGAGAAATGAAGGCATACATTCACATAGACTTGTTTGTTCAAAGTAGATTTAAAAAAAACAAAAACAAAAACAAAAGTGGAAACAATCCAAGCAATTCAAATCTCCATCAACTGTTGAATTGTGTTATAACCATACAGTGGAATAAGTAAGCAGTAACAAGAATAATGAACCACTGATACATTCAACGACATGGATGGATTGCAAAAGCATTATTCTAAATGAAAGAAGATAGAAAGGGAGAGAATTTACATACTTTATAATGCCATTTCCATGAAATGCTAGAAAAGTTAAAACCTAGTGACAGGAAGTAGACTGGGGGCTGCCAGGGTGATGACCCGGGATGAAGCAGGTGCCTGCAGGGGACACTGGGAGATGTTTTTACACTGTAGGAACTTTTCTATATCTTGATAGTGGTGATGTTTCCATGTCTGAAACAATTCTCAAGCTCCTCCTTTTTATGGTAGGTAAATGTTATCTCCATAAAACTATTTTTTTAATTATCAAAATCAAGCATTTCTTATGTGCCAGGCCTTGTGCTAGATACCAGAATTAAATAAATTCATCAATCAACCAACCAACTAACCAACCAACCAACCTCAGTCCCTTCTTTTATTATCTAGCTGGGGAGATAGACAATAAATTTAGTAATTGCCACAAAATATGGTATGTGATATAATACATGTATCACAGGGTTCTAAAGAAACAGAATATTGGAGACTTGGAAAAAATTACCAGATGAGTGGCTTAGGATGACAAAGCACATATCCCTACTTTAGCAATCTACTAAATTCACATCTTCCCCTAATATATACCATATAAAGGCAAATGAATTTGTGTATCAGAATTTTGAAAATTTTGCAAAAAAGATGGACTTATTTAAATTGAAATTCTTAAGAGAATGCTCTATTTTTTGCATGCATCCCTTCTACTCTTATAATTATTTTGCCTTCATTTTTGTTATTTATAACAGATATAGTATCTTAATTGTACCATGCAATAAATTTTCACATACATATATTTCCTCATAAATACCACCTAGATCAAGTACATTCTTAAAATTTTTTTTCTGTTTTTAGATTACTCGTTGATTATTTATTGGCATTTTGGAATTTGAGACAGAGGGCAATGATGTCACCCTATGGAAAAACCATAGGGGAATATCAAAATTGTCATTGCTACTTATAGGAATTGTTTAGCATGATCCATTTTGACTCTGTTAGCTTCATTATGAAGATAGCTAATTTAGGTAACATTTGTAAGCCTCCCAGGGTGAAGCATATCTTTCTAAGAGAGGTAAATATCAATATTCTGCCCTTAGGAAAGCTATTGGAATTTTAAAATCATTTCACTACAGGTAGAAAATTATAATTTTCAGTGAGAACATGTTGAACCCTGAATAAGATGGGAGCCTACTAGCAAGTCTCCTCTGTGGCTTTTGTATAAGAAAAAAAATACCTTTGTGAGTTGACCTTAAAATGCACTTTAATCTATGGCAATAATCTGTGGTTAGCTACTTGAAATAATAATTAATGCTAATGAAATCGACAATTAGGAGACATTCTCAATTTTAATTAGACATACAAGTATTCTAATTAACCACTTTTGGACTTTGTCTTGAAGTTGAAGGTCTTCTATTCCTTGACAGACAGTGAGGACAGCTCAGGAAAAAAAACAACCACATCTGCCTTGAATTAGACTACACATTGGATGGCCTCCTACTGTTGTTTTCTGTGTAGTAGTTACCGAGAAAAGTCCCTCCCCAGGAAGATGGAATCCATTTCTGGAAAGTGGGATACAGGGCCCTAGGCCAATCCACACAGTGTTATTGGGCACTATCAACTTCACTTAACAGTTCCAAATGTTCCATCTTCAGACTTTTTTCAGGACTTTTCTGGTACTAGATCTTACCCTAAACTATTTCTCTCCTCAATCCCAAGCTCACAGCAAATGAGAACTGGGTATGTACTAGGGTCTGAGCAAGTGACGAAATATGACTCTGGAAAGGCAGATGGGAGAATGAGTCATAGATGTCCTTAGCTTCAGGTTTTCCCTTACTTGACCTTCATTAATCAAAACTGGTTTGAGATTCTCATTCTTTCTCAATCTTGCCCTATTAATGGGACATCGATGGTTTGTTTGCAGACATACTGTTCCACCGAAGCAACATTTTAAAAGATGCTTTCCAGGAGTGAGTGATGAGAATTATAAGCCCTTTCCAGCTCTAGCAGGACACAGTTTCCAGACCACCTGGCCTTTTGCCTTCCTTCAGATCATCTTTTTGGGTATTCGTTCGTTCTATCTCCATACAATACAGATCTTACTCAGGAGGCTGGGATGTCTCAGTATCTGGATGGTGAACCGATGACATTGAGGAGATCACATCTATCACTGGAAGAACTATGCCTGAGAGCTTGTTTAATTGGGCCCATTCTGAAAGCATCTATGGACAACATACCCTGTTCTCTTTAATGCTAGGGAAACTGAGACACCGTATAGGCTAGTGTTTCCCCCTAGAATCTCAGCAGCTTTCTCTGAGTTCACTTTAATTCTGTAGGGACATGAAGGCTACTTTTCTGCTGGGATTCAAGCAGGCTGGTTTCTACAGTGCCATCATTCCAGTATCTCTGCCTTGTTGACTAGAAGTGTCCAGTTCTAAAGACACAAATCTGCAGGTACAAACATCCCAGACTCTGACCATCTCCACTGCAGTCATCACTCTCAGGACACATATCATTAGAATGAGACAGGTTTGTTTGTTTCATTTTCAAAAAAAATAGAAGGGAATGGCTTATTGCCCAGTCTACTCATTTAAGGACCTAACAGATCACTAAGCATTATTTTTGCAAGGCAGAATTTCAAAGTACCCCAGAGCAATCAGCACTATAAGAGATAGGGCAATGGTCTCTGGAAGCTTTTACTTTTTGGTAAATGGAGTATTTATTTGGTATAATTTGGAAGAAACATTTTATTTGTGATCATTTGGGGCTTATAGAAAACATAGTACAGAGTCCCTGTATACCCCTTACCCAATTTCAGTTTTCTCTCATGTTATTTTCTATTACTGTGGTACTTTTGTCCAAACTAAGGAACTAACACAGATACATTAACTAAACTCCAGATTTTATTTTAATTATAACAGTTTTTCCATAAATGCCATTTTTTTTTCTGTTCCAGGATCCAGCTGTGGACCAGTCCTCTTGCCATCTAATGTGAGGTCCTTTCTAGAATTTACCTTCAGATATCAGTATTTTCTTTCCAATAATTCTTTTGGTCTGCCTTGGATCTTAATAGGAACAGTACTAAAGCCCTGAACTCCATGTTGTGTGTTGTTTTGTTTCTCTCCACAGTGAACACACCTCACACTTACTGCTCTGGATCAAATCAAGAGAGTAGAAGGGTGATGGGTTTTTGAAAGTGTCCTTCATTGGTTTTACCAAGGACACAGTAGAGGTAAGCCCAGGCTTCTTTCACTCTCTCTTCCTTTCTTTATTTTTTTCTGAGTAAAAACATTTAGGTCAAATGTATCTGAACTAAAAAGCAGCTGAATTTTCCCTGAAATCAATAAAACCCTTCCAAAGCATCCACCCTGAAACAGACAAAACCTTCATCAACGCCCCTGACAGGCCAAAGACTTCTCTCCTTTGTGCACCTGCAGGGCCTCTCTTAGGCTGCAGGCTTTAATGAAAAAAAAGTCCTTCAGCCCTCAAAGAATAACTGAAAGGGTATTATTCCTTGGTCTTGACAGTTGTAATGCATCATAATAGATTCCGTTTGCAAAACCTTTCTTTTGAACACCAGAGCACCAAGTGGGCTGCTCAGCTGTTGTTTCTTTAAAGCTTATTAAGCAGAGACATTTAGTTGCTCTTTTTTTCCCTAAACCTCTGAACCTGAAGTTTTCCTCCTTTTAACCAGTGTCAGTTCACAGTAGCTCAGTTTATCAATGCATGTAAAAAGAAGGAAGGCAATTATTTCTGAGAGTAGCCAAGTATGTGCTGGTGGGGTGGGGAGGAAATTGTGATGAGGATTTTAGTATATTTAATTCACGTATTCGCTGAGTGAAAGGAGGAAATTATAGAGGGTTTTTTTTTTTTATTTTCCTCTTTAATGTCCACTGCCTAGAGAATTATACAAGTCTATACTGTTACATGATTACATGAACAAAACACCCAGCTAAAACTATCACTTTGAATTTGATAATGAACTCTTTCAGTTTGGATTGACTTTGGGTTTTACACTGCTTCACAGTAAATCTTCATAATTTCAGATCCCACTAACAAGAATCTAAAACTTTATGGATGGGTTGGGTTGAAATTTCATTGATACAATTGTGAAAGCATGTTTTTTTTTTTTTTTCTTAGTGAATTAACCCTGTGAACAAAGACTCATGTGCAAAGGTTTAATCCTGTCAATAAGAACAGCTGCTTTCAAACAGTAGAGGTGTTCAACTGATTGGGGTAAAAACATGAAAATGTTTTGTTTTTCCACTGTGGCCAGTTCTGCTCTGCTGACTTCCCACTCCCATTTTTGGAAGAATAGAAGGTTTATGAAAATGAAGTCTTACTTCATAATCTTCAACTATGTTTGGTTATTCAAACAGTCCTTCTATTCATTTAAAAAATACTATTATCATAACTGATTCAAAAATACACCCCTCCTGGGGCGCCTGGGTGGCTCAGATGGTTAAGCGTCTGCCTTCGGCTCAGGTCATGATCCCAGGGTCCTGGGATCGAGTCCCGCATCGGGCTCTCTGCTTCTTGGGAGCCTGCTTCTCCCTCTGCCTCTCTCTCTCTGTCTCTCATGAATAAATAAATAAAAATCTTTAAAAAAAAAAAAAAAAAAAAAAAAAAAAAAAAAAAAAAAAAAAATACACCCCTCCTCACCCCTCTAGCAGGAGGTTGAACCGGTGGGGCCAGTGACCCCGCTGGGAGAATTTTGCTCTGTCCCGTGTTCTCTCTCTGGTGCATGCAACACATGTACCCACCACAACCCCCATCTCTTGCTTTCTTTCTTCCTCAAGCTTCCTCCCCCCAAACCCACCTCCCCCCGCAACCCGCCTCCTCGTTATCCCATCCCCAGTGCATGATAACACCAAGCCAGCCAGTGGATGAACAGATGTCAAAGCATAAACAAAATGTTAGACTTCCCTTTTGTCAGAGTCTCAGGCTATAAAGAGATTCTCTTGTGGATTCCCTCCTTTGGCTGCTATCCATAATAGGTGCATTGATTGAAAAGTGTTTATATGTGCATGTAGCTTTTAATTCACACATTAGTTAGAACTTTGAAAAGTGGCAAATACTTCACAAATGCTTAAATAAAATGAAGAAAGAACCCAAAGGTCGTGTCATCAAGTTAAACATTTAAGTTGTGGTTTTTTGCCATTTATCTTATTAATTTGTAGAGTATGTAAATAGGTTTTGAGGAGAAAAATAGGTATATATTTTTTAAATTGTCCATGAAATAAGCCAAAAAAGTCATGGTCAATATCCAAATGAGGTATTAGCCTAAAACCATTAGCTACATTGTTTGCTTTATCGTATCTATTGTAGGAATGTAGAAAGCTAAAATGAATGTGCTTCCATTCATGAAAATATTGTTGACAGTGGTGATGACAAGCTTTATGTTCTATGACTGATAAATTCTTGCTCTCAATCCCATATACCCCAAGAAGCGGGAATTGAGATCATCCACTGGAACTTTTCCAGGACAACCCAGATATTCTATTCCCTTTATTCCAAAGGGATTTTGATCTCAAGGGGAAAGCAGAGAATTCAAGTCTGACCTCTTGCTCCTTGTCCTGTTTCCTGATTTCCCCTCTCATTACTAGAAGCTCTTTTTCTTTCCCCCTTTTCCGAGTGACTAGACCTCCAGTTTCTATCATATTTTCATCTTCTCTAATTATAGACCTTTCTTTAAAATATCATTATTCATTTCCTTGTGTCCACAGTCTTCATGTCCTAGCTTTAATGGTGGGAGCACAACAGTGGAAAGACATGGATTGGTAATCCACAAAATATTTCCAAAATATTGTCCTCACTACAGAAATTTTTGGGTGTAAGTTCATGGCATAATGATGTTCTGGAATTAATTTTTTTTCTTTAATCCTGTGCTATTATCACTGATTTCCATGACTATGCTTTTATGAAATTGGAGCATGTGGCTTCTCTTCATGCTCCAGGTCTTTTCCAACATGACCTATAAGCTCAATTTTCATACCAATGATGATTGTGTTTCAACTGCTTCTTTATCTGGGAGCCACCCTGCTATGTGAATCAATGTTTCCTAATCTTTATTTCATTTAAAAGGTAATAAAATAGCCCACTCAGGAAACACAAGGCTACAGGCTATACTCTCAGAACTGTTATAAAACACTCCATAGGGCGCCTGGGTGGCTGAGTTGGTTAAGTGACTGCCTTCGGCTCAGGTCATGATCCTGGAGTCCCGGGATCGAGTCCCGCATCGGGCTCCCTGCTCAGCAGGAAGTCTGCTTCTTCCTCTGACCCTCCTCCCTCTCATGTTCTCTGTCTCTCATTCTCTCTCTCACAAATAAATAAAATCTTAAAAAAAAAAAAAAACACTCTATAGCTAAGTAGTTGGGAAGGTAGTTGGTAACCTGGACGTAAACTTGTATAATGTTTGAGTAAACTTCACTTGGCCTTACTGCAATGCTGCCTATGGGAAAGAAAAAAAAAGTCGGTGGGTAGTTTAAAGTGTACTATTACAAAATTAGAGAGTATGTTTCTAAGAGAATTATTTTCCAATGATTCTTAAAGTTTATAAGTTTACCACACATAAAAGAGAATTGACTATATTAACATAGATCTAAAAAGTTCTCAGCTCTAATTTGTTTCCTATGAACTTCAATAAATGGCATTTAGATGCTGATGTACAGGCTTTAGAACAGATTTGAAACTGCATTTATATTCCTAATACGTATGGTTCTCCTCCATAAAGAAAAGTCCACCATCTTTAACTAAGCTCTCAGCTTTGGGAGGGAAACTCAGAGAATCAGCAGAAGAAGATAGTGTGGCTCACTGGGTGAATTGGGCATTAGGACATCTGGGGACTTAGCCATAACAGAATACCCCTGTAGAGATTCTTCATTGTTAAAATTCAAATTTTCATGGTAAGTTAAGTTTAAATTAGGGCAGTTGGATGACATCCTTTAGAAATAGGTTTATCTAGGTACCAATAGTTCTTCTAATTTAACCTCAGAGATTCAAAGTTCATCTTTTTAAATTGAGCTAAAAAGATACTTCCAGACAACAGCAGAGATGTATCAAAGTGACCTAAACACACTCTGGACCTTAGTTTCCTCAGAATTAAAATGGGGGAGAGAGAGAAGTGAGGTCTCAATCTTTTGCTTGTCTTAAAAAGCAACAGAGACAGATTTTGGACTCTATATTTCTTACCTATTTCCTTCATGAGCAAAATGAGGACATGGCTCAGTTGAAAACAATGGTCTGATATGCATGTGTCTTGATGATTTCTCTCCTGCATCTGTTCCTCCCTTCAGAAGGAAAGGGTTTTGGCAAAAGTTGGAGAAGCCCCATGAGAGCAGCTCCATAGAGGAAGCCAGGGGGTTAGAAATAACAGGATGACCTTTTCATGTGTTCATTCTGGGTGGGAGGGAAACTTAAATTTAAGTGAATTTCAGCTCCCTTCCCATTAAACAGAACAGAACTTATTCTTTTAAAAGACTCCAGAGAGGTATCATTCTCTAAGAACAACTAACCCTTGATGGGGGCCTTTTAAACAGTGACACCATTAATGAAGGGCAAGAAGGAGCTTGGCGATGTCTCTCACAGAGTTTGTGAGAAGCACTGACAGCACATGGCGATGTTTAGGGAGAACCTGGATTCAGCTGCACCTGATGGATACTTTTTTGTTCCACTTTCCATTATCCAAGGGCTTGAACAAGTTATTTGTTTTGTTTTGAGCTCAGTTTTGTCATCAGTGAAATGAAAAGACAGGTGACTACTAAGCATCTTCCCTTCCAACCTCTTCTGTTCTAAGGCAATGGAGCTTCATCACCAGAGACACAATTGTTGTGTTCAGCCTTTCTCTGACTAACACAAACAATTCCATGGAGAGCCTAGTGATGACATCAGGTAGATTGGATTCTAAAGCATGCAAAGGGATGTGCATTTCATTCATAAAAATGGTCTCTGTTGAAGTAAAACAGAGTTTTTGCCTACTACCACCCCAACCATTAACACACACACACAATACACATACTTTGGGACAAGGTGAATTTGAAGAATTAAAAGGGCTGCCTTTTAGAGTATTTTCAAATTGATACAATCGTGTTATGTATTAGTGCTTACAACAATTTGGATTACAGGGACCAAATGAACATCTTTAAACAATTCAAAATAACAAACTGAAATTAAGATTAGTAATGGGAATTTCAAAAGCATTTGATACTTCTTATAAAAAGCTTACTCTCTTAAACAGTTTGGACCTTTTGGTACAACTTAATAAAGATTTATAGATTTTTTTAAAAAGCAAATAAAAAACGTGGAGACAACATAAAGGTAAATTAAAGCTAGTCTTAGGCCGTTTGCCACCAATTCTGAGTCAATGTAGTATGATTTAACAAATTTACCCAAGAAAAGTATTAACTCAAGACAAAACCAAAAATTGGGTGACAGGAGAGCTCATGAAGGAAACAATAAACTAGTAATCAAATATGTGCCTCAAATATCCTTTTAATCTCTCCAGCATAACCACAGTGTGGCTTTCAAAATCAGTTAGGAAGTGCTTTTCTTTTTCATACTTCTTTTCTTGCTATCGTGTCCTAGTTAAAGCAAGTGTCCTGCTTCCCTGGGCGTCACATTTCAATCTCTCTGACATGACTGGCAAATACGGCTGCTGCTTTGAGATTTAGCCTTTTGCCAACCAGGCGGTGACGATCTCAGGAATCACATTTAAATAGATCGTACCTCACAAGGCCCCTGACAGTTCCTCCCTTACTCATCCTCGCAACACTTCAGGAGAGAAGACAGGGTTTGGCTAATCATGCCCTGGAGTAGAGAAATCAGAGATCCATATGGATAAAGAGTTGACAGGGAAAGACAGCACAACGGAATGTCACAAAGCAAATCCACCACAAGGAATCAGAAATGCTGAAACATTTTCAAGGTCGAAATTACACTTCTAAATATATTCCCTCTAAAATCCTCTCTCTATTCATAAGCATTTAAGAATGGGAAGGGAGATACACATTATACCTTTTTTTTTTTTTTTTGATGGATTGGTTTGCATGAGGGTATCTGAGAAGCCCTTCCCCCTTCTTGGGTTTCTGCCTCCAAGGAAGCTGGCAGATGCATCTCTGCTAAAACAGACCTAGCCTGGTTTAACCCTTGAAGTAATGCTGGCATCCAGATTGGCAGAAAGTTTACAGCTCACAGACTGCACTTCCTGGGCTGAGCTACTCAAATGCCAAAGGACTAAGAATGAATTTGCTTGCTCTTTGACACTGCCGGTTAATTATAGTTATTATGTACAGCGTATTGGTAAACAATTATCGTAATGAAAAGATATTGATAGACTTAAAATGTTAGAGCATGTGCTATATATTCAAAAGTTTTGCATTTGCTTATTTTGGGGGGGATGGTTATTAAAGATTAAAAGACTGTTTGTGGAGAAAAACAAGACTTTCATTCCTGAGTGAGGATTTGTTTCTACTTATTTATCAGGGGGAAGATAATCATGATCATTTTTTTCCCCATGTAATCAACATGCATTGAGAAATCTGTGTTTGGTGCCAGGGAGACTGATGAAGGCAGTGGGGGACATGAGATTTTTCAGCATCCTCTATCACGAACTATGCCATAACAAATAGATTTCTTCTGGCCCAAACTCACAAAGGAATAATACTTCAACACCCAGTCATAGAACAGCAAAAAGCTAATATGTAGACTCTACTCCAACCATGTCATTTTAAAAATACTTGAATAAACTTTTCATGTTAGTGTCAAATTTGTAGAAAAGATATAATGATAGTATAGAGCATTCCCATATACCCCACACCTAATTTTTCCTATTAACTTCTTATATTATTATGGTACATTTGTCACAAGTAATAGATTAATGCTGATACATTATTATTCACTAAATTTCATTCTTTATTTGGATTTCATTAATGTTTCCCTAACTGCCATTTTCTGTTCCAGGATCCCATCCAATATATCACATTTCAATTAGCTGTTATATCTCCTTGGGTTTCTCCTTAGTCACTTATTCATTTATTTATATCATTATGAATTCATGGATAGGTATTTCATATCTTGGATTATACTCTGAGGTATAATCTAATGCCATATTATATATTTTGTTGCTCAACTTGCTCTAGCTTTACTATTGGGAGCTCCTTCTGCTGGCTCCTGTGTTCTGGGAGCTCTTTCCTACTTTCTGACACTATAAGACATTCCAGGCTCATCCGGTATCTTCTCTGCCTCAGTCCGCATATCAGACATTTTTTCTGAGTAGCCCTGGTTCCTTTTGTTGGAGAAGGGTATAAGAAACAAAGATCTGAGCACTGGCATACATGTCGTTTTACAGATTACATCACTGAAGCTCAGAGAAGTTAAGAGATTTGCTTAAGATCCAAGGTGACTAGTTGCAAAGCTAACACTGGGACACAAGTTATCTTGATGCCGAGGTCACTGATCTGGCCATTACACCACTCTATTTTTCCTGTCACATTCTAGGACATGCAGCCTTCATGGGCATATAAATGAAAAACTGTGTCCTTTGTCCCTGTAGTCTAGACATTTTGAGTGTCCTGCAGTTACGTGCATTTTTATTTATGCAGACTTTGAAGCCTCGCCATGAAAGAGAAGATGAAAGCATAAGAAATACAGCTATCTTAATAATGGCAAAGGAAACCATGGAGGGCCATTTCCCCATGTAAGGTATGGTTTAGGTAACACAGAGAAGATCAGGTGTGTTTTTTTAGGACTGGAAAATCTGCTGTGTGATATATTTGTGTGCATGCTTATCATTTCCAAGATCCCCATCAGTTTGTCACAACCCTTCAGACATGTGTCTTTACAGCCATGCAGATCCCGAGCATGTCTACTTGGATACACATCTATAAAGAGCAAAAACGACTCTTGTGGCTGGAAATTTGAAATCTGTTGTAAAATAATAAAGAGTAATGTATAGTATTCCTTTTTGGAAGAGACAAGTAGCACATTTCCCTGCAGTCTTTGAGATGCACAAAATTTAGTGATCAATTAGTACATAAAGCATAAGAAAACCCTTGACAATGTTCCTTGGTGCCAGAGGGCAAGCATAGTATACATTTCCAATCGTCTTACTATATGTATATTATATATAGCTTAATTTTGTGCTTGCTTTGGCAGCACATATACTAAAATATATATAGCCTAATTTTATATTTTAAAGGTCAGTGGATCATTTTAATATTAATGCCTTAGGCTTATTTCTCTTTTATCTATATAAGATGTGTTTCCAGTAGATTCCATGCATTTAATGGTGAGTCATGCTTATCACTATGGCTGGTTATTACCAAGACTGTTCCAGCCATTACGGGTGAAGCAAAGATGAATAAGTCCCAGATCCTGGTGATAAAATAGTACCCTAACACATATATTTTACTGATGAGCTCTGTAGCTCACAATACAATATAGCATACACGATACACATTAAGCAAGCGATCATTGTTTAACAAATTAATAGTCAATCCATATAATATTGGGCCTTTACATTTTTCACTAGTAGTTGTTTTATTAAAACATTTATAAGGCAATTGTTCAACATTGCAAATTCTGTGTTAGAGAAGCTTTTAATGGTTACTTCCTCATGTCTGTCAATATCTTTGTACTTTTGGTAATAAACCTTGTAAAATAACAACGAAACCCATGACTACATGAAGGCTTCATTTCTTATTTATCTCATATGTGAAGTAGTAAGAAATCTTTGAGGTAACATTTTCCTGAATGCTTATGCCTATTGGTCAGATTGTTCTTAGTAGTGAAGGGCTTAAGCACCCAGGCTTTATTTATTTTTTTCTTAAAATGGGACTGTATTTTATTTTATTTTGTTTTGTTTTATTTTTTAAATGGGGACTATATTTTAAATACACATCCTTAGGGGTGCCTGGGTGGCTCAGCAGTTAAGGCTCCAGCTCTTGGTTTCAGCTCAGGTCATGATCTTAGGGTCGTGAGATCACGCTCCCTGTAAGGCTCTACATTGAGTGTGGAGCCTGCTTAAGATTGTCTCTCTCCTTCTCCCTCTGCTGCCTCCCACTCCCTCCCCTGTTTGCTCTCATTCTCTAAATAAATAAATAAGTAAATAAATAAATAAATACGTACATACATACATACACATCCTTAGAAGCAATTTCTGTCAATTATTCTAATTTTGGTACATAAAAGAAAGAACTTGATATATTTTTGAAACTTATGCACATTGGTCAAATTCCAAATGTCAGGTTTTTTTACTCTTTTATTATTTTAAATTTTATTTTAAATCTACATTTTTATATGTGATTGCAATTAATGCAAATGTATGACATTTATACCAATTACTTGTGCTGTAGCAATCAACCAGTTGCTAGTACTAAATGTTTTATGCAGGCAAAGCCTCTCACTCAGTAGTAGGAATAAACACATTTTTACTTACATTTATATTGGCTCATCAGTATCTGTCTATGAATGTAATTTATTGGAACACTATCTGATGGAATATGGTCAAAGACAGAGTTAAGGCTTTTAAAATAATGAGTCATTTCATGTGGGTTTGTACTAAATAAAGCTAATTGATGTTAAAGGCAATATCTTCAAAGAGCTTGTTAAGGGATTTTTAGACCCCCAAATACACATATTTCTTCTTTTTTCCTGATTCATATAAACTGAACACATTTATATGTTATCTAAAGCAATTTATCCCTCATCCCAAATGGACAAAGATTGTTGTTACTTTTATAGCCCTTTACGGTCTGTCCACAACCTTCATAATGAGTGGCTGAATTTGAAAGTAGCAGGTGCATGTGAAGACATTGAGGGAACTTTTCCACCTTAAGCATACAATCTACCTGAAAAATCTGGTCAAAGTATGTACAGATTGGCTGGTGGCTTTTCTGTAAAGGACTTTACATCCTACTAGAGATCTGTGAAGTTCCCTGCTTTCTGTTCTCAGAGGAAGAGAAAGTTCCTCAGAACTAATTTCTCAATAAACACACACACACACACACACACACAAATAAAAACAGATACTAAAAGTGTGCCGTGCTTAACTTTATTCATGAATTTTAGCAAATTGTAACACTTTTCTTAATTCTTGCCTCATAATTTTTAAAATCCAAGTAAACGTCTTTGGTTTTAGTTTAATTTCCTTATGAAAGTTGAAGTTGGTCCCAGTTTCCTATTTCTGTTAAGAACTTCTTTGGTAGAACAAATCCAGAAGAACATAACAAGATCCCTAAACTTGTCAAAGTGAAATGAATCTATGAGAAAAGGTAAAGGCATTTGCGAAACTGAATTCAAAGTCAATCTCCCATATTCTAAATCCTGGTGAGTGCTCAACACACCAAAGGCTAAGCCGTGGTCTTTGGTTTGGCATATTATCATTCTCTGAACTGACATTTGTACTAACTTCCCTGATCTGTAAAGATTTCATTTTCCTCTTTGAGGATTAAGTGAAATTCTTGCCATCTAACAAAGGAGCGGGATATTAACACACTCCACAATTGCTTGTCTTCTTTTTGGTAAATGATGTGAGTTGAACACAATAAAAATCCAGCACTAATGCTAAGACTGTAGTCATATTCTGAATATCTGGATACTCAGCCCTAGAGAATTTTGAGCATCACCCATACTCTCATGGTACTAAGAAGAAATGTACCAAAATTTCATCTCTTCAGAGCATGTAAGACATAACTGGATCTGAAGAACATAATCCTAAAGAAAGTTTGGTCAGCCTCAGTAGACAGAAGTTTTATAAATGGAATGTGGTAAATATGTTGTTCAGAGAACATCTGGGGCAGTGTGATAGGCCCATTGCTTAGGGGACTACACAGTTTGGTATAGGACTCCTGACTCTTCTTCCTTCTGACTCTACAATCACATCTCAAGCTTCTATTCCATGGCCTATTTGCTCAGGGGTAAGCTTTTAGTGGCATGTCAATGAACAGAGGAGTTGTCAAACTAGGGCCCATGAGCCAAATCTGGCCCAATGCCTGATTTTTATAAATAAAGTTTTATTGGAACACAGCCATGCTCCTTCATTTGCACATTGCCTATGACTGTCTGGGGACTACCACAGCAGATTTTAGTAGTTATAACAGGTATCATATGGCCTCTGGAGCTGGAATATTTTCCTATCTGACCCTTTGCTGAAAAAGTTTGCTAACTCTGAACAGAAAAGATCAGCTGATAACTCTGGATTTGCAAACATTAACATATTTGCTGGCTCAAAAAAACCACTAATCATATACACCCTATATTTCTTCATTGAATAATGCAGCATTTCAAACCCTAGACCATTTCTCATTTTCACTCTGCAAAGAAAACTACGTGCAGCATGTTAGGGAAGGAAATAAATAACCCAGCAGGAAGGGAATTCAGAATACTTTCTCTGACTCTACTACTTTTCTCCACACCAGTGACTTGAAAATCCTGAGAATATCATGGACAGCAGCATCCCATGCTTCTTTTCAGCTCACTATTACTGGTATTGCAAGAAGGCACAGACTTCTTGAGGTTTCACACCAGGGTTGGGTTCTTCTGTATGCACGCGCACTCACAAACACACACACACAGCTAGCCTGCATGCACACCCGGTGCCTTCCCTCATTTTGTACGTCCACTCAGGTGCTGACCGCCAGCTGGCATAAACGACAGATGATGCTAACTTTCAACAGATGTCTTTCTGACCCCAAAGATAATGGAAATGACAAATAATAACTTTGTAATTACCTTAACTCCAACCAAAGCATAAGCTGAAAAATAACCAGATGAGAACTACAGGGAACATGTGGGACCGACTTCCCTATTAAGCATGTTTAAGTGTCCCCCATGCTGTGCAGCTCAGAGGCTGTGCCAAGAGAGCGAGGAAGGCAGCCCAACATGCACCCAACCATAAATCTTCTCGGCCCCATGATAAACAAACAAGATTTCAGCATCTGCACGCACAGCTGATGAGAAAGCGAGAAATGAAGATTAAATGGGAACTAGGGCACCGTGAGAGCTTGCAGTTTTACAGTGCTTTGGATCAGATAAAAGTCCTCCAATTAAAAATATATTTTAAATGTTCACATTCTCTTTTCTTCTGTTTGTTGGGTCTGGTCCTTGAGAAGAAACAATAGGAGAGACCAAAAACCAAACCAAAACAAAAACCAAAAACCAAACCAAAACAAAACAAAAAAGACAAGTAGAACTTTGAACTGTTGAGAAGAGAGTTTGCCTTTGGCTGATATTCTTGGTTTGGAAAGTGGCTTAGGCAAGATTGTGACATGCAGTGCATCATTTCTAACTCTAACCAACAGCATGGCCTTCTGGGTTTCACCACGCTTTGAGAATGACAGAGAGACCCCTGAGCCTGGTGAGACTTTCCTTTGTTTTTAAGAATCTGGAGGCTGTTTGATCGAAGTCTTTGAATAAGCACCAGATAGTGAATTTGTTTAGCTGGTCTAAAAATTCTGACCATCCTGTCTATTCCAGCCAGTCTCCAGGTAGAAACAATTCCTACTTATGATGACTAATTTCATGTGTCAACTTGACTAGGCCACAGGGTGCCCAGATATTTGGTCTATTATTCTGGGTATTTCTGTTAGGTTTTTGGTTTGTTTTTGTTTTTGTTTTTGATGAGTTTAATGTTTAAATCAGTAGACTGAGTAAAGCAGATTACCATCCCTAATGTGGGTAGGCCACATCCAAATTAGTTGATTAGTTGATTCCCCTAACCAAAAGAAAATACCTTCTGCCTGATAACCTTCAAACTAGGACATCAGAATTTTTCCTGCCTTTGGACTCAAACTGAAACATCACCTCTTCCTGGATTTTGTGCCTGCTGGCCTTTGGACTAGAACTATACCATCAGCTCTCCTGGGGCTCCAGCTTACTAACTCACCCTGCAGATCTTGGGATTTGTCAGGTTCTTAATCACATGAACCAGTTCCTTAAATACACACACACACACAATCCTATTGGTTCTGTTTCTCTGGATAATGCTAACTAGTACACCACTGAATCTGAGACTAAGTATCTTAGGACACACATGAAATGGCAATAATCTTACTGAAATTTTCTCTGTAACTTCCTCCCATCAATACTAGCTACCCCCTTTGTAGCTATAACAAAATTAACTATATGAAGACAATTGCCATGATTACCTTCTGTAGGCTAAATATGTCCATTTGATCTAACCATTCTTTATTCGACATAGTTTGAATTCTTCCAGTTCACAGTCACTCTTCCGTAATGTCCTACAGTTTGTCTATATCCCACTTAAAGTGTGGCTTACAGCCTTCTGTAAGTACAGAGTAGCATTATCACCTCTTCAATTCTAGGGCTATAGATCCACTAAAGCAACATCTATTGGCACTAGCTTTTTTGATGATGTATTCATTTTTGACCCACATTAGCCTAAATACCCCGGCTACCCTAAATGTTTCTGCCAAACTGCATCTTTTTCTTTGTGTAATAAAAAATTTTTTTTCATTACAGACACTTAAGCCATAATCTGAACAATTACCTATAAGCTGTTCTCCCTTGAGTCAACATTTCTAGACCAAGTATTTCATCTGAGCTCCAACATCAGTTCAATCAATTATTGGGATGTCCTAGATGTAAGCTCCATGAAGGAATTTATTTGTTTGAATCACTATGTATGTCCAGCCCCAAGAGTAGTGTCTGGCATCTAGTAGGTGGTGTTTCTGCAAACATTGTTAAGTGAATAAATAAGTGAATCTGAAGTTAACATGTTCAAATGCAGTCTTACTACCTTATCCCTCTTTCTACATGTCTTCTCAGGAATAGTACTACCATCTCTGCAGGCACCAAAGCCAAAAATTCAAGAGCATTACACTCTCTACACCTCACATATCCAATTACATTTCAAGGAATACTGATTTCTGGCCTGGGTGACTCTCAGATTGATCCCCCTTTCTCTTACTCACCACCATTGCCTATGTGTAGGTCCTCGTTCTCCCTACTGATTTTTACAATAGACCTCTAACTAAATTAATCCCTCAATTCTTGCCCCCACTCTTTTAATCCATCCATTCTTCATACTTCTGTCAAAGTGGTCTTTCTGAAATGCAAATCTGATCAAATTTTTGTACCGCTTAAAATCCTTTGGTGGCTTCCCATCATGGTCACCGTCAAATCCAAATTCCTTAGCAAGGCATTCAACATTCTAAGCTCCTTTATGATCTGACCCATACCTACATTTCCAGCTTCATTATTACTCACTTGCCCACCAAGTGTCCTATCCCTCAGCCATAATGAACATGCCACACTCTCCCCTCTGAACTGGGCATGTGTTATTGCCTTTGTTTCTTCTCTTTATTTATAGAGTTAACTACAACTCACTAAACCATTCAGAAGACGGTTGCCGATCATCTCCAGCCTGAATAAGACACCTTGTCTGTGCTCACAGGACACCTGTGTCTATCTTTATTGTAGACAGTTATAACAAAGTGTGATAGGCACACTCTCTCACACTTGATTCTAAACATGTACAAATTTGTATCCTCAGTGCTCATCCTAGTATTCAGGACATACTAAGTGCTCGAGCGAATAAATTGTACTCTATTAAACATGTTGCAAAAAGTGGGAGAGAAAAAGTATTGAGTGGGTAGGAGACATTCTAGAACAAGTGATGAGCAAAGGCACAGAGGCAAGAGAACTCTGCTTGTGTCTGCAAGACCCAGGCACACAGAGTTCAGGAAAGGAATAAGAGAGCAGAGGGCTAGGAAAAAAGTTATTTATGAAGTGAATTTCTGAGGTCAGTGGTTGCCATCTGGCCATTTCTAGTCATCCAAGCCAGCAATAAATTATGTGCATCATACAGACTTTCCTCTGAGTGTCTCACATCTCCCATTTTGCACTGTCTCCCCTTCTTCAGCAATAACAGACAAAGCTGCTGAGTTCAGCACAAATTATCTTGTTAGCAAGGTGTTCCCTTCAGTGCTGCCTTTTTGCAACTCAATCTCTCTAGTGCTGACTGCTAAAATGGTTTGATGTCCAGATGTATATTAAACATCTGAGTCAGGAGCTCTGAAATCTGTTCCAGCATTGTGGGAATGTGCTGGCAGATGTGATAGTGATTTATCTCTAGCACATTTCTTGGAACATTCCAAAGCCCTGAACAAAAATAACTCACATTTATGGAGTACTTGCTTTTACCAGGTATTGTTCCAAATATTCTGCATGCATAACTTCACAATATTCCTATGCGATATATACCATTATTATCCCCATTTTATAGACAAAGTCATTGAGGCACAGGGAGGTTCAAGAAAACTCTACAAAGTCACACAGCAGGCAAGGTTTGAGTTAGAATTTTTCAAATGTAGCTTCAAACTCCATGAACTTAATCATTATTCTTTGGGGCCTCTTTAAAATGGGCAAGAAATACAGGACCAAGAAAAAGAGTACAGCTTCTAATACTGACTTTGCTATAAACTGTGTGATTTTGGATAAGTCAGAACTCCATGAAACTTAATTTATTTCTCTGTACAATGACAGAATCTGTGTAGAAGATCAGACTTCAAATATTTTTACTTCCACAGCCCATAAAAACGGTTAAAAAAATTGTATCCCCTTGTACATTTTAAAAGGACATCTAGATTTTCAATATGTTTAAATGTTTGCAAAGAAAAGTACTTTCTAGCATTTTATAAATATAGATTTTTAAATAAAATTTTTCTATTACCCCTTTAAGATAAGCACTTCAGCTCTCTTCTGGTTACTATTTGTATGGTATATCTTTTTCCATCCTTTAATTTTCAACCTTCTATGTCTGAATATAAATGATGTCTGTTGTACAGCACATATAATTAAATCTTGCTTTTTCTTGTCTAGACTGATGATTTGTGCCTTTTGGTTGGAGTCTTTAGTGCATTCATACTTAATATAATTATTGATGTTGGATTTATGTCTGCCATTTTTCTATTTGTTTTCTGTATGTCTCATGTATTTTTATTTTTGTCATTTTCTAATGTTTCTCCTTTACTGCCTTTTTTGGCATTAAACCAGTATATTTTAGTAAATTTTCAGTAATTTTAAATTACTCTCTTAAGATTTTAGCTTTGGGGCGCCTGGGTGGCTCAGTCGTTAAGTGTCTGCCTTCGGCTCAGGTCATGATCCCAGAGTCCTGGGATCGAGCCCTGCATCGGGCTCCCTGCTCCGCAGGAAGCCTGCTTCTCCCTCTCCCACTCCCCCTGCTTGTGTTCCTGCTCTTGCTATCTCTCTTTCTCTGTCAAATAAATAAATAAAATCTTAAAAAAAATAAAAATAAAAAAAAGATTTTAGCTTTGTTTGTTTTAGTTAACTTTGATAAAGGTTTACACTAGGGATTACAACATGCAATTTCCTTTGATAAAAATTATATATATTTAAGGTGTACAGTATGGTGTTTTAATATACATATACACAGTGAATGATTACTACAGCTAAGCTAATTAACATCCCCCACCACCTCACATAGTTGCCATGTTTTTGTGTGGTGAGAGCACCTAAGATCTATTCTCTTAACAAATTTCCAGTATTCAATCTAATATTATAGTGTAAGAGAATGGTCGAGTTTCATTCTTCTGTATATAGCTGTCCAATTTTCCCAGCACCATTTATTGAAGAGACTGTCTTTTTTCCATTGGACATTCTTTCCTGCTTTGTCGAAGATGAGTTGACCATAGAGTTGAGGGTCCATATCTGGGCTCACTATTCTGTTCCATTGATCTATGTGTCTGTTTTTGTGCCAGTACCATGCTGTCTTGGTGATCATAGCTTTGTAAGATAGCTTGAAATCAGGCAATGTGATACACCATACACAAAGATAAATTCTAAATGGATGAAAGACCTCAATGTGAGACAGGAAGCCATCAAAATCCTAGAGGAGAACATAGGCAGTAACCTCTTCGACATCAGCCACAGCAACTTCTTTCAAGACATGTCTCCAAAGGCAAGGGAAACAAAAGTGAAAATGAACTTTTGTGACTTCATCAAGATAAAAAGCTTTTGCACAGCAAAAGAAATATTCAACAAAACAAAGAAGCAACCCACAGAATGGGAGAATATATGTACAAATGACACTACAGACAAAGCACTGATTTCCAAGATCTATAAAGATCTTCTCAAACTCAACATCCAAAAAACAAATAATCAAGTCAAAAAATGGGCAGATGACATGAACAGACACTTTTCCAAAGAAGACATACAAATGGCTAACAGACACATGTAAAAATATTCATCATCATTAGCCATCAGGGAAATTCAAATCAAAACCACATTGAGATACCACCTTACACCAGTTAGAATGGCAAGAATTAACAAGGCAAGAAACTGCAAATGTTGGAGAGGTTGTGGAGAAAGGGGAACCCTCTTACACTGTTGGTGGGAATGACAGTTGGTACAGCCACTTTGGAAAACAGTGTGGAGGTTCCTCAAAAAGTTAAAAATAGAGCTACCCTATGACCCAGCGATTGCATTACTGGGCGTTTACCCCAAAGATACAGATGTAGTGAAAAGAAGGGCCATATGCACCCCAAAGTTCATAGCAGCAATGTCCACAATAGCCAAACTGTGGAAAGAACTGAAATGCCCTTCAACAGATAAATGGATAAAGAAGATGTGGTCCATATATACAATGGAATATTACTCAGCCATCAGAAAGGATGAATACTCAAATTTTGCATCAACATGGATGGAACTGGAGATTATACTAAGTGAAATAAGTCAAGCAGAGAAAGTCAATTATCCTATGGTTTCACTTATTTGTGGAACATAAGGAATAACATGGAGGACATTAGGAGAAGGAAGGGAAAAATGAAGGGGGGGGAATCAGAGGGGGAGATGAACCATGAGAGACTATGGACTCTGGGAAACAAACTGAGGGTGCTAGAAGGGAGGGGTGGTGGAGGCATGGGTTAGCCTGGTGATGGGTATTAAGGAGGGCACATATTGCATGGAGCACTGGGTGTTATACATGAACAATGAATCATGGAACACTACATCAAAAACTAATGATGTACTGTATGGTGACTAACATAACATAATTAAAAAATACAATACTATACTGTATCAAACATTCATGTACATTAGATCGCTAGACTTACTCATCCTACAAAACTGCGACTTTGTATCCATTGGCCAACATTTCCCCATTTCCCCCACCTCCCACCTTAATTTATCACAGCCCACTTTAGATTTGACTGACCTACTTCTAGTAAAATATAGCTCAATTCCCCTCTCCTTGGTGCTAAAATTGTTATATATATCGCATCTATATATGCTATGAACCCAGAAAAATTGTTATAATCATTGCTTTAAACAATCTTATGAGTATTTTTAAGAAATTACAAGAAACCAAAATATATAGTAAGAGTATTTTCTATTTATCCACATATTTATCATTTCCCTGCTCTTTATTCCTTGTGTATTTAACTTCATGCCTAGCTGTCATTTCCTTTCAGCCTAAAGGATGTTTTTGTAGGACAGATGTGCTAGCAAAAAATATTCTTTGTTTTTTGTTACATAGGAATGCCTTTATTTTGTCTTATTTTTGAAGGATAGTTTTATTGGATAAAGAATTCTTGATTGACAGTTCATGAATGTCTACAATGCACTAAGTGTGAGGCAATTAGGACTTGGAAAAGCATTCCCCAAAGAAGTATATCCTTTGGAGAATCCGTTGCTATGGAATATCCATGGTCTATTATAGTTGGAAAACCGTGGCTTCTTTACAATAGGGATTCTCAGAGTCTTTCAAATGCTAATATGTGTCTTGACTCTTAAAGATGGTAGAGCTTAAAGTGCTTCCAGAACTTTTCTGACTATAGAAAACTTTTTCAACTGAGCATCTCACTTGACTAGTGTTCTACAAACAATATGTTGAAAAACGTTGATCTAGTTTGGATAAATAAACTAAGGCACAGAAAGAAAAAGTGTGGCCCAATGGATGAAGCAATGGCTCAGTGAAAAGAATAGCAAAATGATCGTATTTCCATCCAGGTGCCTTACAGAAGGATCATGTTATTGGAGAGGTAATGGTTATGACATTTATTGACAGTCAAGGAAATATATTGTGATTTATTATTGGGCTTTTTGTTGTTCATTAGTGCCCCATATTTGACCATATAGCTTGATAAGTGATCTGGAACGTCATTTGTTATCTTCACCTTAATATACCTACATGTTTGACTGTTACAGCTCACATTTAATAGGAAAAAAAAATTGCTGCAGCTGAAGCATCCCCACTTTATAATTACATTCTGACTGCTGAGGCATTATCAGGCATCCTGAAAACCTCAACTAATGCAAACTTAATTCTCCTTTAATACCAATCCCAGGAAGAGTTTAACTTGAAAATAGTAAGATTTATTTTTGCGTCTGTAGACTATTTTAAATACTGGTTGCTGGATTTTATGTACTGTATACAGGGAGAAAATAGATAGTCAGATGTTTCTATTGTTTCTGGTCTTCTGAAGGGGACAGGGAAAAGCACAATGCTTACAGTGATTGGTTGTGTAGTTTGGAAGATGATTGTAGGAAATATGGAAAATGATTGTGGAGCAAACAGGCATACCATTACACAAAGCATGTAACAACCCCTCTGGTAAGATATATGAGAATAGGATTAAGTATTTTATAGAATTACAATCATTAGTGTGGTTAATATTTATTGAACTCCTGCTATACATCATTTCATCTACACAACAATCCAATGGGTTGGCTATGACTAATTATTTTCATTATAAAGATCAGGAAAACAGGCTAGAAAGATTAAGTAACATTATAAGATTCACCCCTATGTTTTGTCTATGACTCCACATCTATGCTTTTAACTACTGTTCTATACAGTGGATAACCATATAGCAGTGGTTCTCAAAGTCTGGTCCCCTAAACAAATCAAGTAAGACCCGGGCACTTGATAGAAATGCAAATGCTTGGGTCCCATTCTAGATCTACTGAATCAGAAACTCTGGGGATGGGGCCCACCAATCCATTTTAACCAGTCCTTCAGATGATTCTGAGGCTCTCTAAAGTATGAGAACTACTGTCATTTAGCATGATGTTTGGTAAACATGTGTTGGGTTGAGGTATATTTCAAGAGACAATTTAAGGGATTTTTTTTTTTTTTTTACTACACATTAGAAAACCATCTCTCAAGTTTTCAGTGTCAATCTACAGAGCACATTATAGCATACACCTTATATCTTATTTATGAAAATGCAATGCAAGAATTTGTTTTGTTTCTCTTTGTCTTATTTCCTATAGCGTCCCCCTGTTGCAGATTTTAAATGATTGTCCTAAGTGTTCTTTTGAAAGTGAATTCTTAATACTTGCTCACCATCTGATTGATTTGAGTATAACAGGAGTCTATCAAAGCCAGGCATCATCATATTTTATTAAGGTGTACATGACAAATGGGGTCACTATTCTTCAAAGATGGAGTCCCCCATTGAAGCATGCCTCTCAGGAATCATGTCTTGTATAGTGACATTGTGTTAATTCCAAGACTAGGTCCTAAAAAAGCCATGCAGTTTCTGCATTGTCTCCTGGAATATGTGTTCAAGGAAAACCCAGCCACCATGTAACAAGTCTATACTGAGCCCTTCATGCTATAGGCATCTAGCTAAAGAGAGACTATGGATAGAGAGAAATACCCAGTCAACTCTCAAATGTTCTGTGCTTCTCAGGTGAGGCACAAAACGTGTGAGTTAAAAAGTTATCATGGACATTCAGCCTAGCCAGGCCTTTAGTTGGGTCCCATCTACCATAGGACTGTACCCATGTGAAAGACCTTAGGCATGAAAAGCCCAGGTGAGCTCAGTCACTCAGAAAACAGTGAGAAACAATAATAAATTGTTCTTTAAGTCACTATATTTTGGGGTAGTTTGTTACACAGCAATAGATAACTATAACAATAGGTCAGGGTTTAAGGGTATCCCATATATGATGGCACCTGAATATAGTACAATGAGCTAAAGGAGAAGGGTCAAGTCTATATATAATTCATTTCCTTTTGCTTGTTTTAGCAACACATTAGTGTTGCTTAAATGTGAACTGCAAGTGGTCTTATTGTAAGTATAAAAGCTAAATTTGCATCGCAGGCAATGTGGCATACACCTATTTCAGTTGAGTTAGAAAGTTCTGTAACAGCAAAGGGAATATTTTTATGAGTGTCCATGAAAGGAAAAACAATGCGTATTCTGTTTAAAATTTTATAACTGGAGTTACACTGTACATTAAGTAAATCAGTTTCTAATACCACCCAAGAAAAGTGACTGTTGACTGGCACCACTTCCATGAAGCTGCGAAGACTTAAATCACATGGAGTAACATCCCATTCTCCTATGACTGCCTGTTCAGAGAGCCCCATGGACAAATATTACACCTTGCAGACTGGGGCTTTCCCTGTGACACCTGGTGAACCCTTCTAGTTCACATAATACAGCTCAATACCTGTCAAATTCCTGACCCTGCAAAAACTTTTGCATTCAAATTCTTTCTTGCATTCAAATTCTTTCTTGCATTCCTCCTCCAAACATAGAGGACTAAATACACTTACCATTTATCACTTAGTATATATATTAGCTTTATCCTTTATGCAACTAAATCATAATGTACTTATAGGCAAAAATCATTTCTTTTTTAAGTTTTTCAGATATAGTTATATCTCAAATATGTGTAAGTTAAAGGTGTACAATGTGTTGATTGGATACACTCATATATAGTAAAATGATTCCCATCATAGCATTAGCTTACACCTTTAACACATCACATAATTACCATTTCTTTTTTGTGGTGAGAACATTTAAGATCTAGTCTTTTAGCAACTTTTAAGTGTATAATAAAATAGTATTAACTATAACCACTATGCTGTACATTAGATCCCCAGAACTTATTCATTTTATAACTGGAAGTCTGTATACTTTGACCAAAATCTTTCCATTTCCCCCAACCCAAAGCATTTGGCAACCATCACTCTACAATACGTTTGTATGATTTCAGCTTTTTTAGATTTTACATATAAGTGAGAACATACAGTATATGCCTTTCTCTGTCTGAAATATTTCACTTAGCATAATACCCTCGAGGTTCATCCATGTTGTTGCAAATGGAATTATTTCTTCCTTTTTCATGGTTGAATATATACATATATATTATAATAAACAAATTTATTCTATTAAATAAATATATTATTATAATATATAACATATTATAATAAACATGGGAGTGCAGATATCTCATCAAGATCTTGATTTTGATTGCTTTAAATATATACCCAGAAGTGGATTGCTGGCTCATATGATAGTACTATTTTTAATTCTTTGAGGAGCCTCCATACCATTTTCCATAGTGGCTGTACCAATTTTCATTCCCACCAACAATACACTAAGGGCACAAATTTCCTTTTTCTCCACAGCTGTGCTAACACTTGTTATCTCTTGCCTTTTTGATAATAGCCATTTTAACAGGTGTGAGGTGCTATTTTTGATTTGTATTCTCTGATGATTAATAATGTTCACCTTTACATGTACCTGTTTACCATTTGTGTATCTTCTTTGGAAAAATGTCTATTCAGCTCCTCTGCCCACTTTTAGATTTTTATTTATTTTTTATATATATATTTTTTGCTTTTCTTTGTTTTTATTGAGGTAAAATTCTTATAACATAGAATTAACCATTTTAAAGTATACAGTTCAGTGGCATTTAGTAGATCCACAATTTGTGCAACCATCACCTCTACCTAGTTTCAATATATTTTCATCATCACAAAAGGAAACCACATATATATTAGCAGTCACTCCACATTTTCCTCTACCTCCAACTCCTCTGCCCATTTTTAAATCAGATCATTTATTTATTCTTTTTGTGATTGGGTTGTAAGAGTTATTTCTTTATATTTTTTGAATATTAACCACTTATCAGATAGATGATTTGAAAATATTTTCTCCCATTCCATTCCATAGATTGCCTTTTCATTTTGAGGATTTTTTTTTTTTAAGATTTTCTTTATTTATTTGACAGAGAGAGACACAGCGAGAGAGGGAACACAAGCAGGGGGAGTGGGAGAGGGAGAAGCAGGCTTCCTGCCGAGCAGGGAGCCCGATGCGGGGCTCGATCCCAGGACTCTGGGATCATGACCTGAGCCGAAGGCAGACGCTTAACCGACTGAGCCACCCAGGCACCCCAAGGATTTTTTTTTTTTTTTTTTTTTTGCTGTGCAGAAGCTGTTAAGTTTGATGTAGTTCCACTTCCTAATTTTTGCTTTTATTATTGCCTGTGTTTTTGTTGTCGTATCAAAAAAATCATTGCCAAAACCAATGTCAAGAAAACTTACTCTTATGTTTTATTACTGGAGTTTTACAGTTTCAATTCGTATGTTTAATCCTTTAACCCATTCAAATTAATTTTTGTGAGTGGTGTAAGATAGGAGCCCAATTTCATTCTCCTTTATAAGGTTGTTCAGTTTTCCCAACGTCATTTACTTAAGAAACTATCCTTTCTTCATTGAGTATTCTAGGCTCCCTTGTCAAATATTAGTTGACCAAATATGAGAGAATTTCTTTCTGGAATCTTAATTGTATTCTCTTGGTCTCTCTCTTTTTTTTAAATTTTATTATGTTATGTTAGTCACCATACAATACATTATTAGTTTTTGATGTAGTGATCCACGATTCATTGTCTTTGTATAACACCCAGTGCTCCATGAAGAACGCGCCCTCTTTAATACCCATCACCGGGCTAACCCATCCCCCCAACCCCTCCCCTCTAGAACCCTCAGTTTGTTTCTCAGAGTCCATAGTCTCTCATGGTTTGTCTCCCCCTCCAAATTCCCCCCCTTCATTTTACCCTTCCTACTATTGTTCTTCCTTTTTTTAACATATAATGTATTATTTGTTTCAGAGGTACAGGTCTGTGATTCACAATGCTCACCATAGCACATATTTTTATATACATAGCACATAGCACATAAATTTGTTAGGACTTGTTTTACACCTGTTATATGATCAATCCTGAAAAATATTTCATGTGCACTTTGAATATAACGTGTATCCTGCTTCTGTTGGATGCAATGTTCTGTGTATGTCTTTTAGTTTCACATATCCTATAGTATA
The DNA here is from genome assembly GCF_029215605.1 of Mirounga angustirostris. Lineage (NCBI taxonomy): Eukaryota > Metazoa > Chordata > Mammalia > Carnivora > Phocidae > Mirounga > Mirounga angustirostris. The sequence continues at coordinate 169,545,444 of NW_026991710.1, forward strand.
GTTCAACTCCAATGTTTCCTTGTTGATTTTCTGTCTGGAAGATCTATCCATTGTTGAAAATGGAATATTGAAGTCCCCTACTATTATTATATTTTGTCCATTTATCTCTTCAGATCTATTAGTATTTGCCCAGTATATTCAGGTACTTCAATGTTGTGTGCGTATGTATTTATGATTGTTATATTTTTCTTGATGAATCAACCCCCTTATCATTATATGTGACCTTCTTTTCTCTTGGTAAAGTCTAATTTCTCTGGTATAAGTATGGCTGCTCCTGCTGTCTTTTGTTTCTACTTGAACAGAATATCTTTTTCCTTCCCTTCACTTTGAGTCTATATGGATCCTTAAAACTAAGTGAGTCTCATATGGGCACCGTGCACTTGAATCTTGTTTTTGTTTTGTTTTTTTTTAATCCACCCAGCAACTCTATATCTTTTGATTGGAGATTTCAATCCATTTATATTTAGAGTAATTATTAATGGGTAAGGATTTACTAATGTCCTCTTATCAGTTGTTTTCTGGCTTTTTTCTATTTTTCTTATTCCTTTCTTGCTCTCTCACCCCTTCCTTTGTGCATTGATAATACTACAATATTATGCTTTGATTCTCATTCTATGTCTTTTGTAAATCTACTGTAGGTTTCTGCTTTGTGGTTGTCATAAGGTTCACACAAAACATTGCAATGCATATAGTATAAAACAGACACACACACATATATGTGTTACTCCTGCTCTTTTATGGTTTTGATGTCACAATTTACATCTTTTTATATTCTGTATCTATTAACAAGTTATGGCAGCTGTAGGTATTTTTAGTACTTTGCCTTTAACATTTATACTAGAGTTAAGTAGTTAACACAGCACCATGTTGCAGTATAGAGTATTCTGAATCTGACTATATGCCTAACTTTGCTATTGTGTTATACATTTTCATATGTTTTTATGTTGCTAACTAGCATCCTTTCATTTCAGCTTGAAGAATTCCTTTCAGCATTTCTTGTAAGGCAGTTTCAGTGGTGATCAATTCTCCCTGATTTTGTTTGTTAAGTAAAGTCTTTATCTCACCTTCATTTTGGGGTAAAGTATTATTGGATGACATTTTCTTCCTCTCAACATTTTGAATGCATCATCCCATTCTCTCCTGGCCTCAAGGTCATGAGAAAACCACTGATAGCCTTATGGGAGTTCTCTCATTGGAGATAATTTTTTTTCTCTTGCTCTTGTTAAAATTCTTTGTCTTTGGTTTTGGAGAATTTCATTTTAGTGGGTCTTGGAGAAATTAGTTTTAGATTGAACTTTGGGGCACCTATTAGCTTGATGAATTTGGATGTCCAAATATCTCTACAGGTTTGGAAAGTTTTCAGCAACCTTTTTTTTAAATAAGGTTTTTCTATCCCCTTTTCCACCTTTTCTCCTGGGACTGCAATCATGCATACATTGTTTCTTTCAATGGTGTCCCATAAGTCATGTAGGCTTTCTTCATTCCCTTTCACTCTCTTTGTTCCTCTGATTGGATAATTTCAATTGATCTGTTTTCTCACTCACTGATTCCCTCTTCTGCTTGAACAAGTCTGCTATAGAAGCTCTATTGAATTCTTTAGTTCAATCTTTGTATTTTTCAGCTTCAAAATTCATGTTTGTTTGTTTTATGTTTTCTTTATCTTTGTTGAACTTCTCATTGTGTTCTTGTATTTTTTTCCTGATACTGTTTTTGGTTTTGTTTTGTTTTTAATTTGTGTTCTCTTGTAGCTCTCTGAGCATCTTTAGAACAATTGAATTCTTTATCGGGAAATTCTTGTACCTCCATTTCTTTGGGGCCAGTTACTGGAGGTCTACTATATCCCTTGGTGGAGTCATGTTTCCAATTCTTCGTGATTCTTGTAGCCTTGTATATTTTAAGAAGAAGCCACCTCTTCTAGACATTATGGACTAACTTCAGCAAGGGAATACTTTCACCAGCAAATGGGGGCACAGTGGAGTTTTCTGTGACCCTGGATCTAGTGGTGCAGGGCACCAAGTAGGGGGACATGTGGTGGAACTATGTCGAGGGGAGGGGGCATGCTGTCTCTTTGGTTCAGTCTGTTTAGGCCCATGGCATCTACAAGTGTGTGGTCCTTGGCAAGTATTGGTTGTGGGAGGAGGGGGGTGTCTCACAGTGGCTGCAAAGGCTGTTGGGTTCTTCAGTGGCACCTCCAGGTTCAGTAGCTGGGGACCAGGACAGGTAGCATTGGTAGCTGGAAGCAGTGGTGCGAGCACACTCAGCAGGTATATACATAGTGGTGTGCCCCAGGGCAGACAGCAAGGACTGGAGCCAACTACGGGTTCACTGGCAGCTGAGGATTCCTGACTGTCGGCATGCTGTCCTGTAGCAGCACAATCTCCTCCTGGGCATATGCACTGCAGAGGAGGTCAGTGATGAGGGTCAGGCTGGTGGTGTGCTCAAGTGCAGCTAAAGAGACTAGCTGCAGGTGAATACAGTGGTGCAAGCCAGCGACAGACGACAAGGTCTGATAGAGGCCCACAAGCAGCTGAAGGAGCTCTGGCTGTTGGTATGTTCTCCCATGGCTACACAGCTCTCCCCTGGCATGTGCACTGCACGATAGACAAGTTGAGTGCCTGTGAACAGCAGAGGAGCTAGCCCTAAGCATGCATGTGACAAAGAGTGTCAACTTCAGGGGTCTAGCCTGACATCCTGTACTCTCACAGCTACAGAAGCCTCAGCTGGTTGCAGTTCCCAGGCTCTGGCAGGGGCAGGGGTGGGAGGGAGTGAAGAGAGGCTCTGGCAACTGGCATTAGCAACCATGAATACCTGTGGAATGAAAGCTGGTGAAATCTGCAGGTGGTCCACCGTGGCTATGCTGTCTGTGGCCCTGCTGGGTTTAGCTGCAAAACAGATCACTGAACCACAATCATTCCCACTAAATTGCTGCTAGTGGTAACCCCTGCTTTTCTTCCTTGTTCCTAGTCTCTCTATACATCTCAGCTTTGCCAGTTTGGTTGAGGTGAAACCAGAGCAGGACCTTAGTCCAGTGCCTCAAAGGGCTGGGGAAGCGGGCTGATCTCCTGGCTTTTCCTTCCCTGGCAAGAAGGAATTTTTCTAGCTGAGAAGTTCCCTCTTGCACTGTGCAATGGGGGAATGGGATGATGCAGGCAAAATGGAGCTGTCTAATTTTTCTTCTTGTGTGGTTATTCTCTGGTTTTTTGTCCTTCTGTGTAGCCAAAAGTTTGTAAGTAGACTCCAGAGGTCTCCCAGCGCTGTTTCTATTCACGCATGGCTGTCTAATTGTTGATTTTTGTTGGAGTCTCCTATGCTGCCATTTTGGTGATCCCTGGCAAAGGTCATTTCTTAATTCCCTTTTGTATCACCCACAGTGCCTAGTTCTGTATAATTGAAAATCTTTAATAAATATTTATCAAATGAAGAAGTGGAATGAATGCATGGTACATTTGAAAGATACTGCATTTTGTTTTACAGACTGAGATACTTAAAGGATTATTGGTAAAATTTTATTTTTAAGTAATCTTTACACCCAACATGGGGCTCAAACTCAAAACCCTGAGATCAAGAGTGGCATGCTCCACCAACTGAGCCAGCCAGGTGCCCCTAGGATTGCTGATATATTTTGATTGCTTTATCCCCAAACTCTGATTTGCCTGCTGAGCTCTGCATTTTATTCTGAAATTTTATTCATCTATGCAAAACACTGACTCCTTTGCAGAAAGGCATTGATTTTAATCCTGTAATAGGCCTGTGATCACCACCAGACTCACTACTCTCAGCTCACCTCTCAGCTTGACTTAAGTAACAAACACTCCTAACACCCCTGTGTTTTATGTCTTAAGAGAGAAAACTCTGTCATTAGAGAAAACTTTGGGAAAATAATTTACAAAGTCATATGCAAGTATTCAACCCTTCATAAAATATTAAATCAGCATAATAGGTGACCAGTGAGCCAAGCAATTGACATTTACCTGCTTTATATATACTTAAAAAGAATCTAGGCATAATGTTTAAACTTGAGCTAATGGAAAAGGTATTTTGCAACATCCTCTAAAATATTCCCAGAACTTGGTCTCCGATTTATAACACAAGAATGTTTATCTGTCCATAATTTGGAGAATTTGGTTCATATGGTCCAAAAAATCTACTTTTCTTTTTTTTTTAATGTTTTTTTTTTTTTTTTTTTATTCATGAGAGTCAGAGAGAGAAAGAGAGAGAGAGGCAGAGGCAGAGGGAGAAGCAGGCTCCCCGCCTAGCAGGGAGCCCGATGCAGGACTCGATCCCAGGACCCTGGGATCATGACCTGAGCTGAAGGCAGACGCTTAACCATCTGAGCCACCCAGGCGCCCCCAAAAATCTACTTTTCAAGATTACAGCATGCATACAGCAATAGCTCAGGCATCACATAACCACGCCTCCACTAAATACTTCAACAGTTAAGGTTTTGAGACAAGACAACCTTCAGGAGGTCTCCAACTACTTGAGCAAACTCTACCAAGTTCTACTAATAGATTTCATTTTGTGTGTCTCACACACACACACACACACACCTTTCCACAGTGGAGAGGAGAGCCCAGCAGGCAGCGAAGTCTCCTTCTTTTCTCCTTTCAAAAGTTTCTTCCATTTCCCCTTTCTTAAGCACCTCACTACTAAATCCTCTTTCCTCTCTCCAGCCTATTTTCGCTAATGTTCTCAAGGATTCAGGGGAAAAAAGGAGGAAATTAAGGAAAAAGCCCTCTTCATTAAAAGGTAGGAGAACCCCAATATATGCTTAATTGTGGACCATTTTCCACTGAGCCTACAGATGGGAAAAGATAGGAAGGCATCAGGGATGCAATAAAATGTAGTACATATGAGCAACTGAAACCTAAGGGGTTGATGGCTATATTTGTCTGCTTGAGCTGCTAGAGCAAAATACCATCGACTGACGTTTAAATAACAAACATTTATTTCTCACAGCACTGGAAGCTGAGAAGTCTAAGACCAAGGTGCCAGTAGATATGGTATCTGGTGAGAATCCTTTTCTTGGTTTGCATTCAGGCACCTCTCATGTTTCTTCCTATGAGGACACTAACCCCATTTATAAGGGCTCCACCCTCATGACCAGTTACCTCCAAAGGCATACCCCCTCTCCAAAGACCTTCAACCTGTGGGGTTAAGGGCTTCAATATGAATTTGGCAGGGGGACACAAACATTCAGTCCATAGCAGTGGCTTTAGATGGGGTGGACACCAAGGAAATCTGTTAAGGTAGGGGAGCAGAGTCATGGGTGGATGCCTTTTGCCATGAGATTTGAGATCCCAGTAACAAAATACTTGAAACTATGGGATTCATTCTGCTCAACTGATTTCCTCTCTTCATTCCACCCTTCTCTTCAGAACTGACTTGTTTTTAAAAATTATATGTGCAAGGGACGCCTGGGTGGCTCAGTCGTTAAGCGTCTGCCTTCGGCTCAGGTCATGGTCCCAGGGTCCTGGGATCGAGTCCCGCATCGGGCTCCCTGCTCCAGAGAGCCTGCTTCTCCCTCTCCCACTGCCCCTGCTTGTGTTCCCTCTCTCGCTGTGCCTCTCTCTGTCAAATAAATAAATAAAATCTTTAAAAAACTTATATGTGCAAAATTTTCACAGTACATATTGACAGCTCTGCCTAAGACCTCAAAAGTTATGTAATAATGGTAATAATGCTATTGGAAAAAAAAAATGGAGCCAGCACTTTCTCATTTCCATCAAACCCCAGGAAAGCAGCATGTTTGTGCAGCTGCTTGAAACATCTTTTTTATGTTCTTCAAACCAGTACACCTTAATTCTTTCCCAGAAAATCACTGGCGAGGTTGCTGGAGATTGGACGTGACAAAGAAATACTAACCTTTAGCACCCCTACATTTCAAATTTGTTAACTGTGGAAGTTACTCCCATTTTGTTCATGATGCAGCTCAGGCCTCCAGATAGACAATAGACACTTGAATTCCAATGATGATGGGCAGCAGATACAGCTCCCTGTGCTCCCCATACTTCAGTCAGCCCTCTCGTTTCATCTCAGCCTGCCAGTCTACACCTCCTACCTCAGATGCCTCTGACACATGCGCATCTTCCTTCCTCCCCAGATCAGATTATGCTTCCTCCCTCTCATACTTCCATCAGCCCTGGGGTTTATTGCATTCTGCCTTAGATTCTACTTATGAGTCTGCATCCTAGCTCCCTTTGTAAACTGCCTACTCTCCGAGGGCAGGGATTATAGTTTGTTAATCTTGTATTAACCATAGGTTTTCATATACAGTGGATTTTGTGATAGGCACTGTTTTGTGCCCTTAAGTGTGTTGTCTCAAGTATTAAGACACCAGGACAGAAGTTGCTGGCGTCCCACCCATATATCCTCGGGCCTGAAAATTGTAATCTTCCTAGGATCTCCAGCTGCCAGAACCAACATCTTTTTGTCAAGAGTTTACTCCAGAATCCATTCAGACCAAAGGCTCCACAGGAGAAAGTGCTGAAAATTAATGTTTATTTCCCAAACCCTCTCCCCATTCTCAGTAATAAGTTATGGGAGTTGGTACATAAATATCCCAACTACCTTCCCCCCCCCAATAAAATAGACTCTGAGACAGATGTTCTGCGTCTGCTCCCACAGTTCCCTAACTCATTAGCTCTCAAACTTGAGGGAGTATCAAAATCACCGACAGGCTTTGCTAGACCAGATTGCTGGTCGCACATGCAGAGCTTCTGATTCAGTAGATCTGGAGTGGACCTGAGAATTTGCATTTCTAACTACTGCCCCGGTGATACTGATGTTGGTCAACCAAGAACCATGCTGTGAGAATCCTTCTTTTTTTTTTTTAAGATTTTATTTATTTATTTGAGAGAGAGAATGAGATAGAGGAAGCATGAGAGGGGGGAGGGTCAGAGGGAGAAGCAGACTCCCCACTGAGCAGGGACCCCAATGTTGGACTCGATCCTGGGACTCCGGGATCATGACCGGAGCCGAAGGCAGTCGCTTAACCTACTGAGCCACCCAGGCGCCCGAGAATCCTTCTTTGCTTCAGGTACCACAGTGATAACTTGCTTCTTAGCCTATCCTTCATTGGTTGTCTTTTCTTCCCTCCCTCCTTTGCTCCTTTACCAGTGTTTCGAGATCTTGCAAGTAAACTATTTGTATTCAATCCTTATTTGCAGGCCTGCTTCCAAGGAAATACAAATAAGACAACCACTATCTATATTGTTATTCTTGCCATGATAAACACAGGAACCTCCTTGCTTAGACAGATTAGGCTACTTGTCCCAGGTAACACAAGTGGAAAAGTCCAGCTGTGGACTACCACATGATGCTGTCTCCTTGACATAATGCTTTCCCCATAGTGCTCGATAAATGTTAGAATTAAATTCAATAGTGTTGATCAACTATCTCACAAGTATTAGAATCAGAACTTGCTTACTGTTTGAAGTCTCAAAGATATCACTACAAGTGTTTCATGTTTTAGAGCAGAGCCGTGCATCTGGAAAGGTGACCAGATTTGTTTAAGCAATTCTTCCAACACATGAAGACTGGAATGGGCTTGGCTCTGCATTGATACTATGGCCTTTTAGTGGAATTGAGGTCTGGTGTTGCACTCTGAAAACTCAAACAGTAGCCTGGAGAAGTTTACGGCTGCTTGACAGCTGGAGTCCGAACATCCTAATACCCCCCTCTGGAGATAATTAGACCCACTCTCTGCTGTCACTGCTGCCCTTTGATTCCTCATTTTATATTAGCCAAGAGCCCAGCTCCATATCTCTCCACTACATATCATCTTGGCTTTAGCTCACCACTCTTATGCAGTTTTGTTGTGGGTTTTTTTTTTTCTTCCTCTTTTTGTGGATGACAGGAATTTTTTTCCCCACACAGAACAAAGCATATGTTGCAGTTTTTGAGTGGTCTTATGATCAAATCACACCACTCCTTAAACAGACTTGTCAAAAATTTAGAGGTGGTTGAATACTCAAAGCTTAAAATCAGACAGGGCTCTGGCTTCATAGATCAGTCAATCACTGAGCACTGGGTGCCCAGAGAGAATTGTACGTAACAGGAATATAATATGTAATTGCGTGAACAATTCGCTTTATTAGTTTCCTTGGGATTAAGCTTGTACCATCTATAGTAGTTTTGACAGAAAAGGAAGAAAAAAAGGGGAAAACTGTGTGCAATTTTCATAACTTATTCTTAATAGAATGAAATTTGAATTGAACTGTGTGATAAGCTAAAAAAAAGAAATACTTAAAGTGAATGTAAGCTCAAGCTGATTTATTTTTAATTTATTTCAGTGAAATAAACAAGCCAGATTTTAGGCTTAGGAGTTAGGACAATACTCAGAATAACAGAAAAAGTAAATAAAGAGGAGAGCTTTGCATAGTCCATGTAAAATGTCAATACCACTTCCACCATAAGTAGAAATACTTTAAATCTATGGTATGGAGTTCTTACAGACAGTCCTTTGGAACAGCCTCATTTCATATAAGATACCTCTGTATCAGGCCTAACATTGTACAAAGTAAGAATAAGAGAGGCATCCTGAAGTAACTAAGCATTTTGTCTACCAAGTGTCTGATATCTGCAAAAGACTACTATTACCATTAAAAAAAATAACAGCAAACACCTCTCTATTGCTTATTTCCAGGGCCAGCTTCATGAGTATGTGGTCAGCACAGCCTCCTAGTGACCCCCAGTCAGAAGGGAGACCCCCAGTAGGGTTTAATATTCTGCAGTTGCCATCTTAAAATTCTTCATAATCTTATCTTTGATTCTAAAGGCCAATGGACAATGGAGCATGTGCTGGAGACCTGGAGGCCCGGTCCATATACAGTACCCCCTCCCACTGCCCTTCATGTCTCTAGGATATGTGCTCAGTCACCTTCTTTCCCAGCCCTTGGCACTTGGGTACCATGCTGGCTTCCCTCTCCTGCATCTGTCCAGTGACCACCACCACCCTCTGCCTCCAGTAGGGGCCTGGGTGTGGATGCAGGGAAGGTTGAGCCCTAATCCCTAGAAATACGAATATAGTGAGATATTGTGCCCGTGATTATGTTATGCTCCATGACAAAAGGATTTTGAGAAATAATGAAAGTTGCTAATAAATTCACTTTGAGTTCATCTAAAGGGAGATCATTCAAGGGCACCCAATCTAATCATATGGGACTTTTATTTTTTTTATTTTTATTTTTTAAAGATTTTATTTATTTATTTGAGAGAGAATGAGAGACAGAGAGCATGAGAGGGAGGAGGGTCAGAGGGAGAAGCAGACTCCCTGCCGAGCAGGGAGCCCGATGTGGGACTCGATCCCGGAACTCCAGGATCATGGCCTGAGCCGAAGGCAGTCACTTAACCAACTGAGCCACCCAGGTGCCCCATATGGGACTTTTAAAAGCAGTGAGTTTTCTCTGGCTGGGAGCAGAAGGAGAAATCAGAGATTGTGAAAGTGGAAGAAGGACTTGGTGTAACTTTGTTACACTGAAGATGGTAGGAGCCATGCAAGAAGGAATGTCGGGGGTTGGGGGGGCCTCTGGGAGCAAAGGGTAGCCCTCACCTAAGGCCTGAAAGGAAACCAGGACACCAGATCTACAGCCACAAGCACCTGGGTTCTGCAAACAATGTGGATGATCTTAGAAAAGGATTCTTCCCCAATAGTCTGCAGGTAAAAGCTCAGCCTGACTTTGCTTTTGACCTTCTGAGAGCTCAGCCAAATCAGCCTGGGCTCCTGAAACACAGCACTGTGAGCTAATAAATGGGTATTGCTTTAAGATGTTCAGTTTGTGGTAATTTGTTACATAGCAATAGAAAACTAATACACTTCCATTCTCCTAAGTGGTACTTTGGCATTATTTCTTTTTAAAAAGAAGCCAGTTACTACATGAAATTAATGGTTGGTTAAAGTAGACTCTTAAAATACAGCTTTTCTGTGTTTACATACACCTATAAACAGTATTATTCTATGAAATAATTTATGACAAAGCTGAATAGTTTAATGAGCCATAACATTTATAGTCATGTTAAATAAAGATAATCAAATGTGCATTAAAATATAGGAATCCTGGAGTGTTCTAAAACAAGTTCTTGGCCTCACTCATGTCAAGCCCATATTTTGTGCAAGATATTATAAAGCTTAAGAGGAATATTATAATTTTCTACCTCTCTGACACTCATGTTTATTCTAAAAACGTGTTGGAGAAAGAGAAAGCAAGACTGGTCTCCATGGGAAGGGGTATATCATGTTTCTTGATCTTTTTTATCTTAATCTGGTCACTGCGTCTTTTTAATAAAAATAATTTTACCATAGAGTCAGAGGGGGTCCTCAATGTTCAGCTCCTGTGAGAAACATGTTGGTGAATAAACAAGGTAGGGGAAAAGGCAGGAGGATTTGTAATGGACAGAAGGGAGCCCAGGATTGACAAGGTTTGGACCAATCAGAACTGGGCCAGGTCTCCTTGTGCTAGAGTTTAACCATCACGCCATTACAATTAAACTTTCAAACTCCTCTCCTGAAGCATCCGAGTCATCCAGAAAAAATCAATCAATCAATCAATGACACACTCTGAATAAATGAAATTTAAATCAAGACCCATATTATTATTTCACACTTAATCCCCAATGCAGGGAGTTTTATTTCACTTTATTTTATTTTATTTTATTTTTATTTTATTTTTGGTGTCACTCAGCCAGGACGCTCTTAAACACAGCTTGCTACCAACCATTATTTATGCTCCGTTTCTGAGCGGCACCTAATAACTGCTAATTAAGTCTTTTGTAGCCTGACTCTGAGCTAATTAGGGTTAATTGAGCCTGCTTGTGCATTAGCTATTCTAGCTCTTGTTCTGATAATCAGGATTTTAGAGCACATTGAATATTTAGTCAGTTTATTAGCTTAGACTTCTTTCCACTGGGCATTGTGTTATAGGCCTTTGTCATATGGTAATGGGCAACAGTGGGCCATTCTCTGCTTGATTTGCACCTTGCTTTATCATGTGTGTGTGTGTGTGTGTGTGTAAACAGTCAAGGAATACGCTAGAAGAATGAGTCCCAAAAGAATGGACAAGCAACAAGACTGGTGTCATGTTATTTCGGCTTTGATTTTTAATCATTAAAGAGAATCACTAAGGGATATATTTTCTCAGTGAATGAGAATGGAGTGTCTGAGGTTGTGTTTGTGGTCTATAAATAAGGCTAGTCCTAATCATTGGTTAGATGGCTGTCCCTTTGAACTGATTTTGAGCTGTGGTATACCAGGGACCAGAATACATATTATTACTGTTGTCCTTATGACTATTTTAAGCATGATCACTTAATTCATATGAATAGCCTCTATGAGAGTCAGCTCCATGTCACACCATTTCAGACGACTGATAAGGCAGTGCGTTTTGTTTGGTTTTGTTTTAAAGATTTCATTTATTTATTTGAGAGAGAGGGAGAGTAAGAGAGAGTATAAGTAGGGCAGACATAAAGGGAGAAGCAGACACCCCACTGAGCAGGGAGCCCTATGTGGGTCTCAATCCCAGGACCTGAGTTGAAAGCAGATGCTTAACTGACTGAGCCACCCAGGTGCCCCACTGCAGTGTGTCTTTTGAAATTTCAAAAAAATTTTGATCATTTACCTTGGAATCCCATTCAATTGTTCAGCTGTCTTTACCACAAAACCAATTCTACATAAAAAACGAATTGTGAAACATGCCTTCTCTTTAGTTTTTCATGGTTGCACCTTTCAAGGGGGATAAAGTTGAGCAACAAAAACTGAACGATGATTTTTTTTTCTAAAGATTTTATTTATTTATTCATTAGAGACAGAGAGAGAGAGGCAGAGGGAGAAGCAGGCTCCCAAGGAGCAGGGAGCCTGATGCGGGACTCGATCCCAGGACCCTGAGATCATGACCTGAGCCGAAGGCAGACACTTAACTATCTGAGCCACCCAGGCGCCCTGAACGATGATTTTTAACATCATTTCACACCTTTTCTAATCTCACCAAAGTGACTATTCAACAATTTACTTATGTGTGTTATCTGAAGATCCGGGATTTAAAGCAAATAATCTGGCCATAACAAACATAAAACAGTGTTTCTTTTTTTCCTTTTTTTTTTTTTTTTTTTTAGAGAGAGAGCACAAGAGCACATGCACGCCAGAGTGGGGGGAGGGGCAGAGGGAGAGGGAAAGAAAGAATCTTAAGCAGGCTCCATACCCAGTCCAGAGCCAGACGTGGGGCCTCATCTCACAACCTGAGATCATGACCTGATCCAAAATCAAGAGTCGGATGATTAACCGACTGAGCTACCCAGGCGCCCTCCAAAACAGTGTTTGTTTAATGAACATCTGACAGGGAAATAGAGAGAGGTCATCCCTAAAGCAAGAAGCCCAGTTGGCTTTTCTTTTCTATCTCATATGCACTTAACAAGAGTTGGCTGAATAACGAGTGACTGAATGAATAAGTTAGTGAATGAATGTGTATGAATAACACAGTAATTGATACAGTTACCTTCTCTGTCTCTATACGTGCAATCTAGATGTTTATATTATGCAGTTCTTTAATTCTATACTTTTGTTAGTTTAGCAGGTGAAAAAGATCATTAATTTCAACCTCTCCCTTTACAGATGATGAAACTATGGATTACAGAAGTCAAGTGACGAACACTAGTTCACTCATAATTAAATACTGGCAAAGCTTTACCAAGGGTAAAGTTGATGGGTTTCATTGTAAATGGAAATTCTGAGCACTGATATTGTCTGTGTCTGATCATAGGCTGCAAGCTCCTTTACCTTCAGAAATAAGACCAAGCCAGTTACAGAGGCCTGAATTCCAAACCTCCATCTCTGCACGAATGCCCAAAGAGCATCCTGTGTCCGCAGTCCATTTGACACAGGTTATTGCTGAATATTTATTTTACTTTATGAAATGCATATAAATGTAGTCAAAAGAAGTCTTCATTACAAAGCTTTTAATTTACAATAGAAAGCTCCCTTTAAAAACATATCCAAATAATATAACTAACTAATTATGTACATATAGATGTGCATATACATCTAAAGGCTCAAAGAAAGCTAAAAATAAAGGGGAGTATATAACTTCATAACCAAAAACTATGCATAAATTTGGTTTCTTTTTAACTGAATTCAAAATTAATCAATACAATTATTACTTAACATATTACCATTGAGCTCCTAAAAACCTTGTTTCATGGTTTTAAACCAATGATTCTTTTACATGTATGAAAAAAATACTGCCAACAATTGGCAGTGCATTGAAATAATATCGAATTACTTCAGGAGGTGGGGAAATAATAGAATCTATAATTGTGGCCTAAAAAAACTGCAATTTAAAGCCTGCATACTGCTGTTAAGATTTATGATCATACTAATCAAGTTGGATGTCAGGGTTTATTTCATAATAGGGATTTTATGATTCAGGAAAACAACCATGATGGCTGAGAACAAGTTAAATGGATTGTGTCCGAAGTATTGTTCCAGAGAATGATGTGAACATGCACTACGGTGTTTCCTAGGGAATTCCTCTATTTCTTTTCCTCATAGCTCCCTACATTCTAGTGTAATTAATACTACAGGAAATTATTGATTTTTCTGGTATGATTACGATTATAGGCAATTCTTGAGGGAGAGGGGCATGCAGATTACTGATAATTAGAATGAATCAAATTTATTCAAGGACTCACTACTGGTTCTTGTTTTATCTACATGGAACTATTGTCGTGATTGGAGCTGGAATTTAATTTATAAAGACCAACTTTAATTTATAGAGGTGATGAAATGGAGAGATCAACACCATTTAAAGAAGCTTTATTACTCACAGTTCCCAAGAGAAGGCAACATGCCACACCACGCAGGTCTACATGGGAAAACCCACAGTTTGGTCAGGAGGCAGAAAAAGTGAAGGAGAAAATGTAGCTAGCTCAGAGCTCTATTGTGGTATCTAGGGAAAGAATGAGGGAGATAGGGTAGGCAAGCTTGAGCAAGTTTAGGATTGGACAGTTTAAGTAATTTCAACAGGCTCTGGGCTGTAGGGTGGTCTCTGAGTATGCAGTACCTGACCCTGGGGTGATTTAGGGCACGGGAAATATTGACTCCTTGAGAGTTACATAAAGGAGGTGTTGGGGAGTGGGCTTTGCATTGCTTGGTTGGCATAGGAAAGCTGTGCCCATGGGAGAATCACTTAGTGTCTTAGAATTAGCTATCTCTGGGAGGGGCAGCCTCTCGCAGCCTGCATGGTACCAAGATGTCCAAGCATCATAAAATATAGAAAACAAAAAACATGATTAATACAACCACCCCTGTGCGCACACACTTTCTCTCTCTCTCCTCTTCTTGGCCTATCCAACTTCAAGAGCGAAGACTGGTCAAGGAATGAACGAAACTGAAATGAAAAATCAGTGGTTTGGGGGTGCCTGGGTGGCCCAGTTGGTTAAGCGGCTGCCTTCAGCTCAGGTCAGGATCCCAGGGTCCTGGGATCTAGCCCCATGTCGGGCTCCCAGCTTACTGGGGAGCCTGCTTCTCCTTCTGTCTCTGCCTGCCCCTCCCCCCGCTTGTGCTCTCTCATATGTTCTCTCTCTCTGTCTCAAATAAATAAATAAATTCTTCAAAAAAAAAAATCAGTGGTTTTTTAGGTGTCATACATAATTCTAAAAATTATTTTCACATTTGACTATGTTGTGAATGTGTTTTCCATCAATTACATAAAATATTAAGGAACTAGTTCCATGTATAATAAACATCACACAGATGTATGCTACCACTTGCTAGTATTTAAACCTGTTGTGGGTTTATATGCAAACCACTACTTCTGTATAATCTTCTTCCCCCTCAGAAACACACTCTCTCACACACACACACATACACACACCAGGAAGAAAAAAAAAATTTGGAAGTCCTAAAAGTAAATAAGCCCTAGATTTGATAACCAAAAAGAGGCGTGAATTAACTCTAGATTATTTTCCTGAGTCCTTGGACTCTTTGCATTTGAGGGACTGAATTCAAATCTTCACATTTCATTATCTATATATCTCTTTTCTTTTTCTTTTCCAGCTTACCCCTTCTCTTTCTGTCTTCTTACCTTCTTCTCCTCTCCCTTTCCTCTTTTAGTTCCTGTTATCTTCTTTTAACAACAACAACAACAAAATGACGGTGCTCAAATTCTATAGTACACTGGCTGTGTCCTGGTGATACAAGGATGAAAAGAAATATCAATATCAATATCCTCAAAGAATTGGTAGAAAAACACTGCTGAAATAGGGCTGTTTTCTGGATACTCTGGGAGCTCTTCTAAGCAGTGTAGTTGAAGGAGGAAGCATGGAGCAGGGAGAGTCTCAGAGGAAGGAACTCGAGATGAGAAAGGACAGCACTTGAAAGGTACCAAAGGCAGCAGCCATCCCAGGAATGGGAAGGCTATGTGCTCAGCGGTGAAGGGAGATGTGGTGTCTTTAGGGAACTGGAAGTAGTAGAAACTGACTGAAGCTTAGGGACTATAGGAAGTGGAAAATTTAAGTGAGAAATAAGGCAGAGGCCAGATCATGAAGGGCCTTTTATGTCACACTGTAGAGTTTAGATTCCATCCCCTCCCTTCACAAATACTCATTGAGAATCTATTCTCAGACACCATCTGAAACACTGGGGCTATGGCAGTAAACAAGACATCTGAGTCCTCTTACATTTCAGTGTAAACGCATCAACAAACAAATGTATAAAATTGTGTCAGATGGTAGTACCCTGAAGGAGAAGGACTGAGATGGGGGTGATCAGGGCACCTGGGTGGCTCAGCCAGTTGAACATCTGACTCTTGGTTTTGGCTCAGGTCATGATCTCAGGGTCGTGAGATTGAGCCCCACATTGAGCTCCACACTCATGGCAGGGGAGAAACTGCTTGAGAGTCTCTCCCTCTGCCCCTCCCCCCTTCTCTTGTGCACTCTCTCTCTCAAATAAATAAATAAATCTCAAACAAATAAATAAATGGGGTGATCAAGAAAGCTCCCCAAAGCACAAGTCATTTAAGCAAGGGTTTTTTGAGCTCTAAAGAAGTAGAGGAAGTAGGGGGAAAAGCCGGGAGAATGTTTTCGGCAGAGGCAGGGATGAGCTTGGGATATTTGAGACAACTAGGAAAGACCACAAGGCAGGAGCTGTACGAGTGAGGAGGTGGTGGTAGGAGTAAGGCTGCAGAGGTAGGCAAGGTCCCACCAACGTAATTATATAGGTGAGGGGGGGAGTTGCATTTCAGTCTGTGATGGGAAACTTTTGAGAGTTATGACAAGTAACATAACCTGATTTATATTTTACAAAGACGACTCTGATGTTTTATATCATAATTGGATGGTGGCTTCACAAATACATATTCTCATCAAAACTCATCAAAACATATACAATATCTGTGTATTTTATCATATGTAAATTATGTCTTGAAAATATTTTAAAAAGAGAACTTTTCCTGCTGTATGGAGATTCGTGTAACACCATGTAGTGCAAGTAGAACTGCACAGCCAGATTTTTTTCTTAGCCATCAAATGAGAGTCATTGAAAACTGGAGAGAGATGGAATCAGATTTATACCTTTTGAAAAACAACTTGGACAATGGAATACAGAATGGATTGGAGAGCCCAAGAACAGGAAACGTGATTAAGAATCCACTACTGCGGTACTGCAGGTAGGAAAAAAGGACAGGGTTAGCACAGGCAAAGAAAAGAAGAATAATTAAAGTATTCAGGAGACAATTGCCATGATTTAGATAACGGAGTGAAGATTGAAAAAGGTCTAAGATTAATGATTCTCGCGTTTCTGGCTTTGGAGATTAGAGCGAATAGGCTACATTTATTGAGATAGGAGTTACAAAAAAGAGGAAATTAATTGCAATACGTTTCATTTGGGATGTTAGGTAACGCAGGAGTGGAGATGATCAGTATGTCGCCGTAGATAGAGGTCTAAGCTGACAGTGGTAAGGTCCGTAAATAAACATTTGTGATATTGCTTAAACCTTTAAATATGAATATGGATGCCTTGAGAGAGTGCTGCATCATGGTCTACAGTCTTCAGAATTCCCTATTGTGGAAGGATGATTCACTTCTCCAGAATTCACGTCATTCAAACAAGTCTTCACTAAGCACTTACTAAATGCTTGGTGGTAAGTAATGCAGTATGGTTGAAAAAAAAAACAACCTGTAACTTACATGGAAATTTTCTCTTAATGGGAGATGGATGCACAAATTGGCTACCAGAATTATAATACCCTTTAAAATCTGTCAAGTCTTATCCCCATTTTATAGAGAAATTACCATTTATTGTATGCCAAGTATTTGCCTGGAACTGGGTGATTTTCACAAAAATTGCATCACTTTATGATAGGTTGAATTCTAAGGTGTCCCCAAGATTTCCTGTCAGTGATGTACATGCTCTCCATAATCCTGGGTCTGAATAGGATAGATTTTGCTCCATTGATTAGGTTATGTTTTATGGCACAACTGACCTTAAAATAGGGAGATTATCCGGGGTGTAGAGGGCATGACCTAAGCACAAGAACCAATTAAAAGCAGAGACTTTTCTCTGGCTGGTGGCAAAAGAGGAAATCAGAGAAATGTGCTCCATATGGCCTGGAAATGTGCAGACATCCTTTGGTAAACTGCCGGTGGGAACGACACAGTAAGGAACCGCAAGCAGCTTCTAGTTGCTGAGAGCAGTTCCTCACCAAAGCTAGCAAGAAAATGAGGACCTTAGTGCTACAACCTTGAGGAAATGGATTCTGCCCACAGCCTGTGAGCTTGGAAGAAGATCCTAAGTGCCAGATGAAAACCACAGTCCTAGCCAACACCTTGGCTTCAGTCCTGAGAAATCCTGAGCAGAGAGGATTTCCAATCATTCCGTGCTTGAACTTTGGATCTACAGAAACTGCAAGATCATAAATGGGTGTTAAATTGCTGACAATTTGTTATGCGACAGTAGAAAACTAGTACATACTTACTCAGCAATTCTCCGTGCGGAGGCTCAGAGAGGTGAAGCAACACCCGCTAGCTCCGGATGCTGGTAAATGGAGCAGGGCGGATTACAACCCAGGCGCACTGAGTCCAACCCCCTGCTTCCCTCGACCAGCTCATCCACAGAAACACTGAGTCAGCCGGATGGTTACGGTGGTGCTGCTGGTGGAACTGAAGCTTAGCGTCGTCCCTGGAAGCCCTTTGTTCTCGCCTCTGAGCTGCGCTACCTCGCTACCTCGGCTCACAGCCGCCACACAGCCAGCGGCCTCTCCAGCGTCCGATTGTCTGTCTGCCTCCGGGGAGAGCAGTGAACACCCTTCTTGTGTACCAAGTAATCTTTGACCACTAAGGCTGCCTAACAGAGGTCACAAGGGTGAAATAAACTCATGTTTTTAGGAACTGAGCCGAGACCCCTGATTTATTTCACCTTGTTTGATTTTGGTTCACTACCACTGGACAAGATCGGGGAAATCTGTGTGGGTAGAATCGCAGAACACAGGGCATGAGCCGGTGCACTTCTGGCTTGGCTGTAATTCATCTTCCCCTAGGCTCAAACTGCTTGGGTAGCCAGGGAACATTTACTGTGGCCTTATAAAAAGGTGTCAATATCCTAATGACTATTTGTGCATGAGCAGGTGTGTATTTTAGTTCTTCCTTTACCCAGATAAACCCAACAAATACTCCTTTTTTTTTTTTTAAGATTTTATTTATTTATTTGACAGAGAGAGACACAGCGAGAGAGGGAACACAAGCAGGGCGAGTGGGAGAGGGAGAAGCAGGCTTCCTGCGGAGCAGGGACCCCGATGTGGGGCTCGATCCCAGGACCCTGAGATCATGACCTGAGCCGAAGGCAGATGCTTAACGACTGAGCCACCCAGGCACCCCACTCCCTTTGTGCCAATAACGATGTAATAATAAAGATGTCTGGTCCTTAGGTTCCTTACCTTTAAACATGAATGTAGCAACACCTTTTGGAAATACTGTGAAGATCAAATGTGATACTGTACACGAGAGTGCATTACAAACTACAAAGTTTGGATGTTACTAGATTAGGCTCAAGGTAGTTGTCTATAAAAAGCCAAAAATTTTACTGTTTGAAGCTATAAACGTGTAGAAACTACTAGAGATAAATCGTCAGGAGTTGAATCTATTTTCTCCGTGTTACACCACTCAAACCCTATCTCTCTCTCTCTCTCTGTCTCCCTGTCTCTCTCTGTCTGTCTCTGTCTCACTCTTTCTCTCTCTCTCTCACACACACACGTATTATTATGAACTGAGATGAGCCACTTTAACATCTTCAATCCATTCTTACTTCACCCTGAAAAATGCTCAGGTGCCGTGTGAAGTGTGCTCAGTGATACTTGGTCTCATGTTCCGACCTCTTAGAGACAAGGTGGTATCACTTAAAGTCAAGTAGTCCTGCCTGCCATCAATGGGATTTGACTGGAACCAGCTACATCAGAACCATATACTAGACCAGAGACACCTGCCAAATGAGATGCAGAAATGGGTAGGGAAAAGAAATGGAATTTTTCAGCTCCTAAAAGGGAATTACCCTCCCTGGTGAGTGGGAAAGAAGAAAAATTACTGAGAGAGTGTTAGAGAGTTACTTAAAACACATTTTTATGCATCGGACAACAGCAAGAAATTTGTCAGCAGTGGGCAGCATTATGGTTTGCCAGAGCTATAAAAAGGTTATGCAAACAGTAACCCAAAAAGAATAGAAACACATTAGAATTTATAGTCCTAAATTGCTCACTATGTAAATGAAGCTTTCAAATATATATGGTTTATGGAAATTAATGTCTTATATTTATTACTCAGCTCCGAGATTAAAATTGGAACCACACTGATTAGGTAACATTACAAATCAATTCCCATAGAGAGAAATAATAATAATACATCAAAGTACAAATGCTCTGATTAAACAAGTTGATATATAAGAAGAAGAAGGATGTGTGCTTTTCCTGACTAGTGTTTCTGAATGCTAGTCAGTTTTCTCCTTATTCTTCCCAAAACAATGGGCTGAAAGGAAACAGACAAGCTGGTTATGACACTTCCTATTTCAGTAAACACACAGGGAGAAAAAAAGAGGGAGAAAGATCTGGCCTCCTTTCCTGTAAGTTAAATATCAAATCATGTGAAATTTGTGTTGCTGTATGTGGAGACACTTTCAAGTGCTATAATCAATGTAGCATTTAGCCAAAGAGAAGGCAGGAAGGCAAACAAGGTATCACCGGACCAGCCTTTCATCCAAGTACTTCAATTTCCCTTAGTTCTTTGAGGCAGGGGAGTAGGGTTATAAAGTAGAAGGAATAATATTAAAGGCCTGAAGCATTCATTACTTAATTCAGTCTAATGTGCTCGGGACCTATGGAAACTGTTAGGATCCGTGATGTCCATAAACAGAACATTTTATTCCCAGGTGAGGAAAAAAAGATTTTACCCAAAGATGACAGAATGAAGGTAAATTTAAATTTCATTGCTTTTCAGGGTGCCATGAAAGGAAGGAGACGTTTCTAGAAAGGTGTTTTCAAAGACTTCCGTGGGAGGATCTTGGAGCACAAACAATGCTAGTTGAAATACCATGCACCTAAATGATTTGGGAGCAGGTCTCCTTTTATGAAGAAGCAGAGTGTCCCTGTTAGGGGAAGTACCAACCAGATAAATGAAACAAAATTTAAAACAGACAAACAAATACATATTTTTTTTAATTAACAAAGTGACTCCCTTCATCATGTTGCTTCTGTCCAGATCCAGCCCAAGTGTCTCATTTATGAAGCAAATCAAGACTGCTCACAGGTTAGTGGACGGGGAAGGTTTTTCCACTTGATTAAAGACTATGGGAGACTCTTAATGTAGCCTCAGTATTTTATAGCAATACTATTTTCCCCCTCATGTTAATTTTTCACTAAGGTAAATATAATGAGTGTATTCATCCCTAGTGTTGGGATGTCTTAGGTGTCCTGGAAAATTCTGACTTTGTGCCAATTACACCTGCAGGTGTTGGGTGATATGCCAGGCTTGTGCCTCTCAGGCTTGACTTAAACATCTGCAGTATTAGATACACTCAGAACTGAAAAAACAGAAGTATCGGAACTTGCTAACTGCCACGTGCTGTATTGGGAAATAATACCTGCTAGCTTCAGAACATCACCATTTCATCTGGAGACCCTACTGAGTAAGAGAAGCATGTTTATTGCACCAGACTCATTGGTCTTTGAGTTCCTGTTGTGTTAATGCTTTCATGGTTTTGACATCATCCTGGATGTCTATGCCTGGATATGTTCATTTTCAAAATGGGAATTATGTGCAGAGTCCTGTGCCAGGTGCTTTAGCAGGCACCAGGATGAAGGAGGTGAGAGCCTTGCCTCAAGGGGCTACTGTCCAGGGGTAAAGATAGGGTGGATAAATAATGACCTCGTTTGATTAGTAATTTTAGCATCACAAAAGATATACAGGCTCTGACAGGCTCTCAGGCACCACTCTGTCTTGAGTAACTCTTCACTCAGGTCCCAGTTTGATTCACTGATTTGATTCACATCCTGATCTCTCTTATGTGATAATAGTTTCTCTTCACGTGTTTACCTTTTTTTTTTCCCAGAATAACCTTCCATTCTGGTCTTTTGGTACCAGCCATATACTTATCTCAGTTTTTGGTTGCATTATTTCTTTTCCTGCCACTAGTACTCTCTGAGAATAGGGGAAGGCTTCGTGAAGAAACCAGCAGGGCATCAGGCCCTTGGAATTCTGTGGGGTTAGGCTACTGGAAACAAAAGCCAAGACGTAGGCTACCTCTGCTTCTTGGCCAGCCACACCACCCTGGAGGCAACAATAATGAGTCCTCTCTTTTCTGTACCCGTGGTCCTCATTTAGATCAGCTAAACAATAATAGTATCTAAATAATATCTGCTAGCTTCAGAACATCACCATTTCATCTGGAGACTACCAATGAGGATAAGTATGTTTACAGCCCAGATAGAACTTGGTCACATAGAAATTGGTATGAAGGGAGGAGGGGGCCTTTCTTGCAGAATAAACATCATTTTTTTAAAAAAATTTTTGTTATGTTAATCACCATACATTACATCATTAGTTTTAGATGTAGTGTTCCATGATTCATTGTTTGTGCATAACACCCAGTGCTCCATGCAGAACGTGCCCTCTTTAATACCCATCACCAGGCTAACCCATCCTCCCACACCCCTCCCCTCTAGAACCCTCAGTTTGTTTTTCAGAGTCCATCGTCTCTCATGGTTCGTCTCCCTCTCCGATTTCCCCCCCTTCATTCTTCACCTCCTGCTATCTTCTTTTTTTTTTTCTTAACATATATTGCATTATTTGTTTCAGAGGTACAGATCTGAGATTCAACAGTCTTGCACAATTCACAGCGCTTACTAGAGCACATACCCTCCCAGTGTCTATTACCCAGTCACCCCATTCCTCCCACCCCACCCCCCACTCCAGCAACCCTCAGTTTGTTTCCTGAGATTAAGAATTCCTCATATCAGTGAGGTCATATGATACATGTCTTTCTCTGTTTGACTTATTTCGCTCAGCATAATACCCTCCAGTTCCATCCACGTCATTGCAAATGGCAAGATCTCATTCCGTTTGATGGCTGCATAATATTCCATTGTATATATATATACCACCTCTTCTTTATCCATTCATCTGTCGATGGACATCTTGGCTCTTTCCACAGTTTGGCTATTGTGGACATTGCTGCTATAAACATCGGGGTGCACGTACACCTTCGGATCCCTACATTTGTATCTTTGGGGTAAATACCCAGTAGTGCAATTGCTGGATCATTTGGTAGCTCTATTTTCAACTTTTTGAGGAACCTCCATACTGTTTTCCAGAGTGGCTGCACCAGCTTGCATTCCCACCAACAGTGTAGGAGGGTTCCCCTTTCTCCGCATCCCCGCCAACATCTGTCGTTTCCTGACTTGTTAATTTTAGCCATTCTGACTGGTGTGAGGTGGTATCTCATTGAAGTTTTGATTTGGATTTCCCTGATGCCGAGCGATGTTGAGCACTTTTTCATGTGTCTGTTGGCCATTTGGATGTCTTCTTTGGAAAAATGTCTGTTCATGTCTTCTGCCCATTTCTTGATTGGATTCTTTGTTCTTTGGGTGTTGAGTTTGAGTTCTTTATAGATTTTGGAGACTAGCCCTTTATCTGATATGTCATTTGAAAATATCTTCTCCCATTCTTTCGGTTTTATTTTGGTTTTGTTGACTGTTTCCTTTGCTTTGCAAAAGCTTTTTATCTTGATGAAGTCCCAATAGTTCATTTTTGCCCTTGCTTCCCTTGCTTTTGGCAATGTTTCTAGGAAGAAGTTGCTGCAGCTGAAGTCAAAGAGGTTGCTGCCTGTGTTCTGCTTTAGGATTTTGATGGACTTCTGTCTCACATTGAGGTCTTTCAACCATTTGGAGTCTATTTTTGTGTGTGGTGTAAGGAAATGGTCCAGTTTCATTCTTCTTGCAGAAGAAACATCATGAACCAAGACAGAAAAAGGGAAAGCATCTGTGTTAAGTTGTTTTGGCAGTTTGGCTGGAGCACAAGGGACACACAGGAGAGTCATGAGAAAGAAAATTTTAAGTCATATTTGGCCATGTTAACATGGAAGATTTCAAATATCTGAGGTGTGAGAACTTAATTATAAAGGTAATGGGAAAATAGGAAAGATTTTGAACCAGACAGCACAGGATCAGAGCTACTTTTAGGGAGAGGAGTAATTTAGTAGCGATGTATGGAATGTTTTAGAGTGAAAGAAAGAAAGGAAAAGAAAGAAAAAGAAGAAAGAAAGAAAGAAAAAGAAAGAAGAAAGAAAACTTATTATGAGCAACTATATGCCAGCAAATTAGACAATCTGGAAGAAATGGATGCATTCCTAGAGATGTATCAACTACCAAAACTGAACCAGGAAGAAATAGAAAACCTGAACAGACCTATAACCACTAAGGAAATTGAAGCAGTCATCAAAAATCTCCCAACAAACAACAGCCCAGGGCCAGATGGCTTCCCAGGGGAATTCTACCAAACATTTAAAGAAGAATTAATACCTATTCTTCTGAAACTGTTCCAAAAATAGAAATGGGAGGAAAACTTCCAAACTTGTTTTATGAGGCCAGCATTACCTTGATCCCCAAACCAGACAAAGACCCCATCCAAAAGGAGAATTACAGACCAATATCCCTGATGAACATGGATGCAAAAATTCTCACGAGAATACTAGCCAATAGGATCCAACAGTACATTAAAAGGATTATTCACCACAACCAAGTGGGATTTATCCCTGGGTTGCAAGGTTGGTTCAACATCCGCAAATCAATCAATGTGATACAATACATTAACAAAAGAAAGAACAAGAACCATATGATCCTCTCAATAGATGCAGAAAAAGCATTTGATAAAGCACAGCATCCTTTCTTGATCAAAACTCTTCAGAGTATAGGGATAGAGGGAACATTCCTCAATATCATAAAAGCCATCTATGAAAAACCCACAGCAAATATCATTCTCAATGGGGAAAAACTGAGAGCTTTCCTCCGAAGGTCAGGAACATGGCAGGGATGTCCACTATCACCACTGCTATTCAACATAGTATTAGAAGTCCTAGCCACAGCAATCAGACAACAAAAAAATAAAAATCATCCAAATTGGCAAAGAAGAAGTCAAACTCTCACTCTTTGCAGATGATATGATACTTTATGTGGAAAACCCCAAAGGCTCCACCCCAAAACTGCTAGAACTCATACAGGAATTCAGTAAAGTGGCAGGATAGAAAATCAATGCACAGAAATCAGTGGCATTTCTATACACCAACAAGAAGACAGAAGAAAGAGAAATTAAGGAGTCGATCCCATTTACAATTGCACCCAAAACCATAAGATACCTAGGAATAAATCTAACCAAAGAGACAAAGGATCTGTACTCAGAAAACTATAAAATACTCATGAAAGAAATTGAGGAAGACACAAAGAAATGGAAAAACGTTCCATGCTCATGGATTGGAAGAACAAATATTGTGAAGATGTCAATGCTACCTAGAGCAATCTACACATTCAATGCAATCCCTATCAAAATACCATCCACTTTTTTCAAAGAAATGGAACAAATCGGGCGCCTGGGTGGCTCAGTCGGTTAAGCGGCTGCCTTCGGCTCGGGTCATGATCCTGGAGTCCCAGGATCGAGTCCCGCATCGGGCTCCCTGCTCGGCGGGAGTCTGCTTCTCCCTCTGACCCTCCCCCCTCTCATGTGCTCTCTCTCTCTCTCAAATAAATAAATAAAATCTTAAAAAAAAAAAAAAAAAAAAAAAAAAGAAATGGAACAAATCATCCTAAAATTTGTATGGAACCAGAAAAGACCCCGAATAGCCAGAGGAATGTTGAAAAAGAAAAGCAAAATTGGTGGCATCACAATTCCAGACTTCAAGCTCTATTACAAAGCTGTAATCATCAAGACAGTATGGTACTGGCACAAAAACAGACACAGAGATCAATGGAACAGAATAGATAGCCCAGAAATGGACCCTCAACTCTATGGTCAATTAATCTTAGACAAAGCAGGAAAGAATGTCCACTGGAAAAAAGACAGTCTCTTCAGCAAATGGTGTTGGGAAAATTGGACAGCCACATGCAGAAGAATGAAACTGACCATTTTCTTACACCACACACAAAAATAGACTCCAAATGGTCGAAAGACCTAAATGTGAGACAGGAGTCCATCAACATCTAAGGGAGAACACAGGCAGCAACCTCTTTGACTTAAGCCGCAGCAACTTCTTCCTAGAAACATTGCCAAACACTGTGCTGATCTAAATGAGGACCACGGGTATAAAAAAGAGGGGACTAGTTACTGTTGCCTCCAGGGAGGTGAGGCTGGGCCAAGAATCAGAGGTAGCCTATGTCTTGGCTTTTGTTCCCAATAGCCTAACCCACAGAATACCTTCAAAAGTTTGTAGGAAGCAAATGGGAGGGGGAAGCAGGATGTTCAAGAAGAAGCAAGAGGAGAGCAATATTTCTCCAGACTATAAAACGTGTTCCCCTAGACTGCAAGGAGAGAGGGGTCTGTGGCTCATCGGAGTTATGGGAGCAGGTTCCCAAAGAAGCCTGGCAGCACAGTCCAACAAGCACTTAGGCACAGAGCACGCAGAGCACCCAGCCTTGTCAGATTCTTTCCTCCCATGTATGGCAGGAAGGACCTAAAAGCACCATACAAACACGGGAGAGATATATCTCATCATTACAGATATCTAATAAAAGGGGGCTCCCTCTAGCATCCCCTCATTATGGATGTCCCAGAATGGCATATGGCCTGACCTATGGGTGCAGGAATGGAAGGGACCCCAGATGTGCTGACCTTGAGTCAATCTCTTGCCAACACAGCAGGAATAGGACTCAAGAGAGAAATTACATTGATTCAGAGAAAAATAAAAATGCTCTATTTCTTATCCACCTGGATTTGTGTACTGGACTTCACATACTCTAAATATCTTATATAGTTTTGTATTCTGGGCAGATAGCACAGCATGTGCTAAGCAGTTTATATTCAATAAATAGGGGTATATAAATGTAACTGGATGAAATTCAAGATAAGTCCAATTTACAAACATATTTGCCTTATAGTACATAATAATAGAAATGTCTGTACATGTATCATATGGTCTCACTGATATGAGGAATTCTTAATCGCAGGAATCAAACTGAGGGTTGTTGGAGTGGGGGGTGGGGTGGGAGGGATGGGGTGACTGGGTGATAGACACTGGGGAGGGTATGTGCTCTGGTAAGCGCTGTGAATTGTGCAAGACTGTTGAATCTCAGATCTGTACCTCTGAAACAAATAATGCAATATATGTTAAGAAAAAAAAAGAAAAAGAAGAAGAAGGTAGCGGGAGGGGAAGAATGAAGCGGGGGAAATCGGAGGCGTAGACGAACCATGAGAGACGATGGACTCTGAAAAACAAACAGGGTTCTAGAGGGGAGGGGGGTGGGAGGATGGGTTAGCCTGGTGGTGGGTATTGAGGAGGGCACATTCTGCATGGAGCACTGGGTGTTGTGCACAAACAATGAATCATGGAACACTTCATCTAAAACTAATGATGTAATGTATGGGGATTAACATAAGAATTAAAAAAAAAGTACAAAAAAGAAATGTCTGTATATATTTACTACTGATAATTGCCTACTTTTTTCTCCAAATATCTGATTTCTTTGTTTTGAAAATCAAATTATCAGACCACACACAAATAAAATTCTTTTGCTCATCTGAAAGTTCCTGATTTTTTTCTTTTTGCTTTCCTTTTCTTTTTTTAACTCAAGGTAAGCCTAATATTGCTCACAGATTTTAAATCCCAAGAGATAACAATTGTTCTATTTAGTCACGGCATTAACAGTGAGGAAAATGGAACTCTTTTGCAGAAAAGAAATTTAATTATGGCCTTAGCAGCAACAAACATTTAGTTAAAAAAAAAAATCAGGTAATCGCTTGCTTTCCTTGCCACATTTTACATTTTTTATTAATGGTTTGCATCGATTTACATCAGAATTGAGTACATTTGCTGACAGAATCTGCCCTCAGATTTGTGTTCGTTTATTGACACAACAGTGTCACACTATGGCCAACCTACATATCAATTCCTATGCACTGAAAACATCTGATAAATCTCAAATTGGGGTGCTGCTAAGAATGTCCTCTCTCATATTGACTGCCATTTACATGTGGGACCAGGCATTTTTCCATTGAAGGAGAGCCTCTGCTACAGTAATGGAAACCTCCCTATGCCAAATACTGACCAAGAAAATGAGAACCATCATATAAAGTCTTATTTTCTTCCCCGCAATTCCAATTTGGTTATATATCAGATGAAGATTCTACTTGTCGTAGAATAGAAAAGATTGTCTAAAGAATCTGGCAGTTTTGATGCCAATGATTTTTACCCATGTTTCTACAGCACTAAGTTTTCAAAATGTTTGGGGTCCTTTACCTCAGTTATCTTGATCTTTATGGGAGACTGTGAGGTAAACAGACACGCAGACAAGCTGAGAGATATGAAGTGACATATTCAAGGTCACGTAGGTGGCTTAAGTCACAACCAAAATGAGCACATAATCCTTCTTTATACCACTTCAGTCACTGATTATTCTGCCAAGGCTTCTAAGAGCCTATTATGTGCTGGGTACATTGCAGGCCCTTGCAATAAAAATATCAAGGCTTTGTCATTAACAATGGTATGGTGCTTTATAAAAGATTGGTCAGGAAGGGGAGCAATTCTAAAACAATCTAATAAATACTATTTTCCAGGCTGATTTTACTTTCTGCAGTAAAACATAAGAAATAGAATTTAATCCAGATAGTCTACCTCTTTTTTTTATTGTTCTTTCTATTACACTCATGCTTTTACAGACCCAATGCACCAGGACTATGCATAGCTACGGATTCTTGGCAAGGAGTGATTTGGTCTCAAGAAATGGAAATTGTCTTAAACTGGCTTAAGCATAGGGAGACCTACTTTAATGACACAGAAGTAAGTCACAGAAGCCCAAAGCAGGAAACCTAGATAAGCCCCCAAGTGGAAGGAGGACTGGACTTTGGAAGACATTGAAAGCTATCAAGGACTAAAGCAGTATCTCTCCTCTCCTGAGCTCCCTGATTTTACCAAATCTGTTGCAGGGGCACTTCTGTTTATGCATTTGTTCTGTTTTCCTATATGAAAGACAAAATGCACTGGACAACTAAGATGATTTTATTCAGGATATTGCCATAGAAAAAACATTCACTAATGAGGACCATCATAAGGAAGGTGGAGAAAACTTGGGATTTTATAAAACAGGAGAGTCATTGAGGAAAACCACAGATGGGTCTCATCTCAGAAATGCAAGGTAGGGTTCTTCATGGTTAGCTGTTAATCTGAACACAAAAGGATCACAAGATGGTGGGGGGACTTCTCCACTGATTTCCAGGACTTCTCTTTGCTACAAAGTTTGCCCTGCTTGCTCTCCAGCATACAAGACCCAACATTGGCCATTCTGGACCCAGAGTCTACCTGATCTCCTGTCTCCAAAGACAACCATGAACCAAGTCCTGATTAATATTTTCAAGAGTTGGGGGATTAAAATGATCTCAAGGCTCAGCAATTTACCCCAAATGCAATAATCCCACAAAAGCTGGGGATAATGAATCATGACACAAAGACCCATCTCTTCCGTTTTATTGGTGGAGATGGAGAAGGACAGAGTTTTCCAAGAAGAAATTATGAGGAAAGAAAATACATCAATAAATATCAGTTACTTAGATAAGTGTGGAGGAGCTTCTTGGAATGCAATATCACTAGATATTTGGACAGGGGAATTATTTTCATATCAAAATAGATAGGATACTGAGGGGCATCTGGGTGTCTCAGTCCATTAAGCGTCTGTCTTTGGCTTAGGTCATGATCCCAGGGTCCTGGGATCAAGCCCCTTGTAGGGCTCCTTGCTTAGCGGGGAGTTTGCTTCTCCTTCTGCCCCTCCTCCTCCTCATGCTCTCTCTAGCGCATGTGCGCTCGCTCTCTCTCTCTCAAATAAATAAATAAAATCTTCAAAAAAATTAAAGTGAAGTAAAAAAGGTAGGCTACTGATCAAGATGGTAGATTCTGTAAATATACTTTGCTTCATTTCTACTGAAAAATTCTAGAAGTGACCAAAAAATATGTGAAAAAAAAATTCTGCCAGCACTGAAAATTAAGAAAGTGTGCCAATAGCAATTTTGAGGACTTTCTAGAAGAAAGGAGCAGATGGCTTTGGATCAATCCATTAAGAGACAAAGTTTACTGATATTTAGAAAAAGCCTCCATCCTAGGAATGTAGGATAATTTGACATTAGGCAATCTAATGATATATCTCACCACATAAACTTATAAAAGAGAAAAACAATAGAAGCTAAATACATATACACACATATATATGTATATATATATATTTTTAATTCAACTCCCCTTCTCTATATACATTCAAAACAAGCTTAGGACTAGAAGCATTCAGCCCTAATTTGTTTAAAAGTATCTTCCAGGAACCCTCAGTTGCTGGAGTGGAGGGGGTGGGAGGGATGGGGTGGCTGGGTGATGGACATTGAGGAGGGTATATGCTATGGTGAGCACTGTGAATTGTGTAAGACTGATGAATCATAGACCTGTACCCCTGAAACAAATAATACATTATATGTTAATAAAAAATAGAAAAAAAAGTATCTTCCAGGAATATATAGTAAGCCTCATGTTTAATATTAAAAACAGAAAAATTCCCATTGTAGCAGAATAGCAAATTTCCTCAGGCTTTCTTCATTTCTCCAGAACTCCTTGACCTCTCTTTCAGCCCCCAGTGAATAAGTAGCAGGAGCTAAAAGACTTATTTCAGTCCAACTTAAAAAGACCCACTAATGTAAACAGTTTCTCTAGATACAACTAGATGTTCTCTGAGATACTTACTCAGTGTTTTCATTTCCTCCCCTTCTCCCTGGCTCTTCAATTGGCACCTGGGGTATGGGGACAACCTTCATAACTGTGTGACATTGGAAAGAAGGAGAAACTCTTGCTCCTCAGGAGCCCCTGGGTGTGCACTATCTGCCAGCTGAGTTATGTACATTTTATTTGTGCCTTTATTTAATCTCTGTGACCCATTGAACTGTGGTTTCTTCCTCCTTGGCTCTGTGTGGGCCTCATGGCTTCTCCATGCTTGGTCAGTATTTCTACAGGTCTCTCAGCTACAGCTTCTCTCTGTGAGCCCTTGTCTTATCCTCCTTTGGACCCTGGATGAGCCCACCCATCACTCAGCAAGTCACCCCACCAAGCAAGC
Source organism: Mirounga angustirostris (assembly GCF_029215605.1). Classification (NCBI taxonomy): domain Eukaryota; kingdom Metazoa; phylum Chordata; class Mammalia; order Carnivora; family Phocidae; genus Mirounga; species Mirounga angustirostris. The sequence continues at coordinate 169,576,259 of NW_026991710.1, forward strand.
CCTATAGAAAGCCTTCTGCACAGGTCTGAACTAGAATAACCCCAAATAACTCCTTGTTCACTCTCTTTCTGCCTGACCCAAACTGCTCTTCACTATTATACCCATTGTTGATTTTAAACCCAGCCTACAGAGCAGTAGAAAGAAAATTATTCAGCTATAGTGATGCCAGCAAGATCACAGAATATGTGTTTCCAGTGCCCCACCCCTAACAGAAATATCAATTTGAACAACTATCCACACATGAAAAGGAAAGTGATATGAACACCTGACTTCAATGCAAACCCTGAACCAGGCCCAGCCCCATGAGCCCCAGCACCAGGCCAGCCCCTATGGCTTGAGGACCTGTGGACTTAGCCTCTAGATATGCCCCAGTGCCAAGGGCCCCCACAGCCCCAGGCCCCAGATCAGCACCCAAAGCTCCAGGTTCCAAGTTCAACTTAGTGCCAGGCCAGCTCCAATGGATTCAGCTCCTATGCCAGCTCCCACGATCCCAGGCTCCCATTCTGCCCCAGCATCAGACTAGACTCATGGGCACAGCCTCCAGAATGGCACCTGTAGCCCCAGCCTGCAGACTGGTCCTGTGGTCCTAGGCTCACAGTCTGCCCCAGTGCTGGGCCAGCTCCCACAGATCCAGTCTCTAGCCTGCATCCCAAAGATGTAGGACCCTAGCTTACCCCAGCACCAGGATGCCCCCAGGCTCCAAGTCAGCACTCGCAACCTCAAGCTCCAGTCCAGCACCAACAGAACTGAGATCGAGGCCCATCCCTCAGTCCAAGCTTGCTCCAACTCCAGGTCAACACTCACAGACCCAGATGCCAGATTGGCTCCCACAGACACAGGCTACCACGCTGCCTTAGCACCAGGCCTATGTAACTTAAGGAATACCATTAAATACACACACACACACACACACATACATTATGGGAGTCCAAAAGGAACAGAGAAAGAGAAAAAGACAGAAAGCGTATTTAGAAATGACAGAAAACTTCCCCTGGAGTGAGGGAGATGAACATTCATTTCCACGAAACCCAAAGACCCCAAATAGATTAAATATAAAAAGATCTTTACAGAGACACATTATACATTCTCAGAAGTCAAAGACAAGGAGAGAATTTTAAAAGCAGCAAGAGAGGGGCACCTGGGTGGCTCAGTCATTAAGCATCTGCCTTTGGCTCAAGTCATGATCCCAGGGTCCTGGGATTGAGCTCCGCATCAGGCTCCCTGATCGGTGGGAAGCCTGCTTCTCCCTCTCCCACTCCCCCTGCTTGTGTTCCCTCTCTGTCTCTCTCTCTGTCAAATAAATAAATAAAATCTTTTAGAAAAAAAGCAGCAAGAGAAAAATGATTCATCATATACAAGGCAACCCTCATAAGGCTATCAGTAGATTTCTCAATAGAAGGCTTGCAGGCCAGGAGGGTAGGATGATATGTTCAAAGGGCTGAAAGAAAAATGAACAAACAAAAAACTACCAACCAAGAATACTATACTGGGTGAGGCTGTCCTTCAAAAATGGAAGAGAGATAAAGATTTGCTCAGACAAACAAAAGCTTCAGGAGACCATCACCACTAAAACTGCCCCATAAGAAATGCTACTCAGAGTTCTTCAAGTTGAAACAAAGGATGCAACCAATGAGAAAACACATGAAAGTATAAAACTCACTATCAAAGTAAGAATGTAGTAAAATTCAGAATAACACTGTCCTGGTGATGCATAAATAACTTTTAATTCTATCATAAAAGTTAAAAGGCAAAAGTATTAAAAAAAACTATAGCTATAATAATTTGCTCATGGTAACACCATATATGTAAAAGATATAAGCAATGACATAAATAACATGAAATGTGGGTAGAGGGGAAGTTAAATTGTAGAGATTTTGTATGTAGTTAAAGCTAACGTTATCAGATTAAAATTAACTGTTACAATAAGATGTTTTATATGAATCTCATGGAAACCACAAATATAAAGAAATCTGTAGTAGATACACAAAAACCTAATCATATTACAACAAATAAATCATCAAATCACAAAAGAAAAGAGAAGGAAAGAAAGACAGGAACTACAAAGTAGTCAGAAAATAATTTTTTAAAAGGCAGGAGTATATCCTTACCTATAATAATTTCTTTAAATGTACTTGGATTAAATTTTCTACAAAATACATAGATTAGCTACATATAGGCTGAAAGTGAAGGGATAGAAAAAATATCTCATGCAAATGGTCAACAAAGAGAATAAGGGTGGGTGTACTCATATCACACAAAATAGACTATAAAACAGAAACTGTCACAAATCACAAAAAGGTAAATATGTAATCTTAAAGGGGTCAATTCATCCAGAGGATTTAACAATTGTAGATATATATGCACCCAACATCACAACACTGAAATATAGAAAGCAAATACTATCAGAACTGAAGTGAGAAATAGGCAGCAATAAAATAAGAGTAGGGAACTTCAACACCCAACTTTCAACAATGGAATCATAAACCAGAAAGAAAGTCAATAAAGAAACAGCAGACTTGGACCTAACAAACATATACAAAATATTCCATCCTACAGCAATAGAATACATATTCTTTTTAAATGTACATAGAATATTCTTCATGGTAGATCACATATTAGGCCACAAAACAAGTCTTAATAAATCTAAGAAGATTGAAATCATATCAAGTATTTTTTTTCGGACCACAATGGTATGAAACTAGAAACCAATAACAGGAGAAAAGCTGGAAAATTTACAAGTATGTGGAAATTAAGCAACACACTCCTGAACAACCAATGGGTCAAAGAAGAAATCAAGAAATTTTAAAAATCTTTAAAAAATGGAAATGAAACACAACATACATAACAAAACCTATAGGATACAGCAAAAGCAGCTTTAAGAGGGAAGTTCATAGCAGTAAATGCCTACATAAATTAAAAGAAAGATTTCACATAACCAACCTAACTTTAAAACTCAAGAAACTATGAAGATTAGGAGATAATAAAGATCAGAACAGAAATAAATGAAATAGAGAATAGAAAAATAGAAAAAAAGGAAGTGAGTTGGCTTTTTGAAAAGACAATCTTAAAATTGACAATTCTTTAACTAGTTTAACTAAGAAAAAAAGAAGACTCAAATAAATCAAATTATAAATGAAAGAAGAGACATTACAGATGACACCACAGAAATAAAAGGATCATAAGAGACTATTCTGAACATTTACCATGGCAACAAATTGAATAACATAGAAGAAATGGATAAGTTCCTAGAGACATACAACTTACCAAGACAGAATAAAGAAAAACTACAAAATCTGAATAGATAAATAACCAACCAGTAAAGAGATTGAGGTAGTAATCAAACACTCCCAATAAGGAAAGAAAAAAAAAAAAAAGCCAAGACATAATGGCTTCACTGGTGAATTCTACCAAACATTTAAAGAAAAATGGATGTCAATCCTTCTCAAACACTTACAAAAATTGGGGATGAGGGAACACTCCCAAACTCATTTTTACAAGACCAGTGTTACTCTGATACCAAAAACAGAACAAGAACACTACAAGGAAAAAATTTTTATTTTTTTATTTATAGGCCAATATCCTTGGTGAATATGGATGAAAAAATTCTCAACAAAATTTTGACAAACCAAATTCAATAGCATATTAAAAGGATCATATACAATGATCAAATGGGATTTATCCCTGGGATGTAGAATGGGTCTACATATACAAAACCATAAATGTGATAAACCACATCAATATAATATAAAACATATGATCATCTCAATAGATTCAGGAAAAGCATTTGACAAAATCCAACATCCTTTCATAATAAAAACTCTTAACAAACTAGGTATAGAGATGACTCAATATAATAAAGGCCATCTGTGACAAGCTTACAGCTCTCATCATATTCAACAAAATGAGAAGCTGAAAGATTTCCCTATCAGATCAGGAATAAGAAAAGGATGACCACTCTCACCACTTTTATTAAAAATAATACTGGAAGTCCTAGCTGCAGTACTTAGGCAAAAAGAAGGAAAGAAGAAAGAAAGAAAGAAAAGAAAGAAAGAAAGAAAGAAAGAAAGAAAGAAAGAAAGAAAGAAAGAAAGAAAGAAAGAAAGAAAGAAAGAAAGAAAGAAGAAAGAGAAGAGAGAAAGAGAGAAAGAGAGAAAGAAAGAAAGAAAGAAAGAAAGAAAGAAAGAAAGAAGAAAGAAAGAAGAAAGAAAGAGAAGAAAGAAAAAAAGAAAGAAAAAAAGAAAGAAAGAAAGAAAGGCATCCAAATCAGAAAGAAAAAAGTAAAATATTCTCTATTTGCAGATGACATGCTATTAGATTTAGAAAACCCTAAAGATTCCACAAAAATCTCATAAAATTAATAAACAAATTCAGTAAATTGACAGCATACAAAATCAACATATAAAAAGCAGTTGCATTGCTATGTAATAACAATGACCTACTCCAAAAAGAAATTAAGAAAAAAATCCCGCTTACAATAGCATCAAAAAATAAAACTAGGGGCGCCTGGGTGGCTCAGTCGTTAAGTGTCTGCCTTCGGCTCAGGTCATGATCTCAGGGTCCTGGGATCGAGCCCCGCATCGGGCTCCCTGCTCAATGGGAAGCCTGCTTCTCCCTCTCCCACTCCCCCTGCTTGTGTTCCCTCTCTCGCTGTGTCTCTCTCTCTCTGTCAAATAAATAAATAAAAATCTTTAAAAAAAATAAATAAAAAATAAAACTAAATGCTTAAAAATAAGTTTAACCAACAAAGTGAAAAATCTGTATGCTGAAAACTATAAAACACTGATGAAAGAGATTGAAGCAGATGCAAGTAAGTGAAAAGATACCCCACGTTCATGGATTGGAAGAATTAATATTATTAAAATGTCCATACCACCCAAAGTGATCTACATTTTCAATTCAGTATCTATCAAAATTCCAATGGTATTTTTCACACAATTAAAAAAATCCTAAAATTCATATGAAACCTCTAAAGACTACAAATAGCCAAAGCAATCTTAAGCAAAAAGAACAAAGTTGGAGACATTATAATACCTGATTTTAAAATATACCACAAAACTATAATAATCAAAATAACATGGTACAGGCATAAAATCAGGCATATAGATCAATGGAACAGAATAGACAGCCCAGATATAAATCACACATTTATGGTTAATTGATCTTTGGTAAAGGTGCCAAGAACATGCAATAGGAAAAGACAGTCTCTTCAGTCATTTGTAGCGGGAAAATTGGTTTTCCACAAGCAGAAGAATAAAATTGGATACTTACTTCACTCCATGTACAGAAATCAAATTAAAATGGGTTAACGACTTAAATATAAGACCTGAAACTGTAATACTATTAGAAGAAAACAAGGAAAAATCTTCTTGACATTGGTTTGGGCAATGATATTTTGGATATGACCCCAAACACACAGACAGCAAAAGCAAAAATAGGCAAACAAGACTGTATCAAACTTAAAAGGTTCTGCATAGTATAGACAATAATCAACAGTGAAGATACAATACATGGAATGGGAGAAAATATTTGCAAGTCATCTATCTGATTAGGGGTTAATATCCAAAATATATAAAAAACTCAAACAACTCAATAACAAGAAAACATACACCTGATTACAAAATCAGCAAAGGACACATATACATTTCTCATAAAAAGACATACAAACAGCCAAGAGATATATGAAAAGATGCTTAACATTACTAATCATTAGGGAAATTGAAATCAAAACCACAATGAGATATTATCACCCAGTGCCTGTTAGAATGGCTATTATGAATAGACTAAAGATAATAAGTGTTGGTGAGAATGTGGAGAAAAAGGAACCCTCGTGTACTGTTGGTGGGAATGTAAATTGGTACAGCCACTGTGGAAAACAGTATGGAGGTTCTTGAAAAAAGTAAAACTAAAGCTACCGTATGATACAACCATCCCAATTCTATGTACATATCCCAAGGCAATGAAATCAGGATCTTTTTTTTTTTTAAGATTTTTATTTATTTGAGAGAGAGAATGAGATAGAGAGAGCATGAGAGGGGGGAGGGTCAGAGGGAGAAGCAGACTCCCTGCTGAGCAGGGAGCCCAATGCGGGACTGAATCCTGGGACTCCAGGATCATGACCTGAGCCGAAGGCAGTCGCCTAACCAACTGAGCCACCCAGGCGCCCCTGAAATCAGGATCTTGAAGGGATATCTACATTCCCATGTTCATTGCAGCATTATTCACAGTAGTCAAGATATGGAAACAACTCAAATGTCTGTCAATGGGTTAATGCATAAAGATGTGGTATATACCTATACACAATGGCATATTATTCAGCCACAAGAAAGAAGGGAATTCTGTCTTTTGTGACAACATGGATGCACCTGGAAGACATTATGCTAAGTGAAATAAGCCAGAGAAAGACAAACGTTGTATTATCTCACAAAAAATAAATAAACAGAGAGAAAGAGAGAAAGAAAAGTCAAACTCATAGAAGCACAAAGTTGAAGAGTGTTGAGGGGAGGGAGAGATATTAATCAGAGGATACAAAGTTGCAGGCATGTAGAATGAATAATTCTAGATATCTAATGTATAGGTGTGATGACTATAGTTATTAATACTGTTTTGAACACTGGAAATATGCTAGGAGAGTAGATTTCAGGTACACTAACCATCAAAAAAATGGTAATCATGTGAGGAGATATGTTAATTTACTTGAATATGGCAATCATTTCACTATATATATTTCTAATCATCATATTGTACAACTTAAATATATACAATTTTTGTTTAAAAATATGTAAATAGAAAAGAAAAAGAATTAAAGGTTTTTGTGCTTATACAACAATGATAACAAATGGAAGGAAGGAAGGAAAAATGGGAGGGAGAGAGGAAGGGAGGAAGGGGGTTTCCCTTCATTAGGAGAGAGGCCAATGAAGGAAAGGATTCTTAACAATGGTGGAATTCACTTCCCTTATTCAGTCTCCAGTCCAGTGTGTGACCTCACTCACTGTAGCCCCTCCCAGGTCAATTCAGTGTCATGAATTGAAAGCTTCCTCTTCCCAGACAAATCCCCTACCCCATTTTCCCCTGATAGTTCAAAGTTTAAACCGTGATATTACAGCCTAAAAAGTAGGCGACCCTTGCTAAAACTCCGATCACAGCTTGCCACTATAACCCAATCAAGAAGTCATAGGCAGGGCCTGGCTTGTAGGAAAGAAAGCCTTTACTGAATATGGAAATGTGTGCAAGGCTCCCATGAGTAAAGGCTGAGACACAGAACTTTGACAACAACTTGATTAAGCAGATACATGCCAGAGAGAGAACTCTGGGAGGCTGTAAGAGGGAAAAGTAGATCAGTCAAATCCTTGACAAGGATGATAGAATTCAAGACCTTGCCAGCTGAATTTCATACTGACTTTGTTGACAGAAGACCAGCGTGTTCCTGGAGACATCAGCTAAGAATATCACTCCAGAGCTTCTTACTAGTGAAATATATGTGTTTTATAAAGTGTAGACAACCAAGGGGGGAAATTGGCTACCCCCTGACAAAAGTCATGCAGAGCTTCCTGCTAGCCTCTTGTCACAGTTAGGTTTATTGACTATTCCAGGCTTTGTTTCATGTGACTTATCTCGTGTAGAGTCTTAGAAGCACACACACTCCTCCCCCAGTGGAGTGGATTTATTAAGAGTTATATACCAGCTCTCAGAAGTGTCTTCCACCTAATCAATATGCTGAGAGGCTCTATAAAATAGGCGATAGCCATCACAGCATGTCCAATTTCTCTGTTTTCACTTTTACATCTGTTAAAGGTCAGAGACTATATTTATCACAACCAAATATACATGGATATTGAAAAGATATCATTGCCAGCATATTGTTTTGAAATGGGATGGGGTGTGAAAAGGTTTTCTTCTGGTTTCTGAAAAGTTCAAATTAAATTAAAGCACATTACACTTTTATGTGCTCCTTTCCATCAAAAGATTCCAAAGTACTTAAGCAACTTTAATTAAGTTGCTCCAGCATCTCTCAGGAGCAAATCGATACTTTTCATACTCCTTGTTACAGGCTAGGGAAATAAAGTCCAGCATTGTCCCCCACCCCCAGCTCGAACTGAACATTCCTTCTCTGAAGTATGGAAAATTCCTCTTGAATATATTTAATTACAAAGGAGTAAAATATTCCTCTTAATGTGCCTTACCTTTTTTCCTCTGTTAGAGATGAGAAGGAAAAAAAAAAAAAAAAAAAAGCCAGCCCGAATAGGAATCTGAGAAAAAATATGATTTTTTGGAGACCTGGATATTGAAAGCAAAAACAGAATATATTTTTCATCTCTCAGGCAATATGGGAGGCTATCTGATTTTTTCAGCCTGTAAACAAAAAAGTATAGCCATATTTTCAGACTCCTAAAAGATATTTTAAAAAAATTTAGAGCCTCAAAAGCAACAGAACCAACTCTTCACCTCAAAAGTGTCACCAGAATGAATCAGAAATTGTCCCTCATAAACCTGTGGAAGAAAGGGAAGTGGGTGCTGACTTTTTCTTCTGTTCTCTTTGTAGGATAATTGGGTTTTCTGTGTCTTTTGATTGAGGATTGACATTCTCTGCTCTCAAAATATCTAATTGTCCATTGGGGAAAGTCTATGCTTCTGCAGCAACCAATAGATGTTGGGCTGTACTCAGTATGACAGGAGGGCATGAAAAGGCCGCTCTGCCCTCTCAGAGGTGGCACAATGGGGACTCAGGAAAAAAATAATCTAGGAGGAAAAAAGCAAGTTTACTCACATTTCTCCACCTGGGGGCTACTGTTTGTAGGAAACAAATTGCTATAATAATAGCTACACTTCTGCCACCTTCCTCGGTTCACCTTGGAGATAGATTTAAGCTCCTGAGATGGAGGCTTTTTGCTGTTAACATGAAAGCTTGAGTGCCTGCAACTGTCCCTTAATGGCTCTTGGAAATAGAGGCCTTCTGCATCTCCCACCTCGGAAAGCTCTGAATCTGATAGCATCTCAGCTGAGCTGTATCTAGACTCACATTTAAGAAGCAGCTTTACTGCTTTACTGCGCAATGCAACAACCTCTAATTCTGTTTGTAGCATAAAGCAAAAGGAAATGGCAGCCATTGGACATGATAAATTGACATGCTAGGCTCATACTCATTTGGTAATCTGTTGGTCATCTGTTCTGAGACATTTTATCCCAATGTCCTTGAAGGTAGTTTTGGTTGATTTTGGTGATCAGGAGGGTGTTGACAGTCTCTCTCTCTCTCTGTTCACATACACACTGCCAGGGAGAAAAACCTTCCCCAAAAGAGGAATGGTTTTTGATCTACAGTACTCAAATATAATAGAAGCAGATAGAATAAGGCTAATGGATGTCACCTCTAGAAAAAAAATAAATCGATATTATGTCTCTAAAGATGCACTTAGGAAGACCTACACATGGGATAACCCTACAACCCCACTGCCCCAGTTATTCCTGTTTTCCCAGTGTAGTTATTTCGATTGCTTCCTTTCACCCTTAGAAGTGTCCTGATTTGGATGACATACTATATGGTCACACTACCTGGCAAGGTCTTCTCCAGAAAGAAGGAATAGAGAGAAATACTTAGAGAGTTAAAGACAGAATGTCTGATCCTAGAACAAGAAGAGAATTATAAAGACTGGAAAGTTTTGGCCAATTCCCTCGCAGCACCCTGGACCTACCTGTTATGTCTACTGAGGTTATTTTAGTACCTACACAACATGAAGACCCCTGCACCCAAGCTGGAGTAGTAACAGGTCTGTGCATTGTGTATGGATCATGTGGACTTGAACAGTGCACTTATCAGACACCACCACGGTAGACTGAAGAGTAGAGAACATTTCTTCAGCTTCTGGACATTCATATAAGCCACCTGTCTCCAAAGCTATTACTGGGTTTAAATTTCTCCCAACCATGACTAGTGACTCAGAACTAATTTGATTTAGAAAAATTAAACAGTATGGTATTTCTTACAGCCGGGTGCAGAGATAGAAAGTCATAAGTGTATATCACTAAAGTAATTGTTAGACAGGTGGCTGTCTAGGTCTAGGACCAGGTGGTTGAATCAGTCACCATGTGAGGTTGGAGTTCTCAGTGGCCTGGGATTTCCTCAGGGCCAGGGGAGCCAAATGGGAAGGAATGGAGAGGATTGCTTACAGAGGCACTTGAGGGTCTTTAATTCATTCAATTGATTCCACACATATTTATTAAGCAATGTTAACTCCTTTGTAGCTGTGGTGGAGTCTTGCCCATGTATTCCAGAGGCCCAGGTCCCTTTTACAAGTACGTGTTATCTCAGATTGAAGAGTAACCTGGGGGAGAGATACTTGAGCAGGGGAGTTTTTTCATTTGTTGGTTTCATTTTTGTTTAGGCAGAACACAAGACTTCACTGCACACATGGGTCCAGGGATTCATATCTGAGGCAGAAAGTTTGCAACATGGGAAAAACCAAAGTCATAATAATTAAAGCAAACATCTATTCCAAATTAAATGATTACAACAGAGGTATTATGGAAAGGTATTATGGTATCCAGGAGATTACACTAAATATTAAGTTAATTAGCTAATTAACTAATGTTCTACCCATTTCTTAAAAAAAAAAAAAACATAAGAATTTTAAGGTGTAAGCAGGGTAGGATAATTCAGGAGGTACCCTGAGAGAATTATACCCACTTCTTCTATGTTGCTTTATATATGCTAGGAATAAGGATGCAGGTGGTGTGTGGCTGCTGTAGGTAGCCTGAGATATTAGGAAAGCATTCAGGGAAGGACTCCTTGGAGGAAACTGGTGTTGAAATAACTAAGACATCTGAAGGCTTATATTAACCCAAGGTTCATGAGTCAATGAACTTGTGGAAGATTTTTAACGTCTGGCTTGCTATTTCCCATTAGAGCATCCAAAATGAGAGTACAAAATAATATGAAGTCATGAAGGATAATATCCATAAGAGTATCTACAGGTAGCAGAGGCAACTGGAATTCATGGGGTTTCATGGGCTTGCGGGTCCTGAACAGCTTTGGGGTGGGCTTTGGTGAGATGGACTTTGAAGTATAGTTAGAAGATTGTTGAAATAGAGGTAATGAACTTCATACTTGCTCCTGTGCTCACTTCTAGTCATCCTGACCAATAACAACTGAAGCTAATGTGCTTGCTTTTTTTTTTTTTTCCAAACTGGTATTCGGCTAGATGTCTCTCAGTAGATATATAATAATAACAACAACAATAATAATAATCAGGATAAGCCATGGCCTAGACCTTGAACAGACATAATGATGAGTGTCTATGCCAAGGTTGGTCCTCCCATTTGTGTAAGAGCCTTCAGAATTAGTCCTGGGTGGTTGCCCAAGAGGAAATTAAGTAAGTCCAGTATCTCATTTACTGAGGCCATCAAGGAGCTATCAAGGAAAGGTGACCTTCAGCCACATTTGACTTTGACTAGATTCAAACCAGTGACCTTGAAGTGGGAAACACTGGCTATAGACTCTCTTCCCTCTGACAGGCTACAAGACTCTTGGCACTTGGTTGATTTAAGCCTCGCAGCTGTTGCATTAAAAATTATTTGCACTGCTACTGAAATCCTCTTGCTCCTGCCCCCTTCCCAAAATAATTATCAGTTACAGCACAGATATTAAAATGGCACTTAAAAAAATTAAAATACAGTTCTAAAAAAAAGACCATATAAATGTAGAATTAATTGCTGTATATGCTTCAAATTACCGAGAGACTTTACTTTATTTTACTTTACTTTACTTTACTTTATTTCTGTCAGAAGCAGAAAGTGCTTCATCAAGAGGAATTCATGTGGAGATCCAACCATGTCCTAGTTATTTTGTGTTTAATATGCTTGAGATGTTTAATTATTTTTGATTAATTCATTTACCACTAAACTGCCCAGAGACTTTGATGTGTTCTGCGTGGCATGCCTTGCCAGCATGTTGCTCTACACTCCCAGCCTTAAAGGAGTCAACATAAAAGCCCAGCATTGGGGGTCAAAGCAGATTCAGATTCAAATTCTGGCTCCATTACTTAGCAGTTGTGTGAATTTTGATAGTCAACATCTCTGAGCTACGGTTTTGTCATTTGTAAAATGGGTAATACAGTGAATCCAACCCTGTAGCGTGCTATGAGAATTAAATCGGAAAATTAATGTCAAGCATTTTGGACTTGTGAATAGTTTAGGCAAGCACTCAATAAATGGTAATTGTTACCATTATTGTTATTCTGTCAAAGTGCTAACCTTCTACCGTACACAGAAGTAAAATACACAATTGTTACTTGCTTTGCCTCACAGTAGTAGGCAGATGCCTTGGGATGAGCCCTGGTCTCAACTCAGATAAATCTAAAGGAAATCAAAGTGAGGAGAGAGTTCTAGCTGGTCCTGGATCAACTTTGGACCCCAGCTTATATTTTTAGTCTTATCTTTTACTAATACCCCAATGAACACTCAAGTTCAGTCAAACTGGTCTCCCTAATGTCCACTGGGCACTCCCGTACTCCACTTCTTTCCCTTTAATCTGAGAAGCCTTCTGTGACCACCGTAACCTTTATGCTAATGCCTCCTGGCACTTCATTGAGGAGACCCTGACAGAAGCAGAGAATTTAGAACACGGAGGAGCTCACAGGATGTCAGGGAAAGGGATCTTGGAGATTCTTTAGCCTTCTTTGACAGTTAAGACAACTGCGTCCTGAAAGATTAAATAACTTGCTCAAGGTTGCACAACAAGGCAATGACAGAAGAGAGTCTCAAAACTCCCAGTTCCACATTCCTGTTCTTACCAACTTTCCTCAGCTGCCTTGGCTTGCTGATTTGTTTCAAGCTGACAAGTTCTCAAACAAGAGTACTTCAGATTCTCTGCGGGGAGATCTTGGGGTTAGCCTAAGCAGCAGAACAGAATGTCTTCGTTGCTGTCTTTACTACCCGTGTATGAGTGTCCCCAGGAGCAAGAGAAAAGAGAAAGGACATAACAGTTTTTGAGTCCTTACTATGTAGTCCTTACTATGCCCTTCCATGGCCTCACCTTCTCCATGTTTCACTAACCTAGATCTAAAAACTGGAGAAAATAAGTGTTCTTTATGACCATAATGGTAAACCCAGATGTCCTCAAAAGTACTGCCCCTAAATCAATTCTGGACATCCTGTGGGGATGTCTCACTTCTGCTATGGACATCTTCACAGCTGCTGAGTGATACCCACCATTTTCCTCTTCTCTTACTATGGGAATTGAAAATTCTTTTGTCACCACTAACTCAGCTGACATGATACAGACTGTGAAGCTACCACAACATGACATTTTTTGGTGTTGCCACATATGCATTGATGTCCCTCATGAATCAAGATGCTACATTTTTCTTTCTTTCTTTTTTTTTTTGAATATTTTATTTATTTATTTGATAGAGAGACACGGCAAGAGAGGGAACACAAGCAGGGGGAGTGGGAGAGGGAGAAGCAGTCTCCCTGCGGAGCAGGGAGCCTGATGCAGGGCTCAATCCCAGGACCCCAGGATCATGACCTGAGCCAAAGGCAGGCACTTAATGACTGAACCACCTAGGCGCCCAAGATGCTACATTTTTTCCATATCACATCATATTCTAGGAGGAATCCAAAGAGAGGGAAATGCTGTTAATTGGCACAATCATGACACCTCATTAAAACAAAGCCTGATTTACTCTCAGTTTTTATCTAGGGAAACTAGGCTTTTCTTTGTTCATTGCAGAAACAGGCCCAGATAGGCTCTGATAGATCCCCAACACATCTCCACTCTAACACTTCTGTCAAGTCCTCAATTTGTCATCTAGGCTTCACCCTTGCCTTAGAATGAGTTACCCTCCCTGCCCCTCTTGAGGCTCTATCTTCACACAAAAAATCCTTCAGCAGGACTACCTCACCAGCCATATCTTCACACTAATCTGAATTTATAGGTCAGTGTTTACACAAACTTTAAGTCATTTGATTTTTACAAAACTGTGAGGAATTGTAAGTATTGTTTCTATGTTTCAGATGCCAGCCCAAGGGTCATAGAACCAGTAACTTAAAGCCAGGAATTAGAGCCAGGAATCGACCCTCTGTCTGAGCTCATGCTCTTGACATTGCACTACAGGACTTGAGAAAGACCCCATTCTCCACCTCCGCTATGCACCAGTCCTATTCTGCTAAGCCTATCATCCCAGCTTTCCTTGTTTGAGAGCTCCTTGTGATTTTTACATGTTCTTTCTGTGAATGAATTTATTGCACTGTTTTTATCCTACCACCATTACCCTTGTGACCTATTTTGAACTACTCTAGAGTCTCTAATGTTCTCTTACAATTCAGTAACTGATCTGTCCAGCTTATTTAATGTTAAAGACAATCTTTTAAGAAAAACACACAACTACACCATATTTCTGATTAAAATTTATGATGGACTAGGTATAAGCAAGCAAAGCTGTTAGATATCCTGACAATGACTAATAGAAGTTTGTGTGTTTTCGTGAATTATACATGCAGTACTGTAGGTACAAATGGCAAACAATGCAATTTATCTCCTATTTTCTTTAATGGTTTGGCCCATAAAAATAGGTCAGTCATGAAAAGGCCTTCTTGAAGTGATAATTTGAAATAAAACTTCCATATAGACACTCAAATGTAATTCAACATCCAAAGGGAAGAATAGACCCCTAGACTCTGAAGTGACTGCAGACATTACAACTTATAAAGATCTCTGTACATTTTCCCCATCCAGAAGCCATTAATTATCATGAGGATTTCACACAAGGAAGCGTTCCTGACATGCTGGTCTCTCAAAATTTGAGCTTCAGTAAAATGGTTTCCGGAAATTAAAGCCATTACAAATGGTCACTCTGGATGGCAGATTAACTGTGGAAGGCAAGTTCAGTGGCAGCTACCCCTTGTCTTCTCTGCTCCATGTTGGAAAAATATCAGATCTCTTAACATTCTGGAAGAGGTGCTATTCTTGATCAATTTAACTATTACCTCCTTATATACCTTAGGACACAGCAGAGACATTATAAACTATCATGTCTTTTCAGGATTAAAAATTTGTATGACTGCTAAATGACAGGCATTCCTACTTATTTGTGGTATCTGTTATCCAATTGCTCACCTTAACCTTAGATCACTAGGGAAATAATATTAGCAGCAATGGCTAACATGACTCCTTCATTATCTTCTCCAAAGTATTGGTGAAACATTAGTGATTTAACCTTGACTATATGATGTCATACTGTCTTCTTTAATTGTTCTATCATCTTCCTAAGTACAAGCCTTAAGCCCACATTACCCAGCTTTGTTTCTACCTAAAAAGATAAACAGTCATCCCTTGTCTTCAGTCTAGCCTTGTTCTCTTTTACTGGCAGTCTTTCTGTACGAGCCTTGCTAACATTTTTCTAAAGGCCCTAGATTGGAGTTGTCCAATAAAGTAGCCAATAGCCCCATGTTACTATTTAAGTGTAGTAAAATTAAGTATAATTAAAAATTCAGTTCTTTAGACATACTAGCCACATTTCAACTGTTCGATATGCCTTGAAATACCTACAAGTCTGCTAATGGTTATTGTAGAGGATAGTGCAAATATAGAACATTTTCATCAACTCAGATAGTTCTTTGAACATTATTGTTCTATGATGAAGTACTAGTTATTGTTGACTGGCCATTGTTTTGTTTTTCCAATCTATCATAAAGTCTTTTTGATCTATATACTGTTCAGGAATTTCTCTTCAGGCTACAGTGGAGTAACAAGAGCCATATTTATCCTTTGGTCTTAAACAACTAGAAAACTGGAAAAACTACATAAAATATACTTTGAGTTTTCAGGCATTAGAAAAGTGGCAGCACAGAACTTGACATCTGAAAAAAGTGAAACAAAGAGAGGTGAGTTCTATGATTGACCCAATTTATGCTCAGTGACAGTTTCTAAGCCTCAGAATCTAAACACAGCCTAGAAGTTTCCATGCGTCTCTGTTGAGTAGACAGAGTAAAAGAAGGTCAACAATCCTGGAATATGAGAGGTGCAGTACCAAGAGAATTGACTACATATTGAGAGAAACCCAGATGTTTATAGGGCACTTCCTTCATGTCTTTAGCATGTTATCCATCTATACATGCATGACAGAAAACCACCCAAGGTTGAAAAAAAGACCCCTGGAAAAAAATAGGCCAAAATGGAATTCCTAAAGAAGTCTGTGAATAGTTTCTGTTCCCATTAATCATAACTGGTTAAAAACTACATAATAAACACCAGGTCAAATCCTCAGAAGGGTATCATCTTACTAGTGGATATAAATTAGCCCAAGACTAAAGGATGTTCTGGATGTACTCCAACAAAACTTAAAACAATCTTTAGAAGGATTTCCTGCTCCTAAGTAACCTAACCGAGTGCCAAAACAACATACCCTATTTAAAGAAATTCAAGAAAATATGGCTCCCAAAAACCTAAAGTTCACAATATCTACTATCTACTAAAAAATTACTGGGTATGCCAAGAAGCATGAGAATACAACCCAAAACCACCTGAAATTCAATGGATTCAAACAGATCACCAAATGATATAGATATGAAATCAGCAGATGAGATGCCTAAATGTCTATCATAAATATACTTCGGAAGACCAGTAAGGTAGAGGAAAATGTGAATATAATGTGGAAAGAAATGGAGTATATAACAGTAACCCCAATGAAACCTCTAGAGGTTATAAATAAAAGGAAATACACACACACACACACATTGTATATAATTAACAGGAGGTTGTATACTACAAAAGAAAGATTACTACATTTGAAGACATAACAATAGAAATTATCCAAAATGAAACACAGGAGAAAAATGAATGGACATAATGCATAGAAGAGTAACAACATGCGGGACAATTTCAAATGATCTAAGGCACATATATTTGGAATTTCAGTAGGAAAGAAGGGAAAAACAGAAAAAAATAATAGATAAAATAATGCTCAACTTTTTTTTCAAATTTGATGAACACTTAGAACCCACTGAGCAAAAGTCTCAATAAAATCCAAACAGAATAACAAAACAAGACCGTACTAATATACATTGTAATCAAATAGCTGAAAATCTACGATAAATAGAAAATCTGAAAATCTTTCAGAGGCAAAACCAAAAAAACAAAAACAAAAATGGAAAAAACATTAAATACAAAGGAACAAAAAGGAAAATTTTACTAGACTTCTCACGAGAAACTCTGAAAGCTGTAAGACAATGCAGCATCATCTTTAAATGCTAAAAGAAAAAAAAATTACCCAGAATTCTATACTCAGAAAAAATATCTTTCAAAAAGAAAGGTAAAATCAAGACTTTTCAGACAAGTATAAGCTGAAAAATATCTCTCTAGCAGATCTACACTAAAAAAGATGGTAAAGAAATTTCTTCAGGCAAAAGTTATTTGAAAGTATTATTTGAAAATAAACTGTGATAAGTTAAAGATGTATATTGTAAATACGAGAGCAACCACTAAAAAGCAAAAAATAGCAAGTTAGGCAACTGTAGAAAAAGGAAATAACAAAGATAATAGCAGAATCCATGAAACAGGAAACACAAGCCCAGTAATGCATAACAAATCACATGATGTTTTTTTGAAAAGATTAGCAAAATGGGAAACACTAGCCAGACTAATCAAGAAAATAGGAATAACACTAATAATCAAAATCAGGAGTGGAAGAGAGGGCATTACTGCAGGTCCTAAAATATTAAAAATATGAGACTATTATGAATAACCTTATGAAAAATTAAACATCATTGATGATGTCTAAAAATTCTGTGCAAGACACAAGCTACCAACGCTCACTAAAGAAGAAACATATGAATAGTTCTACGTTTAATTTTTACACCTGAAATCACAGACTAAAAAATTCTGTCAAGAAAACTTCAGAACTAGGTAGCTTCATTGGTGGATTTTATTCAACATTTAATGAAGAAATAATCAATTATAAAAACTATCCTAGGACATAGAAAAAGGTCAACCTTCCCTAACTGATCTTAAAAAGGCTAGTATCACCCCATTTCTAAAACCAAAGATACTGAAATAAGAGAAAGTACCAATCAATATTCCCCAAAAACGCAGATGCAAAAATTCCTGATGTACTTTTTAGCAAACCAAATCCAGCAGTATATGCATCATGTCCAGTTGGGGCAAATCCCAGGAACGTAAAGTTGGTGTGACATTTGAAACTCAATCACTGTGATTCATTAAGTTGATGATCAAAAAAGAACAGCCATATGATGATTTCAAGGAAGAGCATTTGATAAAATTCAAGGCCCATTCACAATAATAATTCTCAGTAAACTTGGAATACAAGGGATCAGTGTTCCTCAATCTAATAAAGGACACATGATAAAATCTACAGATAACATTATAATTAATGGTGAAAAACTAAATCTTTCTCTCTAGATCAAGAATGAGGCAAGGATACCCCATCTTCTCACTCCTATTCAACATTATCCTGGAGGTCTTAGATGGTGGGGAGGGGGAAGCACACCGATTGGAAAGGACAAAATCAAACTTCATTTGCTAATGTCACAAATGAATCCCCATAAATCTACCACAAAACAACTAGAAATGATAAGTGATTTTAGCAACTTAGTAGGATACAAGGTTAATATATCATATACCTTATTCAGCATATTTTGATGCAGCAATGTCAAATTGTTATAACAATTTCTATCACTTAGTCTCAATTTTTGTACTTTTCTGATTATGGTTTGGTAACAAAAAATTCATGGACAGGAACACATCTACAGACCACCACCCAAATTACCCTTTTACTAAAAAATAGAATCTTCCATTTATTCAGTAAGTACTTAGTATCAGGCATTGTGTTAAACACAGGGATCTCCAAAATTAGCAAGGCTCAAATTCTAGGATGGGACCCCAGTGTAATATGTGAGATAAAACAAGTATACATATACATGTTTACAGACATAAATTACGAGAAATTATTAGCATCTGAAAATAGGGGGGAAACTGAGAGTTGTGCTGATCCAGAAAATCTTAACAGTCGAAGATATATGTGAATATGCCAGAGGAGAACAACATGGAAGCCCACACTCACCCACATAACAATGACCTTAACAGTGAGAACCTGATATTCCATACTAGTTAGTTTTTTAGGAAATGGATTTCTACAAAAGCTTCTGGGACTGGAGGGTGCATAAAGAACTGACTTTAAATCTCCCCCTTCAAACACGTTCCCAATCTTCCAAACCCACTCATATTTCTGGTTCCCAAATAAGAATGATATTCATGGCTGAAATCCCAAGAATAAAGTTTATGAACAGATTATGAATCTCTGTATCATAGAATCACAGGGTGTTAGTAATGGAAGATCCTTAGGGGTAAGATGATACCAAAATTTTGCAAATATGACAATGAGAAGTAGTTTTTTCTTACACCATGTGGCTTTGCTGGAATTAGACTTTAGATCCAACTCTGACATGAAACCCAGTGCTCTTTCCATTATGCCATAATGCCTCCCCAGGCTCTAAGGAAATGGAAAGCAGCAACTGCAGCTGCTGTCACTGAATGTAATCAACAAGCCCAGTTGAGTAATCTGTGTAATAAAATGACAGCTTTAATCTATACATAAAAGCATGTCTGAACGCGAATGAAGGACTGGGGACTTGTCCAGGCATCTCTTTACAGGAACACAGAAGAAGCCTTCTGATAAAAATATAACCAAAAGGAAAAGAAGGTATGGGAAAATCAGTTCCTACATACTAAGCCATTATTGAAAGGAGTAGATAGAGTTGAAAATACTAAGTTAGTACTAAGAAAATTCAGTGCTTATTAACTAACACCCACATCCCAGGAAAAATAAAAGCTACAGGACAAATTTCAATAAAATATCAATGTCACATTGAGAGCGGGCTTGGCCCTAGCATGGTGTTGGCAAAGGTAACAAGACACTGGAAGGAGCAAAGCTTATAGTGGTAGGGACAACATTCACAGCTGATGTGCTGGTTCTGTCAGCGTTCAGGGGTGCCTATAGTTTTAACATAAATACCAAAATAGAAGGATCCTACTCCCATATCCAACCAGCAAGTGGATTCCAAAGCACATAAAGTAAACCAAAAGAATAATCATGGAAACCTTCAATAAGACAGGTAGTAGCACATCCTTATTTTCAAAAAGCCAAGTCTAAATATAGGACAAATGTATTTTTAAAAATGACTACTGGAAATTCCATGATCTCAGAGTCCTTTCTCCTGAATGAATAACTGAGTTGTGAAAGAATGAATGAATAAAGCATTTGTGTTTTTGTTTGCTTCAAAATCATGTAGAACTACCCTACACACAGCAAAATGAAATGTTACAGGAATAAGAAACCCAACCAAAATGATTCCATCACAGAATAAAGAAGACACTGTCCTAAAGATAAATTTCCCATTATGTCTTTCAAACTATAGACAGAAAATTTCTGACACTATTCAAATGATCACACTGCACCTATCTGCAATCTTCAAAAGTTTAAACATTGAACACAAGTCTCAGAGGAGTGTCTTTCTGCATCAATAATTATCTCATGATTTTTTTTAAGACTTATTTACTTATTTTAGAGAGAGTGGAGGGGTACAGGGGAGAAGGCAGAAGGAGAGGCAGAGAGAGAAAGAATCTCAAGCAGACTCCCCACTGAGCATAGAGCCTGACGAGGGCTCTCTCTCCCAACCCTGAGATCAAAGAGTCAGTTGCTTAACAGACTGATTCATCCAGGCGCCTCTATTTCATGATTTTAAATCCAAATATTTATATGTCTTTATAACAATAACACCCTTCTACTTAAATAAGGTAAAGTGTCTTCTCCCTCCTGAAATCCAGTTAAGTCATAAACCCACAAAGACAAAGAGTTTAGAAGAGAAATGACACCAGAAAAGAGAGGTTGATGGTTTTCTGGAAGATGAAAAAGAGCGACTGAGTGGCAAATGCCTTCACATAGCAGAGAAAGCTGGATCTTGGGTGACAACAGATAAAGAAAGCAATGAGCAGCAAGCAGACCCATGCAAAGAACACAGGGATACCTCAGGAACTGTAGGCCCCAGCCTCCTCAGATGGCCATGGTGGGAAGTGAGGTTAACAGTAGGATCCATTTAAGGTTGAGCAATAGGAAGTTTCACTTACAGACATCCTTTCCAACTCCATGCTGTTAATTCATATTTAAGATCTCACAATATTGGGGCGCCTGGGTGGCTCAGTTGGTTAAGCAACTGCCTTCGGCTCAGGTCATGATCCTGGAGTCCCTGGATTGAGTCCCACATCGGGCTCCCTGCTCGGCAGGGAGTCTGCTTCATCCTCTGACCCTATCCCCTCTCATGTGTTCTCTCTCTCTCATTCTCTCTCTCAAATAAATAAATAAAATCTTTAAAAAAAAAATCTCACAATATTTGAAGAGCATCATTGTCATGAAAGATAGAGACCAAGTCAAACAAACAAAGGATGCTCAGAGTAAAAACAGCAAAGTGGAGAGCAGAATAATTTTTTAAATAATGTAAGAACTTCACAGAGATGAAAGAAAATTTGGCATGGCTTAAACAAAAAAAAAACCCTATAATAAAAATAATTTTTAAAAGTTCTTTCAGGACTTACATTTGGATTAAACTATATTTATATATAAAACATATAAATTATTATATATTATATTATATTATATATTATATTATATTTGAACATAGAGGTCCTGATATCTTTTCAAATTAGTGGTTTTGTTTCATTTGGATATATTACCAGAAGTGGAATTGCTGGATCATATGGTAGTTCTATTTTTAATTTTTTGAGGATCTTCCATACTGTTGTCTATAGTGGCTATACCAATTTACCATCCTACCAAAAGTGAAGAAAGATTTCCTTTCTCCATATCCACACTAACATTTTTTATCTCTTGTTTTTCTTTTTGACAACGGCCATTCTAACAGGCATGAGGTAATATCTCATTGTGGTTTTAATTTGCATTTCCCTAAGATATATAAAAAGCCAACAGGTGCTCAGAGCATTTTTTCATGCACCTGTTGGCTTTTTATATATCTTCTTTGGAGAAATCGCTACTTAAGTCCTTTGCCCTTTTTTTATTGAGGTATTTGGGGTTTTGCTATTGAGTTGTATGAGTTCTTTATATATTTCAGATATTAACTCCTTATCGGATATGTGGCTTGCAAATATTTTTTCCCACTTCATAGGTTATCTTTTTCTCTTTGTTGATGGTTTCTTTTGCTGTACAGAAGCTTTTTAGTTTACTCTATTTATTTTTTCTTTTGTTGCTTGTGCTTTAGGTATCATACTCAAGAAATCATTACCAAGAATCATGTCAGAGAGATTTGTTCCTATATTATCTTCTAGAAGGGTCATGGTTTTAGGTCTTACATTTAAGTCTTCAATCCATTTTTTAGTTCATTTTTGTGAGTGCTGTAAAATATGTGTTCAGTTTCATACTTTTACATGTGTATATCCAATTTTCCTAGCACCATTTATTGAAGAGATTGTCTTTTCTCCATTGAGTATTCTTGATTCCTTTGTCAAATATTAGTTGATTATATATGCTTTGGTTTATTTCTGGGCTCTCAGTTCTGTTCTATTGGTTGATTTGTCTGTTTTTATGCCAGTACCATACTGTTTTGATGACTATAACTTTATAATATAGATTGAAACCAGATAGTGTGATGCCTCCTGCTTTGTTCTTCTTTCTCAGGATTTCTTTGGCTATTCAGGGTCATTTTGTGGTTGCATATAGATTTTAGGAGTGTGTTTTACATTTCTGTAAAAAATGTCATTGGAATCTTGATAGGGATTGCATTGAAGCTATAGATGGCTTTCAGTAGTATCAACATTTTAACAATATTAATTCTTCCAATACATGAACATGGGATACCTTTCCATTTATTTGTGTCTTCTTCAGTTTCTTTCATCAATGCTTTGTAGTTTTCAGAGTAGATATCTTTCACCTCCTTAGTTAAATTTGCTCTTAGAATTTTATTGTTTTTGATGCTATTGCAAATGGGATCAATTTATTTCCTTTTCAGAAAATTTGTTAGTGTATAGAAATACAACTGATTTTTGCATGTTAATTTTATATCCTGCAACTTTGCTGAATTCATCGATTAGATCTTAGTTTTTGGTTGAGTCTTCAGATTTTCTGTGTATAAAATTATGTCATCTGCAAATAGAAACAATTTTACTTCTTCCTTTCCAATTCTGATACCTTTTATTTCCTTCTCTTGCCTGACTGCTCTAGTAGGACTTCCAGTACAATGTTGAATAGGAGTAGTGAGAGTTGGCATCCTTTTCTTGTTCCTGATCTCAGAGGAAATGTTTCAACCTCTCACCATTGTGTATGGTGTTAGCTGTGAGCTTGTCATATATGGCCTTTATTATGTTGAAATGTGTTTCTTCAATGTCTAATTTATTAAGGGTTTTTATCATGAATGAATATTGAATTTTGTCAAATGCTTTTTCTGCATCTATTGAAATGATAATTCTCTCCTTTCATTCTATTAATGTGATGTATCATATTGATTGATTTGCATATGTTGAACCATCCTTACATCCCAGGGATAAACCCTACCTGATCATGGTAAATGATTATTTTAGTGGTGCTGAATTTGGTTTGCTAGTTTTCTATTGAGAAATTTTGCATCTGTATTCATCAGAGATATTGGCTTATGGTTTTCTTTTCTAGTAGCATCCTTTTCTGATCTTCGTATCAGGATAATGCTAGTTTCATAAATAAGTTTGAAAGTGTTCCCTCCTCTTCAATTTTTTGAAAAGCTTGAGAAGTACTGGTGTTAATTCTTTAAATGTTTGGTAAAATTCACCAGAAAAGTCATCTCGTCCTGGGCTTCTCTTTTGTTGAGAGATTTTTGATTACCAATTCAATCTCCTTACTAGTAATTGGTCTATTCAGACTTTCTATTTCTTCCTGAATCAGTCTTGGTAAGTTGTGCATTTCTAAGAATTTTTCCATTTCTTCTAGGTTGTCCAGTTTTTTGGCTTATAATTGTTCATAGTAGCCTCTTATGACCTTCTGAATTTCTTTGGCATCAGTTATAATGTCTCCTTTTTCATTTATAATTTTATTTACTTAGGTCCTTTCTCTTTTTTCCTTGGTAAGTCTAGCTAAGTGTTTATTCTTGTTTTGTTTATTTTTTCAAAGAACCAATTCTTAGTTTGGTTAATCATTTCTGTTGTTTTTCTGTTGTCTATTTTATTTATTTCTGTTCTAATCTTTATTATTTCCTTTCTTCTGCTAACTGTGGGCTTAGTTTGCTCTTTTGTTTTCTAGGTCCTTAAGGTATAGAGTGAGGTCACTTATCTGCGATCCTTCTTGCTTCTTAATGTAAGCATTTATTGCTATAAACTTTCCTCTTAGAACTGCTTTTGCTGTATCCCATGGGTTATAGTATGTTGTGTTTCCATTTTCATTTGTCTCAAATACTTTTTTTTAAAATTTTCCCCTTAATTTCTTCTTTGATCTATTGGTTGTTCAGGAGAGCATTGGTTAATTTCCATGTGTTCATGGATTTTCCACTTTTCTTCCTGTTACCAATTTCTGGTTTCATGCCACCATGGTCAGAGAAGTTAATGGTATGATTTCAATCTTCTTGAATATGCCAAGACTTGCTTTGTGGCCTAAGATAAGGTCTATCCTAGAGAATGTCTCGTGTGTGCTTGAAAAGAATGTGTATCCTGCTTCTGTTGTATAAAAGGTCTATACATTCTGTTAGGTCCATTTGGTCTATTGTTTTGTTTGAATCTGCTCTTTCCTATGGATTCTCTGTCTGGATGATTTCTCCATTGTTGAGAGTAGGGTATTAAAGTCCCCAACTATTACTATATTAGTATTTATTTCTCCTTTTAGCTCGGTTTTTGCATTAAATACTTTAGGTGTTCCGATGTTGGGTGCATAAATTGTTGTATCTTCTTGATGAACTGACCCTTTTGTCATTACATAATGACCTTCATTGTCTCTTTTTACTATTTTCAGTTTAAAGTTTATTTTGTCTGAAAAAGGTATAGCTACTCCTGCTTTTTTGTTGTTGTTACTATTGCTTGAAATATCTTTCCCATCTTTTCAACTTTTAGTCTTAGTGTGTCTTTAAGGCTAAAGTGAGTCTCTATAGGCAGTATATTGTTGGATCTTATTTTTTTTTAATCCAGTTACCCATTCACTGTCTTTTGATTGGAGAATTTAACCTATTTGTATTTATAATAATCATTTATAGGTAAGGACTTACTATTGCCATTTTGTTCATTGCTTTCTGCTTGTTTTGTAGATCCCCTTGTTTCTTATTTCTAATCCTGCTATCTTTTTTTGCAGTTTGATGTCCTTTGGTATTTTGATGGTCTTTTGCTTTGACTTCTGTGTCATGTTCTTTTGTATAATTACTACAGGCTTTTCCCTTGTGGTAACTATGAAGTTCACAGAAAACATCTTAAACATACAACACCCTCTTTTACACTAATAATAACTTTATATCAATAGAATTCTTAAACTCTCAGTTTTACTTATCCCCCTCATATTTTAAGTCCTTGCCATTACAATTTGTATGTTTCTTATATTGTGTAACTAATAACAGATTATTGTAGTTATGGTTATTTTTACTACACTCACTTTTTTTTAACTTTTAAACTATTTGTTGAAGGAATGATCTGTTTGTACAATGTTTTCTCCATCATTTGTGTGCTCCTTGAGGATATTAGTCATCTTTATGTGCTGAGATACTAGTGCAGTGTTTGTTGAAAGAAGAAATGAATACACTATATATTCTTCCTCTCTCTCTCTCTCATACACACACACACACATACACACGCACAAGCACACACATAGTAGTTTTTGATTGCTCATACAAGGCCTTGAAAACATACCCTGCTGCTGGTTTTGGTATTATTACCCAAACAGATCACAGATCTTTAAATCAAGAACCATGACTTCCAGTTTGGGATCTCTCTGCATTGGTTTGCACACTTGGTAGATACTTGATGCTTTAAAAAGCTGCTTTTGTTGCTCCTCTTGCTGCCTCAAGAAGAAAAATAGATGAATCTGTTCAGTGGACTGTACAAAAAGCTTAATTATCGTTTGCTTGAGTAACTCTGGTTTATCCCTTTAAGTAAGACACATGTTTGGCTGTGCAGATTTGAAAGCCATCCGATATGGACAGGCCTAAATGATACACTGGCACTGAGAGGAATTCTGCCATGTTGTAAGCTCTGTGGTTTCCTGTGATGGGAGTGTTCCCAAAAAAGCCATACCTGTTCCTCAGAGCCGGTGGGGACCAGGATATGGGTGAGAGAAGAGCATTAACATTTATGTCTGGAAATTAGAGGTTTTGGCATCCCAGGGAAAAAAACGATGTGGCCTTTTCAAGGCTGCAGGAGCTGCTGCCAAATGTCTTTCCCCTTGAAACAAAAACTGTGTTCAAGTCTAGATAATTACCACTGAGCTGTGCTAAGCCCAGAAATCCTTCTCAGCCAAGCAGCCCCACAGGGAGTTGAAATTTACATTTATAATCATATATCTTCAAAAAAATTTTTGTTTTTAGGATCAAGCTTCACACACATAACCTTGGGGTTAGATCTGGTTGAGTCCTGAGGCTGGACCGTCCCATATCAACCAAGGAAAACTGTGTAAGAGAAAGACAGCTTTTTTTTTTTCCTTTCTCATTAATAGAGGATGTTTGGAGGGGAAATACTGAAAGAATAGAACAGCTAAAATATCAGAAGCAAGATTGCTTTTGTAGTACCATGTAGCCTGTTTTTCTGGAATTTTATAATCCCAGAAAGGATCAGGCTGTTTTTCATCTGATCTCCAGAGGACTCTCATTGACTCAAGAGAGAAACAGTTCTCAAATCCATCTGATCCCCTTTACCTATCTGAGCAGAATCAAAACACATAGAGCCCCCAAATATTTGGCCAAGCAACAGAAGTAGCCAGGCAACAGATACTTTAAAAAAAAAAAAAAAGATTAAATCACTTGCCTTTTCTTCTGATAAAGGCACAGTCTTTATTGTCACTGAAAACATTCATCGATATTATTCATTTCTGATTAATTCGGTGTAAGTCCTAGTTTTCTGTTTTTGATCCCCTTGGTTTATGAATTAAGAATCACTAATTGTGTGTCAATGCCTTATGATTTTATTTTCTTTTCTCCCTGGAAAAATTAATGTCAGTCTCTGTTGGTTTCTCCATCTTCCCCCAGAAAAGATACCAAAAAAACCAAGAAGATTCACAATAGAGATATCTGATCCTAGTGTGAATGGTGGAGGGGGTGGGCGTTGATAGTTAGATAAGATGGGAGCCAGGGGAGCATTCAGCTCTCAGCCTTGTCTTCCTATTGGGATTCATCAACAGTGGAAAAAGAATTTAATCACCCCTCCCTCCTTTTTAAAGTGTGACAAGGGTAATATATTACTGCCAAACCTTGCGAAAATGTTAGAAACATCATTCCAGCTGTTAGAGTCAATGAGAAAAGACATGAGTCTTGTCAAGTCCTTTTGCTACTTCACAGCATAAAACTGTCACTTCATTAATTAGATGAGCATGTTGCCACGCGACTCCAGGATGCTTACTCTTCATCACTGATCTTTGTCAATTTTGGTAATAAAACAGCAATTTAATAATCTCCCCTCACACATTAGTAACTGTTTTATGATGGAATTTCAGTTTCCTGGTGCACTTGATTAATCAGTCTGGGGAGGTCTTAAATAGATATATTAGGAGTTTAATTAAAAGGCAGGTTGCAAAAAAAAAAAGGCTGAAAGGAAGACAGTTCAAAGAAAACAAGTTCAAATGACAATGCAATAAAAAGTATCTATATTCTAGATAATCAGTTTATTATATGCATCTTGGGCTTAAGGCACACAAACTCATGGGAGGTGGAAGCACCATAGAAATTTCATGTTCTGTCCACAGGATTCAAAAAAAAGCAGAGGTTTTAATTGTCTCCTGCTTACATCCCCACCACGCACCTGCCAAAGTCCCCTATTACCACCACTGGCAGTGACTCAGGTGGCTCAAAACCTCCTTTGGAACTCTATGTATGGTACCTGGTGATAACCCTTCTTGTGTCTCTTGGCAGCAATAACTGAGCTCTCCTTATTTCAGGCAATGAAGATATTCCATAGGAGATTTTAA
The DNA here is from genome assembly GCF_029215605.1 of Mirounga angustirostris. Classification (NCBI taxonomy): domain Eukaryota; kingdom Metazoa; phylum Chordata; class Mammalia; order Carnivora; family Phocidae; genus Mirounga; species Mirounga angustirostris. The sequence goes on from NW_026991710.1 coordinate 169,604,389, forward strand.
AGTAATCTGATACCTCTCCTGTGTAATGGAATCTCGAGTATTAAGAGGGTATACATTAGAAACTTCTAGGTATAAATGAAACAGGACAAAAATAAATTGGCTCCCTCACTGGATACAAGCTGGTGGTGAAGAGCAGCCTAGTGAAATAGGAAGAGAAAAGGGTTCTCGTTCTGACTCTTCCACTGGCCACAATACCTTTGAATTAATTAATTAATCAACTGTGTAATTTTAGGCAACTGTTTTCATCTCTCCTTCAGTTTTCTCATTTATAAGACCTCTACTGTTCTTTCCACCTCAAACATTCCTGAACTCTCTATGCTATGTCTTGACTCCCTCTCCTGTGCCCCCCAACTCCCCACCCATTCCTCCCCCTGCCCTCAGCAGTGTGGCTTTGAAAAGTGCTGTAGGGCCCTGAGAGGTATAGAAGTGTGTGTGTGGGGGGGGGGAAGTTCACTTGAACTAAAAAAATTATGTAGGCACAGCCTTACTAATAAAATTAACCAGGGGATCCATCAAGGAGTACTACCATACTCCTAAGTTAAATTATATATTGCCATAAGGGCAAACCTCAAAAACAAACAAACACAACGACAAAACACCAAGATGAGTCTAAGAAAAGACTATTATAATACCTAGGTTAAAAGTGAAGATCAGATAATTCAAGCAGCTCTAAAGAAATATCAGAGAATCTTTTTAATCATTGGAGTGGATGTAATATAGGATCCAGTCAAATCCTGTGAGCCTGTGAATAGAAAATTGATCATTTTGACTAATCTTACCCCAACAATAACCAAGAAAAACACATCCTACAGTTTGTTTGAGAGGAAGTATAGTTATCTAAGCATCAGTGCATTTCCATGGTACTTGTTACTAAAGTACTTTTCTCTTCATCCTTATGCTCTGCTCTCTGAGAGGTCCTACAGAGCAATTGATTCCAGCTCCTAAGTGGTCTTGTTATATATTATTTTAAAGAAGCTCAGGTGTACAGAATTGGATCAGTTATAATCTTTAGTTCATGATAAACTAGTATCAGTTATCCATATATAACATTAATTTAGTTATCTGTTAATTTTAATAATAGACTAAATAATAATGCAGCATGAAACCCAGTAATTCAAACTCGACAATATCTTTTGTCTATTTATGTCCTTCCACCCCAAAATAAATATAATCCCAAATTTTGTATTACTTATTTCCTTTAATATCTAACAGCTTTAGAACCATATATGTATGGCTAAACAATTTATCATTTAGTTTACTTGTTTGAATTTTGTAAAAGAATATTTAAACTGTAGTCTGCTGGAATTTGATTTTTTTCATTTCCATTACATTAGTAAGATTCATTCATGTCACAGTGAATACATGGGGTTGATATAGTTTACTGCTCTGTAATATTCTATTGTTTGAATATACTATAATTTTTCATTTTTTTAAAGTTGTTTCTAGGTTTTTACTATTATGAGCAATGATAATGTGAACATTTTGTTCACATCTCCTGGTGGTCCTATGCAGTGATTTTTCTTGGGTATATACCAAAAAGTTGAATTACTGGATTGTAAGGTATGCAACTGTCCAACTTTCCAAGATAATGTCTTACTTTCCAAAAATCTTATACCAATTTATACTCCTACTAGCAACTGATAAAAGATCCCATTGATCTTCATACTCTTTAATACTTGGCATCTTTAGACATCTAAAATTTTTATCAATAGCACACGTAAAATGTGTTATGACATTATGGTCTTACCATTTCCCTCTTCACTGATCAAGTTGAATATTTCTACATATGGTTATTGGCCATAAATATATTTTCTTCTATGAAATGATAATTTTCCCTTTTTAATACTGTATTTAATTTAATACTGACAAAGATTGGTCACTATCTGTTTAGAAGTTCTTTATCCACTAAACAGGTAGTGAGCAATCTTTGTCAATTGTAGGTGTTAATTTCCTAATTATAGCTTATTGGGTTTTTTTTTTTCCACTTTCTTTAAGCTGTCTTTTGATTATCAGAGGTTTTCATTTTTATCACAAATTTATCTATCTTTTCTTTTGTGGTTAATAGTTTTGATATCTTGTTGAAGGAAAAGTTTCCTACCTGGATTATCTACGAAAATTCTACTTAGGTAGTTGATTCCTCAGTGCATCTGAAGTTGTTTAGTCTGTATAGTATGATATAGATATCCAATTACCTAGCCAGTAGAATAAGATAGGAAAAAGCAGTAAAGTATAAGGTTTGGAAAAGAAGAAAAAAAATAGATGATATGATTATTCAGAGAAATCCCTAAAGATTCAACAGAGAATTATTATAAAGATATATTATAAAATACATAAACATGATAAATTTATAAGTAACAGGAGAATTGAGCTGTTTTTAAAAGAACAGAATATGGTGTGCCTGCGTGGCTCAGTTGGTTAAGTGTCTGACTCTTGATTTCGGCTCAGGTCATGATCTCCCTGTCCTGGGATCCAGCCCCTCTCGGTGGGAAGTCTGCTTGGGATTCTTGCTCTCACTGTCCCTCTGCCCCTCCCCCTGCTCACGTGTGCCCTCTCGCTCAATAAATAAATAAACAAACTATAAATAAATTTTTTTAAAAGAAGAAAAACAAAGGGCAAAATATAAAATCCTATTGTATTTCTATTTATCAGTAACAAATAATAAGAGAATGTGAAAATTTAAATAAAGATATTACATAGCAAGTAACCCTGTAAAATTTTAGGACTAAATCTAACCAAAGATGTATAAGGCCTAGGAGTACAAATTTATAAAATTCCACTGAGAGACATTCCAGACAACCTAATTAACTGGAAAGAGGATCATGTTTGTGGCAGAAACATATCACGGAGATGCCAATACACCCCAAACTGATCTATGGACTCACTGCAACTCCAATCAAAATCCTAACTGGACTTTCACTGAGGCTTATTCTTAAATTCTGTGAAGGTGTGAAGGGTCAATAATAATCAGGATAAGTCTAAAAACAGCTAAAAGAGAAGACGTCATATATTAGGCTTTATGATGGAACTATTGTAACTGAGACAGCATGCATTAATGAGGAAACAGACAAATTGACAAATGGTATAGAGTAGAAGACAGAGCCCATAAAAAGACCAACATACACATGGAATTTTGAAAGATGATACAAGTAACATGGAAGATCAATGTAGAAAAAAGAATTATAATAAAAATGGAACTGGAAAAGTTGTTACTCACAATGCCTGTGAGTAGGAATTGGTTTAATGCCACTTATATAATCAATTGGTATTTATTAAAGTGGTACTTCAAAGCTCACAGTCTTGTCTTCATTAATAACAAGCTCCTGGAAGTCTTCCTTTTGGAGAAAAATCTGAATGTCATAAAGGGGCTGGATTAAGATCTCTAAGGGATGGGATGCCTGGGTGGCTCAGTTGTTAAACGTCTGCCTTCGGCTCAGGTCATGATCCCAGGGCCCTGGGATGGAGCCCCACATCGGGCTCCCTGCTCAGAGGGAAGCCTGCTTCTCCCTCTCCCACTCCCCCTGCTTGTGTTCCCTCTCTCGCCGTGTCTCTCTCTCTGTCAAATAAATAAATAAAATCTTAAAAAAAAAAAAAAGATCTCTAAGGACATGCTTGAATAATAACAGGGAGTCCCTAGTTCCCTTTCAAGAAAAACGAAGCTGGTTAACTGGAAGCTTTCAGACTGGTGAATGAGAGAGACAGTTTGAGACCAAAGTTGAACTCCGTGAGGTCAAAAGGAGAAGCTAAGTACTAACTCCAGCAGTCATCTTTTGAAGCCCTTCCTTCTCACAGTATTTATCCTCTTTTCTTCAAAACATGTCAAGTAAGTTTAAAATGATACAACTAGTAAACTATTAGCTTACTGGAAGCACTCATATAGTTTGGTCTGCTTTTGCCGCATAGCAGTTAATAAAGTCACAACTCATTTGCTTGGGTCCACATTTCAGTGCATTTCCAGATAACCACTCATCACTGACATGTGTGTATCTCTCTTTACCCCTGAAACTTACCTCCCTATAATCTCAATATCTGAGAGCCTGAGCACATTAATTCATTTCAGCCCACAAGTGCTCTCTTATAGAAATGTACATGTTGTCTATAGAAGTATTCACTTAACCGTTCTTTCATCTACCCCACTGATATTTATTAAAGTGTCACTTCAAAGCTTCCTGGACAGTACTCAGTAATAATAAGTACTCAAAAGGTTTTCTTTTCTCACGAGATATTATCTAAATTCTTTTGATTCATGGCACCATATACTGTACTTCCCAATATATTATTGATCTTCTCTGCTCTTGGCTTAATATTTTGTCCCTTGACTGTTGACTCAAATCCTCCTCTTGAACATAAGGCTGATATCACTGCTCAGATATTTGACTCTTTGTGTCGGTTGTCATTTTAATTTCTCTCTGTTCCCATCCTACTTTTCAGGATAATTTTGAATGCATTCCCCAGAAACAAGGCCAAAGCATCCTACCCTAGTACTAATTCAAGTGTCTAGCTTTCCCAGCAGGTTTGCCCCTTCCTCTGACGGAGAAAATAAGTCACAGAACACTATTACAAGCTTTTTCAGAAAATATACAGGTTTGGAGAAACAAAAGATATATTAAATAATTAGAGAAAATTCCAAGGTTAGCATGTCTTCATGCTGCATCTCTACTGATTCAAATACACTGCATGTTTTAACTGCCTGGCTGAATTCCACCTCTTATGGAAAATCTTGTTATTTCCTAGTTCAGTTTGGATTAGTACTTTCTTTGTTTAGGAAATATGGAAGTGTTCCCAAATCAGACAGAAACTTAGAATGGATTTGTTATTTGGAGAGCTTTTTCCCATGCTGGAATCCCTATAGCCATTACTCTCCATTTCACTCACTTAACACTTACAGATACATTAAAGACAATTAACAATAGGTTGTAAAATGTATGGCTTGTTTCTCCTCATTGCTCCCTGAGAACAGTTAGCTCTTCCACCTTTCAAATTCCTCCCTGTATCAGTCAGTGTCCCAGAGGAAGCAGATGGCACATTCAAACTGGGATAATTTGAGGAAATTTAGTAAAGGGGCTATTTACAACCCCTAAGAGATAGTGCAGTGTTCAGGGACTGATTCCTTGACTAGTTCTTAAAGGCTAGAGGAGAGAGCAGTCATCGTAAGTCAGAAGCAGAGAAAGCTTTGTGGAGCATGCTGATTGATCTTTGTCCAAAGGAAGCATGTAGGAATAGTGTCTCTATATGGAGAGTACTAAGGAAATTAGTACCTTGGCCACATATGTCTCCCTTCCTTCCCTCCAGTCTCCTTGCATTCCTCCCCCCTGAAAAGCAAAAAGCGTGGACAAAAGAAAATGCAAAAGCAAAAGAGTATCCCTTGTTGCAATCTATACAGACAGCCTTCCAAGTCACAAATCAAAGTGGAGAGTAGAGAATGGGTCTGCATGGACAAAAGGAAGACATATAGCATATTTTCTGAGGCTCAGGTTACTTACATACAAAATGGACCCAACTAAAATGGAATTAAATTAGAAATAAATGGCAGAAACATATCCAGAAAATCACCCAAATATTTGGAAAATGGATAGTATGTTGATCAAAGAAGAAATCAATAGGGAAATTAGAAAGCATTTTCCCTGAGTGAAAATGAAAACATAACATATCAAAATCTGTGGGATGCATATAAAACAGTACTTAGAGGGAAATTTATAGCTTACAAGTATATTAGAAAAGAAGAAAGGTTTCAACCTAATGACCTCAGCTTCCAAGGTAAAAAAATAAATAAATAAAAATAATAGTAATAATAATAATAAAGGCCTGAGCAAAAACCAACGTACTAGAAAACAGCAGAACATTAGAGAAAAACAAGAAAACTAGTAGGTGGTTATTTACAAAGATCAATACAAACACTAAACCTCTAGCCAGCCAAAATGATCAAGAAGAAGAAAGAAAATACAAGTTATCAATATCAGGAATGAAATAGGTGACACTGCTATGGATTCTTTAGATATTAAGAGAATACTAAGGAACTATTATGAAAAAACAATATGTCAACATATGGACAGGTTAGATTAAATAGAAAATAGCTGCAAAGACACAAACTAAAGAAGCTGGCTCAAGAAGAAATGGCTAACTGTAATAGCTCTGCATCTATCGAACAAATTGAATTCATAGTTTAAAATCTCCTCACAAAGAAAACTCCAAACCCAGAGAGCTTCACTGGGGAATGTTATCAAATATTTAAAAAATAAATAATACCAATTCTACATAAAACCTTCCAAAAAATATTAAAAGAAAAAATAATTTCTAATTCATCCTGTGAAGCCATCCCCCTCTGACACAAAAACCAGACAAAAGCATTATAAGAGAAAACAAAACTGCCTACCAATATCCTTCATAAATGTAAGTGCAAAAATACTTAACAAAATTCTAGCAAGTCAACTCAACAATACATAAAAAGGGTAATACATTATGTCCAAATGGGGTTCACCCAGGCAAGATTGCCTTAACATTTAAAAATCAGTCGATAGGGGCGCCTGGGTGGCTCAGTCAGTTAAGCAGCTGCCTTTGGCTCAGGTCATGATCCCAGGGTCCTGGGATCGAGCCCCACATCGGGCTCCCTGCTCGGCAGGAAGCCTGCTTCTCCCTCTCCCACTCCCCCTGCTTGTGTTCCCTCTCTCACTGTGTCTCTCTCTGTCAAATAAATAAATAAAATCTTAAAAAAAAAAAAATCAGTCGATAAAGACAGGGCACCTGGGTGGCTCAGTCTGTTAAGCCTTGAACTTTTTTTTTTTTTTCTGTTTCTGTGAGTTTGGCTTTTTAATTTTTTAAATTAAATTTTATTTTATTATGTTATGTTAGTCACCATACAATACATCATTAGTTTTTGATGCAGTGATCCATGATTCATTGTTTTTGTATAACACCCAGTGCACCATGCAGTACATGCCCTCCTTAATACCTATCACCAGGCTAACCCATCTCCCCTCTAAAATCCTCAGTTTGTTTCTCGGAGACCATAGTCTCTCGTGGTTCATCTCCCCCTCTGATATCCCCCCCTTTCGTTTTTCCCTTCTTTCTCCTAATGTCCTCCATTCTATTCTTTATGTTCCACAAATAAATTAAACCATATGATAATTGACTTTCTCTGCTTGACTTAGTTCACTTAGCATAATCTCCTCCAGTCCTATCCATGTTGATATAAAAGTTGGGTATTCATCCTTTCTGATGGCTGAGTAATATCCCATTGTATATATGAACCATACCTCCAAAGGCTAGTGAAACAAAAGCCACAATGAACTTTTGGGACTTCATCAAGATACAAAGCTTCTGCACAGCAAAGGAAACAGTCAACAAAACAAAGAGGCAACCCACAAAATGGGAGAAGATATTTGCAAATGACACTACAGATAAAGGGCTGGTATCCAAGATCTATAAAGAACTTCTCAAACTCAACACCCAAAAAACAAATAATCAAGTCAAAAAATAGGCAAAAGACATGAACAGAGACTTCTCAAAAAAAGACATACAAATGGCTAACAGACACATGAAAAAATGTTCGTCATCATTAGCCATCAGGGAAATCCAAATCAAAACCACATTGAGATACCACCTTACACCAGTTAGAATAGCAAAAATTGACAAGGCATGAAACAACAAATGTTGTAGAGGTTGTGGAGAAAAGGGAACCCTCTTACACTGTTGGTGGGAATGACAGTTGGTACAGCCACTTTGGAAAACAGTGTGGAGGTGCCTCAAAAAATTAAAAATAGAGCTACCCTATGATCCAGCAATTGCACCCCTGGGTATTTACCCCAAAGACACAGGTGTAGTGAAAAGAAGGGCCATATGCACCCCAATATTCATAGCAGCACTGTCTGCAATAGCCAAACTGTAGAAAGAGCCGAGATGCCCTTCAACAGATGAATGGATAAAGCCTTGAATTTTTGATTTCAGCTAAGGTCATGATCTCAGGGTCGTAAGTTATGTGCCCATGTCAGACTCCATGCTCAATGGGTGAACTGCCTAGGATTCTCTCTTTCCATCACTCTCCCACTCTCCCCAGGCAACACCCTTCCCTACTCCTTAGCCCACTCCTCCTCTAAATGAATGAATGAATGAATGAATGAATGAATGAATGAATGAATGAAAATCAAGGCACGTGGATGGCTCAGTCAGGTAAGTGTCTGCCTTTGGCTCAGGTCATTATCCCAGAGTCCTGGGATCAAGACCCGCATGGAGCTCCCCGCTCAGTGTTGAGTCTGCTTCTCCCTCTCCATCTCCCTGCTGCTTCCCCTGCTTGTGCTCACTCTCTCTCTCTGAAATAAATAAATACAATCTTTTAAAATAAATAAATAATTGATATAGTCACCATATGAAAATTTAAAGATCAGAACCATACAATTATCACAATAGATGGATGAAAAGCATTAAAAAAACTAACACCCCTTTAAGATAACATCTCTCAGCAAACCTAGTTATAGAACGGAACTTTCTCAACCTGTAAAAGACCATATACCAAAGCCTTCAGGTAACATCATATTTAGTGGTAAAAGACAGGATGGTTTCCCTGGAAATTCAGGAACAAGCAGGGTCTTTGATAAACCTCAGATTAACTGTGGTTGCCCTGTAGACTCCCTGACCATGGAGGAAGCACTCAAATGTTCTATTTAGGTTTAAAATAGGATGGGTCACCTGAGCTTATAAACATAGGTTCAAAATCCCGTTTAGCCTCATGAAATTATGACTCATGTGCTCTGATGTAATTCTTCCTCATCAATTTCATCACATCCTTGAATTAGTTTCCTGCCCTATCTCCTTTACTCATTGTCCGTATCTACATAGAAACTCCACAGACCTCACTAAGTCTTTCAGGTGCTTCCTATTTCCCTGTTTGTGTTTCCTGGCAGGGGAGAGGGGGGCCCCAAGAACTTGTCTGTAGTCAGCTTTCCCCATTTTTCTCCCACCCATTCCCTTTGTCCTATTCCAAACAGGACTTTATGCCAGCACCGAATTAAAACTCCTACCAGAAGGTCTCTAACAACCTCCATGTTGCCAAGGCAACATCAGTCCTCTGGCTTTATCTTACCTCATCTGTGAAAAGCATTTGACACATTTGATTGCTCCTTGGTTTTCTTTGTGCTTCTAAAACAGTATCCTTCTTAAAATGTTTCCCCTACCGCCCTGGCTGCTGTTTCCTCCCCTATCTCTTTTGCTAGCACCTCCTCATCTTCCTGACCACCTGAGGTTGTAGTGCTCAAGGTCTTTGTCTATTTTCTCTTCTGTAAGTATGCTCACTCCCTATGTGATTTCATCCAGTCCTGTGGTTTGCACACTCTCTGTTTCACCAGCCCTGGCCTTACTCTTTAGCTCTAGGTGCCAACATCCAGCTCCCTACTTGATACCTCCACTTGGGTGTCTCACAGGAGTCTTGATTTTAACACCCCTCTCTGGAACAGACTTTTTAAATCCCATCCCCATCCTATTTGCATTTTCCCTGGTCTTTCCCATGCCGTGAATGGCAATACCATTCACCCAGTAAGTCAGGCCCAAAACCTATAAACCGCACCTGATAACTTCTAAGCTTGTGCTCACACGTTATATAACAGCAAGTCCTGTCAGCTCCACCTTCACAGGATACCCCAAATCTCACCACTTCCTGCTGTGTGGCCAGCTACAACCCCTCACAGCCAGCATCACATCTCTCTGTGGCTACTCTCCCTCTTTTCACTCCTGTCCCCTGAAAACCAATTCTCCTTCACTTAGCGGCTGAGTGATCTGACTCCAGGTCAGCCCTAACAATGTTCAGAATGTGCACGTCTGTCCCTCCTCCACCCTGTGACCCATAGGGCTCCACGTGACCCAGTCCTTCCCAACCCTTAGGCTTTACCCCCTACCTCCTCCTTTTCTCTGTTTTCTAGTAACAGTGGTCTTTTTTTCCATTCATTGACTATACCAAGCTTATTTTGACTTTTGATGCTTTGAATTTGTTGCTTCCTCTGCCTCGAACACTTTTTCCTCAGGCACCTGCCGGGCTTCTTCCTGCACTTCAGTCATATCTGCTCAAATATCACTTGCTCAGAGGTTTTCTCTGACCATACTATTGAAAAGAGCTCCTCTTTTTCCTAATGTCACTTTCCCCCCTCAAATCATGCTTAGTATCTTTTACCTTAAATCACTTAAACCAAGTTAAATTATATATTTACTTGCTCACGTGTTTATGATCTGTCTCCCTATTTAGAAATACCAATTCCAAGAGGTCAGGTTCTTTTCCTGTCTTGTCCATCCCTATATACCTGTTGGCTAGAACAATGTCTGGCCCATAGCAAGTACTCAATAAATATCTGTTCTAAGAATTAAATATTGAGGAAAATATTGCGTCAAATCAATATATTCCATTAAAACCTTGACATGCTTTGAGATTTAGTTATTCCCCTTTTTATATGGCCTTTTGCTAATTGCATTCTAGAAAACAGAAAAGTAAGTAATTTCAATAAAACAAAAGAAATTCAAGGCAAGTTTACATTTAAATATTAAAAGCATCAATCATAATAATGCTCTATGTTTCAATAACACTTTTATGGATTTCTTGGTACTTTCTTATATACTATTCCATTTAATCCTTATAACAATCCTTCATTAGTAGCTCCATTTTGCATATGAAAAAATGAAAACTCGGTAGAGCTGAGGGACTTGAACAAGTTCATGCTGCTAAGAAATGTCAGAGACAAAATTAGAAGCCCTGTTCATCAGACTTTTCACCAAGGATTTGTTCACTATGTCACACACACCCCCACCCCCCGCCAAAGCTAACCTGAATCCTTTCCACTCTGCCTGTGCCAGGTCCAATGTAAAAGAAACAAATCTGAAATGGCATTCCATGGCTCATATTGTGAAAATATATATTGTTTTTATTTTATTTTTTAAAAGATTTTGTTTACTTATTTGAGAGAGAAAGAGAGCAAGAGAGCACAAGCAAGGGGAGTGGCAGAGGGAGAGGGAGTAGCAGACTCCCCGCTGAGCAAGGAGCCCGATGTCGGGCTCCATCCCAGGACCCTGGGATCATGACCTGAGCCTAAGGCAGACGCTTAATTGTCTGAGCCACCCAGGCTCCCCATGAAAATGTATATTGTCTTTAAAAGCCAAGCTCCAGTTTGAAAAAGATTGTGATTCTGATTCTGATCCAGGAACTCTAAGAAGCAGCAGATGGGGAGCTTGGCTCTGCAGATACAATTCCCAATTACAGGGCAGGGGCTGTAACACGTGTGTCAGGCAGAAAAGACCAGCTGGGAGGGGCAGGTTTGGACCCTAAACAGAAGAGCAAAGTAGGTTAAGAGTCAAATGATTTAATACAGAGGAATAGCTGTAAATGTGTAGCTTATGGGCCCTATACAGTCTGAGTATTTTAGTTTGGGGTTCTATTGTATTTTGCTTTTTATTTGTTTTGTGTTAGTGTGGCAAAAAGTTTATTTTGTATTTTAAATTAGTTTCAGATATTTCCCTTTCAAAGGACTTCACATAAAAGTCTGAGTTTCTCAGCTTTCTTTTAAAACTTGGAAGATAGAAGGATAGCTAGTTTACCACATAAAATCATGACAAACCATACTATGGATTAGTAACTACCTCTTCACATGGGGTGTGTATTTTCTATATGCCATGGTCCCCAGTATTTGCTCATAAATTCCAGCTTTCTGCTTTGCTCATTTACATTGTTTTCTGGGCTTCTGTAGATATTTGAGTCTGTGGCCTTTGATTTAGGAATTCCCTAGCTATATGAAGCAAGCATGAGGAACCAGATCAATGACATGAGGTGATATGAATGGACTGTAGGAACTTGTATCCTTAAATAAATACCTTTTGTTTGGGAATAAGAAAAGCATCTTGAAAAGAGTGTGTTCATAATAAACATATTGCAACTACAATGCACAGCCATAAGCAGCCAAAAGACCATCTTGCCTCGTGGGACTGATTCCCCAGTGTAATCTGTTGCCTTGATGTATGAGCTGAAGCCATTTATTATTAATTGCTTCCCCTAAATGTTTTCTCCAACAGCCTCTCAGAGTCTTGAAGGAAGAACTCCAAAAGTACAATATAATACTTTATTTATGAAGGGTGGAACACACTACCCCAAATCAACCATTTCCATGGTAGCATGTAGAGCAGAGCCCTAAGGAAATGGGGACCATGACAGGGGAGGAAGGAAACCATTAGGTATTTTTAGCCCCCAGACAATACTGGATAGGGTGATCTTGTGAAATACTTGTGCCATTTAGGACAATGGCTGGGCATTGGATGTTGTGAAGGGAGAGGGATGGTACTCACAGTAGGAGGGGACTGTAGTCCCCATACAAGAAAAGTATGGGGAAAACACTCTCACTCTTACTTCTCCAGAAAGGAGAAGTCACTTGTGTTATGGGTGTATTTAGAAGACCTGGAACCTGTTCCACTCAGACTCTTCATGCTCAGCTTCAGTCTGCCTGCAGACAAAATGCATTTGGTGTGGTCCCCACCATGTGATAAGTTTACAAATTCAGATTCTGCCTTCAGAAGGTAAAGCCTTTCAGTCTGGGGGAAGAAGTTCAATTCAGGAGTGAGTAATAGGATGTCCATTATGACCACTCATTGGAAGCTATTGTCTCATTAGCAATATTATAATTTTTATCTCCATTTGTTTGTTGCTTATGTCCCTAATGAGCATAGGAGGGGATAAAATGGGTTATTTATAAGAACAATAGAACCCTAAGAATGCTGGAAAAAAAGTGAAATAATTGAGAAGCAGTTATCTTTCCTTGTCTTGTGTCTAGAATTTCTCTTGCACAACTTAGAGGTTTTCAAGTCGATGGGCTCACGTCTTGGATGAGGTGACATGTAATGTTCCTTTGAGCCTTAAGGTTCTATAATTGTACAATAAGATGTACTACTGGTAATTGATATGTTTTCCAGCTGTAAATGTACAGTGAGACAAGAGAGGTTCCACAGCCTTATTAACCATAAAGGCAAGCAAACAACTAGTTGTTATAGACTCACAGACTCTATAAGGTTGGGAGTATGTAAAACAATTTAGTTCCCAACCTGTTTTCTGTGTGTCCTTTCTATTCCTAACTAGTAAGCCCTCTACATATGCATAAACATTGTATATGTTTCAAAATGGAAGATCACTCATTTTGAATGACTGACTCTCAGATTGCAAGCTATAGGAATATAGATTTTTAGCACCATTTCAGGAAAAACATACATATAACAGAAATGTATTGAATACCTATAATATGCCAAACATTGTGCAATATTTTGACAGTATAAAAGCAAAATCTTTGAAGTTAGGATTTCACAATCTGTTTAAGAGGACCTATGTAGACAAATAAATATATTTGATTTCTGGTAGGTAGAAAATGTAGGTGCTGTGGGAAACAAATGTGAGTGACAAGGCTGGCTGAGGGTTTAAGTGGTGTTTCTGCAATGGGGTTTTCACATCTTTGTTGTGCACCTTGGGTTTTCCTTTAGAAACACTTTCTCAATTCTTTTATTTTTATTTTTTTTCATTTTCTTAATTCTTAAAAGGGAACCTTCATAATTGAATGTTCTCTTTCTGTTTTCAATCAATAATGGATAACAAATGATGAATTAATCATTTCTTAGGAAACAGTCTGAAAGTTATTAGATACTTATTCTTAAGTATCTGTTCATATTTGTGATGCTATCACTTGATTTGGATTCCCATTAATGTAAAGAAACTGTAAGCCTCAATTGAAACATTATGACTAATCAGCAAGTTAACAAACTTAACAGATCTCTGATGACCTCAATGAAGCACTCATCTTCAACAGCCCAGCTCAAGGTCACAACCGCCAAGTGTAATCATCACAATTCATACACCTTTGAAATCTTAAATTTGAAAACCTACTCTTTTATTATTACAACTCTTTCAATTCTCACTTCTTCACCTGCATTATACCTGATCTTAGCCTTGGGAGGACTAGAGTCCCAAAGAAGTCAACCAGTCTTCCAGCTTCACTTACTTCCTTGCTTTGTCAAACCCCAAAAGTCCATCGCTTCAGTCACAACTTCCTCATCCCTCTCCCATTCCACCACCCCCTCCTGAAAAACTGTAAGACTGGTCATTCCAGCCTCTTGACTTCTCTGTTCCTATACCAGGGCTGTGGAACAATACTTGAGATCATTCTGCCACATGTTGGACTGGTGACATTAAACATTTATGCCTCAGTTGTCAGTCAGAAGATCTTTTATTTTTCTTAATAGAAAATATTTCTCTGGGTGCCTGGGTGTCGCAGTTGGTTAAGCATCCTACTCTTGGTTTCCGCTCAGGTCATGAATTCACAGTGGTGAGATGGAGCCCCATGTCAGGCTTGTGCAGTGTGGAGTCTGCTTGAGATTCTCTCTCTCTCTCCCTGCCCCTCTGACTTGTGCACTCCTTCTCTCTCTCTCTCAAATAAATAAATAAATAAATCTTTTAAAATATATATATTTCTTACTTCCTTATTATAAAATCTTGATTTTTTTCAGTGCTCTCTCTCTCATTGCCTTCAATAGTTATTCCATATTAAATAAAAAGTAATTATATCAAAATCTGGTACAAAATACTATACAGAAAATAAACACCATGTACAGACCATTTTTTAAAACCAACATTTTTAAGAGGTCACTGTATTCTTTAGGTTTTTTGCTTCCAACAAATAAGGTAATTTCATGCAATTTTATTTGTATAGTATTTGCAAATTTGTATCCTACTTTTCCAATGAACCTTGTAATGTAAACAATTTTCCTTGTTATTATACTACTTAAACATCAATTAAAAAGACTGCACAATGTAGAGAAGATATACTATGGTTTTATCATCAAATTTCTTGAAAGAATAGATGTCCCTTACTATATTTACTTACTCATATACCATTCACTGTATCATGTAGAGTGATAGGGCTAATGTCTGTTATTTGATGAAAAGTAGCCCAACAAAATTCATCAATGAAGTCATACTAAGGATTAGGTTCAACAACAAGTAGCACTAGAACATAAAACAAAAAGGCATATATGATATAGAACTTTATTTCTTACTAAGATGAAGTCCTGCCATGGGATGTTCAGGGACAATACGACAGAGCTTCTCCATGAGGTCTTTGAGGACAGAGGCTCCCTGGATATATGGCTTTACCAACATGACCACCATTCACAGAACCATACTGTCGTTGAAGATGACTGGTCCATCTCTAGAAATAAAGTCTCTATTTCAAACAGAGGAAAGGATAGAACAATGAAGAAGATAAAAGGCCTCTATCAGCTACTTTTAAAAAAATTCTGGAAATTTTGATAGGACAATTATTCTAATGTCTCCTTGGCAAGAACATAGTCATTTGGCCACAGCTAGCAGTAGGGGAGGTTAAAGCATGTAATGTTAATTCTAGGCAGTCATTTTAACACCGTGAAGAATAGGAGAATAAGTATTGGAAGAATAATGAGCAGTCTGTAACATAGGTCCTAAATACCAAACCTTATTTACCTTACTTAATCCCTCAGTATTATTTCTCCCCATTGATGTCCTGTCTCAGTGTCTACTTCATGTAGTTCTTCCACTTTTATGATTATTTTTCATAAATTTTCACTATGGTGGCTTTCCTTTTTCTTCTCACCACAAAATGTTGATATTCCCCAGAGTTCTGTCCTTGAATTTCTTGTTTCTTTTATTCTACTTATGATTCCTACATGTTCTATTTGTGTTTTTTACTACTACATGCATAGTGATGATTCCAACTTCTTTATTGGCACTCAAATCTTCTATTAGAAGCTTGAAATTCATGCATTTGTCATCTTTTTTGGGTTTCTGGACCCAATTCCAACTTGGGGAGGGGGAGGGAAGTTTTCCCACACTACTAACAAGCAATTCCGGGACATCAGTAGGGTGTCCAAGAATTCAACTCAATTTTGACACTATCTACCCAGAGATAATGTCAGATTCCACAGGTTAAGAATTCAGTCCTATAAGATGGTACCCACTTCAGACTGTGATCACAAGCCTACTGGTGCTTCTGACAAATTGGTTATAAATCAAAAGTCTCCATGAAATCCCCATTGGGTTCAGTTAATTTGCTAGAATGGCTCCCAGAACTCAGTAATAACATTTTACTTACTAGATGACTGGTTTATTATAAAATGATCTACCACAAGAACAACCAGGTAGGAGAAATGTATTAGGGCAAGGTATGGGGAAAGAGGGTAGAACTTCCATGCCCTCTCTGAGCGTGCCATTCTCCTGGATTCTCCATGTGTGCACCAACCCCATCCTTTTGGGATTTTATGGAGGGCTCATTCCATAGACATAATTAATTAAATCATTGGCCACTGGTCACTGATTCAATCTCCAGCCCTTCCCCCTCCCTGGAGGTAAGTTCCAACCCTTTAATCACATG
The DNA here is from genome assembly GCF_029215605.1 of Mirounga angustirostris. Taxonomy (NCBI): domain Eukaryota; kingdom Metazoa; phylum Chordata; class Mammalia; order Carnivora; family Phocidae; genus Mirounga; species Mirounga angustirostris. Next base: position 169,620,792 of record NW_026991710.1, read on the forward strand.
GTTATTTCCGTTGGCTATCAGTCCCCATCCTTCTGTGAAGTTCAAAAGTCACCTCATTACTATAACAAAAGACACCTTTGTCGTTCTCATCACATGGGAAATTCCAAGGGTTTTACATACTCTGTGCCAGGAACAGGGATAAAGACTTACTTATTATAAATCAAAATATCACATCATTCTATTTTGCATCTTCATGGATACTCAATAGAAATCTCAAACTTATCAAGCCTATAGCTAAGCTCATTCTTTTCCCCTATAAATCTGCTTCTCCTCATGTCTTCTACCTTTGTTCTTTCCACCATAAAACTAATGAAGCCATTAGAATGAAGGGTCATTCTAAATTTTTCATTTTTTTGCTCTACTACTCACCTAATCAGTAATCCAGTTTTATAAATTACATCATCAGTATGTCTCTAAAATTCATCTCTTCCTTTACATCCTCACAATTGAAGTCTCGGAAAGTAACTGTGATTGCTATTCTGCCCTTAGAATTTCCCCTTCTTAGATCAAATTACATACTGCCCAAATGATCTTCTTTTTTTTTTTTAATTTTATTCATTTATTTGAGACAGAGGGAATGAGAGACAGAGAGCATGAGAGGGAGGAGGGTCAGAGGGAGAAGCAGACTCCCCGCCAAGCAGGGAGCCCGATGTGGGACTCGATCCCGGGACTCCAGGATCATGACCTGAGCCGAAGGCAGTCGCCTAACCAACTGAGCCACCCAGGCGCCCCCAAATGATCTTCTTAAAACTGTTGTTCATGCCACTCTTTTGTTTAAAATCTTTCAATGACTGTAATCAGAATAAAGTCCAAATTTATTAGCATTGTTTAAAATGTCATTTGAAGTCAAATATTCCTTAAACTATCCAACCTCATTCTCATCTGTACCTTAACTAATGCCTTCAGTCCAAGTGACTATTGTACTTCTCAGAGCACACCATATTGTTAGATGAGCCATTTTCTACTATATGTTGTCTCCTATGTCTGAGCCCCCTGACACACACTTATTCACCTATGTTATTTATATTTGATCTTTTAAATACATTAAAGATCATCTCTCTGATGGAACTTCCTTGGCCTTACTTCCTCCAACAAAGAGAATTGGGTGCTCACTTTTCTGTACTCAGTACATATACATTCCTACATATCCCACATATCCATTCACAATCACTCCTGTTACACTGTATTAAGTATGCTTGTTTTCATCCTGGACCCTTTAAATTACTGACTGCATATCTGGTATGTCACCTAACGTGTGGCACACATAAATAAGGCTTCATTAGAGAGAATTTGGCAAAGATTGCCTTAATTTACCATTTCTGGGTACCAAACTATTGATTTCAATAAGTAACAGGCATTACCATGTAACTCTAATTTTAAAAATAATACTTTAAAAGATATTTCAGCTTTGGAACTATGAAGACAATAAAATGATTTACTGAAAATAACAAAAGCTACATTTTGAAATGAGATTTCATGTAAACAGATTTTTATTGTATTAACTTACAAAAAGTAGTAAAGGTTTTAACATCAAATTCCTGTTCCTTTTCACTAAAATATTGGTTATAATAATTTCCAATAGTGAGACTACAAAAACAGTTTTGGTCCAGCATGAGCCCACTTCTGAGTGACTCACATTGTTCTTGTCCCACATAATAGGGTCTGCTTAGAAGTATTTGCTTCTTCTTTCAGGATTCTTATTCTAATCACCAAGAGTTCTTGGTCTTTTCTAAATAATACCAGAAATGGCTTTTCAGCCTCCAGGAAATCTTAGCACAGCTTCAAGTGAGCAACAGTGCCCTACCTGTAGGATCAGAATTTTCTTTTTTTTTCTTTTTAAAGATTTATTTATTTATTTGAGAGAGAGAGAGTGTGTGAGAGCAAGCCGGGGGGAGGGGGGAGGGAGGAGCAGAGGGTAAGAGAGAATCTTAAGCAGACTTTGCACTCAGTGCAGAGCTGGACTCTATGCTCAAACTCACAAGCCTGAGACCATGACCTGAGCCAAAACCAAGAGCTGGATGCTCAACCAAATGTGCCATCCAGAATTTTCTAATTCTGACCTTTACATTCTTTCTGTTATCACTACTTTCTTTTATGTACTGTGAAGTTGGGAAGTTGTTTTAAACTTCTTCTAGAGATCTATAGTTCCATACCTATAAGGAGTGGGAACTAAAAATTGATCTCCCCCTATTTACAGTCCGTGAAAGTTTCTGCATTCTGTCATAAAAAATAGTGACTCACAACATTATTTTTTAATCACTTCCTGCCTAGTTCAGTGGTTTCCAAATGCCTTTGTGTGAATAGGCTGCATTAGAATTGCCTGGGAAGTATGTTAAATTTACAGATTCCTAGGTTCTACCCAATCATTTTGGAGAATTTCCAGAACTGAATCCCTTTAATCTTTAATCTTGTTTCAATATGAACAAAAGCAATTTTTGTTCTAACCCAGTTTGAGAATTTATAAGAGCACAATGACTATCATATACATAAAGTCAACAGATATCATTTTCTGAATTAAAAAAAAATGAATGGGTGACATTTGTAAACATTAAAAAATCATAAAGAACTTTTATGACCTTTCTAGAACCTTGACTCCCGACAAGTGAAAGCCTACCATCTGTTTGGTAAACTAAGGCAGCCTACACTTCTGCACATGGGTAGAATGCAGTCCATAATAGCAGGCCAGGGCTTCTGTAATAACAACCAGGAAAAGTCACATATATTACCAAAACCCATATATTTTAAGACATCAAAAAGAATTACATTATCTAAAACTCCAGAAGTGTGGAATATTTCTAAGATAACCTGATCATGCCTAACCTTTATCTTCATCTAGGAGCATTTGTCGATTCTGTGCCTGGGCTAACAATAGCACTTACTGAGAGCCTCTTCTTGGGGAGGTAGGAAGGGAGGAGTGGAGAGACAGGAAATTTTGGAGAGATTGTGTGGTGTTGGACTCAATTTGGAAATCCGAGGGAACAAAAATGACTGGCCAGTTTTCAATATGAGACACTTACTAAATTCTGGTGTTGTGAGGATGGTTTCCCTGGGGAATTCCTCTGAGTATTTAAGGAATAAATTACCAATCTCATACAAACTCTTCCAAAAAATAGAAGCGTGAATACTCTGCCTGTATGTATAAGGCTAACATACATCTTGATTCCAAAATTTTTCAAAGAACATTACAAGAAAGGAAAATTACAAACCAAAATCATATAATTATGGATGCAAAAATCTTTGACAAATATTAGCAAATCAAACTCAATGGTATATAATATAGTTTTAAAAAGGTAATACTCTACAACACACTTGGGCAATCCAGGAGTGCAAGATAGTTTTGAAATTCAAAAATTAATCTATCTGATTTACTGCAGTAACAAAACAATTGAGATAACCATAGGATCATCCAGATAAATACAGAAAAAAAAACTCTAAAAATTCAAAATCTACTATGAATGAAAGAAAAAACTTTAGCAAATTAGGACCAAAGAATGTCTTTTAAAAAAATGTATAGCAAATTTCACACTAAGTAGTGAACTATAAGAGATTTTGTTCCTGAGATTAAAAACAAGACAAGCATTCTCACTGAAGACCACTCTGTTCAACATTGTTCTTGAGGTCACAAGCAGTATGATAAAGAAAAGAAACAAAAGACAAATGGTTAGAAAGGAAGAGATACAGGTATCATTACTGGCAGACTATATGATTATGTATATAAAATCTATCCTACATACTTTCAAAACAATAGTGCAATTAATAGATGAATTTAGCAAGGTCATAAGTTACTAGATCAATATTTAAAAATCAGTTTTATTTCTATATGCTGCCAAAAATAAATAAATAAAAGAATTTAAAATATACTATATGCAATAGATTTTAAAAACATTAAATGCCTGGGAAAATATCTCCTGAAAGATATGCAGAATTTATAAAATAAATATTATAATATAGTTTTGAGAGAAATTTTAATAAACCTAAGGAAATAGAAGAATATATCACACTTAAAAAAAGGCCAACCTTCATTTCTCCCTTCCGGCTTTCTTCTTCTTCTTCTTTTACATGTAATATATTATTTGTTTCAGAGGTACAGGTCTGTAGGGGGGAAATCGGAGGGGGAGATGAACCATGAGAAACTATGGACTCTGAGAAACAAACTGAGGGCTCTAGAGGGGAGGGGAGTGGGGGGATGGGTTAGCCTGGTGATGGGTATTAAAGAGGGCACGTATTGAATGGAGCACTGGGTGTTATACGCAAACAATGAACCATGGAACACTACATCAAAAACTAATGATGTAATATATGGTGATTAACATAACATAATAAAAAAAATTAAAAAAAATAATAAAAAAAAAAGGGCCAACCAAGAGTATCTTATCAGGCAAAATTCTCCTTCAGAAATGAAGGAGATATAAAGATATTCCCAAACTAACAAAAGTTGAGACAGTGCACCACAACTATACAACTATATTTGCCTTACAAGAAATGCTGAAAGGAGTTCTACAAGCTGAAATGAAAGAACACTAATTATTAATATGAAAGCATATGAAAATATATGACTCACTGAAAGTTAAGTATACAGTCAAATTCAGAATACTCTAATACTGTAACATGGTAGCATGTTAACCCACTTAACTCTAGTGCAAAGATTGAAGGACAAAAGTATTTAAAAATAACTATAGCTACAATAATTTGTCAGTGGATACACAATATAAAAGAAGGTAAATTGTGACATCAAAAACATAAAAGGGTAGAGTTTTTGAATTCAATTAAAGTGGTTATCATCATAAAATAGACTGATATGTCCATAAGATGTTTTATGTAAACCTCATGGTAACCACAAAGCAAAACCTATAGTAGATACACAAAAGATAAAGAGAAGGGCATCTAATCATGCCACTATGGAAAATCATCAATCCACAGAGGAAGGCACAAAAGAGAAAATATGAAACAAAACAGCCAGAAGACAATGAATAAGATGGTGTTAGTAAGTCCTTACTTATCAATAATTACTCTAAATGGAAATAGATTAAATTCTCCAATCAAAAGGCATACTGTGGCTGAATGAACAAAAAGAAGATTCAACTACATGCTGCCTACAAGAGATTCACCTTAGATTTAGGGTCACACATAGGCTCAAAAGGAAGGAATGGAAAAAGATATTGCATATAAGTGCAAACCAAAAGAAACCAGGGGGTACTTCTACTTATATCAGACAAAATAAACTTAAACTGAAAAGCTGTAAAAGAGACAAAGAAGATCATTATATAATGACAAAGGGGTGTACTCATCAAGAGGATAAAACAGTCATAAATATATTTGTTTATATTACAAATAAAAGTGATTTATATATATTTATATATGCCAACATTAGAGCACCTAAATATATTAAACAAATAGTAGCAGATCTGAAGGAGAAACAGACTCACAAATAGTAAGAACAAGGGAATTCAATACCCCAATTTCAATAATGGATAGAACATCTATAAGAAAAGCTTGGACTTGAATTATACTTTAGACAAAATGTATCTAACAGACATATGTGGAACATTCCATCCAACAGCAGCAGAGTACACATTCTTCTCAAGTGCACATGGAACAATCTCCTGTTTAGATCATAGGTTAGGCAAGTCTTAGAATCTAATTTAGATTGAAATCACATTAGGTATCCTTTCCAACCAAAATGACATGATGTAGAAATCATTAACAAAAGGAAAATGGAAAATTCCCAAATCTGTGAAATTAAACAACACACTCTGAACAACCAATGAATCAAAAAAGAAACCAAAAGTGAACATTTTTTAAAAATCTTGAAAGAAACAAAAATGTAAACACAATGTACCAAACTTCTGGAATGCAGTAAAATCAGTTCTAAGAGGGAAGTTCAAAGTGACAAATGACTACATTAAAAAAAAAATCCATGAAAGATCTCAAATAAACAACCTAATTTTACACATCCGGGAATTAGAAAAAGAAGAACAAACTAAGCCCAAAATTAGATGAAGGAAGGGAAAAACAAAGAACCAAGCAGAAATAAATGAAATAGAGACTAAAAGGACAATAGAAACAATCAATGAAACTAACAGCTGGTTTTTTGAAAAGATAAGAAAAACAGACAAACTTTTTGCTAGGCTTAACATAAAAAAGAGCAAGAGAGCTCAAACAAATACAATTAGAAATGAAAGAGGAGACATTATAACTGATACATAAAATACCTGAGAATTCTCATCCAAAAACTATAAATGTGTAAACTGAGACCCAAAATGGTGAGAAAGTTTATCTATGGCCAGAGGGTGGGTTCAAAATACTTGTGACTCTTAAATTCCAAAACCATGGTCCCATCAAAGCAAGGTTTCAAAACTCGCCTTATATTTACTTCCAGTATCCCCATTTTTACCTTGAAAACCAAAAAGAATTAAGTTCTTGTTATGATCATTCAGAAGAGATGTTGATTTTATAATGGCAAGATCCATTTTTTATGATTATATGCTCATAACCCTTGCAGATTCTGAGCAAACTTTTCAATTTCAGTCAATGCATTGGTATTAATTTGCTACTACATTCAAGACACTATGCTATGTACTTCTACAGCCAATGAGGTTTAAATCAGATTTCTCACCATGTACTGCATTCAGCTATATGAATAGAGAAGTTGGACTAGTAGATTAAACAGATATAAGCATTTATTTAATCATTTATTCATTTATTCAACAAATATTATTTGAGCACCTATAATGAAATGTGCACTGTTTTGTGTATTGATGATATATAGCATTTAATAAGTAAGGTAGATGTGGTTCCTGCCTTCCTGGAGCATCTAAACTAGTGGAGGAATAAGACACAAATAAACAACAAATATTTTCAGCATGCGATCAATACTGTGGATGAAACAAACTGGATGCTTTTATAAAGGATAAAGGGTTATGGAGTGCTGCATACAGTCATGCGTGTTTCACACACACAACCCTAGGAGGCACTATTCATGTCATGGACACTGAAGATTTGTATATTTATTGAAAAAAATTTTTGGCAGGTGGCAGTAAAGTGTGTTGTTCAAATAAATTCATATACTAAGATCATTTTTTGACTAAGTAAAGGGTCTTGAGGAAGTACTGTTTTTGTTTTTGTTTTTCCAATTTGCCCAAAGACACCATACAGACTAGTGGAGGCCCTGAAAGGGGGAGGTACTTTGAAAAGAAAGTCAGATAAGACCATTTTGATGAAGTGATATTCAAACTGAGGATAAATAAGAGCCAGTCATTTGGAGAGCCAGAATAAGAACACTCCAGGAAGGAGGAAAAGCATGTGCTTGACATTATCCACTTTTATTTTTGGTTTGTTTGTTGTTTTTTTGTGTGGTTTTTTTTTGTTTTTTTTTATTCTTATGTTAATCCCCATACATTACATCATTAATTTGAGATGAAGTGTTCCATGATTCATTGTTTGTGCATAACACCCAGTGCTCCATGCAGAATGTGCCCTCCTCAGTACCCACCACCAGGCTAACCCATCCTCCCACCCCCCTCCCCTCTAGAACCCTGTTTGTTTTTCAGAGTCCATCGTCTCTCATGGTTCGTCTACCCCTCCGATTTCCCCCGCTTCATTCTTCCCCTCCCGCTACCTTCTTCTTCTTCTTTTTTTTTTCTTAACATATATTGCATTATTTGTTTCAGAGGTACAGATCTGAGATTCAACAGTCTTGCACAATTCACAGCACTTACCAGAGCACATACCCTCCCCAGTGTCTATCACCCGGTTTGTTTGTTTTGACATTATATTCTTACAATTAAAAATCATGAAGTTCTTTGTAGATGAACATAATTTTCATTAGCAGAGTCTGTGTTTTGCATGATTTGTTTTTCCACTGGTGATGACCTAGTCTTGCTTTCTCCCTCGAGCACACAAGTCCAGAGCATTTTGCTGAGGTTAGGAATGCAATCTTTGATCACATAACCTAGCTGACTGACCTCATATAAACCAAGGACAAAGAATGTAATATAGCAAAAATTAAGAAGTAATTTTCATGGCAATTACTACCATTTATTGAGCATTTACTAAAAGCAAGGCATTATATTAAACTAAATAATTTATCTGAACAATTAATCTGACCTAATCAGTCACCACCAAGGAAACTTCCACTACTATATACTCATCCCCTCCATCTTCCTTCCTTCTCTGTACCAGCTAGTTTGCCTTTCACGTATATGGCAGTGTTGAAATATCTACGACTTAACCTTGTTATAATCATAACTTCTAACATTTGTAGAGTGTTTATTAAATGACAAGTATCATGTTAACAGCTTTACTAACTTTGGCTCATTTAAACCTCAACAACCAAGATTAGATATTATTTTACCCAATTCACAGAGGAATCTGAGGCCTAGCATGCCTTGGATTTGTGGAGTTGGAATTTTGTCCAAGTAGCCTGACTCCAGAAATCTCGCTCTTAATTCTTCATGCAGTACATGGTATCAGATATCAAGATATCTAGAAAGATATCAATAAATGTTTACTATTACTGGAGGCAGAATGGCATAGTGATAAATGGTATCACTCTATAAGTGATCCTTATCACTCCAGTAGGTGGAGATTTTCCTACCTCCCACGTGACCTCTTTTAAGTTTCAGAAAAGATATTCCAAGTCACCAAAGTTTCCTTAGAGAAATAGGCCATACTAACTCAGCTACCGTGGGACTTTTATTTTGCTGTGTGCTCTCATCAGTGTATTGACATCTTTTGTTTCAAAAAAAGTCTTCACCTTCCCCTGTGTACTCCTCGGGGTAAAGCACCCTTCATTTTCTCCTAAAAATACCTGATTTCAAGGAGAAGGAGATATAGAACATGTATAAAATTGTCTTCATCCAGGTCCTCCCTCCCAAGAGACTACTACTAGAGTCTCCTAAGTGGCAGAAGTAAATGGCAAAGAACACCAATTAGCAAGAAACTACTTTCTCCCCCTTTCATTTATTGTGAGAGTACTGTTCAAATATTTAAAGTGCTGTGTGGCAGATTTTTGCAGAAATCTGCAATTCTGAAGTACAAGGAAAACCCACATCATGATATTAATTTGATACAAAGACAATACAAAGCCAAGGGACTATTTAGACATGTCATTTTATTAAACATCATAAACTCTGCTGTGTTATAGGCACAGTGGAACCAATAAACCATTAATACAGCATCATGCAATAGCCAAGAGCAGAATATGAACCAGCTTTGATCAAGAGCAGGTGTGAGCACAAAGCAGAAAGTAAATTGTTCAATCAATTAAGGGGAACAGAGTTAAACACTCTTGTCTACTGGTAGGTTATAAATCATTGCATCCTGGTAGAAAAGGCTACAATAATTCCATAACAAAGCTCAGTGATTCTAAGCACTCTGCAGTAAATCTTTTATCAGCCTCAGCCTGGCATCTCTGTCCTAAGAGCCAATTTGTACTTTGTGTGCTCAGCCCAATTCAGTGCCCAGGAAAGAAGATTTCAGTGAAAGGGAGTTGTGAGCAAACCTCCAAATGTTCACACACCAGATCCTGGATAAATACCCACAAGTTCAGTGGCTTATGTTAATTGTTGAAACATGAAAATCCAAGCTGGAATATGTGAGACTAGGCAGTGGGGGTAGAACTAAGTACACACTTCAGAGAATCCAGGGAAAATTAAGAGTCACTCAAGGAAATAGGCATCCAGACATTTCAGATTTTTTTATTAATATATAATGTATTATTTGTTTCAGGGGTACAGGTCTGTGATTCATAAGTCTTACACAATTCACAGTGCTCACCATAGCACATACCCTCCCCAATATCCATCACCCAGCCACCCTATCCCTCCCACCCTCCTCCACTCCAGCAACCCTCAGTTTGTTTCCTGAGATTAAGAGTCTCTTATGGTTTGTCTCCCTCTATGATTTAGTCTTGTTTCATTTTTCCCTCCCTTCCCCTATGATCCTCTCAGAAGTTTCAAATTTTTAAAAGTAATATTGAAAAATATTCTTTCTTTTTTTCCTAGACAAATATGCTCCTGAGCCTCCAAACATGGCTCCCTAAAACTGAACACTCCCTCCCCCATTGCAGCTGAAGTCTGAAGCAATGAGAAAAGGCAGAGCTCAGTCTGGAAATTGAAAAATCACAAACCAAACTGCAACCTGCTTAGATCACCAGGGAATGGGCTCCTTTCCCTCTCTGGCCTTTGTAATTTGCATTCAGCTCCTCACTTCTACAGTAATAACCTCAATATGCTTAATGAAAACCTGCCAAGAGAGCCAGCTTCTACTCTGGACTAATCTTCACCCCAAATGAGGGACATATATGGATTGCTTAAATGTGGCGGTAACTCACTAGCTCAACCTCAAAGTCAGCCTTACTATAGAGTCTTTCTGACCTTGGTGTCAAATTTCCCAATAACTGGTTTCATGCCATGTTCCCCAGTTATGATGATAAAGTTGGTACCTTAGCCTCCTGAATACTAATGTCTAGATTTTGTCCCTGAACCTTAATTTCCCCAATATTTGTTCTAAATCTCTACACATGCCACCAGCCTATTTGCTTTATCTGTTTATTGTTCTGCATTATCTGGATGTGCATAGATTTTCCTTTCTCACACTGATAAACCTCTCAGCTTTAAGGTTAAGTTCTGATTTCTTCTCTTCCTTCCTGTCAAACATTTATTGAGTGTCTATTTTGAACTGGACCTAAAAGGAGAAAATAACCAAGTCCCTTACCTTAAGAGCAACCATGGGTATCAACATCAATATCCTGATTTTGAATGATGTCAGGATTCGGTCCTACTTAATCCTTGGATCTGCTTGATCTCTAGGTCCTAGTCCACCCTATAAGCCTTAAGGAACTGAGGCTGGGGTCCTAAAAGGACACTAAATATATCACTTAAAGTTGGTAGGCCTATAGTCTTTTTTTTTTTTAATTAAGTTCCTGTCTTCTTTTTTTTTTTTTTTAAGATTTTATTTATTTGCAAGAGAGAGAATGAGAGACAGAGAGCATGAGAGGGAGGAGGGTCAGAGGGAGAAGCAGACTCTCCACTGAGCAGGGAGTCCGAAGCGGGACTCGATCCCGGGACTCCAGGATCATGACCTGAGCCGAAGGCAGTCGCTTAACCGACTGAGCCACCCAGGCGCCCTAAGCCTATAGTCTTAATTGATAGCCTCTCCCAATGGTGTCCATATTGCTAACTGGTTTGATTTTTTTCTTTTTTTTTTTTTTTTTTGCTATTTTGCCTAATTAAGTGGACAGTATCAGGGTTAGAGTTCACACAAAAGTCAATGGCTGCATTTAGGAAAAATATTTAGTAATTTTGGCAATAGATGTATAAACTTGATCCCTAACAAGGACAGTTTTTATTTCAATTAGGGCATCTTGCCTTCACCTGTGTTGTGTTGTGTCCTGCGTCAAATAAAAGCTTGAGGTTTTCCACACAGGTATTTGAATGATAGGGACTCACTCAGTAACCCAACCAACACCTCCTAGCTCCAGTTTTGATTAACAACACATAAATCTACAGTTAAACTTAGAAATGATATTCCTTCATAACTGAAAGATGAACATAAAATGTTTTCTTATTTTTCCCTTCTTGCTGTGAATGTTTGTCAGCATTTCTCGAGCCAAGAGCAGTGTAAAGCTGGGTTGTAAGACAACTCTGACCAAAACTGACCCTTCTGTTCTCACTGTCTCCACATATACCCACCCCCCACACCCCCACAGAAACATAGATATTTTTCAAACTTCATCTACTCTTTTAAACAGAAAATAAAATTAAAAAGCCACAAAAACACAAAAGCAGTCCCTCTGTTTCTGTACTCTGGGCAATGATGAAAGAGGCATCGAGAATTGTAGATCTCAACAACATGGAGAAAAAACACTCAAGATCATACCATAAAATTAACAACAAAGTTTAATGAGAATCAAATACTATGCATCAGATCCTTAATAGTTAACTTTGAGAATTATGGCTTTTACCAATTAGCAAGTTCTTGACAAACACATTACTTATTCATGGAAATGATTTTATTTCCTTCACTAAACCATTAGTTGCCTTATTCAGTAATCTTAGAAACGATAAACCTGGGGGTTATTCTGGGCCCTTGGGTGGATTTGTAAAATGTTTTGTATTTCTAGAAGAGAAACTAGATTTTCAATCAGAAGACATGGATGGGGTTGAAGCTTAGTCTCTATACTCATTAACTGTAGTATAATATTGTGCAAGATATTTTACTTCTGTGTTTTGGCATGTCCATATATTTAGAAGTTATTAACAATATTAATAACTGTTTTATCAATTTGGCTACACTTTTGTGAATTTTTTAGTACTTTTTTATTGTGATAAAATATACATAAAATTTACCATTCTGACCATATTTATCTGTACAGATCTGCAGCTTTAAGTACATTCACAATGGTATGCAACCATCAACACCATCTATCTCCAGAACTTTTTCATCTTCCCCAGCCAAAACTCCATACCCATTAAATGCTAACTCCCAATTGTGCCTTATTCCAGCCCCTAGAAACCACCATTCCACTCTCTGTTTCTATAAATTTGACTGCTTCAGGAACCTCATGTAAAAGGCACCAGATGGCATCTGTCCTTTAGTGACAAGCTTGTTTTGCTTAGCTTAATGCCTTCAAGATTCACCCATGTGGTAGCTTATGTCAAAATTTCCTTCCTAAGACTGAATAATATTCTCTTGTATATTTACATGCCACATTTTGTTTATCCATTCATCTATTCATGGACACTTAGATTGTCTCCACCTTTTGGCTACTATGCGTAATTCTGCTGAGAACATGGGTATACAAATATCTATTTGAATCCCTGATTTCACTTTCTTGAATATATATCTAGAAGTAGAGTTGCTGGATTATATGGTAATTCTAGGGTTAATTTTTGGGGAATATCCATACCATTTTCCTTTTTTAAATGAGTTTTAAGGAAGATAATATTTGGAAAAGAGCTCTGAAGCTCCTATTCCTTATAAACAAAATAAGTTAGGTGGCAGCAAAGTCTATTTTTAGGTAATGTTGAGAATTTCTTCTTTGGAATTTTCTCCTTATCTCAATCTCCACTTCTCTGAGCCTTAGAATTGTCACTATAAAGTAAGGATCATAATTAAAACTTGCAAGTTTGTTGAATAGTTTAAATGTTATAATAGTATATACATTGTTGTTGTTATAGGTTAAAGATGGTCAAATGTTGGCAATTTCACATACCTCAACCTAACATGCTTACTGATATTCATTTGCCCTTTTAGACCCAGTCTATACATTTTGACATAAACTCTGCTCTGTGTTCTAAGACACAGAGCTGCATGAACAGCTCTCTTGCCATCTGGCTTCCAGTTGATTCAGAAGGAACAGGCAGTGGATTGCAGGACAGGAGGAGCATGTGTTTGGAATATTTTTTCCCCAGTTTCCTTACTGCCAGATAACAGTTTGGCCAGCAATCGCATTCATCCAATGAATTCCATAGCTCTTCTCACAGGGCCTTCCCTGTTAGCTAGTTGTAGCTAGCATCATCCACATTTTAAGCCCCTTCAGGCCTAGGGGTGCTAACAGCTCTCAGAGATTAATAGTCTCAGGGTACTCCACCATCTTTGATTGGTTTCTTAAACATGTCCTCATCTAAACAACTTCTTTATTAATCTCTCCTTAATTATCCTGTTTGAATGTGTCATGTCCTTCCTGCAGAGACTCAGATTGATATAATATATAACATCTTTAATACATTGCCTTGCTTTTATTAAGTGCTCAAAAATGATGGTAATTGTCATGAAAATTACATCTAATATTTTGATACTATTAATTCTCTTTGTCGTTGGTTAATCATACTTCTTATCTCAAGTCAAAATTGCTCATATGTTGGAGACATGATAAGTGAACAATCTTTTTAAAAAATTTTTTATTGTTATGTTAATCACCATACATTACATCATTAGTTGTTTTTTTTTTAATTTTTTATTCTTATGTTAATCCCCATACATTACATCATTAGTTTTTGATGTAGTGTTCCATGATTCATTGTTTGTGCATAACACCCAGTGCTCCATGCAGAACGTGCCCTCTTTAATACCCATCACCAGGCTAGCCCATCCTCCCACGCCCCTCCCCTCTAGAACCCTCAGTTTGTTTTTCAGAGTCCATCATCTCTCATGGTTGGTCTCCCCCTCCGATTTCCCCCCCTTCATTCTTCCCCTCCTGCTATCTTCTTCTTTTTTTCTTTCTTAACATATATTACATTATTTGTTTCAGAAGTACAGATCTGTGATTCAACAGTCTTGCACAATTCACAGCACTCACCATAGCACATACCCTCCCCATCTTTTTTAAAGACCGTATACAAAGGTTGGGGCACCTGGATGGTTCAGTCAGTTAAGCATCTGACTCTTGTTTTTGGCTCAGGTCATGATCTTAGGGTTGTGAGATTGAGCCTGATGTCCAGCTCTGTGTTCAGTGGAGAGTCTGCTTGAGATTCTCTCTTTCTCCCTCTCCTTCTGCCCTTCCCACCTTTAAAAAAAAAGAAAAAAAAACCGACCATATACAAAGGTAAGATCTTTCAAGTAGACTTATTGGGTTCTCCAAGTAGCCAACAGGCAGGAAAGCAAAACAAAACTAAAAAGGTAGCTTAATCATCTCTAGGAATGCATCCATTTCTTCCAAATTATCTAATTTGCTGGCATGTAGTTGCTCATAATATGCTCTTATAATTGTTTGTATTTCTTTGGTGTTGGTTGTGATCTCTCCTATTTCATTCATGATTTTATTTATTTGGATCATTTCTCTTTTCTTTTTGATAAGTCTGGCCAGGGGTTTATCAATTTTGTTAATTCTTTCAAAGAACCAGCTCCTAGTTTCGTTGATCTGTTCTACTTTTCTTTTGGTTTCTATTTTATTGATTTCTGCTCTGATCTTTATTATTTCTCTTCTCCTGCTGGGTTTAGGTGTTATCTGCTGTTCTTTCTCCAGCTCCTTTAGGTGTAGGGTTAGGTTGTGTATTTGAGACCTTTCTTGTTTCTTGAGAAAGGCTTGTACTGCTATATACTTTCCTCTTAGGACTGCCTTTGAGGCATCCCAAAAATTTGGAACACTGTGTTTTCATTTTCATTTGTTTCCATGAATTTTTTTTAATTCTTCTTTAATTTCCTGGTTGACCCATTCATTCTTTAGTAGGATGCTCTTTAGCCTCCATGTATTTGAGTTCTTTCCAACTTTCTTCTTGTGATTGAGTTCTAGTTTCAAAGAATTGTGGTCTGAAAATATGCAGGGAATGATCCCAATCTTTTGGTACTGGTTGAGACCTGATTTGTGACCTAGGATGTGATCTATTCGGGAGAATATTCCATGGGCATTAGAGAAGAACATGTATTCTGTTGCTTTGGGATGGAATGTTCTGAATGTATCTATGAAGTTCATCTGGTCCAGTGTTTCATTTAAAGTCTTTATTTCCCTGTTGCTCTTTTGCTTAGATGATCTGTCCATTTCTGTGATGGGGGTGTTAAAGTCCACCACTATTATTGTATTGTTGTTGATATGTTTCTTTGCTTTTGTTATTAATTGGCTTACATAATTGGCTGCTCCCATGTTAGGGACATAGATATTTATAAACTACCAAAACTGAACCAGGAAGAAATAGAAAACCTGAACAGACCTATAACCACTAAGGAAATTGAAGCAGCCATCAAAAATCTCCCAACAAACAAAAGCCCAGGGCCAGATGCCTTCCCAGGGGAATTCTACCAAACATTTCAAGAAGGATTAATACCTATTCTTCTGAAACTGTTCCAAAAAATAGAAATGGAAGGAAAACTTTCAAACTTGTTTTATGAGGCCACCATTACCTTGATCCCCAAACCAGACAAAGACCCCATCAAAAAGGAGAATTAAGACCAATATCTTTGATGAACATGGTTGCAAAAATTCTCACCAAAATACTAGCCAATAGGATCCAACAGTACATTGAAAGGATTATTCACCATGACCAAGTGGGATTTATCCCTGGGTTGCAAGGTTGGTTCAACATCCACAAATCAATCAACGTGATACAATACATTAACAAAAGAAAGAACAAGAACCATATAATCCTCTCAATAGATGCAGAAAAAGCATTTGACAAAGGACAGCATCCTTTCTTGATCAAAACTCTTCAGAATATAGGGATAGAGGGTATATACCTCAATATCATAAAAGCCATCTATGAAAAACCCACAGCAAATATCATTCTCAATGGGGAAAAACTGAGAGCTTTCCCCCTAAGGTCAGGAACGCGGCAGGGATGTCCACTATCACCACTGCTATTCAACATAGTATTAGAAGTCCTAGCCACAGCTATCAGACAACAAAAAGAAATCAAAGGCATCCAAATTGGCAAAGAAGTTAAACTCTCACTCTTTGCAGATGATATGATACTTTATGTGGAAAACCCAAAAGACTCCACCCCAAAACTGCTAGAACTCATACAGGAATTCAGTAAAGTGACAGGATATAAAATCAATGCCCAGAATTCAGTGGCATTCCTATACACCAATAACAAGACAGAAGAAAGAGAAATTAAGGAATCAATCCCATTTACAATTGCACCCAAAACCATAAGACCTAGGAATAAATCCAACCAAAGAGGCAAAGGATCTGTACTCAGAACACTATAGAACACTTATGAAAGAAATTGAGGAAGACACAAAGAAATGGAAAAATGTTCCATGCTCATGGATTGGAAGAACAAATATTGTGGGGCGCCTGGGTGGCTCAGTTGGTTGAGCGACTGCCTTTGGCTCAGGTCATGATCCTGGAGTCCCGAGATCAAGTCCCACATCGGGCTCCCTGCTCAGCAGGGAGTCTGCTTCTCCCTCTGACCCTCCCCCCTCTCATGTGCTCTCTCTCTCTCTCTCTCTCTCTCATTCTCTCTCTCAAATAAATAAATAAAATCTTTAAAAAAAAAACAAATATTGTGAAGATGTCATTGCTACCTAGAGCAATCTACACATTCAATGCAATCCCTATCAAAATACCATCCACTTTTTTCAAAGAAATGGAGCAAATAATCCTAGAATTTGTATGGAACCAGAAAAGACCCCAAATAGCCAGAGGAATGTTGAAAAAGAAAAGCAAAGCTGGTGGCATCACAATTCTGGACTTCAAGCTCTATTACAAAGCTGTCATCATCAAGACAGTATGGTACTGGCACAAAAACAGACACATAGATCAATGGAACAGAATAGAGAGCCCAGAAATGGACCCTCAACTCTATGGTCAACTAATCTTCAACAAAGCAGGAAAGAATGTCCAGTGGAAAAAAGACAGTCTCTTCAACCAATCGCGTTGGGAAAATTGGCCAGCCACATGCAGAAGAATGAAACTGGACCATTTCCTTACACCACACACAAAAATAGACTCCAAATGGTTGAAAGACCTAAATGTGATACAGAAGTCCATCAAAATCCTAAAGGAGAACACAAGCAGCAACCTCTTCGACCTCAACCACAGCAAATTCTTCCTAGAAACATTGACAAAGGCAAGGAAAGCAAGGGCAAAAATGAACTATTGGGACTTCATCAAGATAAAAAGCTTTTGCACAGCAAAAGAAACAGTCAACAAAACCAAAAGACAACCGACAGAATGGGAGAAGATCTTTGCAAATGACATATCAGATAAAGGGCTAGTATCCAAAATCTATAAAGAACTTATCAAACTCAACACCCAAAGAACAAAGACTCCAATCAAGAAATGGGCAGAAGACATGAACAGACATTTTTCCAAAGAAGACATCCAAATGGCCAACAGACACATGAAAAAGTGCTCAACATCGCTCGGCATCATTTGGATTTCCCTAAATCCAAATCAAAACCTCAATGAGATACCACCTCACACCAGTCAGAATGGCTAAAATTAACAAGTCAGGAAATGACAGATGTTGGCGGGGATGTAGAGAAAGGGGAACCCTCCTACACTGTTGGTGGGAATGCAAACTGGTGCAGCCACTCTGGAAAACTGTATGGAGGTTCCTCAAAAAGTTGAAAATAGAGCTACCATATGACCTAGCAATTGCATTACTGGGTATTTACCCCAAACATACAAATGTAGGGATCCAAAGGTGTACGTGCACCCTGATGTTTATAGCAGCAATGTCCACAATAGCCAAACTGTGGAAAGAGCCAAGATGTCCATCGACAGATGAATGGATAAAGAAGATGTGGTATATATATACAATGGACTATTTTGCAGCCATCAAAAGGAATGAAATCTTGCCATTTGCAACGACGTGGATGGAACTGGAGGGTGTTATGCTGAGCGAAATAAGTCAATCAGAGAAAGACATGTATCATCTGACCTCACTGATATGAGGAATTCTTAATCTCAGGAAACAAACTGAGGGTTGCTGGAGTGGTGGGGGGTGGGAGGGATGGGGTGGCTCAGTGATCGACATTGGGGAGTGTATGTGTTATGGTAAGCGCTGTGAATTGTGCAAGACTGTTGAATCATAGACCTGTACCTCTGAAACAAATAATACATTATATGTTAAAAAAAAAAAAAGAAGAAAAAGATAGCAGAAAGGATAGAATGAAGGGGGGGAAATAGGAGGGGGAGATGAACCATAAGAGACTATGGACTCTGAGAAACAAACTGAGGGTTCTAGAGGGGAGAGGGGTGGGGGGATGGGTTAGCCAGGTGATGGGTATTAAAGAGGGCATGTACAGCATGGAACACTGGGTGTTATATGCAAACAATGAATCATGGAACACTACATCAAAAACTAATGATGTAATGTATGGTGATTAACATAACATAATTATTAAAAAAAAGGTAGCTTAATCTAGCTCCTGAGGTTCTTAATCCTGTTTTTGTTCCATGCTTAATATGTTGAAACAGTTTGAAAATAACTTACTTGAGAAGCCAAACAACCCAAAGGTTACTTTTGATTTCCATTTAAGAAAGTATTTGACCTCTTGTGGAAGAGGTACTGTCCTCACCAATGGCAGTCAAGATGTAGAAGAGCCTAACTACAATTATAATTCAGACAGAAGAAAGATAGCAAAGATGGATTCATGAATGAACTCATGAATCTTAAGCTGCAAGGACCCTTGACTGTATAATCTCGTTTCAGGATCCTTTCAGGATCTCAGGCAGGAGACATGGATGCACAAGGTGTTTGTAAATTTGAAAAAGTAAGACAAATATATTTTTACACTGTGACTTCCCCTCTGTCACATTTTCTCTTACAATGCATAGGATTGAAGCGGCTGTGGGCATTGTGTGGAATATTACTAAGAGCAAGCTGAATTGGGCATTCATTGGGTTTAGCGGGATACATTTATGCTGTTTATAAGTATTTGTCAGTAAAGTTAATTTGCTCCTAGCTATTCCATAAAAAATGGCTTCAGGAATTCTATCTCTGGCTACTTCGCTGACTCAACCACCAGTGTGGCATTAAGATACAAAAATAGAGGCTGTATCACAATATGAATGTGTCGTACAACACCTGGCAAAAATCTGTGACTAGTGGAAGAAAAACAAGATTCGCAAATATAGAAGAAGCTCGTCTATATGAAATTCTTTCAGTCATTAGACATGCAAAATTATAAGCAGAGAACATAGTTCTCATCAATGTCTAGTCAAAACAGGAATATACTCAATAATGCAACATAAAATTATGAAAGCACCATACATTTTCATTTTTACATGGTAATCATGCAAAATAGAATTTACCTGCATTCCAGTTATTGTAGAGCACAAAACTATAGGGCTACTAAAAATAGCAATGAGCGTGTCTATAGTAGTTCATAAATGAAAGAAACTTAATAAAGGTTTTTAAAATTTTGGCTACACTACTAAAAATTTTATATGACATTACTATAATGAATTGTGAAGCAAAAAAAGGTAACTTTTCTAAACCCTTACTCATATACTGATCAATCATGGTAGATGAGAAACTGAATTATTGATAAAGACAATAATTATTACTGTGATTAAATTTGTTGTGATGTCTTTCCTATTTCTAAATAAATACTGACTCTAAGACCTATTTATGTATTTGTTTTCTGACAGAGGTCTCCTCAAATTGTATAAGCTTCAAGTACCTTAAAACTTGTAGCTACCCCAGAATAACAGAACAAATGGTTGCATAAAGTCTCCACTTCTACCTAGCAGAGACACTCAAGATAACCTCCGGTATTTGCTTACCATCTCCAAAGGTGATATATCTGTTTCTGCACCTCAGTCTAAGTAGAGTTTTGGATATTGGATGAAAATGAGATATTTCTACTCAGAAGTATAGAAATGCAAAATAATAATGATAATAATAATAATAAAAGTTCATGTTCCTGGTTCGATGATCCATGGGATGAAGTCCTTTCTACTAGAGGCTCCAGACACACAGGTTCTCTGTTCCACTGAACTGGAGAGGAAGAAGAGAGACAGATTTTCAGGCATACTCTGCAATTTTTTTTCATGGGCAAAATTCTAGTATCTCAGAAAACAACCTTGCATTTGTGAGAACCCCTATGAGGGAACCAACATTTTCTACCTTATCCAAGAAATGGGAAGTGGTTTGGGAGAAAGTGAGGGAGAGAAAAAGAAGATGCTGCTCTGATTTTCTTTTCCACCATAAATTTTTGGGGAAATTTGTCAAAAGTAGCTGCTATGTTCCTTCTTTTAAGTGGCATTCAACTAGTATCTACTCTGGAAAAAGATAAAGCCATGAAAGACGAGTTCATATTTTTCACTGTATCTCCTTGTATTTATAAATAAGGAGATTACTATGACTGTGGAGGCAAGTCCCTGTGGGCATTTTTAAATTATGGCAAAAGAACCAGAGAACACTAATGCATTAAGCACCAGAAGTGAAAATCATTTTTGCTATTTGATTCTGCAATGTGGCTTCCATCTCAAGATGTTAAAAGCTATTACAATATTCTTGCATTTATATCCTCTCCCCAATTAGCCAAGAGAATTTCATGGATTTTGCTGAGTTTGGTAGTTAAGCACCAAGAGCCATGGAACACAATCCTAAAGATAGTATGAGCACTGCACAACTTACACACTGTCATATACCAATTATAGCTCAATAAAGCTGGAAAAAATAAAAAGACACCATGAGTTGTTAGATGAATACACTCTTCAATAAGCACATGTGACTTAAGGAGGAAAGAATAGTGTATGCTGGGAGAAATGTAAGATGTTAAAGAACAAATCTAATTGAATTAAAAGATGGTAACTAGATTGGTTACTTTATTAGCAAGGTTGGGAGAGAAAACAAAAAAAGAGAAACAGATCCTGACTATAACATGGGAAGTTTTAGGGGGTATATAAAATCATCATCACTTCCATTCCTGGGAAAATGGAATAGAAGTACTTTTCCCTATCCCTCCCACTAAATACAATTGAAAAACCTTGAACATTACAAACAAAATAAAACTAAGAAGACACTGAAGGATGGAGAGAAGAAGGCACTCTATAGGGATACTGAGACCCAAGGAATGACGTAGTGGTGAATACCCTGAGTTTTCTATTGCATCATATACCCTGGATTTATGGTTAAAAAATCCAGCAACCCCAAAACACCAACATGTGAACACTTAAAAAAACAAACAAACAAACAAACAAAAAACCCAACAACAACAAAAGCTTGGTCTTTCTAATAAAAGGATCAGGAAAGGGGTAGCATAAAAAGAAAAATTTTAGGGCGCCTGGGTGGCTCAGTCGTTAAGCGTCTGCCTTCAGCTCAGGACATGATCCCAGGGTCCTGGAATCGAGTCCCACATCGGGTTCCCTCATCGGCGGGAAGCCTGCTCTCCCTCTCCCACTCCCACTGCTTGTGTTCCTGCTCTCGCTATCTGTCTCTGTCAAATAAATAAATAAAATCTTTAAAAAAAAAAAAAAAAGAAAAATTTTATACAATAAGTACTCTACAGCAAAGGTGAAGGGGGAGCATATGATCCCATCTGAATGGAACTGTTACAAGGTTCCCCAACAGCTCTCAGTATGGTGTCAGTAAAGACCAAGGATGGAATCAGCACTTCATAGTCATCAAGCAGTAACAAGACTTCCCCATGGTATCAGTGGACACCATGTGTATTGCCTGAACTTCTACCCCAACGAGAGGCAATGAGATGTTCCTTCTCCTCCCCTTTGCAGGGCTATCAGAGGAGGCCTCATAGACAGTTAAAACCTTCCCTGGCTTCCATCGGTACTGAGGCCATCCCCCATTGGTACTTAGGCCACATGAAGACCAGTAATAAGATCCTCTACTCCTCCCAGCCAGGGTGGTATCAGCAGATGCCTAGTGTGGAGCAAGCGCTAGCCCCTTCAAAAAAAGTAAAGAGTTCTTCTTCCCACCCCTGCTGGGGGTCAATGGAGACCAGTTTGGAAACTGAACTTCTACTCCCAGTACAAGTAGTGACTCAGCACTTGCATGCTTTCCCTGAATCAGTGTCAGAGGAAGCCAGCTAAAATAGAAGGCTTCAGTAAGATTTAGAATTTCATAACATAATACCAAAAATACACAGCTTTCAATTAAAAAAAATCACTTGTCATACCAAGATCAGGAAAATCTCACCATGTTTAAAATGACAATTGATAAATGCTACCACTCAGATGACAGAGAGGTTAGAGTTATATAACAAAGATTTTAGAACACCCATCATGAAAATGCTCCAATGAGCATTACAAACATGCTTGAAACAAAGAAAACAGTACAAAGTCTCCACAAGAAATAGGAAATCTCAGCAAAGAAGTATTATATAAACTGAATGGAAATTTTAGAACTGAAAAATGCATTAACCAAAATTTAAAACTTGCAATGTCTTCAAGTTCACTAATTGTTTCTTCTGCAACATCTAATCTGATATCTCATCTAGTGTAGGTGAAAATTTTTTTATATTTATAGCAGTTTTAGATTCACAGTAAAATTGAGCAGAAAGTACATAGAGTCCCTACATGCCCCTTCTCCTCCCACACAGCCTGCTTACCATCAATATCCCTCACCTGTGTGGTGCATCTGTTACAATCAATGAACCAACTTTGACACATTTATTATCAACCAAAATCCATAGTTTATATTATGGTACATTCTTTGCATTGTACTTTCTATCATTTTTGACGAATGTACAGTAGCATGTATCCACCCTTATAGTATCATACAGAAGAGTTTTATTTCCCTAGACTCCAATGCTCTACCTACCCTTCCTATTCACCCCTCCCTCCCCCACCCCAAGTCCTTGGCAACCATTACCCCTTCCTATTCACCCCTCCTATTCACCCCTTCCTATTCACCCCTCCCTCCCCCACCACTTCCTATTCACCCCTCCCTCCCCCACCCCAAGTCCTTGGCAACCATTGATCTTTTTACTGTTTTCACAGTTTTGTCTTTTCCAGAATGTCATCTACTTAGAATCAAATAATATCTAGCTTTCTCAGATTGGCTTCTTCCTTCTTAGTAATATGTGTTTAAGTTTCCTCCATATCTTTCACAGCTTGATGGCTCATTTCTTTTTAGTGCTGAATAATATTCCATTGTATGGCTGCATCAGAGTTTACTTATCCATTCACCTATTGAAGGACACCTTGGTTGCTTCCATGTTTTGGCAATTATGAACAAAGCTGCAGTAAATATGTATATGCAGGTT
This sequence comes from Mirounga angustirostris, assembly GCF_029215605.1. Classification (NCBI taxonomy): domain Eukaryota; kingdom Metazoa; phylum Chordata; class Mammalia; order Carnivora; family Phocidae; genus Mirounga; species Mirounga angustirostris. The sequence goes on from NW_026991710.1 coordinate 169,644,411, forward strand.
TGTGTGCAGAGAGAATTTTCAACACTTTTCAGTAAATACCAAGGAGCATGATTGCTAGATTGTTCAGTTAAAATATGTTTAGTTTTATAGAAACTGTCAAACTGTCTTGCAAAGTTGCTGTACTATTTTGCATTCCAAAAAATACTGAATGAGTGTTCTTATTTCTCCACATCCTCACATGCCAATGTCCACATGCCAATCGTATTGTCAGAGTTTTGAATTTGGACCATTATAATAGGTATGTAGTATAATTGCATCATTGTTTAAATGTTCAATCTTTAATGATATATGATGTATATCTTCTCTGGGGAGGTTCCTGTTAAGGTCTTTGCCTTTTTTTCAATTGGATTGTTTGATTTTTATTGTTGGTTTCAAGGGTTCTTTGTATAACTTATATAACAGTTCCTTATCAGATAATGTCTTTTGCAAATATTTTTTTTTTCTATTGTGTGGTGTATCTTCTCATTCTCTTGATCATCTAGTATAATTTTTACCTCCTATATAGTAATATATATTATTATATATAATTTATATATATATATTTTTATATATATAGTAATATATATATATATATTCAGGTCACCTCCTGAAGTTTGATTTGGTTTTTGCTTGGTTTGGCTTTTGAATTTTTTAAAATTTTTTAAGTCTCTACATATTGTGCCCGATCTTTCCTCTAGCTTCTTAAACATACAGAAGACAATTACAATTGCTGTTTTGCACTTTGGTGCAAAACAGATCATCCCTGACTCTGGTTGAGTCAAATTTTGAGGCTATTTGTTTCACCGGATAAATATCTTCCCACATGCATGAGCTGATCAGTTTTCAGCTGAAGACTGGAGAGGGGATCCTCTACAGATCTTCAAAAACTTGCTCTCTCTGAATCTCTTCTCTGATACTCTGCACTGTGAACTCTGCCTCCTTACCTCTCTGGGCTCCCAGCTCCGTGTCCTTTGGGGAGAGAAACTGGAGCTCCACCTGGGGTTCCCCTACCTGCACTGTAGCCTGGAAAGTCTCCAGACAGTAACAAGGTCATTTATTAGGCTCACCTCACTTGTTTCCCTGTCTCTCAAAGGCTACTATCCTTTATTACAGGATAGTCAATGATTTTTTTTAAGACTTTATTTGAGACAGAGTGAGTGAGAGAGAGAGCATGAGCAGGGACAGAGGCAGAGACAGAAGGAGAAGGAGAAGAAGACTCCCCACTGAGCAAGGTGCCCGACGTGGGGCTCCATCCCAGGACCCTGCAATCATGACCTGAACCACAGGTAGACACTTAACCAATGAGCCACCCAGGTTCCCCAAGGTAGTCCATGCTATAGAAACTATTGTTTTATTTATTGTGCCCGGTTTTTGTTGTTTCAGGTAAGAAGGTAAATCTAGGCACTGCTACTCTCTATTTGGGCCAGGGACTGTTTGAGACCCAGCAACAAATCATTAGATCTTCACTAAAGTATTACAAGGTAAAAGAAAGGAAAACATTTGGACTTACAGCTAAAGTATGGTTTCCTTCAATGGATTCCACATCTGGTCCACGGATACCACACACCCTTGCCTCCACTATTGTCAGTGAAAGTTCAGCTTCCTCCCATCATAGCTTCTTTCTTCTCACTGTGCATTAAAAGGCTACACCAGCTTGTTGATAATTTTTGAACTTCTATATCTGTGAGTCATTAGTCTCTGAATCCCCCAAATTCCAGGGGACATATGTCAATTTCTCTGAGAGCTTTCCTTGAGCTCCCCTGCCCCCACCATAAGGACTCTGACAACTCTCCAAAAATATATTCGGTGCCAATCTCCAAACTTTTAATGAATTAATAGCCTTATTTCATAAAAGCTGGAGATAATTGATAAACTAGGAATCATTAAACAATCTTCCAAAGTCTTAGCATTATCTTGCCGAGTTCTTCTGGTACTTACTGTTCTCAGCTTCTTGAAGCCAAACAACTAGATAGCAGGAAACTGTTAGTTACACTGTTAGCTTAGTTAAACTGTTTCATATTTTATACATTGGGCATTTGTTAGTACTAATCAAAGTACATAGAAATACTTCCTGGCAAGTAATGGGCTTTCAATAAATGTCTGTTGAACAAATAAGTGCACAATCTTTGGGGTCACTTAGGTTTGCTAGAATATTATTAACTCTTACAGTACACAAATGTTAAAACATTCATAGAAAGGAGTAAAAAATCATCAAAGATGAAGAAAATCTTAAAAGCAACCAAAACAAATGACATGACTTTTCCTGTATAGCCAACTTCACATCAGTACTAATAGACTCTCAAAGACAATAGAACACTATCTCCAAACTGGCAAGAAAAGTAAAGTTGCTTTCAACCTGAAATTCTGTACTCAGCTAGGCTATCATGCAAGGGTGAAAAGCAAAGTAAAAAATATTTTCTGACTATCAAAAAAAAAAAGATAATCTACACAATACAAACTCCAAGTAAAAGAACTTCTAAAAAGATCTATGTTATTTAATAGGAAATAAAATGGAACCAGAAGAAAGCAGAGGGAAACAAAAAGTGTGAATAAAGAATTTTTTAAAAATATGTTGAAAGAATTTAAATGAGGATTGACTGTTCACAATATACAAATAAGGTGATTTGTTATGTTTAAAACTAAGATGAAACTAAAAAAAAAAATCTTATGACAAAAAATAAATAAATAAAATTTAAAAAGAAAAAAAGAAAAAGAAAAAAAAAACTAAGATGAAACTAAAATAGAAGCCATAACATGGGAAATGAAGATAAATCAGAGTGAAAATACTCCAAAGCACATGTACCAATGTACAAAAAAATAGGACTAGATTTTTAGGGAAAGGAGTTTAAGGATTTAAGGGTAACCACCAAAAGAATAGAAACAAGTTATATAACTTCAAGAAGAAGTTAGAAAAAAAGGGAAACAAGGAAGTTTAAAGCTAGTTTGTAAAAAATAAGAAAGGGAGCGCCTGGGTGGCTCAGTCGGTTAAGCAGCCGACTCTTGATATCGGCTCAGGTCGTTATCTCCAGGTCCTGGAATCGAGCCCTGCCTGGAGCTCCGTACTCAGTGTGGAATCTGCTTGAGGATTCTCTCTCCCTCTCCCTCTGCCCCTCCCCCTGCTCACTCTCATAAGAGCTCGCTTTCTCTCTCTTAAATAAATAAATCTTAAAAAAAAAGAAGAAGAAGAAAAACAAGATGTTAGAATTAAGTCCAAAGAGGGTTGGGAGAAAGAAAATCTTCAGCCTCTGAGATCCAGGAAATAGCCTGACAATTACAAGTAGGTCTCAGAGTTCTGCGAAGTAGGCCTATCTCTTAAAGCTAGCCCATGAGCTTCTCCGGTGGGATGTAAGTAATCTACCAGAACACTGACTTCAGACAAAGTCGCTATGAGATCACGATTAAGTGAGACAAAACAAGACCACTTTACAATACTGTCTAAACCTAGTCACTGTCACTGTGCAATCCACAATATGCCAGATACCCCCTCTCCTGGCTAATGTGAGTGAATGCTACTTTTTTTTTTTTGTAATAATCACACTAATCACACTTTTGTCCGACTCTAGCCTGCCATCCTATAGCTCAGATTTGTTAAGACACTCAGAGAATTGTGCCCATTTTCTGATAGCACTTAATCCAGAATAAACCTTTTCTCCTAGACCATCCCCCAAATCACCCCCTCCCAAAGCCCAAATCTCGTAAGAGTCCTTTATAACACCTTCTTACTGAGGCATCTCATTGTTCTTTTCAGTGTCCCGTGATAGGAGTTATAAACCCAACATTCACTTATGTGTGTGGTGCTGGGGTCTTTGGTTAGAGAGCACTGACACCTAGAATGACACTTTAGTTCACTCGTCTCACTAATCTCTTCCTAGATGAATTTTAAAATAACTCTGTCAGTAGTCCCCGAACCCTCACCCCCCCCCAAAAAAAATCCCATTGGAACTTTTCATTTTCTTAAAAGTACAGAGTAGTGTCGTGAGAACTACTATTTTTCCAGTATCGAATTTTTCCTTTTAGAAATATGATGTATCTCTCCATTTATATACATCATGGTTTATGGCTTTTTTGTAGTTTTATTCATATAGATACTACATATGACTTGTCAAATTTATTTCTAAATAATATATAAAAAGATATTCCTTAATATTTCTGTAATAATATTTTACATAGATATTTATGTATATGTGTCTCCGTATATGCACTTATATAATTCTTTATATCGTTTCTATACATGCCTTTCCAAATTTATTCATATATATTTATATTTTTGTGATTTTATATATTGCTATTATATATTACTATTATATTTGTGTTTTCTAATTCACTAATATCCATTTTTTACTTTAAATTCTCTGGCATATTTTTTGATTTCTCTAGAATTTAGAGCAAAATGATTGTCTAATTTTTTTTAATAAGCATTTCAGAATATAGATTTTTCTCTGAGGATAGATTTGACCATATGCTATAAATTATCATACAGATATAACACTCTTCTTGTCTTTTATTCTTAAATGAGGTTGCAACTATCATATTTTATTTTAGCTATTGAGGAGAGTTGATTTTTTTCCAGGTCAAAAAGCGTCATCTCTTTAATTTTTGTAATCAATTTCTATGTTTAGATCATGATGTACCTGTATAATAATTGACATTTCCCTATTTTCCTCAGTCATCTTCATTTTAAATAATTTTCCATGAATATTTAAAAGGCAATGTATTTTCCAGAGGATACAAATATTTGCATTTATATTTGTAGACTCCACGCCCAGTGCGGAGCCCCATGCAGGGCTTGAACTCACAGTCTTGAGATCATGACCTGAGCTGAGATCAAGAGTCAGTTGCTTAACTGATCGAACCACCCAGCCACCCCTGCATGTATATTCTTAATACACATTCTTATTATATATACATCTTTACCAATAACCTTTTCCATATACACTAAGCTCCAAATTACAAGGACTATATTTTTCCTTTTCGCTTTTGTGTCATTAGGGCTTGGCCAATGCCAGGCATACTCAAGAAATATTTGTAATTCAATGAATTAATAATTATTGGCATGTATTCCTTTTCCCTAAATGATCTCTCCAGACTGAAAGATGTGCAAAAAATCTTCCACTACTATGACTATGTCAAAAGGTCCTTGTGTGTTTAAAAGCATTCATTGGGTATATTTATATTCTACACTATTTGATGTATCGAGGTTTGTAACTGTTTTATCTTCATTGTGGAATTTTCCATCAAAATTAAATCATCATTTTTGGCTACTTATTTCTTGTGGAACTGATTTCTATTTTGATGCAGGTGGTAGCTCTAGCCTTCTTTTCCTTGATATTGTCTGATAAATCTTTGTTCCAATTGTTAACTTATTAAAATTCTCTCATAGTTGTGCTGCTTCTAAAAAACTATAAAAGTTTTGTGTTTTGGTTGTTTTAACTAATATGAGCCTTTGGCCTCTAAGAGATGACATGTCATAAATATTTCTTACACTTTTAGCTCTTACACTTTTTGTTTTCTTTACTATTTGGTGTTTTAGCAATGTCTTTTGCTTGTGGGTTTTTTTTTTTTTGTATTTCCCTAATAAATTAAGAAATATACATTGTATTTTAATAGTATATACTCTCAAATATTTATAATCATAAGCTTTCTCAATACACGAGTGTAACAAAAGAAATAATGTACTGCTTCTCACCAACACAAAATTAGGAAAATAGCGCACTTCTACTCTCTCCACACCCTCTCCATCAATCCCCAACACACTCCTAAGAAAGAAAAATCTGAGACTATCAAACTGGAACATAGGTACTCAATGTCATTTATGTTAATGGCTCCCTTATTAAAAATTTTTCCTGATACTTTTTGATTTTGTTCATATTTACAATAATTCTTCAGTCTTACTTTTCTGTTTAACTAGTTTCAAGGTTTATTTCTAGCTTTTATACCACAATATTCCCATTCTTTGTTCTTTGGTTTCATTTTTCTCTAAGTTATCCAGAAGACCTGCTTAAATATTTTTCTCCCAAGGAAAATAAATCTATAAAAGTAGTGAACTTTTTGCTCATGTTCAAATAACAATTCTTACTGTTGCCTTCAGGTGAATTTTAACTGATTTTCCTTCTCCTGATCAGGTCTGTGTGAGAGAAGACTGAGGTCGGGGTATTTACATGTACCTTTGTATTTACTTTTAATTCCCATTCTTGTATGCATGCAGAATTTTCATTTCTTTTGTCCGGATAGAAGGTGGATTTGGTCTCAGAGCAATTCAATAGAACTTTCTGTGGTGATAAAAATGTCCTATATCTGTGCTGCCCAATACAGTAGCAATCAGCCACATGTGGCTACTGAGCTTGAAATGTAGCTACTGCAAATTAAGTTTATTACATTTTAATTAATTACATGTATATAATTGCATGAGCATGGAGGTGATTACCACATTCGATTGTACTGTTCTGGAATGTTCCAGGATCATGAGGGAGAAGGGGAGGGGAGTCCAATTCTATGTAACTTCTTTTTTTTTTTTTTTAAGATTTTATTTATTTGACAGAGAGAGACATAGCGAGAGAGGGAACACAAGCAGGGGGAGTGGGAGAGGGAGAAGCAGGCTTCCTGCTGAGCAGGGAGACCGATGCAGGGCTCTATCCCAGGACCCTGGGATCATGACCTGAGCTGAAGGCAGACGCTTAATGACTGAGCCACCCAGGCGCCCCAGTTCTATGTAACTTCTCACCTTGTTTTTATCTTCCCAATTAACTCTGCCCTCCTTGAAGAAACTGGATTTTCCTCAGATTTCTTTGGCTAGAGTGCAGATCTGGAATCTTGCTTCTGGATACTTTTCCTTCCAGTAGTCTTTGCTTCATTTCCTTGGACCACCAGCAGAATTCCCACTTTGGTGCCCTTTGCTTCTCTATTTTCCTCCCTAGCTGTCTTTTCCTCAGACTGCAAGACTGGAGCTCTTTTTCCACCAGCACCGTATTTAACTGCTGCATAAGAGCATTTGTGAAGGACAAGAACTTGGATTTTGCTTCACCCAAGAGTTCTATTTGATGGAGGGCTTGTCAGTTTCTTAAGATAAAGAGAATCTTCCTCCTCCTTCAATGGTTTATTTTCAAGTCTCCTCACTCTGCCTTTGTAGTGTTTAAGCCCCAACGGCTGCCTTTTCTGTTTGTAATGCAAGTGTCTGATTTAAGCTTTGAGTGCTGCGGAGGCATCCACTTCAAGGGTATCGCCAATAAACATATTCCTAGCCACAGACTGAATGAAGAGCCAGGCCTCCTTCCCCCACTGAGGAGCCTTCATTTTACTGATCTTGGTTGATTTTGATAACTGACCATTTGGGCCACTTGTTTTTTTTTTTCTCTTTTCCCCTGGCTTTAAATTCCTGCTCATATGTTTTACATTCGCCAAGGGAGTGAGCCCTTGAAACCCTAGACCCCCACTCCAGACCCCATACAAGCAGAACCCCAGGCTTTCGCTCTCTGCCAGAGACCTCGCTGTGTGTCCCTGACGTGCCTTGTATGCTCCAGGGCTGGTAAGTAATAAAACCTTTTCTTCCTTTCAAGTTTCCTAATGGTTATTGCTGAAGGGCATCATGCAATCATAATAAGAACCACAAGGGTTGATCCAGTACTAACTTTGGTTTAGATAGGGAAGTTGTCAGTGGGAAGCTCCCCGGGGCCCAGGAGAGCACCCCCAGGCCTTTCTAGCTCGTAGCATTAGGTCAAGAGGCAGAGACCAAAACAAAACAGCCTTCTTGTGCTTTTCATCCTTCTCCTCCAGGCTGAACTGTCAGACTGCTACAACTCACTTCCAGGCTTTGACTGTTTCGTTTCCTGGGGCTTTGTTCTGCCAGCTTGGGTGTCTCTCCACACCATCTTCCTAATTTTGGCTACTTCGGCATATGTTGCCATTTGTCTTGTTCCTTTTGTAGCTACTTTCCTGCTTCTAGTGCATTCACAGCCAAATCAGCACTTTCCCCAAGTGTCTTTTTTTTTTTTCTTTCCTCCAAAATAGAGGCAGCTCAGTTGGACTGGGAAGCACTGGAAGGGACTGGCATATTTTCCTTGAAGTGGACTCCAGGCCTCATATTCACTTTGGGTCAGGAGTGGGAGTGGGGCCTTTATGGAGAAGTCTAAAATCATCTAGAGTAACCATCGTATGCATTCCATATCTTTCCATCCACAACACTGTACTTCCTTTGCCTCTCTAGGTCTTCCTCTGAATGGAGCCTGCTACCAAGTACCCTTGTATCAAGGTCAATGGTGATTTCAAGCCCTTTCCAGCTTTGGCTGCCCAGCTCACGGAAGCAACTGGAGCTAACTAATTGATCTAGAACCCAGAGTGGGCCATGTGATGCTGGTTTGCATCATGAGGAGCACAGTACCTGTCTTTGAAGCTCTCACTGGGCCAGCAAGGTGGGAGTATCAGTACTGTCGTCTGGGGCATCACGGGTGCTGCAGGTTTTGTTTTATCAGAATTCCAATTTCCATCTCGGCCCTAAGATGATCTTCTCCCAATTATACCTGAGCTTGTTAACAACTCAAAATTGCCAGCTACCTTTCCACTCTGAGGCTTAGTCACTGAACATGGAATCTAGGTCCTCAACCTCGCTGTGACTAAAACCATGAAGCCTCTCTGGATTCCTTGTTCATGAGGTCAGTGAGCTCCTCTGAAATCTGTTATTGCCTCCTGGGGCAGGTGTTCCTCATAGAGTCCAGCGTTGGCTTAAGCTAAACTCAGCAACTCAGAGACCAGAAGAGGTGGTGGTGGGCAGGACTCTGGTTAGCTCTGCCCCTGGCTGATTGGTTTGCAAACCGAGGTGGTGAGTGGAAGGGAGGAACTTGTAAATTCCAGAAAAACTTTCAGAGTTAGGTCTTCCCCTTCCTTCTCTTTCTCCTACTTTGCCTTCCTCTCTCATTCTCCCCTCCCCTTCCCATTTCCTGGGGCCTCTAAGTTGGTAGATGGAAAGAGAATGAAATGAAGGTGAATGAGAGGGTGTGGCATAGCAGGTGAGTTTGTCTGGGAGAGGAAACCTGATGGGGACGGGGAGGGAAGCTCATTGTTTTCCGGTTCAGGGCTTTTACAAGATATGTGTACCTATACATCCTGTTTTATTAACTCTGCTTGCTAGCTACCTTGATTTTTGGTTTTAGGTCTCTCAAACTTGGGAAAATTTACTTTATGACTTTATTTCTTCTTGTTTCTATATTCTGGTGTCTTCCTAGGGGACAACAGTTATCGGTGTCTTGGATCTCCAGTCTCTCTGTCTTCCTATGTATATTATCTCTTACTATTTCCTTTCTTTCCACATTTTGGAAGGATATTTGCAGTATATCTTCCACAAGTCAGTATAACCCAGGGTTGATTCTGCTTCTTACTGCAATTAATACCGATTTAATTATCCTATTGTATTTTTACTTACAGTGTAGTGCAGCTCTCTGTTTCTTGTGCTTCTCAACCAGCATCTTGTACATTTCAGTTTTCTGCTACTGCTTTTTGTCAGCTTTCACATCTGATTTTGGAGTCTGTTTCTGTGAATTTTCTTGAGCATATAAACCACGTACTTTATGAAATTTCCTTCTGTATCTAATTGTAAATAATTTTCAGAAGTACTTTTTTTCCTTCTGCTCTTAAATTCTCATTTACGTGGCAGATTTCTTTTATGGGCTCGATCTTCTTTGCTTTTTCCTTCCTTCCTTCATTGCTTCCTTCCTTTTTCAGGAAAGAGAAATCCATGCACTTAAGCAAGGGGGTAAATTTTTGTTGGTTCTCACTGTTGATTGCTTTCTGCCTTCTCTTAAAAGGTCTTTTATTTTTAAGACTTTTTATTTATTTATTTGAGAGAGAGAGAGCACAAGCAGGAGAAGAGGGAGAAGCAGACTCTGCCCTGAGCAGGAACCCTGACTTGGGGTTCCATCCCAGGACGCCAGGATCATGACCTGAGCTGAAGGCAGCCGCTTAATCAACTGAGCCACCCAGTCTCCCTGCATTCTGCCTTCTCTTAGATGACAAGCAGGAAAGCTAAATAAGGTGCACAGACCCAAACCTATTTCTCATGGTTATGGAGCCTTTCATTTAGAATGGCTGGCCTGAAGAGTCTTTTCTATTTGCCTTGATTACCTTCCTACTGGGGGCAACCTTAACCTGTATAATCTGAAGCAATCTGTGCTTCTCTGCTGATCCAAAATGATAAATGAAAAAACATAGCTCGCAGAGCGCCTGAGTGGCTCAGTCCATTAAGTGTCTGCCTTAGGTTCAGGTCATGATCCCAGGGTCCTAGAATTGAGCCCTGCATCAGGCTCCCTGCTCCTTAGGGAGCCTGCTTCTCCCTCTCCCTCTGCCTGCCGCTCCCCCTGCTTGCGCACTCACACTCTCTCTTTCTCAAATAAATAAAATCTTTAAAAACAAAACAAACAAACAAAAACATAGCACTCTTTCAGCCCTTTGCCCTAAAAACTTGAGGTCTAACTTGTGAAGTTCCCTGTGCTTTCCATTACCATCATCAGTTATATTTCATGTTGGAAAATGTTTGGTAAAATCATGTCCAATGAAGGAAAATGGGAGTGCTGAACCAGCCCTGCTCAATAGAAATTGGCTTTCTTCCCTCTAAAAATGAAGACCTCTCTCCCCCGAGGTATGCGCATACAGGGATTTGATGGATTGAACACTTTATCATCTTTTCTCCATGTGGCTTGCCATTCTGCCTCAGGACTTCATCTGAGCTGTGCTACATGGGCATTCCTCATTACATCTGCATTTTCTTACAGTCTAAGACCCAGACTATTCTGTACTATTAAAAACGTGCATACTTTGCTGTTTTCTTTATGAAAAGATGAGATTGGATGAGAGGGAAATTCTTAACTTTGCCACACATAGTAGTCTAAGAGGCTTGGTCAAGCAAATGCATATATTTGTACAGATTCTCATTGCCCTGGTAATATGCCTCTCCCTTTAAAGAGAAATGGGCACATACTCACAATCATTAGTGATAATTGAGTGTTGCCTTAGCAGAGGATATACAAGAGGGGCTCATTGTTCAACTAAAGCTCTAGTTCCCTGGCTGATTCATGTCATTTCACATCCCTTTCACCTTCCTGATATTTCCCATGCCTGTCTGTATCAGCAATCATTCAACTCATTCATTTGTTCAACAAACGTTATTTACCAGCTCTGTGTTAGGCACTGGAGATATAATTACAACTTATACAAATACAGTCCTTGCTCTTATAAAATGTATAGACTGATGAGAAGAAAGCCAATAAACAAGTAAATGAACAAATGAAATATTTATAAAAGTTATGTTACTCACTATGAAGAGAGTAAATTGTGAGTGGTCGTAGAGAATGCAGAGGGGAATACTTTAAATAAGGTGGCTGGAGACTTCTTCTCTAAGTTGAGAAGCATGAGAAGCCAGTTTTGTGAAATAGTGTGAGAATGACAATCTGTGTCCCAGGCAGAATTGCAAGTGGGAAAGCCTTGAGGCAGAAATCAAGAGAGTGATTCAAGGATAGTGGGAATGGAGCCATAACCTGAGATTTAGAGAGGTGGGCATAAGACAAAACATACAGATTTTCAAGGTAAAGAATATGGGCCAAATTCTAAATACATGGGAAACCACTGAATGATTTTAAAATAGAGAGTGACATGACATTTTTAACAGGGAGTAATGTGATATGTTTCAAAAACATGATTCTGGAGTGGGGAATGGAGAGGATATAGAGTAAGAGTGAGAGCAAGGAGACCATTTAGATGATGACCATATCTGCACCAGAAGTGGACATACTGGAAATAAATCATACAGGTAGAATCAGCAGGGTTTCCCACTCATTTAGATGAAGGGTATAAAGGACAAGAGCAACAAAAGATGCCTTTAGTGCTCTTGCTTGAGCAGTGGAACAGATGACAATCCCTTTTTCTAAGATGTGAACGACAGGGAGAGGAGCAAATTGATAGGGAAAAGAGAAATCAAGAGTTCACATTTGGACATGATACTTTTGGGAAATCTTTAATTTGGGAGTCCTAAGCATATACATAGAATTCAAAATCATATGAATGAAATGAAGAGGTTAACACCTAAGGACAGAGAGTAGGTATGAAAGTCCTTAGCAACACCAACACTTTGAATTTGTAGAAAAGAAGCCATCAGAGGAGACAACAGAAGAGGACAGTGAGGTAAAAAAAAGAAAAGAAAAGAAAAAAGAAAGAAAGAAAACTAGTGAAGTATAGTTAGATGAAAGCCAAAAGAAGAAAGTTTTCAGGAAAGAGGAGTAGTCATATGTGTTGGAACTGCTAAGAGGTTGAGGAAGGTGATATGTCTTCAAAATTTGAAATCGGGGGCACCTGGGTGGCTCAGTTAGTTGAGCGTCTGGCTCTTGAATTCGGCTCAGGTCATGATCTCAGGGTCCTGGGATCGAGCCCCACTTCGGATTCTGCACTCAGCAGAGTCCTGGGATCGAGCCCACTTCGGGCTCTTCCCCCCTCTTCTGCCCCTCCCCCGACTCATGCACACTCTCTCTCTCAAATAAATAAATCTTTTTAAAAAATTTGAGGGCACCTGGGTGGCTCAGTTGGTTAAGCGACTGCCTTCGGCTCAGGTCATGATCCTGGAGTCTCAGGATCAAGTCCCACATCAGGCTCCCTGCTCAACAAGGAGTCTGCTTCTCCCTCTGACCCTCCCACCTCTTGTGCTCTCTCTCTCTCATTCTCTCTCTTATATAAATAAATAAAATATTTAAAAATTTTGAAATCATGAAGGTCATTAGCCATCTTGACAAGTGCAACTCTGAATGGTGGGAGTTGAAGGAGGAGGAGAGGGACCTGAGGAAAAAAAGCATCAAATTAAAAATTAATGTAAAATAAAGGGGGATAAAATAGTGAGTTGCACTCAGGCAAGTGGAGATAGCATGCGTGGATAACTGTTACAAGATCTTTGTCTCTGAAGGGGGCAAAAAAAATAGGGCAAAATCTCAAGGACAGCATGCCAAAGAAGGTTTTTAAAAGATGGGAGATTCTAGAGCATGTTTATTCATTGATCGTAATGATCTCGTAGAGGGGAAAGAGACCAGTGATGAAAATCTAGGAGAAGTGATCTGTCAGAGTAGTATCCCTGGGAAGTTGAGGAAGAATGGGATCCAGAATACACATGAGGAACAGGGTTTAGATAACAGAAGAGAAACTTGAGCTTTGTAGTAGGAAGAATGAAGAAGACTGGATGCAGGTAAGTTTATAGTCTTCTAGAATGATTCCAGATTTTACCAACCCTTCCTTGCTAAAAAGAGCAACCTGGTCCTAATTCTGCACTGCAAAAATCAGATAACAAAGTCAAAGACTCCACCATCTGATCAGCAAAGCCCTAGATTCTAACTTCTTTAGCTGTTCTCTGGAGGTCAGATGCCAGATTTTGGATAACAATGCAGCAGGAGTAGTAAAAGGTAAATTCTGTTCAGCATCTGGAATAGCTTTGCTTGCATTTACTCACATATCATATACCTGCTGCTATGAATCCTTTTGTATCAGTGTTTAAAAACTAATTTTGTTTTAGTGATAAAGATTTTTAAGTTGTCACTTTTGTTCTAAAAGTCTAAATATAAGGAAGCATGCACAAAGACTGGGAGAGGAATGCAATATGTCCTTTAACTACAGAACCTCTGCAACCAAAATGCTGAAGAACAAGACAACAGCATAGCTTAGAAGCCATTTTCTGGTACACTTTTTTTAAAAAATGTTCATTGCATTATCTTCAGTGCAATGCCCTGGGATTTTGAGCCACGACAGGTCTGGCTAGCTGACACTGACATCTTCTCTTGTAAAGATACATCTGACAACCCACAGCTCACTAGTCATCCAGCTTATGGTAATATTTATGGACACCTTTGAACTCAGTCATACAGCAAGTAAAACCTACAGAAGAAGGAAAAACAGTGACAACGGTTAAATAACATTTGTCTTATTTTTCCACTTTTCTTAGGCAGGAAGTCAAAGGTTAAACGCACACATTAAAAAGGGAAAAATGCCTGCTATTCGGGACCACGCGAACTGTGGTTCTGTTAAAGGAGGATTTCAAAAACATCCCATAGTAGAGGATTTTCTCTTCCCAAAATGAAGCAGCATTTAAGGTTTCCACCTACATATGTCAATTCAATTATAAAACAGATTTTATAACTCAGAAGCAATAATGGGGTTCTGGGTGAGTGGGTGTGTGTGTGTGTGTGTGCATGCGTGTGTAATTTTTAAATATTCAATGTGCAGATTTTGCACTCCAGAGAATTAATCAAACTGTCAGGCCCAAGACCAAAAACTGAAAAGCACACACAGTGGTATGTCATGGTAACTTAGCAACCAGAGCTGAAGAGGTTAAGACAGAAATTGCTGTCATTTTCTTACATTTAAGAATTTCTACCTTATCCTCTCCCTGCTCCCCACCTCCCAAATACACATTCTGATTCCTCCAGGTGGTAGTTCACTGAATCAAATCTTTTATATATTTTAATGATCTTGTGTTTGACAATTTCTATTTGTGGAGGATAAAAGGAATCACCTACTGAGTATGGAATTTCAGAGCATCTGTGGATACTTCATTGATCAAGACTCTAAGTCTTTTGTGCATAACACAGGTGTTACCAACTCGACCCAATTTCCCATCAGAATGTGAAACATACATACATAATGAGCGATTCCTATACAGAAGCATAGCATCGGAGGGACATAACCAGTTCCATGACAGGTCCGTTCTGCTACTAAATGACAGTCGCCTCTCTCAGGATGACAGGTGTGCAGTAGCCCTGAAAGGCACCATGACAGGGCCTTCGTATGGTCGGTCCTCTAGGTCGAGGAAATTCAGCTTAACATATAGAAAAGAATTCTGTACCTCGAGGCTTGAGTACAGAGCAGCAATGAAGTATTTGCAAGTAGAGGGGGGGCATTATTAGGGTACTTAAAATACTGATATATTTAACAGTTTTCATAATACCCCTATTGGCCTTGGATTAGAGAGAAGACTGAGGGATTACTCATCTCCTTCCTCCCGATCTCATCAGTGTTAGCCTGTCATATTGAACGCTCTTTATAACAGGCTCTTGCATCGATGAAAAGAGGTTTATTTGAGGGTAACAATGAGCAAAGGTGAAGTAGAGTGACTGCATAATCCTCCTCCTCCATGCTGACCCCTGGACAGATTGCTGAAAAGGTCATGCGTTTCCTTTAAGGTAGACGTGGCTTGGGGGTAGATGGAAAATAGTAATTCCTCTCGACTCTAGCATGATTGTGCTAGATTTTTGGTGTGACTTTTAAAAAGAAAAGGTCGGAATCTCAAGATACTGTGTGGGAAAAAAAGAACGTGATGATGCCAACCATAATCGTTCCACTTTATGATCTGAGGCTCCATTCTCAGGGTGTTCCTTGGCCTCAGCCCTGTCTGTTCAAAATATTTGTACCCGCCTCACTGGCCCATCTTTCCCAAAATTGTCGATCTCAGAAGCAGGATTTGAATGTTCATTGTTTATTTAGTCTCCAGATGAGCAGGAACTTAACTGTCGGTTCATTGTTTTATCCTAATTAAGAAGACACAGTTAAAGAACTCTAGAAATAAAAATATTCTGGGGCCAGGATTTACTGGAAATAATCAGGCTGTTAGGACTTTTTTTTTTCTGTTATTTTTATTAAATCAGAGTTCTTGCAGTTCATAAAGACGTTAATCATTTTCAATTTTTTTTCCTCATTTCCTATGTGAGATGGTCTAAGAGACTTATGGAAGCCATATAAATAGGCAGAGATGGGGGATATAAATAAAAGGAAGCAAAAAAGAAAAGCTATGTGGCTTCTTTCTTGTCTCTTCCTACACTGATTTGTGTATGTATGTATATGTGTGTGTGTATATATATATATATATATATATATATATTTTTTTTTTTTTTTTGCAGTGGGAGTATATACTTTCTGGGCCTCAAAAGTTGCTAGTTACAGATATTTCAGCTGTGTCTCAAGTCCGAGGATCATCACCCTAAATGTAGCTACCCTCACATGAGATAATTTTGACCCTTTTTTTAGCACTGATGAGGCTATGGCATGATGTCCTTCCTCTCCTTGTGCTCATCATCCATTCATTCATTTATGGGTATTAACTGAGTTCCTGTGGGGTCAGTTTCCACCGTCTCAGAAAGCAATATGTCATTTTCCTTCCCTTTAGAGCTGAAAATAGATATACTTCAAGTTAAGGCATTCCACATCAGCCCCAGGGCTGTGCTTTCTTGGAACTCTGCTCCCGTAGGAGCGCCACTCTTGGTCAAAGGGCAGCCTGGTCATCTGCCTGTCCTCTGAATCAGTGATGCTCAAAGAGATGTATATACACCTCCTGGGCTATGGAAGATAACCTCCTGGAGTATAGGAAGAAACTATTAGAACTTTCCTTAATATCTTTTTTAAATTTGGAGAAAGGAAAGAAATTATGGAATCATATTAACTCATTCTCATTTTTTTCCTACTTTTGGAATCACACATCATACATAATGTACAAAGTGACCAGAAGAAAGAGGAGGGGTCTGCTACACGGATGGTTAAACGGTGGCATCTTCATTTGCTTTTTGAGTGTTGTAATACTGGGCAGCATTTTCCCACTTAAGTGGGTCTGTAAATTGTACTGTTTAGTTCTACTAAACTAACCCTCAAAAATGTACAACTGCCTTAATATATTCCTGAATAAAAACACTGCTGATTAGAGATGATATTGCAGGTACAGATGAACACCAAAAATTGATGAAGTTGACAATCTAACTTTCCTGCATATTCTTTTTGCAAATCTTACAAGGAAAAAAAAACCACAATGCAATGTTAATGAGGGCTCACATGAAGTTGCCAGAATTTTTAGAAATTAAGAAAACCATTTAAAATATGGATTTTTATCCAATCAATAAATGTCACTTGGCTATGTTTCCTAATGGACTCTGGTATAAGTAAATTATGTTCCTTATGATGTAAGCTAATGCCAGTAGTATATATATGTAATTTATGAATAAATGTGTGCATTCACTGGAGTGCATATTCAAAAATAGTTAATCACATGCATCCATGATCAACTTTAAGCCCTCATGCTGGAATCCCTTTTCTGGTATAATGATCACTGCGGGTACATTGGCTTTGTAGACTGAGCCACCTTGACTCATCTGTCCCTTGAACCAGTATTGATCTGCTTGGCAATTTGTTCACATGTCTACTCCTGACCAGAGCAGATTATGTATGAAATCCTGAGGAGAACCTTTTGATTTTAATGAGAAGAATCATTTCATTGATGTGTCATCAAATACTGCACCCTGCTAAATTTGGAATTATCTTTTCTCTATGGCCTTTTCTTATTTTTGTCTCGAAAGGCTGTCAGCCATAGCTCTGTCTTTAAATGTGGCTGGATCATATTTCCTTCAATAACTATTTACTGACCAACTGCTAGGCTCCCTTCTTTGCAGCAGTCTCCATGTGGTTCCTCAAACAGGTGCATTAGGCCAGCTGGCATTTTCAGGGGCCCTGTACTCATGGGGCAATCCACAAGCATATAACACACAGGTCACATGTCCCCGCAGAGAGGCCAGTGGCCACCCCCGGATTTCCCCTGTGGATGCCTCATTCCCAAAGCCCATTTCTGTGGTCGCTAGTCTCTGAGATGGCTCGCCAGTTGTTGGTGAGCAAACCCCCAGAGCAGCTGGGTGATACCTGAAACTGGCCTCCCAGCCCCTAGGGCAAGGAGAGACTGAAGAAAAAGGCAGGTCCCCTCCAGATCAGTAAGGGACAGGTTTCATAAGCGACGGAACTCACCTCCAAGACTTGTGTTGGGTGGACACAAGCTGAGAGGCATCTCCATAAGCGCCAGCCAGAACCATAAGTTTATGTGGAGGCCTTAATGGGTTTGAGTCATGTCTACTGTCAGATGATCTGAACAACATATTGCTCACTCAAACGTCCTTGAAAATGGCTCTAGCTGTGGGGTGGTGGGCGGGGCCTACAGTCCAAGGACGGGGAGGGGGAGGAGCCTCTGATTCCCCTGGGCCAGCTCTCAGGTCAGCCAGAGGTCACACCCTCCCCCTAACTTCTTTCAACTGTCAGGGTTTCAGGATCTCACACTACTGGTATTTGCGGCCAGAAGATACTTTGTTGTGGGGTATGTCTTGAGCCCTGTAGGGTGTTTATCCACTTCTCCCACTTCTACCCACTAGATGACAGTGACAAGCCCTCCCCCACTAAGGAAAAATGTCTCCAGACACAGCCAAAGAGATTCTGGAAGGCAGAAACACTCCTGGTTGAGAACCAACTGTTTTCAGGGCTGAAAAACAAAACAGCAGATTGCTGTGGTAGGAAATATTAGTCAGGGAGGATTTAGACAAGGCTACCTGAGAAAGCCACCCTTGAGGAGGAGGTATATAAGCTGCCTCCTGAAGACTGGGAAGAAGCCAGTCTCCCGATGTGGATGGGGAAGAGCTTTCTAGGTTGCTGAGATAGCAAGTGCAAGGGCCCTGAGTCTTGAGAGTGCTAGACTCTGGGATATGAAGTAAGGCCAGAGTTGCTACAGTACAATGGCGAGAAGTAAATCTGGAGATGTAGGCGAAGTCAGGATTACATGGGCCCCTGGGGCGCCTGGGTGGCTCAAGTCAGTTAAGCGTCTGCCTTTGGCTCAGGTCATGATCCCAAGATCCTGAGATCAAGCCCCGCATTGGGCTCCTTGCTCAGCGAGGAGCCTGCTTCTCCCTCTCCCTCTGCCTGCTGCTCCCCCTTGCTTGTGCTTGTACTCTCTCTCTCTATTTCAAATAAATAAATAATACTTAAAAAAAAAAAAAAAAAGATCACACAGGCCGGGTACTCCACTGTGATGATCAGTTCTGGGGAAAAGTCCTGATCTACAGCCATTCGGTGCTCATTCTATGAATTTCAAAGAGAACTACCACATAGCCTTGTGGAGCTTTTCAGGAAATGGTAATCTTGGAAGTTGTAGAGTAGTTAATCTTTCTAATAATTGAAGATATTCACCTTTGGAGCCTGAGAGCAGGGACTAGTGATGCACACACACAGGTATAGAATTCACTTTCTGGGGTGGAGGGTTGGCTTCTGCAATACATAGTTAGAATTAGGTCTGGAATATTCAGAATCCTCAGGTGTTGCTTGAAATAAAAAGTTGGTGAGGAGAGAAAATGGAGATGTTATTTCTACAACTCAAGAAATGCATTTGCCAATTCCTCCAAGAAATTAGTTGAGAAATTAATCTGCTGTGTTCCAATTTGCATAATTAACTTTGTCCAACCCCAGATCTCTAAATTCTCTAAATCTCTCTGCTTTTCTAGAGAAAAGTATTGGCTTGACAGCTTCAACTATTTGGACCTCAGTTTCTTTCTCTGTAAAATGCTAGGATTTCTAAGACCTATTCAATGTCAAAATGTTTTAATTCTCTGATCTTTTCTATTTTGCCCCCTCCAAGTCAATATAATTTTTTTCCACAACATCTTCATGACTATGTAGAATAATTGGAGAAAAAATTGTTCTCTTTGATCTCCCTTGTGTGGATTGCTTGGATTTGAGTTTCAGAAGATATATAGTAGCACACTCTCTTTCATAACTCAATTTCTTTATCAAAACCTAAGGTGAAACTGGCAGGTGCCTTTGGCCCAGCATCCAGCCAAAGATATATCCAGGAGCAATTTGCTGAAAAGAAATAAGCAACTTTCTCTTCTGCCAAACTTCCTCAGGCCTGCTGCTCTTGAAAAGCTATTTCTACAGAAAAAAAAAATCTATAAACACAGATATAAAAAGCAACAGTTGCCTCTGTTCAACTTCCCATCCCACGTGACCTGATTTTTCAATCCTCTGTGATGTCTGGACCCTTGTTTCCTAGCAAGAGCCAAAGCAAACTGCTTTCAAGAGTCTCCATCTTCTGTGTGTTTGCAAACCATACCCAGTTTGCCCATTAGGCAGACATCTGGCACAGAGACCCCAGCACAGCTTCCTCGTAGAGCCTCATTCGGAGACAGGGGCCAAGCTGTACTCTGTCTGAACGCATCTGAAGATGCAGAGGTCAGTGTCGGGTGGGATAAATGAGCTGGTTTCTGACATGAGGACCAAACAGAAAACATTCTGGGACAATGGGTGGCCTGAGGCTGATACTGTTTTCTGGAGAAGAAGGATAAAGAGTACGGTCATCGGGCGCCTGGGTGGCTCAGTTGGTTAAGAGTACGGTCATCTACCGACTGCCCTTGGAAAAGCTGTTGCAAGGGGAAAGTGTGCGTGTGTGTGTGTGTGTGTGTGTGTGTGTGTGTGAAAGAGAGAGAGAGAGAGAGAGAAAGAGAACATGAGCATGTAATTAATAACTGAAAGCTAGAGATTATCATCAAATCATTCTAACAATAATTCCCCTACTCCTTCAGACCCTTCTTAAAGTCTTTTTAGAAGAACTATTATTTTAAAAAAGAACTATTATTTGCAAGAAAAACCATAGACTTCTAATCTATTTGTTATCATTTGTACCTGCTCTTTGCCATAGTCATTTATTAAAACTTCTTCCTGACATTTAGGACAAAACCAGTGTTTTCAGAGCCAAATTAAAAATTTTGTATGAGGATGCTCCTATACTCTGGGAAGGAAAATTCTGCAGATCTCCTTTGCATGCATGAGAAATTTAGGAAGCCTGGAGTTGCTTAAACTTACAGTAATAGCCTTGGTGATTTACACACTCTAATAAAAATACTACCCGGACTAGTTTATTATTGCAGCATAATAGATAATCCTGAACCATAGTGGATTAAAACAACAGGCATTTACTTGGTTCATGTTCCCGTGGGTTGGAAATTGAAGCTGCTTTATCACGTAGTTCTTCTGGCCTTGGCAGGGCTTCCTGTGAAGTCAAATGCCTGCCAGCCAGGCAGTGCTGCTGCGAAGGTTGTCTGGCTGCTGGCTGGATGGATGGTGACAACTGGGCAACATCACTGTCATCTTCTAGGAGGCTAGCCCAGGCCTGTTTATGTGCAGTCACAAGGGTCCAAGAGAGCAAGTAGAAGCCCTTATCTCAGAATTGGGGCAGTATTTATTAACCCAAAGCAACCCAACCAAGGATAAGGCTCCGTTCCTCAGGTATGGAAATAGACTCCATGGATTGAGAGAAGGAGCTGCAATGTTACCTCGAAAAGGCTGGGGATACAAAAGGGGCCATTTTTGCCATCTATCTACCTCCCTACTCAATACAGGCACACCTCAGAGACATTGCTGGTTTGCTTCCAGACCACTGCAATAAGGTGAATATCACAATAAAGGGAGGCAAATGAAATTTTTGGTTGCCCAGTGCATATAAAACTTATGTTTACCTTATAATGTAGTCTGTTAAGTGTGCAATAGTATGAAGAGCATAAATATGTATACAATATGTATAAAAAATACATACCTTGATTAAAAAATAATGTATTGCTAAAAAATGCTAACCATCATTGGACCTTCAGTGAGTTGTAATCACTGATCACAGATCACCAGGACAAAAGTAATAGTAATGAAATAGTAATGAAAGTTTGAAACATTGCAAGAATTACCAAATGTGACAGACACAAAGTGAGCAAATGCTGTTGAAAAAATAACTTCAATAAATTTGCTAAATGAACAGTTGTCACAAACCTTCAATTTATAAAAAACACATTATTGGCAAAGCACAATAAAGTTCAATAATAGAACACCCATGACCATGCTAAGTGACTGACATAAATTTTCCCCAATTTTTGCAAGAACCCAGTTTGTTAAATATAATTTTCCTTTTTTAAGAGTTGAAGATGCCAAGATTTAGAGAGACTAAGTAGCTTGTCCAATATCATAAATAATAAGCAGACCAGCTTTGGACCAGGATTTGTGTGCGCATGACCCAAAATCTTCTTTTTTCACTCCTACTTGATATATTTCTCTATTTTCATAGTTATCAAATTCTCTTATCCAATTCTAGCATCTTTATTCCTCTCTTTTCAAAATCGCATTTGACTTTATTACTGCATCCATATAATTTATTAGTGTCCTTTTATTAAAAGAAAATTTGAGAGTTGCTAGATTTGGTAAAGACTGGAACTAAATATTTTAGTCTTAAATAAAAACCTAAATGGTGATCCACTCTATGGATGTATTTCATGCTGAAAAATATTTCCTGGCTATGATCCAATCTTCATGAATACATTAGAGTCTAGGAGTGGGGGGGCGTGAGGGTCCAAGAGATGGGGATATATAATTAGGAAGATGAGAATAAAGAGAATGAATGTTCTAGAACAGATGTGCGATTTTGGTGGTTCTTATATCTTCATTCTCCCTTGGGAAGGTCCTCCAGAGTGAGTGCCTTGCACACATGGTAGAGTAGAAAGAGTCATGTCCTGGCAATCAGAACACTGCATTCCGAGGCCCCTTGCATGACTAACTAGTAGTCTCAAGTTAGTATATCACTTCACTTCTCTAGACCTCAGTTTCTTCATTAATAAACCAAGAATGTTACAGTCATAAGCAACCTTGGGTGTAAACTATTCCAGCATTCTGATTCACTGCACAAGGACACGTGAAGGAGGGGACTTCCGGGGCTGAAATTTGGCCAGCCTTCCAAGCTGGGCTCTCTCTGCTAGAACAAACTGCCCTCTCTTCCAAATTTTTAAAAGAGTCCACTTTCAGTAAGAATATGAATGTTCCATGTGCCTACCAAAATAGATGCCTTTTTAAATTCTCATAAATTTCTGAACAGTTAGCCTTTGTATGCCCTTAATGGTCTCTACTCATCGTCTCCAGGAAAATGGGAGTGAGACCTGCACAAGTATTATGCTCTCCTCCTGAACCATGGATTAATATAATGATCATTTCCTTCTAATTGAGTACAAGCAGCAGTGCTTCAGCCTCATAAAAGCATCACCTAATGTTCACTCATTGTTAGTGACATTCTTCCCGCTTATACCTGATGTCTGAGATTAACTTCCTTTCGGAAGGAACAAGTCAAGAGAGGGTCTGAGGGGAATGTTTAGGGAAATATCGGTCAGGCAACTTCTGTTCTAGGCCTCAGGAGAAACATTCTT
This sequence comes from Mirounga angustirostris, assembly GCF_029215605.1. Classification (NCBI taxonomy): domain Eukaryota; kingdom Metazoa; phylum Chordata; class Mammalia; order Carnivora; family Phocidae; genus Mirounga; species Mirounga angustirostris. The sequence goes on from NW_026991710.1 coordinate 169,667,426, forward strand.
TGCTTTGGTGTCTTTTCTGGCTTCTCATCATCAAAGGCATAAGACCTTATCATTTCAAATGAAGATCTGAGCTAGTGGATGAGAACGTGAAGGGGTCTGTTTTGGGTGGTGGGTGGGGATGCTTTAGAATGGCCACACACAAAGGATTCTCAGATCTCAGATGTCCAGCCAGGCATGTCAGAATTGGGGCTCCACACAGTGTTTGGGACCAGAACATCAGCTTTTAAGAAGAATATTTATTTGCTGGATTTGTGCCCTTTGCAGATTTCACTCAGGAATCTGTGACATCAGCAGACACCTACCTATAAGCTTCACAGTGTCAGATCCTGGTCAGTTTGGGCCCAAGTAACTATTCAGAATTACCTGTGTAACTCTGTGAGGATAAAGTCTTAACTGCTGGGATCCCTGCTAATGGTAAATTTTGTCACATCCATGGGCTAAGCATTTCCTTTTTTTAATTTGCTTTTACTATCATTAGGTACTCTTTTGCTTACAGGACAACAAACTAGTAGAATACCAATACAACATTAATATTCTACTTCTGAGTTTTGTGGTAATTTTTTCTTTCAAAACCGAGTACTTACTTTTGAATAATAATGGTAATAGTAGCTGTTACTGTGTTAGTCTACAGGGGCTACCATAACAAAACAGAATTTATTTTCTTAGAGTTCTAAAGGCTAGAAGTCTCACATCAAGGTGTCAACAGGATTGGTTTCTTTCAAGGCCTCTCTCCATGGCCTGCAGATGGCTAGTCTCTCACTGTGTCTTCACATGGTTGGTCTTTGTGAACAAGTGCCCCTGGTGTCTTCTGTTCTAATCTCTAGTCATATCGGGTTGGGGCCCACCCTCAAGACCTCATTTTAATTTTACCCCCTCTTTAAAGACGTTATCTTCAAATAGAGTTACATTCCAGGGTACTGAGGGCTAGGGCTCCAATATATAAGTTTTAGAAAACACAATTCCACCTATAACAGTCAATATTCTTTTTTTTCTGCCAGATTCAATTCTAATCACTTAATACAAATTAAGTCCAGGGTTTCTCAAACACAGTTCTGTTGACATTTGGACGAGCTAATTCTTTGTTAGGGTGGATATGAGGTTGTCCTGTGCATTGCAGTATGTTTAGTATCATCCCTTGATTCTACCAGAAGATGTCAGTTGCACCTCCTCCCCTAGTTAGTGACACCCAAAAATGTCTCCAGACATTACCAAATCCTCCCTGGGGGACAAAACGGTCCCTATTAAAATCCTTTATTAAGTCTAATCTTTAGCATAATGTTGCAAGTTAGCTTTTAATATCCCAAATTTATAGAGAAAGATACTGAGGTCAAGAGAAGGTGAATGATCGGTCAAGGTCACGTGGAGACTAATTGGCAGAGCCAGGATTTGAACCCTGGTTATTTTTTCATAACATTAAGCTGCTCATTAGGGGCTGCCCTACACCTCTTCAACCTTCAACTGTCTCTAATCTAGTTAACTCAAGCTCTGAAACATTGGTCTCAGACCAAGCAGTAATTAACCATTTTTAATCTCTTTGTGAAAGTCCAAACTATAAATTGCTTTCCCCAAACACAGACCTATTGGTATTGCTGATTGTCAACTTGACATCACACCAACACTGCCCTCTAAAATGGTCTTTAAAAGGGATGCCTGGCTGGCTCAGTCAGTAGAACATGTGACTCTTAATCTCACGGTCATGAGTTCAAGCCCCACATTGGGCAGAGAGCTTACTTTAAAAAAATAAATAAGTAAATACTAAAATGGTCATTAATAATTGAGAACTGGACTGTAGAATACTCTTCAAGAATAATAGATTCTAAATCTTCACTTAATCCATCACCCCTACAACGTATGAAAGCCAATTTTAAAGAAGAAAAAGGAATCAGAGAATTTGGGATATTGGCCTTTGACTCCACAAAGAATTAGGAACAGAATTAAAAGGTTTACATTCGGGCGCCTGGGTGGCTCAGTCGGTTAAGCATCTGCCTTCGGCTCAGGTCATGATCCCAGGGTCCTGGGATCGAGCCCCGCATCGGGCTCCCTGCTCCGCGGGAGGCCTGCTTCTCCCTCTCCCTCTCCCCCCGCTTGTGTTCCCTCTCTCGCTGTGTCTCTCTCTGTCAAATAAATAAATAAAATCTTTAAAAAAAAAAAAAAGGTTTACATTCTGCCTTGTGAGAAATTGTTTAAATATTAAAAAACTTGCACAGTGCACCCCTGAAAATGTGACAACTTCACAGTGATGTCTGTTTTTTCTAAAGAGCCTGTGGGCTCATCATTATCTTACTTGAACTTCTAATAACCTCTGGAGAGGAGCGAAAACTAAACGATTGTGCAAGTGTGTATACTGTGGTGTTCTGGGAGAGATCCCTTCCTTACTCTCAAGAGGTAATCTTTGCTTCCCCACCATGAAGCACAAGATTTGATTAACTTTATCCTAGCATACCAATAAATGTTGTATTGGCCATAAAAACAGTCAGCTCTAGTATAAATCCAACTCTAGTATTTAATTCCTTGACCTTCCATGTCAGAGATTCCTGCAAGCAAGCTACATGCCCTGTGAAGTGTTTCCTTTTTATTGGCTCTAAATTTACCGTCTGATCACTTTGTAGCTCATCGTGCTATGAGACAACATAAAAAAGGACCGTTCTGGAGAACTTCATATTTTGGAACATCTTTATCTATCCTACTCTGACTATTCCCTCTGCCCCAACTCTTCCATATGGTAATGAATCTCCTGGGGCAGATGTGATTTTTTTTTTCTTTTTTCTTTTTTTTTTTTTTTAAAGATTTTATTTATTTATTTGAGAGAGAGAATGAGAGACAGAGAGCATGAGAGGGAGGAGGGTCAGAGGGAGAAGCAGACTCCCTGCCGAGCAGGGAGCCCGATGCGGGACTCGATCCCGGGACTCCAGGATCATGACCTGAGCCGAAGGCAGCCGCTTAACCAACTGAGCCACCCAGGCGCCCCCCCCCTTTTTTTTTCTATACAGACTTGAAGCAAATGGGAGAGAATCTTCACTTGAATTGAGAATGCTACCAAGCCGAATCCTCTGGAATATTGTTTCTACTTTATCCATTATTTTATTATAAATAAAATAATTTACCTTAAAAAATGTCTAATCCCCATTGTTCATGCCATAGTTTTTAAGGGTGCTATCCAACAGAATGAACTTTGGAGGTTAAAAAAAAAAAAACAACTATTCCTAGAGACTGCTAGTAAAGTCATTATTTATAGGGTTATATTTTAAACAGTATAAAAATCTTCCTATCCCTATTCCTCTCCCTCTTGAAGAGGTTTCTCCTTTTACCATTTTGAAATTTTTTATTTCTATTTTATCACAGTTTTCTCTTTGTATTATGAATTTTACCAAGGAAAGATAAGACATACTGGTCACTCTTGCCTGGGAGCATCTGTGCCTATGATTCTTTGCCAAAGTATGTCAAAATCACTCCTGGGGATTTTCCTGAACTATGCCCCATGATTCTTCTCCCTGCAGAGATGCACATACACTGCGATATGCTTCAAATCACAGAGTTAACTTTTACCAATGACAGCACATTGTATCTCTCGGTATGTCAGGGCTGTAAAATAATACTGAGAACCACTGGTCTGTATTAAAGAAAATGTATTTTGTGGAGTGGGATTTTTTAGATGGAATTTTAGAGTTTTCCCCTGGGTACTTTACCCTCTTTGTATGTAACCATTCATATGCTGCTGCCTCATCTGGGCTGTTCTCCTCTGATTTTCTGATTCGTCTTTAAGTATCTGGTCAGCTGTCTCCACTCTGGAACACCAACTCCAGGTGACCTAGCGGAGTTGCCATGCTAGTCTCTGTGCTCTCATGGCACCTTGAGGTGATTCTTGATACCTTGTACAAAACTGTTTCACAGTCTACCTTTTCTGTCACTAGACTTTGAGATCTTGAATTTTAGGGATGATAGGGAGATCTATATCCCTCATACAAAGAAACATGCCCAGCATATAGAGGGCGCTCAATCAATGCCCATGAATGAATGGATGGAAATGAATGAATGAATAAATAAAAGAATGAAAACAAGTGAATGAATGACACTTTAGGGAAAGGACGGATTAAGTTAGAGAGAATTGAGAAATGTGTTGGGCGGACAAGGGTGAACAACTTGAAGACAACATGATGGGCCCTTAACATGGCTGAGGTAGAAGACTAAAGACACATTTGCTTCCCAAATCTGCCTCTAGCCAATTAGGAGAGGACAATAGGCAAGAAAAAATTGTTTTACTTTAAACCCCAAGGTGTCACGGTTGTTTCTTTAACCTGCCAGTATCCAGCAGACTGTTCTCATTTTGGGTGAGAGAGCAAATGGTAAAATTCCACCCCACTTAGAAGCACTGAGATAGATGATAGATAGATTGATAGATATATAGATGATATAGATAGATAGATAGATAGATAGATAGATAGATAGATAGATGATAGATTAGATAGATAGATGATAGATAGATGATGATAGATGATAGATAGATAGATACATAGATGATAGATTGATAGATGATAGAAGGATAGATAGATAGATGATAGATTTTTTTTTTTTTTTTGCTCCAGCCCCAACATGGCAAGCCAGAGGAGGTGTCACTGGCAATGGGTTAAAAATATTAAAGATGTTCTGCAAATTTGATGAAAGCTTCAGGGTAAATGTTATTTTAACGTCAGACACTGCAGCAACAAGAAGACTAAATCCTAGAACTTATGAAAAAATAATGAAAAGGATTTGAGAATGTTGTTGTTTCTAATAATAATTTTTAAAAAAGAATAATGTTGTCATTTAAGTTAGTCAAAACTGAAACAGCCTGACAGATCCCCATAAAGAATAGAGTCCCAAGAGCAGATGGAGACTCCTTTTGCTCTGTGCATGGTGACAGAGGGAAATGTTCTCCCTCCCTTTACCTAACAGAATAAATGCCAGGGCAGGACTCAGGGCTCCATGCACACACGGGGGTGCGTGCACTCACACACACATACACACACACACACGCAGCCAAATTCCTTAAATCCTATCAGGCTTTGCAGATAATTACTTACCAAGCTGCCCAAGGCTAGTGAAAAATAAGATGGTCCTCACCATTGGGAAAGACAATTTGGTTCCTCCTGAAAAATATTTAAGATATGCATGTGAACTTTCCCTCCATGGCTGGGTATCCTACTTCTCATCCAGATACCCTATTTTCATTCTTTGAATCCCAGAGCTTCTTAAAAGCCAGTTGGGGGTGTGGGGGCACAAAGTTGGCCAAGTCACAAATTAGGATAAATTTCTGTTTGGCTTAGAGAAACCTTGGGTAAAATTACGCACACCTGTATGAGGCATGAAACTGGAAAGCAGAGGAGAGGACACAGGGAGGAAACACTCCAGTGTGGGAAGAGCGCAAGGAGCATGGAACCAGGGAACAAGAGAAGGTGAGAAACGCAGTGATTCAGAAACATCTGTGGGTTCTCCTCCTCATCGATAGCAGCAAGTAGGTATTTGGATTGAAATGGCAAAGGGGGGCTTTTCCCCCTCTCACCTGCTCAAGCTCCTATCTACAAATCACAGAACTGGGCAAAATGCCTACTAGAATTTGTGTTAAATTATTATCACAAAATTTAATAGAGGAATGACAAACTCATGGCATTGAGGTGTCCCTGTCAGAATTCAAATTTCCAGATATGGTCAAAGCTCATTTTGCTTCTCTGTTATCTGGCTGTTTCTTGAAATCCTCTTGAGAGAATGTGTGACTTTTAGAATGACTTGGGGGATGGTGAAATAAATGGAATTTGTGGATATGCCCTCTCTCCTAGGGATGCTGCCTGTGCTGAGGAATTGAGCAAACTGAATCTGAAACTGGGGCTAGGAGTGACCACTAGCAAAAGGGAAGGAGTCCAATGTAAAGAGCACCCAAGTGGTGGCATGCCCTGTGATCTGTCACTGACTGGCAGAGACTACTCTGCGCTGGCCAAAATTGCTCTGTTTTCCTCATGGGCTTAAGCTCCACTACAGTTGCCAGCTTCCTTTGCTGTTAAACGTGGCCATAGGGCAGAGTGCTGACCAATGGGATGTGAGTAGAAGTGATATTTGCCATTCCCATGCCTGGCTCATAAAAATGAACTCTTTCCCTTTGTACTGGCTGAATGAGGAAGATGTGATGGAAGCATCTGGAGAAGGGTGCAGCCACACGGTGGATACTGGATCCCCGAATGGCCTCAAGAATGCCTCTCCCTGACTGCAAACACAGACACTGGACCCTGCATGAGGGTGAAACATTTATTTGTTAAACTGCTTGGATTTAAGGGTTTGTTAGCACAGTGTGACCTCGTATACGCTAACCAGATTGACTACGCTTAGGTTAAATCTCGTGGCTTCAGTTTCTTCATCTGGAAAAAGCAGCTGCTATCTGCCTTATTCTCGTTAGCACAGTTTGGGGAACTAGCAAGTGAAAGAATATACATATCAAAGTTTTGACACATGCGAAGTGGGATACGAGGCATTATTGCTTTGATGTATGTTGTACCCTAACACGATGTCCTTGTGTCCAACATTTCCACTCTTCCGTTTGCCATCCTGGTGGGCTTCACCTGCAGCCCATCCTCTTCTCTGCAGGGGGGACAGTTGATTCCCAAACATAGCTAGGGGACAGGAAATTTCTGCTTAATCATTTTTGGTGACCATGATGACCCTTAATGGTAAAGGAATTCACCAGATTCCTTCCTGACAGCAGGTTTTGGTTTTGTTTGTTTGTTTGTTTTGAGAAAGACAAATAAGAAAGCAGATTACTCCAGACACATAACAAGGACACCATTGCTGACCAAGAATCATTTCTAAGACCTTTTTTCCAGGGGTGAGAGTAAGCAGAGTGATCTTCTCTGGAAAGTCTCTGGCTGCTGCCAGGATTCTGGAATAGGCAAGACAAAGACCGTCACCTGATCTTAACCAAGAGCAGGCATCTAGAAGAAGCAGAAGGAGAGCCAGCCACAACAGTGAGTGAATGAAATGGAAGCTTCTGTGATTACACTTGAGGAAAGTGAAAAAGTACACTTAGCTTCCAAAATGTTTCCTATGTTGGCAACAAATAGTGGCCAGTGGTTTCTGCTGCACACGTGGGGGTTCTGACTCCATGAGTTCCTTGTTGAAATGCATAGGTTATCTTTGGGAGGATCATACTCAAGCCTATTCCCAGATAATTAAGGCTGAAGGATCTTAGAATTTATCTAATTCTTTCTTCTTCTGTTTGTATATGTGACCCAAGGTGAGAAATAGTTTGTACAGTGTCACACAATCAGCTCAGAATACAGATCTTCTGATTTCTTATCCAGAATGCTTTTTACCTCACTGCACTCTGCTATCCAGAGAGTAGTAATATTCTCAAGAGCAAGAATAAAAACAGTGTCCTTCATCCTTAAGTCTGCAGATATTGCTTCTGTGCCTACAAATAATACCAAAGCATCATCTATGTCCTTGAATGTAGCATATGTCATCTTATATAGTTGTTTGCAGGGGGTGGGAGGAGGAGAGGTGGTAAAGGTAAGGGACAAAAGCTACCATACATTCTCTTCTATGTTCAGTATATATGAACATTATGCAGAACAAATTTACCCTATCTATACGGGAAAGCTCTTACTTAGTAAGAGTCACATCATAAAAATCATCAAGGTGTAAGCATCAGATTTATTTGACAGCAATTAGCCTTTTGCATCTGCCATAGAAAGGCAGTTAGAATAGAATGAACTGGAATAAAGCACTTGGAATAGAATTACACCATTGGTGGGTAGATGTAGGACCTAAGACAAAATGAGTAATTTTGTCTCTTGGCTTTTGGCTGCTACAGGCTCAAGTTCCAAAGATATGACCACATCACTACAGATGCATCCTATAACAACAGGCCATGGGTGCATATCTTCAAACTAACAATGTGCTAAGCAGACTGCCTTATCTATCTTCTTTCCTAAACATGCTCCACCTAGATCTTCCCCATCTTGATTAATGTCAAACAGCAATATTATTAAGAAAGCATGCATGCTCGCGCGCGTGCGCACACACACACACAGAGTTAAGATTTGTCCTGACTTCTCTCCTTTTTTTATATACTCCACATCTAATCTGTCATCAAATCTTGTCAATTTTACCTTCAATATATGTCCCGAATCTGACTAGTTCTTATCACCTCTACCTCAATCCAAACTACCCTCTTCTCTTGCTTGAATTGTTTTCATAGCTTCTACATCCATCTTTCTGCTACTGCTTTTGTCCCTGTCCGTCTATCATCCCCAAGTAGAATAAGTCTGTTAAACACAGGTCAGATCTTGCCATCTCTTGCTGCTCAACACCCTTCAGCACTTCCTATCTCCCTTAAATAAAAGCCAAGATACTTACAACAGCCCATGAAGCCACACATGATCTGTTGCCTTCTTGCCTCTCCAACTTCATCTGCTATTCCTCTATCCCTCCCTCCCTCAGCTTCCCTCATACTGGCCTTTCTCCTGCTGCTCAACCATGACCCTCGCTCTTCCATCTTCAAACACCGCACACTTGACCTTCCTGGTATCTGGTGCACCTTCTCCTGGACAGTCTCATAGCTTGCCCCCTCACCTCTGGCCTTTTCTCTGAAGTCACCCCCTCAGTGACTTATTCACCAACAACTACATTTAAAATGGAAACCCATCCTCTCTCACCCGCATCACCTTCCCTATCTACACTTCTGTGCTGTATTTTTCTCCATTCTTCTTGTCATCATCTAGTGTAGTCTATTACTGATTTTGTTAGTTGTCAGTCTCACCTCTCTAGAATGTAACCTCTGTGACGGCAGGGACTTTTTCTGTTTGGTGGATGGTGGTATCTCCAACACTTAGAATAATACCTGATAGACACTCAAAAAAAGAGCTATTAAATGAATAAATGAGGGAACAGATGAATGAGAAGTTAATGAATAGAGGAAAAGCTTAGTGTATTTGGGGATTTTTAGCAAATCTTTATTTTTCTGCTATTCTCCACACTTTAGGGCAATGAGTTATGTAGTGGGAGCCTGCAGATTGAAAAGATAAGCAAAACCGTCTTCTTTTGCTGCAGAGTATAGTTGTTGCTGCTTTTATCGAATTTAAATGCCATGAGGCAGCTCACAGATGCTACTGCTCACCATTCCTCCTGCCCAGGTATGTCTTATACTCGTCTGATTTACACATTTACCTTACCTGCCTGCCCGGTACTTGAAGGCATTGGAGTTCGTGACCCTGCTAATTTCACTAAAGACTGCTCCACAGAGCAATGTTTCAGAAGCCAAAGTCGTAATTCGTTGATTCATTTATGTGAATTGAGCATTTGTCATGAACTGGGCTAATGCCAGGGCACCAAAGATGAAGAAGTCCCTCCCTCTAAAGCTGGAATTTTAATGGGGCTGTCACAGGAAGCCCAACTCCCACACCCAGCAGACCCTTAGACTTGACACAAGTGGCCCTCTTCTCTCCTCCAGAAAGGTAACATTTCAGAGATGCCAACATATCATTAGATAATTCCTTTCTTCTTCTCACTTTCTTGGCTCAGATTTATTTTTCCAACTTAACTAAATAGATTTCTCTCTGAGGAGTCTGATCTAGGCCAAAATCTTCTGTGTGATGTTGGAGGCCCAATGAGGCTTTGTCTGTCAGTCCTCATGGGGGGAAGCGTCCCTCTCCAATCCAGACTTGTTGCACAGCCAATGTATTGTAGTTTTCCAGAGGGATGTGCGGTCAAGGACTGGTCACCCACCCCCAGCACCAGGCCTTGTCCAGCCAAGCTCATATGCATATCTACATTCCTAGCCAAGGGGCCCTGGCTGAGGTACTTTTCTCCATTTTGGCTCAGTACCTTTCTACTCCTGGCCCTGCCCCCAGTGCATGGGCCCATAAAAGAGGTAGGAATCTTCTGTTTAGGATTCGTCAGCAGTGAGATGATTTCCTTTGTCTGCTCTGCTTCCGCCTGACCCTTCCCTGTTGCTGTTCTGTGGGGGGAAATGGAACACTAGGGAGTCAGCATTTCCTTTTGCTTCCTGGTTGCACTGTGATTATTACTGATTTTTTGACACTCTCTATATCCAAGAAGGTTGTGGGAAATTAATCCTGACTTCTAATTCTCCTGTGTTCCCCTACTTCTTCCCCTTCTCCCTCCCTCAATATCTTGGGACCAGCAGAAGGCACACCATTCTCTTGCCTTTGCTTACCATTTGGAGACTATGATTTTTCACTTCTCTTTAATAATCCTTCCTACTTTGGAGTTAATCCTGTTCCCTGGAAACCACTAGCGCCTTCCAGCTGTACCTAGAATGGCAAGTAAATTCCTTATGGATAATCACACCCTCAAAGTTCTGGTCCTCACTTCTCAGACCTTACCTCCTAACAGTCTCCACCTCATTCATTCCATTTCAGTCATGCTGGTCTTCTTTCTGAAACAGATCAGACTCTGTCCTGCCTCAGGGAATTTGTACACATTTTTACCTCTGCCTAAAATGTCTTTCCCCAGCTCCTAGCATGGCTGGCTTCTCATACCTCAGATCAAACGTCACCTCCTTAGAATTGTGCCTTTTCTGATATCCAGACACTCTTAATTTCACTACCTTGCCTTGTTTTTATAACCGTTGTCACTACCTTAAAATATGTTGTTCATTTATCTACTCATCTATTACTGGAATGTAGCTCTCATTTACCTCATATTCCAGGGCTCAGGACGGGACATAGATAAGTACACTTTCTTCCTGTCCTCCATGTTGACATCCACCAGCACCCAGGTCACTCATTGTGCTCCTAATGCTCTGAGTGTGTGTCCAGGTCACATTAATGGGCTATTCAGTTCCCCATCGTACAGTTCCACGAATTCTTCTTCTTAAATGTATTTCACCATTACTCTGTCTCAATGAGCCATTCTGAGAACTGTAATGTGCCATCATCTCCAACTTCTAAAATCACCCTCACTTAGACAACAATTACCTATCTTTCTACCACACCCCTCTCTCAATTCCGACTCATTCTTTCCTTGAAGCTCTTATTGATTTCCGACCCTGAATCTTTTTTCTCCTACTTCCTGATAAATCTCCTCAATTCCATTTCCTCTCTCATCTGCTTGGAACTCATGACTAAACATTTCAATGTACTCTCTCAGACTTTGAAAAGATTCCTTTGTTACATGACTGTACATTGGACTTTCTTGGCAATGCACTTGGACTTACAATATCAATGTAATGGACTTCACAATGGCAGTATCCTTTTTTTTTTTCCTTAGCTCCAAACTTATCTAAGCCATCTCCTGTCTTTGTCTTCTTCCGAGCTATCTCAGAATAGGAAGTGCACAATTTATTCCTGCATTTTTCAGTACCTAGTGCACTTTTGGGTAGGCATTTGTTATATAGTGATTGAATAAATGAAACAACAGCAGATGGGCAATTCAGAACTTTATTAGCAAAAAGTGGGATGTTTAATAGTCCAAAGACTAATACAGATGTGCTCCGACAGATCGGTGGTCTAGAATAGAACAAAGCTAAATACTAAATCCTTTTGACTTAGTAATATTAGTAGGAGCACTTAGCCCTGCTGTCACACTGGGTCATATGTGACTGCATCATTTAACAGATGCCACCTGGGTCCTGGAGTCGGGAAACATAGTTTCTAATCTTAACTTTGCTACTAGCTGTCATTAACACTCTAGACTCCAGTAACCTCATCTGAAAATGAAGGACTGATAGGCTCTAATTTCTCTTCTGGCTTTAAAAGTCTATGATTTTTTTATTCCCTTGTCACTGTGTCAAACTGACAGCTAACAGTGAGGACTTCATTATAGAACAAGTGAACCTAGGTGATAGGAAAAATATTTTAAGTGGGGGACTCTGGAAGGAAAGAAAGCACAGGACATACTAAGTTTACTTATTTTGTCAGGGCCTGGTTATAGTGGGAGAAGTGAAAACTTGAAGCAAGAACTTCTACTCTCGGTACATATTTCATAAAGGAGCAAAATTAACAATCAAGAGGTGGATTCTGGTTGGAACATGTAATAGGAAGGCCTTGTACACCATGCAAATGATCTTGTACTTTTAGTTTTGATGCAAAAGGAAAAAAGGATGGGTTTTACACTAACAGAGATTTCCATTATAGATATATCATAGATATAATCTGACTAGTGAACACAAGGAGGCCAGTTAATTTTGTGACGATTTCAAATGGGCTGTATAACAGAGTTAATTATTGATTTTGAGTGTGAAAGCTCTTAATTTGCTATTTAATTACTTTTTAGTTATGACCAAGAAAGATGAGGGGAAAGAGTCAGTTTGGGTGAAGTAATTGTCCCATTTTTCTGAGAGTATTAATTGATGTTCTTACCCATCACAGACTCAAAAACCATGATTTTAATTATTGCTTGTAAAAGTTGTTACATTTTACATCTCTTTCTGTCACCTAGTTCTATCCTAATGCTTAATGTTAAGCCCAAGAGAAATATGTTAAGGCTCTGCATATACTATTATTGATAAAGTCTCCTAGGACCAAGAGGATACAAATAAACTGAACCATATTTTGCTACTTCTCAAGCATATTGTGTATTTCTGTGTAGTTCTAGCACTGAGCGTGAACTCAATAACAAAGTTAGTGATAAGATAGCTATTTCTTATTTTATTTACATCGTGTGTGTACTATACAATGTATTTTTGTTTCATTGAAGTATAATTGACATGTGACATTATGTTAGTTTCAGGTGTGCAACATAATGATTTAATATTTGTATATATTGTGAAATAACCACTATAAGTCTAGTTAACCTTCATCACCATACATAGTTACAAAATTTTTTTCTTGTGATGAGAATTTATTTATTATTTATTTATTTGAGAGAGAGGGAGAGAGAACGTGTGAGCAGGGAGGAGGGGCAAAGGGAGAAAAAGAGAATCCTCAAGGAGACTTCCCATTGAGCGGAGAGCCCAACACAGGGCTCAATCCCAGGACCCCAAGATGATCCCAAGATCCCGAGATCATAACCTGAGCCAAAACCAAGAGTCAGCAGCTCAACTGACTGTGCCACCCAGGCACCGCTCTTCTGATGAAAATTTTTAAGATTTACTCTCTCAGCAACTCTGAATTATGCAATACAGTATTATTAACTACATTCACCATGCTGTATGTTACATCTCCATGACTTACTTATTTTATAACTAGAAGTTTGTACCTCTTGACCACTTTCACCCAATTTGTGCTTTCCTCCCACCCCCACCCCCAGCCACCACCAGTCTGTTCTCTGAGTTTGTGGTTTGGGGTTTGTTTTATTGTTTTGTTTTGTTTAGATCTCACATACAAGTGAGATCATGTGGCATTTATCTTTCTCTGACTTATTTCACTTAGCATAATGCCCTCAAGGTCCATCCATCTTGTTGCAAATGGCAGGATTTTGTTCTTTTTTATGCTTGAATAATATCCCATTAGATATACATATCACATCTTCTTTATCCATTCATCTGCTGATGAACGCTTGGGTTGTTTGCATATTTCGGCTATTGTAAGTAATGCAGCAGTGAACATGGCGGGGGCGGTTGTAGGTATCTTTTCCAGTTAGGGTTTTTGTGTTCTTCAGATAAATACCCAGAAAGTGGGATTGCTGGATCATATGGTTGTTCTATTTTTAGTTTTTTGAGAAAATTCCATCCTGCTTTCCATCCATTGGCTGCACCTAAATTTACCCTCCCACCAACAGTACACGAGGGTTCCCTTTTTCCCACCTCCTCACCAACACTTGTTATATCTTGTCTTTTTGATCATGGTCATTCTAACAGGTATGAGGTGATATCTCATTGTACTTTGATTTGCATTTCCCTGATGATTAAGTGATGTTGAGCATCAGTGTATTCTTTATTCAAAAATACAAGTTGGGGCACCTGGGTGGCTCAGTCATTAAGCGTCTGCCTTCAGCTCAGGTCATGATCCCAGAGTCCTAGGTTCGAATCCCGCATCGGGCTCCCTGCTCTGCAGGGAGTCTGCTTCTCCCTCTGCCTGCCGCTCCCCCTGCTTGTGTTCCTTTTCTCGTTCTGTCTCTCTCTGTCAAATAAATAAATAAAATCTTTTAAAAAATACAAGTTAATAGGTTTTTTGTATATCCAGGTGCAAAATGTTAGGCACCACAGTGGGAAAAGAAAAGGAGTGTGTGGGGCCACTCCCATAACTGAGTTTGTTGATATAGCATGCGTTGTGAGACCAAGATAGCATGCTGTATTCCCATCTGGAATGCCCAGTTTTAAAGGAATGAAATTTTGATTCAGGCATTAAGATGTGAGTGTTATCATTTGTCTTTCTGCAAGGACGATTGTGCAGGAATGGGCATTACCAGGACATTTCTCAGGATCATGGCAGCACCATCTTTACATAAAACAGAAACTATTTGTTTGTTTATATGTCCATTGTCATTTATCAGCTGGTCTGGGCCATTATTGGCTACTGAAAATGATGACATCTTTAGAAGCAGGAATAAAGGAAATGAGTCTGCACAGTGGAAAGATAAGTGGATGCTTAATAAATGGTTTTATGTTTTAATGATTGAGAACCACTTTCAGTTGCATAGGGTTTATATTTACTTAGTGACCATGGAGTGCCTAGCATTCTGCAAATGATGCAGCTCTTAACAAATGGTCAAATTTGAATAGATATGCAGCCAGATAGTTGCATATACTGACAAAATGCACTAAACTAAATACTACATGGATTGAGCACAACTCTGGATGGCTAAAGGTAGTAAAAAGCAAACAGATGTTGTTTTGTTTTGTTTTTGTTTTTCAAAAAAAAGGGCAATTCAATCACCCTTTAACTTTCTCCTTACTAGCACTAAAAATGATAACATAGATTTATTCCATTGTTTACTTGAAAGAACTTTGGTATCCCAAGGTACCCCTATCAAATATCCATGAGCCATGTATCTTAAAACACCTGTAAAATTACCCATCCAGGTCCTTCAGGCACATGGCATATAAAATACCAAATAAAAATAAAAACAATTTCCAGTTTCTTCTTTTCCCTAACAAGCAAGAAAACCTATTTTAATACCTGAATATTCAGTCATAATGTGTGCAATTTTGTAGTCCTGCTGTAACGAATATTTTTCCTCCTTGTACAAAGACATAACAGATGCAATTAGAGGATATTATATTGTCATATGCATCAGAGGAATAGAGTTGGTATTAAATCTTCCACATGGCACTCAGGCACTCAGGCATCAAAAAAGGAGATGGCATTACTCAAAACCCCCTTCACCTTTCAGCGCCAGGGGGTCTCATTATATATGAGGGAATATATTTGCAAAAGTCAAATGCAGAGTGGGCTATAAATTGTCATGGGGAATGGTGGGGTAAGTAAAAATTCTCAAGAACCAGAAGCAGCACCCTCTCAAGGACCGAGTAAAGTGGTGATTTTACATGCTCTGCTGATCCTCCAGATACTGTGAGTAGAGAAGGGGAGGTTTGATAGATGAGACAGCCCACTTATGATTACAGACAATGGTAGGTGATGGCATTGAACAACAATGACCAGAGAACAGTTCATGCACCATCACCTCCATCACCTGCAAATCCTGATTACAGACAAGACACCTACAAATGACTCTGAGATTTGGAAATACCACAGTCCATGTTTTATCGGCAACTTGAAGCAGCCTCTGTAGGGTCATCAACTGCCAATCTTATTTGTATTAATATTCTAAGTTCCATATTCATTCAGATGAAAAAGTAATGAAACTTCAAAACATGTAATCATATTACAGTATGTCTAAACCTACCTTCCTGACACCCCCTGTGCTTTGAATAATGCTTTGTCATTCAAGCAGACATCTTTAATGCTACATTAGTTTTTTTAAAAAGCCTGGAGAAAAATAGCAATGACCATGCCACTTTTCTGATAGATGTTTCTCAAGTCCTAAAATGTATTCCTCTTGCATGGAATTTTCTTCTCTATAAATGGGAAGAGAGGCTGATTTGAAAGGAAATTAATTTAGTTTTCTCTCACTTCGAAATTGCACATTTCTCAAGGTATTTGTAAATTTATTGAACACCTACTGTATGCCAGATATTTTTAAATATGACATTTATTCATTTAACAAATATCTGTTAAGTGTCAGACACTGTTCAAAGAACTAATTAATAGAGTTGTAAACAAGGCAGACAAGTTCCCCATCCCTTTCACAGAACTTGCCTTCTATTTGTGGGAGGCAACAAATGAAAAGTAAACAAATAAATAAAGACAAATACAGATTGTGATACACACTGTAATGGAAATAAACTGAGTGTGCCAACATTTATTGAACATCTATTTTGTGCAAAAAAATGTACTAGATACTTTCAGAACACAGAAATGAATAATAAAATAAAGTTCCTGTCCTCAAGGAGCTTACAGAGTGTAGGAAAACAAATCATCAATCACTTTGTTCAGGTTAAAGTATTATGCATGTGATCAGTTATGTGGCTTTATCTCTAAGCTCAATTCCTTAAAATCTCTTCCACAAAAAGTTTATATATGAGAGTATCAAAATAAATAATGGCTACATTTTAGGAGAGTTCTGTACAAATCTGAATTTAAATTCAAGGGAGGAATTAACCTAATTGAAATCCAGAAATTCAACTGAATTATCTGAATTTAAATCCAAGAGAGGTCTTTGTAGACGATTTCATAAAGAATAATTTTGTAATGTTAACCTGCACTGGAGACAGTAATGTGAATTTCTCACTTTTTCTTTCAAAATTTGATATGCTATCTAACAAGCAAAAGTGGTAATTGGCTTGGTTTTTATTTTTTTATTTTTAGTTTTTTTAAATTTTTTTATGTTATGTTACTCACCATACAATACATCATTAGTTTTTGATGTGGTGATCCACGATCCATTGTTTTCGTATCACACCCAGTGCTCAATGCAGTACATGCCCTCTTTAATACCCATCACCGGGCTAAACAATCCCCCACCCCCCTCCCCTCTAAAACCCTGTTTGTTTCTCAGAGTCCATAGTCTCTCATGGTTCATCTTTCCCTCCAATTGTCCCCCCCCCCCATTTTTGCCTTCTTTGTCCTAGTGTCCTCTATGCTATTCCTTATGTTCCACAAATAAGTGAAACCCTATGATAATTGACTTTCTCTGTTTGACTTATTTCACTTAGCATAATCTCCTCCAGTCCCATCCATGTTGATGTAAAAGTTGAGTATTCATCCTTTCTGATGGCTGAGTAATATTCCATTGTATATATGGGCCACATCTTCTTTATCCATTCATCTGTTGAAGGGCATCTCGGCTCTTTCCACAGTTTGGCTATTGCGGACATTGCTGCTATGAACATTGGGGTGCATATGGCCCTTCTTTTCACTACATCTGTGTCTTTGGGGTAAATACCCAGCAGTGCAATTGCTGGGTCATAGGGTAGCTCTATTTTTAAATTTTTGAGGAACCTCCACACTGTTTTCCAAAGTGGCTGTACCAACTTGCATTCCCACCAACAGTGAAAGAAGGTTCCCCTTTCTCCACAACCTCTCCAACACTTGTTGTTTCTTTCCCTGTCCATTTTGGCCATTCTAACTGGTATAAGGTGGTATCTCAATGTGGTTTTGATTTGAATTTCCCTGATGGCTAATGACGATGAACATTTTTTCATGTGTCTGTTAGCCATTTGTATGTCTTCTTCAGAGAAGTGTCTTTTCATATCTTCTGCCCACTTTTTGACCTGATTATTTGTTTTTTGGGTGTTGAGTTTGAGAAGTTCTTTATAGATCTTGGATACCAGCCCTTTATCTGTAGTGTCATTTGCAAATATCTTCTCCCATTCTGTGGGTTGCCTCTTTGTTTTGTTGACTGTTTCCTTTGCTGTGCAGCTTTTTATCTTGATGAAGTCCCCAAAGTTCATTTTTGCTTTTGTTTCACTAGGTTTTGGAGATGTATCTTAAAAGAAGTTGCTGTGGCCGATGTCAAAGAGGTTACTGCCTATGTTCTCCTCTAGGATTTTGATGGATTCCTGTCTCATATTGAGGTCTTTCATCCACTTTGAGTTTATCTTTATGAATGGCGTTAGAGAACGGTCGAGTTTCATTCTTCTGCATGTGGCTGTCCAATTTTCCCAGCACCATTTATTGAAGAGACTGTCTTTTTTCCATTGCATGTTTTTTTTCTGCTTTGTCAAAGATTATTTGACCATAGAGTTGAGGGTCTATATCTGGGTTCTCTATTCTGTTCCATTGGTCTATGTGTCTGTTTTTGTGCCAGTACCATGCTGTCTTGGTGATCTTTGTAATATAGCTTGAAATTGGGCAACGTGCTGCCCCCAGCTTTGTTTTTCTTTTTCAACATTTCCTTGGCGATTCGGGGTGAATTCTGATTCCATACAAATTTTAGGATTGTTTGTTCAAGCACTTTGAAAAATGTCATTGGAATTTTGATCGGGATGGCATTGAAGGTATAGATTGCTCTGGGTAGCATAGACATTTTAACAATGTTTATTCATCCGATCCATGAGCATGGAATATTTTTCCATCTTTTTGTGTCTTCTTCAATTTCTTTCATGAGTGTTTTGTAGTTCCTAGAGTATAGATCCTTTACCTCTTTGGTTAGGTTTATTCCGAGGTATCTTATGGTTTTTGGTGCTATTGTAAATGGAATCGTTTCTCTAATTTCTCTTTCTACAGTTACATTGTTAGTGTATAAGAAAGGCACTGATTTCTGTGCATTGATTTTGTATCCTGCCACATTACTGAATTGCTGGATGAGTTCTAGTAAATTGGGGGTGGAGTCTTTTGGGTTTTCCACATAAAGTATCATGTCATCTGCAGAAAGAGAGAATTTGCCTTCTTCTTTGCCAATTTGAATACCTTTTATTTCTTTTTGTTGTCTGATTGTTGTTGCTAGGACTTCTATTACTATGTTGAACAATAGTGGCAGGAGTGGGCATCCTTGACGTGTTCCTGATCTTAAGGGAAAGGCTCTCAGCTTTTCCCCATTGAGGATGATATTCACTGTGGGTTTTTCATAGATGGATTTTATGAACTTGAGGAATGTTCCCTCTATCCCTATACTCTGAAGAGTTTTAATCAGGAAAGGATGTTGTATTTTGTCAAATGCTTTTTCTGCATCAATTGAGAGGACCATATGGTTCTTCTCCCTCCTCTTATTAATGTGTTCTATCATATTGATTGATTTGCGAATGTTGAACCACCCTTGCATCCCGGGGATAAATCCCACTTGGTCGTGGTGGATGATCCTTTTAATGTATTGTTGGATCCTATTAGCTAGGATTTTGTTGAGGATTTTGGAATCCATATTCATCAGGGATATCGGTCTGAAATTCTCCTTTTTGATGGGGTCTTTGCCTGGTTTGGGGATTAAGGTAATGCTGGCCTCATAGAATGAGTTTGGAAGTTTTCCTTCTCTTTCTATTTTTTGAAACAACTTCAGGAGAATAGGTATTATTTCCTCTTTGAATGTTTGGTAGAATTCCCCAGGGAATCCATCAGGCCCCAGACTCTTGTTTTTTGGGAGGTTTTGATCACTGCTTCAATCTCATTACTGGTTATTGGCCTATTCAGGTTGTCAATTTCTTCCTGTTTCAGTCTTGGCAGCTTATAGGTTTCCAGGAAGGCCTCCATTTCATCCAGATTGCTCAGTTTATTGGCATATAGTTGTTGATAATAATTTCTAATAATTGTTTCTATTTCCTTGGTGTGAGTCGTGATCTCCCCTTCCATTCATAATTTTATTAATTTGGGTCCTTTATCTTTTCTTTTGGATAAGTCTGGCCAGTGGTTTATCGATCTTATTAATTCTTTCAAAGAACCAACTTCTAGTTTCATTGATCTGGTCTACTGTGTTTCTGGTTTCTAATTCTTTGACTTCTGCTCTAATTTTAATTATTTCTCTTCTAATGCGTGGCTTAGGCATCGTTTGTTGCTTTTTCTCTAGTTCTTTAAGGTATAGAGTTAGTTGGTGAATTCGGAATTTTTCTATTTTTTTGAGTGAGGCTTGGATGGCTATGTATTTCCCCCTTAGGACCGCCTTTGCAGTATCCCATAGGTTTTGGACTGATGTGTTTTCGTTCTCATTGATTTCCATGAATTGTTTAAGTTCTTCTTTGATTTCCTGGTTGACCCAAACATTCTTGAGCAGAGTGGTCTTTAGCTTCCAAGTGTTTGAATTTCTGTCAAATTTTATCTTGTGATTGAGTTCCAGTTTTAAAGCACTGTGGTCTGAGAATATGCAGGGAATAATCTCAATCTTTTGGTATTGGTTGAGACCTGATTTGTGAACCAGTATGTGGTCTATTCTAGAGAAAGTTCCATGTGCACTTGAGAAGAATGTGTATTCTGTTGTTTTAGGGAGGAATGTTCTGTATATATCTATGAGGTCCATCTGATCCAGTGTATCATTCAAAGCTCTTATTTCCTTGTTGATTTTCTGCTTAGATGATCTGTCCATTGCTGAGAGTGGAGTATTGAGGTCTCCTACAATTAATGTATTGTTATCAATATGACTCTTTATTTTGGCTAACAGTTGGCTTATGTAGATGGCTGTTCCCATGTTGGGGGCATAGGTATTTACAACTGTTAGATCTTCTTGTTGGATAGACCCTTTAAGAATGATACAGTGTCCTTCTGTGTCTCTAACGACAGACTCGAATTTGTTTGATATAAGAATTGCTACCCCAGCTTTCTTTTGAGGTCCACTGGCATGGAAGATGGATCTCCATCCCTTCACTTTCAGTCTGGATGTATCTTTAGGTTCAAAATGAGTCTCTTGTAGACAGCATATGGATGGGTCTTGTCTTTTTATCCAATCTGCAACCCTGTGCTGTTTTATGGGAGTGTTTAGGCCATTCACATTGAGAGTGATTATTGAAAGATATGAATTAATTGTCATCATGTTGCCTGTGAAGACGTTGTTTTTATAGATTGTCCTTGTAAATTTCTGTTGTAGATCACTCTTGGGGTCTTTCTCCTTTTATAGAACCCCCCTTAATATTTCTTGCAGGGCCAGCTTAATGGTCACATATTCTTTCAGTTTCTGCTGGTCTTGGAAGCTCTGCATCTCTCCATCCATTCTAAATGACAGCCTTGCTGGATAAAGTATTATTGGCTGCATGTTCTTCTCGTTTAGTACCCTAAATATGTCTTGCCAGGCCCTTCTGGCTTGCCAGGTCTCTGTGGATAGGTCTGACGTTATTCTGATTTTCCTCCCTCTGTACATAAGGAATCTCTTCCCCCTAACTGCCCTTAAGATGGTTTCCTTGGTTCTAAGATTTGTGAGTTTTACTATTACATGCCAGGGTGTTAGCCTGTTTTCCTTGATCCTGGGAGGGGTCCTCTCTGCCTCTAGGACTCGAATGTTTGTTTCATTCCCCAGATTAGGGAAGTTCTCAGCTACAACTTGCTCAAATACATCTTCTAGTCCTCTCTCTCTCTCCACTCCCTCTGGGATTCCAATTATTCTGACATTGGAATGCTTCATGGTGTCACTTATTTCTCTGATTCTATTTTCATGGATTCTGAGTTGTTTTTCCCTGGCCTCCTCTTTTCCCTTTTTATCTACTAAATTGTCTTCCAGGTCACTTATTCATTCTTCTGCCTCACTTACCCTAGCTGTTAGATTATTGAGATTAGATTAGATCTCATTGATAGCATTTTTAAGTTCTGCCAATTCAACTTTCATTCTGACCTTAGCGACTATGTTGCCATTAATTGATTTCTCCATTCTAGCCATTGTCTTCACAATTGCTAGCCTGAATTCCATCTTTGACATCGTGGTTATATCTGCATCCATTTGTAAATCTGCTGCATAAGTCATAGTCTCTGAGTCTTTCCTATTTTGGCAGTTCCTCCTCCTAGTCATTCTGTTGAGGGGTGGTTGAGGGAATGTATAGAGTCCAAATTATTGACCACAACCCAAACAAGATGCACCTGTTTTCTAGGGACCTTAGGTTTACTGGCCTCTTTTTTTCCCAGTCTGTCTTCTGTGGGAGGGGCCTGCCGTGCTGTTACTCAGGCAACCCTGTTTGGGCAGAGTTGCCCTGCACCCCTGTGGCAGAGGATGGGCTCAGTGGGAACCAATTTTGGGGGGCTTTTGTTCTCTGGCGGCTTTCCCTGACAGTTTTCCATGTCTCTTCTGAGAGTCAGAGCAGAAGAGACCATTTTCAACCCTCTGCTTCAGAGCAGAGAGATCGCAGTCTGTTCTTCAGTGAGTTCTCCAGGCCACACTATCTCCGTTTCTGTCTCTGCTGCTATAAACTGCAGAGTCCTGGGTTGTGCGCCCCTCCACAGCACTCCCAGTCCTGCCTCCAGGACTTCTCTGCCCTTTGTGCTTCTAAAACCGCCAGCCGCTCCCAGTTCACATGTGGGACCCCGACGCTCAGGGTTTCCGCCCCGGGGGCTGCCCTAGAGTCCTTTCCCCACTGCTACTGGTCTGCAAGTCTGCGCCCCGTCCCCAGCATGCGAGGCTATCACTCACCGGCGGTGTAGGATTCCCACAGCCAGGCTCCCTCCTGCTGCCATTTATCCTCCAATATCTGCCCGAGGAATCACAGCCCCCCACTTTGTACCTCAAAACCAACCACCCACGATGTTCTGTTTGTAGAGATCCAGATCTATCTTCTTACATCTCAGGCTGGTTACGTGGGTGCTCAGAGTGGTCTGGTAGATATCCAGCTCAGTTCCAGGGACCAGTTGGAATAGGGTCCCCTGCTCCTCCACCATCTATTCTCTCTCCTGGCCTGGTTTTTAAAGGAAGAATAGAAATTTACTAGGGGATGGAGGTATATTACAGACAGATGAAATAACATATTTGGTGGCTCTGGGTTAGTTGGTTTGGGGAATGTGGAACATTCAAAGAGCTGGGGAAAGGGGAAGAATAAAACAAAATGAAGCTGCAGATGGAAAGGGGCAAAGGTGGAAGACTACCAATGGTTTTATTAAATGTGTTAAGGATTTGGTTTTTCTTTTAAGACCAATAGGAGGGCATTGTAGTGTTTTAAGCAGAAAGTCAATATAACCATAATTGTTCTCAGAAAACATCACTATTTTGCTACCCTATGACCCAGGAATTGCACTACTAGTTATTTACCCCAAAGATACAGATGTAGTGAAAAGAAGGGGCACATGCACCACAATGTTCATAGCATCAATGTCCACAATAGCCAAACTGTGGAAGGAGCCGAGATGTCCTTCAACAGATGAATGGATAAAGACGTGGTACATATATACAATGGAATATTACTCAGCCATCAGAAAGGATTAATACCCACCATTTGCATCAACATGGATGGAATTGGAGGGGATTATGCTAAGTGAAGTAAGTCAAGCAGAGAAAGACAATTATCACACGGTTTCACTCATATGTGGGAACATAAGCAATAGCACAGAGGACCATAGGGGAAGGGAGGGAAATCTGAAGGGGGAGAAATCAGAGAGGGAGACGTACCATGAGAGACTATGGACCCCGGGAAACAAACTGAGGGTTTCAGAGGGGAGGGGGGGAGGGGGTAACAGGGTGATGGGTATTAAGAAGGGCATGTATTGTGATGTGCGTTGGGTGTTATATGTAACTAATGAATCATTGAACACTACATCAAAAACTAATGATGTACTATACAGTGGCTAACTGAACATAACAAAAAAAAAAAAAACATATTAATGCTCCCTCTCAAAAAAAAAAAAAGAGAGGGAGAGAGAAAGGAAAACATCACTATCTTGCAAAATAGAATACTGATTGGAAACTAGTACAAGGTATACAAATAGAAGAACTAGGTGGCTCTTGAGGTAGTCCACTCAAGGGATAATAGTAGCATAGGCCAAGTTGGTGGTAGAGATGGAGAATGATAGAGAATGATAGATATTTTAGCAATAATTAAGAGTTATAGTTGATAGGACTTAGTGATCAATCACATATGGAGAGTAGAGGAAAAGGAGATATCAAGGAAGACATCTGTTTTTTAAGTTGTATAATAAGATCCTGGTAGTGCCATTGACTAAATTTAAGTAAATAATAAAAATGTACAGACCATAAGTTTGAGTTGCCTTTTAAACATTCAGGTGAAGTTGACAAGTAAGTGGCTATGTTCCAGGTACTCTATCAGTCAGGGTTCAACCAGAAAAGCAGAACCAATAGAAGATATAGCTAGATATCTAGTGTGTGTGTGTGTGTGTGTGTGTGTGTGTGTGTGTGTGTGTGTTACAAGGAATCAGCTAACAAGCTAACAAAATTTGGGGAGATGGTTAAACAGGCAAGTCTCTGTAAGACTGTTGTCTCTGTAATAGAAAATTTGAACAGACCAACTACTAACAATGAAATTGAATCAGTAATAAAAAAATTCCCAAAAACAAAGTCCAGGGCCAGATGGCTTCAAAGGTATATTCTACCAAACATTTAAAGAAGAGTTAATACCTATTCTTCTCAAATTATTCCAAAAAATAGGAGAAGGAAAGCTTCCAAATTCATTCTACAAGGCCCCTGACAAGACAAGGATGTCCATCTCACCACTTTTATTCAACATAGTACTGGAAGTCCTAGCCACAGAAATCAGACAACAAAAAGAAATAAAAGGCATCCAAGTCCCTAAGGAAAGAGTAAAACTTTCACTATTTGCAGATGACATGATACTATATGTAGAAAACCCTAAAGACTACCAAAAAATTACAAGAACTGATACATGAATTCAGTAAAGTCACAGGATACAAAATTAATATACAGAAATCTGTTGCATCTCTATACATTAATAATGAAGCAGTAGAAAGAGAAATTAGGAAAACAGTCTCATTTACAACTGCACCAAAAAGAATAAAATATATAGGAACAAACTTAACCAAGAAAGTGAAAGATCTGTACTCCAAACACTATAAAACACTGATGAAAGAAATTGAAGGTGACACAAACAAATGGAAAGATATTCCCTGCTCATGAATTGGAAGAACCAATATTGTTTAAATGTCTGTTGTACCCAAAGCAATCTACAGGTTTAATGCAATCCTTATCCAAACACCCCCATTTTTTATGGAACTAGAACAAGTAATCCTCAAATTTGTATAAAACCACAAAAGACTCCCAAATAGCCAAAGCAATCTTGAAAAAGAAGAACAAAGCTGGAGTCATTACAATCCCAGATTTCAAGACATACTACAAAGTTGTAGTAATCAAAACACTATGGTACTGGTACAAAAACAGACACATAGATCAATAATAGAGAGTCCAGAAATAAACCCACATGGTCAATTAATCTAAAACAAAGGAGGCATGAATATGGAATGAGAAAAAAAAAAAAAAAACAATCTCTTCAACAAATGGTGCTGGGAAAACTGGACAGGTACATGCAAAAGGGTGAAACTGGACCACTTTCTTACACCATACACAAAAGTAAACTCAAAACAGATTAAAGACCTAAATTTAAGACATGAAACCATAAGAAAACATAAGCAGTAATTTCTTTAACATCAGCCATAGACAGATTTTTCTAGTTATGTCTCTTCTGGCAAGGGAAACAAAAGCAAAATTAAACTATTGGAATTATACCAAGATAAAAAGATTTTATACAACAAAGGAAACCATCAAAAAAAGCAAAAAGGCAATCTACAGGATGGGAGAAGGTTTACAAATGATATATCTAATAAGAGACTAGTATCTAAAGTAAATAACTTTTACAACTCAGCACCAAAAATACAAATAATCCAATTTAAAAATGGGCAGAGGACCTGAATAGAGATTTTTCCAAAGAAAACATACAGATGGCCAATAGACACATGAAAAGATGCTCAACATCACTAATCATTAGAGAAATGCAAATCAAAGCAACGAGATATCATCTCAAACCTGTCAGAATGGCTAAAATAAAAAAGATAAGAAATAACAAGTGTTGGTGAGGATGTGGAGAAAAAGGAACACTTGTGCACTGTTGGTGGGAATCCAAACTGGTGCAGCTGCATTAGAAAACAGTATGAAGGGGCGCCTGGGTGGCTCAGTTGGTTAAGCGACTGCCTTCGGCTCAGGTCATGATCCTGGAGTCCCGGGATCGAGTCCCGCATCAGGCTCCCTGCTCAGCAGGGAGTCTGCTTCTCCCTCTGACCCTCCCCCCTCTCATGTGCTCTCTCTCTCTCTCTCTCTCAAATAAATAAATAAAATCTTTAAAAAAAAAAAAAAAAAAAAAAAACAGTATGAAGGCTCCTCAGAAAATTAAAAATAGACCAATCATATGATCCAGTAATTCCACTACTGGGTATTTACCCAAAGAAAACAAAAACACTAATTCAAAGAGATATATGCATGCCTATATTTATTGCAATACTTTTTACAATAGCCAAGATATGGAAGCAACTCAAGTGTCCATCCAAAGATGAATGGATAAAGAAGATGTGGGTGTGTGGGGGGGAGTGGAATATTACTCAGCCATGTAAAAGAATGAAATTTTGCCATTTGCAACAACATGGATGGACCTAGAGGGTATAATACTAAGAGAAATAAGCCAGTCAGAGAAAGACAAATACCATAGGATTTCACTCATGTGAAATTTAAGAAAAAAAGAAAAAAAGGCAACCAAAAACTCTTAAATACAGAGAACAAATGGTAATTGCCAGACAGTGAATGAGTGTCTGGGTGACATAGATAAAGGGGATTAAGGGTATACTCATCTAGATGAGCACTGAGAAATGTACAGAATTGTTGAATTATTATAATGTACACCTGAACCTAATATAACACTGTATGTTAATTATACTTGAACAAAAAATTTAAAAATTAAAGAGAAAGTTTCTCTGTTTCTGATGCTGGAACTTGAAGTCCATAAGACAAACAGGGAGGGAAGATCATAAGCAGGTTGGAATCCACAAGCATGAATAGCTAGAGCCACCCCCCACCCCCCTTAAGAACAGACAAGAACAAACAGTTCTTGTTCCTCCGACCCTGGTAATTAGGTTATCTTATAGAAGTCAGGACCCTTCATTACAGAGCTATAAACACTCACACCTGGCCCAGGAGTCAAAGAAGCTGAAGGATTCAGGGATAGGTAGAACAATACAGGCCCGGCTGCTACTTCATGCCAACAAGGTACATCAGCAGATCAGCAATGTATGTAAGCTGCACAGGGGCCGCTGCTCTTCTTCCGCCTTCCAAATTTCCCATGGATCTCCCTGTGGCCCAGCCTACCAGGAAATTTACAAAAAAAGCAAATTCTGGAAAACGCAATTCAGCCTAGGCAAATTGACACAACACAAAGCCATCACAGGCACTATGCTATTTTGGATGAGTAATGTGAAGATTAAGACTGTTTTTCCTGTTCTTGCATAACTGACATTTTTCATATTTTTGGTCGTTTTAAAAGTACAGATATACATAGGTGCTATGGAAGCCTATACAAGCTTTTCTCCCAGCCTGAGAGTTAAAAAAAAAAAAAAAAAAAAAAAAAACCTTTCTAAGTTAAGCCTTAAATAATATGCATGAAATAAGGACTCAAAGAACAATAGGAACTAACTGAGTTGCAAGCAGAGAGAGTATATAAATCAGCTTCTATTAGAATATGCTAATGCATATTGCAAAGTCTCAACATAGGTCTGTTTTACTTACATTGATGTCCATTGTATTTGGCTGCATTTCTCTTTCTAATCTTCATTCCAAGCCCTAGGTAGTAAAAGCAGTTGTCCCCGAAGATATAACATGCCTTAAAGAAGAGGAGAAGAGCAAATAGCCAAATGACACAATGACTCTTAAAGATACTTGGGAAAATGATAGGATTCATTTCCTCTCATATTTTTATTGGCCAAAGAAAGTCACATGGCCATGCCTGACTTCAGTGAAGTGGGGATGTATAAATATCTACATGGAGGGATAGTAAATATTTCAAACAAATAAAATAACAGTGTCTTGATCACAAATATTCTTTTTCCTCCCTTCTGTATACCAAGATCACTCACTCTCCAGTCTTTCCAAAGGAGACAACCAAAAAGTCTCATTCAGATTCAAAATCTAGGGTCGTTTGCTAGTCTCTGTAGCAAATCTTCACATGGCTCTTCTTGACTCAGTGACCTGTAAACTTAAAGAGATAAATTATAGTTCTTCACATATTCAATATGTAATAGTGGACCAGGGAAATTGTAACTAAAATAAACCCTCCCATTTGGAAAGGAGAAGAAATAAGACACTTATCACTTGCTTATCTATATCAATACAAAAACTCCATAGGGTAGATAGATGTAAGTGGTTCCTACTCTGGAGATCTGAAACTTTTAAAAAATTTTCCCAAGGGGGCGGAGCAAGATGGCGGAGGAGTAGGAGACCTGGATTTCGTCTCCTCTCAGGAATTCAGCTGGATAGGGATCCAACCATTCTGAACACCTACAAACTCAACAGGAGATCGAAAAAAGGAATAGCAACAACTCTCTCATCAGAAAAGTGACCACTTTCTGGAAGGTAGGACGTGCGGAGAAGTGAATCCAAGGCGATATTCGGGAGGATAGACGGCGGGGGAGGGGCCTCCATCCGCCGCTTCTGGCAAGTGATAGAGCCGCGGAGCACAAAATCGGAAATTTTAAAAGTCTGCTCCGCTGAGGGACGTCACTCTGGTGGCTAAGCGGGGGTGGAACCCTCCGGGACAGTGTGGTCTCAGGACCCTCGGGGTCACAGAAAGACCGGGACTGCCTGAGTGCGGCAGAGCTCCCAGGTAACGGAGCAGGGAAGCCGGCTGCAGAGGCGGAGCCCAGGCGCGGGCTCTCAGCTCGGGGTGGCCATAAACCGTGATCCGCAGCACAGTCGGGCCCCTGCTCCTCCAGCAGGAACCCAACAAGCGGCAGATCCGGGGGACTCACCTTCCTCCCCCGGGAGGAGCCGCGCGGGAGCGCACCGCAGGGATCTGCTGGGTTTGGAGACTCACCCGGGGTCGGGTGCCAGAGATAGAAATGCTCGGTCACAGGCCGGGTGAGCACGGAGTGCGGCCGGAGACCGGGGAGACGGGAGTGACTGACGGCCTTTCTCTGGGGGCTCACTGAGGAGCGGGGCCCCGAATTCTCGGCTCCTCCGGGGCGGAGATTGGGAGTCCGCCATTTTCACTCTCCGCCTCCAAAGCTGTACAGAAAGCTCGCAGGGAACAAAAGCCCCGGAGAGCAAACCCGAGCAGATTACTTAACCGGGAGGGGGCAAGGGCGGGGCAATTCCGCCTCCGGCAGAGACATTTGGAAACCACGGCAACAGGCCCCTCCCCAGAAGATCAGCGAGAACAGCCAGCCAAGACCAAGTTTACCGATCAATGAGAACGGCAGAACTCCAGCGCTAGGGGAATACTGCACATAGAATTCATGGCTTTTTTACCATGATTCTTAATCTTTCAAAGTTGATTTTTTTTAACTGTCTTTTTTTCTTTCTTTTTTTTTTGAATTTTTCTTTTTCCCTTTTTCAACCAACATCTTATCAATCCCTTTTTTAAAAAAAACACTTTTATTTTTCATTTTTAGAGTCATATTCTATCCCTTCATAGTAGTTACCCGTATTTTTGGCTTATATATATATAAGTTGTTCTCTCTTTAAAATTTTGAGATAGTTTCTTCTGACAGATTAAAATATACCCTAAATCTCTAGTATATGGTGTTTTCTATTCCCCTGCCTGATCACATCCTCTCCCTATTTTTTTTCCTTTTTTCTTTTTTTAAATCCTCTTCTTTCTTTTTTCAAACAACTTCTTATCAATTCCTTTTATAAAATTTTTTATAATTTCCATCTTTACAGTCATATTCCATCCCTTCATCATAGCAACCCTTATTTTTGTACATATATAAGTTTTTCTTTCTTTAACATTTTGGGAGGCACTTTCTCCTAAAAGACCAAAATACACTCCAAATCTAGTGTGTGGCACTGATCTACATACCAGCCTGATCATATTTGATCACATTCTGTTCTTTTGTTGTTGTTGTTGTTTTGTTTTGTTTGTTTTTGTTTTTATCTTTATCTTTATCTTTTTCTTTTTTTTCTTTCTCTTTTTTCTCTCTTTCCCTTTCTTTTCCCACTGCTTCAGGTCTTTTCTGATTTGTTTAGAGTATATTTTCTGGGGACGTTGTTACTCTGCTAGCATTTTGTTCTCTCATTAATCTATTCTCCTCTGCACAAAATGACAAGACAGAAAAAATCACCTCAACGAAAAGAACAAGAGGTAGTACCGACTGCCAGGGACCTACTCAATACGGACATTAGTACGATGTCAGATCTAGAGTTCAGAATCATCACTTTAAAGATACTAGCTGGGCTTGAAAAAAATATGGAAGTTATTAGAGAAACCCTTTCTGGAGAAGTAAAAGAACTAGAATCCAACCAAGTAGAAATCAAAAAGGCTATTAATGAAGTGCAATCAAAAATGGGGGTGCTAACTGCTAGAATAAACGAGGCAGAAGAGAGAATCAGTAGTATAGAAGATGAAATGATGGAAAATAAAGAAGCTGAGAAAAAGAGAGTTAAACAACTACTGGATCAGGAGGGCAGAATTCGAGAGATAAGCGATACCATAAGATGAAACAACATTAGAATAATTGGGATCCCAGAAGAAGAAGAAAGAGAGAGAGGGGCAGAAGGTATAATGGAGCAAATTATAGCAGAGAACTTCCCTAATTTGGGGAAGGAAACAGGCATGAAAATCCAGGAAGCACAGAGAACCCCTCTCAAAATCAATAAAAATAGTTCAACACCCCAACATCTAATAGTAAAACTTACGAGTCTCATAGACAAAGAGAAAATCCTGAAAGCAGCTCGGAAGAAAAGATATGTAACCTACAATGGTAGAAACATTAGATTGGCAACAGACCTATCCACAGAGACCTGGCAGGCAAAAAAGGAGTAGCAGGATATATTCAGAGCACTAAATGAGAAAAATATGCAGCCAAGAATACTCTATCCAGCTAGGCTGTCATTGAAAATTGAAGGAGAGATAAAAAGCTTCCAGGACAAACAAAAACTAAAGGAATTTGCAAACACAAAACCAGCCCTACAGGAAATCTTGAAAGGGGTCCTCTAAGCAAAGAGAGAGCCTAAAAGCAACATAGACCAGAAAGGAACACAGACAATATACGGTAACAGTCACCTTACAGGCAATACAATGGCACTAAATTCCTATCTTTCAATAGTTACCCTGAATGTAAATGGGCTAAATGCCCCAATCAAAAGACACAGGCTATCAGACTGGATTAAAAAACAAGACCCATCAATATGCTGCCTGCAAGAGACTCATTTTAGAACCAAACACCCCCAGATTGAAAGTGAGGGGGTGGAAAACCATTTACCATGCTAATGGACACCAGAAGAAAGCTGGGGTGGCAATCCTTATATCAGACAAATTAGATTTTAAACCAAAGACTGTAATAAGAGATGAGGAAGGACACTATATCCTACTTAAAGGATCTATCCAACAAGAAGATCTAACAATTGTAAATATCTATGCCCCTAACATGGGAGCAGCCAATTATATAAGGCAATTAATAACAAAAGCAAAGAAACACATCGACAACAATACAATAATAGTGGGGGACTTTAACACCCCCCTCACTGAAATGGACAGATCGTCTAAGCAAAAGATCAACAAGGAAATAAAGACTTTAAATGACACACTAGACCACATGGACTTCACAGACATATTCAGAACATTCCACCCCAAAGCAACAGAATACACATTCTTCTCTAGTGCCCATGGAACATTCTCCAGAATCAATCACATCCTAGGTCATAAATCAGGTGTCAACTGGTACCAAAAGATTGGGATCATTTCTTGCCTATTTTCAGACCACAATGCTTTGAAACTAGAACTCAATCACAAGAGGAAAGTCGGAAAGAACTCAAATA
Organism: Mirounga angustirostris; assembly: GCF_029215605.1. Taxonomy (NCBI): domain Eukaryota; kingdom Metazoa; phylum Chordata; class Mammalia; order Carnivora; family Phocidae; genus Mirounga; species Mirounga angustirostris. The sequence continues at coordinate 169,699,235 of NW_026991710.1, forward strand.
TATGGAGGCTAAAGAGCATCCTACTGAAGAACGAATGGGTCAACCAGGAAATTAAAGAAGAATTAAAAAAATACATGGAAACCAATGAAAATGAAAACACAACTGTTCCAAATCTTTGGGATGCAGCAAAGGCAGTCCTAAGAGGAAACTATATAGCAATACAAGCCTTTCTCAAGAAACAAGAAAGGTCTCAAGTACACAACTTAACACTCCACCTAAAGGAGCTGGAGAAAGAACAGCAAATAAAGCCTAAACCCAGCAGGAGAAGAGAAATCATATAGATCAGAGCAGAAATCAATGAAATAGAAACTAAAAGAACAGTAGAACAGATCAACGGAACTAGGAGCTGGTTCTTTGAAAGAATTAACAAGATTGATAAACCCCTGGCCAGACTTATCAAAAAGAGAAGAGAAATGACCCAAATCAACAAAATCATGAATGAAAGAGGAGAGATCACAACCAACACCAAAGAAATACAAACATTTATAAGAACATATTATGAGCAACTCTATGCCAGCAAATTAGATAACCTGGAAGAAATGGAGGCATTCCTAGAGATGTATCAACTACCAAAACTGAACCAGGATGAAATAGAAAACCTGAACAGACCTATAACCACTAAGGAAATTGAAGCAGTCATCAAAAATCTCCCAAAAAACAAAAGCCCGGGGCCAGATGGCTTCCCAGGGGAATTCTACCAAACATTTCAAGAAGAATTAATACCTATTCTTCTGAAACTGTTCCAAGAAACAGAAATGACAGGAAAACTTCCAAACTCATTTTATGAGGCCAGCATTACCTTGATCCCAAGACCAGACAAAGACCCCATCCAAAAGGAGAATTACAGACCAATATCCCTGATGAACATGGATGCAAAAATTCTCACCAAAATACTAGCCAATAGGATCCAACAGTACATTAAAAGGATTATTCACCACGACCAAGTGGGATTTATCCCTGGGCTGCAAGGTTGGTTCAACATCCGCAAATCAATCAATGTGATACAATACATTAACAAAAGAAAGAACAAGAATCATATGATCCTCTCAATAGATGCAGAAAAAGCATTTGACAAAGTACAGCATCCTTTCTTGATCAAAACTCTTCAGAGTATAGGGATCGAGGGTACATACCTCAATATCATAAAAGCCATCTGTGAAAAACCTACAGCGAATATCATTCTCAATAGGGAAAAACTGAGAGCTTTCCCCCTAAGGTCAGGAACGCAGCAGGGATGTCCACTATCACCACTGCTATTCAACATAGTATTGGAAGTCCTAGCCACAGCAATCAGACAACAAAAAGAAATCAAAGGCATCCAAATTGGCAAAGAAGAAGTCAAACTCTCACTCTTTGCAGATGATGTGATACTTTATGTGGAAAACCCAAAAGACTCCACCCCAAAACTGCTAGAACTCATACAGGAATTCAGTAAAGTGGCAGGATATAAAATCAATGCACAGAATCAGTGGCATTTCTATACACCAACAAGAAGACAGAAGAAAGAGAAATTAAGGAGTCGATCCCATTTACAATTGCACCCAAAACCATAAGATACCTAGGAATAAATCTAACCAAAGAGACAAAGGATCTGTACTCAGAAAACTCTAAAATACTCATGAAAGAAATTGAGGAAGACACAAAGAAATGGAAAAACGTTCCATGCTCATGGATTGGAAGAACAAATATTGTGAAGATGTCAATGCTACCTAGAGCAATCTACACATTCAATGCAATCCCTATCAAAATACCATCCACTTTTTTCAAAGAAATGGAACAAATCATCCTAAAATTTGAATGGAACCAGAAAAGACCCCGCATAGCCAGAGGAATGTTGAAAAAAGCACAGCCAGCGGCATCACAATTCCGGACTTCCAGCTCTATTACAAAGCTGTCATCATCAAGACAGTATGGTACTGGCACAAAAACAGACACACAGATCAATGGAACAGAAGAGAGAGCCTAGAAGTGGACCCTCAACTCTATGGTCAACTCATCTTTGACAAAGCAGGAAAGAATGTCCAATGGAACAAAGACAGTCTCTTCAACAAATGGTGTTGGGAAAATTGGATAGCCACATGCAGAAGAATGAAACTGGACCATTTCCTTACACCACACACAAAAATAGACTCCAAATGGTTGAAAGACCTCAATGTGAGACAGGACTCCATCAAAATCCTAAAGGAGAACACAGGCAGCAACCTCTTTGACCTCAGCCGAAGCAACTTCTTCCTAGAAACATCGCCAAAGGCAAGGGAAGCAAGGGCAAATATGAACTATTGGGACTTCATCAAGATAAAAAGCTTTTGCAAAGCAAAGAAAACAGTCAACAAAACCAAAAGACAACCAACAGAATGGGAGATCTTTGCAAATGACATATCAGATAAAGGGCTAGTATCCAAAATCTATAAAGAACTCATCAAACTCAACACCCAAAGAACAAAGAATCCAATCAAGAAATGGGCAGAAGACATGAAAAGACATTTTTCCAAAGAGGACATCCAAACGGCCAACAGACACATGAAAAAGTGCTCAACATTGCTTGGCATCAGGGAAATCCAAATCAAAACCTCAATGAGATACCACCTCACACCAGTCAGAATGGCTAAAATTAACAAGTCAGGAAACGACAGATGTTGGCGGGGATGCGGAGAAAGGGGAACCCTCTTACACTCTTGGTGGGAATGCAAGCTGGTGCAGCCACTCTGGAAAACTGTATGGAGGTTCCTCAAAAAGTTGAAAATAGAGCTACCATATGATCCAGCAATTGCACTACTGGGTATTTACCTCAAAGATACAAAAGTAGGGATCCGAAGGGGTACGTGCACCCCGATGTTTATAGCAGCAATGTCCACAATAGCCAAACTGTGGAAAGAGCCAAGATGACCATCGACAGATGAATGGATAAAGAAGAGGTGGTATATATATACAATGGAATATTATGCAGCCATCAAAAGGAATGAGATCTTGCCATTTGCAACGACGTGGATGGAACTGGAGGGTATTATGTTGAGTGAAATAATTCAAACAGAGAAACACATGTATCATATGATCTCACTGATATGAGGAATTCTTAATTGCAGGAAACAAACTGAAGGTTGCTGGAGTGGGGGGTGGGGTGGGAGGGATGGGGTGACTGGGTGATAGACACTGGGGAGGGTATGTGCTCTGGTAAGCGCTGTGAATTGTGCAAGACTGTTGAATCTCAGATCTGTACCTCTGAAGCAAATAATGCAATATATGTTAAGAAAAAAAAAAAAGAAGAAGAAGAAGGTAGCGGGAGGCGAAGAATGAAGCGGGGGAAATCGGAGGGGTAGACGAACCATGAGAGACGATGGACTCTGAAAAACAAACAGGGTTCTAGAGGGGAGGGGAGTGGGAGGATGGGTTGGCCTGGTGGTGGGTATTGAGGAGGGCACATTCTGCATGGAGCACTGGGTGTTATGCGCAAACAATGAATCATGGAACACTTCATCTAAAACTAATGATGTAATGTATGGGGATTAACATAAGAATAAAATAAAATAAAATAAAAAAATAAAATAAAATAAAATAAATTTAAAAATTTTCCCAAAATCTACAACCTAGGAATAACTCTTCAGTTTATCATGTCTGTAGCCTTCGGCTCCATCTTTGGAAGGCTCCTTTTCTTCTTTTCATCCTCATTGGCTATATCTGAAGATGATGCTGGAGAGTGTGGTTTTCTTAGAGGCTCAAGAGCATCTCAGTCTGCTTCTTATCTGTAAAATCCTTGGGGCTCAAGATTGACTATGTTCTCCATACAATTCAGAAATTTCAGCAGAAACTTTGTTGGCGGTACCCTAAATTTGGACCATGCCATTAGGCTTAATTTTAATTGGCTCTTGGTGTCCACAGATTTCTAGATTTTATATCTCACTAGTTGGAAATGGCATTCAGTTGCATATTCAAACTCTGCAAGTCTCATTATCTCTGGATTTTCTCTATTTCTTTCAATTATGTGCAAATCAATTAGTTCTTTTATGAGCTTATCTTTTCGTACAGTATTTTGTCAAATACAGCCAATAGTAATCATGTCACCAACATTTTTTTCTCTTTATTTCCCTAAAGCCACAAGTTTATGAGGTACATTATTTGCCTTCTGAGTTATTATAGGTTATGGTTTTACACAAGCTAGAAAAATAGTGACAAAACATGTTTCCTCAGTTCCACCAACCCCCACCATGTGGCCCAAAAGCCAAAGCTACACATTTTAGTTCTTTTTTTAATGGAGGAACCCATTTTCATATTAGTCAAATTTCCCTAGATACTGCTACAGTGAGAAACAACCCCCACACTTGAATGGCTCTCAACAATAAAAATTTCTCACTTATATTCATGTTCATTGTTAATGGGCTGTGGCTATGCTCTACATCCTCTTTCTTTTGGGACCCAAGCTTGAAGGAGCATCTCCCATCTGGGATGTGCCAGCCTAATGGCAGAGGGGGAAAAAGTGAATGGTTGAAGGACATGGTAGCTCTTAAAGATTCTGGTTTGAAGTGGCAGTTGTCACTCTCACCCACATTCTATTGGCTAAAGAAAGCCATACTATCAAGCCTAATATAATGGAGTCAGAAAGTATTACCTTCCTACAAGGAAGGGCAACACATATTTTCAACAAATACTGTCATCTCCCACAAAATTTAACCTGAAGGGTGACATTGATTAGCAGTACGATATAAAGTGAGAGGACAGGAATAGTGGAAAAAATACTAGACTATTGGATGGAGACTTGTATCTAGAAGGTACCGTATGTGATACTAAGGATGTATTTTTGTTTTAGAAGCCAAAGGGAGGGGGCGCCTGGGTGGCTCAGTCATTGGGCGTCTGCCTTCGGCTCAGGTCATGATCTCAGGGTCCTGGGATCGAGCCCCGCATCGGGCTCTCTGCTCCATGGGAAGCCTGCTTCTCCCTCTCCCACGCCCCCTGCTTGTGTTCCCTCTCTCACTGTCTCTCTCTCTGTCAAATAAATAAATAAAATCTTTAAAAAAAAAAAAAAAAAGGAAGCCAAAGGGAATTGTTGAAGGTCTCTAAGCAGTGACATAGTGATGTTTTTAGTTTATATGTAGTATTCTGGCAGCGATGAATGCAGGGAGTCTGGTTAAGACGTTATTTACATAGACTCAATGAATGATGATGAGATCAAGAGCTAGAGCAATGATAATAGGAAAAGATGGGGGTGTTCTGTGTTCTCCTTTGGTAGGTAAATATTCATATAAAGAAGGTAAAGATTAAGAAGGGAAAGAAAGTTGACTACACTGAATATAAAACGGATAATCGATGATCTTATGGGACATGGCAGGCAACAAGCAAGGTTAAGGGTACATTTTGTAGGTGGTGGGAAGAGCAGGCTGTTTGTTCCTGAAGGCTTCAACTTTCTGTGTGAGACATGGGACATTAGGTTTTAGATGAAAGGATATGGTAGTTGGGTAAGAGGCTTGAACAGAATACCAAAGACACACAGTCTCTGAGAGGAGTGGGAGAGAGAACAAATAAAAACTAAAACTGTAAGATAATTAAGAGTCTACCTCCTGTAAGTGTACAATGACTTTACCTTTAAAGTATTTTGTTGCTTTTCTCCACCAATGCTAAGCAGCCTAGGGGTATGAATGGATTATAAGGTTGAGCTTATGAAGGGAAGGTACAGTGGAAATACTGGGTTTCAAGGTAATTGAGGATGCCACTGAGGAAGCAATTGAGGTAATAAACTAAGTAGTCTAGACTATTAGGAAAATGAGCAAGTCAATAGGTGGCTGATAATCCATAAGACAATGGACAGTCATGGGGTCATTGCCTATCTGCAGTCAGAGTAGATGTCCTCGGAGTGAGGACATGAGCTTGACTGACAACAGTCTGAGGTGAGAGAGTAAGATTTGGTACAGTTCTGATTCCTGGTTGATGATGAGGATTAGGACAAGGAAAGCATACAACTTGAGTGATGCTCAGAAAAATCTTTAGAATTGAGTAAAGGAAAGAAAGACATGTGAGGATAGTGTGTTGGAGATGTTGAAGTCACTCTCGATGTGAAAGGTGGAAATAATTGATAAGGCTTTTTTGCGGGGGAGGGGCAACTACTGCAAGAATGGCTAGGGAAAAAATATTGGGAAATTGTTAAATGTGTTGATTCCCACCTATGGTTGGCAGAACTCTAAAATGACCTCCAATGACCCACACCCTTGTAGAATCCCCTCTCTTGAGTGTGGAATCCTCCCTCTTAATGACTTGCTTCTGACAAATAGAACATGCAAAAGTGATGGGATATCATTCCCACGATTCTGTTATGTTATATGGCATAGATAAGGGATTTTGCAGGTGTAATTAAGACCCCTAATTAATTGACTTTAAGTTAATCAAGCAGGAGATTATTCCGGGTGAGCCTGACTTTTTCAGGTGAGCCATTAAAAGTGTGTCTATAGCTCAGAAAAAGGAGAAGTCAGAGAAAGGCTCTCCTGCTGGCAATTGAGAAGCAAAAGCCATGTGGTGAATTTCTTTTTTTTTCCATGTGGTGAATTTCTAGTGGGGGAGGAGGATGGGTAGTCTTTAGGAGCTAAGGGTCTTGTTCCTACAAGCACAAGGAAATGAATTCTGCCAACCACTACATAAGCTTGGAAGATAAGACCCCAAATCTGGCTGACACCTTGACTGTAGCCGTGTGAGATCCTGAGAAAAGGACCTAGCTAAGTGAGGCCCAGACTCCTTATCCACGGAAACTGCAAGATAATGAATGCAATTGTTATGCAGTGAGAGAAAACGAATATACTATGTTAAATATACCACCTTATGTTAAGAGACTAAAGTGTTTTCATAAACCTTGTGTAAAATTCTATAAAAAAAGTTTTCAATTTTTTTTTTTGCTTTAAACTTTTATTCACAGAAGCAAACATGAGATGGTTTCCAAATTAAGATTGTAGATTAGAGCATGAGAAGCAAGCTGTGCAGTAGATGGATAGAGAACAATGGGACAGATCTCAGGCATAATTCTCTACTCCTACTCCTCTTTCATCACCTTGTCTGCATGGAGCAGAAACAAAAGGAACAGGTGCGTCCAGTCAGAGGGGCTGGATCTGCTGACAATCAACACCTCAGGAAAGGAAGCTGGCAAGGAGGGGGATAAAAGAAGATGTGAAGTTGGCTCAGAATGAAAAGAAGGTGGTAGAAAAGGAAACAGGGACAAGGAAGCAGAGGAGAAAATCAGCTCAGTGCTTGCTTGATAGATACATGATTTCATGATGGCTTCTGGCATCTGCCCTCTTCCTAAAATAATTTATCTTTCCAACCCGTATGGGAGAGCTTGCCTAGCCAGCAAGCAGTGATAGTAAAATTTCCTTCACATTCTGAGTTCTACACTTGGAAGGTTATTAACAATAACATTCAGCCATTCCAGGACACCAAACAGGTCTGAATGAAATCTTCTTCCATTTTCTTTTATTCTATTGTGTCTATGGGTTTCATTATAAGTGAGCAGGAAAGGGCTTAATATCTGTTGGCTACAACAAAAATTAATGGCCATGCAGGAAAAAAGCATTAATGGTTAAATGGAAAGAAGCATAAAAACGTTTAGTAATGTATGAATTCACATCACTTCTACTTACATAAAACACATTTAACATTTCAGTTCTGTTCTAAAGGTTCACTTTAGAGCCAGAATGCAAAACTTTATGAAATTGCCAAGTATTTCAGACTAAATTATGAGTAATACTTTGGGACATGGTTAAAGATTTGTTAAACACACCACAGAGCGGTTTAAAGTGTGCAATGATTCAATAAGGTACAAGAGATACAGTGGGAGTCTGATTCATTATTTATGGAATTACACTTGAGCTATCTCTATAGAGTGATTTTTCAATGCTAGCCATATATTCTTGACTGCTTTGGCTCATGGTTATGGATAGAAGGAAGGTGGAGTTGATTATCAATTCAAGATGGAAAAAAATGTCTTTATTGAACTCAAGAATGCTCTGGTGACCCACTGAAAACAGGCAGAATCAGGACAATGATTAATATGAAATTTTCACCACGGTATGTGATTGGAGAGTAATTTATGTATTTGAGATATGATTTTCAAAATGCACTCCATTCATTCATGTGTTCATTCATTCAAAAAATGTTTTAGAAATACATTACATCTTTTATTTGGAGTGATCTTGACACACATTTCATCCAAAGAAAGAGAAATTAATCCTTTTCTTTCCTTGTTTATGAAAGCTATTTGACTAATTACATTATATAATGGTCTTGTCAAAAGACCTCTACCTAAGTGAGAATTTAATTTTGTAGGGTAGGCTGAATTAATCACTAATAGTTTACAGTCTGTATCTATCTCCTTGGCAAGAGTAGTCCGAAAGGAAATTTAGTTGGCCAGCAAGTTAAAAATATTTCTGTTGTTAGTGTGCAGTGTGTAAAATGAAGGCAGTTAATGTTCAGAAATAGGTGATATGGACTGAGCAAGAGTAGCTATGCAGAATTTCGGAGGCCCATACTTCATAAAGCTGCATCAGATATTTTGAACCCAATATGTTAAGTACATAAAAATTAGCAGAAAAAAAAAAAAGTCCTGCAGGCAGGACTAGAAAAAAAATCATAATCAGTAAGTCTCTAATAGGGAGCATGAATAAGAGTCTGGAGAAATTGTACCCAAACTGAAATAAAGCTAAAAGTTAATTGTGGAGATAGCCTAGGCAGTGCCAATCCTGCCTGAGACCGGTGATTTTCAAACAGGGGAGAAAATCATCTTTCTCACCCTCAGTGGCCTTTTCCTGCATTTGGAAAACTTTCAAATCAGAGAACACATTTTCCTTATGCTCTCTATAAACTCATTTATATTATGTGCTATCTCCATCTACAACCTCTCAATTTACCTTTATAATATTTTGGTATAAAAAAGGAACATGATTTTTTAAAAACTTTCTAGCTCCCATCTCCTTCAGAATAAAAAATCCCAATCTCTTTAGACTTTTTTTTTAGAAACTATTATTCCCCTACCATTTAATTATCTCTCTTATTTTCATCTCTGGATCCCATCCAGTTTCCAGACATCTCTTTTCACATACTGAAATTAAACCTGGTACAGTGTTCTGTTAAGGTCTTGCCGATTTTTGAGTAACATCTATGTGTCTATGTGTCTGTGTTTTATTAAAACTTCAGCATTTGATAGTGAGTCCTTTTCATGCTCAAGGTCAGGATAGCCTGGCTGAGCCCTCTTATAACCAAGAGTACAGGTGAGGACTCTTGTGTCTGTGCTCACTGACTAAGGGAAGTTGCTGTAGAGACTGTGGCTCTCTCTAGACATTATTGACATTGTTAGCTCATAGGCAAAGCACTTTAAGCAGTGTGTATTTATAGGCTCTCCTTCCATGAACTGACAGGAGACTCCCAAATGCTGCTCAAATCACCACATGATGAACTGCACGATATATGATATTACGGCACTTCTGATATTAACTCCTAAGAATCACTTTAGACATGTGTATTTCCTTTCTACAAACTGTGGATAAATCAAATAGTGGTTGTTTGACTTCAGGGGATTTAGAACTGATCTACAATATGATTTTGTGCCTTGTAGATAGAGTCATCAGCCGGAATTTTCTATGGTGAAGTAGTTAAATTACACAGGAATACAGCACTTACAACCTGAAGGAGAAAAGAGATCCCAATTATAGAAGCCTTTTATATTTGTTTTTACTTATTCCTAATGGTTAACTACATGCATTGCCTATTTCTATATTTTTTTTAAAAATCACAAGATGTTTACATTCCTTAAAGACATCTGACAATGGAATGGGAAAGAATCCTTGATTTAAACATTGCACAAGTATTAAATTCTTTAAAGGGGTGATTACAGATGGGATTTGTATCTGAGCCATTTTCCCCAAACAAGTTCTCAGCTGCAGGCCACTTAAGTGCAGTTAATTCATTAGAACAAGAAGAACTTGAGTTAAATACATTAGCGATGAACTGTTCATCTGTAATAAGGCGGACTCATGCTGGCAATTTCTTGCATAGTTATTATTCAACATGTACTCTAGAGTCCTGACCGAAGGAGAGGAAAACAATGAGAAATGCAGCTTGTCTTTTAGAATCTGGGTTTTGAGAATAGTCTTTCCATGGCGCTGGTCTAATTTGAGTGTCCTGGTGTTATACTTCATAGACAAGTCCAGTTAGAACAGGCTAAGCATATTTCTATGATACCAGACTATTCAGGGAAGGCTGGGGACCTAGAAAATTTAGGGAACAATATGAAAAGCTGGGTGAGGTTGTTTTTAAAGGCCCATGTCTTCAACTTGAAATGATGTCTTTAGAACAAAGCGAGCCCTACTTAGAGCCAGTGATTCACCAGCAGTCCCTTATTCCCTGAGCAAATGAATTAATTTGGCAGTTGTTATTCCTCTCCCCAGACCAGCCATGTGCTCTAATTGCCTATTTCCTCCTTCCGGGTTTTGAATGAAATACCTCCCTCTCACTTCCTATATTAAGTCAAAGCATGTGTCAGCATTTGGTGGCCTCTAACAAATGTTCTCACTTGTCCTTCTCCCATCCCCTCCCCCCTGCCCTATCTAGAGATTTAGAATTTCTAAGGTCAGGTCTTTAAATCTCATTAATTCTTCCTGAGATGATGTGCCTATAAAATTCAAACTTATAAAGTAATAATCAATAACCCCAATAGATGTCCTTTTCTAAAAACTCCATGATTGCACCTTTAAAAGTAGTGTTTTCTTTGCTAGTGGATTTATAAGGCTAAGTCTCTCTCCATGCGTTTCTAAATCAAATATTTAGAAACACATGCATTGCAGGATCCCTAGTATCAATCAGCATATATTGCACTATCCGGGGTTAACCTCGAATTTTAAGAGAATCTTACCATTTCTCCTAAAATGTAATTTTAAGAAAACTTTATGTTAGAAGTATTCAGGAATGAGAACTTAGCATAGCCACAATGAATTTACACATATTTAGGAGTCAGCATTCTCTGATACAGTGGAGTAAAGTCAAAACTAAGTACGAAAATGCTACCAGGCTCCTCCCTAAAAAGATAGATTTCATAACTCAAATCCTCTCACCTACAAAAGCATGATCTTTGGGGCTAACACCTGGGATTCTTTGTTTTTAAGCCCATCAGTTAACTATTTTATGTGTTGTCTGTCTCTGTCTTTTAGGATATGGCCTCTTTTTGTCTTTTGTTCATGGCTAAATCTGCAATGCCTAGACCAGTGATTGGCACATATTGGTTGCTCAGTATTTACGGGTTGAATGAACAAACTCTTGTCCGGGGCCAGGTTTGAAAACCAATGTGTTAGCAGATGGAACTTTGGAGCCAGATAATGCTTAACTTGAATGCCAGCCAGCTCTGGCAAGTATTACCTGAGTGACCTTGGGCTGGTCCTTCATCTTTTTGAGTTTTAATTTCCTCATTTTTAAAATGGTGATCATAAATCCAAAAATAAATATTTGTTAACTAAGTGAATGAAACCCTCAGATCAGTGTAAGATTGGGTTGACATATGTTGAAAACAGTGCCTCACTCAGTAACTGACATCCATTGTCATTATTTGGACATGGAGGTAGAGAGGATTGGCCAACCAGGGGTCATGTTTATGAACACCTGAGGATGAAGCTTACAGGAAGGCCAACTGGACATAATGAGGTTAATGGCTGGCCCTCAGAACTGAGACTGCTGTACTTGATTCATGACGTCTAACAGAACCAAATAGGGACATGTGGGTAGCTCAGTCAGTTAAGTGTCTGCCTTTGGCTCAGGTCATGATCCTGGAGTCCTGGGATCGAGTTCCACATTGGGCTCCTTGCTCAGTGAGGAGCCTGCTTCTTCCTCTTCCTGCTGCTCCCCCTGCTTGTGCTCTCTTTCTGACAAATAAATAAAATCTTTAAAAAAATTAATAAAAGAACCAAATAATCAGGTTCACTCCAGTGATAGGAGTTTAGCATAAAACCACATAGAAATCAAGGAAGGAGGGAAATCAATGTCATTGGAAGTGCAATAGAGCCTCCTAGAAAACTGGAAGTTTCAGATGCCCCCGAAGTCCCAGTCTCCCCACAGAGTCTAAGGATCTGTCTTTCCCCAACTCTGCTCTCTGCTCAGCTTCTGTGCTGAGTGCAGGGGCTCTTCCCCATAATCCACAATTCCTCTTTCAACCCCCTTTCTGAATCCATACTTTTCTTTAGTACTCTATCATCTTTCTTTGTGTCTCAGAAAAAACTGATAAAATCAGATCCTCTCTGAGAAGATTTAGTCATAGTCTAGTCTAGACCATCCATACTGAGTAAGCTTTTCATGCCAAGTAGGACAATATTTGGTGGTCAGGATGGCAAAGTCAAAAGGCTTGAAGTTTGGCAACATGTATGTAAGGAGTCACTTTTGGTCATCTTGCCTAGGAGACTCAAGAGGTTGTCATTTTTCCTCTTATTGCTTAGAGTTTGTATTAAAGAAACTCTGAGTGCCTATCAGCCTATTGGTCCCTTCAGGGCGATCTCTACTGAGGAAGGAGATTTTATGTCATTATAAATTACTATTTATGGCAATGCTAAACTTTATATACCTTATGAAGAAATCATCTAGTAAAATATTTTAGGTCCTATCACTATTTATTAAGTTCTCAAACTTAAAAATCTATCTATACCATCATAGTTATATTGTAGATAACCTAAGCTTAATTGGATTAGTCAGAGGGAAGTAATATACAGGCACCTAACCTAGATAGTGGTTACTAGGGTACAGAGGATATTGAATGCTTCCAGTGTGTTGTCTCTCAGATTGTCTTCTAGCCTTGCCCCTTAGGAACAAAGTGTGTTAGCTTTCTAGGAGAAAAGGGGCTGAAACCCAAGGCAGGCCAATAAAAGAGCAACATTCTTGGAGGCTAGGCTAGAAACTAAATATATAAAAAAAAAGAAATTCTCAGGGCACCTGGGTGGCTCAGTTGGTTAAGCATCTGCCTTTGCTCAGGTCTTGGCCCCAGGGTCCTGGGATTGAGCCCCATATCTGGCTCCCTGCTCAGTGGGGAACCTGCTTGTCTCTCTCGCTCTGCCCCTCACCCCTGCCTGTGCTCTCTCTCACTCAAATAAATAAATAAAATCTTAAAAAAAAGAAAAAGAAAAAGAAATTCTCTTTTGTGGTTTCAGGCATAGACTATAGCACAGGTGAGGAGAAGGAAACTTTCTCCAGTTCAGCATGATGAGAGTTGGCACAAGATAAAACAGTATCACTTTGACAGTAGCACACGGGGTTGCGGCAGAGGACAAGGCCTCCCATAGGCTTTTCCAGAAGAGAAAAGCCAGATGGAAGAGTGAGAAAGAACATCATTCATGAACCCTGGAATTCCAACCTATCCCCTTCCACACATGCACATACCCCTAAAGAAGAATTTATGAGGCTAGGATTCCACCAATTCTGTTAAAGACTGCTGAGTTTGGAATCATCACCTATTGCTGCATAACAATTTGCCCCAAAACTTTGTGGCATAAAACAAGAAACATATATTTTCCCAATTTCTGTGGGTCATGAATTTGAGTGGCTCCAGCTCAGGATCTCTCATGAGGTGGAAATTAAAATGTCAGTTGGGGCTTCAGCCATCTGAAGTCTTGACTAGAGCTGGATGATCTGCTTCCAAGCTCGGGCAGCAGTGTTTGGCTGGAGGCCTCAGGTCTCACTCCATAAAGCAGCTTGAGTGTCCTTGTGATATGGCAGTTGGCTTTCCCCGGGTGAGCAATCCGAGAGAGAAAGAGAAAGAAGCTGCAATGTCTTTTCATCCTCATCACAGAAGTCACATTCTGTCACTTCCATCTAACTATATTCCTTAGAAATGAGTCACTAAGTCTGGCCCACACTCAAGGAAAGCAGTATTAAGCTCTACATCTTAAAGAGAATTCATAGACATATTTTAAAATATTACATACTTTATGATACATATTTTAAATATGTATTATACATTTTAATTTATAATTTATAAATATGTATTAATTTCTTTAAAATAATACATATGTGAAAAAGAGAATCCATAGACATATTTTAAAACCACTGCAATTTGTACTCTGGCCACATTTATTTATATTTGTCTCACATGCAAAATATATTCAGCGCCCTTCCCAAGAACCCCAATACAGTATTAGCTTGAAATCCAGGATGTTGTCATATAAATGAGATCAAAATATGAATGAATCTTCTCAGATATAGTTCCTTAAGTGCAGATCCTTAAGTGCAGTTCCTCTTGACTGAAAGACCTGTGAACTAAAGAAATGAGTTATTGCTCTCTACCCACGCCCTACATTCAGTGGAGGGAGATGTACAAGATATATTCTATAGACATGGAAGATGCTCAGGAGTCACTTGTGTAGACCAATTCTGAAATCCAATCTAGCATGGGTTGGCAGTTTCTTGACTGGGACTCAAGGCCTGGGAATAATTCTCCACGGCTCTTGGCCCCACTCTTATTTTTACCTTCTGAGTCATCCTTCTTTTTCATGAAAGGTAACACATATTTGTAGCTGAGTAGTTTTCTGAGCCTGATTCCCCTTAGTAGAACTGGGGGGAGGGGTAATTCCTCTTTTATTTAATGCTGTCTCTGGGCTTTCAGTCTGAGCTGACAGTGTTTCTGCTGATATAATTCTGTTTTTAAAACTTTGTAGGTCTCCTGTGAATGTTGTTACAATTCATTAGATAAATCTACACCTATAAATCAAGATAAGCTCTCTCTATCTAGAGCTTCTGCTGAAGGACAGTATCTGTAAGCTTCTTAGAAGCCATATTGTTTGATTAAAGGGAGGTCTGAGACCTATGGATCTTCAGAGGGCCCTTTTTTCTGACTAAATGCTATTCTGAGGCAGCACCATTGATCCCTCTGAAGTCTTAATAAGAGATTTCATAGCCAAACCCTCAGCTTCAATGTTAGAACCAGCAAAGCCCTTGATCTGATATTTGTACAGAAGCTATTTCTTAATTTTAGCATCTTTCACCATCTGGAAAGGCTATGGAATTTTTTAAAAGATTTATTTATTTGAGAGAGAGAGAGAGCCAGCATGTGTGGGAGGGGAGGTGGGCAGAGGGAGAGGGAAAGAATCTCAAACACACTCCCTGCTGAGCGCAGAGCCTCAGGGCTCACTCTCATGAACCTAAGATCATGACCTGAGCTGAAATCAAGAGTCAGACACTTAACCCACTGAGCCACCCAGGTGCCCCAAGGCTATGGAATTTTTAAAGCCAAAACACTAGCTTGTTTTTGTTCAGCCGAACTTCCATAAGCTTGTCTCTCTTCTCTCACATTTTACTGTAAGTAGGAAGAACCCAAATAGTACCTTCAACATTCTGTGTAGAAATTACCTTAGCTTGTTCGCTCAATTCAAGTCATTTTCCACTTCCAGATTATCACAGGTGACAGTGTTGTTAACCTGCCTGCCACTGCAGAACAAAGGTTTCTTCCTTTCAGTTTCCAGGACGATAGTCCTCACCTTGCTTTGAGCCTCACTGACTCAAAATTCCCAACTTCTATTCAAGGTTCATAAGCTTTCACTAACACTCTTTTCAAAGTCTTTCTTTGTGTTTGCCCATTACTTAGTTCCAAAGTCACTCCACATTTTTGAGGTATTTCTTATGACAGCAACCTTACTTTCAGATACCAAAATGTGTATTGGTTATCTATTTACATACAAGTTATCCCAAAACTTAAAAACAAAAAAACAAAACAAAACAAAAACACACACACATTTATTATCTCACAGTTTCTCTGAGTCATAAATTTGGGAGTGCCTGTAACTGGAAAATTCTGGCTCAAGGTACCTCTTGAGGCTGCAGTCAAATCCAGAAGGAAACCACGGTATTTTAGGTCCCAATTGACCTCACATGCTTTCATTTCCGTCACATACATTATTAGAAGCAAGACATTAAATACAGCTTCCACTCAAGAAGAAGGGTATTAGGCCCCATGTTTTAAAGGAGAATGTAGCAAAGAATTGGTGATCATATTTTCCAACAACCAGAAACCTGAAAGTATTCTATAATTTGTATTGAAACCATATTGTACCCTGAGGGAAATCTGGCCTAGGAAAATGATGATTACATTTATATAAGCAAACTTTGCCAAGGTTTTCAGCTATGAATAAACCCTCCATAGCTAAATCTAATGAACAAATCTGTCCTCATCTGACTTTACCTTTTGGTAACACGAGGCATCACTGTTTACTCTTTGAAAGTTTCTTCATTTGGTTTCCAGGACATCACATGCTGCTTGTCTTTCTTCTGCCGATTACTAGCTGCTTACTTTCAATCTCATGTACCTCTTTCTCCTCATCTCTCTAACCTCATAACATTGGAAACCTAGAGTTCATGCCTTGAACCTCTTTTTTATCTACACTCAGTTTTTTGGTGACCTAATGCTATCCCAAGTTTTTAAATACAATGTGCATTTATAACTGTCTAACTTATATATCCATCGTGTAATTCTTCTTCAACTCTAGACTCATGCCTAATCTTATCTCCACTTGAATATCTAATAAGGATCATCAACATAACCTACCCTAAACTGAGCATTTGACCTTTACCTCAAACTTACACTTCTTACAATCTTCCCCATTTCAGTGAATGGCAATTCCATCTTTCCAATGCTTGGAATCTATTCTCATTTATAGATTCCTCTCCCTCCCTCATTTCCTTCCTTCTTCTTGTGACACTTTCAATCTGTCTGCAAAATTTTTTCTGCCTACAAAGTAAATTCAAAATTGGACCACTTTTCACAAGCTCTGCAACTACCACAGTTGTCCAAGGCACTATTTACTGTCTGTCTTTTGGATTCCTGCAGCAGCTAACTTCCCACCCATGGTTCCCCTCCATGCTTGACCTTGTAGTCTCTTCGGAGCACATCATCTAGAGTAATCCTGCCAAATGGAAACCAGTTCATATCCTTCCTCTTTGTTAACTCTCCAGTGCCTTCTTTTGTAACTCAGAGTAAAAGCCTAAATCCTCAAACTGACCCACCTGGTCCTATACCATCTGGCTTTTATCACTTACCTGATATCATCTCCAACAATTTTCCCTTCTGCTTCTCCTGCTGCAACCACATTGTCCCACCCACTCTTGGTCAAACACATCAGCTATGACACTCCTGTCTCAACACTCTGTTCTTAAATCTCCACAGGATTTGCTCCCTCACTTCCTTTAGATCTTCAGATGTCACAGTCTAAGTGAGAGCTTCCCTAACTACCTTATTTAAAGTTGCCCCCAGTAGTCCCAAGTCATCTTTTCTGTTTTATTTTCTCCATAGCAATTATCATCGTCTAAGCATTCATTTGACTTATTTTTATGGAATGTAAACCAGGTGGAAGGTGATTTTTTTTATTGCTTTATTCATTTTTGTATTCTTTTGACACAGAAGCATCAATGTTTTTTGAATGAATAAATGAACTTTCCATTAGTTTCTCCATCCTGATTTTTCTGGAATTATCTTCTTTCTCTCCTCAGACCCTCTATATCCCGAATTAACTCCACAGCCTAGATGGTTAAGTCTTGTCTCTTCTAGGAGCCTTTCTTCACTAATTGAGGCTTACATTGATCTTCACTTTGACTTTCCTCAGCCCTCGTGGTCACATTCCTGTATATTTGTGTGCTCCATTTTTCTCCATCTTGCTCATATATTTTTGTTTGTCTAAAGAGATCCTTGAGAAACCATATTCACTTCCTTTTTTTGAACCACTCTTTTGACCCCTCATAATTACACAACATGCACTTTATAAATCCCTGCTTCATAAACAACTACTAACTCACTGAAATGAACTTCCTAACCTCACACAGCTGATGGAAGATGCTACTTTAGGACAACACAGTGTTTTTGTAAAGTGCATACAGTCATTTTCAATTTATACAGTAATAAGTTTCAGGTAAAACCAGCTGAGCTACACAAGCAACTCTGTTCTAATACACACTTACTATATTCTCTTTAGGAAATGGAATCCATTTTTCCACATAGACTGGAAATCCTTAGATGTTAAAAATATTTTTAAAAGCTCCACTGAGATTTAGCTTCTTGCCATGATACTCTAAATTATTCCAGCATTCTGTAAGGCATTATAAAACACTGTAATTTATATGCTCTGGAGCAAGTACCTCTTAAACTGTTCACCAATTAGTTCATTTCAGAACTTGCTTCTGATATCCCTGCAGGTAAGTAAGAAAAATCCCTTTGTATGCAACCTGAGTGTAAGACAATATCAAAATCACTTATGTCAGCTCAATATTGTCATAAGAACAACTCTAAATTTTCTGATAGTTGGAAATTTTGGAGAAGCTCATCAAATGAATAGACAAGAATTTTGCACATAGATGTTTCCTTCTGGGAATTTAACACATTCCTCTACATTTTTTAAAAATCAATCTCATTGTATCATGATTCAGATTTTGAATGAGGTAGAAATGAGGTAGATTGAGAGGAGGATGAAGATGGCGGAGGAGTAGGAGACCTAAATTTCATCTGGTCCCAGGAATTCAGCTAGATAGGTATCAAACCATTCAGAACACCTACAAACTCAACAGGAGATCAAAGAAAAGAATAGCAGTAACTCTCTGAACAGAAAAGCGACCACTTTCTGGAAGGTAGGACATGCGGAGAAGTGAATCCGAGGCAATATTCAGGAAGATAGACCACAGGGGGAAGGGGCCTCTGTCAGCTGCTACCAGCAAGTGATAGAGCAGTGGAGCACAAAATGGGAATTTTTAAAAGTCTGCTCCACTGAGGGACATTGCTTCAGTGGCTAAGCAGGGGGGTGGAATCCTGGCTGGGACAGTGTGGTCTCAGGACCCTTGGGGTCACAGAAAGACCAGGGGTGCCTGAGTGTGGCAGAGCTCCCAAGTATCAGAGCAGGGAAGCCGGCTGCAAAGACAGAGCTGAGGAGTGGGCTCTCAGCTCAGGGTTGCCATAAACTGTAACCCACAGCACAGTCAGGCCACTACTCTTCCAGCAGGGACCCAACAAGTGGCAGATCTGGGAAGATTCCCCTGCCTTCCCTGGGAAGAGCAGTGTGGGAGTGCACCCCAGGAACCTGCTGGGTTTGGAGACTCCAAATGGGGTCATGTGCCAGAGATAGAAACACTCAGTCACAGGCCAGGTGAGCAATGAATGTGGCCGGAGACCGGGGAGATGGGAGTGATTGACTGCTTTTCTCTGGGGCTCACTGAAGAGTGGGGTCCTGAGTTCTCAGCTCCTCCAGGACGGAAATTGGGAGGCTGCCATTTCCAATCTCGTCCTCCAAAGCTGTATGGAAACCTTGCAGGGAACAAAAGCTACCAAAAGCAAACCTGAGCAGATTATTTAGCCCCACCCCTGGCAAGGGCAGGGGAAGTCCACCTCTGGCAAAGACATTTGAGAATCACTGCAACAGGCCCCTCCCCCAGAAGATCAGCAAGAACAGCCATCCAAGACCAAGTATACTGATCAATGAGAATGGCTGAACTCCAGCACTAGGGGAATACAGCATATAGAATCCATGGCTTTTTTCCCATGATGCTTTAGTCTTCCAAAGTTAATTTTTTAAATTGTATTTTTTTCTTTTTCTATTTTTTTAGATGAACTTTTCTTCTTTCCTTTTCAACCAACATCTTATCAATTCCTTTTTAAAAATCTTTTTTAATTTTTCATTTTTACAGTCATGGTCTATCTCTTCATTGCATTTAACCTTATTTTTTGTATATACATAAGTTGTTCTTTCTTTAAAATTTTGGGATACAGTTTCTTCTAACAGACCAAAATATACCCTAAATCTAGCATATGATGTTGTCCTAGTCTCCCGCCTGCTGACATTCGCTTTTATTTTTTTTAACTTTTTTTTCATTCTTTTTTCAACCACCTTCTTACCTTACAAATTCCTTTTTTAAAATCTGCTTTAATTTTCATCTTTACAGTCATATTCCATCCCTTCATCATATTTACCCTTATTTTTGTACATATATAAGTTTTACTTTCTTTAAAATTTTGGGAGGCAATTTCTTCTAACAGAACAAAATACACCCAAAATCTAGCATGTGGCTCTGTTAGTTTCACCAGCCTGATCATATATTTTTTTCTTTTTTTCCCTTTCTTTTCCTCCTGGTTTTGGGTCTCTTCTGATTAGTTTAGTGCATATTTTCCTGAGGTCATTGTTACCCTTTTAGCATTTTGTTCTCTCATTCAACTATTCTCCTCTGGGACAAAATGACAAGGTGGAAAAACTCACCTCAAAAAAAAAAGAGCAAGAGGCAGTACTGACTGCCAGGGACCTAACCAATACAGACATTAGTACAATGTCGGAACTGGAGTTCAGAATGACGATTATAAAGATGCTGGTTGGACTTGAAAAAAGCATAGAAGATACTACAGAATCCCTTTCCAGAGAAATAAAAGAACTAAAATTTAACCAGGTTGAAATCAAAAAGGTTATTAATGAGGTGCAATAAAAAATGGAGGCTCTAACTGCTAGGATAAATGAGGCAGAAGAGAGAATTAGTGATATAGAAGTCCAAATGATGGAGAATAAAGAATCTGAGAAAAAGAGAGATAAACAACTACTGGATCATGAGGGCAGAATTCGAGAGTTAATTGATACCATAAAGTGAAACAACATTAGAAAGATTGGAATCCCAGAAGAAGAAGAAAGAGAGAGAGGGGCAGAAGGTATATTGGAGCAAATTATAGTAGAGAACTTACCTAATTTGGGGAAGGAAACAGGCATCAAAATCCAGGAGGCACAGAGAAACCTCCTCAAAATCAATAAAAATATGTCAACACCCCAACGTCTGAACGTAAAACTCACAAGTCTCAGAGACAAAGAGAAAATCCTGAAAGCAGCTCAGGACAAGAGGTCTATAACCTACAATGGTAGAAACATTAGATTGGCAACAGACCTGTCCACAGAGACCTGGCAGGCCAGAAAGGACTGGCGTAATATATTCAGAGCACTAAATGAGAAAAATATGCAGCCAAGAATACTATATCCAGCCAGGCTGTCACTGAAAATAGAAGGAGATAAAAAGCTTCCAGGACAAACAAAAACTAAAAGAATTTGGGAAAACCAAATACCCCTACAAGAAATATTGAAAGGGGTCCTCTAAGCAAAGGGAGAGCCTAAAAGTAACATAGACCAGAAAGGAACAGAGACAATATACAGTAACTGTCACCCTACAAGCAATACAATGGCACTAAATTCCTATCTTACAATAGTTACCCTGAATGTAAATGGGCTAAATGCCCCAATCAAAAGATGCAGGCTATCAGTTTGGATTAAAAAAACAAGACCCATCGATATGCTGTCTGCAAGAGACTCATTTTAGACCCAAAGACACCTCCAGGTTTAAAGTGAGGGGGTGGAAAACCATTTGCCATGCTAATGGACATCAAAAGAAAGCTGGGGTGGCAATCCTTATATCAGATTTTAAAACAAAGATGATAATAAGAGATGAGGATGGACACTATATCCTACTTAAAGGATCTATCCAACAAGAAGATCTAACAATTGTAAATATCTATGCCCCTAACATGGGAGCAGCCAATTATATAAGGCAATTAATAACAAAAGCAAAGAAACACATTGACAATAATAGTGGGGGACATTAACACCCCCATCACTGAAGTGGACAGATCATCTAAGCAAAAGATCAATGAGGAAATAAAGCCTTTAAAAGACACACTGGACCAGAAGGACTTCACAGATATATTTAGAACATTCCATCCCGGGTGCCTGGGTGGCTCAGTTGGTTAAGCGACTGCCTTCAGCTCAGGTCATGATCCCAGGGTCCTGGGATCGAGCCCCGCATCGGGCTCCCGGCTCAGCGGGAAGCCTGCTTCTCCCTCTCCCACTCCCCCTGCTTGTGTTCCCTCTCTCGCTGTGTCTCTCTCTGTCAAATAAATAAATAAAATCTTAAAAAAAAAAAAGAGAACATTCCATCCCAAAGCAACAGAATACACATTCTTCTCTAGTGCCCATGGAACATTCTCCAGAATGGATCACATCCTGGGTCACAAATTGGGTCTCAACCGGTACCAAAAGATTGGGATCATTCCCTGCCTATTTTCAGACCACAATGCTTTGAAACTAGAACTCAATCACAAGAGGAAAGTCAGAAAGAACTCAAATACATGGAGGCTAAAGAGCATCCTACTAAAGAATGAGTGGGTCAACCAGGAAATTAAAGAAGAATTAAAAAAATACATGGAAACCAATGAAAATGAAAACACAACTGTTCCAAATCTTTGGGAGGCAGCAAAGGCAGTCCTAAGAGGAAAGTATATAGCAATACAAGCCTTTCTCAAGAAACAAGAAAGGTCTCAAATACACAACCTAACCCTACACCTAAAGGAGCTGGAGGAAGAATAGCAAATAAAGCCTAAACCCAGCAGGAGAAGAGAAATCATAAAGATCAGAGCAGAAATCAATGAAATAGAAACCAAAAGAAAAGTAGAACAGATCAACGAAACTAGGAGCTGGTTCTTTGAAAGAATTAACAAGATTGATAAACTCCTGGCCAGACTTATCAAAAAGAATAGAGAAATGAGCCAAATAAATAAAATCATGAATGAAAGAGGAGAGATCACAACCAACACCAAAGAAATACAAACAATTATAAGAACATATTATGAGCAACTCTATGCCAGCAAATTAGATAACCTGGAAGAAATGGATGCATTCCTAGAGACCTATAAACTACCAAAACTGAACCAGGAAGAAATAGAAAACTTGAACAGACCTATAACTACTAAGGAAATTGAAGCAGTAATCAAAAATCTCCGAGCGAACAAAAGCCCAGGGCTAGATGTCTTCCCAGGGGAATTCTACCAAACATTTAAGGAAGAATTAATACCTATTCTTCTGAAACTGTTCCAAAAAACAGAAATGACAGGAAAACTTCCAAACTCATTTTATGAGGCCAGCATTACCTTGATCCCAAAACCAGACAAAGACCCCATCAAAAAGGAGAATTACAGACCAATATCCCCGATGAACATGGATGCAAAAATTCTCACCAAAATACTAGCCAATAGGATCCAACAGTACATTAAAAGAATTATTCACCACGACCAAGGGGGATTTATTCCTGGGCTGCAAGGTTGGTGCAACATCCACAAATTAATCAGTGTGATAATACATTAATAAAAGAAAGAACAAGAACCATAGGATCCTCTCAATAGATGCAGAAAAAGCATTTGACAACGTACAGCATTCTTTCTTGATTAAACTCTTCAGAGTGTAGAGACAGAGGATACATACCTCAATATCATAAAAGCCGTCTATGAAAAACCCACAACAAATATCATACTCAATGAGGAAAAAATGAGAGCTTTTCCCCTAAGGTCAGGCAAATGGCAGGGATGTCCACTATCACCACTGTTGTTCAACATGGTACTAGAAGTCCTAGCCTCAGCAATCAGACAATAAAAATATCAAAGGCATCCAAATCGGCAAAGAAGAAGTCAAACTCTCACTCTTTGCAGATGATATGATACTTTATGTGGAAAACCCAAAAGACTCCACCCCAAAACTGCTAGAACTCATACAGGAATTCAGTAAAGTGGCAGGATATAAAATTAAGGCACAAAGATCAGTTGCATTTCTATACAACAAAAACAAAACAGAAGAAAGAGAAATTAAGGAGTCGATCCCATTTACAATTGCACCCAAAACCATAAGATAACTAGGAATAAATCTAACCAAAGGGGCAAAGGATCTGTACTCAGAAAACTATAGAATACTCATGAAATAGATTGAGGAAGACACAAAGAAATGGAAAAACATTCCATGCTCATGGATTGGAAGAACAAATATTGTGAAAATGTCCATGCTACCTAGAGCAATCTACACAGTTAAAGCAATTCCTATCAAAATACCATCCACTTTTTTCAAAGAAATGGAACAAATCATCCTAAAATTTGTATGGAACCAGAAAAGACCCTGAATAGCCAGAGGAATGTTGAAAAAGAAATGCGAAGTCAGTGGCATCACCATTCCAGACTTTAAGTTCTATTACAAAGCTGTCATCATCAAGACAGTATGGTACTGGCACAAAAACAGACACACAGATCAATGGAACAGAAGAGAGAGCCCAGAAATGGACCCTCAATTCTACGGTCAACTAATCTTTGACAAAGCAGGAAAGAATGTCCAATGGAAAAAAAGAGAGTCTCTTCAACAAATGATGTAGGGAAAATTGGACAGCCACATGCAGAAGAATGAAACTGGACCATTTCCTTACACCACACACAAAAATAGACTCCATATGGTTGAAAGACCTCAATGCGAGACAGGAATCCATCAAAATCCTTGAGGAGAACACAGGCAGCATCCTCTTCAACCTGAGCCACAGGAAGTTCTTCCTAGAAACTTTGCCAAAGGCAAGGGAAGCAAGGGCAAAAATGAACTACTGGGACTTCATCAAGATGAAAAGCTTTTGCACAGCAGAGGAAACAGCCAACAGAACTAAGAGGCAACCGACAGAATGGGAGAAGATATTTGCAAATGATGCTACAGACAAAGGGCTGATATCAAAGATCTATAAAGAACTTATCAAACTCAACACCCAAAGAACAAACAATCCAATCAAGAAGTGGGCAGAAGACATGAACAGACATTTTTCCAAAGAAGACATCCAAATGGCCAACAGACACATGAAAAAGTGCTCAACATCACTTGGCATCAGGGAAATCCAAATCAAAACCTCAGTGAGATACCAGCTCACACCAGTCAGAATGGCTAAAATTCACAAGTCAGGAAACGACTGATGTTGGCGAGGATGTGGAGAAAGGGGAACCCTTCTACACTGTTGGTGGGAATGCAAGCTGGTGCGGCCACTCTGGAAAACAGTATGGAGGTTCCTCAAAAAGTTGAAAATAGAGCTACCCTACCACTCAGCAATTGCACTACTGGGTATTTACCCCAGAGATACAAATGTAGTGATCCGAAGGGGCACATGCACCCCAATGTTTATAGCAGCAATGTCCACAATAGCCAAACTATGGAAAGAGCCTATATGTCCATCAACAGATTAATGGATAAAGAAGATGTGGTATATATATACAATGGAATATTATGCAGCCATCAAAAAAATGAAATCTTGCCTTTTGCGATGACATGGATAGAACTAGAAGGTATGCTGAGCGAAATAAGTCAATCAGAGAAAAACAAGTATCATATGATCTCACTGATATGAGGAATTTGAGAAACAAGAGACAGGATCATAGGGAAGGGAGGGAGAAATAAAACAAGACGAAATCAGAGAGGGAGACAAACCATAAGAGACTCTTAATCTCAGGAAACAAACTGAGGGTTGCTGGAGTGGAGGGGGATGGGAGGGATGGGGTGGCTGGGTGATGGACATTGGGAGGGTAAGTACTATGGTGAGCACTGTGAATTGTGTAAGACTGATAAATCACAGACCTGTACCCCTGAAACAAATAATACATTATATGTTAATAAAAAAATTTAAAAAATGAGGTAAATTGGAACTGTCTCAGTCAGTTCATCTTCATCCCTGTCACCTCACCTTGGATCCCAGTATGTCCACTTTGGTTTTAAGTAGTTGTCTTAGGGTAAGACACACATGCACACACAAAGTCTGAATACTGAATCAGGAATATTAGAGTTTGTGACTAACTCTCTTTGGAGGAAGAAAATTAATACTTTAAAAGGAAACAAAGGGTTTCTCAACTATATTCAAATATTGAATTAATACTGATCTAATAGCATCTGACTCTAATTCAGAACTCTTTTATTGAGTTTATTTGTAAATAAACTCAACTAGATACTTTTTTCTCACAAATAAAATACATTAATCTGTTCTTTTATGTTGAAACCTTTGCTAATTTAGTGTTTTAAATAATTTTACAGAATATGTACAGGAATATGAAAAACATCGACACTATATATCCCTTAAATTTTACTATAAGTTCCTGGTATTGTTTCATACATATAATTATAATCTGTTGCTCTTATTCTTATGAGCCATTACTAAGCATCATCTTAAAGGCTAACTGTTAAGACAGGAATTTACCACAAGTAGCTAGTTACAAAATACCTATCATACACATGTGTGTGATCTCAGAGCTAAACAGACACTAGAGTATCTAATTCATGGGTTTATGACTTTCTTTCACTCAGCATACCTAAGGAACAAGTTGGTCTTTAAGGGAAAGCCACCATGGTAGTGTGTTAGTTTCTTACTGCTGCCATAACAAATTATCACAAATGTTATTGTCTGAAAACAACACAAGCCTATTCTCTTAGAGTTCTACATGTTAGAAGTCTAAAATGAGTTTCATGGAGTTAAAATCAAGATGTTGAGAATGCTTCATTCCTTCTGGAAATGCTAGGGGAGAATCCATTCCTTGCCTTTTGCAGCTTCTAGGGGCTGCCCCCATGCATTCCTTGGCTTGTAGCTCTTTTCCAGGGGTCACATCATTTGAACCTACTTGGAACTCTCCTTTCTTGACTCTGAAACTCTTGCCTCCCTCTTAAAGGACCCTTGTAACTACATTAGGCCCACGCAGATAATCCAGGGTAATCTGCCCATTTTAGCATCCCTATCTTAATCTCATCTGCAAAGTCTCTTGCAACATAAGGCAACGTTTGCACAATTTTCAGGTATTAAGTTTCAGGACTTCCTTAGGAATTCTTTTGGGGGGAGGAAGGGCACTATTCTGTGCACCACAGGTAGTGATCTCAAGTAAGAGGGGAGGGTAGAGTAGCACATGTGTTTGACAAATAAGCAGTATTGCATCGTGGTTAAGACCATGGACTCCGGTGCCAGATGGCAACTTCAAATCCCACTTTTGCCATTCAATAAGTATGAAATCTCAATGCCATACCTATTGAAACTCTCTGTGGCTGTTTTGTAATCTGTAAAACCATAAATGACAATATAAGTAAATACTTCATACTGTTGTCTTAAAGACTCAATGAATTTATACATGTAAACATACTTAGAAAAATTCCTGACAGTCTTACACAATTCACAGTGCTCACCATAGCACATACCCTCCCCTGTACCTCTGAAACAAATATTATATGTTAAAAAAAAAAAAAAAGAAGATAGTAGGAAGGGAAAAATGAAGGGGGGGAATCAGAGGGGGAGATGAACCATGAGAGACTGCGGACTCTGAGAAACAAATTGAGGATTCTAGAGGGGAGGGGGGTGGGGGGATGGGTGAGCCTGGTGTTGGGTATTAAAGAGGGCATATATTGAATGGAGCACTGGGTGTTATACGCAAACGATGAATCATGGAACACTACATCAAAAACTAATGATGTAATGTATGGTGATTAACATAACACAATAAAATTTTTTAAAAATTAATTTAAAAAATTTTTAAAAAGAAAAAAGAATTCCTGACAAATACTTAATGTACAATAAACATTTACTACTATTATGTGCTCTCATGGAGATTAATCCAATCCAGCTTCTTTTACAGATGAAGAAATTGAGTCCCAAAGAACTTAACTGATTTACACAAAATAATATAGTGACATTAGATTATGAAGCTTATCACATTGAGATTATTCTGTATTACTGAACAAGTGTCTGATAAATATGTTTTCAATGGTATAAGAATTTTAAAACTACCGGTTTTCTTACTTCTAATAATTCTTAATTTAACCTGGTCTATTATCAATAACACACTTCACTCTTGCTTTAGTAATGGGAATCCTATAAACATATTTTATTTCTTTCTCAGGCCTGATAGTGTTGAATTACATCTTGTAAAAGGTAAGATATTTGACAAGCTGACAAGAATTTGAGGAGACTCCCAGGCCTAGCATTTCACATGATGAAGTGGTCTTTGACTTTTTGTATCCAGATAATAGTATACATTGCTATTAAAGTATTTAGAGGACATTAAACCTCTGTTCAAAATGTTTGTAACATTTTCTTATATTTATAGATTTGATGTTGTCAATCTATTAATTCTGCAGTGTAATCAATCAACTGTTCACCACACCAAACTATTAGAATAGCTGCACTAAACAAACCATTCAAGATAATGAATTTCTATAATTTTCATTATGAAAAAATTTCCATTGGTTCCTACTTTTCAAATATGCTTAAGAATCTTTCAAATTGGCACACCTGGGTGGCTCAGTCCGTTAAGCATCTGCCTTCGGCTCAGGTCATGATCCCAGGGTCCTGAGATCAAGTCCCACATGGGGCTCCTTGCTCAGCAGTGAGCCTGCTTCTCCCTCTGCCTGCCACTTCCCCTGTACATGCTCTCTCTCCCTCTCCCTCCTTCTCTCTTTGTCTCTCTCTCTGACAAATAAATAAATAAATCTTTAAAAAAAAAAAAAAGAATCCAATCTAGGATTAGGATTCTGAGAGTAGATGTCATATCTTTTATACTTATGATCCTCCCACCTCTATCAGGCCTGAAATGTTGTTTTGTTTTGTTTTGTTTTGTTTTTGAAATCTCCTTTTACTGATGTTTTAAGCATAAGGTACAAAGAGAAAACTTTTATATAGAGAATTACTAAGTCAAGGACCTTTCTGAAGAAATAGAAATTTCCTACTAAAAGTTAATGTCTCTCTTTCTGCCCCCCCTTTAACTAACAAATTGAATAGAGTCATGAAATTTAAGAGCTGGAAAGGAATTAGAGATTATTTGGTCAAAAGCCCTCATTTTGTAGATGATGAAGGATATGAGGGGAAAATAAAATTGAGCAAGTTAAATTTAGGCATCTGAAAAAAATTCAATCACAGAATATTTTTTTGGCTGAGGGCCAAAAACATTTCATTTGATTGTGAATAAGACACATTTTCATTCTCTGTAAGCTTTTTTTTTTTTTTTTTCTCACTGCTCTATTCTTCAGGAGGAGGCAAATAAGTGTTAATCATCCTATAGGCCTTGATGGTACTGTACCCTTTTTCTAAACGATTTTTGCTGTTGTTTTGCTGCCAGCTGAAAATGGCCTTGTGCTCTTAACATATTTTCAATGACTGTTCTACAAGAAATGTTTATATATTCCTAAACTACTGTGCTTATTCAGTTGTCAAGCATGAACTTGGCATTCTTCTCCTTTTAATGCCATTCTTCTTCTTTATTGTAATCAGCTCTCAAAGAAAAAGTATAAGCCCTTCCTAGATTCTATAACCAGCTCTACTGTATTTTTTACCAAGTGACCTTGATTAAGTCACTTAAACACCGTGTGCAACTTTTCTCATCTGTAAAATGAGGAAAACAACACATACGGAATGGGGTAATTACAAAATAAATGTAGGCTTCAGAGATAACTGTTAGTTGTCATTACTATTAATTATTTTTTGCTGATTAGAAATATTTATTTGGGGATGGCTCCTCACACGTGCCCCCTACACCTGCTGTCCAGTCCCCATGCAGTTTTCCTCGTTTGCTGCCTACCTGGCATGCTGCCTGCTCTCCTGTCCCTCCAGGAAGTGACTGGCTGTGGAATCACAGAATTAAATATTTCCTTAACATTTTCTGTTTCTCTCCTTATTCTTTAGGTCTCCTAAATGGTGAGCTAATTGTCTCTTTCCTATGTCCTCTGACACAGCATGGCTGGATTGACCTCACCTCACACATATTCAACTTAGCTAGTTGACCCTAGGTGATTTCACTTAGACTATATCCTTTAATCCTTAAAGGAGCCTAGGAAGGAGATATTATTATATATTATAAATGATGACCCAGGCTCAGAGACATTATGTGACTTTCCCAAGTTAATTTGAATATAAGTGACGGGTCAGTCAGGATTTGAACCTAGCTTAACACTAGGTTCCTTGGGGTCCTTAAGAAGATTAGTGCATTTAGCTGAGGTTGTTGGTCTGATAGGGCTAATACTTTAAAGTATCTTTGGTCCTAATTTTAAAAGTCGTATGCTTATATTACCAGGCCCCTGGAATAATTTGGAGTTTTATCTTTAACCAAAGGAAAGGTAGTTACTATACTTCATCCTCACTTTACAATGATTATTATAGTTTGTCTACACAAGAAACACCCGAAAAAAATCTGAACACCATATAAAATGACATTGGCATACATAATGATCACACAATATGGTTTAAGAGAAAAGTAGCAAGAATGAGAATTTAAACCTGTCCTGCTATTGTGTGATGTCACCAGCCAGCACTAAAGAGAGGAGTTTTTGCTCAGGGTCCAATGTCCTAATTGCTTTCATTACTCCCCTCCCTATAAAAAAGGTAAACTAATTTTAAAAAGTAATATTTTCTAATCAACACAGGATAACAGAGTCTATGTTCAGCAACTCTCTTGTAAATCATCTTATTACATTCATACAGATATATAGTTGTTTCTCATATTAAGTAAAACCACCTCCTGACTAGCCTTGATACCATCATCAACAGAACCTAACAGGGAGCAATCAGTCTCAGAGCTCAGCTGCCTTCTAGGATTCAATGTTGTGGGTCAAGTGGTGACCTCAGGTACTCAATGTAGTACCATTCCTCTGTCAGCATTGAAGCCTTCATCAGCAGAAATCAAGAAGTCATCTGTGCACTTGACATAAGACTGCTGTTTTGCCAACCAGCTAAGATCAAAAAGAATTACCTACACTCAGAGTTAGACTTCTATGTTGTCCAGACCTCTAACCCTTTCCAGGTTTTCCTCCCACCTCTTTGGTCACTACTCAATACACTTTTTTGGGTTTTTTTGTTTTTTTTTTAATTTCCATATCTGTATTATTATTATTTTTTAAGATTTTATTTATTTATTTGAGACAGAGAGAATGAGAGACAGAGAGCATGAGAGGGAGGAGGGTCAGAGGGAGAAGCAGACTCCCTGCCGAGCAGGGAGCCCAATGCGGGACTTGATCCCGGGACTCCAGGATCATGACCTGAGCCGAAGGCAGTCGCTTAACCAACTGAGCCACCCAGGCGCCCTCCATATCTGTATTATTAAAATGCCCAGGTCCCAGTCCTTAGATCTCCTTTCTTTTTAATGTTAGTCACTCTGTTGTGTACATCACCTAGTCTCATGGCTCTAAATACAATCTATACATTGATAACTCCCAAATTAATATCTCCAGCCCCATTCTTTTTCTTGAACTTCAAACTTATCCTATTACATATTTAGCATTTTCACTTAGATTGATTCCAGGTATCTCAGACTTAGTAAGTTCTAACCTAGGTCCCTGGACTCCCCCAGTCCAAACCTACAATCCCACAAACCTCCTCTCCACCCCCACTCCAGGTAATGATATCTTCATCCTTCTGTCAAAATGATAACTACAAATTTGGAGTCAATCTTGATTCTTCTCTTGTTCTCACAGCTAGCATCCCATCCAGAAGTATATCCTATTGGTTCAACATCAAAATATATCCAGAATCCAACCACTTCTTACCTCCTTCCCTGCTACCATACTAATTCTTTCACCATTAAACATGAACTACTACTGAGATTATTGTAATAGCTTCCTAATCACCCTGCTTCTGTCTTTAACCCACTACCTTCTATTCTCAACAAAGACAATGTTATCTTGTTAAAATATAAGTAGGTCATGTCACAGCTCTACTCAAAACCTTCCAATGGTTTCACTTAGAGTAAAAGCCAAAAATGGCAATAGCCTACAAGGTCCTATATGATCTGTACCCCTCCCCCATCACCTCTAAACTTACCTCCTCCTATTCTCCTCTGCATTCACTCTTCTCTAGCTACACTGGCTTTCTTGCTATTGTTTGAACATGCCAGTCATCCTCCCACCTCATGGTTGTACCTGGAATACACTTCTCCTGGATAGCCATACCACACTATTTCTTCACCTCTTTTAAGGCTTTGCCCCTTTTGTCAATTTCACTGAGGCTTTCCTGGGCAATCTTTATAAATGTGAAATTCTCACCCCCCCCCAAAAAAATTTGCTATCTTACCTCCCTGATTTATTTGTCTCCCATAGTATTTATCACCATCTAGCATATCATATATACTTACTAATTTTTCACATTGAAGTCTACTCCCACAAGAATGTATAAGCTCTAACGGGGACGGGGACTTTTGTTGTTGGTTTGTTCTCTTTTGTTCCAGAAATTGGCACAGTGCCTGGTATGTAATAGGTACTCAATTGTAGTGTTGAATATTGACTACAGAACATTTTTTTTACTATGATCTGACAGGGACCTTAAATTTTACACCTATCATGTTCTGCTTCTTCCTGAAGCATGAGTTTTATTCATTTAGCATTCATTCAACATGTTTTTAAGTGCCTTATGCATGCTATGCACACTCTCACACAAATAACCCCACACAAATGACTGTATAATTATAACTGAGCTAAGTGTTTTGTAGAAAATCAAATAGACTTAGAGAACACTTAATAAAGAAGCCTGACATAAGTTGAGGTAGGCAAAACTTAATTAAAGAAATGTCATTTGAGCTAAGATCAGAAGGATAAGTAGTGAGAAAGATTTTCAGATGCAAGACACAGTACCTGCAAAGTTCCTATGATGAGAAAAGCATGGGATTAAAAGGAGACCGGGGGAGCCAAAGTGTAAAACAGTCATTGAGAAAAAGAAGAGTATAATGAGAGGCCGGAGGTTTGCAGGTGACTTAAAGTCCATTTTAAGGATTTGGGTTTTATCCTAAGAGCAAAAAGGAAGCCATTAAAGACATTTCAACCTGGGGAAGACTCCATCAGATTTGTGTTTTCAGAAAACAATCTTGAATACGATAAAGGACAAAAGGAAGACTGGCCTGCATATAGGGAGACTATTGTAAGAATTGGGATTTCCATATCGGAATTCCTTCCCACATGTCTTGGGACATTTGTTTTTTAGAATCTCAAGAAAAATCAATCAAGAGTTCAGAAAAACAGGAAAAATAATATAATCCTCCTGTAAGAACCAGAGTTCCACAATCCACATCAAGACTACTGGTTTGAAAGAATCCACTGACATTGAATGACAGGTCAGAGCAAGAAATGCTAACATGGGCACGTGGAATGGAAGGCTAAGGTCAATATTTCTAGGACTTGAGACAAGGGCACATGGCAGAAAAGTGGTCACAGTCAAATCAGCCAGTTCTTGTCACATTACAAGGTATCTCTGTAGCCCCGTATGCTGATAAGGGTGAGTTGTTCATTCAAATAAAAATAATTAATAAATGTATTCATGTAGTATACTTTATACAAATCCTATGTGTGATGAACCAAAAAAATAACAAGTTTTGGATGCAAAGTACTTAATCTGGCAGTTTGACACATGATTCTGAGTCATGTTATTAAGCTTGTTAGAAGATCTGAAGTCATGTTATTTTAATACTTTTCAATAAGTGATTCACCAGTGTTGTCTAGTGCCTGAATATTTACTGTGGGCTACAGTTCAGTGAAACACTTGAACAGAGGAAATGCAAAGAGAAGAGGATATTGTTGTGGACACCTCAACACAAAATTAGAAACTGATCTGAAATCCGAATTAGCGAAAGCACTAAGGATTTCATGGCAAAACTAAAATTGGAGCAATCAGACAGAATACTTTTATTGATTTTTAAAAAATAAGCTTATATGAAGTAATATGTACCTTAATGCCCAGCTTGAAAATGCCTCTGGACCAACTCTTAAAAATTTGACTGCCCATATGAAAGATACTCAATATCACTCATCATCAGGGACATGTAAATGAAAACCACAATGAGATATCACCTTATACCTCTCAGAATGGCTAGAATCAAAAAGGCAAAAAATAACAAGTGTTGGTGAGGATGTGGAGAAAAAGTAAACCTCATGTGCTTTTGGTAGGAATGGCTGGTGCAGCCACTGTAGAAACAGTATGGAGGTTCCTCAAAAAATTAAAAATAGGAATACCATAAATCCAGTGATTCCACAACTGGGTATTTACACAAAGGAAACAAAAACACCAACTTAAAAGGATACATGTGCCCCTATGTTTATTGCCCAATAGCCAAAGTATCAATAGATGGATGGATGGATGGATGGATGGATATATCTATATGATAGAATATTATTCAGCCATAAAAAGTATGAAATCTTGTCATTTCCAACAACATGGATGGACCTAGAGGTTATTATGCTAAGTGAAATAAGTCAGACCGAGAAAGACCATATGATTTCACTTATATGTAGAATCTAAAAAATGAAACAAATGAATAAACAAACAAAAAGCAGAAAAAGGCTCATAAATACAAAGAACAAACTGATAGTTGCCAGAGGGGAGGGGGAGTGGGGGTGGGCAAAATGGTGAAGGGGAGTTGGAGATACAGGGGTTCAATTATGGAATGAGTAAGTGAGGAGGATAAAAGGTACAGCACAGGGAATATATCAATGATAATGTAATGGCACTGTATGGTGACAGGTAGTACATATAGCTGAGCATAGCATAACATATAGAGTTGTTGAATCAGCATGTTGAATTCACTATACCTGAAACTAATGTAACTTCATGTGTCAACTATACTTACAAAAAGAAAAGAACGAAAAGAAAAAAGCGTGTTGGATTGAAAACAATATTAAATGTGTTTATATTACATGTATGCAACTACAAAATAACCACATAAAATAACTAATTAAAGAGGTAATTAGAAAAAAAGAATCTGTTACATCAGTTAAAAATAAAAACTAAAAAATTTAAAAATTCAAATTCCAATGAACAGTGTAAGAAATTTTGCTACATCTGCAATACTTGTCATGAAACAAAGATCAAGGCTATTAGAGCAATTAATGCTTTGTGTGTTTTTACATTTCGTTTTAAGAATAATTATTAAATATTTGGTGTTTAATATTTCAATTTTTAAGGGACTTATATTTTGGCATTTATTTTGTATTACTGTTTCCTTTATTTAATGTTTTCTGTCACCAAATGTCTTTATCAGGCAAAGATCACTTTTAAATACTACTGAAATATAGAATTTTGTCACAATATGTTGGTTCATGATGATAAGAAAGCATGAATTTATTTTTATATTTTTATAGAAAATCTCTGAAACTTCTTTTTTTTTTTAAGGATTTTATTTATTTATTTGACAGAGAGAGAGACAGTGAGAGAGGGAACACAGGCAGGGGGAGTGGGAGAGGAAGAAGCAGGCTTCCCGCAGAGCAGGGAGCCCGATGTGGGACTTGATCCCAGAACCCTGGGATCAAGACCTGAGCCGAAGGCAGACGCTTAACAACTCAGCCACCCAGGCGCCTCCCTCTGAAACTTCTAGTACACTCCTGTCACAGAAAAATAATGCATGCTTTATTATTATAGCAATTTGTTACTTTTAATGAATGTAAATATGTACAGGTAAATACTGTTAAGAATTATTGTTACAACTCTGCCACCAAAAAAACACATAAATTGTTATGAAAAATACAGAATGGTTTAGGATTTCAGGATTTCCAAAACATTCTCAGGAATTCTGATTTCTCATCCCCAAATCCTGAAGTTTAATATCTTTCAGGCATTTGGAAACATTAGCAAAAGTGCATGAAAGAGATGGCAGTATCTTGAATTATAGTGGTAGCAATGAAATTGGAGAGAAATAGACAAATCAAAGAAATACCCAGGAAGTAAAATTCACAGGAGTTGTAGACTAGCTGAATGTAGAAATAAGGTAGGGTGTTAAGAATAACTTTTAAGTTTCTATTTTTGTGACAGTTTGCACCATTTATTAAGACAGAACACTAGAAGAAAGCCAATCTGTCAGCTAAGTTATGCTTCAAAAGCATAATTATTATCTAATTATTACTGATGTAAACAATACAAGTTCAAAGACCAAAAGTAGATTAGAGGTCACCCGGAGCTGGAGGTAGGGATTGGGGTAAGTGGGAATGAGGAATGACTGCTGATGTTTATAGAGTTTTTTGAGGGGCTTTGAAAACATTCTAAAATTGTATTGTTATGATGGTTGCACAGTTCTGAATATACTAAAAACCACTGAATTAATTCTATGGTCTGTGAAATATATCTCGATACAGCTATAAAAAACTGATTCATTTCGCATTCACACTACATGTCCATGTCAGGTGAGACAGGGACTCTCTTCTATGGCATCCTTGTTTAGGAAACAAAGTTGATGGCATTTCCACCACCTGAAATGTTGATTTCTTTGTCAGGAGGGACGGGACTATTACAAATTTCACAGCAGCTCTTAAAGGCTTATACTCAGAAGTGATACCTGTCACTTCTGCTCATATTTTGTTGACCAAAGCAAGTTATGTGACTACACCAAGCTTCAAGGGCATAAAGAAGTACAATATACCAGAAAGAAGAGCCCCAGAAATAGCACTCACTACTACCACCAAAATTGAGGGGAATATGGAAATTCAATCACAGACCTGAGTTTGAGGTACTTTTAAAATACCTCAAGAACATGTTAAATAGACAGTTGGCTTTGTGAGGTTAGGAGCTCAGAGGAGAGATCTGGGCTAAAGATCCAGGTCAGTTAGTCATTCATAGCACATGGTTGTTTAAAGTCATGGACACGGAAGAGATTGCAAACATCCTAGAAGGTCACGTTTCTCCATGTCACACACCCAACACACACACATGCGCATGTCACATCCTATCGTGACTTCTTTCCTGAGCCATCTGGAACTACAACTATTAAAAGAAATGGAGAGGGTGTCAAACTCTCTTCAGCATCTTAGAAATATTGAAGGTGACTAGAAAGCAATTGGTATTTTATATCTGTCAAACTTTATTCAAAAGGCCGCATGCTCAATGAAACCTCTGACATGACGTATGCTCTCCTTGCTCTTTGAATTCCATCACACTGTATTTAGATCTCTCTTATAATAAATTTCATACTTGATCACTAAATAGGTTTATATGCTTGTGTTATCCCTCCTGCTAGGCAATAGCCTTTTGAGCTGAGGTCTATGTTTTCATCTGTTTTATGGCCATCGGAACATCTACCACTATACCTTCTACGTGGTAGTGCAAAATATGCAGCAAAAAAAGTGTGCTGCATGAATTATTTTCCCCCAAATGAACTGTTAGCTCTATAAAAACAGATAGTCTGCCTTTTCTTTCCTTGTGTTTTGCTATCTGCCTGCCATAGTGATTTTCACATAGTTGGCATTAGATAAATGTACTGATTGATGAATCGGTTCAGGCAAAAATTAAGTCTCTAAATAAACATCTTTAGAAATTATTTATATATGTCCAGATGGAAATACACATACAGACACACCTGATGCATTCCCTTCATCTTTCAACAATTCAAACTTAAATATTCAAAGTTATTAGCTACTATCAACCCCAGAATCAAGTGTAAGTTTGCTTTTCCTGTCTCTTAAGTGTCAGACAGAACAAGTTTGCTATTGTCAATTCAACAAAACTGTGGGTATTAAATCACAGGGAGGCAGGAATGAATTGGTGTTGAAAAAAAATTCATGAAACAAAATTCTTAGATCCCTGAATTGTGATATGGCTTTCTTTTTGAAATCATGCTTTAATGAAATACTGCAAATTTTTATTGAGCACCTATTATGTACCAGTTACTGTTTTATGATACAAGAGGAAAAGAATACAGTTCTCAGCCAAAGGAATTAGACCCCATTCCAACATAAATGCTAATTGCTTTGGGAGTTGATTCTTTCTTTTCACTAAAGACCTTGAAATTCTAGTTCCCACTTCCTTACAAAATACCAGCCCCTCACCTCCCTTGGACAGTGAGCTGATCTGTGCAGAGCATTTTATTTGGCAAGATAGGTAAATGCTGATTTTTCCATTTGGGAAGAAGACAATCTGACGTGAGTCTGTCATCCTAAAATGTGCAGAAATAACCAACCGCCATATTGACCCTAACAACAGATTAGCTATGCCATTTTTAATTACCACGGCTTTAGCACAGTGAAAAAAAAAATGGCCTCACTCCACCCTTTTCACATATAGACTCTTTAGGCTGATATCTCCTGCATGTCTTAGCAGGGCGCTGCAGGCCTCCTGAGACAGCCAGTCACAGATAATGAACTGTAATGGAACTAGCCGCTAAACTAAGCCTGATAATCCTAGCCCTTGAGACTTACCTATGCGGGTGAGACATGTACTAATTCCCAATCAGATTCCAGCTCAGCATTTGCTGCTGAAGAGAAATCATTTCCAATTACCAACAATGTCTAAAGATAATCATGAACACTCACCTAGTCACATCCACTTGCATACATGGAGCAGACGGAGCGCACACACGGACACACGTTATTCCTGAGTGGAAGCAAAGACCCTCTGAGTCTGAGCAAGTCAGTAACTGCCAGGAGGCGGAATCTTGGCAATGGATGCTTTCGCTGTTAAGAAGGCTGGGTTTAGACTGACTATTTAAGACTTAAATGCCTTTATATCACTTGGTAGCTGCATTTTAAGAAATGTTTTCCCCTGCTCCACCTCCATTGCCTTCTCACCAGGCCCCAGGTCTTGTACCAGCACCTACAGAGAGCCCGCAGGTGTTGAAGTTAAATCTCTTGACATTGACCACACCTCATTAGCAGGAAGCAATCAATCAAGAGCAGTTAGGACTTGGAGTCAGAAGCCCTGGGTAGGAAGGATACTAAGCTTTCTCCTTTACCAGTAGGGTGAACTTGAGCAAGAAATAGAACATCGCTGACCCTGTTTTTTCATCTGGGAAATGGCTGTATCAACACCTAATTATAGAAACTAAAACAAGAGGAAAATAGCCAAAGAAATTTTCATGGAAAAGACTGTTGGACCACTGTGGCTAGGTCCCCACAGAGTGGGATTTTTATGGCACATGCTACAAAGTCCCATTCTCCATTTCCACCTTGCAGGTTCAGTAACAGGAATGGCTGTCTTTCCAGTGACACTTCACATTAGCCATGCACACAGAGACCAAGGTATAATTTCTGAAAGGTTGTGCTTAATTTAAAATGAAAACTGTAACTACCAAGGGGCACTGCACTTCTCTGTCAGTACACTATCTCCTTGAAGGCAGGGTCCATGGGATGCCAGATTATTATTAGAAGGGGGCTTTCTGAATATGCAGAGCATTTACTTATCTGATTCTAGATATTTGAGAACAACACACTCAGACCTATGAACCCATCCTCATAACAAGGATACATGTGCCATAAAAAGAGGATAGGTCAAGTTCTTCAGCACTCTCTCTCCTGGAGAGCACTTAGTGGTCACTCAAAAAAGACACCTCCAAGATGCTTCTTTGCCTAGGTTTCTGTTGGCGGCCAAATCCCTTCATAATTGGCATATTCTTCCCTTAATAAATTCAATCAAGTTGATATTTTTAAATTGCAATCAAGTGTTTCTACCTAAGAACATTCCTGACTCTGAATGGAGATTTTGCATACCTTTGCTTCGATCTGTTATATGCCAATCTTAAAGATACTCCTCAGAGGAATATTTCCAAGTTGTATGATCATTTGAGAGATTTAGAATGGGTGAGGGGAGGATTGGAAACTAGATCTACAGAATCTCTGATCATCTCAGAATCATTGATCTATCATGAAGATTAAATCAAATATATCAATATATGTTAGCTTCTATGTGCTTTATATGATGAAAGCACTATAGAACTCTTACTGATAATACTGTTGTGTTTAGGGGCACCTGGGTGGCTCAGTCGTTAGTGTCTGCCTTTGGCTCAAGTCATGAGCCAAAGGGTTCTGGGATCAAGCCCTTCATCGGGCTCCCTGCTCAGCAGGAAGTGTGCTTCCCCCTCTCACACTCCCCCTGCTTGTGTTCCCTCTCTCGCTGTGTCTCTCTCTGTCAAATAAATAAATAAAATCTTTAAAAAAAATACTGTTGTGTTTAGGCATTTATTCTTTGGGATAGAGAAGCATGTGGGGGGGTGTTCTTTTGTTTTTAATTAACAGACAATGAGCTGTGTATATATGGAGTGTATGATTTGATAATTTTTGACGTATATATGTATTTCTGAAATAATCACCACCTGCAGATAATGAACATGTATCCACCACCACTGAAAACTTCCTAGTACCCCTTTACAATCTTGCTCTTCCATACCTGTCTGCTTTGCCCTCCCCTAGGCAAACACTGATCTTTCTGTCATTGTAGATTAGTTTGCATTTTCTAGAATTTTATATAAATGGAATTATATTATATATATTCTCTTTTTTTTGTCCAGCTTCTTTTGACATAATTAGTTTGAGAGTTATCCATATTTGTTGTGAGTATCAGTAGTTCATTTCTCTTGGAGTACCTGGGTATCTCAGTAGTTTTAACATCTGCCTTCAGCCCAGGTCATGATCCCAGGGTCTTGTGGTCAAGCCCCACACCAGGCTCCCTGCTCAGCGGGAAGTCTGCTTCTCCCTCTCCCTCTGCCCCTCCCTCCCACTTGTGTTCTCTCTAATTAATTAAATAAAATCATTTAAAAAATAGTTCATTTCTCTTTATTGTTGAGTAGTACTCCATTGTATGTAGATACCAAAGTTCATCTATACTCATGTTGATGGACATTTGAGTTGTTTCCAGCTTTTGTCCATTACAAATAAAACTGCTATAGACATATGCTTTCACTTTTCTTAGAGAAATATCTAGGAGTTAAATGACTGGGTCCATATGGTAGGGATATGCCTAGCTTTTTAAAGAAAATATCTAACTTCTCCAAAGAGGTTTTACATTACATATCTAACTTTTCCAAAGGGGTTTTACATTACATTACCAAGGGGTGTAGAAGAGTTGTAATTCTTCCACATCACTGACAACATTTGATATGGTCATTCTATAATTTTAGCTGTTCTAATAGATAATATATTGGAATATCATTGTGGTTTTAATATGCATTTCCCAAAAGACTAATGATGTTTTATGTGTTATTTGCCAGCTCTTTAATCTTCTTGAAGCATCTGTTCATATCTTTTTTTAAATTTTATTTTATTATGTTATGTTAGTCACCATACAATACATCATTAGTTTTTGATGTGGTGATCCAGGATTCATTGTTTTCATATAACACCCAGTGCTCCATGCAGTACGTGCCCTCCTTAATACTCATCACCGGGCTAACCCATACCCCCACACCCCTCCCCTCTAAAACCCTCAGTTTGTTTCTCAGAGTCCATAGTCTCTCATGGTTCATCTTTCCCTCCGATTCCCCCCCTTCATTTTTCCCTTTCTTCCCCTAATGTCCTCTATGCTATTCCTTATGTTCCACAAATAAGTGAAACCCTATGATAATTGACTTTCTCGCTTGACTTATTTCACTTAGTATAATCTCCAGTTCCATCCATGTTGATGTAAAAGTTGGGCATTAATCCTTTCTGATGGCTGAGTAATATTCCATTGTATATATGGACCACATCTTCTTTATCCATTCATCTGTTGAAGGGCATCTCAGTTCTTTCCACAGTTTGGCTAGTGCAGACATTGCTGCTATGAACATTGGGGTGCATATGGCCCTTCTTTTCACTACATCTTTGTCTTTGGGGTAAATACCCAGGAGTTCAATTGCTGGATCAGAGGGTAGCTTTATATTTAATTTTTTGAGGCACCTCCACACTGTTGGTGCTAGGAAAATTGGACAGCCAGATGCAGAAGAATGAAACTCGATCATTCTCTAACACCATACACAAAGATAAACTCAAAATGGATGAAAGATCTCAATGTGAGACAAGAATTCATCCAAATCCTAGAGGAGAACATAGGCAGTAACCCCTTTGACATCGGCCACAGCAACTTCTTTCAAGATACAGCTCCAAAACCTAGTGAAACAAAAGCAAAAATGAACTTTGGGGACTTCATCAAAATAAAAAGCTTCTGCACAGCAAAGGAAACAGTCAACAAAACAAAGAAGCAACCCACAGAATTGGAGAAGATTTTTACAAATGACACTACAGATAAAGGTCTGGTA
Organism: Mirounga angustirostris; assembly: GCF_029215605.1. Lineage (NCBI taxonomy): Eukaryota > Metazoa > Chordata > Mammalia > Carnivora > Phocidae > Mirounga > Mirounga angustirostris. The sequence continues at coordinate 169,740,999 of NW_026991710.1, forward strand.
TCCAAGATCTATAAAGAACTTCTCAAACTCAACACCCAAAAAACAAATAATCAAGTCAAAAAATGGGCAGAAGACATGAACAGACACTTCTTTGAAGATGACATACAAATGGCTAACAGACACATGAAAAAGTGTTCATCATCATTAGCCATCAGGGAAATTCAAATCAAAACCACATTGAGATACCACCTTACACCAGTTAGAATGGCAAAAATTGACAGGGCAAGAAACAACAAATGTTGGAGAGGTTGTGGAGAAAGGGGAACCCTCTTACACTGTTGGTGGGAATGCAAGTTAGTACAGCCACTCTGTTCACATCTTTTGCCTATTTTGTAACAGGGTTTTGTTTTCTTGTTACTATGTTTATGTACTTTGGATATAGGATGTCCACCAAAGCTATGCTTTACAAGTATTTTTCCCAGTTTTTGGCTTCTCTTTTTAATTTTTTTTTATTGGCGTATAGTTGACGCATAATGCTGTTAGTTTCAGGTAGATAACATAGAGATTCAACAAGTTTATGTGTTACTCTATGCTCACCACAAGTGCGGCTACCATTTTTCATTCTGTTAACATCTTTCACAGAGCAGAAACTTTTAATTTTGATGAAATCCAGTATATAAATTTATTATTTTATGGATCATGCTTTTGGTGCCATATCTAAAAAATATTTACCTATCCCGAGGTCACAAAAATTTTCTTCTATGCTTTCTTCTAGAAATTTTGTCATTTTAGGTCTTACATCTCAGTTGAGGATTCACTTTTAGTTAATTTTTTGGATATGATGTGAGGTATGAGGCAATATTCTTTTTTTCTTTTTTTTTTCTGTATAGAGATATCTACTTGTTTCAATACTGTGTGTTGAAAAGACTTTCTCTATCCCACTGAATTACTTTCTTACCTTTATTGAAAATTAGTGAGACATATATGTGTGGGCCTATTTCTCAAATCTATTCTGTTGTTTTGAGCTGTATCTCTATCTTAATAATTTTTTTTAAAGATTTTATTTATTCATGAGAGACAGAGAGAGAGAGAGAGGCAGAGGGAGAAGCAGGCTCCCAAGGAGAAGGGAGCCCGATGCGGGACTCGATCCCAGGACGCTGGGATCATGACCTGAGCCGAAGGCAGACGCTTAACCATCTGAGCCACCCAGGCGCCCGAGCTGTATCTCTATCTTTACACCAATACCACTCTGTTTTCATTACTGTGGGTTTATAACACTCAAAAGCATGTAGTGTTAGTTTTCCATTTTTGATGTTTTTCAAAGTTGTTTCAGCAATTCTAAATCCTTTGTAGTTCCACATGATTTTTAGAATCTAGATATTACTTCTATGATTGATTTATAATTTAATTCCATTTTGGTCAGAGAGCATAATTTGTCTTACTTGAATTATTTAAATTTGTTGAGACTTGTTTTATTGCCCAGATTATGGTCTATTTTCACAAATGTTTCCTGTGCACAGGAAAAGTATGTGTAGTCCCTTAAGTGGAGTGTTCTATAAATATCATTTAGATAAAGTTGTGGATGAAGTTGTTCAAATATACATTCCCTACTGATTTTTTTTTTGTCTACTTCTTCTATAAATTATCAAAAATCACCTACTGTAATTGTGAATTTTTTATTTCTCCTTGTCGTTGAATTGGTTTAACTTCATGTATTTTATAGCTTAGTTATTACATGCATAAGCATTTAGGAATATTATATCTTCTTGATGAATTAACTCCTTTATCATTATAAAATAACCTTCTTTGTCTCTAGTAATATTCTCTGATCTGATATATGCTTTGCTTGATTTTAATATGGTCACTCCAGATTTTTTATAGTGTTATAATGGTAGACATTTTTCTTATCCTTTACTTTTAAGCTATTTCTGTCTTTATATTTGAAGTGCATTTCTTCTAGGCAACAAATAATTGGATCTTGCTTTTTTATCCTGTCTGATAACTCTGCCTTTTGATTTGTGTATTTAGACCATTTATATTTAATGTGTTTAATTATGTGGATGAGTTTAAAATCTAATAGCTTGCCACTTGTTTCCTATTTATCTTATCTATTCTTTGTTCCATTTTTCTCCCTTTTTTCTGTCTCCTTTTGAGTTTTTTAAATTTTATTTCATCTTGATTTTTGGCTTATTAGCTAGAGATCACTTTTAGCAGTTTTACAGATTTTATAGTATGCATTTATTTTTAATGTTAGTTATATTGAGGTTTAATTGACATAAAATTTTAAGATATTTTAAGTATACATTGTGGTAACTTGATAATCATATATACATTATGAAAGCAATCTCCCCATCTAGCTGATTAACATATCCATCACTTCACTTTTTTTTGATGAGAACATTTAAGTTCTATTAGAAAATTTCAATTATACAATACCATGTTATCAAGTAGAGTCACCATGTTTTGCATTAGATCCTCAGACTTTATTCATATGAAAGCTAAAAGTTTGTACCTTTTTACCAACTTCTCCCTATTCCACCACCCCCAGCCCCAACAACCACTTTTCCATGAGTTTGACCTATTTTTTTTAGATTTCACATATAAGTTATACCATGTAGCATTTTTCTTTCTCTGTCTCATTTCACCTAGCATAATGCACTCAAGGTTAATCCATGTTTTCAAAAAGAGCAGGACTTCCTTCTATTGTGTATATATGCCATGTATACATATACTACATCTTCTTTATCCATCCATCCATGTTTTGATGGACACTTAGCTTGTTTATATATTTTGGCTATTGTGAATAGTGCTATAATAAACATGGGAGTGCAGATATCTCTTTGATATCTTGTTTCTATTTCTTTTCGATATATACCCTGAAGTGGGATTGCTGGATCATATGGTAGCTCCACTTTTAATTTTTTGAGGAACCTCCATATAGTTTTCCATATTGGCTGCACCAATTTATAGTCCCACCAACAATGCACAAGGGTTCCCTTTCCTCCACATCCTTACCAACACTTGTTATCTCTTGTCTTTTTGATAATAGCCATTCTAAGAGGTGTGAGGTGATAGCTCATTATGGTTTTGATTTGCATTTTGTTAATGGTTAGTAATGTTGAGCACATTTTCATAAACCTGTTGGCCATTTGTATGTCCTCTTTGGAAAAATGTCTATTCAGTTTCTCTGTCCATGTTTTAAATCAGTTTGTTGGGTTTTGTGGTGTGTGTGTGTTGTTATTGAGTTGTATGATTCTTTATATAATTTGGATAGTCACCCCTTATCAAATATATTATTCTATACCTTATTTCATAGATTGCCTCTTGGTGTACATCTTTAATGTATCATAGTCTACCTTCAAGCAATATTATAACACTTGACCTATAGTATAAGAATCTTAAAATTGCAGACTTTCAGTTCTCTTCTGACTTTTGCACTATGATAGCCATATATTTTAATTTTACATAAATTATAAACCTTGCACTATCTTTTCATTTTGTTTAAGCAGTTTAAAACTATCTTTAAGGGGCACCTGGGTGGCTCAGTCATTAAGCATCTGCCTTTGGCTCAGGTCATGATCTCAGAGTCCTGGGATCGAGCCCACATCAGGCTCCCTGCTCCACGGGAAGCCTGGTTCTCCCTCTCCCACTCCCCCTGCTTGTGTTCCCTCTCTCGCTGTGTCTCTCTCTGTCAAATAAATAAATAAAATCTTTAAAAAAATTAAAAAGTAAAAAAAAAAATAAAACTATCTATAAAAGATATTTATATCACAATAAAGTATTTTATATTTACCCATGTCATTACCATTTTAAGTGTTCTTTCCTTCATGTGAAAACCGTATTTCCATTGCCTGTCATTTTCTTTCTGCCTGAAGGGCTTCCTTTGAAATACCTATAATAGCAGTTTTCTGGTGGTAAGTTCTTTTAGCTTTGTTCTATCTAAACATTTTTGTTTTGCCATTGTTTTTGAAAGAAAATTGTGCTAGGTATAGAATTCTAGGTTGACAGAGAGCTTTCTTTCTCTCTTTAAAGATGTTGCTTTACTGTTATCTCACTTGTACTGCTTCCAATGAGACATCTGCAGCCATCCTTATCTTTGGTATTCTGTATATAATATCATTTTTCTCTGATTCCTTTTAAGACTTTCTTTGTATCACTGGTTTTGTGCTATTTGATTATGATCTGTTTGAGTTTAGTTTTTTCATGTTTCTTGTCTTGGCCTTTATTAAGTTGCTTGAATCTATGTGTCTATAGTTTTCATAAAATTTGGAAAACTTAGGCCAAATTTCTTTAATTATTTTTTTCTGCTCACCCACACACCCGTTTTCTCCTTGTTGAAATTCGATTATAGTATATTAGATTGCTTAAAATGTTGCACAACTGACTGATGCTCTGTTTATTATTTTTTCTTAATATTATCTTTTCTCTCTGTTTCAATTTTAATAACTTCTATTATTATGTATTTAAATTTACTAATAATTTTTCCTGCAATGTCTAATCTGCCATTGATCCTATCCTATTTATATTTTATTCCACACATTGAAGTTTTCAATCTCTAGAAATCTATTTTGGGTCTTTGTTGTATCTTCCATGACTCTACTTAAGTGTTAGAACATATGGAAAGCAATTATAATAACTAATTTTAATGTTGTTTTTTGTTCATTTTAATATTTATGTTTGGGGGTATTTTGATTGATTTATCTCTTCATATGTTTATATTTTCCCGTTAATTTGCCTGCCGGGAAAAATTTTATTAGAAGCCAGATATTGTATTTTCATCTGCATATTTTACATGCTGGACGTTTTAGTTTTCCTACAAATACTCCTAAGCTTTGTTCTAAAATGCACTTAATTGCCTTGGAATCAGTGTGATCCTTTCAGTCTTCATTTTGAGATTTATAAGACTGCACCAGAACAGTGCTTAGTATAGGGCTATTTATGCTCCACAACTGAGGCTAGACCCTTTCATGTATTCTCCTCAATGCCTTGTGAACTATGAGGTTTTCAAGTCTAGTTTTTGAGGACAGGCACTACTTCTGATTCTGTGTGTGTTGGGTATTATTATTTCCTCTTTTTTTTAAATAATCAGTTGGCTTTCTTTTTTCTTTTTTATTGAGGTATAAATGACATTTAACAGGTACTATTACTTCTAATCCTTTCAGGTGAGTCTTTCCCACATGAATAACTTCATCAAATACATATTTTTATTGATACTCTACTGAATACTTGAGAGAAACCCTCCACAGCTCTCTGGAGTTTTTTTTTCTTGCACAATTCTTTCCTCTCTGGTACTCTTTCCTGTGAACTCTAGTTGCTTTAGTCTTCTCAGACTTGCAGCTCTATATCCTCAACTCAAGGATTCTCCCAGGCTGTTCCTGGCTCCCTCCTCTAGCATCTTGGCCTGGAAACTTTTTCAAGGTAATAATCTGGAGCAATTGTAGAGTTCATCTCATCTCTGGAATTTGTCACCTGATGCCCAGTGGGAGCTGTTGTTTCATAACTTTGTTTATTTTTTTGGTTGTTTCAGGCAGGAAGGTAAACCTGATTCTTGTCACTCCATCTTGGCCAGAAGTAGAAATCTTTGGCATGTGTTTTTTTAGTAATATATATTTATTTTAGTCTTCATGACCAAAGACTTTAGGGTAGAGAAGGGAGCTGAGAGTTTCCTCTACTGTGTATAGTAACTGCACTTTTTATCCATGATTTGAACTTCCCAGATAGGGAAGTTCACCTGCACAGATAGGTCTTAGGACCAATGTATATGTTCTTTTTACTAATCCAACAATTTAGGGAACTCAGGCATTCTCTTTTGGTGTATTTTCAAATTACTTAAGTAATTCCATTATAAATAGTAAATCTATTGATTGAGTTAGGTGTCACTGTGAAAATGTCATTAATTCTTAAGAAGATGCTTTCTTCTCTACTTTCTTAAGCATAGAATATATCTGTTGTCAGCCTACTTTCATGGAAAGAGAGCTAAACTTTAGAGAGCACTCAGTCTATCCTTTCTCCACCTCTTCTCAGTCACAGAAACTTGTTCTGGCAGCAAGCTTATGTGTGACATAAGATGGACATGGACTAAACATAAGTTGCAATTAGAACAACTCATTCACTGAACTTTCCAATCAGCAAGAAGCCACTATTTTGTCAAGCAAATTAACTCTTGAGCCTACTAAGCATAATAAGGCACTCAGGAATCCTACACAGAAACTTATCAGAACCTGATGTTAACTGTTTTCCTGGAAGTTAGTTATAGTCAATATGCATCTATCAACTATTGGGAAACATTAAGTAATTTATAAGCATAATAATTTTTCATATATTCTTTTCACTTTAAAAATAACCCTGGTATTATTATCCTCAGTTTGCACATGAGGAAAGTAAAGCTTGGAAAAGTCAAGCAGCCATCTCAATGTCACAACTGAAAAATAGCAGTATAGAGTTTGATTCCTGAAGTGCAGTCAGATTTCAAATTTCTTGGTCTTTCTACTGTTATCATGCTGCCTCCAAAAGAATGTAAACTTGACTCAAATCAGATGGTTTAGTGTTTCACTAGCAGGCATGGAAATTTTATCCCACATAGATGTTTTGCACTGAATAATTATAACTTTTCTTATTATGACTGATTAAAGCTCAGAAATCATCTTGACTCTGATTTATTTAAAAGTTGTTCGGTGGGCGGAGCAAGATGGCAGAGGAGTAGGAGACCTGGATTTCGTCTCCTCTCAGGAATTCATCTGGATAGGGATCAAACCATTCTGAACACCTACAAACTCAACAGGAGATCGAAGAAAAGAAGAGCAACAACTCTCTCATCAGAAAAGCGACCACTTTCTGGAAGGTAGGACGTGTGGAGAAGTGAATCCGAGGCGATATTCGGGAGGATAGACGGCGGGGGAGGGGCCTCCGTCGGCCGCTTCTGGCAAGTGATAGAACCACGGAGCACAAAATCGGAACTTTTAAAAGTCTGCTCCGCCGAGGGACGTCACTCTGGTGGCTAAGCGGGGGGTGGAACCCTCCGGGACAGTGTGGTCTCAGGACCCTCGGGGTCACAGAAAGACCGGGGGTGCCTGAGTGTGGCCGAGCTCCCAGGTAACGGAGCAGGGAAGCCGGCTGCAGAGGCGGAGCCCAGGCGCGGGCACTCAGCTCGGGGTGGCCATAAACCATGATCCGCGGCACAGTCGGGCCCCTGCTCCTCCAGCAGGGACCCAACAAGTGGCAGATCCGGGGAGACTCACCTTCCTTCCCCCCAGCGGAGCCACGCGGGAGTGCACCGCAGGGATCTGCTTGGTTTGGAGACTCCACCTGGGGTCGGGTGCCAGAGATAGAAATGCGCGGTCACAGGCCAGGGGAGCACGGAGTGCGGCCAGAGACCGGGGAGGCGGGAGTGACTGATGGCTTTTCTCTGGGGGCTCACTGAGGAGCGGCCCGAGTTCTCAGCTCCTCTGGGGCGGAGATTGGGAGGCCGCCATTTTCACTCTCCGCCTCCAAAGCTGTACAGAAAGCTTGCAGGGAACAAAAGCCCCGGAGAGCAAACCTCAGCAGATTACTTAGCCGGGAGGGGGCAAGGGCGGGGCAATTCCGCCTCCAGCAGAGACATTTGGAAACCACGGCAACAGGCCCCTCCCCAGAAGATCAGCGAGAACAGCCAGCCAAGACCAAGTTTACTGATCAACGAGAACGGCAGAACTCCAGCGCTAGGGGAATACTGCACACAGAATTCATGGCTTTTTTAACCATGATTCTTTAGTCTTTCAAAGTTAATTTTTTTTAACTTTTTTCTTTTTTTTTTTCTTTTTGAATTTCTCTTTTTCCCTTTTTCAACCAACATCTTATCAATCCCTTTTTTTAAAAGAAACATTTTTATTTTTCATTTTAGAGTCATATTCTATCCCTTCATAGTAGTTACCCATTTTTTGGCTTATATATATAAGTTGTTCTCTCTTTAAAATTTTGAGGTAGTTTCTTTTAACAGATAAAAATATACCCTAAATCTCTAGTATATGCTGTTTTCTATTCCGCTGCCTGATCACATCCTCTCCCTTTTTTTTTCTTTTTTCTTTTTTTAAATCCTCTTCTTTCTTTTTACAAACAACTTCTTATCAATTCTTTTTATAAAATATTTTATAATTTCCATCTTTACAGTCATATCCCATCCCTTCATCATATCAACCCTTAATTTTGTACATATATAAGTTTTTCTTTCTTTAAAATTTTGGGAGGCACTATCTCCTAAAAGACCAAAATACACCCCAAATCTAGTGTGTGGCACTGATCTATATACCAGCCTGATCATATTTGATCACATTCTGGTTTTTGTTGTTGTTGTTGTTGTTGTTTTGTTTTGTTTGTTTTTGTTTTTATCTTTATCTTTTTCTTTTTTTTTCTTTTTCTTTTTTCTCTCTTTCCCTTTCTTTTCCCACTGCTTCAGGTCTTTTCTGATTTGTTTAGAGTATATTTTCTGGGGACGTTGTTACTCTGCTAACATTTTGTTCTCTCATTAATCTATTCTCCTCTGCACAAAATGACAAGACGGAAAAATCACCTCAACAAAAAGAACAAGAGGTAGTACCGACTGCCAGGGACCTACTCAATACAGACATTAGTACGATGTCAGATCTAGAGTTCAGAATCATCACTTTAAAGATACTAGCTGGGCTTGAAAAAAATATGGAAGTTATTAGAGAAACCCTTTCTGGAGAAGTAAAAGAACTAAAATCCAACCAAGTAGAAATCAAAAAGGCTATTAATGAGGTGCAATAAAAAATGGGGGCGCTAACTGCTAGAATAAAGGAGGCAGAAGAGAGAATCAGTAGTATAGAAGATGAAATGATGGAAAATAAAGAAGCTAAGAAAAAGAGAGATAAACAACTACTAGATCAGGGGGCAGAATTCGAGAGATAAGTGATACCATAAGACGAAACAACATTAGAATAATTGGGATCCCAGAAGAAGAAGAAAGAGAGAGAGGGGCAGAAGGTATAATGGAGCAAATTATAGCAGAGAACTTCCCTAATTTGGGGAAGGAAACAGGCATCAAAATCCAGGAAGCACAGAGAACCCCTCTCAAAATCAATAAAAATAGGTCCACACCCCAACATCTAATAGTAAAACTTACGAGTCTCATAGACAAAGAGAAAATCCTGAAAGCAGCTCGGAAGAAAAGATATGTAACCTACAATGGTAGAAACATTAGATTGGCAACAGACCTATCCACAGAGACCTGGCAGGCAAAAAAGGAGTAGCAGGATATATTCAGAGCACTAAATGAGAAAAATATGCAGCCAAGAATACTCTATCCAGCTAGGCTGTCATTGAAAATTGAAGGAGAGATAAAAAGCTTCCAGGACAAACAAAAACTAAAGGAATTTGCAAACACAAAACCAGCCCTACAGGAAATCTTGAAAGGGGTTCTCTAAGCAAAGGGAGAGCCTAAAAGCAACATAGACCAGAAAGGAACACAGACAATATATGGTAACAGTCACCTTACAGGCAATACAATGGCACTAAATTCCTATCTTTCAATAGTTACCCTGAATGTAAATGGGCTAAATGTCCCAATCAAAAGACACAGGCTATCAGACTGGATTAAAAAACAAGACCCATCAATATGCTGTCTGCAAGAGACTCATTTTAGACCCAAAGACACCCCCAGATTGAAAGTGAGGGGGTGGAAAACCATTTACCATGCTAATGGACACCAAAAGAAAGCTGGAGTGGCAATCCTTATATCAGACAAATTAGATTTTAAACCAAAGACTGTAATAAGAGATGAGGAAGGACACTATATCCTACTTAAAGGATCTATCCAACAAGAAGATCTAACAATTGTAAATATCTATGCCTCTAACATGGGAGCAGCCAATTATATAAGGCAATTAATAACAAAAGCAAAGAAACACATCGACAACAATACAATAATAGTGGGGACTTTAACACCCCCCTCACTGAAATGGACAGATCATCTAAGCAAAAGATCAACAAGGAAATAAAGACTTTAAATGACACACTGGACCAAATGGACTTTACAGACATATTCAGAACATTCCACCCCAAAGCAACAGAATTCACATTCTTCTCTAGTGCCCATGGAACATTCTCCAGAATAGATCACATCCTAGGTCATAAATCAGGTCTCAACCGGTACCAAAAGATTGGGATCATTCCCTGCCTATTTTCAGACCACAATGCTTTGAAACTAGAACTCAATCACAAGAGGAAAGTCGAAAAGAACTCAAATACATGGAGGCTAAAGAGCATCCTACTGAAGAATGAGTGGGTCAACCAGGAAATTAAAGAAGAATTAAAAAAATACATGGAAACCAATGAAAATGAAAACACAACTATTCAAAATCTTTGGGAGGCAGCAAAGGCAGTCCTAAGAGGAAAGTATATAGCAATACAAGCCTTTCTCAAGAAGCAAGAAAGGTCTCAAGTACACAACCTAACCCTACACCTAAAGGAGCTGGAGAAAGAACAGCAAATAAAGCCTAAACCCAGCAGGAGAAGAGAAATCATAAAGATCAGAGCAGAAATCAATGAAATAGAAACTAAAAGAACAGTAGAACAGATCAACGAAACTAGGAGCTGGTTCTTTGAAAGAATTAACAAGATTGATAAACCCCTGGCCAGACTTATCAAAAAGAGAAGAGGAATGACCCAAATCAACAAGATCATGAATGAAAGAGGAGAGATCACAACTAACACCAAAGAAATACAAACACTTATAAGAACATATTATGAGCAACTCTATGCCAGCAAATTAGATAACCTGGAAGAAATGGAGGCATTCCTAGAGATGTATCAACTACCAAAACTGAACCAGGATGAAATAGAAAACCTGAACAGACCTATAACCACTAAGGAAATTGAAGCAGTCATCAAAAATCTCCCAAAAAACAAAAGCCCGGGGCCAGATGGCTTCCCAGGGGAATTCTACCAAACATTTCAAGAAGAATTAATACCTATTCTTCTGAAACTGTTCCAAAAAATAGAAATGGAAGGAAAACTTCCAAACTCCTTTTATGAGGCCAGCATTACCTTGATCCCAAAACCAGACAAAGACCCCATCCAAAAGGAGAATTACAGACCAATATCCCTGATGAACATGGATGCAAAAATTCTCACGAAAATACTAGCCAATAGGATCCAACAGTACATTAAAAGGATTATTCACCACGACCGAGGGGGATTTATCCCTGGGCTACAAGGTTGGTTCAACATCCGCAAATCAATCAATGTGATACAATACATTAACAAAATAAAGAACAAGAATCATATGATCCTCTCAATAGATGCAGAAAGCTTTTGACAAAGTACAGCATCCTTTCTTGATCAAAACTCTTCAGAGTATAGGGATCAAGGGTACATACCTCAATATCATAAAAGCCATCTATGAAAAACCTACAGCGAATATCATTCTCAATGGGGAAAAACTGAGAGTTTTCCCCCTAAGGTCAGGAATGTGGCAGGGATGTCCACTATCACCACTGCTATTCAACATAGTGTTGGAAGTCCTAGTCACAGCAATCAGACAACAAAAAGAAATCAAAGGCCTCCAAATCGGCAAAGAAGAAGTCAAACTCTCACCTTTTGCAGATGATATGATACTTTATGTGGAAAACCCAAAAGACTCCACCCCAAAACTGCTAGAACTCATACAGGAATTCAGTAAAGTGGCAGGATATAAAATCAATGCACAGAAGTCAGTGGCATTCCTATACACCAACAACAAGATGGAAGAAAGAGAAATTAAGGAGTCGATCCCATTTACAATAGCACCCAAAACCATAAGATACCTAGGAATAAATCTAACCAAAGAGACAAAGGATCTGTACTCAGAAAACTATAAAATACTCATGAAAGAAATTGAGGAAGACACTAAGAAATGGAAAAATGTTCCATGCTCATGGATTGGAAGAACAAATATCGTGAAGATGTCAATGCTACCTAGAGCAATCTACACATTCAATGCAATCCCCATCAAAATACCATCCACTTTTTTCAAAGAAATGGAACAAATCATCCTAAAATTTGTATGGAACCAGAAAAGACCCCGCATAGCCAGAGGAATGTTGAAAAAGAAAAGCAAAGCCGGCGGCATCACAATTCCGGACTTCCAGCTCTATTACAAAGCTGTCATCATCAAGACAGCATGGTAGTGGCACAAAAACAGACACATAGATCAATGGAACAGAATAGAGAGCCCAGAAATGGACCCTCAACTCTATGGTCACCTCATCTTTGACAAAGCAGGAAAGAATGTCCAATGGAACAAAGACAGTCTCTTCAACAAATGGTGTTGGGAAAATTGGATAGCCACATGCAGAAGAATGAAACTGGACCATTTCCTTACACCACACACAAAAATAGACTCCAAATGGTTGAAAGACCTCAATGTGAGACAGCAGTCCATCAAAATCCTAAAGGAGAACACAGGCAGCAACCTCTTTGACCTCAGCCGAAGCAACTTCTTCTTAGAAACATCGCCAAAGGCAAGGGAAGCAAGAGCAAAAATGAACTATTGGGACTTCATCAAGATAAAAAGCTTTTGCAAAGCAAAGGAAACAGTCAACAAAACCAAAAGACAACCGACAGAATGGGAGAAGATCTTTGCAAATGACATATCAGATAAAGGGCTAGTATCCAAAATCTATAAAGAACTTTTCAAACTCAACACCCAAAGAACAAATAATCCTATCAAGAAATGGGCAGAAGACATGAACAGACATTTCTGCAAAGAAGACATCCAAATGGCCAACAGACACATGAAAAAGTGCTCAACATTGCTCGGCATCAGGGAAATCCAAATCAAAACCTCAATGAGATACCACCTCACACCAGTCAGAATGGCTAAAATTAACAAGTCAGGAAATGACAGATGTTGGCGGGGATGCCTAGAAAGGGCAACCCTCCTACACTGTTGGTGGGAATGCAAGCTGGTGCAGCCACTCTGGAAAACTGTATGGAGGTTCCTCAAAAAGTTGAAAATAGAGCTACCATATGATCCAGCAATTGCACTACTGGGTATTTACCCCAAAGATACAAAAGTAGGGATCCGAAGGGGTATGTGCACCCCGATGTTTATAGCAGCAATGTCCACAATAGCCAAACTGTGGAAAGAGCCAAGATGACCATCGACAGATGAATGGATAAAGAAGAGGTGGTATATATATACAATGGAATATTATGCAGCCATCAAAAGGAATGAGATCTTGCCATTTGCAACGACGTGGATGGAACTGGAGGGTATTATGTTGAGTGAAATAAGTCAAACAGAGAAAGACATGTATCATATGATCTCACTGATATGAGGAATTCTTAATTGCAGGAAACAAACTGAAGGTTGCTGGAGTGGGGGGTGGGGTGGGAGGGATGGGGTGTCTGGTTGATAGACACTGGGGAGGGTATGTGCTCTGGTGAGCGCTGTGAATTGTGCAAGACTGTTGAATCTCAGATCTGTACCTCTGAAACAAATACTGCAATATATGTTAAGAAAAAAAAAGAAGAAGAAGAAGGCAGTGGGAGGGGAAGAATGAAGCGGGGGAAATCAGAGGGGTAGACGAACCATGAGAGACGATGGACTCTGAAAATCAAACAGGGTTCTAGAGGGGAGGGGGGTGGGAGGATGGGTTAGCCTGGTGGTAGGTATTGAGGAGGGCACATTCTGCACGGAGCACTGGGTGATATGCACAAACAATGAATCATGGAACACTTCATCTAAAACTAATGATGTAATGTATGGGGATTAACATAAGAATTTAAAAAAAAGTTGTTTGGTGTTTATTTTGTCTAGTAAACTTTCTGAAAAAAAAAAGATTGACATAGCTTTAGTTGCAACTCATGATCCAAAAACATGCCATTCAAGAAACCACTACAATTTTAGGGTTGATATGCATAGAAAGTCCAGCAATAGTAGGAACAGAGTTTTGTCCATGTGATTGATTTCATTTGTATAAAAAATTTTCATGCTAGGTGTAAGGATATTTTCAATAATCTCACAAGTTAATCAAATGTCAAATCTAGGCAAAGTAGGAAGAAATATATCAATATTGCATCCTAAGAGGATTTCATAAAATAAACAGAGTATTATGTATGTTCTTTTAAAAGTAAACCAAATAATGTAGATGGAAAGAAAGTCTAAAAATCCAGATTTAATTCTAACAGTGCTTTTGAGCAGGTATATGTCTTCAGACAAGTCACTCACCTGGTTTATTTCCTTCATTTTAATGGGGAAATTGGGGATCAGAAAGGTTAAGTGATGTCTTTTAACATTATTATTCTGGTCTCTTATGGCAAAATAAAAATCTTCTCAGTATATAAATCCAAGAAAAGCTGCAATAGGTACCAAAGCAAACCCTATAATACAGAGCTTATTTGGTTCCAATGGAAGGGTAACTTTCAACTGATTGCCAGAAATATGTAGAATTTACTTTACTCCACATTTTTTTGGCTAGATTATCCATTCAAGAGCATTGAAGCATAATAATTAGATGTTTATGTCAGTAATAACAAAATATAGAAAGCAAACAAGGCATCAACTATGTATGACTCAGTTACTGAAAAAAAAGTTTGCTCTGGATTTAACCTGCTCTAAGTCACTTTAGCATTCTGATACATTCCTGTACCATGTCTTACTATCCTCTATGCCTTCAAATACCGTGACATACATAATTTCCATGGCCAAGAAGGATTCTCAGTGAGTATATAATCTTGATTCTTATGCAGAATATCCACTATATAAACACCAGACATACATATGGCAAACACATGGTGAAATTCTCTCTCTTCAAACAAGTCCCTGCCAAACACTGGCTAAACTCTGTTCTCCACCCATCAGTTTAGCAGGAGACTGGAAACACAAGCAAACAAATAAGTAAAACAAAACAAAACAAAACCTCTAATGGAAGATCAATTATAAAACCAACATGGAAATATGCTTCAAAAATAGTGTATTATCCCTAAAAGCAAAATAAAAAGAGTACAACATTCAAGTGATTGCTTCTGAGAACAGACAAATCACTTCCAATCCTTGCTCATAAACCTTGTTTTTCAGTTCTATTTAAGCCTCTATTGAGTAGCTATTACAGGGAAGGCACTGTACTCATTTTTACATAAAAGAAATTATGGTCTGGGACCCTAAGTAACTTACCACCTGAAAGAACAGAGAGACCTTTACATGCCTTATTAATAAGAACAAAATGTGATGAAGGAAAAATGGCAAAAAGTGTATCTAATGTATCATAACTTAATGGACATGATAAAAGAATTTGAGCCAGAGTCATGCAACAATTATTCAATAAATCAGTGGCTTGAAATTGTAACAGTTCATCAGAATTGCCTGAGGATATTTTTTAAAATATCAGTGCCTGGGCCTAACTCTCAAAATTTCTGATTCAGATGGACTAAGGTGAGACTAGTATTTTATAAAGGGTTCACAGGGTATGCTAATATGCAAGCAGGGTGGAGGACCAACGCATTAAACATGCTGTTGGCCCCTACCAGAAATCAGTGCTGCATTTCCAATACCTGGTAAAGATGAATAAATACTGGTCCCTCTTATAAAGGTAATCACAATATAATTGGGATTATTATGCAGTTATTAAATTTGAATGACTGAACCATTATGAACTTGAAGGGAGAATTCACATGGAATAACACAAGGCTGATTTGACTTAAAATAAAAATAAAATAAAAGGTAAGCATTCATCACATCTATGGATTATCTAAGACTGGCAGGGAGATTGCACATTTACAACCATTTAAGTCAAAATTTAAAAATATTAGAACATACTAGAAAATGAAACAAATCTTAAAAAATCAAATAGGTTTAAGATAATAGGACTAAGATCATACACTTGGGTCCCAATAATCAACGGCATAATTACGTGACAGATGAGTCATAGCTTAGCAAATGCTAGGGAGTCAATGTTGAACTCATTTAGAGTCAACTGAAGGTTGAAGTTACTGAAAAAAAACTGTGAATTATATTTTGAATTAATAGAACCATAAAATCTAAAATTAACGTTGACATAATCTCACTCTGTCTTGTCAGACTAAACCTAGACCTAGGTCTTCTATTCATACCCTCGTTCTTGAAAAGAGATATGGATAAATGTAAGAAAAACAAATGTAAATTAAGCAAGGCAATGAAAAGTTTGGCACCCAATTTAGATGGAGAATATTGAAGGAACTGGGGTAGAAATGCAAGAATTAGGATTCTTTTGGCACATGTACTAGAATTCTCAACTAAAAGTGGCTTAAACTGTCATGGACTGAATGTCTGTAACCCCCAAAATTCATGTGTTGAAGCCCTAACCTCTCATATGATAACACATTAGGTGGGGTGTTTGGGCAGTAACTAGGTTTAGATGAGGTCATGAGGTTGGAGCTTCCATGATGGGAATAGTGTCCTTTTAAGGAGAGAAACAGATCAGAACTCTTTCTCTCTTTCATGTGAGAATATAGGGAGAAGAAGGTGGCTGTCTGCAACCAGGAAGAGGCTTCTCATCAGAACCCGACCACCCTGCCACTCTGATCTCAGACTTCTGGTCTCCAGAACTGTTAAAAAATAAATTTCTGGGGGCTCCTGGGTGTCTCAGTCATTAAGCATCTGCCTTCGGCTCAGGTCATGATCCCAAGGTGCTGGGATTGAACTGCACATTGAGCTCCTTGCTCAGGGGGGGTCTGCTTCTCCTTCTCCCTCTTCTTCCCCCTGTCATCTCCCTGCTTGTACGTTCTCTCTCTCTCAAAATAAAATAAATAAATAATAAATAAATAAATAAATTTCTGTTAAGCTACCAGTTTATGGTATTTTATTACAGCAGCCCAACTGGTGACAAGAATGTTATTTTATTATCTCAAAAACCAAGAAGTATAGGGCGCCTGGGTGGCTCAGTCGTTAAGCGTCTGCCTTCAGCTCAGGTCATGATCCTGGAGTTCTGGGATCGAGTCCCACATTGGGCTCCCTGCTCAACAAGGAGTCTGCTTCTCCCTCTGACCCTCTTCCCTCTCGTGCTCTCTAGCTCTCATTCTCTCTCTCTCAAATAAATAAACAAATAAAATCTTTAAAAAAAAAACAAGAAGTATAGAAGTTGGTAGTTCAAGCATTGTTTCAGTTGTTCATGATGTTATCAAGGCCCCAAATTCATTCTATCATTCTGCTCCATTACCCTCAACTTTTTGCTTTTCATGCTTGAACCCTCATGTTGGCAAGATGGCTCGTGCATTGTTCCTTCACACACCCATATCCAAATCAAGAAGGTGATTTTCTCTTTATGTGCCTTTATTTATAATAAGAGCAGAATACACTATATGTGCCCTTGTCAGAACTTGCCAGATATCTACCCTAGGATAATCTTTGATATGAGGGAATAAAGCATCCATGAACAGCTTGGAACAATTATGATTCATTTCTAAGGACTGGGAAACTCTTAAATATTGATGCAACTCAGTATCTAAATAAAGTTGAGGGAAAATAAAGAATGGTTGTTGAGTCCGAAATCAAAGTATTTTTCTGGGATGTTACAGAGAGGATGGGCATCTCTATTACAAAAAGGATAGTCCCATTAGCTGTCTTCCAATATTTTGATGAAATATAAATGGGCCTTATTTAGTATAATCTCAAAAAGTAAATCTAAGACCAATGGGAGACACCTATAAGAGAAAGAGCCTTTTCATATAGCTGTACAAAAGTTCCTGAAGCACTTTTGGATTTGCTTTCATCAGTGATGGACAAGGACAGGGAAATTGAAACATCAGAAGTTTTGTTGGTTGAAAAGACCTTAAAATATCCTTAAAGTCTATACTTCCAGAAATGGGTCTAAAAAAATATAAATAGACTTTTTTAAACCACTAGTATATGAGGCCTACATAGATTTTTTTTTAAAGTAATAGAAATTCTTCCTTTTCAAAAATACTTTGTATTAGTTTCTTATTGCTGCTATAAAAAATCATGGCAAATTTAGTGGCTTAAAACAACATGAATTTATGTTCTTATAGTTTTTGAGGTCAGAAAATTCAAATGGGCCAGCAAGAATGGGTTCTTTCAGGAGGCTCTAGGGAAGAATCTATTTCCTTGCCTTTTCCAGTTCCTAGAGACTGCTCATGCTCCTGATTCAGGGCTCCACATCACTCTGACTACTGCTTCCATCAGTACCTCTCCTTCTTTCCACTGTTTCACATGTGAAAAAATCTTCTTTGACTCCAACCCACCTATCTCCCTCTTGTAAGAACTCCTGTGATTATCTTGGCCCCATCCAGATAATTTCCTATCTTGAGTTCCTTAACTTAATCACATCTGCTCATTCCTTTTGCCATGTAAGGTAGCATATTCACAGGGTTTTGGAGATTAGGATTTTGACATTTTAGGAGGACCATTATTCAACTTACCATACATATTCAACTGGTTTTCTTTTCATTTTCTCTGTGTAGAATTCTTCACTTCACTGCAGAAAACAAACATTAGAACCACCCTTAATATTTCACACTGATATTAGGGAATAGAGTTAACATTTATTATGAGATTTTCCATTTAAAATAAAACAGATACACTAGACACTACTGGTTACAAAATAAATATGACATCAAAGAAACTGTATTTCTGGATGTAACACATAAACATGCTTTCCTTCCTTGGACCAATTCAAAACATGCTTTCCTTCCTTGGACCAATTCAAAAGATCAAGAAAAATGAGTTCCATGAGCAATAGCAGGGAGGCGATATTTCAAATGTACAACATGAGGTTGAACCGTATGAAATTGTCATTTTTCATGGGTCAAACACAATTGAATACAATTAATTTTATATAATTCAACTTAATATTATAATACTTTATATAAGCACCTTGTATAATATTTATTATTAAATATTGCAAACATACAGAAAAAGGAATATTATGATGGACAGCCATGTAGCTACCACCCAGATTTCTCAAATATTATACTAATAATGTGATATATTTCCTTTTGATTACTTTTTAAATAACCAGAATAAGGTTGAAGCCCTTGTTTGTCTTTCCCCCAATCCCAGTCTCTTTGGGGGAGCTAGAAAATATTCTTAAGGATATTAGTGCTCTCTAACTGGGCACAAGTTTATCTTTTTTTCTATGAAAACAAAATCAATGTGTACTTTCTTTTGGTCCGTTGAGCCACTCAATTTTTTTCATTAAAAAATATCTCTCACATATAGGTTTAATCAGATTCCACTCAAAAAACTGAATAACCTTTGAACATTCTATTGTATACAAAGGGGAAAAGGGGCAAAAGTAAATCTTGAAGGCTTCTCAAAAGTGATCTGATTGGAGGGACTAGGAAAGATGGCAGAGGAGTAGGGGACCCCATTTCAACTGGTCCCCGGAATTGAGCTGGATATCTACCAGACCACTCTGAGCACCCATGAAACCAGCCTGAGATGTAAGAAGATCTGGATCTCTACCAACAGAATATCGCAGGCAGTTGGTTTTGAGGTAGGAAGCGGGGAGCCATGATTCTGCGGGCAGATATGGGAGGATAAATGGCAGCTGGAGGGTGCCTGGCAGTGGGGATTCTTCACTGCTGGTGAGTCACAGCCGCACACGCTGCAGATGGTCACAGACTCGCAGACCGGTAGTAGCGGGGAAAGGACTTTAGGGCAGCCCCCGGGACGGAAACCCGGAGTGGCGGGGTTGCGCCTGCGAACTGCAGCCCTGGGGCAGAAACCCGGAGCAGCTGGAGGTTTTAGAAGCACAAAGGGCAGAGATGTGCCCTGATCTGGAGGCAGGACTGGGAGCGCTGTGGAGGGGCGCACAACCCAGGCCGCTACAGTTTATAGCAGCACGGACAGAAACAGAGACAGTGTGGCCTGGAGAGCTCACTGAAGAACAGACTGCGTTCTGTCTGCTCTGAGGCAGAGGGTTGGAAACAGGGCCTTCTGCTCTGACTCATGGAAGAGACATGGAAAGCTGCCAGGGAAAGGCACCAGAGAACAAAAGCCCCCAAAACTGATTCCCACTGAGCCCATCCCCCGCCACAGGGGGGCAGGGCAACACCGCCCAAACAGGGTTGCCTGAGTAACAGCGCGGCAGGCCCCTCCCGCAGAAGACAGGCTGGGAAAACAAGAGGCCAGCAACCCTAAGGTCCCAAGAAAATAGGTGCATCTTGCTTGGGTTCTGGTCAATAATTTGGACTCTATACATTCCCTCAAACACCCATCAACAGAATGACTAGGAAGAGGAGCCCCCAAAACAGAAAAGACTCAGAGATTATGACTTATGCTGCAGATTTACAAATGGATGCAGATATAACCAAGATGTCGGAGATGGAATTCAGGCTAGCAATTGTGAAGACAATGGCTAGAATGGAGAAATCAATTAATGGCAAAATAGAGTCTCTAAGGGCAGAAATGAAAGGGGAATTGGCAGAATTTAAAAATGCTATCAATGAGATCCAATCCAATCTAGATAATCTAACAGCTAGGGTAAGTGAGGCAGAAGAGCAAATAAGCGACCTGGAAGACAATATAATAGATAAAAAGGGAAAAGAGGAGGCCAGGGAAAAACAACTCAGAATCCATGAAAATAGAATCAGAGAAATAAGTGACACCATGAAGCGTTCCAATGTCAGAATAATTGGAATCCCAGAGGGAGTGGAGAGAGAGGACTAGAAGATGTATTTGAGCAAGTTGTAGCTGAGAACTTCCCTAATCTGGGGAATGAAACAAACATGCACATCCTAGAGGCAGAGAGATCCCCTCCCAAGATCAAGGAAAACAGGCCAACACCCCGGCATGTAATAGTAAAACTTGCAAATCTTAGAACCAACGAAACCATCTTAAGGGCAGTTAGGGGGAAGAGATTCCTTATGTACAGAGGGAGGAACATCAGAATAACGTCAGACCTATCCCCAGAGACCTGGCAAGCCAGAAAGGCCTTGCAAGACATATTCAGGGTACTAAATGAGAAGAACATGCAGCCAAGAATACTTTATCTGACAAGGCTCTCATTTAGAATGGATGGAGAGATGCAGAGCTTCCACGACCAGCAGAAACTGAAAGAATATGTGACCACTAAACCGGCCCTGCAAGAAACATTAAGGGGGGTTCTATAAAAGGAGAAAGACCCCAAGAGTGATATACAACAGAAATTTACAGGGACAATCTATACAAACAGCGTCTTCACAGGCAGCATGATGACAATTAATTCATATCTTTCACTAATCACTCTCAACGTGAATGGCTTAAATGCGCCCATAAAATGGCACAGGGTTGCAGATTGGATAAAAAGACAGGACCCATCCATATGCTGTCTACAAGAGACTCATTTTGAACCTAAAGATACATCCAGACTGAAAGTGAAGGGATGGAGATCCATCTTCCATGCCAGCAGACCTCAAAGGAAAGCTGGGGTAGCAATTCTTATATCAGACAAATTAGATTTTAAACTAAAGTCTGTAATTAGAGACACAGAAGGGCACTATATCATTTTTAAAGGGTCTATCCAACAAGGAGATCTAACAATTGTAAATATCTATGCCCCCAAAGTGGGAGCAGCCATCTACATAAGCCAACTGTTAACCAAAATAGAGTCATATTGATAACAATACATTAATTGTAGGAGACCTCAATACTCCACTCAGCAATGGACAGATCATCTAAGCAGAAAATCAACAAGGAAACAAGAGCTTTGAATGATACTTTGGACCAGATGGACCTCATAGATATTTACAGAACATTCCACCCTAAAACAACAGAATACTCATTCTTCTCGAGCGCACATGGAACTTTCTCCAGAATAGACCACATACTGGGTCACAAATCAGGTCTCAACCGATACCAAAAGATTGAGATTATTCCCTGCATATTCTCAGACCACAGTGCTCTAAAACTGCAACTCAATCACAAGAAAAAATTTGGCAGAAATTCAAACACTTGGAAGCTAAAGACCACTCTGCTCAAGAATGTTTGGGTCAACCAGGAAATCAAAGAAGAACTTAAACAATTCATGGAAATCAATAAGAATGAAAACACATTGGTCCAAAACCTATGGGATACTGCAAAGGCGGTCCTGAGGGGGGAATCCATAGCCATCCAAGCCTCACTCAAAAAAATAGAAAAATCCCGAATTCACCAACTAACTCTACACCTTAAAGAACTAGAGAAAAAGCAACAAACGATGCCTAAGCCACGCATTAGAAGAAAAATAATTAAAATTAGAGCAGAAGTCAATGAATTAGAAACCAGAAACACAGTAGATCAGATCAACGAAACTAGAAGTTGGTTCTTTGAAAGAATTAATAAGATCGATAAACCACTGGCCAGACTTATCCAAAAGAAAAGATAAAGGACCCAAATTAATAAAATTATGAATGAAAGGTGAGAGATCACGACTAACACCAAGGAAATAGAAACAATTATTAGAAATTATTATCAACAACTATATGCCAATAAACTGAGCAATCTGGATGAAATGGAGGCCTTTCTGGAAACCTATAAGCTGCCAAGACTGAAACAGGAAGAAATTGACAACTTGAATAGGCCAATAACCAGTAACGAGATTGAAGCAGTGATCAAAAACGTCCCAAAAAACAAGAGTCCAGGGCTTGATGGATTCCCTGGGGAATTCTACCAAACATTCAAAGAAGAAATAATACCTATTCTACTGAAGCTGTTTCAAAAAATAGAAACAGAAGGAAAACTTCCAAACTCATTCTATGAGGCCAGCATTACCTTAATCCCCAAACCAGGCAAAGACCCCATCAAAAAGGAGAATTTCAGACCGATATCCCTGATGAATATGGATTCCAAAATCCTCAACAAAATCTTAGCTAATAGGATCCAACAATACATTAAAAGGATCATCCACCACAACCAAGTGGGATTTATCCCCAGGATGCAAGGGTGGTTCAACATTCGCAAATCAATCAATGTGGTAGAATACATTAATAAGAGGAGGGAGAAGAACCATATGGTCCTCTCAATTGATGCAGAAAAAGCATTTGACAAAATATAACATCCTTTCCTGTTTAAAACTCTTCAGAGTATAGGGATAGAGGGAACATTCCTCAAGTTCATAAAATCCATCTGTGAAAAACCCACAGCAAATATCATCCTCAATGGGGAAAAGCTGAGAACCTTTCCCTTAAGATCAGGAACACATCAAGGAAGCCCACTCTCACCACTATTGTTCAACATAGTAATAGAAGTCCTAGCAACAGTAATCAGACAACAAATAGAAATAAAAGTATTCAAATTGGCAAAGAAGAAGGCAAACTCTCTCTTTTTGCAGATGACATGATACTTTATTTGGAAAACCCAAAAGACTCCACCCCCAATTTACTAGAACTCATACAGCAATTCCATAATGTGGCAGGATACAAAATCAATGCACAGAAATCAGTTGTTTTCTTATACACTAACAACGCAACTGTAGAAAGAGAAATTAGAGAAACGATTCCATTTACAATAGCACCAAAAACCATAAGATACCTCGGAATAAACCTAACCAAAGAGGTAAAGGATCTATACTCTAAGAACTACAAAACACTAATGAAATAAATTGAAGAAGACACAAAAAGATGGAAAAATATTCCATGCTCATGGATCGGAAGAATAAACATTGTTAAAATGTCTATGCTACCCAGAGCAATCTATACCTTCAATGCCAACAGATCCAAATTTCAGTGACATTTTTCAAAGTGCTGGAACAAACAATCCTAAAATTTGTATGGAATCAGAATTCACCCTGAATCACCTGTTTTTCTTGAAAAAGAAAAACAAAGCTGGGGGCATCACGTTGCCCGATTTCAAGCTATATTACAAAGCTGTGATCACCAAGACAGCACGGTACTGGCACAAAAACAGACATATAGACCAATGGAACAGAATAGAGAACCCAGATATAGACCCTCAACTCTATGGTCAAATAATCTTTGACAAAGCAGAAAAAAAACATGCAATGGAAAAAAGACAGTCTCTTCAATAAATGGTGCTGGGAAAATTGGACAGCCACATGCAGAAGAATGAAACTCGACCATTCTCTAACACCATTCATAAAGATAAACTCAAAGTGGATGAAAGACCTCAATGTGAGACAGGAATCCATCAAAACCTAGAGGACAACATAGGCAGTAACCTCTTTGACATCGCCCACAGCAACTTCTTTCAAGATACATCTCCAAAACCTAGTGAAACAAAAGCAAAAATGAACTTTGGGGACTTCATCAAGATAAAAAGCTTCTGCACAGCAAAGGAAACAGTCAACAAAACAAAGAGGCAACCCACAGAATGGGAGAAGATATTTGCAAATGACACTACAGATAAAGGGCTGATATCCAAGATCTATAAAGAACTTCTCAAACTCAACACCCAAAAAACAATCAGGTCAAAAAGTGGGCAGAAGATATGAAAAGGCACTTCTCTAAAGAAGACATACAAATGGCTAACAGACACATGAAAAATGTTCATCATCATTAGCCATCAGGGAAATTCAAATCAAAACCACATTGAGATACCACCTTACACCAGTTAGAATGGCCAAAATGGACAGGGAAAGAAACAACAAGTGTTGGAGAGGTTGTGGAGAAAGGGGAACCCTCTTACACTGGGAATGCAAGTTGGTACAGCCACTTCGGAAAACAGTGTGGAGGTTCCTCAAAAAGTTAAAAATAGAGCTACCCTATGACCCAGCAATTGCACTGCTGGGTATTTACCCCAAAGACACAGAGGTAGTGAAAAGAAGGGCCATATGCACCCCAATGTTCATAGCAGCAATGTCCACAATAGCCAAACTGTGGAAAGAGCTGAGATGCCCTTCAACAGATGAATGGATAAAGAAGATGTGGCCCATATATACAATGGAATATTACTCAGCCATCAGAAAGGATGAATACTCAACTTTTACATCAACACGGATGGGACTGGAGGAGATTATGCTAAGTGAAAGAAGTCAAGCAGAGAAAGTCAATTATCATAGGGTGTCACTTATTTGTGGAACGTAAGGAATAGCATCGAGGACACTAGGAGAAAGAAGGGAAAAATGAGGGGGGGGGCAATTGGAGGGAAAGATGAACCATGAGAGACTATGGACTCTGAGAAACAAACAGGGTTTTAGAGGGGAAGGGGGAGAGGGGATGGCTTAGC
Source organism: Mirounga angustirostris (assembly GCF_029215605.1). NCBI lineage: Eukaryota > Metazoa > Chordata > Mammalia > Carnivora > Phocidae > Mirounga > Mirounga angustirostris. The sequence continues at coordinate 169,766,053 of NW_026991710.1, forward strand.
CCGGTGATGGGTATTAAGGAGGGCACATACTGCATGGAGCACTGGGTGTTATACGAAAACAATGGATCGTGGATCACCACATCAAAAACTAATGATGTATTGTATGGTGACTAACATAACATAATAAAATCAAAAAAAAACAACAACTAGATTTTGGTGTTATAGAATGCTATACATTTACCAGAATCAGTATAGTAGATAAATTAATGAGAGCAGGTAAATTTTATGTTATGTAAATTATACCTCAATAAAGCTGCTAAAAAACAAAAAACAGACAAACAAACAAGTGATCTGATTGGCTAGTCACACTGATTCAAACCACTCAACCATCATTTGCCAGGTGGTCTCAAAAACTATGCAAAAGAAGGTTTAAGAGTAGAATGAGAATCCTATCCTGATAAGATGATGATACAATGGATCTGAAATCATTAATTTGTTTATTTTAATAATTTGTCATGATTGGCTTTGTGTTTATGCAGATTCTTTCTCTTTTTATTCTTCTTACCTCTTTAATATTCAACACACATTTGTGAGATTGTCTGCCCTTCTTGGTCATGCCATTTAGGGCCTCAGCTCTGAGACACACAATACTTCCAAAACACATGTGGGAAAATCAGTCATGAATATTAAGAGAAAGCACTCAAAGGGCTCTGAAAAAAAGTCAAGCAGTTGGGGTTTTCCTGATTGTATCCAGAATAGAGCTACTCATTTACAGACATGTGTGTGCGTGTGTAAGTACAGCTGCAGAATTAGAGGTAGAATTTTTTAAAATAAAATTTTATTGGACTATAGGAAATATCTACCTCACGGGGAAGGAATAGTTCAAATAATCTTTTCAATTTCCAATTTTGATTAAAGTTCATATCATTGTCTTATGTCCATGTGCAAGTAGCTATTTCATCATGAATAATGCTGACAGTCTTCAAAATTTAGTGGAGGATAGTGAGGTTCTTCTGGAAATAAATGAAAAATTGAAGTTCCTACTGAAGGATATTTTAATTGGAGTTTAAAAGACTACAAACTTTCATTTGGCATTTGAAGTCTACAAACTTCCACTTTTTTCCAAAACTTTCCTTACCAAGAAAACCCTGCATTTCAATTGTTATAAAAAGTATTTCAGAGGCCAGTAATTAAGAAAATTCATTTGGAAGTATAGATAGACAAAGAATATTTGATAACTTATATTTTGATATCCACTTTTCAACTAGATTTTTTTTGGTGGGGGGGGAATGGTGAGAGTTACTTCTGATGCAAAAACACCATTTATTTCCACTGAGGTAATCTGAAAACTGCTGAACTAGTTATCACCAAATTTTCAATGTAATTTGTCGCCAGCACCAGAGCAAAAATGACTGTAGCCTTCACACTCTTAAGGTTGTATATGTGAATGTGTTTAAACGCATAGAATCCTAATAGAATTGTACACTGGTAGATGTAGAAAAGCTTTCATTTGGCAAGTAATTTGATATATGTCAAAACATTCTGATTGAGTGATCCACTCTTTTTTTTTTTTTTTTCTTGAGTGATTCACTCTTGAGAATAGGCATATAAGGATCTGGGAATAAAGCTTTCCAAAATTTCAATTATAATCATCCCACTTTCCAAATGCTGATTCTCAAAAATCCACTGACATCATTAGGACCTACCATCCATTGACCTACCACCTCATCACCTCTCATAACCTTCTTTTTCCCTTCATCTATCTAAATTCCATGGTCTTTCTGAGCTACCCTCCCCTCCCTAGCATCACTTGCACCACCCAGAGCTCCCCTTCAGGACAGAAGTATTCATTCACCCAACTGCTGAGACTACTGGCTGTCTTTGGTTCACATCTGAGTTCCCCCCTGCCCCCCACGAACTGCCTTCTACCAAAAGGAACCAGATTGTCCAAGATTACACCTCTTTCACAGGAGCATCTTACTTTCAATGGCTGGTTGATGTAGGGATGACAAAGGCCCAGCTTTTTTGTCCCAATCAGAGACATCTCTGAAGGGTTTTCCCAGCTCTGTTCTCCCACTGGAATCAACTGAAGACCACACTGGATTTCAACTTCTCCCTCTGCCCGGTCCTATTCCCATTACTCCATGCAGGTTTATCCCCAGATTGCTGCCCTATAAAACACCTGCACACAAATCTCCATCTTGGAGTCTGGGATGGAGACTTAAACAGTTGGAAGTGGAACATGAGAGTAGATCCTAAAGTCAGAATTTGGAATGGGATCATCTGTCTCCAGGTCAGCAATAAGGACTGCATCTCTGGTGGCGGAGGAGTTAGGATAGGTCCTAGTGCATTGCAGCGTCATGATTGTGGTAAACAGAAATGGTATACCCATGGAAGGAATACACTGAGATATGATGTCACAAGCATTTGAGAGATACAGGAAAATACTAATCATACAAACTATAGAATTGGACAGCTGCTACCGGGGGTTGTTAAAATATCATAGAAGGATAGTGAAAGGCCAAGGGTAATTAATCATCAATATAAGGCACATAGTGAAAGTATCCTTGGCAACATGGAAAGAATCTCTCATCTGCTCCAGCTGGAGGGAAAAAAAAGAAAACTGAAGATCAGGCTTAGGACTTCAAATGGTAGTAGAGTGCCACATAGGCTTGAATTCTGCAATCTGAAAATTCTGCTACACCAAGCTTGGGGCCCAGATCGGGAAGTAATGTGACTCTGAGACTTGAGATGGGAATGTATGAGCATTTCCAAATTTCGAATGGCCAGATTTTCCTGAACATTTGGGGGCTGCAGACATGTCCCATTCCTTTCTGTTAAAGTCTAGTGCCCTCCTCTTACCTGAGAGGAGAGAGAATAGTCAGCTTCCAAGCTCACTAAGGTTGTTTGCAGAATTATTTCCTTGCAACTGTAGGACTTAGAGCTTTAGTCAGAAGTTGCCCTCCAGCCCAAGGGGCAGCCCACATTTAGTGACTGGTGGATATGAGGGACCTAAAAGCTCTTTCCTCCCTTTCCTCAATCGAGACATCTTTTAAGAGTCATTCCAGTGTCAGGATCCTGAGGAATCCTGAGGAGCCAGACCAGGGAACAGTTCAGCTCCTCCCTTTCCTCAAATCTGCTTCCCTTCCTCACTTGGAAGTGTCTTTCCCAAAAGGACAAAACCATCTGTATGCAAATGTCAGCTTCAGAGTTTATTTCCCAGGGAACATAGCCTATGACATTTGGATAAACCACACACTGCTCTTCTCACTCCTTGATTACATCCATGAAGTTGATGATGACTAGAGAAAAGCACAAAGCAGTGCTAACCGGTCTCACTCTGCCTTCATGCCCACTGACCTCAAACAGACCCTCAGGGCTGCCCAGAAATTTTATCATCTTTTCTTTGTCCAGTAGCTCTACACTCTTTTAGACTATTTCCTATCTTTCCTTTCTCTTTGCAAATCTGCAACATATCCTCTCCATTCTCACTTTCAGCTGACAATCTTGCTTTTTATATTAATGATGAAATAGAAGCGTTAATGATAGAATCCCCACTACTCCCACCATCTCGTCTTCTCACCTGCCTGCATTTATGCCTGTCACTATTCACACTAGTCCTGCTCCTGCCAAGTGCCACTTCCTACATGAGTAACATTTAATCTATCCCCTTTCCTCAAGGACATTGCTCCAGAAATTCTCACTTCACTGCCATATATAATACTGTTTCACCACTCTATCAGATATTCCCCATCTGCACACAACCATAATGCTATTTTTTTTCTCTCAACACCATTTTATCATTCAGTTGCTGCCCAATTTTCTGTTTTTTTAAAGCAAAGTTCCTCAAAATGTTGTTTGTACTCCTTTCTAGATTCATCAGTTCACATTCTTTCTTGAACCCACTACAAGAAGGTTTTAACTTCTCCATTTTGTAGAGAATATTCTTTTGAAGGTCACCAATGACCCAAATCCAACAGACAATTCTTAATCTTCATCTTGTAATGTCAGGAGCATTTGATACAGTTAAGTACTCTCTCTTCCTTGAAACATTGTATTCACTTGGCTTCCAGGACTCCCTATTGTTCTGGATTTCCTTCCACTCCATTGGACACTCTTAGTCAATTCTGCCAATTTCCCCCTCTTCTTCATAACATCTTACTGTAGGAACAGCCTAAGATTCAGTCCTTTGACCTCTTCTCCTCTTTATTGAGGTTTCCTCCCTCAATAAATTCACCCAGGCTTATGGCCCATAAAACAATATAAAACCTATTGACTATCATATCTATATTTTTTACCCAGAACTTTCCTCTGAACTCCAGACTGATACACCCAACTGCCTTTGCAACATCTAAACTTGAATGCCTAATAGTCATCTCAGACTTAACGTGTCCAAACCTAAAATACTTCACTCCAAAACCTCCTCCTCCAGTCCACCCATCTCAGTAGATGTCTACTCCATCTTTCCATTTTCTCAGTCTAAAAGCACTGGAGTTTTTCTGGAATGCACTCATTCATACACTGACTTAGTCTGCTTGGACTGCTATAAAAAACTACCACAGACTGAGTGGCTTATAAAGAACAGAAATTTATTTCTCACAGTTCTGGAGGCTGGAAATTCCAAGATCAGGCACCAGTAAAAGTAAATTCAGTGTCTGGTGAAAGCCTCCTTCCTGGTTCATAGACAACCCTCTTCTTGCAATGTCCTCACATGATGGAAGAGGCCAGGGAGATTCCAAGTCTCTTTTATAGGGGAGTTAACCCTGTTTATGAGAACTCCACTCTCAGGACCTAATCACCAACCAAAGACCCTACCTCCTAATACTATCACACTGAGGGTTAGGGTTTCAAAATATGAATTTTGTGAAGACATAAATATTTAATCTGTGGCACACACTTATCCAACTTATTAGTAAGTCTGTCAAGTGGTTGTTGGGTTTATGGGTTTTTATTGGACTTTATCCAGAAGCTGACCACTTTTCACCTTCTCCTCTCCTGCCTGCTCCAAGCCAACATAATCTCTCCACTTGATTATTGCAAGAGTCTCCTAATTAATCTCCTTGATCCCACACTCTCACTGTCACTGTCTCGTCTCAATACAACCTCCAGTGCAATCCTGTTGAAACATAAGTTTTAATGTTATTCTTCTTCTCAGTACCTCCCAATGACTCTGTTGCTTCACTCGGTGTAGAAGTCAAAGTCCTTCTAATGGTCTTTTGCCCTATATGTCCTGACACCCCCTTGGCTCTCTAAACTCATTTCAGAGAACTTTCCTCTCTCTTATTTTACTCTAGCCATACTGTCTTCAAATATCCATGCACACCCCCTTCCTGTAGGCCTTTGTAGTTGCTGTTCCCTCAGCCTCTAATGCTTCCCCTCTGCTTTGTCTTTTCTCATTTCCTACAATCTTTATCCAAATGCCACATTTTCAGTGAGACCGTCCCTAACCACATTATCTAAAATCACACACATCCTTTCCTACACACATGTTTTCTATCCCTCTACCCTCCTTTGTCTTATTTTCATAGCACTTTCCACCTCCTAGCATACTATAATTCAGCTACTTCTCTTATCTATTGTCTGTTTCACCTGCCTGAACTCAAGGTTCATAGGGGCAGAAATTTCTTACTGTTTTGTTCAGTATTTATATTCCTAAGGTCCAGAATAGTACATAACACACAATAGATATACAATATTTGTTGAATAAATGAACCAGTAAAGGAATAGATGGATTGATTAATTAATTAAGCTGAACTCTTCTGTATCAGTCAGGGCACCTGTGGAGAGCACATGGAAAATTCAAATAGGGAAGTTTCAGTAAAGTTTAAAGCTCTTATTTTCAAAAGTGTGGACAGGATTGGAGGGGACCAATAAAGATGGTGAAATACCCTGGAGCCAGGAACAATGGTATGGTGTTGTTGTCCCTACACCTAAAGGAGCAAGGAAAGGAGTCAGATGCCAAAATATGGAGAGAGAAACTATAAGACAAAACTGCCTTATGAAGTATAAATTTCAGTAGAGGGATGCTGCCAATCAGAGGTGACCCAGTGGGAAAAGAGCTTGGAAGACAAATACACAGACCACTTCCTTCTTTTGCCCTCATATATCCTGCTGATTCCTCCTATTGGACAGACCCATCTGCAGGTCAGAGGACAAGGAAGCTTACTAACATAGTCCTGCAGAGCCAGCATGCAAGCACAGAGTAGGGTAGGAAAGTATGGACAATGAATCTGGAGAGGAAAATGGCAACTGTCCAAGACATCTGTTTTTACCCTCTATCACTTAAAATAACTTATGGGATGGGCTAGAACAAAAGTATTATTTTGAAATGAGCATACATTTGCTATAGAAGACAAGTTTTATTTATGCCAGAAATTTTGTATCTCTGACTTTCTTTTCTCATTGCCTGTTGATCACTCATTTCTTACCCTTAAAATAAAAGTACTCAATCCTTGCACAGTTTGGCTTTTTCTTTACCTTACATCATTACAGTGCAGACTGTTTTTCCCAAATCAAATACTAACCTTTAAGAGAATGTCTAAAGGCTACATTCTTTGGTCTGTTCTATTTAAGAGACTAGGAAGAAATAGCATTGAAATTTGCTAAAGACATCTTTGGAAATTTTTTGAAATGAGTCTTTAAAAAAAATGGAAGCAAGTAAGATAAAGGAAACTGAAGCAACAGCCTTGCTGTGGAAAGCAAAAACTCAGCCGTGGCTCAAAATAGCATCCATAACTGCTGATGAGAAAAAGGAACATCTGGTAGAAAGAATGCATTTATCAGGTGACATTTTTGAGAAGGTGCCTAAAGCATTTAGGACACCACAACCATACCAATATAATGATATGCCTAAGAAGCTGGAGTAGAAAACAGACAAAATTTTAGCATTACTCATGTTTAGGATATACTATAAGCGATCTTAGCTTTCTCTCCTATGTTGGGACTTTCTACTTGTGAAGGACTTCCCTTGTCTTCATTGTGCCTTTATTTTAAAGAAAAAAGAGAGAGAGAGACTCACAAAGAAATGGTAATTGGTGACTCAACAAGGAGGTTAGGTAAGAGGAATCAGTCACTGGAAGGACTTTGGCCCAATTCTGGAGGCTCAAATGTAAGTTCTGTAGAACTAAGAGGTGCTGGCATAATACAGAATTGAGTAATAATACTATAAAACTTTCTAATGATTTTGTTCGGAGGCTAATGAATATGGTGGTACTGCCCTTGAGCCCTGATATGCATGCATTTACCATGGAAATGCTCACAGGATTGTTCTGCGTTCCTTTTGAATTTTGTTATTCTACCACATATATCTCTCTTCTTTCTGCTCTGAGCTCTTGGGATTTGTAATGTATTTCTCTTTTCTCTCATTTCTGTCTCACAATTCAAACTTGCTATCTTTTGCCTCCTCTTCTTGTATCTGTGATTCCCTCACTACCATTCTTGGTCAACAAACAACTTGTGCTCTGTGTGATGATTACTATTCATCAATAAATGTTTGCTAATTCCCAATAAATCCCACTGCCAAATCATTTGGTCACTTTTTACTCTTCCGGGGAAATCTTGGCATCTCTGAATCAGTGACCCTGCCATATTGTCCTGTCCCATCTCAGTGAATCTTAACTGTAAATGACAAAGAAATGTACCTTTCTCACTTCTCTTTAGCCTTGACACTCACTCAAAACTCCATTTTCTCCCTCCACATGCAGCCCAGACTCCTGCTTGTAGACATTCAGGCTTTTAATCAGACTTATCCAACTTACTTCAAACCCTGTTCCATCTGTTCAGGCCTAACCCAGCTTACTTTCTCCATCATTATCTACAAAATTGGATAATAATACAAGACTAAATTAGAGCAATTTTGTTTGGGAAGCTCTTAAATTGGATGCTACTGCTTGCACACCCTTATAGACACACATTTGCCTATGGAAATAATAAGTACTATGCCAGAGCTCTGCTCCATTAATAATCATACCTGACCCATCATATCTGCAAAGTAGGTACTGTTCTCTCCATTACACAGATAAAAAATCTTTTTTTTTTTTAAGATTTTATTTATTTATTTGACAGAGAGAGACACAGTGAGACAGGGAACACAAGCAGGGGGAGTAGGAGAGGGAGAAGCAGGCTTCCCTCAGAGCAGGAAGCCTGATGTGGGGCTCGATCCCAGGATGCTGGGATCATGACCTGAGCCGAAGGCAGACGATTAATGACTGAGCCACCCAGGCGCCCCACCACAGATAAAAATCTTAAGATTCAAATAAGTTATTGTCCAAGATCGTACTGTTGGTAAGTGGAAGAAATATATAATACAACTACCTGTCTAATGTAGTATTTCTCAACCCTCAGTGTTTGTTGGAATCATCCATATTGGTCTTTCTCAATACTTACTGCACACACAAATCACCTGGGGAATCTGAATAAAATGCAGGTTATGATTTATTAGATCTAGAGTAGGGCCCAAGATTCTGCATTTCTTTTTTTTTTTTTTAAAGATTTTATTTATTCATTTGAGACAGAAAGAATGAGAGAGAGAGAGCACATGAGAGGGGGGAGGGTCAGAGGGAGAAGCAAACTCCCCGCCGAGCAGGGAACCCGATGCGGGACTTGATCCAGGGACTCCAGGATCACGACCTGAGCCGAAGGCAGTCGCTTAGCCAACTGAGCCACCCAGGCGCCCCAAGATTCTGCATTTCTGACAAAGTCTCAAGTGATGCCAATACTGCGGGTGGTCATGGGACATACCCTGAGTAACAAGGACTTAGAGTGCTTTTAAGAAAATATTTTTGCAAGACCCCACCAAACTCATTCAGTCTTTGAAGAAAAAGGGTCTTGTGGTACATGTACACAATGGAATATTACCCAGCCATAAAAAAGAATGAAATCTTGCATTTGTGACAATATGGATGGACCTAGAGGGAATTATGTTAAGTGAAATAAGTCAGACAGGGACAGATACCATATGACTTCACTTATATGTGGAAGCTAAAACAAACAACAATAACAACAACAAAAAGAGAAGTAGACTCATAAATATGGAGAACAAACTAGCAGTGGCCAGAGAGGAGGGGGCTGTGGGGGTAGGAAAAATAGGTGAAGGGGATTAAGAGGTACAAACTTGCAGTCACAAAATAAATAAGTCACAAAGATGAAAAGTACAGCACAAGGAATATAGTCAATACTATTGTAATAATGTTGTATGATGATAGATGGTGGCTATGCTTACCGTAGTGAGCAGTTGGTAATGTATACAATCATGGAATCACAGTATGTTGTACACCTGAAACTAACATATTATATGTCAATTACACTTCAATTAAAAATAAAAATAAATAAATAAATATATATATATATATATATATATATTAAAAAGATAAGGGGCCAAGCAACTGACTTAGAAAGAGGGATTAATGGATGGGTACATAGATATGTGACAAAGCAAGAATATAACAAATATAAATTTTAGGAGGTGGATATATGGCTTTTAACTCTGACGTTCTATACACTGAAATTTTTTTTTCACAATAAAATATTGGAAAACTGTGTTTGGAAAGAAAACCTTTTGGGGGCTCTGAAACACTTTCTAACCTTCAGTATACACCAGTTATACTGTTCTCCTCTAAAATAACCCCATCTGTTATACCTTTACATAATTTTTATTTTATTCCATTTTTTCTGTAAAGTTATTCATACTTGTTTCACTGATAGGGAGAGTTCAAATCTTTGAGATGATTTATTACATTGCAGAGCATGAAATTTGGGGTCAGCTAAACTATACCAAGGTTTAAATTATAAATCTACTCTGCCCTTCACATATTAGTATGCAATTTTACCCGAGTTATCTTATTGCTTTTAGCTTTATAATCTGAAATTTGTGATTATGATAATATTAATAATACTATCCTCATAGAACCAACATAGCTATACAACATTAATATATATTAAGGTACTTCTTCTCTATGTAGATTTTTTAAGACACTGAATCCTACATGTAGTATTTGCTGTCCCAAACAGCCATGTTTCACACCACATGGCTTGTTACTGACCTACCACCACCCTCCCCGACACACTCACACACAGGCACAACTGACTGAGCAAGCATTAGACTAGTAACCAGTTAACACTGACTAGTCAGTGACATCTGGCTTGTAATCTGTTCAAAAAGATGCACTAAAACCATAATTATGTCCCTCAAGAATATAAACCAAGAGACTCAGAGAGAGGCAGCAGTTAGTAGTGGGTTCTGACATGGGAAATCATATAAAGACAAGAGCTGGAGATCATCTTCATTTGGGTCAAATTTGTGATTAGTATGTATGTAAAGTTTACTGAAGGAGGAAGAAAAAGTAGCAGGTAAGCAGAGAAGCAGAAATGTGAGTCCATGCAGCTCTAAAATATGAATAAAATAGCACCAGTTTCTGACTTTCAGTTTCCTGTTCCAGTGAAACCTAAGTGTTCTTGTATCTAATCTATAATGTGCCTAAGATTCCCTGTTGAATCCTTTCCCTAAGTTCCCCCTCATTTGAACTGGGTTGAAAAGATCTCCATCAATCAAGATATACTGTGGTTTGCGGTTGTAATACACACACAAATCATGGTGGTTTACAATAACAAATATTTCTACTTCTCACACATGTTACTCATGGTTTACAATAACAAACATTTCTATTTCTCAGTTCAAGTTAGCTGGGGCTCTAGTCCACAGTATCTGAGGCTTTAGTTAAGGGACATTTCTTTTTTTTTTTTCTTTTTTTTTTATTCTTATGTTAATCCCCATACATTACATCATTAGTTCTAGATGAAGTGTTCCATGATTCATTGTTTGTGCATAACACCCAGTGCTCCATGCAGAATGTGCCCTCCTCAATACCCACCACCAGGCTAACCCATCCTCCCACCCCCCTCCCCTCTAGAACCCTCAGTTTGTTTTTCAGAGGGACATTTCTTTTTGAAACATATCAGCAATCAATTACAAGGCAAGCCACCATGAACCACTTGGCGAAGCTACTGCACAGAAGTCACACTTGTCACTTCTCCCATTTCACATGCCTATACCAGAGTTCAACAGGGCAAGGATGTGTACCATCAGGGAAGGGCACTGAATATTAGCCAATAAAACAATCTATTACGAGGTCTTTGTTGTTATTTTTTATTTTTTTCCATAAAAATAGCTCTAAATGAGAGATAACATATAGAAAATGGCTGGTACATAATAGATAATAAATCAGTGTGACATTTGTCCTTGTGAAGGTCTTTGCCCATCGAAGGCCTTTCTCAAAGTGTCAGATAGTTTTTTATTCATTAATTCTTCCAATATATAGAGAGTCTGCTCTCCACTAGACAGGGTGTTAATGCCAGAAATAAAATGAAGAACAAGATAGATACAGATCTTACACACACGGTGCATAGGGAATAATGGATAATAAAGACCAACAAATAGGCAGTTTCCGTGCCTATTATAATGCCTATGATAAGACAAGTACTGGGTGCCTCAGAACATAGGAGGTGAATCTAATTTAGATCTGGGACACAAAAAATGTTTCTTGGAGGACGTGACAACAGCTGAAACCAGACAAACAAGAATTAGCCAGGCAAAGGGCAAAAGAGAAGGAACATTTTCTAAATAGAAGGGCCAGCAAATTTGCAGACCCAGATATAAAGAGAGCATGGAACATTCAAGGAACTGCAAGAAGGGCGGGAAGGGGTCCAGCAGTTGTAAGCTGTGCAATGGAAGTTGGACTTTATCCTAGGCAATGGGGAGCCCCTAAAGGTGTAAGGAAACAAACTTTATCAAATTTGTGTTTTAAAAAGGACACTGAGAACACAGTAAGTTACCAGGGCCTATGGTGCACCTGAAAGCCATGCATTTACTGGCCAATGCTTACCTCCTACGCACACACCTGTGCTTATTAAACAAAAAAGAATGGACTTGTTTCAACTAAACTTTGTGCTTTCTCCATTTCTCATCATAACTATTTTGTATGTGGCATGCAGTCTTACAGGGTGCTGAAGTGGGAGCTAAAGCAGTGAAATGGAAATCAGACAGACAGGTGCTAGACCCAATTCTATTACTTTCTCAAAATGGGCAAGTCACTTAACTACTCTGAAAAATAGTGGTAGCAGGTTAACCTAAGAGCTTTGGAAAATACAAACCTATTACTATGGGTACCATTATTGGGAGATTTTGAATACGTAGTTCAAAAAAAGAAAAAAATCTGTGCAATAATTTATTTGTGGAACAAGTTAGATTAGCATGGCATAATTTACTTGTATCATTTAGATACAACTTACCAATAATCCCTTTAACAAATAAGATGTTCAGGTGATACTTTTCAGATACTATCCAGATATATTAATTGAAATTTTTCTTCAGTTGTGTGGCTGACAGAGTAAAATAAGAGCCTTTGGGAGACTTGACTAGCCTCACCCAGGAGCCACTCCTGGATACTGAATTCACTCCATTTACACACATTGACTTTCCTAGTTTGGGTTGGATTTCCCAATTTGCATTTGAAATTCAAAATGTCAGGCCTAATACTCCTGCTGTATCTCGGAGGGCATGACATGGCCTTTATAACTAAATGTTAAAACATAACTTGATGCCTGATAGTTGCAATTCCATTTTCCAATCCTTGGTGCTGTCAAAGGCACTGTGTGATGTACTGTCAAGCCAGGTTGGTCAAGCTGCACAGAATACAGTCTCCTTTCTGGATATTATTCTTGAAATAAGGAGCATCTCATAGGCATTCCAGTTGTCTCACAAGATGCCAGAAATGCCTAGGATTCCTTTTTATCTCTCTTCCTTTAAGAAGATTCACCAGAGAAACCCTTCTGAGGATCAAGAAAGTTGGTGCCAAGAAGTTGCTAAAGCTCATTTTTTATTTTCTCTATTGAACAATTCATTTATGTTTCAAGTGAGGCAGCTGCACAATGGAAAACTGTCCTGCAACGAGG